>NC_135581.1:45302500-46702766 GCF_965152235.1 Eretmochelys imbricata
ACCGCGCACACACGCACAGAGCCACCACACACATACACACCCCCTACCATACAGACACGCAGAGCCACCATGCACACACACACACACACACCGAGCTACTGCATGAACACACACAAACACACACAGAGCCACCATGCACACACACACACAGTGCCACACATGGCACACACACCACGCACACACACACACCGCCACACACACAGCTCACACAGCCACATGCGCACATTTCATTTAAAGAATGGCAAGAGGAGCATTTCCCCCCCACTAGGATGCCATCGCTCTGAGGTCAGTTCCCCAGTTCACACCCTGTTTGGAAGCCTGTCCAGGGGTCAGAACCCTATGAATATTTGCCACGATGGACACCAGGGCCAAATGGCTCAAATAAATAAATACCCCCCCCCCCTTCCCTCCTCAAGCTTGAACCCTCTGATCACAACACCATCTCCAGCTGGAGAGACAACCCTCTGGAGTGAGCGAGCAGAGGTGAAATGTAGCACAGCCTGGATCAGAGGTCCCCAGGGGGAGACACAGACCGGGACTGCACTGGGCAGAGTGGCACAGATGTGAGAGACCTTTGCTTCCTAACCTACAGTGTGTGCCGCCCTCGGAGCGGCAGGGCTGTGTGTCAGAGGCTCAGTGCACAGCAGACAGCACAGTGAGAACTGCTTAGCTTCTGGGCTTCAGCGTTTGAGCCTAGCCAGAGAGAAAGCCAAGGCAGCGCGACATTCAGGCATGAGTCCTTCCCCCACGTGTGCCGACCTCACTCAGACACTTCCCAAAGGCGGAGTTCTCGAGGGGTCTCAGAGGTGTTTCGGCACCAACTCCAGTTGAAATGGAGTGAGTGCCAGTGAAATCGGCGGAAGTTGGTGCCCAAACACCTGTGACTAACTGGGCCTCAGTTCCTAGCTGTTACCCTAGGCCAATGGTTTTCAGACTGAGCTCTTGTCAGAGGTATGGGGGAAAACGCTTGCGTCAAGGTTCCTTCCCCACTCTGAACTCTAGGGTACAGAGGTGGGGACCTGCATGAAAACCCCCTAAGGTTTTACCAGCTTAGGTTAAAACTTCCCCAAGGTACAAACTATTTTACCTTTTTCCCTTGGACTTTATCGCTGCTACCACCAAACGTCTAACAGATATATAACCGGGAAAGAGCTTGCGTGGAAACGTCTTTCCCTCTAAAATCCTCCCCAAACCCTACACCCCCTTTCCTGGGGAAGGCTTGATAAAAATCCTCACCAATTTGCATAAGTGAACACAGACCCAATCCCTTGGATCTTAAGAACAATGAAAAAGCAATCAGGTTGTTAAAAGAAGAATTTTAATAGAAGAAAAAGTAAAAGAATCACCTCTGTAAAATCAGGATGGTAAATACCTTCCAGGATAATTAGATTCAAAACATAGAGAATCCCTCTAGGCAAAACCTTAAGTTACAAAAAGACACAAAAACAGGAATCTACATTCCATTCAGCACAGCTTATTTTATCAGCCATTTAAAGAAAACAGAATCTAACGCATATCTAACTAGATTACTTACTAAGTTCTAAGACTCCATTCCTTTTCTGTTCCCAGTAAAAGCATCACACACACACCCACAGAGCCTTTGTTTCTCCCCCCCTCCAGCTTTGAAAGTATCTTGTCTCCTCATTGGTCATTTTGGTCAGGTGCCAGCAAGCTTATCCTAGCTTCTTAACCCTTTACAGATGAAAGGGTTTTTCCTCTGGCCAGGTGGGATTTTAAAGGTGTTTACCCTTCCCTTTATATTTATGACAGCTTGCAATGGTGGATAATGCACTGCATTATCCCTTACAGACCTTTTCTCCCTCTTTTCATAGGTATGTTGTGACCCTATCTCAGATGGGGGGATGCTGTAGTCTATGTTATTTGAAAAGGGGGATGCAGTCTGAACAGTTTGAAATGCCCTAGACATAAGCAAACCATCATACTACAGCACCCCCTGGAAGTTGTTACCTATTGCAGTGGTGCTCAGACTTTTCCAGTCATGCCCCTGGCCTACCAATAACAGAATCTGTCCACCCCCACCTTCCCCATTACTGCACAGCCAAGGCTTCCTCAGCACCCGAGCTTGGGCTGAAGGCGGAGCTGGGGGCGGAACTGGGGATGGGGGGAGGAGCTAGGGCTAGAGGCGGAGCTGGTTTTGGAAGTGGAGAGGGAATAAAGGCAGAGCTGGGCTGGGGGCAGAGCAGGGCTGGAAGTGTGGTGTTCCCTCCCCGCTCCCCACACTTTGAGAACCACTGATCTATTGTAACATAGAATCATATAGAATCATAGAAGATTAGGGTTGGAAGAGACCTCAGGCGGTCATCTAGTCCAACCCCCTGCTCAAAGCAGGAGCAATCCCAATAAATCATCCCAGCCAGGGCTTTGTCAAGCCTGTCCTTAAAAACCTCTGCAGATGGAGATTCCACCACCTCCCTAGGTAACCCATTTCAGTGCTTCACCATCCTCCTAGTGAAATAGTGTTTCCTAATATACAACCTAGACCTTCCCCACTGCGACTTGAGACCATTGCTCCTTGTTCTGTCATCTGCCAATCCCTTTTCACACATTTATTTGAGAAAGCAAAATTAAACATGAATTCCCTCAACGGCTTCCATCATTAACATTCTGTTATACTCCCTTAGGGTCCATCTCATCATAGATGTAACTTAACACCAACTCTTTTTTTTTAAATTGACTTTTTTCTTAACTTGCTTGGCAACTGAGATCTTTTCCTCTGGGTTTTGTTTTTTCCCCACTTTCATGTTTTAGCTAATATCGTGTATTCCTGGCAGGCAGTCTGATGTAGTAGCGAGAGAGACTCTCGTGACCACAGAAGACCACCTGGCCCTTGGTTCTGCTGATGGGGTGGTGTTTTGAGAGTCTGTTCCCATCTATATCAGTATCTCTTTGGCCCATGTACTTTCCAAATATCTTGCTGATCAATTCTCAGTGGAGGTCCTCCACAACCATGTTTTTTGTCTTGTGTTCATAGTGAGCAAGTGCATTTGCAGTTTCAATGAAACATAACCCCACCCATTGCTACATTAGAAGAATGAGGGGTTATCTGGTCATGTAGTTTGCCTCCAAGTGCGTGATTTGTCCTGAGGAAACAGTTAGATGCTGACAGCGTCTCCAGGTTGTAGTGCTGGGAGGTCTTTAGCTTGTTGGCCATAGTAAGCCTTGGACTTTACACATCTTTCTTCCTTTTTGTCTGCTACAACTTCCATCACAGCTGGCTAGAGCAACACTGGGGCTGTAGGCACCACACCATGTGTGTGCCTCGACATCAAGGCTGCTATTAAGGACTTCTGTGGGAGGCTTTGTCCATTCCAGCGTGGCTTGCCATATATTTTCTTTGCTTTTTGCAGCTTTGAGGATTAGGGTACGTCTATGCAGCAGCTGGAGGTGTAATTCCCTGCTCAGGAAGACATACACATGCTCAGTCTGTTTAAGCTAGGATCTAAAAATAGCAGTGTGGTCGCAGCGGGATAGATTAGCCACCGAAGTATGTACCCAGGGGGTTGAGTAGGATTGTACTCAACAGCTACACTGAGCCACCACCCATGCTGCCACGACCACAATGCTATTTTTAGGTGCTAGCTCGCGCAGAGCTAGTGTGGGTATGTCTACCCAAGCTGGAAACTACCCCTCCCTCCCCCAAGATCCTGTGCAGATATACCCTTAATGATTTTAACTATCCATTTGGCATGATCATTTGATGTGATATGGTGATGATATGACATGACTGAATTCTCATTGGCAGGTAAATTGCACAGTCACTGTAAGTAAACTGGGGTCCATTGTCTGAAATGACACTGTTTGGGTTACCACGCCGGCTGAAATGCTGCATTGTTTTGTCTTCAATAGCCGCTGCGGTAGCATCTGACTGTTTGTCTAGTTCCCAGAAGTTTGAATAGTCATCTACAACATAGGGGAGTCTGTGTGATTTGCAGTGAAAAAGGTTCATTCCTATTTTGCTCCAAGGTTTGTTGGGAATGGTCTGTATTTCATGGTCTCTTTTTGCTGCCTGGCCCGTGTTGCCTCACAGGTACCACATCTGCTCCTCAGGTCTTGGCTATCCTCAGTCACGTTGGGCCAGTATACGGCATCTCTGGCTTTCCAGATGTAAGCAGAGTCAGGATGAGCTCCACCCTGACATCTGGTGGTGAGGTGTGGCAAGTTGTGGAAAAGAACTTCAGGGGCCGATCTCATTTGCAAAGGCACACCCACCCCACCTAGAATGAGGCCATAGCTGCCCAAATGGTCACTTTGGCTGCTGTGGGATCCCCAGTGTCTCTGTTATTGGGGCAGGAAGAATAAATTGTTATTACCTTGATTATGGGAATCAAGGACAGTGGAACTGCACTTGGCCTTTTGTTATGATGGAAGGATTCGCCATCAACTAAGTAGCACCCGCTAGGCAAGGGACATGGGTTCCAAAACTCTGTGAATGGAGAGAGGCTGGGGACAGGTATTAATACTTGGTGGCATGGGCCCCCTGGTGAGGGCCTTATGAGCTAATTGCACTTCTTCCTCTCTCCACTGTGGAATATCAGAGCTAATTTTGATCCCGTTAGGAATCTAGTTACAGATGCTGAGCTGAATTCGCTTTGGGCTAATGGTGCACCAGCACTGAGGCTCCCTTACTACAAGCTGAAATCACAAAAGAGCTAAACTTACTAAGAGCTGAAATCACTGAGTGTTGTGTTAAGTACAACACAAGTTCAAGTACAAGTTCAGGGGGAGCCTGAAGATATATATGGTGGAGCAGTTTGCGGGACGGCGAGCAGAGCAGAGCATTGCAATTTGCGGGACGGCGAGCAGAGCAGTTTGTTGGATGCCTAGAGCAGCTCATGGGGTGGCTGGCAGAGCGGAGCCCCATGGAGAGGTGGGGCCATCAGCTTTGGACCATGTAAGGTGCCCCTTAATACCCTCCCCATCTCCACCCAGGTTGGGAGGTAAAACTCTGCAGATAAACTTTCGAACTCTGGGATTGCCCTGACCAGGGACAGAGACTTTTGGGTCGTTGGACTTTTGGGACTTTGGGTGATTTTGGGTTGCTGGACTCAAGAACCAAAGGAAAAGGACATGCCCCAATTTGCTTGGAGTGGGTTTTTTGCTCATGGGTTGTGTTATGAGTCCTATTGGTGGTGTTTCCCCAACATAATGCCACATTGTTTCGCTCTGTTATTAAAAGGCTTTTTGCTACACTCAGACTAAGTGTTTGCGAGAGGGGAAGTTTTGCCTCTTGGAGGCGCCCAGCGGGGGTGGTATATATTTGTCCCAGGTCACTGGGGCTCGAGCCAGTTTTGCATTGTGTTATTGGAATGGAACCCCTAAATACTGAACCCGGCCATTGTTGCTGCCAACTCTGACAGGCAGAAGGGTTACACAGATATAGACTTCTATTCCAGAATGGCTCTGATGTCTGTTCTCAGTGACCAGGGTATTGTGATCTGACTGCCTCTATAGACACGGCTATCTTGGACCCTCAGCTCCCCTGCACAGTGCCGGTATTCTTGGGAGGTAGTTGGGGCCTCTCTCCCAGGGTCTGGCCATCCTGACAGAATGACGGAGGCGAGCACTGATAAGTCTTTGTCTTGTAGGTTTGTTCTTGGAGTCTTTCCAGCCACTGCCTTGAAGCTGGCACATGACTGGCTTGGTTGATGCTTTCTGTGTTCTTCCATGTTCTCTGTATTTCTATCAGGTTGAAGAGCCCCTGTTCTTGTCCAGTTGCCGTATTTTCATACTGCAAGGTTGCTCTGGAGAAGCAGTCAGCTGGGTACACCTCACTCCCTTTCTTGACATGTACATCTGGGCTGAAACACTGCAGTTTCAATAGCAGGCGCTGAAGAGGTTTTGGGGCTGCTAGCAGTAGCTTTTTCCAAATGCTCTCTCGTGGTTTATGGTCATTTTCTACTCAAATGGTTTCCTGTCCTTGAACATTCAATACTGGTCAAACTTTTCACATGCAAAGACTAGTGCCAGACATCTTTCACTTTGGGCTTATCTTTGTTCCATTGGTGAGAGTGACTTGCTGCCAAAGCTACCAGCTGTCCCTTTTGGAGAAGTAATGTCCACACCCCATCCCACTGGCATCACCTTGTCTAGCTACCTCTTTATTCACGCTGTTGTATTTCAGGATGAGATGGTTGGTCACCAGTTCCTCAAGGTGTGTGATGGCTGCTTCTTGCTCAGGTGACCACGTCCAAAATGCATCTTGGTCCAGTAGACGCCTCAGGGGTTGGCGCACATCTGAGAGGCTTGGAAAGATTGTGTCAGAGGGTTTAGACTGAACTGATTCATTAACTTTAGGTTTGGGCATCTGCTGTATGGCTTTTACCTTTGCGGGGGTCAGGTCGTAGCCCGTGGAGGGTCAGTGAAGGTCTGGAGTCAATCGTAATTTAATCTTGTTTTGATGCAGTTTTAGATTTACCTCCCTTGGCTCTTTCTTGCCGACAGAGGAGGCTTTGGTTGTGATCTGCCCCAGCTTCTGCCATGCGGTCTCTGCGGCTGTCCACCAGAATGTCATCAGCTGTGATGCCAGTCCCTGTGAGTTCTGTTACTACGTCTAGCTGGTAGCTTTGATATTCTTCTGCTGCAGGTTTGATCCCCGGTGGCATTCGCAGCATCTGTGTCTACCTGCTGGTGTCCTGGATGTGGTTAGCTAGCTGCTCTTCTTGCAATCTCTGTCTTTGGCATCAAGTCTTGAGCATATTTTGCCTTTGTACCTACATGGGGAACAAATATTTGATAATGGGATCTTCAGCCTACCAGAGAAAGTTATAACATGATCCAGTGGCTGGAAGTTGAAGCAAGACAAATTCAGACTAGAAATAAGGTGCAAATTTTTAGCATAAATTAACCACTGGAACAACTTACCAAGGGTCATGGTGGATTCTCCATCACTGACCATTTTAAAATCATGATTGGATGTTTCACTAAAAGCTCTGCTCTAGGGATTATTTTGGGGCAGGTCTCTGGCCTGTGCTGTGGAGGAGGTCAGACTAGATGATCACAACGGTCCCTTCTGGCCTTGGAATTTGTGAATCTATAAACCGGGGCAAGAGAAATAATAACAAAGCTTGCAGAGAAGAAAAGCAAAGGAAAAATGCACCATATCGAGGAAGCAAGCAATGAGTCCGAGGATGAAATTTTACATGTGTAGGATATCAATACCATAGGCACCGACTCTGTGGTGCTCTGGGGCTCAAGCACCTACCGAGAAAGAAATAGGGGGCATGGCTGGGAGCCCGGGGAGCGGAGCAAGCTTCCCGCAGGAAGTGGCCAGCCCTTGTCCCCCACAGGGGCCTGGGGCCCCATAGAGCATTCCCCCCCCAGGCCTGGGGCCAGCCTCCCGCCTGTGGAGGCCTGCCCCGCTCCCGCCCACGGAGGCCTGGGGCCCCACACAGCCGCCCCAGGGGGCTGTGTAGGGCACCAAAATAGCTAGGGACAGCCCTGCGAGGCCTGGCTCACTGGTTGCACATGGGAGAACGGGTGGAGAGGAGCACCCACTGGCAAAAACAAAAGTGAGCGCCTATGATCAATACAGTGTAAAACAGCACAAATAAATGGTTTGTAAAGCTCTGACTAGCACCAGACGCAAAGACAAGGCAGCAGCACACAAACAAGCAGGAAACTGAATACCAGATAGGCGGTGGGGCATCAGTGAATGTGCGAGGCTACAAAGAATTCCTCTGCATTATGCAAGAGAAGATTGTGAAATTGCAACCAAGCAAAGCCACATAAAAATTATATGATGGTATGGTCATATACCACTGGGACAATGTAAATTACAAGCAGAATATCAAGGAAAAGGATACAGGCTGAAAAGTCAGGTAGTTCAAACAACCCAGAAGCCACTCCCTTCAGCTAAAACAAGTGAAGTCATGAGACCTGTAACACTAAACGTGGGACAAACAATTCTTGCAATAGCCATACAAGCAAAGCAGCAAACATACCCAGAGCAGACAATGCACTATGACTTCCTTGCAGCAAAGATTACCAGGATGTCTTTGAAGGACTGGGATGTTTTCCAGGTATGTTACCCTTAGAAAACATTCAGTCAGGATAGCCTCTTCCTCGCATTGCAGTAAGAGAAAAAACAATGGGAGCAATAAGCAAATGAAAAAGAAGACATAATCACTAAAGTCACTGAGTCCACAAGTTGGCTAAGATGGAGGGCAGCCATTGAGAAACCAGGCAAGGTGTGCATTTGCAGAGACCCAAGCTAGTTAAACAAAGCACTCAAAAAAGCTCACGGGAGCAAATGCCTACAATTGCCATGACCCTCACATCTTTTTCAGTCCCTGCTTCCCCCATCATGTAAGTGTGGCCTACATTCTTTGTTTCCAGCTGTATGCATTTACCGTTAGCCATATTGAAATACTTACTGTTTGCTTGAGCCTAAATTACCAAAAGATCCATATCACTCTGTCACTGACCAGTCCTCTTCAGTATTTACCATGCCCCCAACCTTTGTGTCATCTGTAAACTTTATCAGTGATGATTTTAGGTTTTTTTCCAGGTCATTGATAAAAATATTAAATAGCATAGGGCCTAGAACTGATCCCTGTGGGAACCCACTAGAAACAGCCTCACTCAGTGATGATTCCCTGTTTGGAATGATATTTTGAGACCTATCAATCAGTCAGCTTTTAATTCAGTTAATGTGTGCCATGTTAATTTTGTATTGTTATAGTTTTTTAATCAAAATGTCATGTAGTACAAAGTGAAACTCCTTACAGAAGTCTCAGTATATTACATCATCACTATTACCTATATCAACTAAACTTGTAATCTCATCAAAAAAAGATATCAAGTTAGTTTGACAGGATCTATTTTCCATAAACTCATGTTGATTTGCATTAATTACATTACCCTCTTTTAATTCTTGATTAATCGAGTCCCATATCAGCCACTCCATTATCTCGCCTGGGATTGAGGTCAGGCTGACAGACCTATAACTTCTAGAACTCCCACACTGTTCCAAGACTTATTGAAAATCAAGTCCAGAGAGCTCGTCAGCCAGCTCTTTTAAAACTCTTGAATTAAACATATATATAAAATTCTGATTTGGCTCCTCTGATATAAAAATGTCTAATTTAGCAGCTGCTGTTTAATATCCTCCAGAGAGAGTAGTGGAATGGAAAGCGTGTTCTCATCTCCATATGATGAGATGGCATCTCAAGTTTTTCCCAGATTCAGGACAGAAATACTGATTGAACACTTCAGCCTTTTCTGCATTACTGTGTGTGTGTCTGTCAGCTCCCCCTGTGGCACAGGTGTCAAGGGAATCTAAGGACTCTGAACCTTTGTGCTGGGGCGGTTTCTGAGCCTGTCCCTTGGCATTGACAAGGCTGCAGCCAGCAGAGCTGCCCTAGGTGGGGAAGCAGCTGGGGAATTGGGGCTGACTCTATGCCACTCTCTTCCTTAGACCAAGTGTGTGTGTGTGTGGGATGTTTGTGGGGGGGTGGGGGCGAGTGGGGATTGATCCTGGCTCCAGTCTCCCTTTTCCAGGGCGGCAGTTCTGCCGCTACCCAGACTCCTGAGATCCTTTTGCCCACATTGCTCCAGACCTGGCACAGAGGCTATGCTGTCCCCTGCCAGCCATGGGCTGGGGGCAGGCACCCACGCTGATTCTTGCACTGTCCCATGCTTTTACTCTGCAGGGTCATTGGCCCATCTCTGGGGATGCGGGGACTGATGAGTCCAGCAGCTCATGGATCTCTGCTGTGCTCTTGCTGAGAGGACCTAGAAGGCACATGCCCGCATGTGGGCATCCCAGGGCTCACGGTGCTCCCTGCCTGGATGTCTGTGAGGGGGGTGGGAGATGCTGTGGGCCCTGGTGCTACCACGTGCATGTGACACCCAGCTGTGTCTCCACCTCCCTGAGGCCATGTGGTGCAGCTGTGGCCAGCAGAGCGGCATGGACGGAAGCGAGCCACGGGGGAGCTGGGCTGGGGGCAAGGTCAGTGGTTCGCAGCTGAGGCAGGCGCCTGCCCTTCGCTATTGCTCCTCGAGTCCTGTGGGATCCCCCACTGCTTGGGCAGGGCAGGGCATTGCAACAGCCGGGGGGCACCGGGCTTTTATCCCACTGGCTGTGGGAGCTCTGCAGAGAGATCCTGCCTCGGGCCTTCCAGCCGGGTCACTAGCTGGGGCTGCACCACATGGAGACTCCAGCGTGTCACACAGCACTGGCTCCCAGGCCACAACCCGGGGCAATTCCATTGTTAACCTAGGAAGCCCTAAACGGTTTGGATTCTGGGCTTCCTCTCCTCACGTGATCCCCAGGCTGTAGCGCTGGGGCCAGCAGCCTCTGTGGTTGAAGCACAAGGGGGCAGGAGGCAGGGAGAGCATCAATAGCAGGGTAGCCATATCTCCCCGGCTGCTACCCATGCTGGCGCTGCCAATAGCTTGATGAGAACTACTGCGAGTATGTGCTTGTGAGCAGGGGACTCGCTCCCTAGCTCCGAGCCAGAGAAGGGTCCTTGTCTCTGGGGCTCCCGACGTGCTGACACAGATACCGCGCCAGGCTTTTGTGAGCCCTACAGAGCGTGTGTATGTTTCAGCTCTCAGGCCCGTTCGACTGCCTTGGCCTCGAGTTTATAGCGTTGGCTCTGCTGACACTACTGCCCTGTTCCGACCCCGGTGTCACCCTCCCACCGAGCAGGAGCAGATGCCCAGGCCTTGCAGGGCAGCGTCTCAGCCAAGCATGAATCAGAGATGTGGAGTCTGGCTCTAGTCTGTGTGCAATGTGTTTTATTTAGACACATGCTCTAGTCCTGCAGTGAGATGGTCTCACGCAGCCTGTGGGGCAACCCATTTCCTGGGAATCTCAGCCCAGCCCCAGGGCCTGTTTCCAGGGAACAACTGCCAAGCATCGTCTCCAATCAGAGCCCCAGGCAGCGAGCAAGTTCCCCTGCTAATCACCCTGCTCCCAAAGCTGCCTCTATGGCAAATCCTGGCATGATTCAAAACTAACAGCAACCCCACGTCTCCCCAACAGTCAAAACTTGTTTGCATGCTAATGAAAAGCACTTGGAAGTGTATATGTAACAGTGCCCCTGGTGACGCCTGCCGTAGCAATTCACACACACAGAGCCCGGCTGTGAATCCCAAGCCCATTGCATGGAATGGTCAGAGCTACTCGTGCTGGGGAGGAAGAGGTGAAAGGCTCTGTCCCTGCCCCCTTCCCATCCGCTCCCTCCCCCAAGCTCCATCCTCCTCATGGTCATTCACATGCCCTCTGCAGCACGGGTCTGGGCTATGGGACAGGTGCTGCTGAAACAGAGTTGTATTGACTACTTGACACTGGGCCGTGGCCCAGCTCTAGCCAGAGATCCCCTGATCCCAAATCCGACATGGGGAAATCTCAGAGCTCAGCATTATTGTGCGAGTCTGCTGCTCAGAGCACTGACGCCCCAACCCTCACACCGAGGCCCAGGCTGATGTTCCAGTATCCAGCCATTGCCAGCTGAAACCTATCTGCAGCCCTGGTATCCCAGCCTTGGGTTCCCTCTGTACAGCTCTGCCGAAGTCTCTTATTCATGACCTGAGGCTCCACCCCCACACTATCCCAGCCCTGGTCTTCCCCTCACCATCTGCTGATGCCCATCAGTCTTGACCCATAGCCCTTCTATTACTACCATTCCAGTCCTGGATTCTCCTGAGCAGAGCTGGCCTGCGCCCCTTCGTTCTGCAGGAGACCATGTAGCATTCTGACATATATCCTCTTCCCAGCTGCTGCTGATTATTTATATAGTCAAAGTGCCTGGAAACCCCACTCACGGACCAAGGCCCAAGTGTGCCAGGTGCTGTACAAACACAGACCAAAGAGACAGTCCCTGCCCCAAGGCACTTGCAAGCAAAGTATCCCGTACAACTAGAGACAACAGCTGCGGACAGATGGGAGCCCTAGGACCCACTACTGGGTAGCCCGATAGGCTGTGGTCTCTGCACACCAGCCCTCATCCATTGTTTAGCAGGGATCATGGGAAAGGAGAGTTTTCAGGAGGGGCTTGAGGGAAAATAATGAGGTGGCTTTATGGAGGTTTATAGTCTCAAGCATTGGGGGCAGCCAGGGAGGTGGCAGCAAGGGGCATGTTTGAATATTTAACAAGTGGGTGGGGGCACCCCCATTGAACTTTCCCTGGGGTGGTTCCTGGCCAGGGCTCTGTGGGTGCTGCCAAAGTCTGAGCTGTGGGAACTGCAGCGAGGCCTGGGCATGTCCATGTGGGCACGTAATTCCTCCCTAGGCCTCCGTGTGCCAGCTGCACACAGTAACCGCCCCTGGCAGCATGTCATATTGACTGGCATCCCCTGGGGAAGAGCTCAGCAGCCCTGAGTCATTAGGCCCTAGGGACCCAGCTTGCCCCCTCAGCCGGTTCCCCCCCAGTCTGTGCCCGGGAGGTGAAGGCACCAAAGGCTGGAATCAGGAACCTGGCAGTGGAACGGAACGTGGGCAGGACACTGCAGCTTCCCTCTCTCAGCAGCAGGTGGCATTGTTGTCAATCATATTTCCCCAGCTTTGCCAGCTCTGCACACTTGCCAGCCAAGAGCACACAGGTGCACATGGGCAGCTGGCCAGGCTGGTGCGGGGCCCTGCAGGCCGACCAGCTGGACTGTCTTTGCTCGGAGGCATGGGCGGGGGGGCGCACAGATGCATGGCAGAGACAGACAGCCAAGCAGGGAGGGTTTCAGAGCATGGGGCTCCCAGCTGAGCGATGCCTGGCTGTTTTTAGAGCAGTGCCTGGCGCTGAAGGAAAAGACACAGGATTCCAATTTGGAGCCAGCTGCATTTCAGGGAGCTCCATGTCACCTGCTCTGTGCTACACACCCAGCACAGGGCCCATACGCATGGCCCAGGAGCTCTGCCAGTGCCCCTCAATCCCAGCCTGCAGCCCCGTTATTTCAACTCTTAGCTCCCTCCAGACACAGCTGTGCTGATGGCAGCCTTGTCACGTGGGCAAACCATGGGCCAGGCCTCAATGGGGACTCTGCAGCTCATGGCCGAAGTGGCGGAGGATCAGGCTGCAGCGGAGATTCTCATTTGAGGAGCTGCCCTGACAGCTCATGTTGTCACTGACTTTCCCGAGCACCCCATCTCTGGCGGGGAGGGGAGAGCCAGTTCACCTCTGCCGCCTAGTGACCCATGAGAAGTTTGGCAAGATTTGCTAGGGCCAAAGCGTGTGGCCAGGTGATTCCCAGAGTGTGGAGGGTGTGTGTATATGCATGTGTGTGTGTGCGTGTGTGTCAGCCTTGCCCTGCCTGGAAATGAGAACACCACAGCAACAGACAAGCGGTCCAGTGAGCCCCAGAGAAGCTGGATCTGTGGGGAGCAGGCAGGGGCCCTGGGAAATGCTTAGCTTTCAAGAGAAGGTTAAGGGGTGACTTGAGAACAGTCTATAGGTATCTACACGGGCACAGGCGCTGACTTTCTTCTGGCCAGCTGGGTGCGTCACTCCGGCCCTGAGGCCCCACCCCCTCTCCGTCCCTTCTCCCAAGGTCCCACCCTCACCCCACCTCTTCTGGCCCCTGCTCCACCCCCCTCCAGCGCACTCCGGGGTCCCTGCTCCATCTCTTCCTGCCCCCACTCTGGCCTCTCCCCACAGCACCTCCAGCCTTCTGCTGAATAGCTGATTCGCAAGACCCGCTGAGCAGCTGCTCAGTGGGTGGCTGGTGGGTGCTGAGCACCCATTCTTTTTTTCTATGGGTGGTCCAGGGCTATGTGCATGGGGAACAAATATTTAATCTTCAATCTAGCCCAGGACTAACACCATCCAGTGGCAGGAAGCTGAAACTTGACAAATTCAGACTGGAAATAAAGTGAAGATTTTTAAAGGGAATTAACAATTGGAACAATTTCCCAAGGGTTCGTGGTTAATTCTCTGTCCTAGGGTGCAGTCTTTAAATCCCGGCTACATCTTTCTAAGAGATCTCCTTTAGCTCAGCCTGAAGCTGTGAGTTCAAGGCAGGAATCACTGGGTGAGGTTTTCTGGTCTTTGTTATGCAAGTCATTAGAAAAGAGGATCAGAACAGTCCTGTTCCGTCTTGGAATTGGTGAGTAATGCTGGTTGAAAAGTTTTGATCAATTTTTTTTTAAAACAAAAAATGCCTTTTTGGCCTAATCAAAAATTTTTCTACAAAGAAATTGATTGATATTTTTCAATTTTTTATAAAAGACTTCAAAACAAAATGCCCATGTTCCTCTTTGTTTTGAAACTAAAGGTTTCCCTTCATTTTTCAAAAAGCCAAGCATCAGGTTTTGATTTCGGGGATTTTCTCTCCCCACCTCCCATCAGAAAATGGGGAAAAAAAGGAAACCAAGTGACCAAAGGCAAGGAAGCCCCCCTCAAACCCTTAACATTTTCACAAACTGTCAGGATCCCAACAAGGGCAGTCATGCCGAAGGGTCAGAGCAGGAACAAACCAGACGCTGGGAGTTGCAGATGAATTGGTAGTTAGGTTTCAGGCCAGGGTCAGAGTCCGAATGAGGTTTCAGGCTCCACTTTGGGAGGTGAAGTCCAAATCAAACCAAGATCAAAGCCAGGAACGGGGATAGTCATGGTAGCTACAGGACATTTCCTGGGCTGCCCCTTGGGTTTATATAGGGTGGGGAGCCAAGTAGGAGCCAGGAGGCTGCTGCCTGTCAAACCCTCTGAGGTGGGACTTCCCATGGTCTGTGTCCACAGTGAGTCCTGGGCAGAGGAGTGCGCCCAAAGTACAGCTGCTGCTGGGTGGCACCCTGGCAATGTCTGTTCCCTGGCAGCACTGTAAATCTGGGTTCTAGAGCCAAAGAACCTTGTTGAACAAACATTTTGAATTCAAAACAATAGGAGAAATTTTGCTTACATTTTCTTACAAAATTGTCACCAAAAAAATCAACAATTTTAATGAAAGATTTTGAATGAAACTATATTTAAATTCCCCCTGCCAAAATGTTTTGCAAATATCCAATTTGGTTTTTTGTCCCCAGATCCCCTGTGTGCGGCCGAAGGGACTTTCTGGTTTTAGCTCCAGTCTGCCACTAGTGGGCACCATGGTGACATAGATGTAGTGCAGACTCCTGCTCCCACAGTGCCAGAGGGCGCCCCTGCTATTAATGGCAGGGGGCGCTCTGGGCATCCACTGAGCTCAAAGGGAGCAGCGCTGGGTCCTAGACTCCAGAACAAACACGTCAGTAACTTTGCCTCTTTCCCTTGCTTGTGGCTGGTGTAGGCATCCACCAAGGGACAAAATGAAGGGCCGGACTCAGGCAGCAGGGAGCAAAGGGGTGGTGGACAAAGGTCAGGGTGACAGTCACTCTGTAACTTTCCAACAAGGTGTGAATGGCCATCAGAGAATCAGTGGCCTCTTTGAGGAGGGTTGAGTGACAGCAACCCAGAGCGAGATGGGATCCAGCCCCTTCAGGGGAGGGTGGCTGGAAGTATCTGGGCAGAACTCATGCAGTGAGGTTTGCCTGAGTCTGCAGAGAGCCTGAATCAGTAGTTCTGAGATGCTTGACCTGCCCGGCCTGTCTCAGTCAGGGGCTGCGGACATGGCAATTCTGTGGCCATCAAATTTGACACTTTCCCAAGATGCCCCAGAATTCAGCATTTTTTCTGTGGAATTTGCCTGTTGGCTGCACCTGGCGTTTGGGTTTTGTGTCTCCCTGCCCTGCTGGGATCTACCTGCAGCTGCCTCTTGCTGTGCACCTTTCCCCACATGGGGGAGCTAGCTGTACTCCCTGTGCTGCGCCAGGGGGCCAGAGCAAAGCCCAGCTGGCAGCCCAGGAGCGGAGGCCTACCAGGGGACAGCACAGCAGCCAAGACCCAGGGAGCCAGCAGCCCAGCTGCTGAAGCTGGCTACAGGCACCTTGTTCTCTTGCACATGTGGGCAAAGGAGGTTCTGGGCCTTGCCCCCTGGTCTGTCCCCATAGCTGAGGCTCAGGCAGTGGTCTCAGCCCCTTGGAGAGCCCAGCCCTAGGGTGAATCTGGCCACATGGCCCAGCCAGGGAGGATTTCTGCCTTAGGGGAAGCTGGGGGCTCCCTCCCCCCACCCCCAGCTGGACCTACCCATCCCTTGGAGGCCACAGCCAGTGATTTGCCTCAAGCCATAAGGCATCTGGGAGTGTGTCAGGGATGGGCTGCCTGGGGGGAGCCTGCTCTCCTTCTTGGGACCTTGTCAGCCCCCAGCTCCCAACTCAGGGAGAGTTTAGGGAGGGGCTGAATATTTCACTGGAGAAAGAGACCTGTGTGACCTTCTCCGCCCACCCCACACCTGAGAGACCTGCCTCATCCCCCAGGAGACCTGCTCCACCCCTGAGAGACCTGCCCCCAAGAAACCTGCCCTGCCCCTGAAAAACCTGCCCCGCCCCCGAGGGTCATTCCCCACCCCACCCCCAAAAGACCCGCCTCACCCTGAGAAACCTGCTCCACCAAAAAGCAGGGAAGAGAATTGAACTGAGGAGTGACACAAAGGGAAAGATCTGCCTAGGTGCCGTGTCTATGAAAACAGTCTTAGCTCAGGTTCCAGATCCTGGCACTGGGGGCCAGAGCACTCGCTTGCAGAACAGGCAAGGTCCCAGAGGAGCGGAGAAGGGCAAACATACTACCAATCTTTAAAAAAGGGGAACCAAGAGGACCTGGGGAATTATAGACCATTCAGTCTAACTTCAATACCTGGTCAAATACTGGAACAAATGAATTTGTAAGCACCTGGTGGATAATAGGTTTATAAGGAACAGTCAGAACATATTTGTCAAAAACAATTCATGTCAAAGCAACTTAATTTCCTTCTTTGACGGGGTTATTGGCCTTGTGGATAAGGAGGAACCAGTAGACACAATATATCTTGATTTGAGTGAGGTTTCTGATAGGCCCACATGACAGTCTCATCAGCAAACTAGGGAAATGTGGTTGAGATGAAATTACTATAAGGTGGTTACATAAATAGTTGGAAGACTACATTCAAAGAGTAATTATCAATGGTCCCACAGGGGTTAGTCCTGGGTACAGTACTAGTCAATATTTTCATTAATGAGCTGGATAATGGAATGGAGTGTGAGCTTATAAAATTTGCAGATGACAACAGGCTGGGAGGGGTTGCTAGCACTTTGGAAGGTAGGATTAGAATTCAAAATGACTGTAACAAATTGGGGAATTGGTCTGAAATCAACAAGATGAACTTCAATAAAGGCAAGTGCAAAGTACTTCACTTAGGAAGGAAAAATCAAACGCATCACTACAAAATAGGGGATAATTGGCTAGGTCAGCAGTTCTCAAACAGTGGGTCATGACCCCATTTTAATGGGGTCACCAAGGCTGGAGTTAGACGTGCTCAGGCCCGGGGCTGAAGCCCAAGAACAAGGGCTTCAGTCCTGGGTGATGGGGCTCAGGTTACAGGCCCCCCAGCCTGGGGTTGAAGCCCTTGGACTTTGGCTTCCCTCCCCCACCCCCACCCACCCACCAGGGGCAGCGGGGCTCAAGCAGGCTTAGGTTTCGGTCCCCCCTCCTGGGATCGTGTAGTAATTTTTGTTGTCAGAAGGGGGTCGCGGTGCAATGAAGTTGGAGAACCCCTGGGCCACTGCTGATAGTGACAGTGGAGGTACCGCTGAAAAGGATCTGGGGGTTATAGTGGATCACAAGTTGAATATGAGCCAGCAACATGATGAAGTTGCAAAAAAGGCTAATATTCTGGGGAATATTAACAGGAGTGTTGGATGTAAGACACAGGAGGGAATTGTTCCACTCTACTTGGCACTGGTGGGGCCTCAGATGGATTCCTGTGTCCAATTCTGGGTGCCACACTTTAGGAAAGATGTGGACAAACTGAAGAGAGTTCAGAGGAGAGCAACAAAAATGATAAAAGGTTTAGAAAACCTAACGTATGAGAAAAAGTTATAAAAACTGGGCACGTTTAGTCTTGTGAAAAGAAGAGCGAGGGGGGACTTGACAACAGTTTTCAAAGGGCCACTATAAAGAGGATAATGATAGATTGTTCTCCATGTCCACTGAAGATAGGACAAGAAGCAAAAGGCTCAATCTGCAGCAAGGAAATTTTGGGTGAGATATTAGGAAAAACTTTCTAACTCTAAGGGTAATAAAGCTCTGGAACAGGCTTCCCAGGGAGATTGTGGAATCCTTAACATTGGAAGTTTTTAGGAACAGGTTGGACAAACACCTGTCAGGACTGGTCTAGGTTTACTTGGTCCTGCCTCAGTGCAGGGGCTGGACTTGATGATCTCTTGATGTCCCTTCCAGCCCTACATTTCTATGATTCTATAGATTCCAAGGCCAGAAGGCTCTACTGTGATCATCTAGTCTAACCTCCTGCACAGCTCAGGCCAGAGAAATTCCTCAAAATAACCCCAAGCAGATCTTTTAGAAAAACAGCCAGTCTTGACTTAAAAATTGCTAGTGATGGAGAATCCACCATGACCCTTAGTAAGTTGTTCTCACTGTTAAAAATGTACAGTGTTTCCAGTCTAAATTTGTCTAGCTTTAACTTCCAGCCTTTGGGTGTTGTTAGACCTTTCTGTGCTAGATTGAAGAGCCCCTGATCACATATTCGTTCCCCATTGAGGTACATATATACTGTGACCAAGTCACCCCTTCACCTTCTCTGTGTTAAACTACACAGATTGAGCTCCTTGAGTCTAGCACTGTAAGGCAGGTTTCCTATTCCCTTAGTCACTCTCATGCCTCTTCTCTGAATCCTCTCCAATTTATCAACATCATTCTTGAATTGCGTGCATCACAGCAGGACACAGGATTCCAGCAGCGGGTGCACCAGTGCCAAATACAGGAGAAAAATAACTTTACTCCTACTCGAGCTTCCCGTGTTTATGGATCCCAGGATCGCATTACCTCTTTTGGCCACAGCATCGCACTGGGAGCTCATGTCCTGCTGATTACTCACCATGACCCTCTAGTCCTTTTCAGAGTCACTGCTTGCTTCCTAGGATAGAGTCCCCCATCCTGTAAGTATGGCCTACATTTTTTGTTCCTACATGTATACCTTTGTGTTTAACCATATTAAAATGCATATGGTTTGCCTGCATCCACCTTACCAAGTGATTTAGATCACTCTGTATCACTGACCTGTCCTCTTCAGTATTTACCACTCCCTCAATTTTTGGGTCTTCTGCCAACTTTATCAGGGCTGATTTCAGGTTTTCGTCCAGGTCAGTGATAAAAATGCTAAATAGCGTAGGGCCAAGAACTGTTCCTGGCAGGCCCCTGTAGAAACACACAGTCCTCCCTTCCCTGTAGAGCCGCCGGCCCCTTATGCAGACAAGGCACAGGGGCGTATTACAGAAGTCTCTGTGTATGCAGAGCAGAGGCTGTCTGATTCTGGGTGTTATGGAAAGAAGAACCTGGGATTCCCGTTCCCTGCTCCTCCCAGGTCACGTAGCACCAATGGCCCTGCTTCATGCATCTCTCAACTCCGGTAACAAACCCACTCCTGCCCTAATACCAGGGGGGGATTGGCCCCTAGCACTTCAACCCCAGCCCAGCAATCATCACAGGGCCTATGCGGCCTCTCTTCCCTTCTCTGTGTAGGGTGGCATCACCCCCAGTGCCACAGGAGCAGAAACTGGGGGAAGGAGCAGGAAGAACAGGACAATAGGCGATGGGAGAGCTGAGGAGGCAACGCTGGCTCTGAACAGCTCTGCAGCAAGAAGTGATTATTATTTATTGTTTGCATTGCAGCTTTGCCTGGGAGCCCCAGCCCTGGGCCAGGACCCCACGAGTACATCTATGCAGTGTTTCCCCCAGGAATTGAAATGGGGGTGTGTGTTCAAAAGTACAGGGGAGAGGGTGGGCAAGGACCGATAAGGGGTGAGACTGGTAAGGTGAAGGTGGACTGTATAACACCACAGTAAAAACTGAAAAATGATTCACAACCATTGTATTAGATTTAACTCATGTTTTAAAATCATCACACAAATTAAAGTTGGCTACACAAGCGTACTATAAAGCACTATATCTATAGCCTTCTTGGTTTCTTGAAATTTTGCACAATTCTGTTAATGAACTTCTCAAATGCACTGCATTCATTTTTGGTTGTTTCTGATGAGTCCGGTACTTCCAGTCCTTCATGATCTGCTCATGATCACGCAGAAGGCGACTTCTTTCAGAACAAAAAATCCTATTGAATGAGGAAAAAGAACGCTCAACTGTAGCCGTTGTGACTGGGGCTAGAAAGAGATGAATTCCTACTTCTTTCATCTCAGGAAACATAGCACAAAAATTGGGTCGAACCACTAGTGATGACAAAGAAGTTGAAGTCAAATCTTCATGTGTTCATCATATGATATTCTACTCTGTGTTCAAATTCTCTATTCTGTCCTGATCCCATGGTAGCCCCATTGCAGGCAGTGCCTCACTCCGCTCAGCTGTCAGTGTTTTATAAGACAGGCACTTGCAAAGGTTGATAGAATCCAGATGTTGGTGTTGTAGAGATGTAAGAATCAAGTCTGTGTACTTTACTTTTTCAGCTGGCTTAAGAAACACTTTTTGTCCTCTTCATTAAGGAGTCAATATAAGCACCCTCATTAGTCAACTTCTGAACTGAAGTACATTTTCAATGGATATCTCTGATTGATCCAAGTGTAGCTTCTATTGCTGGACAGAGATCTATTACTGTTGTAGCAGATGCCTGGATAGCACAGTTTAATGACCCAAGTGATAGACTTACGAGAGAGAATGTCAAGTATCAGAGGGGTAACTGTGTTAGTCTGTAGCCACAAAAATAACAAGGAGTCTGTGTGGCACCTTAAAGACTAACAGATTTATTTGGGCATAAGCTTTCGTGGGTAAAAAAAAAAAAAAAAAGAGAGAGAGAGAGAATGGCGATTGTCTTCCCTGAATTTAGCAGCAAAAGTAGTCCACTGGCCTCATTACTTAAATCCATCCCATCACGGTAGATATGGTAGATAGTTTTCAAAGCCAATAATAACGGGTGCAGTAATTTTAAGACAACAGCCAAGGATCGCTCAGGAGAAAGCCAGCGGGTTTTCCCAGATTGGACTAATTTGAACTTCAGTCCCAGTGTATCTTCTACATTTTCCAAGACGTTCAGTCCTTTTGGACTCTTGCTGGGTCATTGGCTTAGAGAGGAGGGGCATTGCCTCTCCCATCCTCTCCCCCTGGGCTGCTGCTGCTGCTGTGCAGGGGACCCTGCTGGCCTGCCCACCCTCCAGCGAGGAGCACCTGACCCCACTACCTCCATCCCTGGCTCTCCCCTGGCTGACCTTGCTTGCTGCTGCTGTGTCGGAGCCTGCTGCTACCGTCTGGGAGAAGGAAGAGGAGGACTTCTGCTGTGGAACATTGTGGAGGGGGTTTGTTCATGGACTGAGTGACTTTTTAACATCTTTGCTCCTGGGGTGGTGGTCACTCCTGCTGCTGTTGTGGGGAGCAAGTGGGAGGGGCATGGAGCCCTCCCCAATCTGCTCCCCCCCTACCACCACCGCGGCCCCCTCCACCACCCCACTTACCATCCGGATCTGCTTTTTGCCCCTCGACATGGCTGTCTGCTTCACCCCTGTATCCATCTGGGACTGTTTGCAGCAGCGAGCAAAAAAGGTCTGAGTTCCACAGGCCCACAAGGGCACATGTGCCCCTCTCCCCCTTGGACTTACCCTCCCTTCCCCAGCTGCATTCGGCTGGTGGCCCCCCCCCGTTGTACCCCCCCAGCCTCCCTGTGGTAGTTTGCCCCTTCCCCCTTGCAGCCTGCCTGCCCTTGACCCTCAGGGAGCCTTCCTTTCTGTTGGTTTGCCTGCCCAAACTCAGCCTTTGTAAATTTACCTGCTCCAGCCCTTCAGTGTTTGCTACCTCGCCTGTCCCACCCCAAACTCTGGGTATCAATTTAGTTGCCTGCCTTGACCTCACTGTTGCATTTCCCTCCTGTGATTTTCCTGCCCTGCCCCTGCCCCATTCTCAGCCTGCTCCCCTTTTTCCCCTACCTTCCCTTGCTCCCCCCAGCTCAGCCCATCTCACCTGTGCACCCATGCCCCCTCCCTAAGTGCTTGTGCCCCCTTTCAGTTGTGCCCCCAACTGTTCACAACCTTCCCAATGATATTGTAGTCCCTTCTCTTCCCAGTGCAGTCGGAGGAGCAGGTATCCCCACACTGCACCAATATTTGTGCCCCCTTTCCCTTCCTCACTCGGCCCCCCCGTCCCTCCATCCCACTGAAGCCCTCCTCCCCTGCCTGCAGCCTAGCAGGGAAGAGTGGTTGACCTTTTCCCTTCCCCTTCACCTCTTCCATTGGCACCCTCTTCCCCTGCTCACAGCCTAATAGGGAGGAGTGATAGGCCTTTCTCCTCTGTTTCCCTTCCCACCTCCCTCTAGTGTTGCCCCTTGCTCCTTGATAGTATGGCAGGGGTAACTGTGAGTGGAACCCCTCCTGATGACTCTGGCCCCCCCCACTGCCAACTCCCCCATCTCTCCCAGTGGCGCACCTCTTGTCCGCCAGTCTGGACTCTGCCGCTGCCATGGCCACTACCCCTTCCACTTTGGGGAGAGCCCCCTTGTCAGGGAAAAAGGGCCAGGGGACTAAAAAGGGCAAGGGCCCTGCCCAGAAGGTGCAGTCCCCTGTGGTTGGGGCCTGGTGCCCCATTGCGGCCACCTTAATCTGCCGCGGCTCCCCCCTTCCCCTGCTGTTCCCTTCTCCAGCTCTGGGGGCGTTTCACCCTTGGTCCCCAGGATGTACACCCAGGTGGCCACAGCTCCTCCACGTGCCACCACATCATCTGCCCTGACCGCTGCCTCCAGCCCCATCCCTGGTGGCCGGGGTCCCTTCCCCACCCTGACCAGGAAGCATCGCATCCGTTGCCTCCTGGTGCCCACCTCACCCCATGTGGAGACCTACGTGGAGACGTTGGCACGAATGGTGGGGCCCACGGCCATGGCGGGGGCCTCCAAGATGTACGGGAAGATTGTCTTCTTCCTGGCATCGGAGACTGCTGCCCAGGAGGTGGTGGAGAAGGGCCTGGTGGTGGGAGGCATTAATGTTCCCATTGATCCCCTGGACCTGGGTCTATGGGTGGTTTTCACCTCCATCCCACCCTTCCTGCCCAACACTGCCTTTTACCCTTCCTTTCCATCCTGGGGAAGCCCATTTCCGTTATCAGCCCTCTCCCACTGGGTTGTAAGGACCCCACCCTCCGTCACATCCTGTCCTTCCGCCAGCAGGTCCAGCTTCAACTTCCGCCAGCGGCGCGGGACAGGGCTCGAGGGCCCACTTTTTGGTGCCCTACCGGGGGCCCACTACCGGGTGCACTACTCCTCAGGGGAAGCCAGTTGTTACCTCTGCTGGGCAATGGGGCATGTCCGGAGGGACTGCCTCCTGGCCCGGCACAGGGGAGCACCTGGGACTCCCGAGACCTGGGAGGGCGTCGGCCCTGCAATCGCCAGTGACCCTGGTGCCCCAGCCCCCGTAGCTGCCCCTCCTCCTTTGGCCATCACCCCTGCTCAGGCAGCAGCCCCCCGTCATGCCCAGATGAGTGGGTGGGCCCCGCCTCTGTCATGTGTAGTCCGGCGGGGCCATTGCCGGGCGAGGGAGAGGGCCCACCACAGGGGGAGGTTTCCCTTCCCCGCACTGTATCCCCCCCTTGCCACCCTGACCTATGGCCCCATCGCCCTTGCCCCCTGGCCACGCCCCTGCTGGCCAGCCCTCTACCTCCACCTTGGAGGGCTGGGTACTCATGCAGGGGAAGCGCGGCAAAAGGAAGGCTTGGGTTCAGAACCTCCCCCTCGACGCAGGGGGGAAGTCCCCCACAAGACAATGAGGGGGACTGCTGCTGCCGAGCCTTCTGCTGCGCCCCCCGATGGAGCCCAGTGGGTGGAGCTGGCCACAGACGCCATGGCAGCAGAGGGGGGCAGAACCGTCTCTCTCTCGGAGTCTCTCCCCCAGGAGGCCTCGGATGGGGACCCCACGGCCCCTTTGTCACCTGTGCCCCCTGTCGGCGCCGAGGGAATTGCTGCCTTGGTTGCTGGCGGGGAGGACACTGGGGCGGTTTGGGGGTGACTTCACCTCCATCTTCGAGGAGATCGAGGCCCTGGGTCTGACCCCAATCACCCAGGGGGAGGACGACCTTTGCCAGCGGGCTTCAATCTGGGCAGGGGCTTAGTCATGCCGCCCCCTCCTCCTCTTTCCCCTTTGCCCCAGGCTGCCGCTCTCTACCTTGGGACGCCCCTGGGTTCGTCCATCTGCCCGCAGACTGCAGCTGAGGGAGGGCCCTTTAGGATTTCCAAAAAGGCCTCACTACGCAGCTAGTCATACACCAGAGCTGTGGCGGTGGGAGGGGCTGGCCACCCCAAGGACAATCCTGGCCCAAATCGTAGGGCGGTAGCTGGGTGTTCAGGCTGTCCCCTGCTCGCCACCACGGCTACCATGCCACATTCAGTCTGGGGGCTCGACAGCCCCTTCCTGAGCTGGACACTGCACCTCCAGTGCTGGTGTAGATGCCCTGAGGCAAGGATCCCTGCCCAGGCCCGCAGCACCAGAAGTGGGAACAGAACCCAGATCTTCTGGGTGCGCTGCCTGTGTTAAAGGGGCCCTGAGTGGGGCAGGACCCTCCTGGCAGGATACAGCTGGTGTCGTGTGAGGACTCGACATCTCTTATGCCAGCAGAAGCTGTTTGGCTCCAGCTGTTTGGTTCCCTCTGGGGCCTGACAGCCAGGCTGGGGTCCTGCCCCCAGAACCCCCACCCCAGTGGGGGAGACAGGGCACCCAGAGGGCAGTGATGAAGCTGCCCACATCAGAACAACTCGCCACAAGTGACAGCTAGTCACCAGTGATGTTGCTGATGAGAGAATTGGAAAATGCTGCCCCCTCCAGCCAGTGATGAGCTGCCAGAAGCTGAAGATCCGGTTCCTTCAGTCGCTCCGGGTCTGCGGCGGCACTTCGGCGGCAGGTTCTTCACTCGCTCCAGGTCTTCGGTGGCACCGAAGGACCTGCCACCGAAGTGCCGCCGAAGACCCGGCACAAGTGAAGGGCCTGTCTCCGAAATGCCGCCGAAGGCGTGCAGTGCTGCCGGGTGAGTACAAATTCACAGGGGGAGCCGAGAGCTTGGGCGGGACAGGAGGACAGGAGTCAGGGGAGCCGAGAGCTCGGGCGGGATGGGCGGGACAGGAGTTTGCCCATCCCTTTAACAATCGGTTCTCAACTGGCTGCAAAATTTAACAACCGGTTCTAAACCAGCTGAAAAATTTAACAACCGGTTCGCGCGAACCGGCTCCAGCTCACCACTGCCTCGAGCCCAGAGCTGGGCTCTATGGGGCTCAGGAAACCCAGCTCCCCAATGCCCCGCACTGGGCTCTTTGGGACTAAGGAAACTCCAGCTCCCTGCCGCCCCATGCTGGGCTTTATGGGATTAAGGAAAACCCATCGCCCCCCTGTGTCACACTGGGCTCTATGGGGCTAAAGAGAACCCAGAGCCCTCTAGCGCCATGCTGGGCAATATGGGGTTAAGCAGACCCCAGGACCCCCACCCCCCAGCTCAACACTGGAGCTCAGCATACCAAGCAGACCCTGCTGTTTGTGGCTGACGATGGCTGATGCACAAAGGGATGCTCTGTGCCAAAGGCTGCTCCTCCTGGTCACGCCCTGGCCTCCGGCACCGCTGTGTGGCCTGGGGTGTTCCTGACCCCTTGGAGCCTCTGGGGATGAGTTCCCCATCCGGCAGGGCAGTTTCAGAGCTTGATTTGGCTCCTGCCTGGGTGCTGCTGAGCAGCCTCCAGGCCAGTGGGAGGGCTCTGGCTTTGCCAGCCCCGTGGCATGGCAGTTGGCTGGCTGCCATGAGGAGCCCAGTCGGGAGGCAGGGGCAGAGCTGGGAGGGAAAAGCGCAGTGAGGTGCCCCCTCCTTCCCTGGCACGGCACATTACAATCACCGGTCACATCCAATCAGCCTCGCTCACGCTGAGGCCTCTCAGCCTGCTCAATATTTCATGGCCTGACTCCTGCCCGGCCTGCGGCTATCTGGCTTATGCTGCTGCCTCTCAGCCGAGCACCCAGCACCCCTGCGCACGCCCCCACCTCCCCCATTCTGCTGAACGCCCGCCAGCCAAACACTGATGGCCAATGGCCACTCCCTAGCGCACAGTCCCACAGCGGGGTGTGTGGAGACGCAGCCGTATGACTCGTTCTTATCCTTAGTATTGCTGCCCCATTGAGCTATACAGTGCCCCTGGCAAACTCCTCTCTGCAAACGGCAAGCACCCTGCCCATCCTCAGGACAATAGCGCTCAGCCCTGCCATGGCGCTTTGTATGGGAGCCACACAGAGGAACTTTACCATCGTGCACACCCTGCAATGCAGTGCCCCAAGGGACCGGCCCTGCCATGCAGGCTACCAGAGACTCCGAATCGTAACATGTGTGTGCAGTTCTGCTTTCATACTGCAGAGAGCAGTGGTGCCCAGACACACTGACTGACAGGCTGACCCCCCATAACCCCAATGGGTGTCTTCACAGCTGATAATCTGGGTGATCTCACACACACACAAACATACACACACAGAGCGTCTTCACAGCAGTTAACCACCCCAGTGTTCTCTCTCTCTCTCTGTCTCTCTCTCACACACACACGTGTGCACTGTGTCTTAGAATCATAGAATCATAGAATATCAGGGTTGGAAGGGACCCCTGAAGGTCATCTAGTCCAACCCCCTGCTCGAAGCAGGACCAATTCCCAGTTAAATCATCCCAGCCAGGGCTTTGTCAAGCCTGACCTTAAAAACTTCCAAGGAAGGAGATTCCACCACCTCCCTAGGCAACGCATTCCAGTGTTTCACCACCCTCTTAGTGAAAAAGTTTTTCCTAATATCCAATCTAAACCTCCCCCACTGCAACTTGTCTTCACAGCAGTTAGCCCTGGTGGTCAGCACTGGGTCTCATCACCGGGCGTGAGCAGCCACACTACAGAGTCCTATCCCATTTATTGCCTCCTCACAGGTGCTGTGCTTTCCCATGTGTGTCGCTAGGACATCTGGGGGGCACATCCCATGGTCCTTGGTGATGCAGGGAGCTGACCTGCGCTATGATTCCTTCCCAGTGAACAGTGGGAGAATTTTTCTGTCCTTCTGGGCACAAGGGGGGATTGTGGGAAGGCAGAGGAGGACTGTCAGCACTTAGGTGATTCACCTCTGGCCTCGCTGCAAAGTGGGTTGGTTCCAGCCCAACTGAAGCTGCACCCATGCTCTAACCGCTGCGCCCCCCCAGCCAGGCCAGCTAGCCCAGGTTGATAACACCACAAAACTCGGGTGAGAGGACAGGAGTGGGGCTCAGGGCAACACCTGGGGAAGAATCTGGGCTAACTCTTCAGTGAAAACACACACATGATACACACACACACACACGCCAGCTCAAAGCCATGTGCTTAGATTAATGAATTAACCCTCAATCCTCCTGTGAGGCAGGTAAGCACATGTCATTATCCCCATGTCACTGACTGGGAAATTGAGGCAGAGAAGTGGATTGCCTAAGAGCACAGAGGACAGGTGGCCAAGCCAGGATTAGAAGGCCAGAGCCTGCTCTTATGTCCAGTTCAGCTCTCTCTGTGGGGTGGGGGTGGGGGTGGGGGAGGGCGTGGTAGCTATGTACCTCAGCCAGCAACACACCTGTGTCCAGATCAATCTAGGGAGGATTTTAGGGGGTGGAGTGTAACCACGGGTCCAGATTTGGCTGGGCCGGGGAGCTAACGCTCCTACCCTGGCAGTCTGTGTATTGGGATCTTCCAGGACCACAAATAGTTCAGGTCTCTCTTCGATCTTTGATCCCAAAGTTACCTGCTCCCCAGCACAGCCCTCTTGCTGGCACCAGCCTATAGCCTGGGCTTAATACTGACCCAGGGAGGCGAGCACAACCTACTGATTCCCCAGCATCCGTTCTGGGGGTCAGTGGGTTTCCTTGGAGGGCTCTATCCCTGCACTGGCCAGGCCTGGCCCTGTTTTAGCTTATGAGCACCAATGGGCACAGCTGATGGCTACAGGCCAAACCCTGTCAATGTCATACCCCATCACCATCACAGCCAGCATGCAACAGCAGAGGGCACAAGAGCACCTTACTCGGTGTAACCAGTGTGAGTGCACGGCCTGTCCCATAAGGGCTGGCCTGCAACAAGCGGCCCCAGCCTTTCCAATCCCATTCCTGCTCCAGGACTCTAGGGTGGGACATAGCAGAGGGCAGAGCACCCCAAAAACAAACGATCTCTGAGCAGGTTGACAAGGTCTTTTTCTTATCACATGCACGCTCCTCAGCCTTGGGATATTAGTTTTCTGGTGCAATTTCTTTTGGGAGGAGCTATTGCAAACAAACAGGGAGTTTGCTCTCTGCCTTGAGCTCTCTAACTAGAGTCAATTTTTGAGGCAGATTTATCAGCTGGGAACTGGGCACTGGGTTTGGGCTGAGAGGCCTGGGCAAGGGGGCTGCCACTTTTCCTGCCTGTGACCCCCTGTCTACCAGAACTGGTGTAGCTAGTGTAAATAAACCAGTCAGGCTGAGAACATGCCCAGACTTCACGTCATGGATTCTTCCCAGGGGAAGCCAACCTGCCAGGCCCTGAGATCTGCTCCCGCTTGGCGGTGTGCTGACACTCAGGCCTGGGGGCTGCTTCACCATTGCCATGGCCCTGCTGTGGTCATTGGTTCCCGTGAAAAGTGGCTGTAGAACACTCCCATTTGGACTGCACAGCATGGCACCCACTCGGCACTATGTGAGCGGGTGTGGGCTCATCACCTCTAACACAGAGCTGTGGTCTGCACAGGCGACAAGTCCCAGCATGCAATGCTCCATCTGGGTCTGGATCCAAGCTGCATCCTTCTTTGCCTGAATGCCATGGTGGCAAATTGCCAGTGGTCCCTGTAGTCTCTGCAGGCTGGGTGGGTGCATGGACCCCCTTGCAGGAGCTTGCAGGCTGCAGAGCTGCTCACCCCGCATGGACTCTGTGGGCGTTCCCCCCTGCCTGAGGTTGCCTGGCTGCCCCCACAGGTTCTGCGTTGTTCTGTCCTGCTCCGTCTCCTCCTCTGGACAGTTTGCAGGGGAGGGATCTGGTGTGGGAGAAGGGGGAAGTGAGTTGGGGGCTGGCAGGGGGGCTGGGCTGGGACAAACACTTTGGGCTCATGACAGCTTGGCTGTGGTTTATTTTCTGGCCACTTCAGGCAGTTATCTGCTGGGGGGAAGGGAGAGTGCTATCTGCACCCACTGTGATGGCCTGGGGGCTTGGCATGGTCACCACTGCCCCTTCCCTGGCATTCCAGAGCTGCCACATTCCAAAGGGAGGGACGGGGGTGCTGGAGGTGGCTTGCCTGGCTGCCAACACAGCACAGAGCCTGCGAGTCCTGGCACCCAACTCTTCTTGTTCTCAACAGGTTTTATTTCCAGGCTCGTAACTTCCCCCTAAAGGACTGGTGGAAAATACAATTAGAAACCAGCAAGACGAAGGTCGTGGCTATGCCCTGCCTGGAATGCTGAGGCGCTGGGAGATGGGGGAGGAGAGAGAAGCAGAGAGCGCCAGAGCAGGGCACCCAGCCACACGGAGCTGGGTGTTCGTTTAACAGGACATGGCAAGCAAAGTAACCCCAGTTCAGCTCCTGATCCCGGAGCAGGAGGGGCTGTGCAAGATTCAGGTCCCAACATACGTACAGATCAAGACCCCTGTCTGGGATAAACTTCTCCACATACGCTGGGCTGCTGTCATTCTCCCATCAGAAGGCAGATTTTCCTGGCCTCCGTCATTCTTGTGCCTTGTCTCTGAATCCTCCTGGGAGCTTCCTGTAACTGGGCAGGCCAGGGAGGGCTGACAACTCAGTCCAGCCACTCAGGCCTGTCCCTAGCCCGGCTGGCTGGGGCCAGCGGGTGGGACTGTGCTAGAGCCCATGTTGTTCTTTAATTAAAAAACACCAGATGGATAAACAGGAGTGAGGTGTTTATCTAACCTGGGGGGCTGCTGCCCTCTGGGCTGAGTCCCTGGGAGGACGTGCGACAGTCAGTGCTCAGCAGGGCTGGGAACCATCGGGTGTGGAGTGAGTGGGCGTGTGATGCTGGGGCACTGAGGGCGAGCGCAGACCTTGGGACCCTTTAACCAAGTGCTGATGCTAGAGAAACTGAGCCCCATCCTTCCACAAGCTGCACCAGGCACACTGCAGGCCCCTCCGCCGGGCAGGGCACACAAGGTGTTAATGTACCCACCTTTCACCTGTGGAGACCTGGGCTTTAAATCACAAGCACAAATCGGCTGGGTGGGTCTGTCAGCATGTCCCCATGGGCACAGCACAGCCAGGGGATCCCCAGATTGCAAGAGCGGTGTGCTGTGACTTGCAGAAGTGTGGGTGTGAGACAGAGAGCACGTGAGTGACAGCCCCTGAGCAGCCAGGCTGCTGTGAGTTACAGGACTGGGGTAGCAATGGCCTGTGAATTCCTGTCGAGGTGCATTGGCTGAGCTGTGTGGTCCCAAGGAACCCAGGGTTGGGATAGCCCGGGGGCTGCAGGTTGGGATTGAGGAGCATCGGCAGAACTAGGGAGAGACCAGGGCTGGAATAATTGGGGACTGTGGGTTGGTTTGAGGTGCATTGATAGATCTATGGGGGTGGGAGCCCAGGACAGGAGTAGCAGGGGCTGTGGGTCAGGATTGAGGGGCATTGGCAGAGCTTGGGGGAGCCTGGGTGGGCAGAGCAGGGGGTGCGGGTCAGGATTGAGGGGCCCCGGCAGAGCCGGGGGGAAGCCCGGGTGGGGGGAGCAGGGCTGTGGGTCAGGACTGAAATGATCTGGCTTCGCAGGGTCAGGTCACATCCCTCCAGGTGGTCTGATCTGTCTGAAATGGCGCAGGCTGCTGTAAGGTTGCTGAGCTAGCAGACAACCCCCCGCCTCCCCCCGGTCAGTGCCCGGCTCCCAGGCTGGGCGGAGGGAAAGCCATAGGCCTGGAGAGGGCCCTGGCAGGAGACCTGGGGCTGATCCCACTTGGGGCCGTCAGCCTGGCTCTCTTGGGGCATCTCTCACAGCCACGAGGGCCCACCATCCCCCATGGGCATGCCACCCAGCCACAGTGGCTCTGGGCCAGGGGCATTGGGGGAGGCTTCCTCTGACCCAGGCCACTGAGCAGCTGGGCCAGGGTGTGATCCCACACTCCTGCCCCCCGCCAGCTTCCCTGCTCCCTCCTCAATACCCCTCACTGACCGTCCTCACACAACCCAGAGCTAGCTGGGGTCTGGCCCGCAGCCTCTCTGCTCCCTGCTGCAAGGATGCTGCTAGAGGCCCCTGGGGAGCTGAGTTTCCAAGGAGACAGCGGCCTGTTGGATCTGCCTTATATGGCCTGGGAAAGTTCCCCGGGCCGGCAGCCTCTGCTGGCTCCTGCACTAACCTCCCAGCTAAGAGTACCATGCTCCAAGCTCCCGTGCCTCCAGGAGTGAGTGTGGGGCCCTCTAACCTCCCATAATTGGAGGGGGTTGTTCAGGGGAGTGAGGGGACGGAGTGGAGCAAGTGTGCCGTTTGTGGCATGTTAGGGGGTGGGATGCACATGGGGCAGGGCAGCAGGTGTGGGGCTGGAGACACATGGCCTGGCATGCACACCAGGGGTAGGGTGTGTGTGGTGGATGTGAGTAGGTCAGGGGGCATGTGTGTGTGTGTAGGGGGGGGAAGGCCTCTAACATCTAAGGTGTGGGGCTCTGTGACGGAGGGGACTTGTTTCTTGTGAGCACCTCCTCTTGGCTGGGGGGGCATTCTGTCCTTTCTCTACTCCCAGCACCCTGTTTTCAGGCAGGTCTCTGGCCAAGTCACACACATGAAGGAACCCTTCCGGGATAACACAGTCCAACACATGGTCAGTCTTCTCCGGTGTCTTCAGCCCCATCTCTGGGCCTGTTTACATTCTAGCCCTTCTCTTGGGCTTTTAGTGCTGAGTCTTATCCCCTTCTTGGGACTTAGGCCACTTCTGCAGCACCTTTTGGGGGACCCATGCATTACTCCGGTCCACACCCAGGGTCCCTATAAATAGAAGCCACGTGCTGCTTCCCTTTAATAGTCACTGCTGCATTCCCTGGTCCGCATCCCACTGGCCCCATCACCCTCTTGTTTCTCTGTCCGTTCCCTGTTTGCGCAGGGTCTTGCCCTGGCCTCTCTGCCAGGGGAGCCTCACAACCTTCCCACCCTTCCTTGCCCTTCTGCTCCCAGCCAGCCACTGACCCTCTGTGTCCCGGCAGCTCCTTTTAACTGAGCCTGCTGAGCTCTGACTGGCTGCTTCCATGCAGCCTCTCTAGGCAGGCCTGGAGGACCCACCTGCACTGCCCCCTTCCTGGGGCAGGGTGCAGTAGGACTGCAAGGCCTTCAGTGGGGGGCATCAAAGGGCCTGGTGTGCCCCATCACAGGCTCCGGCTCTGTTCCTCCTGGCTCATGGTGCACCGTGCAAGCCTGTTGCACAGAGACAGCCCCTGCCCCGAAGCCCTCTAGGGAGTGGATGCGATGGCTGCGGGAAGCAGTGGTGGTGGGGGAACATGGCCACGCAGCAGCTCCCACACGCAGGGGCTGGTGCTGCAGCCAGCGGGAGCACGTCAGGAGAGCTTGTGCAGGAGTGTTTGGAAGCCGCGGAGAGGCCTGTGGCGGAAGAAGCCTGGCAGGTGGCAAAGGCTGGCACTGCCCAGGTGGGCTGGAGGGTAAAGGTCAGGAATGTGGGCAGGCGAATTTGTGAGGGCCCTTAAAGCCGGGCCAAACATCACCTACCTGAGGTGGTGGCAGAGGAGAGGCTGGTTTGGGAGATGCTGTGGAGGAAAATGTGGCAGGGTGTGAGGGTCTGCTGGGAGGCGTGCCAGACAGGAGCCCGGGGCACCAGGGAGAATCGGGGTGTAATCGCTTGCTCACATGCCTGCCTACACACACACACACACACACAGCTGGATTTTAGACTGCATGGGATCAGGAGGGGCAGCCGGACGGGGAAGGACGAGGCTCCAGTTTCAAAGAAGGCCTAGGGCACGCTGGGATTTTGGCTCTAGCCCCACAGGCTCCTCAAGGGGCTCTGGTCGTCCTGACGTCACGTGTGAAATCGTTCACTCCCAGCCGGACTGAGCAAAGGGAGACAATCTGGGAACTTCCTGGCCCGTAGGCAGGGGGTGGCAGGAAGGGAGAGAAACGAGGGGGTGGGAGTGAGGGACCGATGATGTGAATCAATAACAGGGCTGGGGGGAGGGGGGTGACCTAAATTTAGTAACAGCTAAAGAGCCTGGCTGCCGCCACAATGGAGAGCAGGAGAAGACGGCTGAACAAACACAGTGTCCCTGGTGGCAGCGTAGAGAGCAGCCCGGGGTGCCTGTGACCACCCCAACGTCAGGGTGGCTGGGGGCAGGACTCAATGGCAGCAGAGCCAGGCACCCCAGGGAGTTGCTCCCACTGAGGAGCTGGCTCGGATTCCACATTTTGAGCACAGTTGCAAGTGATTTGGGCTCTTCACCTGCGGTAGGTGTGAATCCGCAATGGAGTCACACGCCAGCGTCCAGAGGGAATGGCAGGGTTGGCTTAGGAGAGGCCCAGCTCTGGGATAGCAGGGGGCTGCGGGTTGGGATTGAGGGGCACAGGCAGAGCTATTGGTCCATGGCTGGGATAGCAGGCGCCAAACAGGCAGGGACCCTGCAGCGGTTCCTCAGGCTAGCAGGGCCACGGACTCACAAGGCTTGGGCAGCAGATCAGACTTTTGCATTTGCAAGGTTTGGGGTGTGTCTGGGCATCAGCTTCTGGGATCAGCCCACCACTGTGTGCTGTGGGTCCTCGGAGCATGGCTTTGGGACCTCCAGGAATGAGCAGTTGGACCCAGTAGCCCCCCTGGGGGGCTGCCCATTCAGTAGTGCTCATTTCAAAGCGGAGATTCCCAGTGCTTAGAGCATGAGGCAAAGCCCAGGTCAGAAAAGTGAAGGAGACGAAGTGGGGAGGCGAACTCTGATACTAATGGCAGCCACAGAGGGCACCTTCTACTGTCCCAGTGCAGCCAGGGGAGATGAGTTCAGGCAGCTGTCTTGGCCCCTGCAGGCTATCTGCCCCCTCTGAGCGGTGCAGCCCTGAGCCTGGTGTGAGGGCATATTGTTTGCTGACTTTGCTCATCCTGGAGTTGGAGTGAATCAGCTGTTACACATGCAGGGGAAACAGACATAATACTCCCCACAGCACGATTAAGGGAACCCGGGAGTGACGAGAGCTGGTGTTTTGCCTTTGCATCATAGGCTTAATAGAAAGCAGGGGTGGGAATTGGAGAGACTGGCTGCATTAGCTCATAATCCTTTCCTGGGGGCTGGTGCAGGGTAGTTATCTATTCTGTGCTGTATTCTCCACGGCCTAGTTTTCAATGATTCAAGCAATGGAGTTCCCAGCCTGTCTATCCCTTGGGACACTGATCCCTGGGCTGGGCGATCGCACCAGCAGAGAAGATCTCTCAGTATTCAGCCTACATTTCCCTTTGCTTAATTCCATCCCTCTCCTGCGCAGTACACCCATTGCTCTGCTTGATCAGTTCTCTCTGCTTGGCATTTATGATCTGCAGGCCACTGACATGTCCCACTTGGCCCAGTGATGTGACCTGCTCGCATAGGCCTGCCTTCAGCCCCCGGCCCCGGCAGCTCTGCTGCTTTTCTCGGAGCCTGCTCCCAGTTTGCCAACATCCTTCCAGGACTGAGGTGCTCACAGCTGAAGTGTGCTCTCCCCTCCCTGCTCATTGAGCTGATTCTGAGAGGACGGATCTAGACCCTTTCCTAACACCTCCTGCCTCTTGAACCTCTGCACTGGGGGGGCACTTTAAGAAAGGATTGCTCTGTTGTGCATCTTTGTGCTGGTTAGTTATGTAGCTCTCCATCATGGTCTCTGTGCTGAATAGTTACTGTCACTCATTTCCACTGCCAGGCAAATAGTTGCCATATTATTCATTAACTCAGGCAGTCACGTAACCATAGCATTGGACTAAATATTATTTGGCTTCATGGAGGCCCAGGCCTGACTGATTTCTGCTCGCTGCGCAGAAGTTATGCTCATAGCAGGGGTGTGAATGACAGGCGAGTTAGCACCATTCCAGCTGCAAGAGAGAGAGAGAGAGCTCTAATTGCTGAGATTAGCAGAGGCTTTTCAGCCCAGAGGAAAGGCAGCCCCAGCTCTGGCGGATCAGTGGCTGGAGTCGCCGGATTAGTTCCCGGGACTTGGGCTGGCTTGTTCTTTAATGTGGATGCCATCCCGTCGTTGGTCTGTCTGGCAGATGATCTGCCAGCAGATTGTGCTTCCTACCAGCTTGGTCCTTGATCACAAAGGCTCAGCCAGTGCTTTATGCAAACACATTCTAGTCAATGGGCCATGTGGGAATGGGATGTCACAAGCAGCCGTGCCATGTAATCGCTGGTGCCCAGGCTGACTGGCATATTGACACTTCCCAGACAGGAGGAGGAATCGCTCTTTCTGCTTTACGGAAGATCGGTGGAGATCCCGTCATGTGAGCAATGGAGTCAGTCCCTGGAGCCGGTGGGACGTTCCTGGGGCGAGTTCTTGTCCAGGCCGCTATTCACGCTGGTGCTGGCAATGCTCCAGCTTCCCTTGGGTGCCCTGGTGCCTAACGGGGGCCGTGGGTCCCGTCCTGGCCAGTCAGATGAGAGTAGGAGGAGCCTCCCCCAGGCTCTCCGCTTTCAGTCTCCTCTGGGCCGGGTTCCTTCCCAGCCACGTACTGGACAGGACAGCACACATCAGCAGCCTGGAAGGACCCCCTGGGCTGGGGCTACTCACCAGGCTGCCCTGGGTACATGCTGGGCAGTGCTGCACCTGTCCCTGCCTGTTCCACTGGGGCCAGCGGGAACCCCGGCCGTGCTGGCCTCCTGCCAGCATTTTGATTCTGCTCTGCTCTCCAGCCATTCCTCCTCCCAGCCCTTTCTGCCCCCTCCTGGGGCAGACCTGCAGCAGCAGCATTGCTGGAAAGTGCAACCATGTGTCTCGATGGGCCAGATCCCTAAGCTGACCCTGTTACAGCCAGCAGGGCGTCAGGGCAGGAGGGATTCAGACTAAAGGAGCCAGATCCACCAGCCCCACACCCTGGCGCGTCCCCAGATGTGCTGCAGAGTCTCTTCCACCTTGCCAAGCACATGGCGGGAGTGCTCAGCCCAGGCCTGCACGGGCAGGCAGAGGAGCTGGCCTGGTTCATTCTGCGAGTCATGAATTCATAATGATTGTTTCCCACGCAAGCCATGAATGTTGGATGGTGGCCACCGGCCTGACGCACCAGCACTCTGGGGTGAAGGAGAGTCCTCCGCTGCTACTGGCTGGTGGGCCAGCTGTGCCAGCACGCTGTGCTGTGGGCATGCCTCTGCAGCCAGGCCGGCTCTATGAAACCAGTACCCACTGAGCAGGGGCATCTGCCATGGGAGGCTTCTGCTGCTAACATTCGGCAGTGGATGAAATAGCTACAGAGAGACAGGGCCTAACCGACAGTCTGAGAGGAGAACATAGGCAGGGAGCCAGTGATGGGACTGGAGGAGGAGCAAGAGGGTGTCATGGGGCAGTGGGTGAGTAACCTGCTCTGAGGACAGGAGGGTGTCTGGCTGCACTAGGCATGATGGGGCAGGCAGAGACACCGCTCTGAGGGCAAGAACACATAAAGAACCGTCCCTTGGAGGCCAAGTGTATCTCACGGGCTGGATGGAAGCGCCTGCTGAAAGCAGCCAGGGAGGAGTAAGCAGCCAGGGCATTGGGAGAAGTAAACCCTGGCCCAACCCATGCTGGTAGGGCCTTTGGCTGAGGGCCCAAGTGCTGAGTGGGGGTGGGAGTGCATGCCCCACCCCAGCCATTTCCTGCCACTGTGGCTCCCATACTGCCATGGCGGGTGTCTTGGGGTGCCACACCCACCCACCGGACGGGCTCATTAGTTGATAGGATGGCAGGGCAGCCCCGAGGTTTAGGGCAAGTTGTTAGACTTGCTGTGCTATGCAGTACCAGCCCCAGCTATCGGGATTGAGGGGTGATTTCCAGTTCTTGTGCTCTCCAGTCAGGCAACTGGCCAAGGCTCTCAACAGTGAGGAGAGATTTTGGGGGCCCAACCTGAGATCCCTTAAAAGGGCTTCACTTACAGAAAGTGCTGAGCGCTCGCCTCCCCTGGGAGCCAGGCCCAGGTGGCACCCAGCACCCGTCCCCCTGGGAGCCAGGCCCTTGGACCTTGCCTCAAGTTGGGCCCCCCCAAAAATGAGACACCCAGAAAATCTTGGCTGTGCTGCACAAAGCATCAGGATCTCACTCTTTCTGTGGTCAGACAGAGTTTGCACTGAGCTCCCTCTAAGTTCTCATGCTAAGTTCTTATCCCTCCCAGGCCAGCAACAAAAGCCCTTCCCGCTCCTCCACGTGGAACATCACAAATGAGGCTGGCTGCCCCTTCTAGTTCCTCAGGTGGTTGCCTGAGGCAGGGCCCTTGAAGCTGGGCCTGCTCTCCAGCAGCTGAGCCATTAGTGCCTTGAACTGCAGAAGCCCCTTGATCCTATGACCTCAGCCAGCTAACTGGCTGCTGGTAGAGGGAGAAGGTTTTTCCATATCTGTACCCAGCAGAAATGCTGAGAGGTCAAAGCACTCGGCATTTCTCCTTAGCTGAGTATCAATAATATTTTACAGTTGCTGTGTGGAGCGTCTTCCTGCTAATGAACCCAAAGCAGTTTACAGACTATACACCAGAATCACTTCTCCAACCACCAAAATGCAGCCACTTCTGGGGCAGAACATAGCAGCTGCTTAACAGCTCCCAGCAATGGTGTGTGGCTGTTTAGGTTGCAAGGACGTGAGTACTTTAGCTCCTGAGATTGTGGGGGGAATTTGGACCAGTGGACTAGAGTTAGCAATGTTGGGATCTGGCCAGGACTCCATGGCTAATAGCCATTCTTCCTTTCTCTTGTGCTGGGCAATGTTTCAAGAGTGCTTGGGGCCTGGGCTTAACACATTGGTTTGCACCTACATCAGCACAGCACCCCCGAGCGTCCTGCAGGATCAACACTGATTCTGAAGGAAGCAGCCACCTGCCAAGGACTCATCTTGCCAATGTTTGCACAGGGCGTGAACTGATCAGATTTGACGGTCGCCTACCAGGCTGTCCCCAGAGCTGTCCCTGGAATCCTGGCCCCTATTTACTGGGATGCAGGGGGGCAGGAGAGCTCTGTCCATGGAACCTGTATTCCTGGCTGACTCAGTACTTACTCACTGGCTTGTACCCCTCTCCTGGGGGCTCACTCCCTCTCCAAGTTGAGGTAAGGTCCTTCCCTGTTATAGGGAACAGCTCTTCGCTCTGTGTCTGTGTCTCCATGTCGCTCTCTCTCTGTGCCTTTCCTGGATGATCCCACAGGCTCAGAGAGCTGGTGTGTCTCCTGGGAAGGCTCCCATCAGGTGTTAGCAGCCAGCATCACCCCCTGCTGTCCTTTGTGCTGACTGAGAATCCTCGAGAGCCCAGGAAGAGGAGGCTGGTGGGCGTCTCCTCTTAAGCGATGCCAGTCTGCAGCATCGCTGCAAGGAGGCCCTGGAGACCGGCCGAGTTACTAATGCCCGATTAGTGCATTGTGCCACTTACCGTGAAGAGCACAAACTACGGGCAAGCAGGGGTACTTGGGGATGTTAACAAACCTGGAGGTCCATCAATTACTGCGCCCAGAGCGTGGCGCAGGGAGGGGCCAGGCCGAGCCATGTGTCCACACTTCCCCTGCTCATTAGCAGGAGGAGCTAAGCCAGGTGCATCTGGCTCTGGTGCTAAGGCTGTCCGGGTTTGCAAAGAGGGTGGGAGGAGGGCTGGGGGTGGGGGAGCGTGGTTCCTAGAGAGAGATGCATGTCCCTTTAATTGCACCAGCCCAAGGAAGTTTCATGTGAGCTGGAAACGCAGCTCTCCCTCGTGAAGTGAGGGCACTGGGAGTAGAGGCTAAGTGCTTCGCAGCTGCCTAACAGTTATGGGATGTGATGGCTGCAGCCAGGCGTGCAGGAAGAAGATTGCACTCTGATGCTGTCTTTGGGGTGGAGGAGGGGGAGGAGAGAGGTGAGTCTCTGCAGTAACGCACAGGAGCACAGCCAGAACCACAGCCAGGCCCTCTCCTACTTCCCATCCATGTTCACACACACGTGCGCCTTTCCCATCCCTTCGGCAGCACCTAGCCAATGGCTGTGCCACTGTGACCTCCCCAGGAGGAGCTGAGCATCCCTCCACTGGGGCGGTGGAGGTGCAGGGCTCGGTCCATACCCATGGCGAAGGGTGAGGTTCCGTCTATCAGAGGAGACTCTGGCCAAATGAGGGGTGGTGTCAGAAGAAAGCCCTGCCTCCTCCCAATAAGAGCTGCCCTCCCAGTTTGCTGCACTTGACCCTGCTAATGCAACAGGAACAGTCACAGGGAAGGTGGGGGCTCAGCTCTCGGAGAAAACCATCAGGAACAGGCGCTGGGCACTTCCCACAGCCTTGTTCCTGGGCAGGACCCTTCAGTTGGTGCTCTCCCCATCGCAATTGGCAGACACCCCGTTCCCTCCATTAGCCACGCTCCCATCCCGAAAGCCATTACTGCCCTGCTGGGCCCAGGGGCGTGGACCTTTCCTATTGGTTTGTTTTTTAATCAACATCAACCTTACAGTCGTTCTGCAGTAGCCCCTATGAGTTCAGAAGGGTTCCCTGGGGGACAGGCTGGGGCCCATACTGATAGCTGTGTAGAGCTCGGGTTACTCCCAAAATTATTGCCCCACACCAACAAAACAAAATATGCAGGAGTTGCCGCAGTGGCTGGGATTCCACCAGTTCTTGGGGGCTAAGATGGGTGGGGTTGGATGGGAGAACCCAGGGGAAAAGAATTGGTGCTCAGGGAAAGGCCCAGGGGTGTATAGGGAAGAGGGCTGCTGTGTGTAGGAGCCCTGCCTGGTCTGGAAGATGTGCGGTGAGTGAAGCAGGGGACTGCAGGAAGAGAAAGGATGATTGTGACGTTCCCCTGGTATTCCCCGATCTGCTAGGTCACTCCAATCCTTGCCTCTGGGAGCCAGCCTTATCCTGCTCTGCTGTGAGAATCCACACTCCTGGGCTGTTCACACACAGCCTCTGGCATGTGAGATGATCCTTGGATTGTGCAACCGAATGACACTAGCCAATATCTCCGGTCCCAGACACAACCCTAGGAACCTCCGTCTTGTAGTGTCCAGTTATGCCCGCTGGACACTGCAAGCTTATATGAGTTCAACAATTTAACAAAGAAATTGATATGTACCAGGCTTGTTATCTCTGACACGCTTCAAACCAAACACACTGCTTCAGGTAGAATAAACAAACAGATTTATTAACTATAAAGATATATATATATATATATATATATATATATATATATATATATAAAAAACTAACTATAACTTTTAAGTGATTATAAGTCAAAGCATAACAAGTTGTATTTGGTCAAATGAAATAAGAGCAAAACGCATTCTAAGCTGATCTTAACACTGTGAATGCCCTTACAAACTTAGATGCCTCTTACCACAGGCTGACTGGTTGCCCTTCAGCCAGGCCCTTCCCTTTGATCAGCGCTTCAGTCACTTGGTGGTGATGTCTGTAGATGAAGATGGAAGAGAGAGGAAGAGCATGGCAAATGTCTCTCCCTTGTACCATGTTATAGAATCATAGAATCATAGAATATCAGGGTTGGAAGGGACCTCAGGAGGTCATCTAGTCCAACCCCCTGCTCAAAGCAGGACCAATCCCCAACTAAATCATCCCAGCCAGGGCTTTGTCAAGCCTGACCTTAAAAATATCTAAGGAAGGAGATTCCACCACCTCCCTAGGTAACGCATTCCAGTGTTTCACCACCCTCTTAGTGAAAAAGTTTTTCCTAATATCCAACCTAAACCTCCCCCACTGCAACTTGAGACCATTACTCCTTGTTCTGTCGTCAGCTACCACTGAGAACAGTCTAGATCCATCCTCTTTGGAACTCCCTTTCAGGTACTTGAAAGCAGCTATCAAATCCCCCCTCATTCTTCTCTTCCGCAGACTAAACAATCCCAGTTCCCTCAGCCTCTCCTCATAAGTCATGTGTTCCAGTCCCCTAAGTATTTTTGTTGCCCTCCGCTGGACTCTTTCCAATTTTTCCACATCCTTCTTGTAGTGTGGGGCCCAAAACTGGACACAGTACTCCAGATGAGGTCTCACCAATGTCCTTTCTTCCCTCTTGGCTTTGGGAAGAGTCAGGTGAGTCAGGTGAGCATTACCTCATCGCAGTCCCAAACTGACCAAAGGAAGAGTGACTCGAGAGTCCAACAGGCCCTTTGTTGTTGCCTTGGCCAGTGTCCTTTGGTCCTGTGAGGCTGGGCTGGGTTTGTCCCATACATGCCCTGATGAGGTATGAACTGCCCTTCTGCTTCTGGAGAGCTTTTGCCTGGGCTTGCTTTAAGCCATGAGGACACATTTTCAGCCTCATAACTATATACATGAAATTACAACCTATAACAACGATTGCTATAACAACAGTGCTCAGTACATCATGAGCCTTCCGAAGACACCCGGCATGGAAAACATTGCATTAGATACCACACAATCATATTATAAGGATGAACATGGGGATGTAGGGTGTTCCCATGAGGTACAGAATGTCACACCTCCCCCCTTAGTTTACTGCAAGAGGGTTAGTCACTGACGATCTTGAAGGCAGTGTGTGTTATAGTGTTCCAACGAGGTACAGAACGTCAAAATGGTCTCATGGCTAAGGCACTGCAGAGGGACTAGGGCTTGTGGAGATACAAACTATCCCTGCTCTGAGGATGTCAGCACTGGAGCTGGAGCTGTGATTCCCCCCGCGAGCAGACGTACCCTGCCCGTGCATGAAAACCAGAAGTGCAGCCGCAGTGGTGTGAGCGACCGGAGGGACCAGCCACCCGGGTCTGATTCTGTGCGAGGCCCTAGGCTGGTACTTGGGTTGCTAGCCCATCCCGCTGCTCAGCTGCTGCGGCTCTGTTGCATTAGTACACTAGCTGGATCCCAGCGAGTGCCGGTATGGCCAGCTGTGCTGGACATGACCCCTTCCAGCTGGAGGGTAGACATGCCGTTGGCTGGTTTCCAGGGAGCGGAGCCTGCTCCCCAGCTGCTCACCCAGCTGAGTGTGGGCATCTCGCTCCCTGCACAGCCCCAGAAGAGCGAAGGGGAGAGCACCCTCCTCTCCATGCTCACTGCCTCCCTGGCACAAACAGCGGGGCACCGCTCTCTGTGCAGGTGTGAAGGGCAATACAGGCCCAGGGTCATGGCTCTGCGAGTGCTTTGTTCACCTCTCTAAGCTTTGGCTGCCCTAAGCAAACTGGCAAGTGTCCACGTCTAGCACTCTGCAGGCACTCCAGCAAACAGCGGCTGGATGCTTGGCGGCACTAGCCATGCCTTGGAAGAGCCGGCCCCGACTCTGAGTCTTTGCCCTGGTATGTGTTGCTCTGCGAGGCACTCAGCACTCAGTTATCCAAGGCCATATGGTGGTGCAGATAAGGTGACCTCTGCTTCTCTAAGCCCCCAGCAGAGAAAGCGGAGACGGGGGAGGGGAGAATGGCATGCCCACCCCGCTGCCAATGCTTAGTGATTCCGAGGTCCTTCCACCCACTGCCCCAAGTGCTGAGACAAGCCAGATGGGGCAGGAGTGATGGGCTTCCCCTTTTAAGGAAGCGAGGACCCAGGCAGGAGCTTTTCTCTGTCACACCGGGAATGCAGTCTGCTCTCCTCCAAAGGGAGAGCTGCTGTCACTGCAGAAAGGGGCTTCTGCACTCTCTTCACACCCCTCTGGTGCCTACCCCCAGCACTGTGTGCCACCCCGGGGAAACTGGGGTCTCCCTCATGACAGGGCAGCTGCGAGGGGGGCTGGGGGCTGCTGATGCAGCAGAAGGGAAGGGATTCATCTTTGTGTTCGAGAGGCCTGAGGAAGGCTCTGCTCGTGTTTAAAGTGAATTTCTTGCTAGTGAAAGTTGGTGGATTGATGGCCCTGGAACCTGACGCCCAGGTGAGCCCCAGAATAGGGACAGGCTGGGCGAGGACAGCGCAAGCCTCCTTCCTCCTGCTCTCCAGTGTGCTCCTGCCATGCTTGCACCCAGACAGTACGATGATGGGCATGGTGTAAAAACACAGCCAGCCAGATGAGATATCTGGGTGGGTGATTTCAAGCCAAACGCACAGGCTTACAAAATGTGGATAATGTTTAGGTGCTTGTCCAAACTGACCCCCAGCCTGGTGAGGTTCACACATCACTTACTTGTACTGAATCCACATAGCGCTGGAGATTTCCTCTGCAGCACTGTGAACATTTCATTTCCACACATGGCCCAGCTCTAGGGTTACTGCCTTTAGCTGGCAATCAGACCTCCAAGGCCCCACTCTCAACGCCACCTCTTCCCCGCAAGGTCCCGCCCTTGCCCTCAAGGCCCCACCCCTGCCCTTTCCCCCAGGCCCCATCCCTGCTCCCCTCTTCCCCCCAAGGCCCTGCCCCCCATCGCTTGCACTGTCTTCACCAGCATGGCCAAGGCCACCTTCTCTGCCACCTGGGGGCTGCACAGGGCCACGCAGCCTGGCCCCAGAAGCAGCAGCTCCTACTCCTTTCTTCTGCTCAGGGTTCCCCTTTTCCACAGATAAAAAAACCCAACGGACATCAGGGCTTGTTAAATGGCACCTGGGCACACAAGCCGAAACCCAGACTGTCCGGGTGAATACCAGAAGGGTGGCAACCCTACCCCACTCTGCAGTCTTTGCTGTTGGCCCCACTGTGGAAGATCAGACTCACCAGCAGTGTGCCCCCTTGGGGCTGGGTGTGGGGTAGTAGGTTCTCCTGCTAGCACCTCCTGCTGAGGGTTGCTTTGGCCGTGCTGTGGTCTGCCTCCTCTCCTGACTTGGCCTTCCAGCCAGGTCACATTTTGGACCCAGCCCTTCTGGGTTAACAACATCCAACACACAATAGTCCAATGTCTTTACAAAAGGCTTTGGCTCCACCTTTGGGACCCAAGGTCCCCAAACCCTTCTCTCAGGGCTCTCTGTTGTCCTTGTCCCCTTCTCAGGGGCCTCATTCCTTCCCCCATGGCCGACCGGAGAACCCAGGCCCACCGTCTACACTGGGTTCCAGCCCGGGGACCCAGGTCTGCTTTGTCAGACTGCCTGCTGACTGTTGTCGCCTTGCACTTACAGTAGTCTCTTGCTCAGTCCTTCTCCCCACAAGCTCTCTAGGTTCACCGTTTCCTCAGGGCCATGTCTCACAGGGCTGTCCCTGGGAATCCCCCAGCAAAATCCAAAACAAAGAGTAAAACTTCAGCTCACTCTGCCACATCATGCTGGATCTTTTCCCCTGCTCTGTTCCGCAGCCAAACACTTCCCTGGACTCCCTCCCTGGAAGTCCAGCTCCTGCCCTGTCTCATGGCTCAGCACCTGGGGGGCTGCTCTGCCTCTCTCCTGGCCTCTTGCCAGATGTCTCTACTTAGGAGAGGATCCAAGGACCAAACGTCCCCTAGGTTTCTCTTGACCCTGCAGGCCTCTCCATACTCTGTTCCCTGAGAGACGCTGCAGAGTTCCTTCTTCTCTCTCTTCAGCACCCTTCTTCAGTCTCAAACACCCCTGAGGCTTTTCCATCACTGCCTCCAGCTTCCTCCTGGCTCAGGATAACCTGCCTGTGGCCCAGGTTGCCTGGCCTCCCAGGTGTCTCTCAGCCTTCAGCCCAAGAGAGGAAACTCCCAGTTACCTCTCACTTGGTGATCCTCCCTGACCACTTCTCTATTGCCCTCTGCTCCTTCCTTTATGCAGACCGAGCTCCATGCATTGGGTTTGATCACCAGTTGTGCCTAACACCCCTCCAGTTGCCGTCCAGTGACCTAATTGGGCTCAGGCTCCTGTTAACCATTTCATTGCTTGTAACCCACATCCCATCCCACCACTCTGGGAACCCCTGTAGGGGCTGGGCTACCCCAGGTGCCTTCGAGGGAGACCAGCAGAGCTGGTGTCTCTGATTTCAGCATACATACCTCACCTCCCCGTGATCTTGGAGGAGGGCCTGATCTGCCAGATGGGAAGGTTATTCACACCACAGGCTTTGCCAACTGCCTGGACCCTCAGCCACACGGACTCTGCCGGGCCACCAATAGATGTTTGAGGACCCAGGCTCTCCCCCACAGACCCATGTGTCACTGTTGACACATGCAGCTCAGAGTGAGTCAGTGCTTTGAGCCTGGTACTACTGCCCAGAATGGACCCTGGGAAACGTGGGTGCTCCATTGTCACTGAGAATTTCTTCTCGGGCCCTGGGAACCTAGGAGCATGCAGGAATGCACTGGGAATGCACATCTGTGCCTATGGATGCGTTTGGTCTCCTGCAGGGAGACATCTGAAGAACAGGGCATCACCGGCTTCCTTGGGCCCGCAGGAAGGGAACTAGGGGCTCTCAGACCAGGAACACCTCTGCAGACGGTATCTCTCAGGTTACTAACCCCAGCACAGAACAGGGTTTTCCGGCAGGCTCTGGGCTCTCTTGGCTCTGCCCAGAGGGCTGAGGAGAGCATTCCCTGGGCTCAGCCTCACCCCTGCTCTAGGGTGGATAGTTCATCTCCTCAGTGCCTTGTGTGTTTCAGTTCAGTTTCAGTGTTGTTATACTACCCTATATCAGTGCCACGGCTGGTCTGTTTCCTCCTGGCTGGGGGAGCTAGGAGCTCTGTGGAGTTTTGGACTTTGTTACAGATGTCGGTTCATAACTTCCCCTTCTAGCCAACGTGTCAACCAGCCATCACTGATTCCCAGCTGTAGGCCTCCTTAGCCCAGGGAGTCATGTCCCAGCTGGCTAGCCCCAGTGGAAAGGCCTGGTCAGTAATTACTAGTTTAGAATGGTGAGGAGTTTCTTAAATTCTTCACAGATAAGCTGCTAAGGCTTCTGGGGCTTTGGAGAGCAGGAAACACGAGTGCCTGAAGGAAGAGTGCCCCTGGCCTCCTGGAGTTAGTGTCTGGTGAGGGCATTGATGGCAGAAACCAAGACATGGAGAGTCAGACCTAGTGGCTGCAGTGGCAGCCAGGCCAGGAACTGGAGCCAGAGTCAGGAGTCCAGAGCAGGTTGGGAACAAAGCAAGAGTAGGGCTGGGAGCTGGGCTGGAGCAGGAGAAGGGTTGGAATCCAAGCAGGGCTGGAGCAGGCTGAGGCCTGTGGAGTCTATCACCACTATCAGGAAGGGCGAGTTCCATGCAATGCCATGATGTTGGGCAAACTGATCAGAGGCTCTTCCTCTGAGGCTTAGATACCTGCCCTGAGAGCCATGAGATCAGCTCCTGGCTTGTGGATGGGCTGGAATCCCGCACAGGAATGACTCATCCCCGCATGCGGCTTACTCAGCTCTAGGTCAGGGACGACTCCTCACCTCACGTCGGGGTTCTCTGAGAGCCACCACTTGTGGCTCTGATCCTGTTGCCTACGGCCTGTGGGCTGGCTGGAGCATACACCTGCGGGCTCCCAAACCATCCCCTCCTCGGGGCAGCGAGGGTGTCTCAGTTCCGGGATCACTAGGCCACATGTCACATTCCCGCCAGGTCCCTTTTAGGTGGAGGCTGCATTGTCAGGCCATGTGCGATCAATCTCCGGCTGGTTTCAGACTGGGGCCTGTTGGCCATTAGGTTCATGGGCATCCCTCAGCAGCGTTGGATCTGCTGGTGTTGGTTGTGTCCATGGTGACTAAGAGTGGTTGCTGGTGAGTCTGGAGTTACCCTACAGTGGTTCAAGTCATAACTAAAGGATAGGAGTCAGCACCAAGGGGTTCGCAGTGAAGTGCCCCTCCACCCCTCCAAGCTCTGTACCATCTCTCTTGTGACTCAGTGCATGTATAAGGCCTCTTGGTATGATATTTGCAAACACGGGGCAGGTTGTAATGAGCGCACAGATGGTACACAGTTGAAAATCTCTGCCCCGGTGCAGGACTTCTCTCAGGTTTCCCCATCAACTGCAACTTGTTGAGAAGACCAACGTGTGGGTGTGGCTGCTCACCACTTCAAGGACCCCAGAGCAGAAACGTGTCCTTTAAAAGATCATCCCTGTACACCAGGGATAAATGAACTCCCTTTGCAGCGGCATGCAGATCTGAGCCAAACAAAGCCATGCACAGTGAGAGAAAACAGTGCTTCTGGCATGAGCAATCGGCACCAACAGATCTGCCGTGCGCAAGCCAACTGGCCACTGATATCTCACTGGGTCCTGGCTCTTGTGCTATTAAATCAAAATTTGACACTGGAGCCCAAGTGAACATCGCTTCAGAGCACATATTGCACAAAGCCAGGCCTCGTTCCTAAGGAGCTTCTCTTGGGCTAAAGAGGGGGACAGCCTAAAGGACAAGGGGCTAGGAATCTAGGGAACAGGCAAAAGCAAATTGTACCAAGGCATGGACTCAGGAAACACCAGTTGTGGGCTAAAGGCAGATTCAGGCTTTTATCTTATTATATTGCGTAGATCCATTTTACTTCAACATGGTGGCTTGAGGCAGAATTTTTTGTTTCCAATTTCCTGATTAGAAAATTGAAAATTTCATCAAAATTCACATTCTCCTGGGGAGAAATATTTCATGGGAAAAACTTCAAGCACCTCTGTTGAGAGATTTATGCACCTTTCTTATCCTCTCCATGGAGACCAGATGAGACACGCTGAGAGCTATGGGGCTAAGACCTCAGGGTTAACGTATCAGCTAGTTAATGGTCTTAGACTGGCCCTAAGGTAAAGATCCTCATTAAACCTTTGCCCCAGATTCAGACAGCAAAGTGTAGGATGGACCTTGAGGCATGACTGGTGTGAAGGGCTGGGAGATGTTGGTCTTGGTCCATGAGCTGCGGAGCATCTGATCACTGACGGGCTCTGCGACGATCTACATGCTACAGTTAATCTGCCAATCTTCTATTTACACCTGCTCTGTTTAGTTCTCTGAATCACTGAAACCCAGGCTCTACGTGACCCAGGAGATGCTGTAGCTACAATGGGGAGCATTAGCTGCTCCGTGCAGAATGGGGAGCAGTGACTCAGAGTTGGTGGCTCTGAACAGAGAGAGACTTACTACAAACTGGGAGACCTAGAGAAAATATTGGATCCATTCTTCGGTCTGGGTAAGGTGCACTTTTGCAGGCTCTGCAGGTGGGGAAGGGCAGGCTTTAAGTCAGCCTGTTCCTGGGGATGGCCTCTGCCATAAGATACATCACCCTCCAGGCAAAGCTGCTGCAGTATGGCCAGGATCCGTCCCACAGACTTACTAGATTCTCGGTCTGTGACACGTAAGGCCATAGAAATGGTCATTTCCCACCATCTCCCCCTCACACCACTTTGCCTTCCTTCCCACACCTGTGTGTTTCACCTTAGTGTAGGAGCTGCACAACAGGGAAAAGCAGCTGTCATGCGGAGTCTTGATACTCTGTAGGAGGGGAGCTAGGTATGGCAATTACGTCCTCTTTCCCTCCTTTTTGGCCCTCCTGACCTGGCATGGCTGCACTCCCCCAGCCAGCTGCAGTGCAAAGCTCTCTCTGCTGTATGCAGGAGTCACCTCGCTGTCAAAGTGCAGAGAGCTCCTGTACCGTGCTGGGGCATTTCACCTTGTGGTACATTTGAAGAATTTCTTCAATAAGCCAAAGGCTCCTGAATGATTGTGTAACACTGCTGCAGAATCCCCTCCCAAACCCCCCGACTGCGGAACTTCCCCACCTGCCACCAAATCCGCCCCACCGTGACATTCCCCTGCTGCAAGATTCTTGCCCCAGTGGAGAATGCCCTCCTCTGTTGAACCCAGCCAGCCCACACACCAACTCCCCTTCACCGCAGAATTTCGCCCGTGCTGCGGAACTCCATGCTCTCTCTGTGTGTACACTGTGTGCTGTGAGTGCACCGTGTGTGTGTGCACTCCGTGCATGCACGCATGCTGTGTGTGCCTGGGTGTGTGCATGGTCGGGGGGGGCACTTCTGCTAGGGCAGATGAGCTCAGCTGAAGGAGCTAGGCTGTCCCTGGTGGTTTATACCATGCGCTGACGTGATTCCTTCTGACAGCTCCTCCACACACCGCCAGCAGAATGGCGAGTCTCCCTGAGAGTAGGGGCCAGGGCAGGGTGCATGGTGCACAGAGACCAAAGTGGGCGAGCCCCTGGGAGTGGCAGGATGGAGACCCCCTGTGCCAGCCTGTGCCGCAGCCACCCAGAGCACTGTCCTCTCGGGCTCTCCAGGAGCACAAAGGACAGAGCCCGCCGTGTTCCTCATTCTCACTTCCCCTCCCCCCTCACATCACTCATCCCCAAATCACCCCCTCCCAGACCATCCTCTCTCCCTCCTCTTCCTCTCAAAGGCTCATCCCAGGGAGACTCCCAGCCCTTGTCCTCCCTCTGGGCATCTCTTCCACACTCTGTAACATCACTAACCCCTGTTCCTGGGCAAGCCAGCGGGCGTTCTGCTAGGAGACAGGGCCAGGCCCACACCACCTCCCGCCATGTGCTCTCCCTCCTTCCTGCCTCAGCTGCCCTGCTGATAGTGCAGTCCAGCCTCTAGAGCCATGTTTTCCAGGCTCCCTTCATTGCTCCAGGCTGGGCCCTCCAGCTTGCACAGGGTTTGCTGCTGAATTGTAATGCAGCCAAGCCACAACCACTACTTACCCAGCTTGGACGAGGGGCCTCGCTCTGACCGCAGGCCTCACTAGCCCCCCCTACCCCGGCCAGGTCCACTACTTCTCCTTCTTCCTCACATTTCCCAGATCTGCCAACGCTCTCCTCCAGGCCTCATCATCTTCTTCCTCCGCCACTCTGCCACCTACCCCGGCCGACTCAGGACACGACTGCGCAGATCAGCTTCCTGGTCTGTTGCTCACCCTCCTCCTTGGGCCCCTCGGCTGGCTCCCCCTTCTCCAGCGCATCTTGTCCTCCCCTGTGAGTCCCTTCTCAACTCTGCACCTCCTCCGCTGAGCCAGCAGTGCCATCACTTGTTCATCCCACCAGGGCCTTCACATCTTCTGCCTTATGCATGAAACTCCCTCCCCCTACTCGGCCAATAGAGCCACTACTGCCCTGTTCCGAATCCCCAGCAAGGCCCGAGGATAGCGGATCAGCAGGGAGCTCAGGTAGGTTTATTTATTTCACATTTTCAACGACTTCACGCTTCCTATGGTAACCGCATGCTCCCATCACCGCTGCCTCCCTCCCCTCCCCGCGTCTGCTACCCCTTTGCAGCGTCTGGTTGTTCTATATCCACTGGTAAGTTCTTCAGGGTGCACAGGAATGCTTAGGGTTCTTTAGTTCCTGGCCTCAGTCACCTGAGCTGGGGCAGGGTCACAGGACCAGCATCAGTCTCCCGTGGCTCCAGCGGCTACTTTTGTTTTTGGCAGATGAAATGCAAATAAAATAGTTTGTCAGCCCTGAATGATAGCCCCAGACGAACACAGCCCCAGACACCAGACCCAGCCAGAGATGGCTACAGGGAGGCCAATGCCTGACCCCACCTTAAACATCAGAGGATCGTCTTGCTTCTCATTGGACACCTACCAAGACCTGCTCTCTGCGAGTCTCAAAGGCCCTCTGCCCATCTGGCCAGTTCCTGTGCTCAGTCCTGCTCCGGCTGCAGTGGTTTGTTTAGCGCTGGGGTTAGGTGAGAGGAGCTCAGCTGAAGGAGCTGGGTGAGTGGGTGGGCCTGTGCCACCACAGGGCCCTGTCAGCAGTGCTCTGGGTGTCCTCTAGAAACAGAGCCTGCGTCCTCCTTGGCTTTGCTTAGCTGCCTCTGTTCCTCCCGGATGCCTGGCCTTGGTATGGAGGGCCTTGCCATTCCCTTGGCCAGCTGCACCCACTTTCTATTTGGATCTAGCATTCTCTGCCCCAGCTGGGGGGCTCCTGTTTACCATTCTCCTCACAGGATTTCTCCTGTTCTAGTTTCCTGGTGAATAACGCTTTTGTAAACTGCCTGGGCTAGGAGGGAGCTTTCTTTGGCTCAAGAAGAAGTTGACATGAAGGTTTTTGTCCAGCTGTCCATGACTCTCTGAACTGAGAGTCTAATAAAGCCGCATGGGCCATGCTGCCGTATTCTAACATTTCTAAGTAGGGAGCCCATGAATCCGCCAGGGCTATTATTTTATCTAGTTCTTTGCCCTTTTCACTGACTTTTCTGCCTACCCACTCGTCTGCACATGGTAAGGGTCTGACACATTGCTCTTGAAATGGGATTGCAAAGAGTATTGCTGAAATGAACCACTCAGCAATTGTGGGCCATTATCTATTATTAACTCACGTGGGTTCGCTTGGGGAGCAAACGCTGCTTTACACTACGCTATGACTGTGCTACTTGATGTGTTGTGCAATAGCTCTGTGTTAAAAAAACAATTGAGAAGCAGTCCCCCCATAAGAGGTGATCTTTCCTGTTTAATTCAAATAAATCTATGCCAAGTTTGGACCAAGGGCAATTAGCAATTTCTGGTGACTTCCGTGGATCTTTTTCATTCTGATTCCTTTATTGGGCTCAGATTTCACCTGTGGATCCTTTCCTTCGATTGCATCTCAGGCTCTTGTCTCACATTTCTCAGTACTCAGCTGGGCAGGGTGCTTTATACTTAGCATTTCTGACCTCGGGCCACGTGGTATCATGACACAGGGTCCTTGGTACGGAACTGCAGTAATTCCATCTCCACAGTCCCAATACTTTCTTATGCTTGGAGGTGCCTGGGCTTTTTCTGTTGTCTGTCCATCTAGAGTCACTCTCTCAAGCTGTGGTAAGGTTGGATTATTTTGTGTTCCTTGGCTGAGCTTCTCAAACTGTGTTTTGGAAACAAGTAACACTTGAGTCATTTTTACTTCAAACTCCTCCTCATACAGCTCCTGGCTTTCACTAGTGATAGATAGTCTTGGAAATGATACGAACCTCCTTTCTGGGCCTGTAGTTCACATTTAATGACTACTTGTGCAATTTCACGAGCATTATGCCTGCAAACTGCATGGAATTTAAAAAAAACAACCCATAATAGAGTCTCAAATTAAGTGTATACCTCAAATGAAAAACAAAAACAAAAAACAGTAAGAAGACCCAAAAAAATGAAATCATGGCTAAACAACAGAGTAAAAGAGGCAGTTCGAGGCAAAAAGGCATCCTTTAAAAATTGGAAGTCAAATCCTACTGAGGAAAATAGAAAGGAACACAAACTCTGGCAAGTCAAGTGTAAAAGTATAATTAGGCAGGCCCAAAAAGGATTTGAAGAGCAATTAGTAAAAGACAAAAACTAACAGTAATAGTACATCAGAAGCAGGAAGCCGTCCAAACAGTCAGTGGGCCACTGGATGATCCAGGTGCTAAAGGAACACTTAAGGAAGACAAAGCCATTGCAGAGAAGCTAAATGAATTCTTTGTATCAGTCTTCACTGCAGATTCCCACACCTGCACCATTCTTTTTAGGTGACAAATCTGTGGAACTGTCCCAGACTGAGGAATCGATAGGGGAGATTTTGGAACAAATAGATAAATGAAATAGTAATAAGTCACCAGGACCAGCTGGTATTCACCCAAGAGTTCTGAAGGTACTCAAATATGAAATTGCAGAACTACTAACTGTGGTATATAACCTACCATTTAAATCACCTCTCTACCAAATGACTGGCGGATAGCTAATGTGATGCTGATTTTTAAAAAAGTCTCCAGAGGTGATGCTGGCAATTACAGGCTGGTAAGCCTAACTTCCATACCAGGCAAATTGGTTGAAACTATAGTAAAGAACAGAATTATCAGACACATAGATAAACACAATTTGGTGAAGAGTCAACATGGCTTTTGTAAAGGGAAATCATGCCTCACCAATCTACTAGAATTCTTAGAGGCGGTCAATAAGCATGTGGACAAGGGAGATCCTGTGAATACAGCATAGTTGGACTTTCAGAAAGTCTTTGACAAGGTCTCTCACCAAAGGCTCTTAAGCAAAGTAAGCTGTCATGGGATAAGAGGAAAGGTCCTCTCATGGATCAGTAACTGGTTAAAGACAGGAAACAAAGGGTAGGAATAAATGGTCAGTTTTCACAGTGGGGAGATATAAATAGGCGTGTCCCCAGGGGTGAGTTCTGAGACTAGTGCAGTTCAACATATTCATAAATGATCTGGGAAAAGGGTAAACAGTGAGGTGGCAAAGTTTTCAGATGATACAAAATTACTCAAGATAGTTAAGCAGACTGCGAAGAGTTACAAAGGCATCTCACAAAACTGGGTGACTGGGCAACAAACTGGCAGATGAAATTCAGTGTTGATAAATGCAAAGTAATGCCCATTGGAAAACATCATCCCTTACAGCTTCCATATTAGGCGAGAGAAAAAAGACGGGGACTCTTCAGCTTGGAAAAGAAATGACTAAGGGGGTGTCATGAGATTCACTCCACTCACCACTGTGGCCTCCTTCTGGCTCATTTGGGGATTAGCTCACCACTGGTTTGACGACCCCTCTTGCGCTTTCTCAGGCCCCTTGTCTCAATCTTTCACTCGGCAGCATCTCTCATGTTCCACGAGCTGCTGTGCTTCCTCTCCGTGGCTTGGCCCCCCCAGCCAGGTCACGATAGTTTCCCCCTGTCACGGAGTCCCTGGGCAATGCTCTGGAACTGCTCCCCATGAAGCCAGTCAGGACTCTGGGGCAGTCGCCTTTCTGTGAGCAGCCTGTCTTCAGGACACACAGCTCACACTGCTTCCACCTCCCTGGGTCTGACCTCGGAGCATTCAGCATCCTCTGCCCCTCCGTGTGTGAGTCCACTCAGGCAGGGCTCCTGGGGAAGCCAGAGGGTCCTGCACCCCAACTTCGCAGTCAGACGTGACTCTCAGCCAGCCAGTAAAACAGAGGTTTATTAGATGATGGGAACATGGTCTAACACAGAGCTTGTAGGTGCAGAGAACAGGACCCCTCAGCTGGGTCCATTTTGGGGGGCAGTGAGCCAGACAACCATGTCTGCCCTTCACTCCATGTCCCAGCCAGCCCCAAACTGAAACTCCCTCCAGCCCCTCCTCCTCTGGGCTTTGTTCCTTTCCCGGGCCAGGAGGTCACCTGATTCCTTTGTTCTCCAACCCTTCAGCTTTCACCTTGCGGGGGGGGGGGGGGAGGGGGGGGGGGAGGGCCCAGACCATCAGTTGCCAGGAAACAGGGTGTTGGCCATTCTCTGTGTCCAGACCCCTGCACACACCTGCCCTCTAGGGCTTTGCAATGATCATACACCCTTACCCCACCACCTAGATACTTAAGAACTGCCTAGGGGAAACTGAGGCACCCCCACAATATTCGGAGGAAACATTAAGAACAGTCCCACTTTGTCACACCCCCCTCTTGGGGTATCAAAGTCTCTGTAAACAAACCGCCTCAGGCAGTCTTCAAAGTCCACTGCCCTGTCCATGCCATATCCCCAGTGGCCGGTAGGGAACCTACGCCTGCCTTCTACACTGGAATCACCCAATGAAATTAATAGGCAGTAGGTTTAAAACAAACAGAAGGAAGTACTTCTTCAGACAACGTACAGTCAACCTGTGGAACTCATTGCCAGGGGATGTTGTGAAGGCCAAAAGTATAACAGGGTTCAAAAATGAGCTAGATCAGTTCCTGGAGGATAGGTCCATCAATGACTATTAGCCAAGACAGTCAGGGATGTACCGGGGAGCATGGCAAGGCTGGAGGGTGGGGGAGAGACACTAGAAGACTGCCTTTTGTGGTTATGGACACAGAGAAGATCTCCCTGGTCACAATGCTGGGCTCCTCTGCAGCTTTTGACTCAGTGGCCACTGGGTGATGGGTAACCGCTCCTCATCTCTGAAGGCTCTCACTTGTGGGATCCTTTACTGTTTCCACTTCTCTTCAACATGTGCATGAGCCTGCTGGGAGCGACAGTGAGATGCCATGGACTCAGCTAGAGATCTCACTGGCAGCTGGAGCAACCAACGCTGAATGTCAGAATGCCTACAGGAAATCAGCTCTTGGACAAAGAGCAGCTGGCTCCAGCTGAACCCAGGCAAAACCAAGTGGTGTTAGTCGGAAAGGAGAATGCTTCGAAGAGCTGGCCAAGATGTTGTCTGTCTCATTTGCCATCCCAGTTGCACAGCCCCCGTTTCTCAGAGTGGGGTGAAGCCTCAGGATCCTGACTCCTCAATAAGTCTGGCTGACCAGGTGGCATCAGTTTCCCCAAATGGCTTCTTTCCCCTCCAGCTTACTAGGAATCTTTTCCCCTTCCTCCCTGATGAGGCCCTGGCCCCTGCGATCCAGGCACTGGGCTGGACCACTGTAACTCATTGTGAAGTCTGAAGCTGAATGCTCCGATGATGCCCAGATTCCAGCTGGTACAGACTGCAGCTGTCCACTTGTCCATGATTAAGGCTGCTGTGAGAATATCAGGCCTGTATTCTCATCCCTCCACTGGCTCCTGGTCAGCTTCTCATCCCAGTTTCAGGCCTTTGGTCCTAATTTTCAAAACAATTAATGGCTCCAGCCCCAGCTACATCAAAGACTGAACATCTTTGAAACCCCATGATAGCTGCACTCCTCTGGGACAGTGCAGATGACAGCTCAGGATGAAGCACGTGAGAGCTGGGGACGAAAGATTCTCTGTCCAGAGGATCTGGCTCTGGAACAATCTTCTAGAGGAGATCAGGCAAGTCCAGAACCTGGCTGTCTTTAGGAGACATGGCAAGGCCTTCCCCTTTGAGAAAGCCTTTCCACCATACGTAAGGTACAGGTATTTTTAGTAAAAGTCACGGACAGGACACGGGCAATAAACAATAAATCACGGAAGCTGGAGCCCTGCCACACGGAGCTGAAGCTGAAGCCCCGCCACGCCATGCAGGGCTGAAGCCACAGCCCCACCACACGGGGCTGAAGCCACAGCCCCAGCTCTGCTGCACAGGGGCTGAATTATTGGAATTTTGAGGAAGTTGCGGAGGTCTCGTAAAGTCACGGAATCTGTCACCTCCACGACAGACTCGTAACTGTAACCGTAAGTAACGCTCACTATTCAAAAACTCCTTTTATTCCCAATCCTCTACCAACCTCACCCACAAATAAAAACACCCTGCCCCCGGCAGAGTTCTGACCCAAAAAGAGGGAGGTGCCAGAGATTCCATGAAGTCCACTAAGGGCTTTGCTATTGCTGTTGATTTTATGTGAAAGATGCTCAGACACTACAGCAGTTGACAGCAGTATAAAACCCTAAGAGAATAGATAGATAGAGGGGGTGTATGGGGATAGATTGATCGATAGATAGGTAGATAGATAGATATGCAGGAGCTCCTGGTTTGGAAATGCTGGGCTGTTTCTGTTGGATGAAGGGAACATCCTGCCTCCACAGCCCCCTGGAGACCAGCAGGGCTTCATCTCCTCGGGGTACGGTGCTGAGGTGGGAGAGACCCAGAGACGGGAGGAGGAGAGATGGAATGAGGAGAGATGGCTCTGGAAAGTTCCCTCTTCCATACGCTCGGTCTTTTCCCAGCATGCTTTGGGTGCTGGCAGCGCCTGCAGTCATGCAGTGCTGTGAAATATTCATCGGCTCGCTCTGCTTGGGACATGAAATCGCTCTAAATGCCTCTAAATATTTCATCCTGTGGGCTGGAGCAGCCTCCCACCACGCGGGCCTACTGGGGTGAGGCAGTGGGGATGGTGAGGCTGCCTGCTCTGCTGCTCACAGGCTGGCGAGGCAGCCAGGCTGGCCCAGCCACAGGGCAGGGGTGGGACAGTTCTAGGTTCACTAGATGACTTCAAAGAGCAGACGCTGGGACGCAAAAGACCCAGGCCCAGTTGTACAGCTGTCACTGTCTCTCTCACATGCTCCTGGCCTCCCCCCCCTCGGCCCTCCCTTGCCTCCACCTCCTCTCCCTGTCTCTCACATGTTCCCTTTCCTCTGAGCTAGCTGTTCACTGGTGTTTCTCCTCCGCCCCCCTACCACCTGGCCTTGCCATGCTTCCCATCTTGCTAACGCCTTGTGAAAGGAACATTTCTTGCCCATGTTTTCCATGTGAGCAATTATCCTCATTAAAAGTGCAGGATCAGGAGGACATGCGGAATATTCTGGCCTCCTTCTGTCTGCTGGGAGCATGGGGCCTGATCCCGCGCTCTATTGGCGCTCCCCACGGACATCCGAGGGGAAGAGGATTGTGGCATGGCTCCCCCATGTCTGAGTCCTCCAGAGGGCACGGGGAGGGCTGAGGAAGCCAGCTAAGGCAGTATTGTCTGCAGTAAGCAGAGATGCTGTGTGCATCGTGCAGAGGTAAATGTGGAGTCACAGCAGGATTGTGTGCGGGATGTAGTTGCAGCTCTGTATGTATCATATGCACTAAGCAGAGATTCACTTACCAGATACGTGGTCGGCAGGGAATGAGGCTCAGCAGTCTGTGGGGTGGCAGGGTGGTTCCACTGGCCTCCCTGTGTGCTCGCCATGCACGACGCTGGTTGTGAGACAGCCCCAGCAGTGACTGTCAGCTGAGTTGTGGGTTTGCTGTGTGGCGGTTTGAGCACTCTGGTCTCTTTCCCCACTGATGGAATCTCACTGGCTGGTGACAGTCTGTCTGTGGTTCAGATTTACGTGATGGTTTGTTTGGATCTGGGGGCTCTATATGCCACATAGCACCACCTGGGGGGTGCCCTTGGCAGCCATGTCTTGGAGGGCAGGAGGCCCCCAAAGGGTTAATCCTGAGGAATGCCTGCCCCTTGTGCTACACAGAGCCAGTTCCCCTTGCATGTGCCAGACTCTGGCTCCCACTCTGGAGGCCCGGCTGCCACGTGGCCTCCCTTTGGCTCTCTGCTGTTGACTATTTAAGGCAAACCTCCTTGCCTGATTTTAAACAAAGCCCAGCTCCTCTTGCTCTCCTGGTTTTAAATAACTCGCCTGGAGTAAACATTACAAGGCACGAGCCTATAAATCAGGCATTCCCAGGACCTGCCCAGCGGGGCGTGTGAGCAGGAGGGCAGCCCAGGCCTCCTGGGCTCCAGCACACTCAGCAGCTCTTGCGCACTTTCCGGAAGGGATGATGGGGCCTACTGGGGTGGGGGGAAGGGAATGAGTTCCCATGGAAGGTAGAGCTGCTGACGGCTTAATGGGACAGAGGTGCTGGGTGTGTGGTAGGCATTGGGGTAGAAATAACTGCTAGAATTAGGCTGCAAAGCAGTTTCCATTACAGCCCATGCTTTCTCTTGACATTCCCTGCTGGGACTGGAAGTTTCTAGCCACGGTCCCTGCCTGATGATGAATTACTCCCCTGGGCACAAGCTCTCCAGCCAGTTTGGGATTTGGAGAGAGTCAACATTGGCCTGCTTCAAAAATAATTGCGATGCCTTTTGTTCCCTGACAGGGATAATTCCAAGATGGTTGCCCTATGAAATGGTACCGTCAGCATGGAGGGGTGCCCTGGGGAGGAGGTTCATACAGCAAAGCAATGTCACTGACCATACCCAGCAAAAACGGCTGTTGGTTTGCACACACAGCTAGCTGGGCTGGGAGCGTTACCAACCTACACGTAAGCATGGGGAATGGTCCCCCTACTGTGCAGAACTTTCCTGGCTTATACACTACCCCGATGAAATGGGCTAGCGAAAGGATCTGAGTCCTCGCTTCCACTCCCTTTACCCAGAGGCCTTCCTGACCTCGAGGTCTCCCCTTCCACTCTCCTGTGTGGCAGAGTCCTCGTAACCCCAACAAGGCTGGGCCCAGGATTCCTGGGTGGCTTGACCCTCAACCTTGTCGTGGTCACTTAGGACAGGGGCTAGGGTGTCCCCAGTCCGGGGGGCTCTCTCCGCACTGGACATTTCCCTGACCCACTGATCATTGCCTATAGTTTGAGCAAATACAATTTCTTAAACAGCAGCTAATTAAAAAAATAAAGAAAGGTGAAAAGAAAACCCATCACCCCACTCTGTGGCATGGGGACATCACAACCAGCCCTGGCTGAAATGTCAGGCAGTTCACAGCCTGTTCCTCACACATCCCAGGCCTCACACATCCCAGGTAATAATCCCCCTCCAAGGCCTCTTGGCTGGTGGGATCTCCTTGAGCTGGGCCCGCTGCCCAGAGTCCCACCTCGTGCTCCCCAGCTGCTCACTACACCCAGCTCCGGACTGCTCCAGCTCCAGCCCCAGCACTGCTGCTGCTCTGCCTCCAACTCCCTGGGCGGCTTCTCTGATCCCTCTGGCTCTGGTTGCTGCAGCTCCCTTCCCAGCGCAGGTCTGCTGTCTGGGCTGCTTCTGTGGCTCTGCTCCCAGCACTGACCTTCTCCCTGGGCTGCTTCTTTGGTTCTCTGCCCCTGCCTCACCTCTTTACCGCCTCCTCCCCTGAGTGCGCCATGTCCCCACTTGTCCCCATCCCTCCCGGAAAGCCCTAAGAGCTGCCAAACAGCTGTTAGGTGGCGGGTGGGAAGTGCTGGGAGGGGGAGGAGTGGGGACATGGCGCGCTCAGGGGAGGAGGAGGCGAGGGGGATGGGGTGGGGGCAGGGGGAGCTTGGCTCCAAGTGTGTGCGGAGCACCTGCTAATTTTTCCCCGTGGGTGCTGCAACCCCCCAGCACCCACGGAGTAGGTGCTTATGGGCCCCTCCTCTCTCCTTAGCTCGGCCCAGCTCTGGTCAGGCAGCAGCTCCAGCTCACATGGAAGACAGGATCCCCCTGGCCTCCTGACTCCCTCATTAGCCTGCCTGCCCTAACAATCAGGCTGACCTGGAGCATTGGCCTCTCCCCGTTGTTCTTGGGGTCTATCAGTCTCAGGGTCCTGATTTCCCATCAACCCTTCCCCTTTCTTTTGGTACTGGGAACTAGCCAACCAAAAACCCCCCACTGAGTTTTAGTAAGGGGCCAACAGTTCCCTTACCTACAGGTTCCACTAGCAGAAGCTGGGAGATTTGGGATTTGCTGCATCAGCTTCCACACCCTGGAGAGTGGAGCCTCTTCTCTGCTTCGCTTCCTTTGAAAAGAAACCCTAGGAAATGAAAGGCTAAAATTGACACCAATGCAATGTCAAGGCTGCACAAAAATGTGGGCATTAGAATTAAAGATGTTCACTCAACTTCCACTCAGTTGCTTCGTTGAATTGTGTGAAAATACAGGATTTATAGTAACAGTTACATGTTGGCTTAGCGCAAACTCTTACAGAGAAATACTCAACCCTGAAAATATCTAAAACATTGAGAGAATTGAAGATTCCTCTATATGATATTTTGGATTTGAGAGACATATCTGAATTGCACATCATCTGAAATTCAGGGAACAGGGATTTGAAAATCTGGAGTTTACCGATTTTTAAAAGTGGTGTTTATACGCTGTAGTCATAAATAACTTTTATATGATATGATATGATATGATATGATATGATATTTATATTAATTCAGAACTCGCAGCACCATCTACAGTTAAAGTTCCCCAACAGTTCCCATTGTAAGACCCTATTTTCATTTGCTTATAGCCAGAGCTATGCAAATAACGAATTTGTCAGTTTGTTTAGCAATCCTGAAAAATTAAAAAAAAACAAAATTCAGGTCAAACTGAAAATGAATTTTTTCAAAAATTTCAGTGAATCCAAAAGTAAAAAAAAATTGATTTCAGGTTGAATGAAATGCTTTGTTTCAATTTTGTCTATTTAAATATGTTTCTGATTGTTTTTTAACATATAATTACAGGAAATTTTGAAGCAAAAAGTCATTTTGAACCAAAAATTATTTTTTTTGAAAATATGGGAAAAAAGTTTTAATTTTTGGTATTTTTTTGTAAAGTTTTTTTTTTATTGAAACAATTTGCAAAATGTTTTGGTGCCACCAAATCTGCATTTCTTGCCAAAAAAGTTTCAGACAAAATTTTTGCCCAGGTCTACTTATAACTTTGTTAAACAATTTAGGATGACTGTTTCCATGCCAGGTGTCTGACTCAGGCTGAATATCTTTGGAAAGTTTCTGTTTAAACAGTTTAGGCATTTTCAAGAATGAGATTAGGAAAAAATCAGGTTTTGGCTTAAAGAAGGGATGTGAAATTTGGCAGGAGGGGTCACCCTGGTGCCAGAGATGTGCCTTTTGCTGTTTCTGTGAAAAAACACCTAAATCTGGCTCAGTAATATCCTTTGAAAAATCCCATTTCTCACATGCTCAGTAGAGACCTTTTGAGCTGGACAACTAAATTCTCTAAAGATTCCATCTATACTGAGCTTGCCAGGGCTAAGCAGGACTTTCTCTGCAATTGCTCTTCCTGGCTGCTGCAGGCCACTGTAGTGCAGGGCACCAGGACTGAGAGCCGGCAGACTGCCCAGTGCCTCCACTACTGGTGTGCAGCCGATGTGGAGGAGGAAACAGCCCTCATGGAATGCTGACGAGATAAGATTTGGATGGGGGTGGGAGAGGGAGACTGTAGATTCAGACAAGGAGCTGGTGGGGGAAGACTGGGGTCTGGGTCAGAGAGAGACTGGGACTGGCAGGGTTGGCAGGGGAAAATGGGCACTGAACGAGGCAGGGGTTCTGTGGAAAAAAATTGTGATCATGTAATTACAGACTATCATAATGCACACATGCAAGGGAGGCAAATTAATGTTGCACAGGGTACCTGAATTCTGGCATCTCATACTGTCGCTTGACTTTGCAACCTTAATCTTCTTTTCATGTTTTTTTTTAATGTAATATTGGATGCGATGAGAAATAGTGTGCAATGTAATTAAAGACTTGTGCAATGCAGACACAAAGGGGGCAGAGTTAAGGTTATACTTTCAATCATTCCTTGACCTGTGTGTAGTTATGGTAACTGTGCAGCCTCACTGCATCTTTTATTTGCAACTCCTTTTCCTCTCTAGCTATATAATCTCTTTCTCTACAAATGGGTAAGTCAAAGAACACATACAATTATATACAGCATCTGTTAAGAGATGGGAAGCAGGAGTCTGTGAGCAGAATCTTGCAGGGGGAAAAATGCCAAAGAAAGCCACCACAATAGCATTTAACTTCAAAAAGGGAACTACACAGAAATGAGGAAGCTAGTTAAATGGAAGTTAAAAGGAATAATAAGAAGGATGACATGCCTGCAAACTGCATGGAGACTATTAAAAAACCCCATAATAAAGGCTTAAACTAAATGTATACTCAAAATTAAAAAAAGAAACAATAAGAGGACAAAAAATGCCACCTGGTCTAAACAGCACAGTAAAAGAGGTGGTTAGAGACAAAAAGGCATCCTTTAAAAATTGGAAGTCCCCAAATCCTACTGAGGAAAATAGATAGGAACATAGATAGATAGGAACTCTGGCAGGTCAAGTGTAAAAGTCTAATTAGGTAAGTCAAAAAAGAATTTGAAGATCAACTAGCTAATGACACAAAAACTAACATCAATTTTTTTTAAGTCCATCAGAAGCAGGAAGTCTGCCAAACAATCAGTGGGGCCACTGGATGATCAAGGTGCTAAAGGAATACAAGACTGTTGTAGAGAAAATAAATTAATTATTTAGCTGACAAATCAGAGGATCTGTCCCAGATTGAAGTGTCAATAGAGGAGGTTTTTGGAACAAGCTGATAAATCAGGACCAGATGGTATTCACCCAAGAGTTCTGAAGGAACTCAAATATGAAATTGCAGAACTACCTTTGATATGTAACCAATCTCTTAAATTAGCCTCCGTACCAGATAACTAGAGGATAGCTAATACAACACCAATTTTTAAAAAAGGCTTGAAAGTTGATCCTGGTAACTACAGGCCGCTAAGTCTAAATTCAGTACCTGGCAAATTGGTTGAAACTATAGTAAAGAACAGAATTATCAGACACATAGATGAACATGATCTGTTGGGGAAGAGTCAGCTCAGTTTCTGTAAAGGGAAATCATGCCTCACCAATCTATTACAATTCTGTGAGTGTGTCAACAAGCATGTGCACAAGGGTGATCCGTTTGATACAGTGTACTTGGACTTTCAGAAAGCCTTTGTCAAGGTCCCTTACTATCTTAAGCAAATAAGCAGTCATGTGAAGAGGGAAGATCCTCTTGTGGATCAGTAACTGGTTAAAAGGAAACAACGGGTCGGAACAAATGGTCAGTTTTTACCATGGAGAGGCGTAAATAACTGGGTCCCCCAAAGATCTGTACTGGGACCTGTGCTGTTTAACATACTCATAAATGATCTGAAAAAGGGGGTGAAGAACGAGGTGGTAAAATATACAATGATACAAAATTACTCAAGATAGTTAAGTCCAAATCTGACTGCAAAGAATTACAAAGGGCTTTCACCAAACTGGGTGCCTGGGAAACAAACTTAGAGAGACAACATGGGTGAGGTAATATTTTTTATTGGGCCAACTTCTGTTGGTGAGAGAGAGAAGCTTCCAAGTCACACAGAGCTCTTCTTCAGAGAAACAAAATGGCAAATGAAATTCAATGTTGATAAGTGAAAAGTAATGCACATTGGAAAAAATAATTCCAACTATACATACAAAATGATGGCTTCTAAATTAACCTTTACGACTCAAGAAAGATCTTCGAGTCATGGATAGTTCTCTGAAAACATCCACTCAATGCACGGCATCAGTCAAAAAAGCTAACAGAGTGCTAGGGATCATTAGGAAGGGGATAGATAATAAAACAGCAAATATCATAATGCCACTATATAGATCCATGATACGCCCACATCTTGAATACTGTGTGCAGTTCTGGTCACCGCATCTTACAAAAAGATCTATTAGCACTGGAAAAGAAGCAGAGAAGGGCAACAAAAATGATGAGGGGGCTGGAACAGCTTCCATGTGAGGAGAGAGAAAAAGGCCGGGACAGTTCAGCTTAGAAAAGAGAGGGAGGAAGGGGGGATACGGCACAGGACATGACTGGTGCGGAGAAAGTGAATAGGGAAGTTATTTACCCCTTCACATAAGACAAGAACTAGGGGTCACCTGAGGAAAGTAATAGGCAGCAAGTTTACAAGAAATACAGGGAAATACCTCTTCACCCAATGCACAGTTAATCTGTGGAATTCATTGCTATGGGGTGTTGTGGTGGCCAAAAGTATAACTGAGCTCAGAAAAGAATTAGATAAGTTCATGGAGGATCGGTCCAAAAATGGCTATTAGCCAAAATGGTTCCCAAATCTCCAACTACAGGATACTGGGCTAGATAGACCATTGGTCTGACCCAGTGATGAACCTGACAGTGTGCCTCTAGGAGCACGATCCAAATGTGTGTGTGTGTGGGGAGGGGGAGCCATGGCAAGCAGAGGCAGCAGGGCCTATGGATCAAGCCCCAGCCAGGAGCCAGCAGAGCTCCTGAGATCAGCTATTGAGTTGCTGTGTGGCCTTGGGTGAGTCCCTCCCCCCTTCCCTGGGCCTCTTGCTGCTCCTCTGGGCATGAGGACGCTGCTGCTTCCCTGCAGGAGTTTGGACTGGAAAGGGCTGGGGTGTGTGCGGCACCGGGAAAAGGGATGAAATGAGAAGTCGAGAGGAGCCAGGTCTCTCACTCCCTTCCAGCCCTTTGAAAATGCAGTGCATTGCTAGTGTCTGGAGTCTACAGGACCGTGGAATCAGAGGCACTCAGCATTGACTCCAGAGAGAAGACTGATTCTCCTCTTTGCAGTAATTCTGGGCTGGACTCCATGGTGGTGCTGATGGTCTGATCTGAGGAGAATGCCCCCTGCCCCATTAGGGAATGGACACCACAGCCAGTCCAATCAGCTGACGAGGCTGCCAGGAGGCAGTGCAGCAGGGACAGCACAGGGGCTGTGCACAGATGGGGCTGGGAACCCTCTGCCCCGTCTTTGTGCCTTGCATGAGCAGTGGTGACATCCCAAGGGAGGTGAGCTCCTTCCCATCTGGTTGCTGTAGATCAGAACCATTCACACCTCTGCCCCCCACTGGCTTGCTCCTCCACCCTCTCATCTCTTCCCTGGACCTCGCTCTTCTCTTCACCTCTCCCATTCTCCTCTCTTGGCATCTCCTCAGGCTGTGGTGTCTCCTGGCCCCTTCTCTGACACACTGGGTCCTAGGCTGGTTCCCCTGACTTATCCAGCTCGCCCTGTCTCTGATTCATTCCCTCTCTCTCAGCACCCTTCCTCTCTTGTCTGTGGGGAATGCCCTCCCAGCAGCACAGTCCCAATGCTGGTAGCAGTGATGGAGGGGCCAGTGTGGGTCAGCCACTGGCATTCCTCCCTCCCCTCACCCTGGTGTCCAGCCTTGCTCAGAGCAGGCCCAGCTGACACACTGGTACAAACTCCTGATCCCTGTCTTCACTAGCTCTCACATCACCGTTGCCCCCAGGGAGTTCTGCTGGCTAGTGCCAAGCTGGGGGTGGGGGTGTTGGCCTCAGCCATCACCAGTGCTAACTTCCTTTGCTGTAATGCATTCACCTTGGGCCCATCTTCTGCTCCCCCCCTTCTCTGTTCCTCTCAGAATGTCTCAATCCATTTTGCCTCCCTCCTTTTTCCTTTCAAAGGCAAACACATGATGGATCGAGCAGCCTCTTCCAGGACGATGCTTCATTTAGCTCTCATCCCCCGCGATTTGCTAATCCCTCTTGTTATCCACATGACTGAGGGGCCATATTCTAAGTTCAAAAGGATACAGTGTGGTGTCGGTTACAGATCATATTGCATCCTTGGAAGGGGAGCATTAGCTCCACCAGCACTAGAGCTGGGGGTGGTGTGCTCGGAGATTGCTCACACCTTCAGAGCAGAGACAGTGGGAAAGACGGGGGTGGGGAAAAGCAGGGGCTGGGGCACAAGAGTGCGCGCAAGAAGCCAACGGGTGTGGGATGACAGCTGCATGATGCCCGCGCTGCATGACCAGCAAAGAACTCCCACGGTGCCAATAGGCATCCAGCTGTTTGGAGGGATTAGGATGCCGGGTCCTTGGACTGAGAAGTCACTTAGGGCTCCTTTGCTATCCCCAGAGACCGAGCATCTGAGGGATGATCTTGAACCTGTCAGTGGGGCCTGTTTCTCCACTGCTTGGGTCATCCTTGATACCTGTGCACCTGGGTGCAAAACTCCCCCCACTCTCCACTCTGTAAAAGGTTGCACAAGGAGCTATCCAATGGGGCTCAGGTCCTGCCTTTATAAACTATCAACAGCAGAAGGACGGAGCAATTAAGAGTCACAGGGAGGCAGATAAGAAAAGAAAGGAGCTGACGAGGTGCTGGAGGCTGTTGCAGGGTGGTGGGGACTGCAAAGGAGAAGGCTTTTATACCAATGTGGCCAGACTATGAGGACAGACCAATTTCATGCTGCACGTCTCTGTCTCTCACTAGCAGCTGCTTTGACACGTCAATCTACCTTTGTAAACCAAACCATTTCTTTCCTGCTCATGGAACTGATGCTGCTTGGTCTAGTGCAGCATTGCCAGCACCAAGTGTTCAGAAATCATGAGTCAGATTCCCAAAATCACGAGATTGGTTTAAAAATTGTGGAGGGTTTTTTCCCCCCTACTGAGCCTTTGGGTCATGCTCAGGTCACATTTCCAGGCTTTTCTCCAACCATGAGGGCTAAAAAGATACTTCTTTAAAAAAAGGAAAGCTGATTCTTATAAAATCACGTGCCTCCAGGAGCTGGAGTTTGAAGGAAAACCCAGAATACTGCAAGGCTCCTGCTAAAAATACAAGAGATGGCAGTGCTGCTAGGGGACGATTTTAGCATGACAGTTTCCCAGCATCATTTTTGTTGGTAGCTGTATTTTTAGTAATATTCCTACAGGTTTTTTTTCCCTGTCATTGTGATTACAGATAGGTCATTTCTAACAATTTTCAATTTCTAACACCTTTGTTAATTTCACTTTTCCAACTCTAAAAAGAGATCGGATCACAAATGTTTGGTAGGTACGAAGGGCAAGCAGGGAAAATAATAAATCAGTTCAGCCTCTAAGAGGTGTATCCTCTTGAGCTGGGGCTGCCAATTGTAGCAAACTGAAACCACCAAACTCTTCTCCTGTGCCCCAAACACATTTCAGGTCTTGAGTGGTGCAAGTCACTTGTTGTAACTGAAGGTGCCTGTTCCTTTAAATGCTGCTTTGAAGCCGAGCTGAAAAGTGTTACTACAGCTATGGTGCTTGTGCTTCAGACCACCCAGCCATCCTCTGCCGCATTCCTGCTCCGGCAGCCTGGTTATTAGCAGCTTCCATCTGATAACACAAGCTCCACTTCAGCTTATGGCACTTTGCAGTGACAGAGTGGGGCTGATGGTCTCCAGATCCTCCCCTGCAGGCTCTTAGGGCTCCCCATTGGCTGCCGGAGAAAGGCAGAAAGGGTCAGTCCTCAGGTCCCTCCCTTGGGGCTCTTTTCAGTGCTCTTCGAAAGACTGGTAAAAAGGCTGCATTGTGGGGAGGGACCCGTGCATGTAGACATGCTTTACAATTGCCAGGCCTTGAAACACACGTGGGACCCACTCCAGTGGCTGGAGCAGAGCTCTGGTGCTGTCACCCACAGAGAACACGCCCATTGTTCCCAAGGGGCGACTTGGTGCCATCATCCCCATTTCACAGATGAGGGAGTTAAGGGGACAGAGGGCAAGTGACTTGACCAAGGACATATAGAGAGCTAAGGGCATTGCTGGGGCTTGAACCAGGAGTCCTGACACCGCAGCTCCTATTTTAACCCATAGGCCCCTACTCCCACTGAGGAGAGAATGGAGCCTGGTGTGTGTTCTGCAATATGGGGGAGGCAGTTTACTTCTCACTGGTGTGATGGAAGGATTGAGTGTTTGGGACTGGGAGGGTCTGAGTCCCCTCCCCATGATCTAGGTCGGGAGCCACCCAGTAATCTCCCACGGGAACATCCAGACAGCCGCTCACCTGGCTGGAGGCTAGCAGGGAGTGAGTGGAGGAGATCCAAATTCCCAGCCCAGCACCAGGTCTGAACATCTCTCCTGAGTGATTAGAGGAGCGATCACAGAGGCTACGACTTTCCAGTGGGAGATTATTAGGGGGCTCCTGGGCTAGATCATTGGAAGGGGGCTTGTGAGGCACATTGACACTTTGCAGTGACAGCAGGGGGTGCAGGTCAGCTGAGGGACATCAGCAGAGATGTGTGGAAGGGAAGCATTGCAAAGCTCTGCCTCATGCTCTAGCCATCACCCATAGTTCCACGAACACTAGATATCTGCAGAAACATTTAAAGCAGAACAATTAAAGTGCCCAGGCTCTAAATGAAACATGGAACTTTTCCTGGTCCTGCATGGGCCAGATGTTTACGTCTCTTCCCTGGAAGGAGCCCTCTTCACTAGCCTTCAGTCACTGACTGGTCTTTGTTAAATCCTCTGTGAATATCTGTGGCCCCATCTACACAGCAATGTCACAGGAGTCAGGCTCAGTGCTTTGAAGCCATTGTCTGGAATGGCTGTAGCTAGATTGGGTGTACTAGCATCCAGACCCCAACACTGGTCTTGGAGCACACGTGTGTGTTGGCCGCGGAGGCCTCTCTCCACCTACAGCGGTCTGCATGGCAGTTTGAAAATACAGACACGTGAACAGGGGTGTGCATTGGGGGAACTTTAGGCAATTATCCCACAATGTTTAAGCAACTGGTGCTAGGAGCAAGGCATTGTGGGTGTTTTTCTAGGTCACCCTTTATTGTCACCAAGCAATGCCAGTCCCAGAATCCACTGGCGATGAGCTGGTGGGTGGTTCCAACCTGGAAGCCAATTCAGGGTGTTGTATTCTCTGGCTTTGCAAGTGTGTTGGTCTAAACCTTTGGCAGGAGAGAGGCTGCTGCAAATCAGGGAGGCAGCAGGATTCTGTTGCAGACGTCCCGGGGCATCTGCATTTCTGATCAGTGCCATAAGGAGATGAACACCTAGGCTGCCTGCTCCCTGTGGCTGGGACAGAGTGGCAGTAGGAAAATGGACCAACTGGGAACAGCTGGCCAACTTCTCAATGAGTGAGGCCTGTGGACAAGATGCAGCTGGTGGGCAAGGGAATGGGTGTTGCTTTGTGGAAATTGACTGCCAGTGGTCCCTGGCACATACGTGTGGTACAAAGAATGGTATGGCTGGTGGGGGGGATGTTACAGCGTTGGAAGCATGCCCAGTTTCCTGCCACATGAGGCAGCCATTCACAATGTCCTTGTGGTAACAGAGGGGAGTGAGCGTGAATGCAGTTTTATTGACACCTGGGGATACCACGGATGGCACATACGTATCTCCACATCTCATAAAGCTGGAACCCCAAATGCTTTTCCTCTGGAGTGGTGCAGGCTCCAGTAGGTCCCCACTGCTGGTTCATCGATACTAACACAGAGAATTGGTCAGAATTCCTGGGGAGGGGGCAGCTTTCCCTGCCTCCCCCTAGAGAAAGGAATGGGTTATTATTGCTGCCGTGTCTCGGGGGAATCCAACCTGCCCCTGGTTCCTGGGTAATATCCAGATAGGAACCAGGTGGCTTCTGCTATCATCTCAGCAGGTGCTGAGTGGTGGTGGGCAGGGGACCTCCTGGGGGACTGATGAGGAGGTGGAGTGTTGAGTGAGGCTCACCAGCTATGGTATGAAATAAGTCTCCATGGTTATTGCTGCATGCTGTGAGCGGCACATCTCTGGGTGGACAGGGGGTGTTCTTTAGAGGGTGCTGGGCTGGGAAGCCCGTGTAAATGCATATTGGCAGCCTGGCTTTCCTGCTCCGAGGAAGGGAGCTTCGCTGGCATCAGGATGTTCTGTGCCAGTACCTGGCTCCTGCTGTAGTCGGGGAGGGAGATGCAATGAAAACACCTATGGATTGAACTCGCTCTGCTTCTCAAGAGCCTTCGCTAGCTGCAACTTCCATTTGATATGCAGCTTTTTCTAACGAATTGCAGCTCATCCCTATTGATCATTAGGTCTGTGTTTCACATGGCGAGCTAAATCAAAGGCAACAGGAGCAAGGTTGGGTATTCCCATTCTTTTCTGATTGTGAAATACTGATCCTTCCACCCGTAATCACACAACAGCCCTGGGGGTTTGGTGTAACACCTGTCATTTGTTCCTCTCCACCAACTGCAGCACCTGTTGTTCATAACTGGTCACTTGCTGGGCATGCCTCTTGTTTGCACTATTCACAGCTGCGTGTTTAGGGAGGAGGATGGCAGCATGAGGTGCTCCCCTGTGAAAGATGCTTCTTAGGTGGGCCCTGTTTGGAATGACCAAGAAGAACTCCAAGGAGCGAGCTGTATCAGAGCACAAAGATGTGGAGCTGACATTGCTATGATCTCAGGACATAGCTACACTACAAAATGAAGTCGACCTAACTTACGTCATCAGCATATAGCCACCAAAGTAATTACGTTGCTTGTGCACGTCTATGCTGTGCTTCTTGTATCGGCAGTGCACGTCATCACCAGGAGCACTTGCACCGATTGAACTATCAGTGTGGGGCATTGTGGGGCGGCTTCTGAAAGCCAGCAACAGTCTATTATGCAAGCAACACAGTGTCTACACTGAGAGTACTGCATCAACCTAACTACATTGACATTGACTCTACGCCTCTGGTGGAGGTGGAGTTACTAACATAGGTGCCGACTTCCTCCGCTTGACTCCCTCTCTGCCTTAGGCCCCGCCCCCACTCCACCCCTTCCTCCAAGCCCCCACCCCTGCCTTGCCTCTTCCCGTCCTCGCTCCGCCCTCGCCATTGCCCCCACTCCACCTTTACCCCCAGGCCCCACGCCTCCCCAACTCTTCCCGCTATTTTCAGAGGATTAGAAATGAGGGTATTTCCATTTGTTCTAAATAACATCCTACCTATCTCATTTCCAAAGGAGTTCTCCAGGCAAAAGCCAAAGAGCTGAAGTGGAGACCAAAGCAACTGCGTCATCACACAGACTAACAAGCTGCAAAGCATCTCTCCTGATCAGGAGTGTCCCTGAGCCAGAGGAACACAAGACAAACCACAACTGCAACCCATCAGAGAAGGGCACTTACGCTGGCTTTTCCTGTTGACCTCTAAACAATCATTTCACAAAACTTAAGTTTGGGACACTATGAATTTCACTTTTGCAAACCTAGCCCCCTCGCAGCCCGTGGGATTGGGAAAACCTGGCTGCTGCTATTGGCTGGAAGCAAATTTAGTATCAGATTTGAAATGTCCTCATAAATGGCAGGCGAGGAACGTCCTCAGATGCTGGGCTGCAAGCAGTGCTGCCAAGAGTTGCTCTGAAATGCCCATAAAAGAAGATTTGCAGTGATCTGATGCATCTGGAACAAACATTTCCATACACCTCCAAGGCCCTTGTCTTTCTCTGTTAGCTTCAGATCATCCTCCCAGGGGAGGAGGGCAGAGCCGGGGAAAACGGGCAGTGATGTGCAGATGGGCAATTAAAGATTGAAAACATGCACTGATGTTCTCGGAATATCTATGCTGGGAATGTTAGACAAGCCCTGACGTTCCACAGCCCTGTCGAGCTACCGTGTCACATCATCTATTGCCCAGATTCCTCCAGGCCCCTCCTCAGCCCCAGTGCTGTATGATGTGTTACCCAGAACACCCGGGGACCCTGCCTAGGCCCCAAACCATCTGTCACCCTGAGCCCCCTGGCACTGCACCCTGTTCTCTGTCTACCGGAGCCCCCAGCCCCACACCCTGTTCTCTGTCTACCTGAGCCCCCAGCCCCACACCCTCTTCTCTGACACCCTGAGCCCCTGGCCCCAATGACATTCTCTGTCATCCTGAGCTCTCTGGCACCACACCCTGTTCTCTGGTGCCCTGAGCCCCCTGGCCCCACATGCCATTCTCTGTCACCCTGAGTCCCCTGGCCCCATACCCTGTTCTCTGTCACTCTGAGCCCCTGGCCCCACACCCCGTTCTCTGTTCCTCCTTGCCCTGCATCTCCTTCTTTCTGTCCGTGGCTCTGGAAATAGTTGGCCTTGGCTGGGGCTCGATCTCGCAACCTTTGCTGCCATCTCTGTGATGCCGAGGATAGCGCATGAGGCAGGGCCTGCACAGCCATGGACGGTCCGACTGAGGCTGGGCCTGAGTGGCCAAGGATGGTCTGACTGGGAGGCTGGGCCTGCACAGACATGGACAGGCTGACTGTGAGTAGGGTTGCCAACTTTCTAATAGCAGAAAACCGAACACCTTTGCCCTGCCCCCTGCCCCGTCCCTTCCCGGAGGCCACGCCCCCTTTCCGCCCCTTCTCCAAGGCTCCGCCCCTGCTCACTCCATCCCCCTGCCCCCCGTCACTCACTCTCCCCACCCTCCTTCTCTCACTCATTTTCACTGGGCTGGGGCAGGGAACTGGGGTGCGGGAAGGGGTGAGGGCTCCAGCTGGGTGTGCAGGCACTGGAGTGGGGCCAGGATGAAGGGTTTGGGTGCAGGAGGGGGCTCCGGGCTAGGGCTGAGGGGTTCAAAGTGTGGGAGGATGAGGGCTCTGGCTGAGGGTGTGGGCTCTGGGGTGGGGCTGGGGATGAGGGTTTTGGGGTGCAGGAGGGGGCTCTGGGCTGGGGCAGGGGGTTGGGGGGTGGGGGATGGTGAGGGCTTTGATTAGGGGGGTGGGCACTTATCTAGGGCGGCTTCCAGGAATCGGTGATATATCCCTCCGGCTTCTATGGGGAGGGGGACCATGGGGTCTCTGCACACTTCCCCCACCTGCAGGCGCCGCCCCCACAGCTCCCATTGGCCGTGGTTCCCAGCCAATGAGAGCTGCAGAGTCGGTGCTTGGGGTAGGGGCAGTGCGTGGCGCCTCTGTGGCCACCCCGATGCTTAGGAGCCGCAGGGAGACGTTGCTGCTTCCCAGGAGCCTCATGGAGCTAGGTAGGGAGCCTGCCTGCAGCGCCAACTGCATTTTTAATGGCCTGGTCAGTGGTGCTGACCAGAGCTGTCAGGATCCCTTTTCAACCAGGTGTTCCAGTCAAAAACTGGACGCCTGAGTGTAAGGCTGAGCCATGTACGGTCTGACTGAGGCCGGGCCTGCGCGGCCAGGGACCGTCTGACTTTCAGCTCCCACCTGAGTCAGTGCAGGAAAAGGAGCCAAGAAGAGTTAATAGCTGGGTGGGCTTCACATGTGTCTCTGGAATGGGGCGTGACAAGGGGCTCTGTGGGGGAGGGGAGGACAAGGCAGCTGCTCTGACCTTCAGTCACTTGTGGCAGGATTAATAAAAACCTGTTGGTAAAAGTTTAGCAACGGCCATTGAATCAGTCACCAGGCCTTAAAGGGCCAGGAGGCTCCCAAATCCCACACAGCTACCTGGACACAGTGAATGCCTAGAGCAGGGGTTCTCAAACTGGGGGTTGGGACCCCTCAGAGGGTTGCGAGGTTATTAAATGGGGGTCGCGATCTGTCAGCCTCTACCCCAAACTCTGCTTTGCCTCCAGCATTTATAATGCTGTTAAATATATATTAAAAATGTTTGTAATTTATAAGGGTGGGGGGGTCACACTCAGAGGCTTGCTATGTGAAAGGGTTCACCAGCCGAAAAGTTTGAGAACCACTGGCCTAGAGCCCCACGCCCCTTGCTATGGGATCCGGTGCGTGGTTATCGGCATTACTGTACTGTGTACAGCACCTAGTGCAAAGGGGCCCCTTGGCACTGCCACAAGCATCTTCCATTCCTCATCCTCCTCCCATCTGGGAAGCAGACTGGACGGCTTTGTGTGGGGGAGAACGGGCAGGAGTGCCAGTCCTGGCTTGCTGGATTCTTTGTTTTTTAATTTTTAATTTATTTAACCCAGTTGCAAACTGAGAGCCTTTCAAGAGACCCACCAGGGCCCTGGCCACGCTGCTCTGAGCAGAGCCCGGGAGTGTGCTTCCTCAGTGGGAAACATCCTGACATTAGGTCTTTCCTGGACTCCTAGACGCTTCTCCTCTGAGGCTTGGTTCCCATGCAGGGGGCAACATGTTCCGAGGGCAGATACCATTTGACAAAGCTGTACATGGGGCACCATTTAGTTACCTGGGGCATATTGGGGATACATCACTTTGCACATGCTAGAGGAGTCCAGGAAGGACCAAGACAATCTCTGAATGTTACTCAGATTCTTATCTTAACAGCCAGTCTTTCATATATCAGGGGGTAGCCGTGTTAGTCTGTATGCACAAAACCAACAAGGAGTCCAGTGGCACCTTAAAGACTGACAGATTTATGTGGGCATTAACCTTTCGTGGGTAAAAAACCCACTTCTTCAGATGCAACTTTCATAGTGTTTGGATTGGAACCACGGCCAATTTAGCAGCACAGAAGAGCCATCTAGGGTTATCCAGTCTGGATTAGAGGTGGCATTCACCTCTGTGCAAAGGGCCAGCCCAAGGCCAAGGGAGGGTCTAACTGAAGCTCTGTTTTGAGGGTAGAAGAGTATAAGGCCCTTCAGGTCTAGAACCCACCCAGCAGCAGCTGTACCCAGGTTGTGCTCCATTGTGGACACAGACCATGGGAAGTCCTGCCTCAGGGGGTCTGACAGGCAGCAGCCTCGTGGCTCTTGATTGGCTTCCTGCCCTATATAAACCCAAGGGGTGTTCCAGGAAATGTCCAGGCAATAGTGTGGCTTGCTTGTAGCTGCCGTGACCATTCTTACTCCTGGCATCAACCTCACCTTGATTTGGACTTCGCCTCCTGACCTGGACCCTAAAAGCAACTCAGACTCTGACCCTGGCTATCAACCCTGGCCTGGAACCTCACTATGAACTCCTTGGCTACTCCGGTTTGACTCTGCTCTGACCCTTGGTCCTGACTGCCCTTGTTAGGACCCTGACAAAGAGCTGTCGAGGCCCTCTGCACAGGGGAGAGTGTCGCCGGTACTGCAGAGTGAAAAGTCTGGGCTCTGATGGGCCAGTTGTTTGTTTAGTGCAATCCAACTAGGTTTAATGCAATTAAACACGTGGGGAAGGCTGGGGTTTCCTGTGCCATGTGTCTAATGGCTGGTTGTGTTCTACAGTGTTATCCGTGGGGTGTTGCTGTGCGTGTTGCCTCCAGTGCATTTGTCTGTCCGTGCTGTGTCCGTGGCAATGATGCATCTTTTAGCCATGCTAGGAGTGGTGCTGTCTCCAGTGGGGGTGGTGCTGTTTGTATGGAAGCTGGGTCGTTAGGATCAATCACTATGATCATGGAGATGGACAGGTTCTGCCAGGCTCAGCATTCTGTAAGATACCTCCTGTGGGGAATGGAAAACATGCTGCCTCCCCCCAGAATTACCCCACCCCACTGTTCCCAAAGTGTTTGCTCATGGGAGGGTCCAACTTCAGACACCTGGACTCTGAATCAGGGGCACTGAGCAGCCCAAGCTCAGGCTGAAGGTTCCCTGAATCTCCCGTTGGGCACCCAGTCACTGATATGCACACAACTTGAGGTGCTTTTGAGATACAGGGCTGTCTGTGAGCCTTGCCCTCGTTTCAGAGGCTGGTGCCTCCCGTGGGGGAGCAAACAGGTTTGGAAAATAATCTGTCCCCTGGCATTTTTGCTCAGTTGCATCTTTATTTGTAAGCCGGGGGACAAGGTGGAAGTAGGGGGTGGAGGGAAGAGAGCGGGAGGGAATATGGTTTAACTCCTTAGTGAAAGTGTTCTGGACAGGAGGTGTGGTGTATTGTAGCTGTTTCCTGTGTACTGGTCCTTGAAATTGCTGAGAATACTGTTCTCATCTCCCCAGAGGCAGGCAGTCATTTTGCCATCAGCTCAGCATAGACTGTTAGCATGGCCTGGCCATACCTCTGAATAGCCAGATTCTGAAATAAGGGACAACACACCTAGAAATGAAGGGCATCAAATTTTTAATTGAACACACTGTTCTATTTTTTTTTAAATGTTCAAGCATGTAAACAGCCTGGAACTTATTATAATGAAACTAAACCATGGTTCTGTGTACTACAAGCATACTTACAATGCTATGGTGAAAATTATGCAAGCTGTTCTCACTTTAGAGATTGGAATTTCAGCCATAGCTGTTTACCTTCAACTGTGACTGTCACAGGTTTTGCAAGTGCAAAACATTAAAGAAATTAGTGATTTAAAAAAATGCAATAAAATGAATGTCAGGATTACCCCAGACAGTTAGAATTCAATTCTGAACTGTGGAATTGGGTGACCAGAACCGGTGTGCGTATTGTTGTAACAGGTTGGGCTGGACTGTCTTAGACATCCTGGATGGCTCTGTTTCATTGGGGAGAAGCACAAGCCACATATACCCCATCAGATGAACAAGCAAAATCTTACATTTCCAACCCCCTCCCCCCAGAGTTAACACACCCTAGAATAGTACAGTGGAGACAGGAAAGACAGACATTTATTTACAGAGGGATGAATGAAGAAAAACAGTGGGAGTATGACATTCTGGGGTACAATCCAGACCAGTGAGGGGCTGTGTCATCCCTGCACTGCAACCTTGGGTGCCTCACAATGCTTTACTGCTGTAGCTCTGTGACGTTCCCCTCTGGTGTTATCTGGCCTGATGATCTGCTAGGTCACTCCAATCCTTGACTCTGGGAGCCAGGCTTACCCTGCTCTGTTGTGAAAACCCTCACTCTTGGGCTGTTCACGCACAGCCTCTGGCATGTAAGCTGCTGTCAGCTACTTGCAACCGCATGATGCTAACAAATACCTCTGGCCCCAGACACAACCCTAGGAACCTCCGTCTTGCAGTGTCCAGTTATGCCTACTGGACGCAGCAAGCTTATATGAGTTCAACAATTTAACAAAGAAATTGATATGTACCAGGCTTATTATCCCAAGGAGAGTCTCTGACACGCTTCAAACCAAACGCACTGCTTCAGGTAGAATAAACAAACAGATATATTAACTATAAAGATAGATTTTAAGTGATTATAAGTCAAAGCATAACAAGTCAGATTTGCTCAAATGAAATAAAAGCAAAACGCATTCTAAGCTGATCTTAACACTTTCAATGCCCTTACAAACTTAGATGCTTCTCACCACAGGCTGGCTGGTTGCTCTTCAGCCAGGCTCTCCCCTTTGATCAGCACTTTAGTTGCTTGGTGTGGTGTCTGTAGATGTAGGTGGAAGACAGAGGAAGAACATGGGAAACGTCTCTTCCTTTTATAATGTCCTGTCCTCCCCCTTGGCTTTGCCTCTCCCTGCTTCAGAGTCAGGTAAGCATTACTGAGTCTCTCCAAGCAAGGCTGTGCAATTCCCCTGGTGTGGCCTCATGCAGATGGGTCATTGCATTGTAGCTCCCTTGCTGGACAATGGCTTTGATGGGTTATTTGACACCCCACCCAAGAGTTGGTTACTTTCCTTGCTGTTGCCTCTGGGGAGCTAATATCTGACTGATTCACCCAACTTACAGCATGTTTTAGTGACTACCGTACTACAAGATTCTCATAACTTCATATGCACTAATGATATACATATATGGATAGAGAAATGACTTTCAGCAGATCATAACCTTTCCCCTGATACCTTACAAGGCATGCTTTATACGTAAGATCATGATTATATTAAAATGAGGACTATGGGGGTTACAGCACGCTCCCCCAAGGTATAGAATGTCACAAGCTCCCACCTAGGCTGCTCACAACCAGTCTATAGGTCACATCCTCAGTGTGTGTAAAGCTGCAGCCTGCCAGCAAAGCTCCAGTCACACTCTGGCTTCCACTACCCTTTGTTAACACTTTTAGGGTGACCCCAACACACTCTCAGTGCTCCGGTGCCCTCTTCTGCTGCTCTCTGCAAACCCACCCAGAGCAACAGCTTCTCCACTTAACTAGCTACAGCCTCCCTCCTTATCCCAATGCAAAGTCACAAACCCCAGTATTCCTGGCCCCAATGAGTTCCTGGAGACAGTGATGCTGGGTCTGGCTCTAATTTGTCCTTCTCAGATGATTCCTTCCTGGCTCCTGTCCTGGGATGTCTCCAGTTTGCTGCTCTGTCTCTCAGGCTTTGGTCTGGTTCTTGGCTGATTTACTGTGTGAGGGCCTGCTCACCACAGGCCCGCTTGTCTGGAGCTACAGACACCCCACACACCCATGTCTTTCTCTCCATCTTGACTCCCCTCCCTGTGGAACAACCCCCACTTCCTCTCCCTCAGGATGAGTTTTTTGAAGGGGTGCTGCTCTCTAAACCCCAAGGGGGTTACAAAAGTCCCGGACTCAATAGTGTTAGAGCAACTTCTTACCAGCTGGAGCCCAAAGTTGGGTCCAAAGATTTCGGCCACTTGCTACCAAAGAGGCTGTAGAGAAGACAGAGGCCTAGCTAGAGACCAATGGTACTACTGAGTAGCCCAAACAAGGGCCAAGGTTAAGGGTATTGTACCAAGGGAGATGGGGCAATGTCAAACCCCAACCCCCAGAGGTCAAAGGCATCATACAGGTAGAGAAATTTCTAGATGGTTTAATGCTGAAGTAACCCCAGGAGCTATCAATGCACCAGGAGTTCCTGCAAACTTACAAAGGCCCACCGTGGGCACTCTGGAACACTATATGGTTTGTTTCCACTGTGCTCAGCCTGACGATATAAAAAGAGACTGCCCCCTTATGGAACGCAACAACCTGGGTGCTATTATACTCAAGTTTGTGGCCTTGGAGGCTCTCTTAATTGGTGTTGAACCCCACCGTATGTAGTGCCTATTAGATGAGGGCACTGGGTAATAAAGAGCCTGGTTGAGTCTGGCTGCAGGCAACGATTAGTCCGGGGGAGCTGTCTCTGGATAGTAGAAGTGGTCAGACACCTGCCAGTCTACATTTCATGTGTGCACGGCAAGACCCACATCTGCCTGATAGCGGAGGTTAAATGGAAGTATGGGGTCAGCAAGGTCAGCTGAGGGTTGGGGTGGCAAGGAACCTCTCTGGCCCATGACTGTGGGCGGAGACTGTGGGGTTTCCTGATGCTGATGCAACACAGGGTACCAGCTGAGCTGACTGTTGACAAGTGCCAGGAGCCAGGCTCGGGGCTGGTTAGCCCTGCTGAGCAGGCAGGAAGTGATCAGAGAGACCAGACACTCCATTCAGGAGATATTGAAAGGGCCAAACAGGAGATTAAGTCCTCTCAAAGCCTGGAGGTGCATTACAAGAAGCGAGATGAAGGGTGGAAGAAGTTAAGGCCTCCCGGCAGAAGATTCTCAGGGAAACAGAGAAACAGGAACAGGAATTAGTCCAGACAAAAACAGAACTGGAACAGGAAAAGTATCTCTGCCAACTGCTTGAAGAGCTGAATACATAGTAGGCAGCAAAACAGGGCAGTCATTCCTGTAAGCCGGTAACAGGTATCCGTTGGAGCTGAAGAGGAAGGAAACTGGGCAGGCTGCTGGGAGGACAGCCTATGTGAGAGGACAGGGGAGGCTGCACTAGCCACAGAAACTAGTTTTTGACCTCAGAGGAAAACCGGAGAAGGTTGAGGTGAAGTCCAGAGCACAAGGACTGAGAAACCACAAAAACAACTGGCAGGCACTGAGCAGGCTCTACAAAATGTGATACAAGTAAAAGCAGCTGAAAGGAGAGTATCAAGAGATCCTGGAAGAAAAAGGCTGATAGCTTATGTGGGTGCACAAACTAGAAGAGGAATTGGAAGGTGGTTTAGACCAGCATTGTAATGCCCAAAAAGCATCCCATTGAGTACTGTCTGGAAAAAGGGGGATGCGTCATGGGCTGGAAAGGAGCTAATTGCTGATTATGGCACAGGTGCAATAGATGTACGTAATTAGATGCTTTTCGGCCAGCGGGGTGGGATGGGGAGGTAGCAGGTGACAACTTAATGGACAGCTGGGCCCCATAACAGTGGGGAGAGTTCAATCTCAATGGAGGAACCACAGGGAGGAGAGGGACTTCTGTGAAGGAGCCTGAGTCAGTCTGCAAGAGAGCAGAGATCTCAGACCAGCTCGTTCTGAGGGGCCAGTGCTCAATCCTGGAGCTGTGGGAGGAGCAGAAGAAGAAGATGGAGGGTAGGTTTGTTGAGAGATTCCAATTACTAATTTGAGCTTTTGTTGCCTTAAAAGGGATGGACTTAGATATTTCTCAGCCGGACGACTGAGGCATGCACAGAGACAGACGACCGGCAAGTGGCTCTAGAGATACCAATTTCTTCATCATCATACCCTGGTGCAAGGGGGCACTGTAATGGAGAGTGTGCCCCAGAACACAACATCCAGACAACCCCACAGTGAAGGATACTTGTCTGTCTTTGCTCCAGTGAGACCTAGGAAAGGAATGGTGGGGGTGGAGCAAGGACAGCCTGTCAGGATGGAGAGGTGTTGGCAGAGCTGACAGACAGCCCAGGTCTGGACTAGCAGAGGGTCTGCAGGACAGGACTGAAGGGCAGCATCAGAGCTGTGGTTGTAGGATGCCAATCAGTGGAATAGCAGGGGGCTGTGGGGTGGTATGGAGGGGCATTAGAAGAGCTATGTGAGTGATGGTGGGGTGGGTGGAAGCCTAGGATTGGAATAGCTGCGGGGAATGTAGGTTGGGAGTGTTTATACATAAATGCAAGCAAGGAGCATGGGGAACAAACAAGAAAACCTGGAAGTATTAATACATAAACTAAATTCTGACTTAATTGGTATCACTGAGACTTGGTGGGATAAGTCTCATGACTGGAATACTGGTATAAAGGGGTATAGCTTGTTCAGGAAGGACAGGCAAGGGGAAAAGGGAGGAGATGTGGCATTGTACATCAAGAATATTTACACCTGTTCTGAGGTCTAGAAGGAGGCGAGAGGCAGATGGGCTGAAAGTCTCTGGGTGAGGAGAAAAAGGAGAAAAAAACCAGGGGCGATGGTCAGGCCACCAAATCCGGAGGAGGAGATGGATGAGGCATTTCTAGAACACATAACCGAAATATCCAAACTACAAGACCTGGTGGTAATGCAGGACTTTAACTACCCAGAGAACTGTTGGGAAATAAATACGGCAAAACACAAACGGTCCAATAAGTTCTTGGAATGTAAAGGAGACAACTTTTTGTTTCGGAAAGTGAAGTAACCAGGGGGCAGTCGTTTCAGACTTGCTTCTGAAGGTGGGAGGCAATTTGGGTGCAAGTGATCATGAAGAAGTGATGGGCTTAAGGGAGATTTAGTTTAGATATTAGGAAAAGCTTTCTGACTATAAGGGTAAGTTCTGGAATAGCTTCCAAGGGAGGTTGTGGAATCTGCATCCTACAGGCTGGACAAATACCTGCCAGGAAGGTCTAGGTTTATTTGGTCCTTCCTCAGTACGGGAGGATGGACTAGATGACCTCTCGAGGTTCCTTCCAGCCCTACAGTTCTGATGTTAGCAGAACAGTGTGTGTGGAGCCCAGCACTGGAATAGATAGGGTTCTAGAGGTGGTGAATGAGGTGCAGGCAAGCCGTCAGAGGAAATTTCCCAGCATCTCCTAGCATTGTATCTGGAGGAACTCAGGGCTCTCAACCCTTCCTTCACAGCTACTAAATTCAGTCATAAATCTAAACAAGCAGGAAATAGCCCAACATTCTCCCCTTTGTCCTAGGACGAGTTCCAGGCCTTGCCGTTATCGCAGACAGCCAGCAAGAAATGGTGAAACGATGCTGGATGCCCCGGCTCCGCTGCCCACAAACCTCTATTGATTTATTTACACAGCTGAGCTCTGCGAAGGCTTCTTGTAAGGAAAGCATAGTTGGCCTGATCCAGCCTTTGCATACACTAGCTATACACCTGCGCAGCTGCATTGGCTACCATAGAGTTACTCCTGATACCCACCGGCGAGAGGATCTGACTTATTGGCACTGTCTTGATTCCGGTTTAGATTGTTTTAATAAAACCAGAGCCAACCAGCACAGAAATAGGGTGAGCAGATGTCCCGATTTTATAGGGACAGTCCCAATATTTGGGGCTTTTTCTTATATAGGTGCCAATTACCCCCCAGCCCCCGTCCCGATTTTTCACACTTACTATCTGGTCACCCTTCCCAGAAATGATCCCAGCAAACCAAGGTGACCATCACATTTTGCCCAACTTCTCCCTTCTTCCATGCACTAAAGCTTTCCTGCAGACATGAGAGTAGCCAATCATGGCTGGATGCCTGCAGAGCACAGCTTCTGACTAATGGTATGTGTCCACTCTCATGCATGGTTTCTGAACCCTTACTTGAGGCAAGATCCAGGAGGCCTAGGGCTACAGACGCTTCCATGCAAAGCAACTGTGCCCTGACTTGCAGAGGGAGCTATGAGTGCTCATCACCTCTGAAAATCAAGCCACGAGCAACATTTCAATCTATTGCACTGGGGGAGATTCTCTCAAAGCTTCATCCGCTGCCCTGTGTCTTCATGGACTTAGGGTTAGATTTCCAGAGACCCCACAGTCAGTGCATTCAGATCTGGAAAATCTGCCCATTAATGTTCAGCTCCCCAGCTGATCTCTGATGACAATGGGCTTTTATTATCATTAATGCTCCTGGTGCCTGAGTTGCGCTTTGCAGATGTTAGCCAAGCCTCACAAGCCCTTGCAAAGCAGGTCAGCATTATAGTAGTAATAACTGAAAATTATGCCCATTTTACAGATGGGGAAATAGAGTCACAATTAATCGACATGTCCAGGGTCACAAAATTAATCGATGGTACAACTACAAAGAGAACCCAGATGTCCTGGCTCCCCATCCTTTGTCTAACCTCAAGAAGACATGCCCTCCCTTTTATTAATAGGAATTGATTGGGTCATCTTGCCCAGCATCCATTTCTGACAGTGGTCAGAACCAGCTAGTTAGAGGCCGGCATAAGAACCCTGTAGTAGCAAATTGGGGATAATATTTCCCCCTGTCCCTGCCCGTAGGTCTCATCCTGGCTAACAGAGATCAGCTTAAGCACTGAAGTAGGTTTAATGTCCTTGTCAAAATATTTGTTAGAATTAACTATGGTAACTCTGGATATTCTTGTTATCCATAGAAATGTCCAGTTCTTTTTGAATCTTGCTAATTTTGTGGCCTCAGTGACTTCCTGTAGCAGTGAGTTCCACAGGTTAATCATGAACTGTGTGAAAAGTAAATTATTTTTATCAGTTCCACATTTTAATTTCCTTGACTGGCCCGTGATCTTGCAATGTAGTAAGCAAACATCAAGGAATGTACAAGGAACTCTGTAAAAAAACGTTTCCTCTGGCTTGAGCTAATGCAGCTGATACTTGAATTTCAGTAATAGTACACTACTCTGAGGAGGCTGCAGGTTTTAGCCCCACAACTGACTTCTCCATGGAGCCCTATTTCTAGATATCTTTGGAACTTATCTGGCCCCCATTACTGTAGTCTCTGAGCACCTCACAGTATTCAATTTATTTATCCTCTCAGCCTTTCTGTGAAGTAGGAAAATACTACCATCCCCATTTTACTGATGGGGGACTGGGCCACAGAGAAACAGAGTAACTTGCACAGAGTAAGTCTGTAATGGAACAGAGAATTGAACTCTGAAGTCCCAAGCTAGTGTCCTAACCATTGTACCATCCTTCCTCCTTCCCTGCAGGTGCAGATACAGGACGGATTTGGCTTGTGCATGTTTGAAAGGAAACGTTCCCAGTGCTGGACATGAGTCACTGTGAAATGTCAGGCCACTGGTGCACTAGTGGCCTGGCTTGTTTTTCATCAGGTTCTGTGGGTAGGTGACCTCTTGCGGCCTTGGTTCAAGGGTGCTCACAACCTAGGCCTGCCTTGTCCATGCAATCTCCTCATGGCAGCATCTGGCCAAGGTGACGTTCTTGAGCAAGCCAGAAAGGCTAGACAAATCCAAGAGTCCGTCTCGGCTTTCCTTGTCCAAGCCGAGGCTGTGCTGTTGGAGTGGATCCTATGAAAGCATAACACAGGAAGCGCAGTGCCTTTGAAGGTACATTGACACAGCAAAAACAAACCCTGCGGCAGTGGGTCTTGGAGCTGGGCTCAGCTGACTCGGGCTCGCAGGGCTTGGGCTGTGGGGCTATAAATCGTTGTGTAGCTGTTGGGCTCAAGCTAGAGCCCAGGCTCTGAATCCCACCCCCCCGGCCAGCTTTCGTATGGATGCCTAGTGCCCAGGCACAAAGTTGTGTGATGAATGGGTTGCCTGGTGCTCCTTCTCCAGTGTACACACGTAAGCCATACATGTGTAACTGAGTTCAGGTACAATAGTCCCTTGTATGGCCCTTCTGGTCCCCAAGCATTTTGTACAGCACAGGGAGGGTCAGGAAAGTGATTTCACAGCTGAAGAAACTGATTTCCAGAGAGACAAAACCATGTGCCCAAGCCATGCAGTAACAGAACTGGAAACAGAATTCACAGAATTATTCAGATGTTCATAAAAATCCCAGGAATAGAATAACCAAGACTGGTAACCATTTGTTGGCTATTGGCCATGCTGGTAGCCCAACAGCAATGACCCAGGACTTCCTACTGGAGGCATAGTGGACCCGAGGAGGAGATGCTGTCAGGCTTCGTGCCAAGGAAAAGGGGTCTGTCCTTCCCTCCCGTGGGGCTGGAGCTGACTTTGTGCTGCATAGAGCTGAGTCTATCAGGAAAACTAAGTCACAGGACTGAGACTGGACACTTAGCCCTCCCTCTTGCTCAGCTACCCAAGAGGGCGATGCGCCCCAGAGGGTGTGTGCTTTGGTGGCTAGGCTGCCAGAGTAGGAGTGGGAACAGTGACCTGTGTGGTCAGGGATCTTCCAGCAGTGGCAAGTGATATCCCAGGGCAGGCTCTCCCTATTGGCTTCATTTCACTCCCTAGTGCAGACACCTTCTCAATATCCAGTCCAGATGACTCTGAGCCTCTGCCTATGAATCCAGATGTGCTCCTAGTGATGTTACATGCACCTGACCTTAAAGGATCTGTTTCCTTTAAAGTTTTCTTTCTATTTCCTTATCATGCTTTATCAGTCTTGGCCTGAACCTTTCCCACCAAAGGTCTCACAACATTACAAACATTTCATTGAGTTTTATTGTTATTAAATTTATTAATACTAGTAATTTTATAATCTTTTTATTATGATTACATTTATCAGTATTATTAAATTATTAACGAATACAGGAAGTCTCATTGTGAGCTCTGGCAGTGCTGTCCCCATATTTTGTAGAAACTGAGACACCCGGAGATAAAGTGGCATCGTGTGCATCAGTGCTAGTTCAACAATGGAACTGAGAGCCCAGAGGGCCAGGCCCTGCTTTAACTGTTGGGAAGCACAGCCTCTTCCGTGTAGGCTTTAGAAATACTGTGGGCTTGTCTACACAAGGAAGTCGTACTAGTTTAACTTAAACTGGAATTCCAATGGCTCTGTGGATACTCTGGTTTTGGTTTAAGAGTAACTTATTTTGATTGAGCTTAAACTCGTTCCTAATCAACATAGGTTATGTTTGCACTGCCAACACGTCATAGAAATGTTGGGCTAGAAGGGACCTCAAGAGGTTGTCAAGGCTAATTCCCCACTCTGGCACTCCGAGTGCAGGAGGTGGGGGCCTGCAAGGATTCTAAAAATTAATACTGACCACTCCAGGCTTGTATTAAACTCCCAAGGTTACAGCTTTTCTCTGACCTTGGATGGGTAGATGCTGCCACCACCCAAGTGCAGAATCCCTTTGAGAGCCCAGGAAGGCGCACTTGGGAATTCCTTCCTGTGGGGTACCCTCAAGCCTTTCACCCCCCCTCCGGGGAAGAGCTGAGAAAGAAAAAAGGAAATCAGCTGTTCCCACCAGCTAATTAAACAACATACACAAACTTCTTAAGACACAAAAATCCAATTCTGTTCTTAAAAAAGGTAAATTTTATTAATCAAAAGAAAAAGAAAAAGAAAAAAAGAAAATACATCTTGGAACTGAGGTTATTGCTAGATTTTAAAAGAACAACTACAAGGATTAAGCACCAAGAATAGCTTTCTTGAGGTCCAGTTTAAAGGTTACAAGGAAAACAAAAGCCCCTGGGGTTAGCACAGAGGAATCCACAAGCCATAACAAAATAAAAGGGGTAAACCTAATTGTGTCTTCCTAGACATTTCCTGATCTACTTACATATCTGGGGTTTTAAGTGAGTAGTTTCTAGGTCCGATACTGATGATTTTTCGTACGTGGCCCAAGCTTCTTACAGCATAGCTGCTGCCCTATCCGCCTCTCCCCAGGAGAACAACAACAGACAGACAAAAGGGGAGTCTTTTCTCAATTTTAAAAAGTTCTAGCCTTCCCGTTGGCTCCTTTGGCTAGGTGCCCACTCACTTCCTTTTACCTATGCATAGCAGTGAGACTTTTTAACCCTTTACAGGTAGAGCAATTAGAGAACAGCTACTATGAGGGATTTTATAGCTACTGGATGGCTGAGTGTCCATAAAAGGGAACTACCCTCCCACACACCATAATTTATCGCAGAAGTCATCAAGTCCAGCCCACTGTGCTAACATAGGACCAAGTAAACCTAGACCATCCCTGTGGGTGTTTGTCTAACCTGTTACTAAAAACTTCCAGTGACGGGGATTCCACAACCTCCTTTGGAAGTCTATTCCAGAGCTTGACTATCTTTATTGTTAGAAAGATTTCCTAATATCTAACCTAAATCTCTCTTGCTGAAGATTAAGCCCATTACTTCTCATCCTACGTTCAGTGGTCATGGAGAACAATTGCTCACCACCCTCTTTATAACAGCCCTTAACATATTTGAAGACTATCAGGTCCCCCTCAGTCTTATTTTCTCAGGACTAAGCATGTCCAGTGTTTTTAATCTTTCCTCATAGGTCAGGTTTTCTAAATGTTTTATTTTTAGTTGTTATTCTCTGAACTCTCTCCAATTTGTCCACATCTTCCTTAAAGTGTGGTGCCCAGAATTGGACACAGTATTTCAGCTGAGGCCTCATTGTGTAGAGCAGGACAGTTACCTCCAGTGTCTTACATATGACACTCCTGTTAATGCATCCCAGAATATTTGTTGGCTCATATTCAATTTGTGATTGACTATTACCCCCAGCTCCTTTTCAGCAGTACTAACACCTAGCCAGTTATTCCCCATTTTGTGGTTGTCCATTTGATTTTTCCTTCCTAAGTGAAGTACTTTGCACTTGTCTTTACTGAATTTCATCTTGTTGATTTCAGATCAATTCTCCAGTTTGTCATGGTCATTTTAAATTCTAATCCTGTCCTCTAAAGTGCTTGCAACCTTTCCCAGCCTGGTGTCGTCTGCAAATTTTATAAGCATAATCTCCATTCCATTATCCAACTCATATATGAAAATATCAGATAGTACCAGATCCCCCCACTAGATATGTCCTCCCTGTTTGACAGCCAACCATTGATAACTATTCTGAGTACAGTATTTCAAGCAGTTGTGCACCCATCTTATAGTGATTGCATCTGGACCACATTTCCCTAGTTTGTTTATGAGACTATCATGTGGGCGCATGTCCAAAGCCGTATTAAAATCAAGATATATTATGTCTAGTATGCCAGTAACCCTGTCAAGGAAATTAGGTTGCTTTGGCATGATTGGTTATTGACAAATCCTTGTTGGCTATTACTTGTTACCCAATAAGGTGCTTACAAACCGATTAATAATTTGTTCCAATATCTTTCCACTTATCAAAGTTAGACTGACTAGTCTACAATCCCCCAAGACCTCTTTATTATCCTTTTTAAAGAAAGCAGCTATGACATTTGCCCTTCTCCAGTTCTCTGGGACCTCAGTCATGCTCCATGAGTTCTGGAAGACAGTTCCTTACAGTTCCAAGATGACTTCAGATAGTTGCTTAAGTACCCTAGGATGAATTTCATCAGGTCCTGTGTCATGGAGTCACCAGGGCGATGCTCTGGAACTACTCCCTACGAAGCCAGTCAGGACTCTGGCGAAGCATGCCTTCTCTCTCTGAGCATACTGTCTCCAGGGCAAGAAGCTTACACAGCTTCAACCTTCCTGGGTCTGACATGGGAGCATTCAGCATCCCCTTCCACACCGTTCACTTCCCACAGTGGGTCTGCCTAAGCAGGGCTCCTGGGGAAGCCAGAGGGCCCTGCACCCCAACTCTGCAGTCAGATGTGACTCTCAGCCAGCCTGTAACACAGAAGGTTTATTAGTCGACAGGAACACAGAGTAGAACAGAACTTGTTGGCACAGAAATGAGTGACTTTCAGCTAAGTCAAGCTTGGGGGGAAGGGAGCCTAGAGCCAGGGCTCTCACCCTCCTACTGTGTCCCAAGCCAGCAGAGAGCGACTAGCTTCCAGCTGCTTGGCCCCTGCCCTGCCCGTTGCTCCTCCTCCGGCCTTTGTCTTGTTTCCCAGGCCAAGTGTCACCTGGTCACATCTCCCTCATGATACCATTAGAAAGAGTGGCCATAGCATCCATGCAGGCAGCTGGAGCAGCCCCCACAAAAGTCACACATGCTTATTCCCACCACCTAGACATTGGTGTAATGCAAAGGGAAACTGAGGTACACGCAGCATTCAGGCAAAATAGTAAGACTCACATACAACATAACAAGGGAAAATCTCCACTTCGTCCCACTCTGCCAACTTTAACACATCTATCTTATCTAAATATTCTTTAACCTCTTCTTTCCCTAGTTCTGCTTGTGTTCCTTCCCCCTTGTTGTTAATATTAATTATATTAAGCTTTTGGTCACAGTTACCCTTTTTATTGAAGACTGAAGCAAAATAGGCATGGAACGCTCCAGCCTTCTCGATGTCATCAGTTATTAACTCTCCTTCCCTGCTAAGTAGACCTCCACTTCCCTTCTATCTTTTTCCTGCTGTATTCATAGAACCTCTTCTTATTGCCTTTTATGTCCCTTGCTAGGTGTAATTCATTTTGTGCCTCAGCCTTTCTAATCTTGTCCTGACTTGCTTGTTCTTGTGTATGCCTCCTGAGCAATTTGCCCACATTTCTACTTTTTGTTTTATTCCCTTTTCTTTTCAGATCATTGAAGAGCTCCCAAGGGAGCCATATTGGCCTCTTACTATTCTTCCTATCTTTCTGGCACGCCAGCGTGTTTCTATAGCTAGTCAAGGTAAATCCTAGCCAGGGGTGCAGCGCTGACCTCAACTAGCCACAGTGAGGTTGAAAACTACAGAGCCTCATCTCCACTAAGATTTCCTACTGAGATGTTCTCTTGAGGTAGCTCTCTCGCTGTGAAAAGCACACCTGTTTTCACAGTGAGGACATTGCCTTAAGCTAACATGAAATAAATTGGGTTTAAATCAAAATCAATCTGCCACACAGCCTTTTGCTCCAGCTTCAAATCATGCTGTGAAATTTGTGCCACACACTCTGCATAGCCTGGTACAGATCAACCTTGGCGGTTCACAGCATGGGCAGGGGACCCCAACATGCAGCGAACACTGACCATTACTGTTATCTATGAAAAACACCATTTCATTGCCCTGGAGCCCTGACACACCTGAAAAACCACCAAGCGCAAAACCCCATATAGACCTGTTGCCTATCTTCACTTCTATTCTCCCACCCTTTGCCCGTCTTGTCTATTTACCCTGGAAGCTTCTGGGGGCCGCGGAGCCTTGCAGCTGAAACCCGGTGCCCCAAGCCACAGCGCTGATGCCAGGAGTGGTGCGGGGCTGAAGTCGGCGGCTCCCCACCCCAGCCAGGAGCGGTGCGGGGCTGAACCTGGCGCCCCCCACAAGGCCCAGAAGCCGGGAGTGATGTGGGGCTGAAGCTGGCGCGCCCCTCCCCTCCCCGAAGCCAGAAGCAATGTGGGGCTGAAGCCAGCAAACCTCCCTCCCCAAGCCAGGAGCAGCAGGGGGCTGAAGCTGGGAGCCCTACCGCCCCCTGCCCCACTGAAACTGGGAGCTTTACTGGGAGTCCCTCCCCCCCAACCTGTATACAACCCCTAACTACCCCCTGCCTGAACCCTGAGCTACTCCCCTGCCCACACACAGCCCCTAGCTAACCCATGCCTGCACCCTGAGCTAACCTCTACCTGCACACAGCCCCCAGCTACCCCCTCCGTGCACCCTGAGTGGTTTTCAAACTTTTTGAACTGAGTCCCCACTTTGAGTTATATGTTTTGGTTGTGTCCTTCCACAGCCCAGACAGGCTGGATGGCCTCCTGAGCGAGTCAGGGGGTGGAGGTAGCACTCCTTCCCTGGACCCTGCTGTGCGGAGCTGGCTCGAGCCCCGCCAGCCCTTGCCCTCCCCGCAAATAGAAGTAAAACTATGCTTATGCCCAAGGGTCCCCCCCAGCCTGGAGCCCCCTGTTTCCCCTCCCCACCGGGCCCTGGCGTTTTTATAGCATGTCGAGGGGGTCCTCAGCAAGAAAAAGATTGAGAATTGTCTAGAATAGTCTGAATCACCGCATTGGACCTAATACATGTACTTCTGTCTGCACCTGCCCATCTAAAGCAAGCTCAGCCCCCTGGGTGGGCTGCTCTGATTGAAGGAGTCTGGTTTTAGTGCATACAGGCGAATCTGCTGTGAAATACCTGAATGGGTGCCCCTTGCACTGGGCTGGATCCCGCCCTGTCCGGGAAACAAAACACCTCCCCTGCCCCAGCTGCTTGTTTCGTGCGGCTCTGACAATTACGCTTACATGTTGCTTGCTGGCGTGTGAGCCTGTAATGGCATCACGGTAAGCCTTTGCCTGAACATCGCATGGCCTTTGAGCTTCTCCCCAGTGCCTTTGAGCTTCCTTGCCGCATGGGCTGGGGCAGCGCAATCTATAGTCTGCAGCTGTGAAGGCACATCACACAGGAAGGGCTGGGCCAGCAAGAACACATGGCAGAAGCCACAGCACAAATGCATTGTGGGTACTAGGTGGAGAATGGAGTCAGTGGATTCCAACCTCCCAGTGAAAAGCAAGGAGTCTGCATGAGTGACGCAATATCAATGGACACACTTCCATTGTTGTGATACTATAGTTCTGGTTGCAAAAAGAAAAGGAGGACTTGTGGCACCTTAGAGACGAACACATTTATTTGAGCATAAGCTTTTGTGAGCTACAGCTCACTTCATATAGTTAAGGTTGTATTCTGCTTATCCTTAAAATGGGCATTCAACCGCATGTGCAAAAGGCAGTGCAGCCGCCCCAAATATTCAGCCCCTAATCTCCCAGTAAGACTGGAATTTTTGGAAGGGTTTGAAGAGAACCAGTTACTGGTTTCCTGAGTTCTAATGATTGTCCCCCAGAAGTTCACATTCTGAATCTCATGATCTTTCAACCCCACTGGCTTAAAAACTACAAACCAGAGAAAGTCAAAAAAGTGAGCGTAGTGAGAGTTTGGTGGGCTTGTTGGGGCTACATCATTATTTTGTTAATTAACCCAAATTAAAAAAAAATTATGATTCTTCATCAGAACTGAATCCCTATGAATGGTGGTGATCTGATTCGTGATGGCCAGGAGTAATATCTGGTGGTTCATCAAGGACCAGAGGGTACATCTACACAGCAAAGAAAAACCCATCGTGCCTGGTCAATTGGCTCAGGCTCATGTGGCTCGGGCGGAAGATGTGCTTTGCAGTGTAGTCGTCTTGCTTGAGCTGGAGCCTGGCCTTTGAAAACCATTGCTCAGGGAGAGTCTCAGTGCTAAGGTGGGAACATCTATGCAACTATGCCTGCAGCCTGAGCCCCACAAGCCTGACAGGACTCTGAGGCTTGGTGCTGCAGGTTTTTCTTTGCAGAGTACACATGCCTGCAGAGGCTCAGAGTTTAACGCCAGAAGGGACTACCAGATCTTCTAGTCTGACTTCCTGTGTATCACAGGCCACCAGCATCACCCAGCACCCGTATATCAACCCCAGTAACCAGAATTAGACTAAAGTATTATAGTTTCCTGACAATCAGGATCTTCACCATAGAAACTGTTGCCTCTGTGAAAGTGTTCGGGACCTCCTGAACTGGCTGAAGATTTTTAAAGAAGAACAGGATGTGGGACAATCCACTGCTGCTTGCTCCGCACTGCTGGAGACATCGCTATGGCAAAGATCCGGCTCCTGGTGCAGATGGCTCAAGAGCTCTGTTCCACAATCAGCTGGACAGGAGAGCGGTCAAAATTTTTGGATGAATTTTTCCCCCCTCTTCAAATAATGGTCTTTAAAGCAAATGTAAATAGAGAATCATTTTTGCAATCAGTCAACCAACCAATCAATCAATAAATGTCGTATTTGCAGGCAAAAATGGCAGTTTTTTGACAAAAGATTTCACGTTCCAAAAACTCCAAGCAGTTCTACTAGCCAGTTGATTCAGAGCCAGCTAAATAGTTTAATGAAGCTCAAGATCTCTGACTTAGTAGGGGCTCATTTCTTGCACACCAGGATCTTGGTAAACGGAGTTGTTGCTTTGTTATTGTCTCTTGCAAATAACTGGGAAATGAATACACAAAAACTCTGCACTGCATGTGATTAAGGTTGCTCTTAACAGCCTACAGCAAGGCAATGAAAAGTTGAGGTTCCCAATAGTCCGTGCCTTCTGCTCCCTCTTCCACAGACACACATCGCTCCACTAGCTGGACTACCTCCACCACAGCGAGTGCACCTCAACCCTAACTCTGTCCAGCTGCAGGACCAGCCTTCCAGCACCTCCTTACCCAAACCTGAGGGTCTGCAGCGACAGTGGTGGGGTGGGGGAGTCTGGTCTGTAATGGAGGGTGGTGGAATTTGCAACAGCAGCTTCTGATTTCAAGCATACTCAACTTGAGCCAGGTAGGGCCTGAGCTGTGGAAGTGCTCAGTGCCCACAGCTCTTTGTGCCCATGAGAACTGTGCATGCACTCAGCAGCTTGGAGAATCCTGCCTCCTGTGTTTCAAGTTGGAGTCACCCCAAAGCCACGGCTGCTGTTGAAAATGTGGCTATGAGTGATCTGGCCAAGGCCACACAGTGAGTCAGTGGCAGAGCGGGGTCACAAGGCAGGAATAAAGCTAGCTGGCTATAGGGGAACAATTATGATTTATGAATGGAAATTTGTCTGGCTCTGTTCCCGCCTCTTATAGCAAGCAGTTCTAGGACGCTCGTCTGAGCAAAATGTTATTGCCAACCAGTCACTGAAGATAAATTCCAGGCCTGCTGCTGAGATGTGCTCAATCGTAGAGCAAATTGAATGTTGTCGTGAAACTCAGTTCATTTTGGGCAGTCAGGGAAGCGGATGCTAAAGGTGAGGTCACCCAGTCAGAGAACAGGGATATTCCCATGTGACTGAGGTCAGAGAAGCTCAGACTTCTTGGATCACATTTTTATACAAAGATCATCTCATCATCACCTGGCCTTACATCCATGATCCCACAAAATAGCACCCTGGCTGTTCACAATGACCCAACCTTCTCCTCTCCCCTCTGTGCTCACACAGACCACTTCCATGCCTTCACAGAGACATCACCCTCCCTTCCATTCCCAGCCACCACTACCCTGATCCCCTACCTTCCTACGTACAATAGTGTGCCAACAGCAGCCATTACTTCCATGGAAGAGTGATATGGGAAGGTATTGAATGGACTGTAGCGATCTGTGCTGCAGTTCAATAGCTGGAAGGAAGGAAGAAGAGCCAGTGTTGTGTGATCAGTCAGATCCTATGGAGCACAATTTGGGAAGATCTGACTTTGGGGACTAAACACATAGCTCTAAAAGGATATCCTCAGTGAACGGTGAAGGAGCATGAGCTAACAATTGTTCACATAAACTATTCATTGAACGGTTGACTAAAATTCCCCCGAAGCATGACCTTCGCATGGACAGTTCACCAACTGAAATTCACAGAATACACTGTCTGCGGTGGCAAACCGGGCCATGTCTGCTTCTGGCTCCCACTCCCACACGTCGCTTGCTCGACCCCATTGCCTGCCAGTCACATGCCTGAACAACGACATGCACCAAGAGCCGGTTAAAAAGCCACCAGAGAAAAAGTGAAAACAAAGCCGAGACAGACCTGAAGTTGGGCCGGGGCTCGCTCTAGAGCTCTGTCGACCCTGACAAATTTAGGACCAGACGTTGCCACCGTTGCAGATCCACTGGCGGGGGAAACAGCAATGTAGACCAGGACTCTGGTGTTTTATCCTCATGTTGCCTTGCTCCGCAGGCAAGAGAGGAGCTGAGGGTTCAAACACATTTATGGCGGGCTTGGTAAATCCACAGCAATACCAGCTAAGTGAAGGAGTCTTGATGGCGGTCGCACGGCTACTTGCTCCATAGGGAACAGCTAAACCAAACAAAAGAGAAATCCAATAAGCGGGATAGGTTAGAGAAGCAATTACAGGATTATTGTATCACCCGTCCTTCAGTCAAACACAAAACTAGCCAGCATCACTTCTCTATTTAGGCATTAGAATTTGCAGGGCAGGGTCAAAATTCACTGGGTCCGGGTGCCAGATCTGAGTATTTGTGGGACCGCAATGGATTTTATTGGTGCAATTGCAATGGCTAGGCTTGTTCCCTACGTAAACAGTAGAATTAGAGGGAGCTGGAGTGAAACTGGACTCAAATTGCCGTCTCCATGAACAAAGAGTGTGTGCCACAGTGACCCAGGGAAAGCACAGGAAAACACAGGGATTTGTTACCTGTTTAGAATTTTAACAATTCCCACCTTTCCAATTTGTGGTTAATTGCACAGTGAAATCTAAATGTGTATGCCCCAAAAGGCTCTTTCCGGCTTCCTTTTATGGTAAGTTACATTTATTGAATTGTTCAATAAAGCACAAGAACAAAAATCACAACCAGAAGATCGTCACAAGCCACACAAAGGAAAGACCCCACCTTATGCCTGGAGCATGCAGTCTAAAGGCAGACAATTCCAACTATCCTCCTCTCACAGGGCTCCAAGACAGTCAGTCATCCTTGTCTCTTTTAAATATTAATTTCTTCTCTTAGCTGCTCCTGCTCCATCTCCCCTGTTCCCCGCTCCCCAAGGGCATGCCTTGGCCCATTAGGGAGATGAGCATTGTTTAGCGGTCTGGTAAAATCCCCGCTCTCCCCCCACTCCCCCCATTCCACTGGCTAAATGGAGAACAAGTCTAGCTACTCGCTTGAGCACCGAGAAACGAGATCTAGGCATCCTGGCATAACAGCGCTGGAAAAACGTATCCTCATGGATCCAGTCCATATTTAACCCCAATCCCTGCAAATCCCCCCCCCCCCCGATGCTGGATCTGTGTTTTGGTGGTATCGTTGTCCTGGAATATGCTGATGTGTGTGTGTGCGGACACTGTTGTTGTAGCCTTGTGGGTCCCAGAATATTAGAGAGACAAGGTGGGTGGGGTACTGTCTCTTACTGGACCAACTTCTGTTGGTGAGAGAGACAAGTTTTGGAGCTACACAGGTCTTCAGGTCTGGGCAAGGTACTCAGCGTGACACTGTGGCGCTGGAGGGAAAGCGTGTCTCTCCCCAACAGAGGCTGATCCAGTCAAACATATTTCCTCACCGGCCTTGTCTTTGTTAGCGGAAACGTCAGGGCTGGATCCAGGGGCTGGATGTGGGTGCCCGAGGTGATGTGCTGACATGCAGTGAGCTCCCAGTGGGACAATAGGAGAGACTCCACTTGGTGTATGACACGGCTTACGCCAACCTCTCCCTATGGAGATCAGGCTGGGGGCGGGACGGGGGGGGGGGTCAGAGACCGCCTCGGCAAGGCTCTTCTCCCTTCCTCTGAAGCATCTGGTGCACTCAACTGCCCAAGCATCTCGGTGGCCCACGGGCTGACCCAGCATGACCCCGCCTGCAGTCTCTATTTGTGCGGCTCCCAAGCTGGCTGGAGCTGCGAGGGGGGCTGTCGTGGCACCGGTGGTGGTGGGGGGTGCCCTGTAGGCAGCCGAGTGGGTAGGGGGCGCGGCCCGGCCGGTCAGAGCCTGGGGAGCAGGCCGGGACCGGCTCTGGGCGGAACGGGGCCGCTGGCCCTTTAAGAAAGTTCAATCGTGCGAGTTCATCAAAGTTTAAAAAGTTTTTCGTGGAAAAAAAACTGTGGTGGGGGGGGGGCAGGAAAGTTGGCTGCGGGCGGCGGGGATTGGCTGCGGGTTCCCCGGGAGACGGTGATGCAGGGCGAGGGGCCGGGCCGGAGCCCAGCTGAGCCCCCCTCTCCTCCCCCCCGCCCGGGCGGGCTGCGCCGAGCCATTGATGACCCTATTGAAAAGGCGCAGGCGGCAGCTCGGGGCTGCACTCGGGGCCGGCGGCTGCAGCTCGTTGGCACCTTCCCCCTCCCTTAATTGCTCCTCAGCCAACTCCATGTGAGCCCGGCCGGGTACAAATAGCCCCGCGCCGCGTTCCCCCCCACACCGCGCACCTCGCCCACGCCGCACTCCCGTTCAGTTGGGCGGTGGCCAGCCCGCCCCGCACCCTCCCGGGCAGCACCAGGGCACCCAGCCTGGACACCATCTCCGCACCTAGCTGCACCCCGGAGCCTTTTGTTTGTTGGTCACCCACAGGCACCATTTCCAAGCCCAGCCCAGGACCGCAGCTCCCCCGAAAGCCTCCTGCCCCCAAGAGAGCCAAGCCCGGGGGAAGCCCTGCGATCCCTGGACAAAGAAGCTACAAAGAACCCAGGACCGTCCACTCAGCCCCCTGCACCCCCGCCATGAGCAACCTCAACAAGGAGAGCGAGCACAGTAACAGCAGCAACAACATCGAGGAGGAGGTAAGGGGCTGGGGAGCTCTGCCCTCTTCCTTGGAGGGGGCTGGGAGGGTAGGCTCAGGGGCTGGGAGGGTTTGGGGTTCCTGGCCTGTCTCTGTGGGTGGGGTGGTAAATTGGCTAGGGAGGTGTAGGGCTTAATGGGGAATTTGGATCCTAGTCTCCCTTGCCCTTAGCTAGGTGGGATGCGGACCTGAGCATGTACTCCTTATTGGGGGTGTGGGCACAGGCTGGTCTCAAAGAGCACCTCTGATGCTCCCCACAAGTACACCCCACTTCCCCTCTGTGGGGCTGAGCCTCCTTAATGGGCTCAAAGTGTCCAAGCCCACCAGAAATGTAAAGCCCTGCTCTTCCCTCAGTGCCCACCTTGGCTGGGGCTGGGCGGCTGGCTGCACAGTCAGATTCCTGCTCTCTTCCGGCTGGGAGTGGAGCTGTGCAAAAGAACAAACTAAATTTCTCAAAATTTTCTGTGTGGGATCTTTGCTCCAGCGAAAGCCAGAGCTGCTCTAAGCCCTAGCATGGCGCTGTGGACAGGTGCCCAACCCAAGGCTGTACCTTTCTGCGGGGTTGGGAACAATCTTGTCTGAGGCTGGGGGCAATGCTTGAACTTTGCCATCCCTGAGCTTGGCTAGCTTTCTGTGCCTACAGCTGGGACTGGCCCTTGGGGTCCCTGAGAATCGCCTCATGAGCCAGGAGAACTTGCTCTCTCCATTTCACCATTTAAATCCTCATGCTGCTTTGTGCTTAAAGTGATCTTAAAAGTGTGTTGGGGGGGCGGGCTCTGCCATAACCTGGGAGCAGCAGCTTTGGCAAGCCAGGAAAAGTGTCCCTCTGTGCTCCGGCTTGATCTCTTTCAAAGAAACCTTGGCTGGGTCTGACCCCTAGCCGCACACCACCCCCAAAACATGCACACACTAACTGCTGCTGGCTGGTGTAGTGCAGCCCATTCCTGCTTGTATTTCTGGGCAAAGGGCATCTCATAGCCCCTGGAGAGGAAGGATGACACCCCTCATCCAGCCCTGATTCCCCTTCCACCCAAAGCTTGGGTGGAGGGGTTCCTGGGGGTGGGGAACATCTCAGAATTAAATGAATCCCTGGCATGCAGCTGGGTTGATGGAGGGGGGCTCGTAGGGAAGTGCAGCTGTTTAAGCAGGCCTGGTCAGGTGTGAAGAGGTGCTCTCCTCAGAGCCTTGAAATACTCGCTAGTCTGGTGGGAACTGCATGGTCCATCTCCCGCTCTCTCCTTGAGAATGCACTGGCTTCCCAGGGTAAGGACTGTTGCAGGCTAGCTAGAGGTCAGGAACATCACTTTGTCTCATTCTATTTTGCCTGGTTTGACCTCCTGTGTGACCTTGGGGAGATTGGCTAGCCCTGCCTGGTGCAGGAGCCCTAGAGCGTGGCTCTGCGGAATGAGGACAAGGCTCCTTAGCTTCTGGGTTGGAGGGGACCCGCACTGGTTGCAGTGTGCCTGGGCTGTCCCCAGCTTGGCCAGAGCAGGGCTGCCATGCTCTGCTGGAGACCTCCGTCTGCTTTCAGTACAGTGGGTGGGCAAGAGCCACTCAGGGCACAGAGAGGGTTGCCAGGCTCCTTTCTGTCTTCTCTCTGACCACTGATGGCTAGAGATGCAAATCTGGACTCTGGTTAGCTTTGTGCTGCATAGCGTACTGGCTCTGAGAGCCCTGTGCGGGGAGGGTGGAGAGACCTGGGATACTGCTCTCGGCAGGAGAAGCCTAGAACAGAAACCATGCAGCCTGGTGTCCAGATGGCATGCTGCGGGCAGCAGAGAAAACAATCCCTCTGTGTCACTGCCTCGTCCTCCACCAGAAAGTCTGTCCCCTTAGTCACTGCACCAGAGTACTTAGCACGGTCCCTGACTCTTCATGGGGCTCTGAGAAGTCTCTGAAGTAAGCCCAAGGATGCTAACCCTTTGGGCGCCAACCTAATGTTGTTCGTGTGTAGTTCTCCGCGCTGGAGGGAAGCGTGAATTCCCTGGTAGCTTCGGTTGGCTATGCTAGTCTTCCCGTCCCCTCCCCCAACTCTCCTCGAAGGAGCCGTGTAGCACTGCCGGCGCAGAATGGCGGCCGTGTTTCCACCCCGGCATTGGGCGAAATGCTCCCAGTACGTTGGTGAAGCATGCTGAGCTCTTGATCCGTGACCTCTCAACAGCTACACAAGAAACCCCCTTAATGCTGAGGCTACCTGTCCAACCCCTCGCTGTTCTTGGGGGTGGGCAGGAACAAAGGCTCGCACTTGCCTAGGTCTGTGGGAAGTGGGCGGGGAAGATGGTAATGGCTAGTGGAGTGAGAGGGCTCAAAGCGCTGTCTGGGGACAGGGTGGTGACTGCTTTTCCCATGGGTTGAGATGGAGAGGAGGGGTCGACTACCTAGTGCCTTGGCACAGCTGGAGAGAGGGTGGCGGCCGCAGCAGCAGCACTTTACAGCATGCCTGGGTTTGTCTCCCCCTGCTTGGCACTTTCTGAGTCGCCCCTCTCCTTCCCTCACCTCTGATCAGCCAAGCTAGTCCCGTTCATGCTCCTGTAACACAGGAAGGGGTTTATTACCGGCAGTTGGTCAGCCCTGCCCATGGGGAATCTGCTACAGTACTGCTTAACTAATAGGCACTAATGCCTGGGAAACCCATTGCAGATCCTTGATTTGATTATTCACTGGCCTGCAGAACTTGCCAGTGAAACCCAAGATCCTGGGTCACTTAATTAGTCAGTTGAAACAGAATTACAACTGTCTAGTGCACCCTGTAGCATGCTGGTAAGTGGTGTGCACGGTAATTTGTCAGGCTATCAGACCTCATGCTGGAGTAAGGTTTCCTATTGCTGCATTTGCTGAGAGCAATGTGGCTGGTGGGCTAGCAAAGTGGAGACTCCCAATTCTACTATCCTCGGATACACTGTGGCATTGTGACAATATGCAATTCCACAGGGAAGGAAGGAACACCTGGCCCTTCCAACAGTGATGTGTGGCGCTGAGATGGGACTTGACTCTTCCAAGAAAGCTAGTACTGTATTTCAATGTCTGTCCACCATGAGCAGGGTGAGAGCAAAGGGGTGTGAATAAAATAATAGTTTGGCATGTTCTCAGCAAAGGGGGGCAGCATCCACAATCCTCAAATTGGTAGAGCTGCACAGGTATGGAGGAGCCAGACAAACTGCAATGGCTTGTACAAAAGTCCAGAGGATTATAGTAGGTCTCCTCCAAGAGTAACTTCTAGGGCAAGGGTTGTCAACCTGGGGGTCATGGCCACCCCATTTCTAATGAGAGAGTGTCCTTGATCCCTGGAAAGGGGGTGCTGGTCTGGTCTTGGGGTGGAGAGCCATGGTATGGAAAAAGCTAAGGGCTTCTGTGCTAAGACACCTGGCCCCTCCCAAGCAGTCTTCTTCACTAGAGTACAAGATCTCTACTAGTTCCTTGTTGGGTGTAGCTGCCTAATTCCCAAAGCTATAGGACGTTAATTGCTGCTTTGGGAAGAGCATTCCACAGTCCTTGTTTGTCAGACATTTTCCCCTTTCTTCTTCCCATAATTCCTTGTTACACAGGACTTCTCTGCATCACTCAAATTCCTCTCCCTTCTTGTATCTGCATCCTTCTAAGAAGACATGGCCATCTCAAAACACACTTTGGGCTAAAGTCTTTCCTCCTAGTGTTGCAAACCACACCTTGGGTGACTGAGTGGAGGGGAACTCTTTTCTCCATGTGTACTTGACAGCATGCTATAGAAAGATTCATTTCCCTTGTCTAGCCAGTTACCCCCTCTCCACTCACATCAATAGGGGACAAATCTACTGAAAAAAGTGACTAAAACTAGCAGTAGGCTTGACATGACTTTGAATTTGGGGTCTTGAAACTGACTGGAATTCTAGTCAATGTTAATGTTGAACCTCTTCCCTGTCACTGGTGAGGCAAGCAGTATGTTATCTAGCATCTAGATCTTCACTCAGATCTAATCCTTCCTGCCCTGCTCTGAGCACTCTATTCTCAGAATGCCCTCAAACTTCTGTTCCTAGATGCATGCCTCTGCATGGGTGAATTTGGTCTCTTTTTCCACATAACACTGTAAACTCCTATCAAAGTTGGCATCCACAACCACCCTTTAAGCCTCTCTGTAAAACCAGTATGTCCCTCCCACTGAACACATGTACCTTGGCTTATTCTCCTTCTCCCCACTTGGCACTTGTCTGTGTATCTCCCAAATTTAACCTCACTGGCACCTAATCTCAAGGTCCCTGTCTTTCACAACCCCTCCTGATTAGTGTCCTCCATAATCTCATTAATGTGCCTCTCTCCCACTGCTTGGTCATAATGAAAACCTTAAATAGCAGGGCCTCACACTAGTCCCTGGTCTACCTCACCAGACACCTCCCCGAACTTGATACACTGCCACTTACCATTATCCGTTGTTTACATGACGAAGCCAGTCATCCGTCTACATGCCAAGCTATTCTGAACTAACTGATATGCGAAGTTGTCTCTACAGACCTTCTTCCAGCCACTAACTTTAGCTCAGCAAACAAGCTGCTCTAGCGAGCAGCACTGATACTTGTGACATTGGCACACGTAAACAAAACATGGCAACTTACTGATACTGCACTAGCACCTCAGGACCCCAGTGTGCCTGGTGCTGTACAAACAGAACCAGGTGAGCACCCCAGGGCAGGGACTTACAATCGGTCCTCTATCAACTGCAATGCTGTTTTACCTGCCAGATGGCTGTCACGTTGCCCTCTCTCTGGGGTGGGAGTTGAACTTTCCCAGCTGTGATGGCCAGTAGACCTATAAGAGGTTCCATATAGCTCCTAGCCTGCAGCAAATATAAAGGAGGGGAGAGGACATGTGAGGCACCTGTGAGGTTAGGGCAGAGATCTGGCGAGAAGCAAAGGGATCTGTCCCTGGACTCCTCTTGAAGAGGCTCATCTGCTATGGCCAGCCTCTGGCTAGGATGGCAGATACCTTGCATGAGAAATTCAACAGGAATCCAGTCTTCTTCTGTTCTCCACCTCCTAGGTCCCAGGCTGGCTCTGTCTCCATTAGAGAAGGATTGAGTTTAGGTCAAGCTTGGCTAGAGTGATGTAAACTCAACCACTCTTCGTAGTATGACATAATGGGGCTGGGGGAAGGGGAGCTCACACTTCTCTCACCAGCTGGTGAATGGTCATAGATGCTCTTATTTGCTAAGGCTCTTTGAGTAGTCCTCATGCAACCACACTGGCCAGCTCTTGTTTCTTTTCTCTCCTCTTTCAGAGAAACTGTAGTCTAACCTCAGTTATGTCTCTGGATGCTTAAGCTGCCTTCTACCCAAGTGGATTTTCACTTTCTCCAGCTGTACTGCACTCACTCATTTTTTTCAAAACTAACTCTTCTGAAATCAAACAACCCTGGACTGTTGTGTTCAGTGCCCCATTCCTTACTATAGAGAACTTGAGTAGCTAGTGGCAGTAGCTTCCATCAGTGTTCACTCTACTTGTTATACCCCTTTCTTCCTACCCTGCATTTTGACTACTTGGATTATAAGCTCTTCAGGGCAGAGCCTGTCTGGACAGTGTCTAGTACAATGGGGCCTGTTAGCCAGCCCTTGGGCACTACTGCAATAAACACCTGTAATAAAGGTTCCTGTTCTCAATGGCTGCTTCCCAAACAGGGTAGGAATACAGTAGAGCCAGGATGGTGCCTGTGTCTTTACTTCCTGGATTGTAAAGAACATCTCTGCCAGTTCCAGACCTGTTCAGCTAAAATCTGTCACTAAAAGCCTATGGGAACAGTGGCTGAGTGCCTGGATCATGGGTCCTGGAATCTTACTCCCGGTGGCCTGTGGTATGTCCACAAATGCTCAATCTACTTTTGATTCCTTATCCTACCCCAACAGCTCGCGCTCTCTCTCAATTAGCCAATGAGATCTCACTGCCAATACTTCTGATGCTCAGTGACCACTCCCACCACCTCTTCCTGGTCTAGCACCCCAGTAAAGTTTGGATCTATCTACAGTGATCTCCCAGCTAAGCCAGTCAAGCATCAGTTACATCCATTGGAGCTGTCTCCATGGCTCAACATCTCTAGGCACTGCTCTTCCATACTACACAAACAGGAGTTCTCTAACTCTTCGCTGGGCCCCCCTTTGAAAATATTTCAGGCTGTGATGACCCCCCCCAAAAGTGATAGCAAATTACTGTACATCCTCATAGGAGCACTAAATGGAGCATGTAATCATTATCCTTGCAGTCAAAGGCACTGACACTTTTCAAAAAGTGTAAAATAGGGTGACCATATTTAAAATTTCCAAATAGAGGACCCACTAGGGGGTTGGGGAATGGGGGAGAGGGGGTGGGTGGGTTGGGTTACAGCAATACCATACTATGCCACCCTCACTTCTGCACTGTTGCTGGCAACGGTACTGTCTTCAGAGCTGGGCTCCTGGCCAGCAGCTGCCACCCTCTGGCTGTTCAGTGCTGAAGGCAGTGCCTCCACCAGCAGCAGCTGCACAGAAGTAAGGGTGGCAATACCATAACCAATAGCTTTGAGACCCCTTTTTGGGTCAGGACCACCAGTCTGAGAAACGGTGTTAGAACATGGGTACAGATGCCCAGATGTTAATACTGCCTGGCTTTAGAACCCAGTCTTCTGCCTCTCCTACACAAATCTCCAACAGACAAGATGGATTGTGTAGCCTTAATTACACACCCTCTCAAAACACAACCTCTTATGATAAAAAGCCTAGCTCTAGGGCTGTTCTTCTCCCCAAACCCTGCTATTGCTAACACAGGAGGCAGCTCCCTTTGAAAAGAATCCCCAGACTCTGATCTGACAAAGTTAGAGGAAACAAGACTCTTCCAGTATCTTCTTAAGGAAATATAGCATAGTTTAGGTTCCCACTGTCATGCACGCCAGCTTTCTTTGCTGGTCTCTGTTTCAAGCAAAGCACTCCTATTCCATGCAGTTAAATGGGGTCTGTTTTCTTCCTTATGTTGCTTGCATGTTGGTAATGACAGTGGCTCCCTCTCAACTCCTGGGGAGCACTGTCAAATCCTAAAACATTCCTTGGGTCTGCCACCAAGCACCACAGCTCCAAATACAAAAGTGAAACTGGTGGGTCTAGGCCACAGCTGTGGGCAAAAAGCATTGCCTCTAATCCATAACTATGTACTGAAGCTATAGCCATCTGACTTTTCCCTGGCACTGAGCAACTGTGGCTCCCCCAGTGAGCTATGGCTGCCTGGCCTCAAAGTAGGCATGTAGAGTCATAGTAGCTTAAAATGAGAACTCTGGCTTCTAGCCTTCAGTATGGTGCCTAAGCAAATGAAATACAGAACATAGTGGGGCCAGTTCAGTCCTGTCTGTCAGCTTTGACAAGTTCTAGACTCGTCAGAGGAAGACACAAGACTCCCTGTAAGAGGAGTAATTAACAAAGGAAACCTTCCTAAGAGATCTGGTCTAAGGATTACTTTGGGGAAGGTCTCTGGCCTATGTTAGGCCATCAGACTAGATCACAATAGCCTCTTCTGGCCTTGGCATCTATAAATTTGCTCCACATCACTTAACGGCTTGAAGGAGGCTTTATAGTTGACAAACATCTGCCCTAGCTTATGTACCTGAATAGCCTTATTTGTTTGACCTCTGAATCCTGCTAGCTCTTGGCCTCCTTCTTATGGAAGTGAGTTCCACAGTGTTGACCAGTTTTAAATGTGATGTCTCTAACATCAGTGGGTATTCTCTCTGTACAACAGACAAGTAGCTAAGCCAGGAGGTCCCATTTACCTCTTCATTGTTCTAGCAAGGAAAAATTTAATATCTACTCTCAAAGGCTTCAAGCCTTATCTGTGATCTGATTTCTAAAGCTATGCACTGATTCAGACCAAGCATAAAATTCAAATCTAATGCATCACTTTGTCACCTAAGACACATGTAGTCAGATCAGGAAAACAAGTCAATGACACTGGCTCATTCTGGGTCTGAAACAACACATAAAATGGTGTCTCTGCAGAAGGCAAGGAAACTCCTATGCTGTAAAGATACCATAGGTATACAACAGAAGGACACCTCCCTCCCCCCCTTTCCGTTACACATCTAAACAACTACATAGCTGAAATCTGGTTCCTCTTACCTAGAGTTGGGTCTTGGAAGGTAAATGTGCACTAGGTTACCAACAATCTCCCTGACATGCTGGAATGAGACTCCCTGTACTGAAAAGGCTCTGCATGATGTTGCTGACATGAGAGAAACAATCTTAATGCTGGATGGGGCCCTAAAAGTGGTAATTGCTTCCAGACATGTGCTGACAAATATTTTGTCAGACCCCAAATTGCTACTTCACCTGGAAAGCATTGAAATTCACAGGTTCAGGTGGTCCATGTTCTGAATCTGTTGTAGCCTTACCACCAGTCTGAGATCATGTGATTATGACATTTGTCAGGTGTGATCCCATGTGGATAGGAGACAAAGGAAAACTCAAGCTGCTGCAGGAAGCAATGCTGGTGACCTTTATAGGAAAAGGAGTGGAAGTGCCATCTGACCCTCCCTTGGCATGGTGGGAAGGGGTAACTGCATTTTAAATGAGACAAACCAGTCCTGTGCACTGAGAGCAAGTGGCTAGTGCAACAGACAGAATGAGGAAGCATCACTGCTAAAGGATCAGACCTTGGACTGAAGAACTGAACTTGCTCCTGGGCTCTGGCCTCACTGGCAATTGGCACTCAGCCAGCCACACCCACTTAAGCACACTTGCAAAAACCTCTACACTACAAGTGACACCTGAGAGAGTGAAACTACAGTAAACTACCACTTTATTACTAGGGAGGTGCTTGTGCTGTAGTGATGAGGGCCATACAAGTACCAGTTGGTGTGATGCCAGCCTGGAAGGTGAAACTAAGAGAAACTTCTGCAGAAGTCTAATTCCTGCCCTTTCCTGGACATGCTGGAGGGGGAAGAATGTTCCCCCTAGATACTGGCTGTGGCTTAAAGGCCATAGCCAGCCCTAGGCACATACAGCCACTTGGTGGTGCCCCCTGCAGCCAATGTGCTGGAGCTGAGGCAGTGCCCCTTCCTTCAGTTAGAAGGCAGGGTGAGCCGCAGATGCGGTGTGGTGAGGATGGCTGAAGCAGTGCCCCTGGGAACTCTGGCAATGGGGCCAGAGCTGCAGGCAGTGAGTGACCCTTGCCTGGCCTAGCAATGGCCTGTGTGGAATAAATGGCATGGCCTGGTTTGGGATCAAGCAGCCCACACCAAGCCTCTTGTCTCCAAGGGTGCTGATTAGGGCAGGGAATGGTGGGGAGGTGCATGGGATGACTCAAGATGAAATCCCTTGGAGGGAGGGGAAGCCCTAATGATTCTAGCAGCTGTCAGGGTCAAGGCTGAACTGCCCCACTGTGCAGGTCTGACACAGGAGTACTACTTGGAAGCTTCCTCTTTGACCCCATTCATAAGACCTGGATCAAAGTTTAAAGGGGGATGACCCTGTCACATGACTTCCCCTGAGTCAATGGCTGGCTACATGCTTTGCCATTCACAGTGCAGATTGGGATTGATCCTGTCCATAACTGGCCAAGGGAGCTCTGCAATGCCTCACAGGAAGTTGCCTTGAACTCCTGCTGCCCACTGCACCATGCTAGCTGTGAGAGCACTACAAGCATAGTAGCAGCCAAGCTTGTGAGCCAAGCTGGGATGAGGAGGATCCCAAAGGTGCATGATACTCTGGTCTCGTGGAGATTCTGCTGTATGTTCTCCTCTAACTGGGAGCTTCTTTCACAGGCTGAGTCTGTGCAGACTCAGCCCAAGCTTGGCTAGAGAGCTGTGACCAGTCAGGGGAACACAGCCTCTTTGCTGCAGCTCCCCTTCAGAGTGGTTCTCATTCAGCCCTATTTTTTTGGGGGGGGGAGGTGTTCTCTCCAGTGGGGTTGTCCAATGTAGTGTAGGTAGCTAGGTATCTATCTGCTTCTAGACTGGGCAGAGCTGTCATTGTGTGGGGCAGATACTCCCAGCATGTTGGAGTTACCAGCTGTGCTTTGGCATGGATACCCTCTTGAGCCTTCATGGAGGGCAAGGCCAGAAGGGCCCATTACAGTTCTAGTCTGACCTGGATAAACTCAGTCTAAACCAATGGTACTTGGCACTAAGTCCATAAGAAGGTAGGTATTAAACATGGTTGCATGGCCTAAATGTACATCTACAGGGCAGAGCTTCTCCTTACCAGCCAGTGGCACCCTAGAGCCCTGCTCCCTTCTTGGAGATATGGTGGGGAGGAAGGAAATGGCTTCAGAGCTGCATCTTGCTTAAATACCTTTGTGTCTGGCCAGACAGCTCCTCTGGGCCTCTCCAGAAACTGAGTTGTCTAGGGGCAGGATCCAGAGCTGTCCTCAGGAATGTTTCCCCAAACAAGCAATAGGTGGGTTGACTGGGCTTTTGAAGTAACCCCATGGTAGGGGGCCTGGGTCAGAGGTGTGCCTGCAGCATGTGTAGACATTCAAGCTAGATTAAAGCTAGCTTGGGTAGCCCTACATGGGGGACATCAACACTGCAGGGGGGGTAATGGCTGCACAAGTCTCTGGGTACACTGGGGGTGCGGTGCATGTTGGATTTGAGGGAGGGCAAGGCTGCCCTCTCTCCCCCAACCTTTTGCCTTTACAGTAGGCTGTTCCAGGGCTCCCTTGGGCTGGAGGGGGAGGGAAGCAGTCTTCTCTCTCGTTCCCCCCCACCCCACGCAATGTGTTCTTTAGTGGCTTCTTAGTGCTGCCCCTCCCTTCCCCCTGCTCTGTCACAACTTATCGCTTGCTTAGCCTCCAGACTCTTCCTCCTGGGCTTCCTGCTTTTGGTTTGTTTTGCCTGCCTGCCTGTGCCACTCGTGCTCAGCACCGCATGTCTGCATTCGGTGGCCATCTCTCCCTGTGTCTTGCCACAGGCTGCTGCCTGCCTCTGGAGCAGTGCAGGGGTTAGAGCATGGATGCTGGCTGAAGTCAGGCACCCCTGGCATGTGCTGGTGCTACAGTTGAGCTGCCTATAGACCATCCCTAGCAGCACTTCCCAGAACTAGGGACTAGTAAAGGCTGGACTAAACTCATCTCAGAGGCGTCCTTTGTACTAGGGCTGCAGAAGCCAGTGGCAAGACTACAGGGACTTGGTCACTCATCCAGAGGAGGGGGGGACAGACATCACTGGGTGCTGTGGGGATGCTCACAGGCCTGCTGATGTTTCAGGTGACTTCTGTACTCCTGCAGATCCATGGTTCCAGACATCTGGAATTCTCCCTGCTTAGTCTAGCAAAGGATGCTGCAGAGCCAGTCTAGGAGCATGCCCAAGGCCTGGCCACTCCAGCAAAAGGGCAGTCTGGGAGTGAGGCACACCAGGTCTCTGGCAGGGTGTGTCAGGGCTGAGCAGCCAGCTGGTTAGATCAGGGTGTGTTTGGCAGGGACTTCTCCTGTTTTTCCCCTCCAGCTGTACCTGTTGCTTGGGGGAGCTAAGCAGGTGCTCCTCCAGGGGGCTGGCTCCCTGTGGATGCTAGAGGGGGTACCTGCAGCTGCTCAAGGGGGTGCACGTCCCTCAAGCTAAATGCCTAGGTGTGACAGGCCTGGTATAAGCTAGGAAGAGGTGCTGGTAAAGCCAGTGCTCTCTGCAGCTGCAGATCAGGCACACACCAAGGGCTGCCCCTTGACTTCCAGGCTTGCCTGGCCCACCTGCTGCTGGAAGGTGGGAGGCTGACAGACATAGATTCAGACTTTCTTGTTCCCCAGAACAGCTACAGCACACTCTGCGTCAGGGAAGCCTGCACAGCATCTCCTGTGGGGTGTGCAGTTCGGTCTTGTCCTCTTACCATAGCAAGAAATGCCAGCTGTAGTTCTGATCCAGTTACTAGGACCTGGACTGAACTTTGCACATGCCTCCTAAACAAGCTACCTGGTGAGGAGAGTCCCATGGCTCAAGGTGACCACCTGTGAGCTACAGTCCTTGCGGTCTTGACACCAGCTTCCTAAAAGGCCCATTGCCCTTGTACCACTAGAGACACATGACCCCCTCAGTGTGAGGAAACCTTCCCTGGCTGGTTGCCTGTGAGAGGGTCTCTGCTCCAGCAGCATGGCACTGACACAAGGCTTCAAAATCCAAGCAGTGTTCTGTTCCCTAGTACAATGAACACTAGCAAAGGACTGGCTGAGTGACCTTCAGGATGTTGACTGTTCCTTATTCTCTAGCTGCCTCTGATGCTGAATCCTTGTACCTAGTAAAGCAGGGGGGAAGCACTTTGGCTAGCCTAGGAACAGGCTACAGCTTTCTGGAATTGATTGTCTATTTGCTGAACTCCAGCTACCTAAAAGTAACTGAATGCTTGGGACTTGAGCAGCTGTCCTCTGCTGGGGGAACATCTCATGGCAGGCTTGTCCAGCTGTCTGGGGTAATCCATGCAAATGGGATCTCCGTTTAAAGGGCAGACTTGCTTTCCCTGAACAGGCTGTAGTGCCAGTGAGAAGGTGCTGTTTTGGTAGGTACTCCTGCTGCTAACATATCCAGCAATATCTAAAACTCCCCCCTCCCCCCAGGGTGCCCCAAAGAGGGGAGCTGGTCTAGCAGAGCGGTAAAGTAGCTTGGTGCAATGCTGGGTGACTGCACCACAGGGCTTTCCCAGACCAGGCCAGTGAGTCTAATCTCAGGGTGCATAGCCTGGTGCACCAAGCTAATCTCCAGCTGTCTGCTTCCTGCTCCTTCAGGCAGAAACCCATGTCTGTCTCTGCTTCCCAGCTAGCACAGTACAGTTTTCCTGCCTGGCCCCACTGTGGTTGGGCTAAAACCCAGTTTTAGAACGGCTCCTCCACCCAGATGTGCAGCAGGATGAAATCCTTGAATAGGAGCCTTAAACAGCCTTTATTGGAAGAGGCAGGGGAACATCCCCTGTATATGCACATGGCTCTGCCTTGTAGCCAGCACAGCTGTATTTATATCTGTTCTCAATGGCTCCCACTGTAAACCTGACTCTCATAAACACTCAAGCCTCCATCCCCATGCCACCTTCCCTTTCAGAGATGTTGCTATACTCACTATGGGGGGGGCCCAGATATTGGCACACTCTCCTGGGGGCTGGCATGGGCTTCCTCTGACTCCATATGTCAATCATGCTTGACTGTCATGAGTTGTAGAGGCCAAATGTGCCAGGCTGAGCATGTCTGGCTCCCTGTGTGCCAGCAGGGATGGTAGGCTGTACCACAGCTGGATGGTGCAGTCTGAGGGGAAGGGGATGATCTCTTCTCCTGGGGCGCTCAGAATGAGGCTTCACCACCACCCCCATGTACTGCACAATGGGAACCTAAATCTTCCCCTTTCTCTTCCTCAACTACCTGCTGAGCACTCTGCTGGGTCACTGATCTAACAGAAGGCCATGAAGGCCCTGCTGGGCTTGCCATTATAAATCCCTGGCTGTTGGTGGTGAGTACTTGATCTCCTAATCAGTGCCCTAAGGGGCAGGGTGGTCTCTACCAGCTTGGGGGGGGGGGCAGGGTGGTGATGGGGGAGGAAAACTCTCTTCTACAGACAAATGTGTGGAGAGATCTTTGGCTTGGTCTTCAGGCAACTGGGTTACAGTGTGGACAAACGGCAAAGAATTCTGCTTCAGAAACCAATCCAAATGCTCGCCAGTGACATAACCAGGATCCTGACAATCTGGTGTTTGGGGGAGCAGGGGTGAACCAATGAAATCACTTTACAGCACTCCCCTCCTACAGCACTGCTGTATACACTGTTTCTCTACCTACTTCAGTAATATGGCCACTTCTGGGGTGCAGCACAGCAGCTGTTCAGCCATGCATAGCAGTTCTATGTAAACTAGTCCCGTCCCTTCCCTTCCTGTCAAGTAGCTCTCAGTTTATTGCATTTATTGGGAAGTTCATCTTTGCAGTCACAGCACCCCCACTAAGTGCCGCTGCCTTTAAATGACTAGGAGCAGTCAGGAACTCTGCCTCGCAGCACAGGGTTACCTGATGCTACCTAGCACCTTCCCCCTTCAGAGGGGAGGAGGCCAGAACTGAATAGCTAGCTGGCAGCTTCAAACTCATTTGTGTTGGGGAAGTGCCTGCCTGCTGCAGCTGTATTGGCCACAGACCTAGTGCTGTGGAGAACCCTGCTTGTGGGCAAGGGCTTGCCACTCAAGCAGGACCATGTCAGGTCACCTGACTCTGTCATTGGCCTCTAAGCAGGCCAAACAGCATGCTTCTGGGGTGTGATTTCCCTCTGAGAACTAAGCTTCTAACTGAGGCCACTGCTGGGCCACAGGCTTTGATTAGCTCACCCTGAGCTGGCAGCTAAGATTCTGCAGCTCTCCAGGCACTCAGTCCATAGGTGAGAGAAGTCCCTTTATAAAGAGCAGGGGACTGGGATTAAGGCATGACTCCTGTTCCCAAAGAACCACACCAGAGTTGCTGTGACTCTAGCCTCAACAATCAGCTACAGAAAAACTGAACTTGCAGGGACATGTGGTTTGATTAATTAAATTGCTTTAGTCTGGCTCTTAAAAGGGCAAAGTACTAAAGAGGGGAGGAATGCAATAGACTGGGGGCAAGAAGGGGACAGTGACCCATCTACTTGGTATGTTTGCATTTTGAATGGCGCTCCATTTCAGAGACTCGCCAAATCTGCTCCCTCTAACATGGTGCCGAAGTTCCTGTCATTAACAGGCTCTGCTAGAATATCTGGGACTGAAAGATTAGGCTGCCAGCAAATGTACTATTTGTAATCTTCATGGTTAAGATTCCAAATGTTCCCTTCCTGCCGTTTTTGTTTTGCAAGCCCCATGTTCCTTGCATCACTCAAGCCTTATAAGTCCCGGGTTTTAGAGCAGGCCGCTGCCTCACAACATTCCATCCAGCTATCGTCAAGTGGCCCCAGCTGCATCTCATCCAGAGCTGACACAACTCGGCAAAACAGCAGCCGTGCGCAGTGGCCGCATCGCCTGTGAATGGGATGGGGCTAGCAGCACACAAGCCCTGCACCACTTCCTCGTGGGCAGGGCACACAGCACCTCAGGCCTTAGAAGAGGCACAGCTGATGTTCAGAACCACACTGTGCCACTGACAGACCTCCAGGGCTAGCAGCAGAACTCTGGCAAAGCCAAGAGCACCTGTCTATACTGACCTCTTTCCTGCACCGTCCCTTTGTGACCGCCTGTATTGCACATGGACACGACTCTAGAACTAGGCTTGTCACAACTTGATTATCTCACAACTGACTTTAGTTTTGACTTCCTTTTGGGGGATGGGGGGCCGGGGTCGGTCGTACAATTTAGTGACCGTTGAAATTCAAAGTGAAAGGTCTAACCATTCAAACCGAGATTGCCTGACCAGGGAACTTGATGTGAGGCTGTGCTTTCTGGCTTCGCTTAGCGGTAAACTTAATTTACCAAGGGAAACCTCTTAAGCTTGTGTATGGCTAAATCAACACTTAACAAGAAACCAAATCCTTTAAACCCTATCTGCAGCTTGTTGAAGGGGTTTGCTCCTTGTTGAGGTGCTCTGATTGCAAGGCTTCCTAAAAAGTTCACTTATCTGCTACCAAGCCAGGGAGGTGGAGTTGTTTGGACAACCTTGGTCTGTAGGGCTCTGTTTGCTCCAATGGGCTTCAAGATCTCTCTTGGGAGTGTGTGTGTGATATAAAGCCATAATGTAGGGTTTTTCTGCCTCAGAGCCTGCTGGTCTCTTGCCTATCCATCCTGGCAGCCAACAGTTCATCTTGGCTGCCCTCTAGCTGTTTGAGGGGAAGACTGTAGGAGAGACCCTTTTTTCACCCACCCTTGACTCTTGCCTGGGAGGGTGCCACAGATTACTTTCCAGGCTTCCCACAATGCTGTGGGAGGAGGGGAAATGCTGGGTAATGCCCTGTCTCTGTACCAGGCTTGTTGCTGTGGGGTCAAGCTGTTTCTGGCCTCTGACATACTCAAACCCCTCAGGATGTTTAAAATATGGGGTGATCTAGAAACTAAGCATCTCTTGCCACTACTGAAGCTGCTCCCATGGCCCTGAAGCTGGGCTGCTTCCTGCTGCTGCTACACTGCCAAATTTCTCCATGCACAGGCAACCCCCATGTTCTGGGGCCAGGGACCTGTTCCAGTGGAACTTGCTTTGGGTGAAATTGTAACATGAAGCCACATTGCTGCAGTGTCCTGCTGTTAGCCAGCCTAGGGATGCAGAGGGGCTCGTCCTGTGGAGTAAAGCAGGAGTGGGCCCACACTGAGGCCTGAGCCAGCAGTGTTGGATTCTAACCTGATCTTGGATCACTAAACTACTTAGCCTTCTTGGTGGGAGGCCTTGCTTAATCTAAAGTAACAGACTTATCTGGGGTGTGGGGGGGAAGATCCAAGCCCATGACTATAGGTATGAGGAATCAGGAGGGCCCAAGTGATTTGGGCACTAGGCTAAATATTTTTTATCCAGGCTGGATTTATTTAGTAATGGATGTCAAATGCCACTAAGTCTCTTCCCCCCCATCCCCCACAGTGAGAAGGTGGCTGCTGTGAAAGTCACTTTCTGCTAGTGACTAAGTAGCCACACGAGCCTGTAGCTGTCAATGAGGAGCTAGTCTTATGATCTCAGATGGGTTGCTCCTGGGTTAAGATGAAGCAGAAGGAAAAAGACAAACTAAGCAGACAAAAGTGTTGCCTTGAGGATTATTGTGGGGGCAGGGGGGAGATACTCTCACCTGCAGTAACTTCCTAGAACCTTTAGGAGTCATGCCAGCATGCTTGTCTGACACTGGCCATCAATGATATGTTGGCTGGTGTAACTCTGGCTTTTGGGGGTGGGGGGAGAAAGAGAAATGGCTCCTGTGTGCAAGTGAGAGTCAACAGGAGACCACTTCCTGTAGCCCACCTCCAAAACAGGGTGAAATCAACTCCCTCTACCATGGGCAGGGTCTCTCATTGGAGCAATTGAGGGTCCTCGGACCAAGTTTTCCACTACTCTGGGGATTACTGGACCCAGAGCTAGTGGAGTCATATGGCATGCTGGCCTATATCAAACACCTGTTAAAGCAGAAGGTTTGGAAATGGCAAATGACACACCTTGTGTCTTCATGCATTTCAAGTGCACAAGTGATCCCAGCTGGCGGGACAAGACAGCCATGGCATTGTCCAAGTTACCACCTCAGTCACCTGGCTGAGTGCTGGTGATATAGGAAGTGATAAGCCATCCTGCTTCCTTCTCCCAGGTAGTTTGGGTAGAGAGTTGGAGCTGGGGTGGGGAGAAGCTTCTGCTGTAGATCGGGTTGGGATGGCGCTGAGTATGGTACAACAATACAGTGGTGTGGCTGGGCTAAGCATGGACAGTGTTGGGGTGCATGCCGGGAGTGTTGGTCACAGCCTAGGCACTCCAGGCAAGAATTGGCTGGCTTGGTTGCCTGTCTGAGGAAAATACCTTGTTGCTGGCAGTGGATGGATGCAGGTTCCCCCAGATGAGTCTCACGCTGCCCTCCAGCTGGTGTCCAAACAAGGCTTCCTGTCATGGGCTGGTGCTTGAGACCTGGGTCTCTGCCATGGTGCTGAAAAGATTCCATTCCCACCACACTGGTGGTGAGACAATATTAACAATGTGGTGGGGGTGGAAGGTGGGGAGCCTCTCTGGGAGCCATCACTGGCAGTGGAGCCCTTTCCTAGTGTAGATGGGCTAGTAATTCAGAGTGGGATACTAATCATTTCCACCTTTGTCCTGAGTCTGACAGAGCTCTCAATGTACTCTCCAATCTCCTGGGTCTTTCCTGCTCATGCTGTTCCCTGGGACCGTCTCCACATCACTCTTGTCCTCATAAGCTAATGCTGCCTTTCCCTTCTAGCACCAGGCTTGCTGATAACAGAGTGCAGGGCCACTTTCAAAACCATCTGACCTGTATCTCGCTGCACCGAGAACATCCCATTCTAGGCCCTGAGCACATCCTGAAATATTGAACAGGGAAGGCCGTTTCACATGGCTGATGCACATGCAGGCCTAGCACTGGTGACGTGACCACTGACTCTGCAAAAGATGGGCTAGTCTCTTCTGAAAATACACAGCAGATGCTCTCCAGCCTCCCCATTAGTGTTTCTTGCTCATCAGCTACATGCAGGTTGTGGCTGAGCTGCTGGGTCCCTGGCTTGTCTTAGCAGCTCTGACCAGCAGTTGCATGAGAACCAGTCAGTACACCTCTCCAGTGAGGCTGCAGGATTGACTTGCACAGCTTGATAGTCCAGCTGCAGGAGCTGGCCATCACTCTCAAATGCTACCCCAGGATTTGCCTTGGCAAGGGTCCAGCCTGCTGAGACCAGGTACAGACTAAAGGAGGCCCCTGATAGGTAGAAGGAACCTAGCAGGCTGAGACCATACATACAGCAAAGTGGATTCCACAGGTGGCCAGGAATGGAAGTGGGTTGGGGTAGGCAGGACAGGACCAGGCATTGAGCAGTTTTTAGTCACTTGCTGGATGGAATAGTCTGCTGGATTTTAATGGTTGCAGGGAGTAACTGGCTGTGTCCCCAGTGAGTTAAATGGTAGTCTAAACAGGCCCCAGGGACTATCTCTTACCTTAATAAATTCCAAATTCTCCAAGCTGGTCTTCCCCCAGAAGAATCTTTGACTGCCAAAAGCCATAGTCCCAGCAAGCATCAGGAGGGCTCCTGCCTTCCCAGAACTTTATATTGTAAAAGGTATTTGATTTCAGTAAGCATCACCTGACTGTAAACCAGCTGCCTAGCCAATGGCCCTAGGTTCATTGCACCATTTCATTACGTGGTACAAGAGCTATTTGTCCAGTACCTAGTTCCTGGAAGCTCCTGAGTGATTCAGTGATCGTGGGCTCTCAAATTGTGGTATGAAGCAAGGAGACAGAAGTGCAGAACTTCAAGGTATTCCTCCTTTTAGCCAATTGTCCATCTTCTACATTTGAGAAGCAAGGGGATTGTGATGTATGCACTGAGTGAAAGTACATGGATACCACAGTGATGGGCCTGGCATAAATATCCCAGAACTTTATATTGTAAAAGGTATTTGTTTTCACTCCAGCTCAGTGAGGGCACAGACCTAACAAGCCACTAGGATAGGGAAGTGTCATGATCTCAGACTAAAGCATCTCCTGGTGCTGGAGTAGATCTCCAGGAAGTGGCTCAGTTTGATACAGGATAACTGTACCCCTCCATCCACATTGAAACACCTTTGGCCAAGGGAAGGGCACACTGAGCTGAGAAAAGACAAGTTAATCCTGTACCCACCTAGTGTCTATTGTGAAGCCTTGCTCAAGGGGCACTTCCTAGCATGCATAGTATCTCATCAGGATTAGAACCCAGGTGTCTATAGCAGACCAAATGGCCACTTAGCCTTGCCTGCTAAAAAGGCCCTGCTGAATCTGTCCTGGGATATGCAGCCAGTAAAATGGAGTCACAGTTCTAGTATATTTTATAGCCTAGTGACTGGTCCACAGAAAAACTGTCTGCTGCTGCTGCCAGCTATTGTAGTGACCCCTGCAGTAGGCCTGTGCTGAGTCCAGGGGTCAAGCTGCAGGGGAAGTTATGCATACATTTATATTCTTGGGGAAACAGCACTAAGCATTAAGGCTGCCAAGTAATAACCAAGACTGGGAGATGGAGATAGAATTTAGGTGCCCATTCCAGTTCAAAGGAAAGATAGGATGACTAGTAAGAGGCCACTATGGCTCCATCAGGTGTTCTCTAATGTCCTGAAAATCAAAAAGGAACTCTACAAAATGGAAACCTGATGAAATTAAGTACAAAAGAACACTTCCTACATCTTATGCTGAGGCTAAGGCACAAATGACTTACCTAGCAAGGGAGGCACAAGGCAATAAGATTCTTTAAATATATTAGGAACAAGAGACACAGGGAAGTGTAGGTCCTCTACTTAGCAGGGAAGGAGAAGTTAAAAACTGATATCAAGTAAGCTGAGGTGCATAATGCCCATTTTGCCTTTCTTCACTAAAAGGTCAATATTTGTGTTGAGTAACTTACAACCAGGGGAGGAATGCAAGCTAAAAATAGGGAAAACAGAATATTTATACAGATATGTTCAAGTCAGTAGGGCCTGATAAAATTCATCCTAGGGTACTTAAGCAACTAGCTACAGCAATCTTAGAGCTGTTAGCAATTATCTTTGAGAATTCCTGGAGGACAAGAGAGGTCTCAGAAGACTGGAGAAAGGTTCTATGTTTGCCCATCTCTAAAAAAGGTACACCAGGAGGACCCAAGGAATTATAGAGGAGTCCACTTAACTTCAATACCTGGAAAGATACTGGAAAAAATTTATTGAACAATACACTTGTAAGCACCTGGAGGGTAATAGGGCTTATAAGGATTAGCTAGCAATGATTTGTTAACATCATGTCAAACCAACTTAATTTCCTCCTTTTGATAGGATTACTGATCTAGTGAATGGAGGGAAGCAGTAGATATGAAAAAGCCTTACTAAAAAAAGTAAGGTTTGAACAGTTTTGCATGACATTCTCATAAGCAAACTAGGGATATGGTCTAGATGAATTTACTATAAGGTGGGTGCATGAATGAAAGACTGAACTCAGAAGTTACCAGTGCCTTGCTAACACTTTGGAAGGGTGTATCTAGTGGGGGTCCCACAGGGGTCAGTCCTGGGTCCAACACTGGCCAATATTTTCATTAACTTGAATAATGGCATGGAGAGTAAGCTTATGAAACTTCCTGATGGAAGGGGTTCTCCAAAGTGCTTGCAATTTTAAACTTGTCCTTTTGAGTTGGTCTGTAAGTGTCTTTATGACTTTCATCTTGTTGAGTTCAAAGTACTTCACTTAGAAAGGAAAAATCAAATGTAAAACTATAAACTTGGGGAATAACTGGCTGGGGGTAGAAGTGCTGAGAAGGAGCTGGGAATTAGTGGACCATAAACTGATTTTGCAGCTGCATCACATTGACAAAAGGCTAATGTTCTAGGTTGTACTAACAGGACTGTTTTTTGTGTACAAGACACAGAAGGTAATTGTCCTGGTCTGCTTGACATGAGTGATTCCCCAAGTGGAGTACTGGCCAATTCTGGGCACCACTCTAGGAAGGATGTGGAGAGAGTCAAGAAAGAAAGCAACAAAAATGATAAAAGGTTTAGAAAACCTGACCTATGAGGAAAGATTGGAAGTGGGGAACTCTATTTCCAGTCTGGAGAAGACTGAGGTGTGACCTGATAAGCCTTCTAATACTTCAAGGGCTCTTATAAAGAGAAGGGTGATCTTGTTCTCCATGTCCTATGATGGGAGGACAATTGAAGTAATGGGCTTAATCTGCAGCAAAGGGAGGTTAAACTCAAACAGGCCTCCAGGTAGGAGGTTGTAGAGTCCCCCTTATTGTCCAGCTTCTTTTTAAGAGCTTCCAAACACCTGCCAGAGATCTAGGCTTCCTTGGCCCTGCCACAATACAGGGCTGGACTTGATGACTTCTTGAGGTCCCTTCCAGCCCTACATTTCTAAGATTCTGTGACTCTTCAAGGTCTCAAGATGCTGGACAGAAGACCAAGGTCCAGAACCTTGGTGCAGGTAGGGTTGAGCACCATGGAGAGTGCTACAGTTTCCACTCTGCTTGCAGCCTTGGTTGATGAACTTGTCAGCAAACAATGTCCTTTGACAGCCGGGTCTTACTGCCTCCTGCATGATGTCCACGTCATGCCTATGGATGTAGAAAACATCACAAACTTTGTCACAGTGCAGAATCTAGCAGATCTGTGGACTGCCTGCATCACTATACAGGTCAGGAGTCTGGATCCTCTTACAGGCAGATCTGGGTATGTTAAAGGTATTCCATAGGCACTGTTTGTGCCAAAACCTGAGCATAAAATGTGCAAGAGTCAGTCAAGCCAACCTTGCTGAGATCTGGGCTTCCTCCAGTTGCTTACCACATTCAAAAGTGGCATTGTATGCTCTTCAGGTACATTGCTGGGAGGAACACAGTGCTCTAAGCTGTCCATTGAGGCATGAAGGGGTGTGCCCTGAGCCTGCCTGGTATTGTCCTCTGGGTTGCCCCAAGGCTTATGGATTTGCAGGGTTGAGCCAGAGATGAAATGTCACTCTGATGCCATCAACTCACTCCATCAGTGGACTCTGCATGTGGTGTGACACTGAAAACCCCAGTGGTGACAATGAACAGTCTCCATTGGTTGTCTTGCTGTCATTTTACTTTGAAGTCTGTACCCAGAGGCCTAGTTCTGGGCCCCCTCACTTTGCAGGGAGTTCAGTAGGTTTCTCAGAGCATTGGAGGGAAACAAGCCCTCTGGAGAAGTCTAAAATCAATAGCCATAGCTGCTTTGAGACTGACTGGGGTGGGAGATGTGGGTAGCATAGAGCACTCCTCTGGAGAACAAAGTTAACACACCTGTATGTAAATAGCAAGAATGGAGATGTACTTGAGATGGTACCAAGAGGAAGACAAAAGTGAGGAAGGAAACTTCTTGATGAATGACTGGACTCTTGTTGAGAGAGGCTGCTGGAAAGGTTCAGCAGCAGGTCTTTGATCAGCCTGGCCTTTACAAGGGTCACTTCTTGTTCTGTAGCCCAATGAGCACTTGGGACTAGATATTACCCTACACTCTGCTCAAGAGACCTGAGACCAGTGTGGCTAGATCCTTCCTGCCCTGGTGATAGGGACGGAGCAGGTAGAACTTCTGTGGCCCAGCAGGATGTTCTGGGGCTGTGTACTCATGCCAAGATGATGGGCAAAGATGGCCTCTTGACTAGTGGAAAGCTGCAGTATGTCAATCCCATTGTGTGCTCGTGCACCCAGCAAGATCTTTGAGGCAACACAGCTTATCAAATTTCCTAGCCAGTAGACCTTAATCCATGCTCATGTATTTCTGAGCAATGTCTCAGGCCCTGCTCTAGTGTCCAGGTCATGTTGAGGCACAGGGTCTGGGCCTAGTAGAGCCATAAAGGAGCACACAGCTCTCTTTTGGGTGTGAACAGCAATTTTACATGGTTCTGTAACTTGCACCCCCATGAGATGCTGGCTCAATGTACAGCTCTGATGGGCCCACCCCATCATGAAGGAGGATTTGCAGTGCCTCTGAAAGTGAGCCAGCAGTTTGAATGACCTCTCTAGCTACACACTCCTTCCCACCCCTCCTTCCAAATCTAGGAAGCTTGAGTGCTAAAGCAACATTTTCCCCCATGAATGTGGTGCCATAGGCATGATGCTGCACACACCTGCCCTCTAGGGCTCTGCAATGATCATACACCCTTATCCTGCCACCTAGATACTTAAGAACTGCCTAAGGGAAACTGAGGCACTCCCACACTATTCAGAGGAACATTAAGAACAGTCCCACTTCATCACACTCTTCTTCCCCATCCCCCAGGGAAAGGCCTAGAATGCGAAGGGTGATGTATTGAGGCCATGTCTCTGAAATGCATCTGGTATCTAGCACTCCAGCCTCTGCCTGCCAGCACTCAATGTGGGCCCCTCTCTTCTAGGTACGGACACTCTTTGTCAGTGGCCTTCCTGTGGACATCAAACCCAGAGAGCTCTACTTGCTCTTCCGACCGTTCAAGGTGAGTAGGTGCAAAACCAACCTAAAATGGGCTGCCCCACTAGCAACATGCTGGTTGGTCCTCCAGCTGGCCTGCCTCAGCTGCCATCTGTTTGAGGGAGTTTCTTTGGGGGCAGGGGGGAGATGATGTTACTGGGTCTGAAAGTCTATTGGGAAGAGTGAAGGGACCTGGGCTGCTGCTCAGTGTGGGTCAGGGGGGAGCCCTTCAGAGTAACCTGCTCAGTCACAATAGTGAGGCATCTAATGCTGGTGGCAGTGACAGAAGCCTCTACTGGGGAGTAGAGGCCATCCCCTCTGCCCCAGGCACTGCAGGCCATCAATCCCTCACTGTCCTGAGCCCAGGGTTGATGGGAGTTTGGCACTCACCATACCCCACTGTTAACCCAGAAGGTGCCCCTTGGGGCCCTCTGGTGGCTTCTCCCTCTCACAGGAGCTCACACCAATGTACTAAAAGCCACAGCAGGTGCTGCTTGCTCACTCCCCACTGCACTGGAGAGCCCTAGGGAGAAGGATGTCCCCTTAGAGCAGCAAACAGCAGCCAGAGCAACATGGGAGGTGAAGAGCTCCCCCCTGTCGCTAATGTGCAGCGGGTGAAATGTCTGACCCAGGTGTGAGTCAGATTCCCTGTGACAGCTGAACTCTTTGCTGGGTCATCACAGAGGGGCTGGGGAGTAGCTAAGCTGGGTAGAGATGCTGAACCACTACCATGACAACTTCCCCCTCCAGTGTACCTGGAGAACAGGCCTGTTCATGGGAGTGGGGGGCTGTACCACCCTTCCCTGCTATGGCAGACTCCTCTTTCCAAACCCTGCAGGTCCTGTCTGGATGAGAACCTGCTGGGCCTTGCCCTAGGCCATGGGGTTGGGGCACAAGCAATTCTGCCATAGACTTCTGCAGAGGTGTCCAGGCTTGCTTGGGGCACTGCCTCTAGTGCTAATGGCCCTGTGCACAGCACTGCACAAACCTGACCACTGGTGGCACAACAAACCATCCTTCCTGGGCAAATCCGGGTGTAGGGGTGTGTGTCTGGTCCAGGAAGCTGTAAACCCAGACTATGGGCTGAAACTAAACTGATGCTGGTGCCCTGGTCTGCAGTCTGTATAGTCCAGGCCAGTGGCAAAGCCTATGGTGTCTGGACTCCTGGGGGTGTGCAGAGTGCCTAAGATTTCCAAAGGGTCTGCACTTCCAGTCCAAAATGTTTTAGAACTCCGCTAATGAGAAAAGGTTGAAAACCACAGGTCTAGGCAGTGCTGCTGCTCTGGATGCATGGGGACCAGAAACAATAGCTGACTGGGACCAGGATACCCACTCCAGTATCCCATCCTTCTCCCCCCTGCCCCCCATTCAGTAATCTCTTGTTCATCAGCTGGCAGTAGCATCCGCTGGGGTTAACATGCTCCAGCCCCCTAGCCATGCTGGCATCTAGCTTCCTGAACAGACTCTGAATCAAAATGAACTTCAGATGCCTCCTCTGTGCATCTTCCTAAAGACCTAAATTCTGCTGTGAGCAGCCCTGGGGAAGCTGCTTTTGCTACTAAGTAACTCTTCACAGGCTGTCCAGCAGGCACAGGTGGGAGCCTAGCACTTGTGGTGCCTGCCAAGTTCAGCAGGGTGGGAGGGGAGAAGGGGGACCAGGCTGCCCTTGCTTGGGAGGAGAGGCTAACCTAGCTCAAACACAGCTGGATCATCCAGAGTTATGCTTCAGAAACTAGCTGGGGCTGGTGGGGGATTCCTGAAGTCAGTTGTGTTGTCATGATGCCTCACTGGTTGTCTTGCCTTTAAGGAGTCATAACTTTCTGGTTTCTCTCTCTCCAGGGCTATGAAGGGTCACTGATCAAACTAACATCAAAACAGGTAACTCTTTATTCCATCTCTTCTCCCCTCCCCCCCAGCACTAGTTCCATGGCTTCTGTTGTTCTGAGAGCAGGGATTAGGTTCCCAGGATGGGGCTCAGGGAGGATCCCACAGTCCCTGCAGGGTGAACTGCCATCCTCTGGTAGCCTGGGTGCTCTCCTCAGTTCCTGCTCACACCTGCATCCAGACCCTGTCCCCCAGCCCATGATACAGCTTTCCCAAATGCCTTTCCAGCCATCTTTGCTGCATGGCTGGGCAGCAGTAAGCCTTGGAGTGGGACCACCAGTGACTCCACCCTGGGGAGTAAAACACTGAGCCCACCTGGTCTGTTCCACTTCTCATCCAGCTGAGCGCAACGAGGCAGCAAGCATCTTACAGGCAGACTAGACCAGAGGCCATTTTGATGATGCAGGCTTTGAACAGTGGTGGGCTAGAGGCAGTCTAAAGCTGTGGAGAGATTCTTTGGATGAGGGTTGCCCAGCCTAGGCAGGGCACAGACCTGTGAGCTTATGGGACCAGCTCAGCGGGTGCTGCATTGCCTCTGCCTCAGATGTGGGAGCTGTCACCCCAAGCTGACATGTCCCTGCTGTCCTCTTACTGAAAGCTGTGCTTCTGTGTGAACAAAGCTGGCATGCAGTCCAGTGCAGCCCCCCTCCAATAATGCTGGGGAGGGGTAGCCACAGAACAACCCCAGTCACCTGCTTGGGAGGCAAGTGCTAGCAGGAAAGCCTAGTAACAGGAGGCAGAGCTGTGAAGCTGCCAACTCCGAGCCTCTTAGTGTAAATCCCTATGGATAACTGGGGCCCTTCTGCCCTAAGTACTGGGAGGTGTCACACCTTCCTACAGAGCTCCCTGGACTCCACAGTTGGGGGAAGCAGGGGATGAAAGCTTAATCCATGACCTGAGCTGGCTGGCTGCATGGAAGTGGTGGTGCCCCTTCACAAAGGCTATATGGGGTATCCCCTCCCACCCCTGAGGCTTAAGCGTGTGCTGCTCTTGCAGAGGTAGGGCAGTTTGCTGCCCCATGTCCATGCAGCTCTCTGAAGATGTGAAATGACCAAGTGAGAGAGGGGCTGGGATCTGACCCTTAACCCAGTGACTGCCCTGCCCTTGTCTGCCCTGACAAAACTGTCCCCCAAACCCAGACAAGCTTGAACACCAGTTGGAACTGCAATTCAGACACTACTCCAAGGCCAGAGCTGGGGGTGAGTGGATCTCAGTGCTCTTGACCAAAAGCCCTGTGGTGTCTGGCACTGACTGGCCTAATGATCCATCGGCAAATTCCCATGGTGCTAACAGAGCAGCCCTGGGCCCAGGCCAGAAGAAGCACATTAGAGGGTGGGGAATGGAAGCATGGTATGAATCTTGGGCTTCTCTCTGAATTTTCTGCCTCTGCACAGATGCCTCTAAGATATGGGTTAGAGCAGCCACACTGGCCTCTTGCCACTCTCTGAATGCTGCAGGATTCTGGTCTGGCTGGGGCTGGCAGCTTGGGGAGGACTAGCATGGGAGGAGGTGCTTGGACCTAACCTGTTGTCTCCTCCAGCCAGTTGGTTTCGTTACCTTTGATAGCCGAGCTGGTGCTGAAGCAGCAAAGAATGCCTTAAATGTAAGTACCCATCCATGTCTCCAGCTGGGGCCTCATGTGGCTAACCAGCCCCAGTGTTCCTTTGGAGATCTGTAACCCCCACCTCTAGCAGCTGATGCTTAGTGCCACTTCTAACCAGGCAGCAAGGTAAATGGATGCTTGGCTTGTCAGCAGCATGTGAAGGATTCCCCACCCGTCAGCTATACCCTAAAGCATTGGAGGGCAAGGATCAGTACCTGCACTAGGTCTTCAGCCTGGTCTAGAAACCAGCGATAGCCAATGCAATGCACTTCATCTGTTCAGAACTCCTCCACAGCTAGGTAACACCTCTGGCATTATATTGTGAGCTGGGCAAAGCAAATACTGGAAGCTTCCTTCTATTCACTGCCAGCTTGTCCTCTCCCTTCCCCATCACACCTTTCTACTGAAGACTAAAGGCCTCCCATGTCTGGGTCTCTAGGTCTGAGGTGAAGGGTTTTCACTGCATGATCACAACAGCCTGCTTTATTCGTAACCATGTCTGAAATGAGACACTAACTGCAAAACCAGCTTGTAAGACTGCAGTGTAGGGTGGGGGTGGCATAAAACTTGGGTGAGTTCTGGCTCCCCTTGGTTGTGGGACAGTCAAACAAGCAGAGGGTGAGTCTTCAGTTCATGGATTCCAGGGCCAGAAGAAGTCTCTGTGATCCTCTCATTGGACCTCTATAGCAATGGTCAGATTCCCCATAATTCCCTTTAAAGCTAGAAAAACAGCCAATCTTCTCTGGAGAAGCTGCTGCAATCCTTGAAGTTCTAGTGAAAGTAATTAACCATCAGAAGTGTACACCTTATTTCTGGTCTGAATTCATCTTGCTTCAACATCTAGTCATTGGGTCTCATATCTTTGGTGGCTAGACTGAAGAGCCCATTAACAAATATTTATTACAAATGTAGGAGCCTGTAGGCTGAGCTTGGTGATACCTTTCATGCCCTAATTTGCAAATGAAGATGTGAGGACTACAGACCCCAGGTTCCCCATTGCTGGGTAGCAGTTTGCTACACCCATGTCGTGGCCCTGCCAGAGGAGGGCTGCCTTACTGATAGTGCTAAATGGCTACATGCCATCAGGCAGGGAGGGTGACAAGTCAGTTCAGCAGAAAGCCTCATGGATAGAACTTCTGAATTCCCCCAGCACCTGGCTTACAATGGGCCCTGTAGATCTGTGGGGATTTTTTTTATGGCTTCATTTCCATCACCATGGCATCAGGTGTCTGCCAGGGACTAATGCGCTTGCTGGCTCAATACACTGAGCATTATCCTTGCTGGGATGTGATGAAGTGCACACCTGTCCAGCCATGTGTGCCCCCACCCATTACTTAGCATCCTGCCCCTAAGCCATCTAATAAAAACCTTGCTAAGGTGACAAGCCAGGCTATTGCATGTTGGGGAGCACATCTTGCCTCCCCCTACTTGAGCTGAGCAGCTGCTGCCTGTGGCTTGCTCAGGCTCACACTCCTGTCTTTAGTGCAAGAAGTTTGCAGCCTTTTCCACACTAGTGCATCCCCACCCAGGTTTACCAGGAGTCTAGCCACACCCACTGCCAACAGGAGGAAATGCCAGTGTGGACAGGGCTCTCCAATCTCCAGCTCTGTCAGATTTGCTCTGAGCAAAGCTCACCCACTCTCTGAAAGATAGTGCTGTGTGGGGCTTGGAAGTGTGCACATATGGACAGGACCAACACCAGATGGAAAAATTCCCTAGTGCACAGAAAGTTGGAGAGTCAAGCAGTCCATTTCTGGTCTAGTGTTCCCTGGCCTCACCTCACTCTGCATAACTGGTTGTAGTCACAGGTTGGGCTCTGGTCCCTGGCTGGGGAGAGGTGACTAGTCACCTCTCATCTGAACCCACCTGGGGAATGGAATTGGCTTCAGTGCAAGACTCTGTGCTCCCCCTCCTGCAGGGCATCCGCTTCGACCCAGAGAACCCCCAGACCTTGCGGTTGGAGTTTGCCAAAGCCAACACCAAGATGGCAAAAAGCAAGCTGATGGCCACACCGAACCCCACCAACATCCACCCTGCCCTGGGCGCACACTTCATCGCACGGGACCCCTGTGAGTAGCCACTGGGGCCGCATTGGGAAAGGAGGGGCTCTACAGTGAAGCAGGAGTGGGCACTGCAGCTGCTTCCCTTGTTGCTGTCTAGGTGGCCATTAATGCCCACATCAGGCAGGAGCCTGGCCTCAGATGTGCAGTCACTGCTGGCTGTTGGGAGGGCACTGAAACTGGGGAGAGCAACTTGGTCCTTCACCCACAGCTGCAGCAGGGCCCACCTGTGGGCTTTGCTGGGGCAGCCTGATTCACATACAAGGGGTCACCAGGTGTAGATAGTTCAGAGCACTCTGCTATAGAGGCTGCCATGCTGTCAGGGTTAGCCCACCCCTTACCCCCCAGGGCAGGAGAGGTGGCATCAGCACATCAAGCCATAACTTCCCTAAGCTTGATCACTGGTGGCTGAGCTGCACAGGGCTCTGGGTGCAAGGAGCTATTCAGGGCATGGAGGCAGAGGAGTGGCTCTCCAGAGGAACTCCCAGTTTGGTTAGATCTCTCATCTCCCCTTGGGGACAGGGACTCTTGGAAGCAAAGCAGTGCTGAGCCTCAGTCTTACTGCTGCAGTCAGCTCTGCTCCCTCTCAGCACACATCTCAAACGCTGTCACCACTGTTTCTAAACCTCTAGATGACCTGGCTGGAGCAGCTCTTATTCCGGCATCTCCAGAGGCATGGGCTCCCTACCCACTGTACACCACAGAGCTAACCCCTGCCATCCCCCATGCCGCGTTCACATACCCAGCTGCTGCTGCCGCCGCTGCTGCCCTTCACGCTCAGGTGAGTCCTGCCCAGCTGCCCTGCTCCAAGGGAAGCCCTCCTGCACCTTCTGGAGAACCATTAACTTGGAGCCTTATTTGTTCCTTCTCTCTGTATGATTGGCTGGGCCATTGGCTTCTGCACCTTGACCCACCTACTGAGCAGGAGAGTGCATTCCTGTGCTGGTGCTCTAAGTGAACAGGCTTGCTGGGGGCCCTGACGAAAGCTTGAGTTCACCTGCCCCACAGGCAGTGAAAGCCCAGACACTTCTGGCACTGCAGGTTCAGTCTGCCTGGCTGCCAACAGCAGGGGAAGCCTGCCCTTGGGACTTGGCTGGCTGGCAGTACATCGAGCCAAGCAGAATCCTGTTCGGCAGGGCCGGTGGAAGGAAAGGCTGGCAGATCAGTGAGCTGTGCAACCTGCTTATGGAGGGGCCGGTCACAACTCTGTCGCCGAGGCTGAGTTCCATGTGCACATGAGACAGGGGTTCCACCTTCATGGCTCCTGAAAGGGAAGGTGTACTGCCAGCTGGCTGCATGTACACAGCTCAATACAAGTTTAATTAAATTAGGTACCTGAGAGATTTGGCTTTGTTCTGAATGGTGCTTTTCAAACTTCTCATCGCTAAAACTAATGGGAACTTTGTGCATGGGCTGCATTTGAATCAACTCAGTAATAGCTAGGGAGTTAATTATTGGTTATGCTATAGGCTATAGACAAGGTCAGGTCAACAGCTCCGATGACCACTCCAACCTCAACCAATTCTTGCCCTTCTGTAGCTTTACTGGAAACAGGATCACTGCATGCAGGCATGAGGTAGACTGGTCGTGTGTCAGGACACTTCACTGGTAGATGACTCTGCCTACCTTACCTGTTACTGATCTCTGATGTTCTGTGCCCATGTGCTAGCTTGGGGAGCAGTGCTTGAAAGGCTCCATATGGCTCTGCTGCACCAGGGCAGCTCTAGAGGGGAACTGAGGCAGAAGCCTTGGAGCCCATAGGGAGCCTGGTCCTCAAGCCCCATGTCCTAGCTCCAGTCTCTGGCAAGGACCAGATTTACAAGCATGCTGCAGCTGCTTTGATAAAGCTTCACAACTGGAGCTTGCAGGCTGCTTTGGCATGCCCACGAATCTGCCCTTTCAAAGTTTAAATACGACTTAAGGCTGTTGCATCAGCTCCATAACCAAAAGCTGGTGGTATTATTTTTGGGCTCCTTGCTAAAGGTTAGTGTCTGCCAATGTCCTGTTTAAAATCCAAGGAATTCCAAGACCACCACACTAAAATGGAGCTAAAGTTGAGTTTGAATCCCTAAGGACAAACTACAAGAATGTTGTAATGGTCCCCAGACCAGTGACTGACCCCCCCCCCCCCCAACCTGTTGAGAGTTGCACTGAAAACCCAATCCAAACACATTAAGGTTTTGGATGCTTCAGCTTCTGCCTGTGGTGATGCCCTGTGCAGGAGGAGGCATAAGAACCAATTGTAGCTTAAACAAGCTTTTAATTCTAATCTGGGACCCACAATGTGCTAACTTAAACCTAGCATGGCCTCACCATGGGGAGGCAGAGGAAGGAAGGTTCAGTGGTTAGAGCCCTGCCTGGTCCATGGAAGATCAGGGGGGTCAATTCCTGCTCTGCCACAAACAGCCTTGTGTGACCTGAGCAAGTCACTGTGGCTCACTCACTTTTCCATCTGGAAGTGGGGATAACAGCCTGGCCCTGCCTCCCAGGGTGGAGCCACAGGGCTGTGAGGCCATAGAGGTACCATGGATAGTTAACCTTGTCTGGGAGCCTCCACTGTATATTGCTGCATCTTAATGTGTCTGGGTTCAGCTGATGTGCAACAAAGGGCCATGGTTAGTTGCTCTTGTTGTTGCCATGTAGTTCTGATATCCCTGCTTAAGGCATTGACGCATGCAGGCTTGTGTCCTGTATCCCATCCATCAGGACCCCTCAAAGACTGAACTAGAAAAACACCATCTCTGCCCAGCCGGGCCTCTTTAGCCTCTCTTCAGCCACTCATTTTGGCACTCTGCTACATAGGTGAGAGGTTCAGCAGGCCAATAAGCTGCATAGGGCCAGAATGAGCAGTGGCCTACCCTTGCATTGACTGACAGTCGCTTGGTTGCTCGAGTCCCTGCACTGCTGTTAGAGATCTGAAGTACACATGCCCATCCTAAACAGGCAGGTAGTGACTTGGGATACTGCACTCTAGAATGACTAGGGCTCTACATAATGAGACTCCTTTATCCAGGTTAGTCACCAAACCATGCCTCTCTATATAGCCTTAGGCTGCTGGGAGATGGCTAGAGGAAGGGTAAAATGCAATCACTGCAGCTGCTTCAAGAATGCCCTTGAAAGGGAAGGCCAGTTGGAAGCTTACCTGGACCAGAAGCCTCACCTACCCTTCCCTAGGACTTGAGCCAGAGGGGCACAGGCACTGACTTTCTTTTGTGCTGGGGGGTGCTCAACCCCAGGCCCTGCCCCCACTCCACCCATTCCCTGTGCATGCCATATCCTTGCTTCTCTCCCATCCCCCCTCCTGCATGCTGCAAAACAGCCAATTGTAGGTGCAGGGAGGGGGAGGTGCTGATTGCGGGGGGGCTGCTGGTAGGTGCTCAGCACCCACCATTTTTCCCCATGGGTTCTCCAACCCCATAGCACCCACAGTCAGCACCTGTGCAGAGGGATATTAATGCACTTGCTTTACAAGATCAGCTCTGCCCATCTAGCTCGTGAGAGTCACTCTAAAAGCTTTTTGGTTTGCTCCACTTCCAACAGGGCTGGTCTGTCTAGAGTTCCTCTTAGATGCCCTACAGGAAGCAGTATTCATTAGAGGTAAGCCCACGAGCAGGAGTTCTGCCCTAGGCAGTGCTGCCATGTTGTGCTGGGTGGCTGGGCAGATGGCACTAACTACAGTACAGCCCATGCAGCCAGAACAGTAATGGGTTAACTTCAAAACAGTAGAACTCTGTACAGCTCATCCACATGCCAGCAGCATTCACCTGGCCTTTCCCACTCCAGGGGCAGCGAGGGAAGAGGAGTGTCTTGCCAAGGACTGTGGTTTGATCAGGTCTTCTCATTAAGGTAGCTTTGGGACAAATATCCTCTCCTGCAGCTCTGAGTCACTACCAGGTTTCTCCCCATGCTGTGATCTCTAGCTGGCATGTCCTCAGAGGCATTCCCGCACAGGTGCTCAATAAAAATGTATGGAGTTAAACATTACTTAGCTGCTGCCAGCGCTGAGCCACTTAATCCATAGGCAGGAGCCCTCTGCTGCAGAGGCCTGGCTGGGTGGGGCTGCAGGGTGGGGTGAGATTAGATTGAGGACTAGTTCTTGAATTGTGGATAAAATCTTTGCCAAGCAAGTGGCCTTCAAACCCTGTTCTCAATATGCAACAAAACAGACCACTGGCCAAGTCCTCCATCCACACTGGCTACGGTGGCTAGAGATGGCACTGTCCTCCTTGCTGTGATGCAGCATACAAGCACATGCACCGTTCCACAGGTTCATTGCTGCAGCTTCTCCTTCCCAGGAAATCGGGGTGAGCAAAAATGCTGGTCTGCCTGGATGGTCCCCTGCGGTGTAGGACCTGGTCCCCCTACACTGGGCATCAGCAGGTTCATAGCCTGTTGGAGGGACTCCTGTAACTCTTTGGGTCTCCTTGGCCTATGAACCCCTAACCAATTGTTAAACTACCCCAAGTAAAGCCAGACCTGTGACATGGCTCACTTACCCATCCCTGAGGGACCCCATCCCCAGTGGTGCAGCAGCTGGAGAGGTGCGTACTGTTTGCCACCTTGAATAGAACTCTAGGAGTGACTTAGTGTAATAGCTCTGGCCAAGCTTGCTCCATGGGATTGGTGCACATGTCTCCCACTCAGATGGCAAGGGGTGGTACAAGGCTGGTCCAGGGTGTCTAGTAGCACTGAAGCTTTCAGTAACCTTCTCATTGACTGTTTCCTGTCCCACCACCAATATCTCTGGGAGGGCCACAGCACAGTGGGCTGGCATACTTGACTGCATACTGTGTGATGCTGCAAGCCTCTGCCACGGGGACTCCCACAGTGGACAATCACTGACTTAAATGATCCCGTCTGCCTTCCCTCCCTCTCTCAAATCCCTCCTTTGATGTCCCTAGTGAACGCCAGCCATGATGCCAGCGCAGGCTAGCCCTGAAGCTCAGAGCTGTCCCTGGAGATGGGACACCCTAGTGATGCCTAATTGCCGCTAGTGGAGTGGCTGTCCTACAGCTTCATTCCTAAGCATGATGGCCCCCACGTCTGGAAAGACTGGTAAGGTAACCATCTCTTCTCCAGGGTGCACAGCGGGATTTGCAAGCTTCTGCCCATCTCTGTAGCCCATATCTCCTTGGCGATCAGTGCATGGGCCTCACGCTACCCACCCACCAGAGCCTGGGGAATGAGATGCCAGGCATTCTTTCTAACCCACATCTCCAACTTGGCAGCACAACATGGCACCACAGCATGGCACCATCTTACATTGAACTTCTCCCCAACAAGCTAGGGTTTACTTAGCTCTGTCAGGGGCAAGGGGGCAGGAACCTCATTGAACCATGGCAGGGAAAACCTGCTACTTGGTGTCAAAGGAGTTCATCTCTCCCCGGCCACACCCTTGTCTCACTCATGTCACATGGTGGGGGAGGCGAGCAATGTGATGACGGAAGCACACAACTAAATTCTCTACTGTGCACGTTCGAGAACAGCACTTGTCAGGCACTTCCTTCCAGACTCTCCGAAGAGGCTAGACCCAGCCCCACAACATCAGGTCTAACCTTCACCTTTCCTCCCCAGTTAGCACAAACAAAGCCCGCTCCTGCCTGGGGCTCAGCTCCTCTTGGCAGACTGCTGGTGTTGCCAGGAGGCAGCTCCAGAGAGCCCTAACTAATGTGGTGGTGGGGAGCTGCACAGAGCAGCACAGCAATGCACTCCCCAGTGCAGGGGGAAAACATGGGGTCTGAAGAGGGGTCTTCACAGAAGAACATCTGTCACTGCAGTGATGCTCCACTCAAGCAGAGGGGTTAGAGGTGCCATGCAGGGGCACTCTGGCTCTCCTGGCCCAAACTGCAATAGGGAGGAAGAGGTGCCAGGAGGCTCTGCCAGCTCCTGGAGCAAACTCTGAGTCAGTGTGGGGACCAGGACCCTTGCTTCCTGTGGCTTGGGAACTTCTGTGGGCATGGCAGGTCAGTTTGCCCCATACCAACATGGCCCTTCAGGAAGGGGCCAGGCTGTCTGGCTCGCACTAGAAGTGCAAGGTAAGGATCTGCTATAGCCCCTACCGTTGCAGGGTCAGTGTCGCTGCTGCAGCATCTTGCCTAGGATGGACCCTCTGCATGGGGAAGTGTGGGGCTCTTGTAATATCTGTAACTTGTTCAATAAGCATTTCCATTCCTGTGCCTGGCCCCTGGTGGCACAGCTCTCCCACAAGGGAGCACCTCAATTTGCTCAGAGCAGACACACTGGGTGAGCCAACCTGCTTCTAGCAGCTGGCTTCAGTGACTGAAGCCTTCTCCAGCTCCCCCATGCTTTACCCTGGCTTCTTTTAGCCGCCTTGTCCTGGCACACAGCTGCCTTGGCAGGCTCTGCATGTAGCAGAGACCAGAAACGAGCCAAAGTATTCCCCATGGACATGGATTGGATGCAGGTGGAGAGCGGCGCACAAGGGGATGTATTCTTCCAGCAGTGTAGCCTGTTGGTGGCTGGTGGCTGCAGCAGGCACACTGCAGCCCCTGCATCCAGCTGCAGAGCTACCCAGTGACACATGCATGGCTTGCTGGTCAGCTCCCTTCCCCAAAGGGGTGCTGTCCCCCGAGTGAGCGGGAGGTGGGAAAGGGATTCCTCCATTCAACATTTGGCCCTCCAGACTTGGTGAGGAGGCAGCAGAACCTGAGGTTTTCCAGCAACTGGAGGCAGAGCCCATCGATGGAAGGGGAGGTCAGTGACTAGCTACATGCTTTCTCCCTCCCAGCTGGTATTTCTGCCTTGTCCAGGCTTAATGGGAGCAGGCTGCTCACTTGAGGGCTGGCATCGTGCCAGAACTGACAGTGGTGGCTGCATCTGTAGGGAGAAGCTGCAGCTGACTGTCCCAGCACTCACATTCCTGGTGACCTGCCAGCAGGTAGATGTCAGTGGGTTGGAGGGGCAGGGTAGGTAGGACAGATCCTGGGGGACTGCAGTGTGTGATGTCTCTGGACTGCAGTGTGTTTGGGTGATGTCTCTGGAGAGGAGCAGATAGTCAAATAGCTCTCCAGCTCCTGCTGGAGAGGAGTGATGAGAACCATTGTAGTGTTGCACAGGTGACTTCAGCTATACTGTGTGGCTGGCTGGCAGAAAGGCCAAGTAGAGTGAGCACTGAGGTGGCCTCTAGCAATTGGTATTTTAGGGGAGCAGCTTCCAGGGCCATAGGACTGTTGGGGAGTCCTGGTCTGGAGGGCATCTAGGATGTTAAATGTCATCTGATTCTTTCCCAGCAGAGGAGAGCCTGGTGCTGGAGAACTTGTGTTGGCTTTGAGGGTCTGGTGCACAATTGTCCTTTTGACATGAGGTCCAGCTTGCTCCTCTGGAGAAGGTGGGGACTTCTGACTTTCTGGAGGGAATGCAGGGTGGCTCTATACTTGGCTGGGAGCCAACATCTAGTCCAACATAATGTCCTGCCTTTGCAAGTCCATAACATTCAGTTGTTACCTGCCCAGTAGGATGAGAGCACTTCAGGTTCCCATAGCTCGGTGCCCAAGTGGGATTGTCTGAAAACGGGCTTCGTTAGTTGCCTGATGCAGGCTAGGGACTCTCAGGTGCCTTCAGAATCTATTGAAAGGGGGGAAGCAGCTACTTCTCTGGCTACAACCAGCTTGCTCAGGCCTAGCTGAATCTCATTCTGACTCCCACCCGGGTATAGATGCCTTTTAAGGCACTATGTCGGTGAGGCCTGAATGCTCATTGAAATGCCTCTCCTGAACAGCAAGCTGTGCCCCTACATGCTCCTTCCAGGGCAGGCTTGGTAGGGAAGAAGCTCTCCTCACCCAGCTCCTTCCTGCCTCCCCAGAACCAAGGCTGCTAGGAAACTTGGGCATGTATAGCAGGTGGCAGGCTAAGCGGTCTCCATGCTGCATGTTGCACTTCTAATGCCAGACCGTTCTGGCCAAATGCTGCTGCTACTTACACCCCAGCCCTCTGGAACACCCTGGGAGCAGATGGGTGCAGTCAAGTGCCTGCTGTTGCTTAGTGGTGGGAGGGCTGACAGTACTTGGCTAGACCACCCTAGTGGGGGGCAGTCATTTCCTTGGATGGTCACATCTGCGTGACTTCCAATCTAGATTGCTCTGGCCCCAATGGCAGGGAGGCAGTGTCAGCTGAAACCACTCCCCCAGTCTCCTCTGTGGCAGAGGGCTCCCTTTGGCTCTAGCTGGGCTCAGCTGCCATCTCCTCTCCCTCTGTGAAGACCTCCGCCTGCAGGGCAGGGTGGTGGCTGGCATGTTGACCTAGAGCCTGCTGGAAGTGCAGCTGCTAACCGCCAACGGCCGGCTCTCTTGGCAGCCGGACAGCACATTCCTGCCTGTGCCGTGCCGGGGACTCAGTGTCAGGGCTGCAGCTTTTCTGTCGAGGCACAATCTGAAGACTGATTCCTGGCAGAGGCTGCTAAGTCAAGTCTGACTCCAGGAGACTCTTCCAGAGCCGTACTAGGGGCTCTGAATTCATGCTAGTCCACCCCCCCTCCCTCTGCACCATGCCCTGGATGCCAGACTAGCTGGCTAAGTCAGTCTTATTACTGGGCACAAGGGGCCTGAAGCTGACAGAGCTTGGATTTTTTTTGGTTAGCAAACTTTAGTCACCTAGAGGCTGCAATGGGTGCCTTTGAGAATTGCTAAACTAGCTCTAGTCCATGCAAGGTGGCAAGCAATGCAAAGGACAGTAACTAGCACCTCTCTGAGGTACAGGAGTGTAAGGGTATCTCTACACTGCAATTCAACCCATGGCTGGCCTGTGTCAGCTGACTCTAGCTCACAGGCTGCTTAACTGCAGTGTAGATGTTTTGGGCTCTAGGACCCTGTGAGGTGGGAGGGTCTCAGAGCTTGAGTGTTTACACTGCAATTACAGCTCCTTAACCCCAATCCTGGGAGCTGCATCACAGGCAGGCTGCAGGTGTCTAACTGCTGTGTAGGGAGACCCTAGGTGGCTGCCCTAAGCCAGTCTTCCTTTTGAGGGACTGTTTGTTTGCCCTTGGGGCTGAGTGGCAAGAGTCCTGCACAAAGAGCAGGCAGACTGGGTTAGCTCAGGTGACTGAACTCCCACAAACATTCCAATTTCTTCCTGCAGGCTGGAGCAAGTCTTCAAACTTCCTAATATTTCCATGGTCAGAAATCCAGGGACCAGCCTGGCTGGGTTGGAGAGCAGTGGCCTGACTGGGTCCTCTTAGCTCAGCCTCCTGGCTTTTTACATGTTAACATTACAGCTCCCAGATGTTTGACACTTCAAGTCTACAGCTTGGGTCACTGCCTACTACCAAGGAGTAAAGCCTCCCTGTGAGCAGAAGGACAAGGGGGGAGGGACTCAAATCCTTGTACTCTGCAACGCAGGGGAAGCACTTGAAGCTGCTGCAAGTGAGGTGCTGGTTGCTGGCTCATGAGCTATTGGGTAGCAGATTCTCTACCACCTCTGCTGATACAGCCCTGTGCCCTTGGAGAAGACCCTGAAAACTCTCCCTGCTGATGTTCTGAAGTAGCAAGTAGCTGTGGTGTGCAAAGCAAGCTTGAAGGAACACTGGTCTTTGTGCTCAGACAAGAGATGAAGAGCTGGGTGCATGAAATGCTCTCCACTAAATCTCATGCAAAAACCCTTTTGGGGCAAAGAAGCAGCAAAAGCTTCCACCTGAGATGAGATCCCATTGTACTAGGTCCTGTGCAGACATAGGAATATGTGGTCCCTGTCCTGAAGCTCTCCCAGTATGAGTTGGGTGGGCTTGCAGAGGAAGACTCCACAAAGCTCCTGTGTGGCTTTTTGTTGTTGGAATCCTCTCTCCCAATGGCCATGGTGTGAACAAACAAATCCAAAAACCCATCGTTCACTCTCCTATCCAGTCCATTAGGACCTGAGCCAGCACTGGGGGATGAACAAGTGCCAAAAGACATTCTAGACAAGAGAATCCCAGCTGGATTTGTCAGATGCCTAGTTGTGAAGGGCTACCTCCTGAAGTAGACTCATCTAAGTCCCATGGCAGGCTCTTTGCCTTGTTCCAGTAAGCAGCTCACCCTCTGGACTCTGCATTGGTGTGTCTGAAGTCTCTCTAGAGCCTGATCTGATGTGACTCTAGAGATGACTGAGACTGCAGCATCACTTTGCTGCCTTCAGGAAATTCCTTTATCCATTCTAGCCTCCCACCACTGGCTCAGGTGTGGTCTGAATTTTTCTCCTTTCAGCTGTACATCTGACCAGAGCAGTGGCTTGGATACACTTGTAGGCCCCTGAATCTGCTGTCACAACTCCTCCATTTGCACTTCCATTTCCTACAATGGTAGAAATTGTAATACCATTTTCTACCTCCCTGGCTTCAGTAAGCTTCCCTGGGAACTGACAGTGTCCCTCCAGGAAAGGAGTCTGCCTCAGACTGCCCACTGGGCTGCAGCCCTCCAGATTCTAAGTGGTCAGTCTGTCTGGCCTTTACACATGAAGATGGCATGAGCGTCCTTGCTGTATGTCTCTCTGTTCTAACCACAGCCCAAGAAACAACCTGAGGTGTTCCTCATGGAGGTTCCTACAGCCTTCCCCACTCCAAACAGGGGAGCTAGACTTCAGCAATTCCATCTTGGAGGCAGGTGCAGGCAGTGGTGGCATCTTTTTGCCTGGCCAGGAGGGGGCTAGTAGGTGCTCAGCATACACTGCTCCCCGGGCTAAAGCTGGTGTCTCTTCCAGTCCAGTAGTAACACTGTTGGTTTCAAAAGCCCATCCAGTACTATGGGGGGGCCCTGCTCAGGGCAGCACAAAGTACCTGATCAAATCCCTTGGAGTAGGGGCAGGTTGTTAGTTGTCAAACTGTACTGCACAGTGAGTCAGTTTTTCCCCCACATTGAAATCCCATTGGGTAATGGCTGCCTTCTGCCAGCTTCTTGGAGACCTTTCCTTACATGTGCTGATTTTTTTGGGGTACAACTCCCCAAATGACTCCTTGCTGATGCCACATCAGAGACTGCCCTGCCCAGCAGGATGCTTGGTGTGAGCCTCTGGGCAGCAGGCAAGGAGGCAGATGTCCCCAGTGCTGTGCAGGCAATGTGGGGTTTAAACCCTGAACTGGTGGATGTATAAATGAAAAGATGGCTTCTGGGGCAGGAAAGGGGAGTAAGTAGAATGGCAGGAAAGGACAGCCCAGCAGGAAGAAGTAGAAGACTGTTCACACCACAGCCTGTATCCACACTTCTAACTGGCTGAAACCCACCTGCTTTGTACAGAACCTGGGTTTGAACTGTGGCCCCCGGCTGGGCCCACTTAAGTGGTTTTGAGGTGCTTTAAGTCAGGCAACGCGTGTGTGGATGCTGGGAAGAGTTAGGGGTGAAACCTGGGTAAGAGCCCAGGTTACTTCTGCAGTGAGGACACCTACTAGCTGCTAGAGACTAAACAAGGGCTAGATTTTTTTTTGGACCCCCCCTTGGCAGGGATTGCAGCCTTGTATACTTTGTGCTTGGTCGCTGCAGCCTGGTTTTACAAGAGCCATCTCCTTGGTCCTGTGCAAAGGAGGCTCAGCTCTGGGGCTGGAGCCTCTCTGCAGCAGAGGCTGCCTGCCAGTGTTAAAGAGCAATACACCGCTCTGTAAATGGGGATTTTCCATTCCTGGTCAGCTGGGCAGGATGGAAGAAACTAATTCCAGATGGTGTGGGGGAGGGACAGAGGACATGGAGTATGGGAAACTTGTATGAACTCTAGCTGTCCCCTGTGTATGGAGGGACATTTGGGGGAGGAGGACTTTGAAATGTGACCATCATAGTAACTGGGAAGGAGCAGCGGTGATTGGCCCTAATCTGAATCTGTAATTAGGTTCAATACCTGGTGGCTCACAGGGCTTTCCTCTTCCTGGGGCAGTGGGACCAGGAGAGGGCTACTCAGAAGGAGAGGATAAGCACAAGGGGGAATTGCCCCAGGTGACAGCTCCAGGAAGTTAGGCCCTTGTGGCTTACCACAGCAGAACCAGCTCCCCCTGAAGCAGATGGGCATTATGGTCTCTAAAGTTACATCTATCCTGCATTGTAAACCAGGTCTGTGGGACATGGGCTTGGATACACCTGGGTTTCCAACTGCTGGACCTAGGTGTTTCTGCTGTGCCAACACATCCATACTGCACAGCTCAGGCCTTCTGACTCAGGTCTGCTGCTTGAGCTGCATCCATAGTGCAGAATGATGGGTCTTAGAGCCCAGGTCCTGCTGTGACTCAGGCCTGTCCCATAGCAGGGTCCTGAGTGTTTACGGATGTGAATCTCACTTTGTGTGGACTGAAGGGGTGGGATGGGCTCAAACCTGATTCAAGCCCAGGCTTGATGTGCGGTGTAGACTGTCCCTAGTGGGCTGAGGCTTGGAGTTCTAATTCCAGTTCTGACTTGCTGTGGCCTTTGTCCTCTCACTGGTACCATGGGGGCAGTGCCAGAGACACCCAGTTATTTTCTAGCTGAAACTCACTCCCCACTGTCCTTTGGCAATGTCACTTAAGCCAGATCCCCTGGCTGGAGGGGCTCCACATCCAGTCAAGACCCTATGGTAGGTTGAAGGGGATAAGAGGGGAGACCCTACCATTATACAACTCAGCAGTGCATGACATGGCTTCTACATGCCCTGGGCTGGTGAGCTTCCTGCAGCCTGGGAGGGACTGGAGGGTTCAGGCTTTGTAACTTTCACCTGTAGTCCAGGAGCCAGGTCTGAGTGGCTGCCATATTGTGGATGCCAGTTAGCCTTAAAATGAATAAATGGGCGCAACATGAAGTGACTTGAGTGCCAATGACAGGTGGGAACAGAGGCTTTGATTTCAAACTCATTGGGGCAGAGCCGGTCCTGCTGTATGTTTGAAGCACCATGCATGTGACTGGCATAAGAAGTCCACTTTGAACTGGACTCATCAGTTTCAAAGGGGGCTAGAGACTAACAGCCATTAGCCTCAGTGATCCCACTAGGCTAGATTGGGGGCAGGGCTTTCCCTCTGCCTCTGCTGTTCCTGTCCTGTAAACCCACAGCACCCCAGTCTCTGGCTGTCAGTCCAGCCCCTGAACTCTCAGACATTGTGATCATAGCAATTCTATAGCTCTGACAATCTCAGCTTGTTTTAGCTACCATAAAATGTAACTCAGTCCAGGACCGTGTGGCTGCCTGCAGTAGCTCAAGTCCACTTCCATTGCATCTCCTGGGAGTGATTTTTCTCTTCTTAAAAGAAGGCTGTAGGTGTTACGGCTCAGTCAATGCAGAATGCCCTGTCTTACAAGGCTGTGGAATTCTTGGCCCAGTCTCAGAAAACCCCAGACATCCCATCTCCCTGATAGGCCAAATGAGTCCCAGATCCCAATGCTGGAAAGGCTTGGTTCTGAACTGCACTTCTTGGGCTCAAATGCAGCTTGGGTCTGCTCACCCTGCCCCAGCCTGTACCAACCTTTAAGCTTGAAAGGCTGTTCCTGACTGACCCAATTTCTGCCAAGTAGGGTTGGGAGTTAGGCAGCAAACAAGTGTCAAAGGAAAGAAACGGCATAAAGACACACAGCTGAGCCCCTTGGCCTCTCTGATCAGGAGGAGGTACTCCACCTGTAAGAGGACTGTGCCCAGAACACCTAAGCCACAGGGTGGAAGACTCCTCCAGCTTTCTTTCTATCTAGCTAGAAGATGCAATATGCTCAGTTCCTATCTAAGCAGGGGTCTGTCAGCCAGCCCAGTTGTAAACCCCTCCCACCAAGGACACTTCCAGCACAGCCTCTGAATGGCATTTTTCTGCAGCAGTCCACTGGATGGTTGGAAAGGAGCTAATCATTAGGAATCCAGTGTCCTACCTGCACAGGAGGACTTGCTGTACACATGGGACTCAGGCTGTCTTGGAATCTACTTTAAGAAGAACTGAGTCTGTCCCATGAACAGCTTGCTCCTTTTGTGGAGAGGCCACAGCACAGGGCAGGTTTATTGTCTATACCACTACCAGGCCTGGGCCCTCAGAACAACCTCCAGGAAGGCCTGTGCAGTTGGATCAGCAGGATGGAGGCAGCTGGCTTTCCAGCCCGTGGGTTGGAAAATCCGCAGTTATCTTTATCCACCTGCAGGCAGCCTCGTTCTCCCAGCATGCCAACACCCTCCTAGTGCCCAGAGGTGCACAGCCTCTGCTTGCAGAGCTTTCATTGAACATAGACTAGCTTTCTTGATGTACTTCCTGTGGCATCCCCCCGCCTGGCCAGCCTAGTGACTAATACAAACCACTGCTTTCTAGCACGCCTGTTGCAAGCAGTTGGCTGTAAGGGGTTATCTGGGAGTAACTGTTAACCCCTCACAAGCTGCAGCTCTAAACTTCAAGCAAGAGCCCCCCACTCACTCTTCAGACTGTCTGGAGGCAGAACTTTATTGCAGACTCTTCCAAGGTAACTTCTCCTAGTGGTGTCAGCCTAGAGCCTCTCCCACAGGGAAGGTGTCATTGGCCAGCAGCCTGGACACGGTCATCTTTCTGTCCCTCTGCTGCCATTCTCAGCCTAATGCGATAAGAGGCCCAGTGCACTGAATTCTAGCTCTTCCTTGGCACTGACGCTTGGTCAGTGGTGAGGCTGGTACCTTGCAGGGCTATGCGGTGCCAGCTGTCAGCAAGTGAATGAGCATTAACTAAAACATGGAGGGATATGGTGCTGCCCTTTAATGGAGGGATCAGAAGGTAAGGGACCTTCTGCTAACCTGAGCTAAATCAGGCTTTCTAGCTTTGTAGTGGCCTGTGCAGTCTCTTGGCTCTTCATCAGCCAGGATTCTTGCCTCATTTGCCCCAGTGGAGCTGGGATTATCTAGTGACTTTCTTCTGAGAGCTTCCCCATTCAGTTGCACAGCCCTTCAGCTCTAGGGCCTGTGTACACTTGGCTTAGGTATGTGGCCTCTCTGAGGACAGGCTGAGAGATGACCAGCCCAAGGCAGTGGGGCAGGTCACCCTTGAAGCACAGGGAAAGCAAAAACATTCCCTATTTGCTGCATCCTGGTAATGCCTCCCCACTTCTGACTGCTCCCAGGATCCTGGGAACACCCCCATTCTCTAGGGCTGACACCACTAGGCTGGTGCTACAGAGCATCCCCCTGCTGGGCAGAAGCTCTGGGATATCAGGTCTTGATATTGGCCAATGCTCCCAATCCTCTGAGTAGCAGCTATCCACCAGTGGCAGTCATGGCTGTTCCAGACCACCCCTCCTTACTCTATGACATGTGAAATTCAATCACAAGCACCTCTGAGTCTTAGTAATGCTTCTCCATACACCAGCAGCCTCTTCACTGGGTCAAATACCCCAGCTAGCAGGCTGGATGACCATAGTTGGCCAGATGCCTGTTCTACCCATCTTATTTCCATTTCCTTTTTACTCCAGCAAAAGCTTCCTCACCTGGCCTCCCAGCTGTACCGAGCCAGTGACTGGGAGTGGGGTTGCAGTGCTGGGTCTGGCCGACTTAGTGAAGGGGAAAGCAACAAGTGGGCCCTGTGACTCAGCTGTGCCAAGCTGGGCATGTCCCCATCTTGTACCAGCTGTTTACTCAGGTTGATGGAGTCAGGCTTGTCCTTCAGGTTTCTCTCCTGGGGGCAGGATTGCAGGTCCTTGTGAAGCAGATGTATGGGCATGCATTGCCATAGAGAAGGGGGACTTCACAGGAAGCAGAGATGCAGTAGCAGGTGACCTATGGCTTCCATGTGCCAATCACCAGTATAATTACTGTGATGTACCCTACTGGGGTAGTCTTAAATGTCAAATGGCTTGATGTCCCCCAGCACCCTTGCTGGTGGCTTGAGCAACACTGACTGGTCAGGAGACACTCCTCTTGCTGAGGGGATTTGCAAGCGATAGGGAGTCCATGTGCTAGGGCTAGTTGTGTGGGGGAGGATGGGGACGTAGGTGCTAGCTGCCTCTGGCCAGGCCCAGGCAGGGAGGCTGAAGCCATGTTCTCTGAAAGGTAGTACACAGCACTGCCAGCATCCCCCGTAGGGGATGCAGTGCTGCTGGATTGTGGATGAGATGTAAGGCTATGGTCCTGAGTTGGTCTGGACACTAAAGATCCTATGCCAGGGCATGAGACCTGGTGGTGTAGGTATATTCTCCCCACCCCCAACACATACACACCCTATTTGGGGGACAGAATGGCTATGGCCTGTGACTTCCTTCCACTGAATACCCCAAGATCCCTTCCCTAATGCTAACCAGGGCTGCTGGGCATTGGTACTCTGCCTCCTTCCACCCAAAGTACTTAGTTGAAAGTTTGAGTCAGTGAGAATTTGTGACTAACTTGAGGTCATAGCTCTATCTAATCATAGGAAAACCCCCTTCCCCTCCCCCCCAGCTTCCTCATGAGTTGCAATGTTAGACACTTCCTGTACAGCTGGAACTCAGCAGGCCAACTTGAGAAGCTTTCTACCCCTGAACTCTCTAGCCTGTGTATCTTGTAACAACCTGTGGGTCCCCTCATGACAGTCTGTCTTGCTGCTATCAGATGTACTTGCCCTTAACAGTGACTCCATGGGTGATCTTTTCAGAGGCATGCATGGTAGTCAGCTGGTGGCTCCCTCTTCCTTCACAGGAAGTCTTTCTCCCTAGCTCCATTGGGAGAAGTGTGTGGTGTGAAAGAACCCCCTCGCTCTAATAGGGTTGGAGAAGTGCCACACTTCCCAAGCCCCCAGGTAAACAATTGCCAGGTCTCATGGAATACAGGCCTAGAGAGACAGACTGTTATGGTTGGGGTCTTAGACTCCAATCTGAGTGGTGTGAACACGAGTACTCTGGTCAATGATTCATCAGTGTGTTAAGACAAGGATTATGATGCTGCAGGTCTGACAGGCCGGCTATTGTGGGCTCCTCCTGAGATGGCTTCTAACAAGCCTGAATGCCAAGCTATGCTCCTGTTGTATTGATATACTGGCAATGCTAGCCTGTGTGCTCTTGGTAGGGGGCAGCTAAATTCGTCCAGACAACTTCCAGATCTTGGGTGCACTCCATATTGGCCCCATTCCTAAAGCCAAATCTTAGGTCCTAAATGGAGGAAGGGGCTTCCTTCGGCTAAAGAGCATAAAGGGGGAATAGGAGTCTCCTGACTCTTATCTCACAGTTACTTAAGCTCAACTGTGCAAGAGCCCTTTGTGGTGCTGGGGTCTGGATTTCAGCATGTGGAGCAGCATGCAGTCCAATGGTAGCCTGGAGCAGCAGGCCCTCCTGAGGGATAGCATCCAGGTATCGGTCTAGAGGCTACACCCCCCCCATACTGGGTGGAACTGCCCCTCTGTGGCACGAAGGGGTGTGCAATTCCTAGTCTCTGTGTTAGCGACGTTATCACAGTAGCGGAATGGCTTTCTCTTTCAGATGCGCTGGTATCCTCCCTCCGAAGCTACCCAGCAAGGATGGAAGTCTCGTCAGTTTTGTTAGTTCTTCAGTAAGTATGTCTGCTTGGAAGTGGGCCTAGGCCAGTGCTGTGGGGACAGTGCTGCAATCTGTTCTGGGTCCTTGCATTCCTGGCCTCTGGGCTGCATGAAAATCTGGCCTGGCCTTGAAGTGCTGCCTTGAGTGGGACTTGTATATATCATTGTGGGGGTGTGGAGGGAAGTCTCTCTCATCCAGGCAGAGAGTGGCAAGCATTCTCAATAGCCCACACATCGTCATCTACTGCATTCTGCTTAGGTGATGCAGGGACTGGAGTAGCAGAATTTCCCCTTTTTTGTCTTCCTCTACTAACTGTGTGAGTTCTGGGGCCCTCTTGTTCCCAGCAGCTGATGTGACTCCGACCCAAAGACTGCATAGGAAACTTTGGCCAAATTAATGCTAAACGTTGGCCTGGGTGTGTTGCATTAAGGGTCTGAATGTCAGATCTGTTCACTCAGATTGCCGCTGGCATGGAGAATCATTAAAGGGAATGAAGAGTAAGTGTGTAAAAACTGAAGATCCTGGTAGTAAACGTTGAGTCCCAACTTTACCACCTGAGCAGGAAGGAGGCAGCCTGTCACCTGCTGTGTCCTATGGTGAGGGTGAACATATATCTGCCCCGCAGGTAATCTCAATGGCCTGGTAAATGAATTAAGAGCAATGCTCAGTGTGCCCTGTCTCTTATGTTCCAGAGTGTCTGTTCTTGGCTTGTTCCCTTCTTTGTCTCTCCATGGAACGATGTGCCAGGGATGAAGTAATGGATCCATCAAAATCCATTTTGGTTTGTGGACACTCCGCAGTAACCTCACATTTCTCCTGGTATGGAGTTGTGGGCTTCCCTGTTAGACTGTGAATATATCCATACCCACCCAGCTCAGTGGACTGCATTCTGCCTGTCCTCTCCCCCGCTTCCCCTCCCAACAGATTCCCAGACTGAGTTTCTCCTTCCTGTGCCACTGAAGCCTAGATGGAGGGACTCAATCCTGGTGGTAACAGACGGGTTCATCCCTACCAAGACACTGGTGCCAAATGAGGCCTAGCTGTACAGAGCAATACCCAGGCTGCCTTGCCCTCAACTTTATGCAGCTCTGCTGAAGGAAATGAAAGACAATCAGTTTTGCATGTTTTCTGGCATGAATTTAAAACACTTAACTTTGTGTATGTGTGAGTGTGTAAGTTTGTTCTAGCATTTGTGTAACTGTAGCAACAGGTCTTGGCCTAACTCTTGATCTAGCAAGGTTCTTCATCTTGCTTCTGTGAAGACTTGGCTTTCAAAAATACTATCCTTGTCTCACCCCTACTTGTCCACCTCCCCAGCCCTGCATTCTCCAGTCTGACCAGAAGATTTGAAAAATGTTTGTTTAGAGTACAATGCACTGGGTTTCTTTTCTTGTCCGGTCTCTTCTCTTGTTTTTAAAGTCAGGGTTATCTTTTTTTCCCCCTCAGACTTTATATAGAACAGCTGTAAAATATCTAACTTTTTTCTTCCCTCCCCTGCCCCCCCATCCTTCTGATTGGAGAGATTCCAGTGTTGCCAAATCAGCTATCCTTATGGGAGTTCAGAACAAAAAGTACGAGTATTTTTGTACCATCTGTAATAAGGAAATATTTATGCATCATAAAGAATTTTTGTGTGTTTTTTGTGTGCAATTAAAGAGAAACTGTAATCCGGTAAGATAAGTTAATGTTTAGTTAAAAGCTTGAAAGAAAAGTTTTTTCTGTAACAATGATTCCGTCAGGCGTAGTAAATGAGAAACTGTGCAATTTTTGTTTTTTTATTTTAGCATCTTATTGCTTGGTATTGAAGTGCTTAAGTATTCTATACAACCATGGCTGTCTTGCTTGTATTAAGACTTCTGAGAATAAGTTGCTATAGAATTGCTGATCCTATGAGAATGTGAAACTGGATAATATATGAAATGCAAAAAATATACCCAGAGGCTGCTGTGACTCTTTTCTGTTGTCTGTGGTGTATTTTCTTCTGAGCACCAGAAATCTCAAAGCACCTCAGCTTGAGAAGAGCCCTGCACCACCCCAGGAGGCAGGTCTGTCATATGCCCGTCATAGGTAAGAAAAGGGGAGGCAACAGGGTCAAGTGACCTTTCTAAAGTCACAGAGCAAGTCGGTGGCAGAACACAGGCATTCTGGTAGAAATGTACAAACTTTCTCACTCACATAGTAGAAAGTGCTTGGGTTGGCTTGCAAACTCAAACAGGCACCAACTTGACTTTTTTTTCCTCTGAAAAGTCAAACTTACCAGCCCTAAAATGACTTTCTCCCCTCTACAAGCTAGGAACCTCTAGTGTCTGTCACCTTAAGTGTCTTCTGGCTCTTGTGATCACATGTTGTTGTGACCTCCCTCTTAGCAGAAATCCTCCAGCCTGCCCCTCCTAGTGAAATTCAGCATGTGGTGTGTCAAGGCAAGGGCACTGAGTGGGCACCTTTCTACCCACACTGGGGTGCCAAAGCTGATGTCTACAAAGGATCATGACCCTGCTCAGTCAGTGACTTGTTCCTTCACTCTCAACAGCTACTTGAGCTTCACCCTGTGTCTGAGCTTGCCTGGATGGAGATACTTCACCTTACCATGTGCATTGTCTTCACAGCCCTAAGAGGGCTGTGATCAGCTATGTATACAGTGTGGCTTTTCCTAGGCCACAGGGCTTCCTTGTTCTCTAGGCTCTTCCCCTCTGGTTTTGCAGGAGCAGCACCCTGTGTGGATGCTTCAGGCCCCTGACTTCTAGCTGGCAGGGGAGGGGCTTCTTTCCCAGTCATTTAACATGCAAGAGGCTCTTGCAATGCCTTCCTCTGAAGAGGTGGGATGGTGGCATGTCTGCATGATGTGCTGCCTTTACACTCCCTCTATGCCTGTGAAATAAGTGCCATGAAACTTATAAGTGGAGAGTTGAGGCAGTGACTTCTGCAAAGTAAAACAAACTGGCAACCTGCATTCAGTAGGCCCTGGTGTGCAAGTGTAAAGTGCAGGCCTCATTGAATGTCACCATGTACCCCTGACCAGGTCTTGCATAGAAGCACTGGCTGAGACCTTTCTTTTTGCCCTTCAACTGGTCTCAGGATGACTAAGGGGCTTGGTCTGTGTAGCCCTGAAGCTTTCAGGTCTAACTCACACCCCAGTCAGAGGCAAAAGGAGCCAGTTCCTGCCTCTGCTTCCCTGTCCCTCTGGAAAGACACCTTGCCATACATGAGGCCCTCTGCTCTTGGCATGGGTTGGATGAGAGCAAAGACTTTCCCCCAAGCTGCTTGCTGTATGGAGCCCTAAGATGCAAGCAAAGGGGAGCCTGCCCCTTTCCAACCCCAAGTCATTCCCTTCAACTCAGTGGCATTTCCTAGGGCTAGAGTAAGAACTGGCCCTAGATCTGTTCTCCCCAGAACTAAGGGCTTGGGTGTTGTCCTCGCCAGGTGCTGCTTCTGAAATATTTCCCTGGTTGTAGACATGCACATCCAAAGTGCATCATGCAAGCAGTTTCCCTGCTGCTCAGCATGAGCTGCCCAGGTCCCCTTCTCTTGCTCCACATCAGCAGGGGCTCTGGTTTTAGCTTCCATTGCTGGAGGGGAGCAGTCACTGCCTTGCTGAAATGCTGTCTGCCTGTAGCTATCAGATGCAGTTTTGTAACCTTCTTAGTCACCAGCTACTAGTGATGGGGGGGTAAGGTAAAATCTTTTTTAGGGCCAACTTCTGCTTGTTACCACCTCTAGGTTAATCAGTCAGTGGCTTTCTTCCATCTTGCTGCCCCCTGAGTTCCTACTCATGAGGTGAGGCTGGGAAAGGCTCTCCCTCTGCTGTTGGAATGTTTTGCTGTTTTTCCTGCGTAGGACGGGGAAGCTGAGATCTCCATAGAAGGAAAACCTCCTCTGCCTGCAGTTGTGCTCCTCCCGAATACTCATGTACACTCCTTTCTGCTGCAGTGAACTGGCTGGCTCAGCTGCTAAGCCCTTGCTCCATGCCATGGTAATCCAGAGCTCCAGAAGGCAATGCAGGGAAGAGGGCGTGAGGCTCCAGCTATAGCAAGGCTAGTACAAGGCAGCATTAGTCTGGCAGCCTGGGCCCTGTGCTGGACCTAGCCCCCTGCTAGCAGCCGCTCACCTCAACCTTTGCTGCTGGCCCAGCCATTGAACGATGACTCGGGTGTGACCTACAGCTAGACTAACCCAAGAGCGTAGCCCAAAGTAGAGCTACTGGAGCAGAAGATCCCAGCCCACCCTGGTTGCTCTGGGATTCCAGCTACTGAGGGCTGATGCTCTGCTGGAAGGCTTCCACCCCTGCATTGCTGTGCTTCTGACTCAAGGAGCTGGGTGGCTGGCTCTTTGCAGCAAGGTTCAGCTTGCTCTCCGAGCTGTCACGTGGCAGGGCCATTCAGTGTTCCAATATTTTCTATCCGCTCCCCTATTTAAAGAGTTGCTGTGATTGCAGAAGCCAGCTGGGTGGGTGCTCTAGGAGCTAGCAAGGGAGGGGCCTGCTCTGCATGGTGGGCCTCCAGTCAACAGCAGCTCTTGCTGTTAGGCTGGCAGAAGGGGCAGCCCTCCTGCTCTGCCTGCACAGGCTCAGGCCCGCTCTGGTGGCCAGTGGAACATCACACCAGTCTCTGAACAGAGAGGCATGTTCCTGTGAATAAATGATGAAATAGCCAAGTGTGTGGAAGCAACCACTCCAGATCCCTTTGGCTGGAGGAGAAATAGGCCCCGCAGCTGATGGGCAGTGGCCTTGCTTGCCCCAGGCTACATTGGACTTACAAGCCTAGCTGTGAGCAAGTTCCCAGCTGTGGGATGGTTCTCTGGGGTGGCTGTGTTCAGCTGGACAACCTCCTTCCTTTGCTCCTGGAGCTGCTAGAATCCTGTGCTAGGTTGGGCCTATGGGGAAGGGGGGGCAGCCAAGATGTCCCAACAACAGTGATGTGGGGCAAAAGGAGGCCTCCCATTTGGTGAGTTAGGTGGTGGTGGGGTGGCATAGCTGGCTGGGGTTGGCCTCCCTTCCCCTTTGCTCTGGCATGGCTCACCGATGAGCAGAGTGGCAGGTGGTTAGCCCCAGCAGGGGAAGCAGCTAGTGCCTCTGGGTATCTTCATTGCTAGAGCACAGCAATAGTGTTGCCCCTACTAGCCCGAGTTGGGAGGGGGCATTTAATGGCCAGCCACAGGAGGAGAGGGGACCCTCCTGGCCTTTAGTTTGGCTAGATCCTGCTGTGGGCCCTACGCTGCCCTTGAGTGGCTCTAGGTGGCTCTGTGCAGTGCACTGGCTGAGATGCCCCTGTGCCAGTAGCCCATGCAACCTTGGTGCCCAGCGGGCCATGCAAGGGCTCTGATCTCACAACCCACTGTGCCTGCTGGTGTCTCTGCTTCCTCCTGCAAAGGTTGTGGCTTCTTGGGCTTGTTTTCTCTCTCTCCCGGAGCAAGGCCCCGTGCTCCAAGGGCAGAGCTAGGCAGCTTAATAAAGGCAACAAGCAAAACCAAGGAGTTTAAAAAGTCAGCTCTAAAAATAGCCCTTCTGGCTACGGTGCCTGGGAATTGGCTCACGCTGACGTCCGCTGGGCAGCAGAAACAGCTCCGAGCAGGGCAGCATGAGCAAACCTCCCTCTCTGGCTCCCTGCTTGGCTGGGGCTTTAGAGTTGCTTCATCTTTTGCTCTGGGCCGGAGGGTGGGACTGGGGGCAGCTCCTTGCAGCTGAGATCAGCATCCACCAGGCATGCAGTAGCTAGGCCAAGCACTAGGCAAGGAGACTGAGCCCCTTCCTTCTGCTGTATCCTCGTGAAAGCGAGCAGCAGCAGGGATGTAGGTGGGGGCCTGGGCTGGGGGAAGAGAGCTGTGGGGAGCCTGCAATGGGCCCCTTCCATTCCAGGAGCAAAGTGCTGTGTTGGCTGATGCTGGCAGCGTGCCTCCGGCTGCTGGAGCCTGGGGCTGAGCTGCCCTCGTGTGTAGGTGCTGGGGGTTGATGCCAGCACCCCATGCACCATGACCTCCCTTGCTGCATTGGGGGCCTCATGTCACTGATTCAACCTCCTTCCATTGCGCTGGGAGGCTGCATGCCCAGAACCTCTCCCAGGGTTGGCTCTGGGGCCCCCAGCCCTGCCCCTGGAATGGGCCAGTTTTGTCACTGGGCTGGGTTCTACAGCCTCTCAAATCAGCCCCCAAGCCTGCATCTTAGTGCCTGCCCCAGAGCCTCCCCCCCCCCCCCACTCAGAGCTCTTCCCCGCTCAAGTCTCTGGCTGGGTTTGTGGTGAGCCTTTCTCTTCACCTCCTCTTCCCTCCCGCTGGCTGCCAGATCCAACCACATCTCAGCTTTGCTCACCTAAGTGGAAAGCCTCCCGGGGGAGAGCTGGGGGCCAGCGCAGCCGGGCTGTGGGGCTTTAAATTATAGAGGAGATTTTAAAAAACCTTTAGCACATGCATTAACATGGCCTGGGCCATGAATAATTGACACCCAGCGCTAGTCAGCTTTTACACAGGGACCCAATCCAGCCTCTGCTGCCGCCAAAGTAGGTCATGGCTGCTCCAAGCACTCCTCGGCCAGAAACTGAGAGAGCGAGAGAGTGTGTCTGTGTGTGTGTGTGTGTGCTGACCCTGCCCTTCCTTGTGTGTATACGCATGTGTGTGTGGATCACAGGCTGCCCCTGCCTGTCCTTGTCTCTGTGTGGCTGGGCACTGACCCTGTCCCTGGGGCTGGATACAGCTGGGGCTGGGCAGTCCCTCTCGCCCCCCCCCCCCCCCCCCGGGGTTTCCCCTGGGCAGGAGCTATCCTAGCATGTCTCAGCAACGCTGGCTCCTCCCATCTCCCCTTCCCCTGCCCTGGTGGTGGTGCTGACTCTTGCCCTGAAGGGCTCTGGCTCAGTCTGCCCCCGCAGGAGGCTGTGATTCCCAGAGGGTCCGGTCTGGACACCAGCTGCGAGAAGCTGCTGAGGGGCTGCAGGGGCTGCTCTCCAGCTGGGTGCTGGGGATAGTCCGTGAAATCTGGACCATGGAGCTCGGTGGCACGTCCCTAACAGCCTCCTCCGCCCCTCCCTGGGCTCAGCTGGCAGTGGGGCTGCAGCACACAGCCAGCAGGGGAGCTCTGATGGGCACAGCTCTGGGAAGGTCAGCAGCAGTGCCAAGGGGAAAGCCAAGACTACTGTCTCAGGCTGTGAAGAATCTGCTGCCAAAGGGGGCTTGGCAAGAAAACCTCCACGTGCCTAAAACTCATGAGCCAGGGCCCCCAAAATCGCATAACTGGCTAAACTCACAAGCTTTCGTAACTACAGTGAATGTGAGGCTCTCATCCGTTGCCAGCTGGTTTCTGAGCCTTCAGGTCACATTTTTCAAACCTTTCTCTGCAGCCACCAGGGCAACGATTTCCATTTTTTAAATGGGAAAGCTGAGATTCTCAGGTCATCAGGTGCCTCCAGGAGCTGGGGATTTAGGAAATGCCTCAAATATCGCGAGAGTCACACTAAACTGGGGAACGCTGTCAGCCCTGGGGGTTGGTGTCTGTTTCTTGCCTTGCGTCCTGCCTTCGCCCAGTGTGTTAGAGATGGGGTGTGTGTGTGAGAGCAGAGGTCTTGTGGATCCTGCTGCCTCCTGCTGGGGGCAGGATGGGGGCAGAACCATGGTTGGTGCAGTGCTACCTGCCAGCCCCACCCAGAGCCTCACTGGCACTGCAGGCAGCTGAGTTATCCAAATGGCCTGGCATGTGTGCTGAACGAAGGAGTCGGCTGTGCCAAGGGCTCATGGAGATGCAGTAGCAGCCTGGCTGCCTGCTCCTTTGCTGGGTGTACACTCCAGGCGGGACCCCCTGACTGGCAGCACCCCCCGTTTTGCTGCTGCTCTCGTGCTGGGCACCTCCCTGTGCCATGCGCCAAGCTGCTGAGTAGGGTGGGTGTGGTGGCAGCGGCTTTGCCTGTGAGGTGCCCAGGGCCGGGTGCCAGGGTGAGGGGCAGCGATTTGAGGGTAGATCAGCATCAGGCACGGCTAGTGCTGTGAACACCTCCCTCAACACAAGCCCCAGCCTGTCCCACCTCAGCCCCATGTCTGTTTTCTCTGTGCCAGCCCTGTGGCTGCCCAACGGCTGAGCACCCCTGCAACCCTAGTGCTGGTCAACACCCTGCAGTGAGCACGAGGGAGCCAGATGCGACCCAGCTCACTTGACACCCTCCAACCCCTGCTTGCCCTGAATGGACTTCAGGGCCCCACATACCTGCCTGGCAGCTCCAGGAGGGCAAAGGGACAGTAGCAGCCTGGGCTGGGCAGGATGCAATGGGACAAGGAGACTTTGTGTTGATTTGGGGCAGCTGGGAGAGGGAGCCGGGTCCCCTCGCATTGGCCCTAGGCTGCAGGCGCCTTCTCTGAGTGGGACAGAGGCTGCCTTGCCCCTCCGGGAGCTGCAGGGAAGGCAGTGGCAAATCCCTGGGTTCTTGCTAGGGAGGTGGCAGGTGGGCTTAGCACTGGGCACATGGCTGCAGCCCCCAGTACTGGCTGCTTGCTGACCACCTGGCTAGCCAGACTCAGCGGCATGTGCCTGTGCATCAGGTGGGCCAGAGCTGCCATCTGTTGTATGGGAGCACGACCCTGCGTTCACCTCCCTGCTGCAACCTCTGTGCTCAGGGAGAACCTTGGGCCTCAGCCAGTCAATGTGTGACCGCAAAAGCTGGGCCTGGTGCTGGGACAGCCGGCTCTGGCACAGCCCACTAGCCCCCATGGCAGGGGAGCTCCCGCAGACAGGCAGGATTTTGCAACCGCTCTGTTTGTAAATTGCCTGAATAACAGTAATCCCTAGCAGTCCCTGAGCACTCACCAGCCGCGGACCTCCACATGCTTTACAAAGGAGGGCAGTAGCATTAGCCCTGTTCTTCACCTGGGAAAACCGAGGCACAGCACAGGGAAGTGACTTGCCCCAGGTCACCCAGCAGGAGAACCAGGAATAAAACTCAGGTCTCCCAAGTGTTCTATCCACTACTAGGCCCCAGACCCTCACCCACATAACTCTGTGCCGGGGGCGGGGGGCGGGAAAGCATTATTAGTCCCCAGAGTTGGCCAGGCGTCACCTCTGCCCCATGCCCCAGACCTACAGCAAGGGACACAGGGTGGTGCTGGGGCTGCAACCAATATGGAGAGTGTGTCTGAGGGCAGGCACTGTGCAGGATCACCCAGCGAAGAGCGGGAGGGGACGGAGACCACAAAAGAGCCCACAGCCCAGAATAGCCAATAGCCCAGTGGTTGGGACCCTCACATAAGATGCTGGTATCTGAGCTGCACGTCCCTGTTCTGGACTGGGCAGAGCAGTGGCTAGAACATGGGTGTCACGTGTCACCCCCCCCCCCCAGCCCCACTGGGTGCCTGGGCTGTTGGCTGGTTCAGGGTGTGAAGCTCTCTGTTTTTTCACACAAAGCCTTGAACCGTCTCAGTATCATCTGGATGGGGAACAGGAAAATCAGAAGGATTTGTGGGCTGGGGTCAGGAAGCTGTTTGCCGCCCAGGGCATTCTCCAGAGACCAGAGCGAAGGCGTCCACCGCCTCTCGGACTGAACTGGTAACAGGTTGTGCATTCTGTGACAGCTGGTTTGGTACTAATACAAATGGGCTGTTATAGTAAAGGGGAGGCAGGACGGTGTTGTGTGTAGGAATTGGGAAGTAGTCCTTTCAATAGGTTGTGAGCCATCTAGTGGATCTCACTGTGGTCTATGGGTTAGAAACCAGCAGAATGTAAGTAGCTAGTTCTCACATGATATTGTGTGCTGGGCAAACACAGTTCATTGGACACTACTGGGCCTGTGGGCTTTTTACAGATTATTTTGTTGCATCCAGAGCCAAACCCAATGGGGAGCTACCCCTCTCGCCCAGGGAATTCTCAGATGGCCAGTTACATCTGGAATGCAGCTCCTTGCTGCCAGCTGAATGGTACAACAGAGACAAATCTGGCCCGGTCCCTCCACTCAGCTGAAGCCAGTGCTTTCCCATGGGGTGGCCGTACTTTACTGCCTGTCATGGAATACAGCTCCTGGGACCATAAAGCCCCAGATGGGTAACAAGAGCCACCAATGGGACTGAGGTGCATTCTCCAAGTCAAGCACGTGCCGAAGTGCTTTGTTGAATCGGGGCCACTCTCCCCCGTCTCCTAGCAACACGCTGGCACTAACAATGACCCGCTGCCTTGTCAGGATGCAGGAACCACCCTGTGATGATCATATTTGCGAACATGTCTGACACTAGTTGTTTAAAAGCCACAAAGGGAGGCGAAGCTGCAAGGGGGGGGAGCCAGATAGCAGTTTTCATGCAGGGATTTCCTCCTTTTCTTATTGTTCCTTTAGCCCATTTTGGCTGCCAAGGCGTTGGCACAGGATGGCTTCTGCCAGCCCTCTCAGTGCCCCAGAATGTTTTATGTAGTTTGTACCTAGTTAGTGAGGTGGCTGTCACTGACATGGTTTGTGTCTGCCCGGGCCATTGCTAATGCATGATTAGCAGCCATGACAGAGCCCCAAGAGGCCTCCTGCCAGAGGCCCAGCTAATGGATGGTGGGTTCCTGGAGCCGCGTCAGCATGCTCTTTTGCTGTGAAGCCAGAACCCTTTCCCCACATCTGTGTGATTGGTCTGGTAGGGCCGTGTTGCTCCCAGTGTTCAGCGGGTGACAGTGTTCAGAGGGCATTGCTCCATGTTCTGCTGGTACCATCTGTTGGGGTGGCCTTCTAGGACGCGAACCCTTGCTGAGGCAATAAGGACTATGCTTATGCAGCCTGATCCAAAGCCTGCTGTAGTCTCTGAGGTCCAGGCACCTAACTCCCACTGATTTCAGTGAGAGCCAGGTGCCTAAATACCTCTGAAGATCTAGGCTTGAGTCCTTCCACTGACTTCAGTGGGTTTTGCATCAGGTCCAGCATGAGGCTGGAGTACGGGGTACAGAGACCAGATATACCTTGAATGACTGGTAACTATTCATTCCTCCTGCTGGCCCTCAGAAATGAGAAAAGCGATCTGCCTCTGTTTAGCCCCAAATAGGACCCAGCTGGGAGAAAAGACGATGATTCACATTGTGTGAGACACTTTGTCTAAGGAACCACAGATCAGCTAAGGTTGGGAGTTCCACCACCAAGAATAGAAACTAAAATGGCTAAATGAGGCCTGGTCTCCATCTAAAATTTAGGTTGATCTAGCTACATTGCTCAGGGGTGGGGAAAATTCACACCCTGGAGAGACATAGTTAAGCTGATCTGATCCCTGGTGCAGACAGCACCAGGTAGATGGACAAGTCTTCGGTCAGCCTAGCTCCCACCTCTTGAGAGTGTGGGTTAATTACAGCAACAGAAAAATGCCTTCCATCACTGTAGCGAGTGGATACACTACAGCGTCAGAACTGTGCCACGGTCGAGTCTGTAGTGGAGACAAGCCGTTAGCCTATTGTTAATCGCTTAGGCCAGAATCTCTCATAATTTGCATATGGATAAAACCTCTTTCTCCCTCCAGCATAGTTAAAAAGAACGACAAAAAGTTACCAAGCAGGGGAACACCCTGCTTTCCTAAGCAAACCGGCCCATTGCACACTGCGAGTGGATCCAGAGATGGGGGGAAGCTGTGAGTTAAACCAACTAGAAATAACTTGGGGGTGACAGGCAGTTTGTCCTATTTGCCCTTCAGTCTCCCAAGAAATACAAACCATGTGTTTTCCCCCCAAATGATAAACTCTGCATTTGTTTGCCTTGTGAGTCAGATCTACACCTGGCTATATGTGGAGAGTATCTCTTGTTCTGTTGCAAGCCCTAAACACATTAAATACTTATGTACAATCAAAAATGTCTGAAGTATGTCCATTAGATTTGGAAGATTATAAGGGATTGTGTTAGTCTTCCCTGTAAATAACTGCAGCACTCTTGAAGTAACAGGAATTGTCTGGAACAAGGAAGAAGGAATGCTGAATGATATAAACCAGGGGAAAACTTTGAATTATGAAAAGCAATTGCTTTAAAGGGAGGAAATTCCAATTCACAGTGTGGGCTAATGTTGAAATCGAGTGAAGACATTTGTTATACACGGTTGCCATCTACTGGATACCAACAGCAGCAACAGCAGACAAATGGAGAGTGAAAAGAAAAGGAGTACTTGTGACACCTTAGAGACTAACCACCTTGATTATCATACACATTGTAAAGAGAGTGGTCACTTTGGATGGGCTATTACCAGCAGGAGAGTGGGGTGGGAGGAGGTATTGTTTCATGGTCTCTGTGTATATAATGTCTTCTGCAGTTTCCACAGTATGCATCCGATGAAGTGAGCTGTAGCTCACGAAAGCTTATGCTCAAATAAATTGGTTAGTCTCTAAGGTGCCACAAGTACTCCTTTTCTTTTTGCGAATACAGACTAACACGGCTGTTACTCTGAAATGGAGAGTGCTGAGCACTCATCTGGGAAATGGGCAGTAGAAATCAGAGGGTTGACCCCCACAAAAGCCCAGGAATCAGGGTATATAAAACTGAGGACACCATGTAAGACACTAGTGCTCACTAAACGGCTGTGTGGACAAGACTCACCCTTGGGCCGGAGGCACAGGACCAAGAGTTGACTGAACTTATGAAGAAGTTGCAGAATCCAGGAATGCCTGGATCAGCTGTGTGGACAGAACTCTCCTCCCTGCATCCCAGGGTTAATAGGAGATGAAGAAGTGGTGAGATATCATTTCCAAGCTTATACTTCCCTGTCTGTTCTTTACCAGGATAACTGGTGGTTATCTTGGTGAGTCTGCACTCTCTGATGAGATCTCAAGTCACCATATTTTAGATTTCAACTAAAGCTACATACATGATGCCCTCCTTTAAAAGTCCAAGCAAATTGGCCTACAAGAGATCTGAACCATAACTTTAAGCAATTGTTTTTGATATGCTAAACTTGTCCCTTTGTGGCCAATCCATTCAATCATTCTTAAGTGGGCCTTAAAGACAAGCATGAACTTACTCCTTGGAGAAATACGGGAAGCACAGGCACTGAGGCCCCGCACCTGCACCACCTCTTCCCACCCTGCTCCAACCCCGCCCTCAAGGCCCCTGCCGGTCCACCACTTGCTGCTCTCCACCTTCCCCCCAGATGCCTCTCCCAGCCAGCAAACTGCTGATTGGTGGCCCTGCCGAACAGCCCTGGCTGGGGGGTGCTGAGCACCCACCATTTTTTCGCCGTGGGTGCTTGATAATCATAAGGAAATGGCATAGAGAAATCGGGGTGATTTGCATTGTTCCTTGGTATAACTGCTGAGCCTCACCCCTCGTCCATGACAATTGCTTGCAAGACTGGATGGTGGTGTATTCAGTACAGAACTAGAACACTGGCTGGTCTACACTTGACTGGTGAATTGTTGATGGTATGTTGATGTGGTTCTGGGTGTTGATTGGTTAAAAATAACCAAGCAGGATGCTTTGAGAAACACTGTTGACCTGAAAATAACTCAGATTCCACCCCATCTAATATCCCATCATAGGCCCAATGGCCTGTGATGGGATATTAGATGGGGTGGGATCTGAGTTACCCAGGAAAGAATTTTCTGTAGTATCTGGCTAGTGAATCTTGCCCCTATGCTCAGGGTTCAGCTGATCACCATATTTGGGATCGGGAAGGAATTTTCCTCCAGGGCAGATTGGAAGAGGCCCTGGGGGTTTTTCGCCTTCCTCTGCAGCATGGGGCACAGGTCACTTGCTGGAGGATTCTCTGCACCTTGAAGTCTTTAAACCATGATTTGAGGACTTCAATAGCTCAGACATAGGTGAGAGGTTTTTCGCAGGAGTGGTGGGTGAAATTCTGTGGCCTGCGTTGTGCAGAAGGTCAGACTAGATGATCATAATGGTCCCTTCTGACCTAAATATCTATGAATCTATAACCTAGTGTTAAATCAGTAAGCTAATGCTCCCTGGACTCAATAAACAGGGGGTTACCCTATGAGATTCCATTCTAATATTGACTGCAATGCTCATCCAATTGGCAAATCTACTGGCACTTTGGCCAGTTCTTAAAATTTGCCTCTTTCATGCTTGCAGCCTTACCCAGTGGGACCAATTTCCACTGTACTCAGATAGCCTGAAACTCCCGGCACAGAAGGAAGACAAGCTCTGTCTGTTTTAGTGCCCTGCAATGAGCAAATGAAAACTCTGCTTAGAGCGATGGTGTTCAGTAGAAAAGCTGGCTTTGCCAGAGTGTGGTCCCGCTGTAATACTTGTTCATCTCCATGACTTTGGCCTAATGGTATGAAAGTGAGAAAGAAAGCTTTCAACAAGGCATGGGGTGGGGGGGGGTGGGGTGTCACAGAGTTTAAGCCCAGAAGGGACCATCTAGTATGTGCCACAGGCAGAGAATAGGAGGCACTGAGGTGCCCAGCACCCAAGGCCCCCACAGTGGCAGAATGTGACATTCCCCTGGTGTTATCTGGACCGGTGATCTGCTAGGTCACTCCCATCCTCAACTCTGGGAGCCAGCCTTACCCTGCTCTGCTGTGAGAACCCCCACTCCTGGGCTGTTCATGCACAGCCTCTAGCATGTAAGATGCTTGGATTGCGCAACTGAATGACGCTAGCTAATATGTCCTGTCCCAGACACAACCCTAAGAACCCCCGTCTTGCAGTGTCCAGTTATGCCCCTTGGATGCTGCAAGCTTATATGAGTACGTCAATTTAACAAAGAAATTGATATGTACCAGGCTTGTTATCCCAAGGGGAGTCTCTGACACGCTTCAAACCAAATGCACTGCTTTAGGTAGAATAAACTAACAAATTTATTAACTACAAAAGATAGATTTTAAGTGATTATAAGTCAAAGCACAACACGTCAGATTTGGTTAAATGAAATAAAAGCAAAATGCATTCTAAGCTGATCTTAACACTTTCAGTGCCCCTAAAAAAGTAGATGCTTCTCACCACAGGCTGGCTCATTGCCCTTCAGCCAGGCTCTCCCCTTTGATCAGCGCTTCACTCGCTTGGTGGTGGTGTCTGTAGATGGAGGTGGGAGAGAGAGGAAGAGCATGGCAAACATCTCTCCCTTTTATCATGTTCTTTCTTCCCTCTTGGCTTTTTCCCCCCACCAGGAACAGGTGAGCATTACCTCATCGCAGTCCCAAACTGACCAAGGGAAGGGGGGTGACTCACTCGAGAGTCCAACAGATCCTTTGTTGCTGCCTAGGCCAAATCTGACTTATGTTTTGACTTATAATCACTTAAAATCTATCTTTATAGTTAATAAATCTGTTTGGAATGACCTAGCAGATCACCGGTCCAGATAACGCCAGAGGGGAACATCACATGCAGGTACAAGGAAGGTTGCTGGGAACAGAGGCAGAACAGGCTGAACAAAATTCCCCAGACTTTGAAAGCAACCATAAGCATTTCAGCCAGGAAGTCTGAGATGGGAGCAGAGCATTTAGGAGTGAAAGTTGAGTGTAAAAGAGAAATTGGATGATGTCAGATTGGGGAAGGGGCCTCAGGTCCCAGCTACGCACCTCAACACAAACACCACCCCCTCCCCCACTAAGGGGGCCGGAGTTAACCTCTGGAACAAGCCCCACACTTAACAACATTACAACACTTTTATCTAACCCGGGCCAAGCCAGGAGCAGACCCAGATCATGAGCTCTAGCAGGCTCCCCTGCCTGGATACAGCACATTATGTCCCCCACACCTGGCTAGACGCACACAGACTCTGCCCCACACCAACATGACCCTCATCCCCCTTGGGTCAGCCCCAATGGTCCACGCACTCTGCTGCTGCTGTGCTGTGTGAGCTCAGAGTGGTCAGTCTCGCTGTGTGGGCTCAGCATCCATCCGGGTCCTCTTTCCCCAGCACCAGAGCAGCACCTGGTTCTTCTCCAAGCACCTCCTAGTTCAGACTCTGCATCCCTGCACCCTGGTGTCTCTGCCCCAGCTCAGCACTGCTGCTTCTCAGCCCTGTCTTTGGTTGCTCTCCAGGTCTTCCTGGGCTTGTTCCCCTTCTCACCCTCTGTCTGTTCATTGACTCAAACACTCCCAGTGGTCCCTAGTTCTTTCTGTGTCCTTGTTTTAGAGTGGCACTCCACCTCCCCCCAGCCAGTCAGCTTGGTGCAGAGTGGCCGGGGTGGGGGGGAAGGGCTGGGGAGAAGGGGAAGGGACTCTACTCAGCCCCATGCCCGCCACCATGTCAACACACATGTCCCCAGGTAGCGGGCATGCCCTGTGGCTTGGCCACCCTCGGCACTGCCATATCAGTCAGGTAGAGGGGATTCCCCTATCTAGGGTTGCCAACCCTCCCAAATTGGCTGGGAGTCTCCCGAAATCGGGCTCAATCTCCCAGAAGCTATTGAAGCCAATCCAGGAGATTTTAGGTTGCTAAAAGTCTAGCGGCGCAGCGGGGTTAAGGCAGGCTCCTCACCTGCCCTGGCTCTGTGCCACTCCCAGAAACAGCTGGCAAGTCCCTCTGGCTCCTAGGCACAGAGGTGGCCAGGGGGTCTCTGCGCCCTGCCCCCACCCCGAATGCTGACTCTGCAACTCCCATTGGTTAGGAACTGTGGCCAATGGGAGCTATGGGGGGCAGTACCTGTGGGCAGTGGCAGTGCGTGGAGCCGCCTTGCTACCCCCACACCTAGGAGCCGGACATGCTGGTCACTTCCGGAAGCAGCCCGAGGTAAGCGCTGCCCAGCTGGAGCCCACACCCCCTCACCACTTCCTGCACCCCAACCCCAGCCCCCTCCCGCATCCAAACTCCCTCCTAGAGCCTGCACCCCATACCGACTCCCACACCCCAACCGCCTGCCCCAGCCCAGATCCCTCTCCTGCACCCAAACTCCCTCCCAGAGCCTGCACCCCCTCTTGTACCCACTCCTGCACCCCAACCCCCTGCCAGGCTCAGCCCGGAGCCCCCTCCCATATTCTGAATGCCTCAGCCCCACCCCCTAGCCCAGAGCCTGGACCCCCTCCTGTGCACCAGCCCCGTGAAAGTGAGTGAGGGTGAGGGAGAGTGAGCAACAGAGAGAGGGGGGGATGGAGTGGGGAGTGGCAGGGCCTCGGAGAAGGGGTAGGGCTGGGGGCGGGGCAAGGGTGTTTGGGTTTGCAGGATTAGACAGTTGGCAACCTTATCTCTATCTGGCCTTGTTGCTCTGTTCCCTCCCTGCCCCAAGGCAAGGCTCAGTTGCTTCCTCACTGCTTTGCTCACCCCCTGCCTTGAAGCCAGGTCCAGGGTCGAGTGCTTCCGGTGGGATCCCGCTCATGGGTGCCACCCCACTAGGAGGGGCCCAGTGACTCCTTCTGGCCCTGCCATCTGAACTAGAACTAGGGTCTCCTCCCCTCACCCTGGTTGGTGGCTTGCGCTCAAAGTGGCACAGCCTGAGCATGTTCCAGTGGACAGTCCCTAGTAGGCTGTTATCCATAGCTTGGGGCTGCCACACAGACAGCACAATTCTTTGCACATCTGTGACTCAAGGGGTGTGCCTTGGTCGGTGTAGTAACTGTAGGACTGGACAAAATAACGCCAGATGGCTTCTGCAGTTGCTCTGGCCATGATCTCACTGAGGGGTGTGGTGACCAGGAATTTGGAGTAATGATCCACCATGGTCAGGATGTAGGATGTTCAGCTTTGGCTTGGCACCACTTTCAAGTCTTCCACTGTACCATCTCCAGGGGCGCGCTGGTCTCTGTTGGCTGGAGGGGGCCCATTCCCATGCCCCAAGATTCCTTCTGCTGGTGCAGACTGGCAGTTATGGCACTGCTCCTACATGGCTTGGGCTATCCCCCCCCATAAAACCTCCTGCAAGCACTGAGGACGGAAAGGAAAAGCCCTTCACAGCTCCTGCCATCCGGGCCCAGGGATAGCATCACAGTCCCTCAGTGCAGTCCTTATCATGTGTCCCCTGCACTCTGTTCACGGATCTGTCTTTGCAGGAACTTCTGGGAACCTGCTACCTGCTGCCATTGACTCATGACCACCAGGCAGAGCAGCAGTATTTTTACCCACAAAATACCCTGCGCAGAGGCTTGTGATGGGGAATAGGCAGCCCTGCACCAGGGTCAGAACTATAGTCCAGTATCTCATGGTCCTGCAGGGCCAGAGGCAGGGGATCTGGACCACTGCAAAGGCTTCCAAAGGGATCTCCATCACTTCCTTCTTGCCCTGGTACCTCCTGAAATACTGACCTTGGAATGGTGAAATCATGTGTGCTGTGTTGCTCGCCCTGGGCCCTCAAAACTCCTGGGCTGGGTCCCCAAAATCATGGGATTGGCTGGAAAATCATGAGAGGTAAACAAATTCACTGTGGATCTTTCTATTTATGTTCTGGTCATTGAGCCTTTGGGGGCTTTGTTGCTGCCAACAAAGTTTCTTTCCAGTTTCTTTCCCACTCATCCTTTTTTATTTAGACCAAAATCCCATGACTCCAGGAGCTGCAGCTTTTTGAAAAACACCAAATATCAGGACATTTGTGATAACATTGTGTGAGCTGGCAGGAGTGTGTGTGAGATGCTACCATAGTTCAATTCTCAGTGTTTGCCATTCCTGATCAGCTTTTCTGGTAGTTCTCTAGGGTTTTTTCCTGTAACTCAAGATGGGAAGCTGTGCATATGGGGCTGGACGGGGGGATTGAACTTGCTTAGGGATGTCTAGCAGCCTCAGGCTGGTAGACAGGGGATGGCTCACTCAGTAAATTGCCCTGTTCTGTTCACTCCCTCTGAAGCACCTGGCACAGGCCACTGTTGGAAGACAGGATACTGGGCTGCATGGACCATTGGTCAGACCCAGTGTGGCCATTCTTACGTTCTTGGAGCCACCCTGACATGCTCCAGGGGGTTCTCTTGGAGCGAGTGTGTCAGCTGCACTGCCAGGAGCTGGCTGGACGCAGAGAAGGGAACTGGGCCATGGACCTGTCTCCTTCCTGATTAGCATCCCAAGGAAAGCAAGGCCTGTGCTGTTCTGGAGGGGATGAGGGCTGTAGTTTCCCCGTGCACTTGTGGGGGAGGGGTTTCTGGAGCAATGAAGGCTCTTCTCTCTCCTCTCATCCCCCAACACATGCCAGAAAGGGCCACACTCCGTCTAGCCTATCGTGTGATGCACTGGGTTTTCTATGTGCCTTCCCCTGCCTAGGGTGACCAGGTGTCTGGTTTTCTACTGGAACACCCGGTCAACAAGAGATCCTGGCACTGACCGGGCTGTTGACTGTCCGGTTGGTGGTGCCGCACAGTAGGGCTGTCAGGATTCCTGTGTAGCTTCCCACATGGCTTCCGGGAAGCAGCTGGGGAGCCGGCATGTCCCATTCCAGCTCCTACGCATAGGGGAAGCCAGGGGCCTCCAGGCGGCTCTGCATGCTCCCTCCGCCCCAAGCACTGCCCCTGCAGCTCCCATTGGCTGGGAACCACAGACAATGGAAGCTGCAGGGGTGGCGCCTGTGGACGGGGCAGCATGCAGAGCCGCCTGGACACACCTCCACATGGGAGCCAGAGTGGGAACATACCAGCTGCTTCTGGGAGCTTTTTGAGGTAAGCACCACCCAGAGCCTGCACCCCTGACCCCCTCCCGGGCCCCAACCCCCTGCCCCAGCCCTGATCCCCTTTCTGCCCTCTGAACCCCTCGATCCCAGCCTGAAACACCCTCCTGCACCCCAAATCCCTCACTCCCAGTCCCACCCCAGAGTCCGCACCCAAAGCCAGAGCCCTCATTCCCCCTCCCAGCACCCCAACCCCCTGCCCCAGCCCTAATCTCCCTCCTGCCCTCCAAACCCCTCAGTCCAAGCCTGGAGCACCCTCCTATATCCCAAACCCCTCATCCCCAGCCCCACGCCAGAGTCTGCACCCCCAGCCAGAGCCTTCACCCCCCTGTACCCCAACCCCCTGCCCCATCCCAGAGCCCCCTCCCACACCATGACCCCTTTATTTCTGACCCCACCGCGGAACCCACACCCCGAGCCAGAGCCCTCTCCCACACCTCAGCCCCCTGACCCAGCCCAATGAAAATGAGTGAGTAAGTGAGGGTGGGGAGAGTGAATGACAGAGGAAGGGGGGGATGGAGTGAGAGGGGGTGCAGCCCGAGAGAAGGTGCAGGGAACGGTTGGGGCCACACAGGAGGGGTGTGGCAGGGGTGGGGCAAGGGTGTTCATTTTTGTGCGAGTAGAAAGTTGGGAATCCTACCACAGGGAAAAATTGGTGGGTGCTCTGCATCCACTGGCAGCTCCCTGCCCCGCCGCCCCACCCAGCTCACTTGCACCTCTGCTCCGCCTCTTCCTCCTCCTCCTCAGCGAGCGCACCGTGTGCCTGCTTTTCCCCCCTCTCTCCCTGCCCTTGCTGTTGCAAAACAGCTGTTTCGCGCGGCAAGTGCTGGCAGGGAGGGGGAAGAACGCGATGCACTCAGGGGAGGAGGCGGGGCCAGGGCGGGGATTTGGGGAAGGGTCCAATAGGGGCAGGGAGGGGCGGAGTTGGGGTGGGGACTTTGGGAGAAGGGGTTGGAATGGGGGGGCGCAAGCACCCACTGGCACCATGAGAAGTTGGCGCCTATGCGGGTGACCTCTGTTCCTTGTGGTTAATTCCAGTTTCTTTATCTGCTCTAGCTTAATGGCCCCAGTAGTCACAGAGCCACCTGCAGCTACTCTGGCTATAGCCATGGGGCCAATTGCCAGAGGCCAGCCTTAGATAGCTGCAGCTACTGGACAAGGGAGGGGTAGCAATTCCAAGGCTGAGCATGCTTGAACCTTGCAGCGGCAACACTAGGGACTCTAAATCCTCAGCGCTGGCCCTAGGCAGCTGCAGACTCTGCAGTTAAGGGCTTCCCTCCTCTAGGCCATGGCTTTAAGTACCTGAGATGCCCATCACCTGCAGCAGAGGCCACCAATTCCCACACGCCCCTAAGCTAGCACATAGTCAGGCAGAAAGTCCAGCCTGAATACTTTTGGAGGCTGGGGCCCCAGGAGGTTCCCATCCCTGATCAGCAGCTCTGCAACAAGCTCACATGGCCCCCCTCCGCTGTGAGACCAGGACCCTGTGAAGACAGGGGAGTTACCCTGTGTATAACCAGTTCTGTCCAAAGCCTGTTGAAGTGAGTGGGAGTCTTTTCATTGTCCTTAATAGGCTGTGTACAGAAGCAAAGGACCCATTCTAGACTCTCGGAGCAAAGTGCATTCTATGCTGCCCTGGTTTACTGTTGTACCAGGAAGGTCTCACATTACTGAGTGAATAAGCAACACTTCCTACAGCCCCTAACTTTTTCTGAGAGGCTTCCCACCCAATTACTAAATATAAACCTACTTGGCTTCCAAGGGCTGAAAATATCAGGTCGTATGGTCACAAAAGCAAGGCACTTCTGACTTCAGCAGGAATTTTGGATGTACACAGAACACAGACAGGACTGGTTCCCGCTTGGTTACAGAACTGCAGTCAAGTGGAACAATTTTCAGCTTGTGTGATTGGAGGATATCTGATCCATATTGTAAGACTGTCCTACATCAATGAGGAAAAGTTGAGGTGCCTTTGTTATTCTTTTGTTCCACTCTTTGTTTCTATGGGGAATTTGCCAGTGGAATATTACTGTCTTCCTTTTAAACAAACAAAACTAAAAAAAATGGCAATGGCTGTTGAAAATAGCAATTCCAGTCCTAGTTAGCACTGGGGAGATCCAGCATTTGTTGCTCAATTTTATCCTACTTTTTCTATAGCAAGTTACAGTGGATCAGCATATTTGATTTGGGAGAAATGAAGTAACAGCAGCCTAAACTGAGCTTGAGAAACTCCTGAATTTTGAGAATGTTCAAATCGGGAAGGCAGGTGCTCAATACCCTTTCTGAATATTGGATAAATCTGGAAAGGAAAAGCCAATTTCTGTTTCCATGGCTTAGAAGCGGAAATCCTCCTACATGCCTGGTACTGTATCTAAAGCTGCCCAGGTCCTCTAATAGACCCTACCTTTCCTTACTTTTCATTTTAACTTCTGGTGGGATCCACATACTTCCCCTGCTTCAGATAGAGAGGTGCACTGTTCATTTAGTCCACCCAATTCCTTCTTTGGGGACTGCCAGGCGAGGTCACCCCAGCATCCCTAAGATGGGGGGAAGTCTTCTGAGGGTGATATCTGGGCCAAAGCCTTCTACTCCTTGGGCATACTTGTTCCCCATTCACAGTGCCACCCCCTTCTTGCAGCCAGTTCCCCATTCACAGCAAGCTGCAGCGCATGGGGTCTCGGCTTCCTCACTTCCTCCCACATCCTTTCCTATTGATAGCGGCCAAGGAAATGCTGGGAAATGTAGTTCCTTCCCTGCTCCAGGGCCGGCTCTATAGGCAGGGAGCTGGCCAAGTAATTACAGCTCCCAGGGCCCCTTGGGTTCTCAATTCCCATGCTGGATCCCTGCTGCTTCAGGGCTTGCTCTCAGGGCCTCCGCTTCTGCAGCGCTGCGAGAGGGGAGGAAGTGAGTGTTATGGGCTCACTCATAGTTTGGAATATTGACAAAGCAGATTGGCTGTTCCCTTTAACGTGGCACCTTAGAGACTAACCAATTTATTTGAGCATAAGCTTTCATGAGCTACAGCTCACTTCATCACGAAAGCTCATGCTCAAATAAATTGGTTAGTCTCTAAGGTGCCACTAGCACTCCTGTTCTTTTTGCGAATACAGACTAACACGGCTGCTACTCTGAAACCTCCCTTTAATGTGTAACCAGTTGGCAGCCCTGGGGTCTTTTGGACTCTGAGCTCATTTTCCGGGTGCCCACAGTTTTATCTTTCTCACCCTTATTGTTGGCTGCAGACATTTATCAGATAAGCAAACAAAACAAAGACTACCTCTCCATTCCACACAGATATTTCCCTCTGCTGCAAGGCACTTCTTATACATCCAGATTGCAGGCACCTGTTCAATAAGTGACTGTCCAAGCTGCAAAATACGGAGAGGAGGAAGTGTGGAAAGCACCAACCCCCATCAGGGCTCAATTTGGCCCAAAGAGGGCATTTTGCCTTGTGAAGCTGTTTGCACAGTGCCCTTTCCTGCCTAAAGTCCTTGATTGTGCTGTTTGCATACATCACTCTCCACTTGGGTGGAAAGCTGCACTGCCCACTGCTCTGCAAACATCCCCACCGATTATTTCACAGCTCATTGTGTGGGATTGTTGTGTTCACGCAGTGCTTCCTGATTGGATGTCTGCCATGAAGTTGTTGCCAGCTACATCCTCCAGGAGCAGTAGAAGAGTGACAGCAAGTGTCTCCATGGGTCTCCCAGATCTGTGGTGCTGTCCACACATGCCAGAACCCATCAGTGCAACCCCTCACCCCCAGGTACAGCACAGTGTAGAACTGGTCAAGTGCATTATGGGTAGGTTTGGCAGAATTTGAGTTTTATTGTTTTACAGTTCCAATAGATAATATCAATGTTGATGTTTAAGCATTCTTTTTTCAGTGTTTATTGATTTAAAATTCCAGTAATGGAAAATTATAGCAGGGGTCAGACGATAATTATTTAATGGCTAGATATTTAGATTAAAAAAGTTAAAGCTTTGTAACCATTGAAACACAAATTATCAACATCACATCAAAATATACAAAGTAAATATCCTTATAGCCAATTCGGATAAGTTCTCAAGCAGCATTTTTCTTATATTGCCTATTTGTAAATTTCTGTTATTATTGATGGTTTATTTCTTTGGTTTATGTGTGTAGAGTGTGTGACGAAGTGGGACTGCTCTTAATGTTTCCTCTGAATAGTGTGGGGGTGCCTCAGTTTCCCCTAGGCAGTTCTTAAGTATCTAGGTGGTGGGATAAGGGTGTATGATCATTGCAGAGCCCTAGAGGGCAGGTGTGTGCAGGGATCTGGACACAGAGAATGGCCAACACCCTGTTTCCTGGCAACTGATGGCTTGGGCCCTTGCCCGCTGCAAGGTGAGAGCTAAAGGGTTGGAGAACAAAGGAATCAGATGACCTCATGGCCCAGGAAAGGGACAAAGCCCAGAGGAGAAGGGGTTGGAGGGAGTTTCAGTTTGGGGCTGGCTGGGACATGGAGTGAAGTGCAGACGTGGTTGTCTGGCTCACTGCCCCCCAAAATGGACCCAGCTGAGGGGTCCTGTTCTCTGCACCTGCAAGCTCTGTTTTAGACCATGTTCCTGTCGTCTAATAAACCTCTGTTTTACTGCCTGGCTGAGAGTCACATCTGACTGCGAAGTTGGGGTGCAGGACCCTCTGGCTTCCCCAGGAGCCCCGCATGAGCGAACTCGCTGTGGGACATGCTCGGAGGGGCAGAGGATCCTGAATGCTCCGAGGTCAGACCCAGGAAGGTGGAAGCTGTGTGAGCTGTGTGTCCTGAAGACAGGCTGCTCACAGAAAGGAGACTTCCCCAGAGTCCTGACTGGCTTATAGAATCATAGAATCATAGAATATCAGGGTTGGAAGGGACCCCTGAAGGTCATCTAGTCCAACCCCCTGCTTGAAGCAGGACCAATTCCCAGTTAAATCATCCCAGCCAGGGCTTTGTCAAGCCTGACCTTAAAAACTTCCAAGGAAGGAGATTCCACCACCTCCCTAGGCAACGCATTCCAGTGTTTCACCACCCTCTTAGTGAAAAAGTTTTTCCTAATATCCAATCTAAACCTCCCCCACTGCAACTTGAGACCATTACTCCTCGTTCTGTCATCTGCTACCATTGAGAACAGTCTAGAGCCATCCTCTTTGGAACCCCCTTTCAGGTAGTTGAAAGCAGCTATCAAATCCCCCCTCATTCTTCTCTTCTGCAGGCTAAACAATCCCAGCTCCCTCAGCCTCTCCTCATAAGTCATGTGTTCTAGACCCCTAATCATTTTTGTTGCCCTTCGCTGGACTCTCTCCAATTTATCCACATCCTTCTTGTAGTGTGGGGCCCAAAACTGGACACAGTACTCCAGATGAGGCCTCACCAATGTCGAATAGAGGGGGACGATCACGTCCCTCGATCTGCTCGCTATGCCCCTACGTATACATCCCAAAATGCCATTGGCCTTCTTGGCAACAAGGGCACACTGCTGACTCATATCCAGCTTCTCGTCCACTGTCACCCCTAGGTCCTTTTCCGCAGAACTGCTGCCTAGCCATTCGGTCCCTAGTCCGTAGCGGTGCATTGGATTCTTCCGTCCTAAGTGCAGGACCCTGCACTTATCCTTATTGAACCTCATCAGATTTCTTTTGGCCCAATCCTCCAATTTGTCTAGGTCCTTCTGTATCCTATCCCTCCCCTCCAGCGTATCTACCACTCCTCCCAGTTTAGTATCGTCCGCAAATTTGCTGAGAGTGCAATCCACACCATCCTCCAGATCATTTATGAAGATATTGAACAAAACCGGCCCCAGGACCGACCCCTGGGGCACTCCACTTGACACCGGCTGCCAACTAGACATGGAGCCATTGATCGCTACCCGTTGAGCCCGACAATCTAGCCAGCTTTCTACCCACCCTATAGTGCATTCATCCAGCCCATACTTTCTTAACTTGCTGACAAGAATACTGTGGGAGACCGTGTCAAAAGCTTTGCTAAAGTCAAGAAACAATACATCCACTGCTTTCCCTTCATCCACAGAACCAGTAATCTCATGATAAAAGGCGATTAGATTAGTCAGGCATGACCTTCCCTTGGTGAATCCATGCTGGCTGTTCCTGATCACTTTCCTCTCATGCAAGTACTTCAAGATTGATTCTTTGAGGACCTGCTCCATGATTTTTCCAGGGACTGAGGTGAGGCTGACTGGCCTGTAGTTCCCAGGATCCTCCTTCTTCCCTTTTTTAAAGATTGGCACTACATTAGCCTTTTTCCAGTCATCCAGGACTTCCCCGGTTCGCCACGAGTTTTCAAAGATAATGGCCAATGGCTCTGCAATCACAGCCGCCAATTCCTTCAGCACTCTCGGATGCAACTCGTCCGGCCCCATGGACTTGTGCACGTCCAGCTTTTCTAAATAGTCCCTAACCACCTCTATCTCCACAGAGGGCTGGCTTCATGGGGAGCAGTTCCAGAGCATCGCCCAGGGACTCCATGACAACTGGTGGCAGTGGTGGGATCTACTGCACCCCATGGACGGCGCTTCCTGCAGTAAGTGACTGGGGAGCAGTAAAAGGAAGGGGGATTGATGGGGACCAGGCATGCTGAAGATTCAGAGAGAGACGGTTTCAGGGGGTGGTTAACCCCTAGGAATGTGTGACCAGAAAGAAGGACTTTTGCAGTAACAGGGTTCCCCTGGGGATTGCAGCGAGCAGTCCAAGGGGCGGAGGAGTCTGCAGCTCGACCCTGGCAAAGAGGTGATGACCTTGAGAAGGGCTGGCACACTAGGGGTTCTCCCTGGAAGCCGTGGGGAGCTGAGAGCACACGGGCCTGTGAGTCCACAACAACTTGGGAAGAGCGGAGTGATGGTCTGTCACCGTCTCCTTAAGGAGGACATTGTAACATTGTAATCCTGTGCAGAAAGAAAGGGTTGAGCATTGGAAAGTTCACCAAAGCAGAGTTAATCGTGCAGCTGGAGGAGGATGACCGCTCTAAGAAACAGATTCCTGACTCCAAATGGGGCTATAGCAGGATCTGGGAGCAGCTGGAGTGGTAGCCAAGCATCCCCAAGACTCCTGTCCCCGACCAGACGAGGGTCTTCATAATCGGGTTCCTCATCCGGGGATTGGAGATGGATGGGATTGGAGCTTAGTCCGAGAGAGCAAGAGGACCGTGAGAGACAGCGAGAGCCCGAGAAAGAGCTGCACAAGCAGCAGCAGCATGAACTGGCGGTGGTGGAGCGGATAGGCATAGGGGACCTCCCAGGGGTGAGTGGGGATAGACCCTGGGGGGCCAGTTCCGCAGGGAACCTCGAGACTAAATTGCTGCCCCTGGTTAAGGAGGGGGGGATGTGGATGCCCACCTCACTGCCTTTGAGCAGGCTGGAGATTTGAACCAGCGGGACCCTGCGGAAAAGCCCCGGTGTCTAGCTCCCTTGCTGGGTCCCAAGGCCATAGACTCCGTCAGCCAGATGGGTGGGGAGGTGGACGGGCTCCCACTCCTGGTCCCAACCTATATGTCTGTGTGGAGTTTCCTGGGGCCAGGCCCCTCGAACCTCCAGTGGGAGCGAAAGGTGATGGTCAATGGGGAGACATTCCTGGGGTGGCGAGATCCTGGGACAGAGAGAACTGTTGTCAGGCCCTGGGTGGTGCAGCCTCAGATGCTGAGGGGCTGTGTGAGCTGGGCGAGGGTCCCAGGGACGAAGCCCCTCGCCCTGCCTGTGGCCCAGATCCCTGTGCAGACCCAGGAGGGGTTGGGCTGGCTGGCCGGCCGTTGGGGTGCTCCAGGACACCAGCTGCGAGACCCTGTTGTGGGGTGACTGGGTCTCTTTGGGACAGTATCCAGGCCTTGCTCCTGTAACTCCCAAGGGTTTGAATTTTAATCCAGGGAACCAATCGGCGGAGAGGGAAATGGTCAGTGAAAAGGCAGATGACCTGGCTGGCAGGGGGGAGGAGTCGCTAGGCTCAGGCTACCTGCCTGCCTGTAACCGGACCCCTGGGGCTGGGTGGGACAGAGAGATGCTCCCTGCCCCCCTTGCACACTGGAGAGGGGGCTCATTCTGGCTCTGATGCAGTGAGGAAAGCAGCGAGCTCGCTGCCTACCCCCACTGGGACAGCAAGGGCAGCGCTGAGCACGGGGGGAGCTGAGACCCCAGCTGAGTGGGGGGAGACACAGGCAGGGCAGGGGATCTGTTGGGAGTGGCAAGGTGCTCGGTAAGGAAAGTCTGGATGAGCCTAGGCAGCCTTGTGAGCTGATGGCTTTGTCTAGTCAGCAGGGTGGGAAGGCGAGGAGAGTGGAAGATGAGTGTCCCTGGACCTTACCTGTTACCTGGGTGGAGAATTGTGACAGTGAAGGAAATGTGCCTGTGTCTGTCAGGGGTATTGACTTGCCTCTGGAGGGAGCTACCCTGATCTCCAAGCAGTTGTCTGTGACCAGCCTTGTGCGCTGGGACAAGGGGAATGAGATCCCAAGCCGTGTGTCTGGGAAAGGAGAAAGTGTGTCCGGCTCTTCTTTGTCTGTGGAGCAGACAGAAGGGGCCTTTCAGCCTGTGGTGGTTGAGGGTAGTGCAGTTGTCTCACAGTTGATTCTGGATTCAGCTAACACCCAGGAAGGGAATGGTCCTAAGTTTGTGTCTGCTCGGGAGAATGGCACTGTAACTAGGTCGCATCCAGTTAGTGTCTATGTAAAATCTCTGAGACCCGACAATTCTGGTGCTTGTATTTTGCCTGTTGCTAGTGTGTTGTTGGGAAAGGGTGTAGCAACTCTGTCTAATCAGGGTGATATCCTAGCCAGGGCACAAGGAGAGCATGAAGGTGATGCGATTGTGTTATCTACTGAGGGTGTGGAAACCAGTAGCAAGAAGGAAAAGATTCCTGAACTTGTGTGTGGCAAAGGGAAGGAGAATGCTTCTGACCTTTTATCTAGGAAGTCTGTCAGTTTGCCTGAAAGGGGATTGTGTAGGAATCCGCTGGATGGGCCAGAGGTAATTCTGGATGTAAGGGAGACCCAGAGTCTGTTGTTGCTCAGGAAAGTGTTTCTCTAGAGCAAGCCCTCGTTAAAGAGGGTAAGAGCAGAATTTCTGTGAGGGGTGAATTGTTGCATAGAAAAGCCCTAAGGAAAGGAATCCTCATGGAGTCTTTGCAAGCAGTTTTCTGCAACTGAAGGGTGTGAAAATGATTTAATCAAGAAAGTTTCAGTTCCTAACAGCCAGAAATTTTCTGTTGTGAATGGATCCACTGACTTTCCGGTTGAAAGATCCAGCGTGGATAGCTTTGAGAAGGTCTCAGATGGAGTGAAAGCTGGTAAGAAAGTTAAACAGCTCTGATGCAAGTAGATGAGTATGATTTTCAGCGAATTTCAGTGGTGTACAATGATGTAACTTGTGTTGATCAAGTGTGTAGACATGGCCTGAGCCTAACTCATCTTGACTAAGGCCTCCGGCTCTCAGCCATTCTTGAGCAAGGCCTCCTTCCTTCTGTGTTAGCCCTGTCTCTGGGCCACAGGCACCGACTTTCATTTTTCCGGGTTGGTGCTCCACCCCCACTCTGCCCCGAGGCCACACCCTCGCTCTGCTTCATCCTGCCCCCCCCCCCACGCCTACCACCTGCTGCTGAATAGCTGATTGGCGGGTGGCAGGTGCTGAGTACCCATTAGTGTTTTTCTCCCATGGGTGCCCCAGCTCCAGAGCACCCACAGAGTTGGCGCCTATGCCCGGGGCCATTAAAATCCTTAGGCATGTTGGACTTGAGCCTGAATCGAATAAGTCTGTCCCCAAAGTGGAGGCTTCTCAAACAGAGCCATCCTTAAATGTTCAGAGCACAATCAGGCTGTCGCAGTGCAGGCAGCACGTGTCAGCTTTAACCATTCTTCACAGTCAGACCTGGCTTGTTTGAATCCCACGGAGCTGTAAGGACCAAGCCTGGGAGTCATAGCAGCAGCGAAGGACACAGCTGACATCAACAGCACGTGCATTTTAAAGAGACTGTCTTCTGGTTTGGAAGCGGGTGTGCTGTACCACTGCTTATCACGCTGACCAGCACTGTCTCACTGCTACCTGTGCTTCCCCCTGCCCACCTGTTGTATCTCGTCATATACATGGGCTGTAAACCCTTTGGGGCAGGGCTATTTTGGGGTCTGTGTGTAGATCACTGAACACAGCGGGGCCTCGATCCTGAATTGGGCCCTCTAGGTGCTGCTGAGACACAGATGATAAATATTAAGTAGGTTGCCAGCTTTCAGCACTGCCTTGTCCCCTCCTCGCTCAAGGCAAAGCAGGGGGAAGGAAGATCAAAGTCTGTAATTAGCTTTAGAAAATTGGTCTGGCTCTTAAACAACGGGCCAGACTTCAAGCCCGGATTCCATTGGCTTCTAGCATGGAAACCCAGGTTATGGGCCTCCACGGGGCTTAAATTCTCACATGGTATTTCCCAGAGCTCGGGGCTTCAGCCCCATGGGAGACGCCAGGGCTCCCGAGGGTCTGAAAATATTTACCTGAGCTCTGCTCCAGATGGCTCTGGCTGAGTTTAAGCCCTGGGCCGCCAGTAGTGCACAGTCTGCTAGCAGTGTGGGCAGAGTGGTGCCAGCTGTCTGCACGCTCCATTCTGCCAGGGATCTGGAGCTGGAACAGCTTAGGCAGCAGGCAGGGCTGGCCAGAGAAGCCTAATGGCAGGGCTCCGACAGAGACCAGCGGCAGTTTAAAGGGGCCTTGCCCTTGGGGACAGGAGATATGCTGCTGCTTTCCCTCCTCCTGGGGGTGCAGCTTGCTCTGTGGGCTCAGCAATGAAGCCCCAAAGTGGGGGCCCCCACCCCACTCTCCCCAGGAATGATTCACGCCCAGTGCCTGGTAACAGGTTTCCTTGTCTGAAGTACAAGCCTAGCCATTAGGAGTCACTCACCAGCCAAAGTCAATAGCAGGAACAAGGTTTCCGCATGCTCTGGGTCCGAGATGGGTTTGATTTTATAGCAAGCAAACATACCTGAGGATTAGAGAGACGCTTTGCCCTCAGACATGTCCTCACCACTCACACTTCACTGGCAACGCCTGCCTCAAGCATTTCCAAAGCCTTGCCAGGAGGGGACTGCATGCACAGCGCCCCATGCACAAAGCCTGGCTGCTCTGGAGGAAGAAAGGGGCTCGCTCGCAGAACTGCCAACCTCCAGGATCAAAAATCACGAGTCAGACCCCCCGAAAGCAGGGGATTGGAACCACCATCAAACCATGTGCTTCAGTTGGTCGTCTGACTTTTTAACTCCCCTGCTACTCTGCCGCCTCGGGGTGAGTCAGATTGAAAACTCAGCCTTCAACACACTCAGAAATTCACCCCACTCCTTGGCAGATTGGATGGAGACCCTACTTACCCTCTCCTCACCCCTAAGATAGAGGAACTGCGGACCTCAGACCCTCCCAACTCCCTGCCCTGGTTGCAGGGCCAGCTCTAGGTTTTTTGCCACCCCAAGCAAAAAATTTGCCACCCCAAGCTCCGAGAGCGCAACTGCCCAAGCAAAAAAGAAGGAATTGTGCCGCCCCAAGCATGTGCTTGCTTTGCTGCTGCCTAGAGCTGGTCCTGCCTGGTTGAAGAGACTCCTACGCGAGGGGCTGCCTGGGCTCAGCGCCCCGTTCCAGGCATTGCAACCTGGCCCCTGGGGCACAGGGCGGCAATGCCCCTTGTTCACATTTGGCCAGGCTGCACCCTTTTCCGGGGGCCAGGCCAAACTTGAGCTGCGCTGTGACCCTGTGGGCCGGAGCTAGGTCACAACGTCCGGAATGGGGAGCCCAGTCCAGCCTACCCCGTGGCACAGAAGTAGGGATGAATGCGGGCTGGGCTCATCTGCAAATCACCCCCTCCTGCTCCAGCCTCCCACTCGATGGGGGCAGGCCCTATCCTACTTTAGCCACTGGACATGCTGGGAGGCATTTCCTAGACTGTCTGGGCTCTCTCCCCAGCTGGCTTATTTCCCCTGATAAAGGAAGGCGTTTGAGTACCACTGACCTAATCACTGCGTCACAAATCACACTGGCACACTGGTTAGGGTTGATGAGTTACAGAGACAGACGTTAAAGGCCGGTAAACTCCCGTCAGTCATGTCCCTGATAATGTTACAGCAAAACAAGTTGGTTTAGCCTTTTGTGAGAAGCAATGCTCCCCTGCCTCCTGCTGCTCTGGAACCCCTGCACACTCCCTTCCCCACCCCTCCCTCTTGCCCCCCACATTCCCCTGCAAACCCAAAATCTGCCTCTTGCTCCCCCACACTCTCCCCATCCCCCTTCATAGGTCTCTGCTGCTCCTCACATGTCCTGTCCAGCCCCCTGAACCATACAGCCGCAGCCATTATACCTGTGGGCATGGCTTCAATCTCACTGAAAACAGGGAGGTGGCAGCCAACTTGATTAGGGGCAGCCTCCCTTCCACATGCAGATAGACCATAGATGCTGGCGCCCACCTTCTGGCTGCAGCCCCATTGGCAGAAACAGGAGATGGCAGCCTTTTGAATGAGGGAAAATTTGCCAGTTGGTGCCTTTCATCATGTTTTCATGAGACAGGTTAAAAAAACCCCAAATGGCTAGAGCAGTGATAGACCCATGACAGCCAGCCATCCTGGACCCTGAAAACCCCTCCATGCAGGGAGCTCCCCCTGGCAACAGTTACAAAGGAAATCCAGCCTCTGCAGGCAGGGAGCACCGCTCGGTCCAGCTCAGCCTGCTGGGGCGGAGCTGGGGGCAGAATTCCCAGCTACCAGAGCAGGGGGGATTGGTTTCTTTTTACACTATAGTAGTTCTTTCCCTTTCCACAGAAAAACGGGGTCGGATCATGGATCTTCAGCCCACATCTAGACTAGGGTGACCATCTTTTCAAAAATGCAAAAATGGGACATATGCAGGAGCCCTGCCCCCTGCTTCTCCTCTTCCACCCAAAGCCCCACCCCCTGACCAGGTCATAAGCTGGAGCTGGGCAGTAGTAAGAGCTGCCCAGGGAGCCTGGGCTGCTATGGGGAGCCTCAGACCCTCCACCTGCCCTGGGTAGGGGGCCAGGGTACCCAAGAGCAGCCCCCAGCCCATGCCCCTACCCCCCAGAACACATTACCCAGGGCAGGTGGAGGGTCTGGGGTTCCCCCTAGCAGCCCAGGCTCCCTGGGCGGCTCTTACTACTGTCCAGCTCTGGCTTCTGGCCTGGCCAGGAGCAGGGCCTCATGGGGAAGAGGAGGAGAAGGAGAAGGGGCTAAGGCCAACCTCATCCCCCCTCATACCAGGAAGAGGCTGTTGCCACTCCCAAGCCTCGGGCAGATGTGGAGTGGCGCCACAGGGAATCCGGGACGAATGCTGTCCCACAGCCATTCAGTCCAGGTCTGGGACTTGTACATTTTGGGATTGTCACACCCAATTAAGGATGGGTGGCCACCCTAACCTGAGCCCAATGAGGTGCGGAGCTGCCCTGACCCCACCCCGGAAGGAGCATGGGGCAGCATGTCTCAGAGAGAGTGCTGCTCCATGCAAAGGGGATGTGCAATCTACTGCATCCAAAAGGCTAGCCCAAAGCACTAGAGCTGACCATGGCCATGGCCCCACCTCCTCACCCACCTGTTAGAGTTCTACTTTGCAGGGGAGACCGAGGGAGCAGTCTCTCTGCTCCCCCAAGCCCATGGACTTGAATCCTGACATTAACAAGCATACCATCTTGAGCCCTCCCCCAGCAACCTGGAAAAACTAAACCCTGCCCTTGGGCATCTGTCCCAGGCAGCACTTATCCTTGCACAAGTGCTGAGTCTTTGCACAAAACCAGTAAGCTTTATTAAGGGGTGTGACAGGGCCCTGTAAGCAGTATCCTGATCATTACCAATGTTGCCACCTGAAGAGGGATTCAGGCCCAGCTGGAGGCAGTTACACACGTTCTGCTGGGGGACTGTGAGCGTCTGGGTGGCAATCAGTGGGCTAATGAGGTAACTGAGAGAATATAAGTGGAAGAAACAGGAACCCAGAGCAGCTCAGAGGGGGAGTCTGGGCTGAGGAGTGAGGGTATAGGGAAGCCTCTCCTTGATGTAAGCTTGCAGTGTGATTATGTAAGGAAAGAATAAATACAGGCCTTGGTGAAAAATAAACAGTCTAGTATGCATTTGTGAATGTGAACTGGCCTGGCAGTGAGGTTCCCTGGGTTGCAACAGAGTTGCCCTGTGACCGGTGGGGGCTTGTCTGGGATTAGTAACTCCCTGAGCTGAGGAGATGTGATGGGGAGCTGCATGAAGGCTGGAGATCTGGGCACTGTGGACAAGGTGCTGTACTGGCTAGTGAAACAGCAAAAGGAGATGCAGCAGGCGGAGAGGCAAGTGTTTTTGGGTTGGGGAGCGGAGCAGCGGCAGACATTGTAAGAGTTCATCAAGGAGCAGACCTAGGTACAGCACGGCTCCTGCAGACGCTGGTGAGTGTCAGTGAGGGGACTGTGAATTGAACTGTGGGCCTGGGACTACGTAAAATGGCCCAGGTGCCTTTTTACTAACCTTTCAGAGGGTGACCACTGGTACTGGTATGGGACAAGGGCGCATTGGCACTTTGACTAGCCTCTTATCTGTCCAGCAAGGCTCATGGCCTTGAGCAAACAGTAGGACAAAGTCTATGATACACTGCAGGTTGCTATTTTGGACAGGGTCAGCTGAGGAAAAAACACCAGAAATTCAGGGCAGCCAACTGGGATGGCGGGATATGTCCTAGGGCCTTGGCACAGAAATTATTGGACTGGGCCACTCAGTGGTTGGATAGACAGGACGTCGAGGCCCTAATGGACTCCATTGTTCTGGAGCAGTTTACACAGAACTGCCCCAAAGTGACAAGTGTCTGGGTTCGGAGGCACCAGCCATACTCTGAGGTAGGGTGACCACCTTTTTCAAAATGCAAAATCAGCACACATGCAGGAGCCTTGCTTCCTCCATGGCCCCACCCCTGCTCCTCCTCTTCCCCCTGGGGCCCTGTACCCTGGCCACTCTAGGCCGGAAGCTGGAGCTGGGCAGGGTAAGATCTGCCCTGCCCAGGCCACTGTGGGGAGCCCCAGACCCTCCACCTGCCCTGGGTGGGGTGCCAGGGTGCCCAAGAGCAGCCATCGGCCCATGTCCCCACCCCTGCAGGGTGCACCGTCCAGAGCAGGCAGAGGTTCCAGGGCTCCCCACAGCAGTCCGGGCTCCCTAGGTGGCTCTTACTACTGCCTGGTTCCAGCTTCTGGCCTGGATGGGGCCTCAGGTGGGGCGGGGGTGAAGAGAAGGAACAGGGGTAGGACCCCAACATTGAGGCAGGCGCTGCCTCTGAGGCGCAGAGAGGTGCCTCAGGGAATCCAGGACAAAGGCTGTCCCAGAGTCATGCAGAGCGGGACTTGAAATATACATTTTGGGACTGTCGTGCCCAATTCGGGATGGGTTGCCACCCTAATTAGAGGTGGCGGTAAAATTAACAGAGGAGTCTGTGGAGGCTGACTTTCCAGGGAAAGAACTCTGTACTTCTGTGACCACGGGCGGGGCGGAAGATAGCTGAAGAACTTCATGCAGCGAAGACCCAGGAAGTTGATGCAAGGGCAAAGCTGTGCAATAGTCTGCTGCCAGTGCGGGGGTGAAGGACACAGAGAGAGAGAGAGAGAGAGACTGCCCTTCCATGGGCTGTGGGTGGGCAGGCGTAAAAGGGGCACTTGGTATAAGAACAGTTCTATCAAACTAGGCCACAGGGGGTGTTCCTGAGCACCCTGGTTAGGCAGCAGTGGCGCCAGGAGGGACGGTAGTAATGATGTATTGTATGCATGGGGAAAGCGCTTACCCCGTGGCAGTCATTCCCTTGGAAGTAGAAGGGAAGTAAAGTCATTGCCTGACTCGGTAATGTCAGGAGCAGACTAGACCCCATTCCCCTTATGTAAAAACAAGAGAAGGTTGGGGGGGAAAAGGATCCCAGCAGGTGGGTCTGCATGAAAAGTGTAGGCCTCCAGGCAGGCCTCCAGGTCCAGTGTGTGATAACCCTAGCCAGAGGGTAACAAGCTCAGAAAGAGGTGACCCCTGGAGGACTTGTGGGGAGGGAGGAGCAAAATGTGGGAAGGGAGCAGTGGAGGAGGGAGTGACAGGGCAGGGACACCTAGCAGAGAAGGAGGACAGAGGCTCTGCCAACTCCCAGAAGGAACAAGCCTCGGGCAAGGTGCAGGTGAAGAACCCAGCCCGAGAGGGACCCTGACAAGGAAGCCTTGATGGGTGAATCAACCCCAGTAGTCCTAAACCAGGGGCAAGGTAAGTCAGGGGAGGAGCAGGATCCCAAGGTTGTGTGGCTTTAGAGGGATAATTAGATATGAGCCCAGAGCCAAGTAAGTTAAGGTCAGTGGGATGTGATTGGTGAAATGGCCTGTGGGCCGAGGTGGAGCTGAGGGAAAACCACCCTCTAAGCATACTTTTTGTAGATGGAAGGCAGGAGACCCTCCCCGGTGGTCCGTGGAAGGCCACCCCCAAGGGCACAGGAACTGCCAGTGACTCCCAAACCCATAAAAAAGGTAGGGCAAGAAAAGGCCTCCAGTGAAATATGGGGGGGAGGTGTGTGACAGGGCCTGTCAGCAGTACCCCGATCACTGCCAATGCTGGTGCCGGAAGAAGGCTGCAGGCCCAGCTGGAGGCAGTTATATATGTTCTGTTAAAGGACTGTGAGCAGTAGGGTAGCAATCAGTGGGCTAACAAGGTAACAGGAAGCCAGGGACAGCCCAGAAGGAAGCTCTCAAGGTGATCCTTGGATGAAGAGTGAGGGCTGCAAGGAAGCTGTCCCTTGCTGTAAGCCTGCATTACATGGTGTGATTAAGGAAAGATAAACAGCCCGGTGTGTCTTTGTGAATGTGAAATCACCTGGGCTGGCCAGGCAGTGCAGTTTCCAGAGGGCAACCAAGTTGTCCTGTGACAAGGGAACCCGCCATTAATGTGGGAAAACACAACAATGAATTAACCATGTAAGTAAGTAAATCCCCACAGTGTGTTGGGCAGTGTCCTTGCCTCAGCTTCCCTGACCTCTGGCTAGTGTGACTGTCCAGTGGACAGATGTCCTTTTGGCACCTCCCTCCCCCCACCCCTATCCGGGGCACCCCACTCCTCATTTGGTCATTAGTTAATGAAGTACCCTAGCCCAGGAAAGCACTTGGGCAGGCCCCTGTCCAGCCCCTAGGGCAAGTGCTGCCTGGCTTCTGTGAGGCTGTGGTGGCTTCTGCAGTGTGTCTCCCTGCCCACTCCCTCTAGCCACGAGACCATCTTGGCAGCACTGTCTCCCCCACGCCATCCCCTTTATGCCTGTCTAGTTCAGTCCTAGGGCACCACCTCCCAATGTCGCCACAGTCACGTCAGCTCTGGGGTGCTGAGCACAGGGATCCCCCCCTCACTGGAGTCTGCTCAGCTCTATTGGACCTCTCAGCATCTTCCATGCAACCAGACCTGGCTTCTGAGGCCCCACCACCCAGTGCAGCCAGAGCGACGTCAGCTCTGTCATTATGCCGGGGAAGGGGTTCGATGGCAAGTGGGACCCTGGAACAGAGGCCATGCCTCCAACCCTTCCATTCTCCCTACAGATAGGACCCACCTCCTGCCCCCTCTGTGGTATGTCTAACGCTGCTGCCGGGGCATCCAGGACTGAGGTTTGGTTATGGTCCGTCCTCACTGAGGGCAGACCTGCTGCCCTTCTGTCAAACACAAGGACACCCAAAATGTAACTGAATACTGACCAAAATTGTACGCAGTGTTGTTGTAGCCATGTCAGCCCCACAGTACTAGAGAGACCAGCTGGGCGAAGGAATGTCTTTTACTGGTCTTTGTCACACACAGAAGTCTGTGCAATAAAAGATATTGCCTCCTGCACCTTATCTCTCTGTTGCCCCAAATGCCTCCACCGGGAGAATGGGTAACAAGCGTGCAAAATTTCCTGTCCCTTCCTTGGGTTCACCAGTAGATGGCAGCAGAGATCTCCTTCCCCTATGATCTTCAGAGCACAGAGCTACTTACTACACATGCTTAGGAACCTGGACTTTCAGCTTTAGGCACCTAAATCCCTTTGAAATTCTGGCCCTAAGGACTTGGTTCGACCAGGCCCCAAAGGCAGGGAAATGGGCTCAATGTTATGAATGTGCTGGTGATTCACAGTGTGTGTTCCTGTAAGTAGGCAACACGGGGAATGGATAAACCCCAGAAGTCAAAACAAAATGAATGATAGTATCAATAAGACTGTACTAAATGGAGGAGGCACCCAAAGGGAAGGAGAAGGACTGCGATCAGACAGCTGCTGTTGTGTTTTTCCAACCTGAGCACACAGATCTCTTCACAAAGTGGAGCAAATGAATCAAGGCAAAAGGAAAGGAGTAATGGCAAGTCAGAGGCTCTGCTCATGGGTTTTCATAGGATTAGGTGCTTACAAGCAGTCCTATCAAGCAAAGGCTACAGATATGCCAGGCAAGAAGATTGGGAAGTTGTGGGAAGCCTGAGAAACGGGACTCTTAAGGCTCAGCAATGTTCAATAGTTGCTGGGAGCTCTGTGGGTTGGGACCCAAAATTGGGTCACCACTGCCAGAATGTTTCAAAGGGCCATGTGGCAGCTCCTGTCTCAGGGGGCTGGCTGGGCTTGCCTCTCTGCTCCAGCCACTGCAACCTCTGGGGTCCCAGCACCACTCTGGTTTGGCCCAGCTGTCATGACAACAGGAGCCTGGGTAGGCCACATTTGAGTGAGTAGCCCTGCAACCCCATGAGGCAGGTCACAACTCCACTCTCACAAATTTGGTCCAGTCAGAGGGGCAGGGCCAAACCTGAGCAGCGCTGCAATCCCGGAGCTGAGAGCCAAGCCCAGCCAGCCCCACAGCACAGCAGCTGCAGGAACCGCCGCTGTGGGGGTGAGTGCTGGGCAGAACCCAGTGCCCTGTGGGGCAGGTTCTGACCAAAACCACCACAGGGCCTCCACCCCCAGACTATTTACTGGATTGCGACAGGCCATAAACATTTACAAATAGGTCCTGAGTCCAAAAAGGTTGATCTTAGATGATATACAGAGCCCTTATGTGAAACCTGCTGCAGAAAACCAACTCTTGTTTTCCCCATAAACGCTGGAAAAGTCAATGAAGCTGTGTACTACGGTGATGGGCGGCAGGATAAAACTGATAGAAAGAAAGCTAGATGACCAGGCTTGCAGAGCAAAGCTCTTGATATATCTAAATGTTATGCCTCAGGGGGGACAAATCAGATTAAGAACAGCTTCCAGGAGGGACTGAACAATTGTAGCTTTTCTGGGCATAGCGAAAGCACTGAACAAAGAATGAGGCCCAACTGGCGCCTTTCAGACTCAGTCAAGAAACAAAAACAACAGAGCGCCACGCCTGCAACAAGGATTTTCAGGAAAATAAGATTGTGATATGAACAGGGAAATTGGAGAAGAGTAAAACACCCTCAGCACACAGCTTTACATAATGCGTCTCTGTAACAATCACAAGGGCATGGCTTGGCTGTCATGCCAGATTAGAACAGTGCCCAGTGCAGGGACAGGTTTCCATGCCACTGTGCCAGTGCGCATGTGACTCAGGGACCCCATTGCAGGACAATTACAATGGCTCCTACACCATTCACTATCTAAATGCCGTTGTGGCACAGGTTTCTCTTGAGAGTCTGGGGGAGGGGCCACCAGCTGTGGCCCCCTGAATATAGGGCTGGTTCTATGCTGACCCCAGCCTGGGGCTGAGCTAGTCTGCCTGGCTCTGTGGAGGCACTTTTCTCTCTGCTTCTCTCCAGCTAGTAACCCTTTTGCTTCTGCTCTGCCTGTCAGGGGCTGTGGGGCTCCTCTGCCCATCCTTTGGGCAGTGTTTGCTGCGGGGATGATCTGGACCAATGGCAAGGAGGCAGGCAGGCCCCTGGAACCAGCCCTCCCAGGTGAATGGAGTTCTACCATTCCCTTTTCCCCACATTAGGCCAGAAGCCACCATTTTCCAGAGGGCTCCCATTGCTGGGTGTCTCCTGTAGGAGCCCTCTCAGGGCAAAGGGCATCAGGACAGCGTGCCTCGCTGAGGAACCCATGGAGGGAAGCAGCCTAGCAAAGCTCCAAGTTGAGGGGAGTCACAAGGCAAGAGCCTCTGGGAGAAATTCCCCCTTCACAGAATCCCAGGCTCCATTCAGTGCTGAACTCCTGCACAGGCCAAAGGCCCTGTGCTCCAATAAAGACAAGTGCAAAGTACTACAGTTAGGAAGGACAAATAAAATGCCCAGCTACAAAATGGGAAATAACTGACTCTGGGGTGGTACTGCTGAACAGGATCTGGGGGTTATAGTGGACCACAAATAGAGTATGAGTCAATGGTGTGTTGCAGTTGTGAAAAGGGATAATATCATTCTGGGGCGTATTAATAGCAGTGTGGTATGTAACACATGGGAGGGAATTGTTCTGTTCTACTCAGCACTGGTGAGGCCTCAGCTGGAGTCCTGTGTCCTGTTCTGGGTGTGTTGAGCCAAGGGGTGGGGCGTGGATACACTTAATGAAGCCACACCAGGTGCATAAGTATAACTGGTTTTATTGCTAAAGTATAATAAGCTTTTTAGCCTTTATGCGTTATTAAATACATGCTTTTTAGCAAGCAAGCAAGGATTAATGCTCATGCTCCTTTTGCTACAGACAGTCCTGGACCCTCCAGCATTTCCTTGAGGGCTCATAGCAGGCGCTGGTCCAGCATGGGGAATTCCTGGGCACACACAAGGCCAGGGTTCGCAGGTGAGACTGTTCGTCTAAAGCAATTTGCACAGCCGTTTTTTACTTTATTTTTTTTAAGAGGGGGTGTGTGCATTTACAATCAGGCTCTGGCAGGAAACACTACTGTTTTTTATTTCCACACTTAACCCTTTTAGGCCCTTTTTTTTGTTTTGTTTAGTTGAGTGGCTGCAAGCCAGCCCGGCCGGTCAAACCCCATTCACTACTAGCGCCCCCAAAACCATTCTGTAACCGGCCAAGGTAACTTGCGGTCAGCCCCAAGAGGGTGCTGCAAGGGAGATTTAGGTTAGATGTCAGGAAAAGCTTTCTAAGTCAAAGAGTATCTAAGCTCTGGAACGGGCTTCCCAGCGAGGTTGTGGAATCCCCATCATTGGAGGTTTTTAAGACCTGGTAGGAGAGCCACCTGTCAGGGCTGATCTAGGTTTACTTGGTCCTGCCTCAGTGCAGGGGGCTGGACTGGATGACCTCTTGAGTTCCCTTTCAGCCCGACATCGCTATCATTCTAGGAGTCTCTGGATTGGGCCCTTCTCCACCCTCTCGGAAAAGAAAATGGCCCTGAGCCGAGATGACCACTGTAACAGGGCGCTGGCTGGCTAGCTCTGTCTGCATTATACATAGAAAACAGCAACCATCTCCTTGATACACAATCCCCCCTCCCTTCAGCTCCCTTTATAAGCTTCCCATCATCCTCTGCGTTAAATCTGAGCTCTTCACCTTGGCATTCAAGGCCCTACTCACCTGAATCTCCCTCTGTCTCTTTGCTGTCAACCTTTCTGCCGCCTGCCCTCTGCCCAGACCCATCACTAGCTGACCTCTCATGTTTTTCTCCCACATTCATCTCCATACTCATCCCAAGATGCCCCTGATTGCTGTGACTCCCTCCATCGGTCCTTGTCCTCTCCTCGTGCGGGATCCTCCCCCAAACCACCTCTCCTGGCAGACCCATGACTTCTTGTCTTACCTTCAGTGGACATGGAGAACAATTGAGCCCCATCCTCTTTACAACAGCTCTGAACATATTAGAAGACCATTATCTGCTTCCCCCTCAGTCTTCTTTTCTCAAAACTAAACATGTCCAGGTTTTTTTTAGTCTTTCCTCATAGATCAGGCTGTCTAATGTTTTATCATTTTTGTTGCTCTCCTCTGGACTCTCTCCAGTTTGTTCACATCTTTCCTAAAGTGCAGCACCCAGAACAGGACACAGGACTCCACCCCTCCCCACTGAAACAAATCAACTCACATAAACCCCATGGAACTATGAGAAGTGCAAGTCCCCCTTTGCCACCCACTTGAACTTCACTCTCCCTGGCTCTGCCTATTTGAAATGCAAGCTCCAGAGATGATCCGTGCCTGCTGATAGGGGGCACAGCCCTGGAACAGCTTGAGTCAAGCATTCACCCCCAGCAGCCCCTCTGTCCCAGAAAGCAGTGCTCCCTACCTCCCAGAAAGCAGCAGCCCTTCCCTGCAGCTCCCAGCTGTTCCTCCTGCCTCTCTCTGCACAGCTTGCTGCTCGCCGCCTTGGCTGCCCTGCAGGGATGGGGGCCAGGCGCACCATGTGACTGAGCAGTGGTGGGGGATATGTGACCCTGAATGCCCATCCCCTGGCCTGATTGTCTCCCTGCACAGTGCCCAGCCCCCTGTGGGGGCTACATAAATAATTAACAATTCCGAATTCAGAGAATCGTAGGACTGGAAGGGACCTCGAGAGGACATCTAGTCCAGTCCCCTACTCTCATGGCAGGACTAAGTATTATCTAGACCATCCCTGAGAGGTGTTTGTCCAACCTGTTCTTAAAAATCTCCAGTGATGGAGATTCCACAACCTCTCTAGGCAATTTATTTGAGTGCTTAACCACCCTGTCAGCTAGGAAGTTTTTCCTAATGACCAGCCTAAACCACCCTTGCTGCAATTTAAGCCCACTGCTTCTTGTCCTGTCTTTAGAGGCTAAGAACAATTTTTCTCCCTCCTCCTTGGAACAACCTTTTATGTACTTGAAAACTGTTATCATGTCTCCTCTCAGTCTTCTCTATTCCAGACTAAACAAACCCAGTTTTTTCAGTCTTCCCTCATAGGTCATGTTTTCTAGACCTTTAATCATTTTTGTTGCTCTTCTCTGGACTTTCTCCAATTTGTCCACATCTTTCCTGAAATGTGGTGCCCAGAACTGGACACAACACTCCAGTTGAGGCCTAATCAGCACGGAGTAGAGCTAAAGAATTACTTCTTGTGTCTTGTTTACAACACTCCTGCTAATACATCCCAGAATGATGTTTGCTTTTTTTGCAACAGAGTTACACTGTTGACTCATATTTAGCTTGTGGTCCACTCTGACCCCCAGATCCCTTTCCGCAGTACTCCTCCCTCATGCTCAACTAGTGATTAAACCAAACTCCTCACTGGTTCCCTTGAAAGTCTGAGTGTCTGAAGGGAATGAGTCAAAGGCAAGGCCAACTGAATGGGTGTCACTGGGTGGACGGGAATGGTCCATGCTTTGTCCTGGCTAGCTGTGGATACAAAGCTACCTGGTGCAATTCCTTTTGGGTGAGATAGGGCCCAGACGAAGTGTGTGCAGGGGAGCTGCAGGGGGTGGGCAGGGGAGAGTTCAGCACACCAGGGAGGAGGCAGCTTAACTAGTTAGTGGATTAAAGCAAAGAAAAAAATCTTCTCCTCCGGTTAAAAGGAAAAGATAAAACCAAGTCCAGCCCAGTCACAAATGAAAACCCCAGTGGTAACTAGGGAGAGAAAAGTCCATTATGACCATCTTGTCTGACCTGCTGCATAACACAGGCCACAGAACCTCACTCAACAATTCTTGTATGAATCCCGTAACTTCTGATTGAGCTAAAAAGGTATCCAGTCTTGGCTTAAAGACCACAAGTGATGGAGACTCCATCATGTCCCTAGGTAAGTTTTTTCCAATAGCTAATTTACTCTCACATAACCATTTGCACCTCATTTCTAGTCTGAATTTGTCTAACTTCAAATTCCAACCACTGGATCTTGATCTGTCTTTTCTGTTAAATTAAAGAGCCGTCTAGTATCAGACATCTCTTCCCTATGTAAGTACTTGCAGACAGTGATCAAATCACCTCTTCACCTTAACAGTATAAACAGAGCTTCTGTAGTCTCTCCATGTTCTCCAGACCTTCCATCAGTCTTGTAGCTCTTTTCTGAACCCTTTCCAACTTTTCAACATCCTTTTTGAAGTGTGGACACTTTTAGGATATAGATATTCAGGCCTGTCTGCAAAGGCCTGTACTTTAAGAATTTAAGGGTATTCTTATCACTTGGCTAGTTCTAGAGGTATAAAAGAAAGAATCAAAATCACTGTCTGCTGGTGTAAGGGCCTTCTCTTACTGTGACAGTTTGAGGCCCTGTTCTTAGGCTAAGGCCTTTGGCTAAGCAGCAGAGGCAGCCATAAGCTGGGAAGCGAACAGTCACATCCTCACATTCCAAACTAGTCACATTGAAATAAGGTGCTATTGGGCTGTTAGGCACTATCAGGACAGGATTGTATTCCTGTCACCTCCAGAGAAAGGGAAGTGCCTAGAAAATGTAAAAGGAAACTTAGTTTGATAGCATCCTGTCTGGCAAGAACTCACTGTCTGGCAAGAACTCACTTATCAATAGCTGGGATGTGAAATCCTCACTTCTGTATTGTTTTGTCATTATAGTTCCCACTTTGCTATTGTTTGTCTGTATAATCTCTGTCTGGTTCTGTGATTGTTTCTGTCTGCTGTATAATTAATTTTGCTGGGTGTAAACTAATTAAGGTGGTGGGATATAATTGGTTAGCTAATCATGTTACAATATGTTAGGATTGGTCAGTTAAATTTCAGTAGAATGATTGGTTAAGGTATAGCTAAGAATAATACTATATAAATTAGGGGCAAACAGGAAGTAAGTTGGGATTCGAAAATAAGGAAAAAGGAACTTGTATTTAAGCTTGCTGGAAGTTCACCCCAATAAACATCGAATCGTTTGCACCTTCGGACTTCGGGTATTGTTGCTCTCTGTTCATGCAAGAAGGACCAGGGAAATGGGAGAGTGAAGGAATAAGCTCTCTAACAGACACCAGGGCCATTCTGTTCTAATACTGTTCTCATTAATATTGTGTGCACTACCTCCCACTCACTGTTCACCCTCTTAGCTACAGCATCGCACTGGGAGCTCATCGTCATTTGTTTATCTGCCATGACCTCTGAAGCCTTTTCAGTGTCCCTGCTTTCCAGACTACGCTCCTATATTTTGTAAGTGTGGCCTACGTTCTTTGTTCCTCGACAGCCTCTGGCTATATCAAAACACACGTCCTGCAAATGAACTCATTTTACAAAGTGATCCAAGTCACTCTGTATTACTGATCAGTCCCCATCATTATTTACCACTCCAGCAATTTTCGTGTCTTCTGCAAATTTAACCTGAGGGGAATTGCTGGGATATAAATTATGCATTTTGAGCTAAGACTCCGATACCGCGTCTCAGGAAATCTTAAAAATACAAATTGGTTTGAATCGAAGAGTGAAATGGACTGAAAATTGGCTGGAGGGTTGTGTTACAGGAGTGCTCTATGCCTGTATATAGGCAAATGGTTAATAGGTGAGGTCATGGGGCTTAAGCATAGCTCCTGGGTTTTGCAGAACCTATAAAACTCATTGGCCCTGCTTCCTGGACAGCTCCTCATGGAGCTCTTAACTCAGTATCAAAAGTGAACGAGTTTTTACTGCTTTAACTCATTGTTGTGGCTCACCAGAGGCACTGGGTTACTTCAGAAATCGCTGTGAATGGCCTTACCTGGCTTGTTGTGAGGCGGATGCACGGGCTGCCTGAGCAGCACTTGGGCAAACTGTGAAATGGCTCAGACTGGACAAAGAAAGCAGGGCAATCAGAGCGGACACTGAAGGCAGCAAGGAGTTAGCGCTGCTTCCAAATCTGTCAGCACCTACAGCTAGCAGGTGAAACATGGCAAGATGTAATAAACTGCTTGGAAATACGTGGTGGCTAAAAGGCGTGTCATCTGCGAGAGCATGTTTTCAGTACAGCTGATCAGAATGAAACTAACACTCACGGCCCAGTGTTCTAAATGGCACGGTACTGAGTTGTGGGGAGGTGTAATATCTGTTAGGTAGAGTGAGCAGCATTGGTTACATTCATGGGAGATACTAAATTGGGTGATGTTGGAAATGCTTTTCAGGGCACAGGCAGTCTGCCCCGGAACAGAATGATCAGGCCCTTGGTCAAGGAAAAAAAAGGGAAATTGAACCAAGGCCAGTGCAAACAACTCTGTAGAATGACCCAATTCATTGGCAGGGAATAGGGGTAGGGTGACCAGATGTCCCGATTTTATAGGGACAGACCCGGTTGTTGGGTCTTTTTCTCACATAGGCACCTATTACCCCCTACCTCCTGTCCCAATTTTTGACACTTGCTATCTGGTCAGCCTAAATAGGAGAGGAGAGGAATTTGCTGAGAGGCTGATGGGGGATGCAGTGTAAATCGGGGTCACAGGATGAAATTAGGAAAAGGTAAATGTCAGGAAAATCTTCTCAGCGGGGAGCTCTGACTGACAGGACCCATCTCCCAACAGGAGGGGGAAGAGTCCCATTCCTAAGGGGAATAATCTAGGGTTGGCAGGGGAGGGGCCAGGAGGGCTAGCTCTGCCTCCCCATCCCTAACACAGTGATAGCCCATAGGCTGCCAGCTACCAGAGATGAAGAGCGCCGAACTCAGTGACTGCATTGGGCTCAGGGTCTGCTCGTTATCAAGCTGATACCAGGTCACCAGGGTGTAAGGGCTTGTGGAGATAGGAAAGTGCCCCCAGTTATCCTGGTAAAGTTAGATGGCTATGGCCATGCTGGCATAACCCCTGTGAGGACACTCATTCTGGTGGAAGTTGGATTTTTTCTCTTGAGCTTAAACCCTTACCTACACATGACCTAAGCTAACCCATGGAAAGGTCTCTCAGACCAGAATAGCTGTGGGTTATCCTGGTATAACTAGATAGGTGTAAATTCACACCTTAGCTAATACTGGCATCAGTTTTCTGTGTAGCGAAGCATTGAACAAAGAAATCACTGTGCCCTGAAGGCCTAATCAGTGCCTTTCAGATGCTGAAACAACTGAGGTCAAAGCCTTTAGTAAAGAAACTTCTGCAGAAACGAAAGGGGAAGTTTAACCAATAACAACCCCACCAAGAGCTCTTCCCTGCCACCAGTTGGTGGGGCAATGCCCAGTGGAATAAGGAGTCTCAACTTAAATTACTCACGCATGGCAGACAAAGGGGCCACAGTGGATTGAAAAGGCATTCACATGGCAGCCAGCAGATCCGTGTACATGCCTCTCTGCTGGCAAAGTTCTAGCCGGGCTGAGTGTGGTTGGGAGGGAGACAGCCCCAGAGTTCTCCCTATCCCCCTTCCCTTGACACTGCACCATGGCACGGAGGGAAGGCTGGCTTCTGTTCCAACAAGCCTGAGAGCTGTAAGATGGGAAGGAGGTCTGATTTCTCCAGCCAGTCATGTCCCAGGAAGTCTTAGTGAGCAGAAGGCAGGTGATGCAGCCAAAGGCGAGTGATACACACTTGGATCACATGCTGTAAAACTAATCGCGTGGACCGCATGACCTTCTGGCGGTGATTTATTTACATGTATGAGCATATAGACAGAGGGCACGATCCTGCCCCTTTGGATTCCAGGGGAGTTTGCTCTTGCTATCAGTGGGAGAAGGATCACACCTGGAGAGAGTGGCTATGCAGGCTTGAGTGGCCCGTCCAGGGAATTAAAAATGCCAACAATGACAAAAACAGAAGCAGCAGATCAACTGCCTTTCCCTGGTCTGTAATAGCCTGTCCAGAACCAGCCTCCCCTCTTACCCACAGTACAATTTGTGCAAAACTTTAGGAACCCAGTAAAACACCATACACATGTACCCACACCTGCGTACACAGATGCATGTACATATACACACATACACGAACATGCACATACCATGCATGCAAATACACAGACACACATACTGTAGCAAGGCAAAAGAGCTAGTTTATTAGAAATACCCACTTTCACACCTTATGGGGGGCTGAAGGCTCTAAGGGCCAGATCAGGGCCTGCCCTCACCTGCACAGGCTGGCTGCCCCCATCCCAGAGAGAAGAGGAGGAAAGCAGCCTCTACAGGCTGCAATCGCCCCCTGCACAGATGGGTGGGGAGTGGTGGGGTGGTGAGGAAAAGGCAGAGTCAGTGCGGCCCCGCACAACATGCCAGCCAGGGGGCATACAGTGTGTCAGCTATTGGGTGCTGCAGGGTACATCCCTCCCGAGCAGGGAGGCCAGTGGTGTCTCTGAGCCAAGACCTGCTTGTGTCCAACAAGGTGCGGTCCAATCTGCAGGGCATGTAACAAACCGCAATTGCCCCCCAAGAGTGCTGAGGTCAGAAAATATAAGTCTCTAAAATGTCACTAAACTTCTCTGCTCCCCCCCGCCCCCTGGGGTCCTTGTTTCACCCAGAGCGGGGGCCATTTGCTCCACAGGTGGCTCGTTCCAATCTATGTGCTTGAGGGCGGGGGAGAGTGCTGGCCCTGGACAGAGGGTGAATTCTCCCCTGGATCCTGCTTCTTGTGCTACTGGGACTGGGGGAAAGAGGACAAGCACTGTCAGAGGAGGGCTTTCCCCTGCTTTATTTATGCTGCCCCCACCCAAGGCGTTACTGAGCTCAGACATTGCGCTGTTTCCCTAAGGGAGAGTGGAGTGTAATCACCATAGTCACATGGGGCAGATAGCAGCCATGTAATTCTCTTATCTCCTCTGGGCATTGGGCAGGAGCTGACCTGGGCAAGAAGCAGACCTGGGCAAAGCTTCGCAGCCTCTAGTGAAAAGTCAGGCTCGTTGTTACACAAGAACGGGGGCACCATTTAGGGAGGGGGGTCCCTCTCCCCAGGATTGGTGGCTCAGGCTTCTGTCTGAACTTAGAGACAGCATGGCCACACACTCTGTCTCTGTCTCTTCCCCCGCCACCCACACATGCACATTCCCTGTCACACACTCACCCCTCATCCCCTGCAGACACACACTTCAGTTGCAAAGTGGCTGGCAATCTAGTAGGATGCCCATGGAACAATGGGATTGAGAAACCTGCCTCACATGACGCTGCCCCATGAGGCAATGCACCCCTCGCCAAAGCACCCTCCAGCCAGTTGCACAGTGAGATAGCTACCCACAGTACACTGCTCTCTGGGTCAATGCAAGAGCTGCTGGTGTGGATGTGCTCGTCCAACACAAGGAACATAGTGTGGACATGCAACAGTGGTTTAATTAAAGCAGCATAACTTTTGTTGACAAAACTCTGTAGTGTAGACAAGGCCTTAATGAGGTTCCCAAATGCCCCCTCTGGTGGCTGAGAGCCTGTGTGCCCAATTAGAAACACCCCCTGCAACCAGCAGCAGCGCTAGCAGCCCAGGGACCAGAGGGGCACTCAAAGCACTTCATGTGGGTAAATAGCTCCTTGTCACCTAGCTGATAGGATGAGAGCCAGGAGAGAGCAGTTTCTGGTGAGCTTTGGCTGAGAGAAGAAGTCTCCTCCATAAAGCTGATCAGTTTTATTTTCAGTGTAATGGTCAGTGCTTCCCTTAGACATTTCAGTTGCTCCTTGCAGCCCAGTGGACTAGTTTGCCTTTGTTATATTCACTGCTACTGTAGCCCAGTGGGCTAGCTTGCCTTTATTACATTTACTGCTTTGCATTATATTCTGCTTTGCATTATATTCAGCAGTAATGCGAGAAACCTACAGGCCTGTATCCTGTAAAACATTAGCTTCAGCAAGTTGGCATAAGGCTTGAGGCCTATGAACTTTGAACAGATAAGTTCTGCACAGTTAAACGGCTCAACAGAACACTCCAAGTATTTGGGGAGCTGAAAATAGAGTTTAAGGGGAAGTTCTGACCACGGATACATGCGTCAACCACAGAAGTGTCCTGGCAATGAACTGACGTACATAGTAGATACATGATATACATCTAAGGCTAGCCTGTTTGCTTGCCTATGTGTCTTTTCTTATCAGTTTCTTATTTTCTTATGGGTTTGATTATTTGTTTTATTATAATAGGTTTATAGATTTATATTAGAGTATATTTGGGCTGTAACACCGCTCCTGTTTGTTGAGCTAAGGCAAGGTTAGCACACATATGTTTGGGACCTTTCTCCTAGATAAACAACAAGGAGTCCGGTGGCACCTTGAAGACAAACACTTTTATTTGGGCATAAGCTTTCGTGGGTAAAAAACCCACTTCTTCAGATGCATCAAGATAGATGGTGGTGAGCTAAAGCATAAGGTCCATGTATGGCTGTGACTTTTAACATAGAGGATGCGTTAAAGCAGGTTGGCATAGGGGCTTTCCTAAGTTCATACCTGTCATAAATATAAAGGGAAGGGTAAACCCCTTTAAAATCCCTCCTGGCCAGAGGAAAAATCCTCTTACCTGTAAAGGGTTAAGAAGCTAAAGGTAACCTCGCTGGCACTTGACCAAAATGACCAATGAGGAGACAAGATACTTTCAAAAGCTGGGAGGAGGGAGAAAAACAAAGGGTCTGTGTCTGTCTGTGTGATGCTTTTGCCGGAGACAGAACAGGAATGGAGTCTTAAAACTCAGTAAGTAATCTAGCTAGGTATGTGTTAGATTATGATTTCTTTAAATGGCTGAGAGAATAGCTGTGCTGAATAGAATGAATATTCCTGTCTGTGTGTCTTTTTTGTAACTTAAGGTTTTGCCTAGAGGGATTCTCTATGTTTTGAATCTAATTACCCTCTAAGGTATTCACCATCCTGATTTTACAGAGGTGATTCTTTTCTTTTTACTTCTATTAAAAGTCTTCTTGTAAGGAAACTGAATGCTTTTTCATTGTTCTAAGATCCAAGGGTTTGGGTCTGTGGTCACCTATGCAAATTGGTGAGGATTTTTACCAAACCTTCCCCAGGAAGTGGGGTGCAAGGGTTCGGAGGATTTTGGGGGGAAAGACGTGTCCAAACTCCATTTTTTCAGGAACCTAGATGAAGTTTGGTGGTGGCAGTGGAAATCCAAGGGCAAAGGGTAAAATTAATTTGTACCTTGGGGAAGTTTTAACCTAAGCTGGTAAAAGTAAGCTTAGGAGGTTTTCATGCAGGTCCCCACATCTGTACTGTAGAGTTCAGAAGGAACCTTGACAATACCCTTTTAAACTTAACAGGTACACCACAACTTGGAAAGAACCGAAATAACCAGTGAGGACAGAAATAACAAATGTGATACCTAAGCACAAAAGGGCCATGGTAACGAATGGACGTATATGATAATAAGTTGAGATCATTGATATACTAACCTATAGGAAAAAAACACTCCAACATTAGTAAGGTGAGGAAAGACAAATATGGAAAAGGGGAAAAGTCTCCAACTGAATATGCATCAAACATAGTGGCATCAGTGTAACGTATTATAAAAGTGGCATCCCAGCCTAGGGATGAGAGATGTAGTCCTCGGGAGGAGCCAGAATGATGGCCGTTGGTGATGATGAGGAAGGTGATGGTGTTGAGGAAGATGATGGCTAACATTTTATGTTGTCCTACAAGGGATGGTGTGAGTATATGGATGTGCAGATGTACATTCTGTAGTATCTCTATCTACCTTACTGCGTTGGGGTGTTTGTGACTGTGCTAAATGTATTAATAAACTATATTCGTAAACATAAAAGAGTTCCTATAGTGTGAGTGTTGCAACTGTGCACATTGGGATTCCCAACTATATAATAATTTGAATAATACTGGGCCTGGTCTTGGGGCAAGAACCTGGCAACCCTCAAAGTGATAACTGGGGATTCGTAAGTAATCAATATAATTAATACAGAATCTAAAGATCAGGCAACATCCTGATGGAAATCAGAGGAAGTTTTATTATATATACCTCTGCTTCTCGATCAGGAAATAAAAATGTTTCCTTTCTTGAATTAGTCTATGGACCACTGGGACTTTTTTTTTTTTTTAATAATTCCTACCAGCTCTTAATCCTACCAGGTTATTACAGCCTTAGAACAGGTCTCTTTACTAACTTCCTTAATATATGATGTCATAAATAGAAAGGGAAGGGTAACGACCTTTCTGTATACAGAACTATAAAATCCCTCCTGGCCAGAGGCAAAACCCTTTCACCTGTAAAGGGTTAAGAAGCTAAGATAACCTTGCTGGCACCTGACCAAAATGACCAATGAGGAGACAAGATACTTTCAAAGCTGGACCGGGGCGGGAACAAAGGGTCTGTCTGTGTGTGTGATGCTTTTGCCGGGAACAGAACAGGAATGGAGTATTAGAACTTGTTAGTAAGTAATCTAGCTAGAAATGCATTAGATTTCCTTTTGTTTAAATGGCTGGTAAATAAGCTGTGCTGAATGGAATGTATATTCCTGTTTTTGTGTCTTTTTGTAACTTAAGGTTTTGCCTAGAGGGATTGTCTATGTTTTGAATCTGATTACCCTGTAAGGTATTTACCATCCTGATTTTACAGAGGTGATTCTTTTACTTTTTCTTTAATTAAAATTCTTCTTTTAAGATCCTGATAGCTTTTTCATTGTTCTTAAGATCCTAGGATTTGGGTCTATGTTCACCTGTGCAAATTGGTAAGGATTTTTATCAAGCCTTCCCCAGGAAAGGGGGTGTAGGGCTTGGGGAGATATTTTGCGGGGAAGACGTCTCCAAGTGGGCTCTTTCCCTGTTCTTTGTTTAACTTGCTTGGTGGTGGCAGCATAGGGTTCAAGGACAAGGCAAAGTTTGTACCTTGAGGAAGTTTTTAACCTAAGCTGGTAAGAATAAGCTTAGGGGGTCTTTCATGCAGGTCCCCACATCTGTACCCTAGAGTTCAGAGAGGGGAAGGAACCTTGACATATGAGTATGCTCTTGAAAATGACATTATTTTAGAGGGCAAATTTTCTTAACATTTAAAACATATAGTGTCATATTACATTTTCATTAAGGTACAGTTAATAATCATCCAGTTGGGTCACAGTAGATACACACTCAGGATTTCTATATTACATTCTAAACCTGAACAGTTTCCAGAGGCTAAAATAGGTTTTTAGATCAGTCATTTGTAAATGCAAGTTCAATTTTTACATTTGTTTTGGTGTTTTGAATCTTTACACCTTGAGTAGTTTGAACTGGCACGTGTTTTCATTTGTGCTGGAGAAATATCAAATGCATTATACAAATAGATTACAATGTTTAAGACTTTATTTCTATTTACTGAGTTGCTTAGTAAGAAAAGAAAACACGTTGCAATTGGAAAAAGTGATAACATTTTTATCTACTGTAAATACACCTTCAGGTGTCTTAGAGCTGATAGGAAAACCATGTTGGCCAATCTATTGTAATATTTTCTTTCCAGTCATCACTTCAAAAGCTTTTTCTCTTTCCTTTTTTTTAGGCTGGTGTCACCATGCCTCAGTGGGTCACAACTGAGAATACCAAATTCAGGACAAGCTGCTGGGGAAAAGGGCAGACTCACCCTGGTTATTCTTCCATGAGATATACCAAACCAGCAACAAAAGTAAACGTCTTTCTCACCACACAGGCTAACGAGAAGTCAGAAATGCAGCCTCCTTGGGCAGTCCAGTCCTGGATTCAACACCCAGACACTAAACTTAATGATGAGTGGTTATTTAAAACCAGTTTCATCAACCAAAGGGTCCTCCTGAGCCCAAAGGAGCAGCCACATACCCAGGTCAATATATAACTCAGATCTTACCCAATAATCACGTGGTTGCCAATCCTTTAGTATCTAATATCTAAAGGTTTATTTATAGAAAGAAAGAAAGGAAGGAAAGAAAGAAAGAAAGATGAGAGTTAAAATTGGTTAAAGGAATCAAATACATACAGTAATACCAAAGATCTTGGATCAGGCTTGTAGCAGCGATGGCATAAACTGCTGGCTTGTTAAGTTTCTGGGTGCTTCCAAATAATTGGAAGGTCCTCAGTCCCTTGGTTAGAATGCTCCCATTCAGCTAAGTCCATAGTCCAGAGATCAGAGCAGGAAAGAGGCAACATGGAGATGCTTCTAGGGCCTTTTATAGCTTCTGCCATGTGGAGGGAAACTCATTGTCCCAAACAAAGCCCTCAGTACAGTTTGTGGAAAAATACAGGCGCACAAGATGGAGCTCAGTATCACATGATCTAGTCACATGCCCTTGCATGCTTTGATGAGTCATGGCAAGGGCCATTACCAATATTCTAGCTAGAACGTCCACATGAAAGTTCATTAAATGTGGACTGGCTTTTTCCATGGCCCACTATGTTTGTTGGTGGGCCATCACTTGAATACTCCATTCAGAATGCACTGGCTAGACTGGACTTAAACTGCCTTATGGGTGTTTCCACAGGAGCAAAAACATTTGAAATACAGGTACATAGTCAATATTCATAACTTCAGATACAAAAATGATGCATTCATACAAATAGGATAATCCTATGCAGTAAATCATAACTTTTCCATTGACATCTTACATGACATATTTTGTATAAGATTTGTTGCAATTATACAACAGTGGTAGCAACAATGATCTATGTGGTCATATTTTAGAATCATACAACATCACAGCTAGTGCCAAAATGAATTTATTCTCTAATTTGTTAGTTATTCCATGTTTTAGAAGAATATTTGAGGGGAAACTCAACTACTTTAGACTTTAAAGCTTTTTAATGAGAAATGAGATCTAAAAATTGAGTGTGTATATTTGCAGCTTATAATTTTCCAAAAGGTAATATAAATTAAAATAAAAATGTATGTGAGTGTTTGAGGGTGATTGGTGTGACGTTGTAAGGAAAATGATATTAAGCAAATGTTATGCATGAATTTTATTTACTGGTTAAAGTTATTAGTTCTTGTATTAAGGCTCCAAAACTGATATAGGAAAGTAAATGCAAAGTAATGCACATTGGAAAACATAATCCCAGCTATACATATAAAATGATGGGGTCTAACTTAGCTGTTGCTACTCAAGAAAGATCTTGGAGTCATTGTGAATAGTTCTCCAAAAAAATCTGCTCTATGTGCAGTGACAGTCAGAAAAGCTAAATTGTTAGGAACCATTAGGAAAGAGATAGATAACAAGACAGAAAGTATCATATTGCCTCTATATAAATCCTAGTACGCCCACATCTTGAATACTGTGTGTAGATCTGGTTGCCCCATCTCAGAAAAGATATATTGGAATTGGAAACGGTACAGAAAAGGGCAACAGAAATTACTAGGAGTATGGAACGGCTTCTGTATGACGAGAGATGAAAAAGACTGGGCCTGTTCAGCTTGGAAAAGAGATGACCAAGAGGGGATACGATAGAGATCTATAAAATCATGACTGGTGCGGAGAAAGTGAATAAGGATGTGTTATTTACTCCTTCTCATAACAGAAGAACCAGGGATGAACCAATGAAATTAATAGGCAGCAGATTTAAAACAAACAAAAGGAAGGTATTTTTTCACACAATGCAGAGTCAACCTGTGGAACTCATTGCCAGGGGATGTTGTGAAGGCCCAAATTATAAGAGGCTTAAAAAAAGAACTAGATCAGTTCATGGAGGATAGGTCCATAAATGGCTATTGGTCAGGATGGGCAGAGATGCTCTGAGTGTGGCAGTGTCCCTAGCCTCTGTTTGCCAGAAGCTGGGAATGGGCGACAGGGGATGGATCACTTGATGATTACCTGTTCTGTTTGTTCTCTGTGAAGCACCTGGCATTGGCTACCGTCAGAAGACAGGATATTGGGCTAGATGGACCATTGGTCTGACCAAGTATGGCCATTCTTATGATACCTCAAGGCTTGCGATAGGGAATGTGAGGGAAAATTAACAGGACATTAAACTCAGGTCAAGGCCCTGACTTTGGTCAAGCTTGCCTGCAGGCCATAAACTGAGATCCTGCTTGCTTATGTGTGTCAAGGGGTAGGAGAAATTACAGTGGAAAGTCCCCAAAATGGAACAATGGTTTTCTGTGCATAAGGGGCATGAAGGGGCAGTATGGAAAAGTCCCCAGGCAGAACAAATTTGCAATAGTCAAGCTTATGACATATATAACCACAACAGTTGTGTTAGAAAGGTTGCTGACTGCAAAAGAACAGACAGTGAATAACAGGAAGGGCCTAGTGGGAGAGACGCTTGTTTTTGCTTTTGACCAGTGTTAATTATGCAATGTATTCCAAATAAGGTAATTAATACGGATATATGTGTAATTTGTCTGTGGTTTTAAGCTTTAAAAAGCTGTGTGTGCTTTGCATTGGGGGGCAGCTACTTAGTGCTGTTACCCCCCTGCGCTTGTAATCAATAAAGGAGCCTCAGGCTTGTTCTGATCCAAACACAATGCGTGGTTAATTCTTCCACGACAATCTTGGTGCCATGACTCGGATAGACAGCTGATGCCCAGAACCGGAGAACTGCAAGCAGTTCCCCGCCAGACCCAGGGCCCATCTGAAAGGTAAGAGACCTTTTGAAATCTCTATTGTGCGTTTCTGGTGGAGGACTGCCCCTAGGTTCTGGGTTCGGGTGAGTTGCCCTCTCTAGTCGGTCTTTTTGCTGCCAGACATGCCTGACGCCCTTGGGGTGGGTTAGAGTTCCTTTCAGGTTTGGTTTCCCCGGGAAGAGCCACTGAGGGTGGCTGGGCAGGTCGTGGATAGACCTGGGCAGGTCGTGGATAGACCTGGTTCCATGTGCCAGTGTGAAAGTGAAGGTTGGTAGACCGGTGTGAATGTGAGTCACAGGAAGATGCCTAGAGCACCCTGCGAAGCCGTGGGCTCATGACCGGTGAGGGGCTGTCTGGGTCTAGGAGTGTGTGATCCAATCCCTTCCGTCCTCAGACAGTCTGTTTCCATACCCTCTTTCCTCCCCTGTCTCTCGTTCCCGCCTGAAGGCGGTTTGAAAAGCCACTGACTGGTCTGATCACCTCGCCCAAAGCAACAGAGTATGCGGCGCCAACTGACACTGTTTGCTGAAGGGGAGCTGTAAGAGAGTCATGGAGGCCCTAAACAAACCTTCCCTGTGTGAGTGGGATGAGTGAATTGAGTCGGGTACTGGGGGGGGCGTGGGCTGGAGGATCCAAGGGGATTCCCGCCTCGCCAAGGGGGCCGGTGAGTCAAAAAGGATCACTGTCCCGCCAAAAGGCACACCAGCATACTACATGTACACAAATTATAGTCCTCTCACTTGCAAGTTTCTAAAGAAATGGAACTGGTATACCAGGGATGATCCAAAATTACAGTCTTCCCTAGAGAGAAAGTTTCGACCTTGACAAGATTGTGCACCTCAGAAGTGTGCTTCTGGCCAATGTCAGTGTGAGGCATATTTCTATTGGCATGAAGAAACAGAAAAAACAAAAAAACAAAAAACCGGCACCTTGAATCTCAAATAAGGAGTCTCAAGGACTCCCAGGAGAAACTTACAACACAATTAAAAGAGATAAAAAGAAAATTGGCAAACAATTTAAATCCAATTAAGCCGGCAAGAAATTTTAAGCAACAGAAGCCCCTTACATTCACCCCTAAGACAGTACTCAGGAAATGTTCCTCTTGCGCCAATTCCCAGGCATTGGTGCTTTGGGTCATGAGACCTCGGTGTCTACACATGCACCTTGGTCTCCTACCGAATTGTATAATTTACTTTAAAAAGTTCCAAAAATAAGAGAGGACCCTGTTAAATTCAAAGAGGAATTGCAAATGGTTATAAACTGTTATAACCCTACATGAGCAGATTTAAACCAGCTTCTACGAGGGGTCATGCCTAGGGAAACACTGAGTTGCGTTTGTGAAGAAGCTCAGTGGCCCAAGCAAAATCCAGGCCATGACCAGGAAAAGTTAAATAAAATCAGGGAGAAACAGTTAGATAAAATTCTCACAGTCTGCCCAAAGAAAGCTGACTGGACCAAAAATTAGCACCTGTAAACAAAGTAAAAATAAGAATTTGAATAAAACCCAAATACTCTCACCGCCACATTAAAACTATGTTAAAATTACCTTCCTGCTCCAGAACATACAGGAATCCCGTAATAGCCGCCCACTGCGGGGGGAGAAGGGGAAGGCCAAACCAAGGTCCCCACCGTCCACCTCCCTTAGGGACCCAGTGATGGCGCATGTTACTATTGGAAGCAAATGGGCCATTGGATACAGTAAATGTCCCTACCACCCTGGTCGATCCAAAAGCGGTAGGGGTGGGCAATACTCTTATTCCCACCCTGTCTCTTCACCTCTGTCCGTTTCTGTCGGTCCTTTGTTTGACCGTTATGCTTTCCTCCTAAACCCTTGTTCACCTGCTAACATTTTAGGAAAAGACTTGCTGTGTAAATTAAATTGTATAATCTGCTGTATCCCTTGTGGTGTGTATCTGGACGGGCCTGATCCCACTCACAATGAGGTCCTGGCAGTTTACAGGAGAAGACTGACCCCAGCCCTTCCTCATTGCAACAGTAACTGCTGGCTAAGGTCTCTCCCTCCTTGTAAGCCTTGTGACCCGATCATGCCAACCAAGTTGGATGCATTGGGTCTGCCCAACCCATTAAGATTTGCCTAAACCCAGCAAGACCCCTTCCCGAGGTGCAGCAGTACCCTCTATCAAAACAGGCCAAGGGAAAATCCAACCTGTTCTTACCTCCTGCATTCAGCGAGGAGTCATTATTCCTACAGTTAGTGAGTGTAACTCCCCCATTTTATCGTGCTGTTAATGTTGCTGTTCTTCCTTTCCTGTTGTTCCTAGCCCTGCTACTGTCCTTTCCTGCAAAGCACAGGTGCTGAGGGGTTGTTACCGCCTCAAATAAGGGAAAGGTTGTATTAAGGTTGTATTAAGTCTGGACATAAAAAATTAAGGTTATTATTAAATAAGATGCATCTAGATGTAAAGAAATAAATGTGTGTGTATGTAAATAGGTGTGTATAAATAAATAAAAGGGGGTTAGTCAAAAAGCCCACCCTCCTTGCTAACTTGGTAGTAAAACAATGCCTGTGCCCATGGAAAGAAATACTGCAACAACAACAACAAAAAAGAATTGGGCCCAGACAAGCAGGCAACCACAGTAGAGGAAAAAGAACAGGAGTACTTTGTGGCACCTTAGAGACTAACCAATTTATTTGAGCATAAGCTTTCGTGAGCTACAGCTCACTTCATCGGATGCATAAAGTGGAAAGTACAGTGAGGAGATTTTATATATACACACAGACCATGAAAAAATATACATTGTAAGGAGAGTGATCACTTAAGATGAGCTATTACCAGCAGGAGAGTGGGGTCGGGGGAGAGAAAACCTTTTGTAGTGATAATCAAGGTGGGCCATTTCCAGCACATTTCCAGGAGTTAACAAGAACGTCTGAAGAAAAGGAGTACTTGTGGCACCTTAGAGACTAACCAATTTATTTGAGCATGAGCTTTCGTGAGCTACAGCTCACTTCATCGGATGCATACCGTGGAAACTGCAGCAGACTTTATATATACACAGAGAATATGAAACAATACCTCCTCCCACCCCACTGTCCTGCTGGTAATAGCTTATCTAAAGTGATCATCAGGTTGGGCCATTTCCAGCACAAATCCAGGTTTTCTCACAGATTTAAAATCTTTTTCCATTTTCCTGGCTTTGACTGCCCTGCTGCAGCCACAACTTTGGCTTTATTTAAAAACATTTTAAATCTTGTTTATGAATGTTATAATTCTTGACTTCTGATTTGTGTCCATTTATTCTTTTACGTAGAGACTGTCCAGTTGCCCAATGTACATGACAGAGGGACATTGCTGGCACATGATGGCATATATCACATTGGTAGATGTGCAGGAGAATGAGCCTCTGATAGTGTGGCTGATGTGATTAGGCCCTATGATGGTGTCCCCTGAATAGATATGTGGGCACAGTTGGCAACGGGCTTTGTTGCAAGGATAGGTTCCCGGGTTAGTGGTTCTGTTGTGAGGAAGTTAAAAGAAAGGAAGTGAGAGGTTAACTCTGTAGTTACTGGAGGAAATTAAGCAGTGAAACTTTGTACAAATGTTAAAAAGGGTGTTATGAAAAAAAGATTTCTTTGGAGAAAGGGCACATTTCTCTGGAAGAATTTCTGTAAATAATCCAGGCAAAAGGTTATTTAAGTGAAATCATTTAACTATGAACAAGTTAGTCAAATTTGCTAAAAAAACCACTCCTGGTGTGTACAATCTTTGTTTTATAAGTTTAAGATGAATTGGTGTTTGTTTTAAAATTGTAAAACCAAAAAATACTTTTGCCAGACAAAAGAAACTAGTGTTGTTTAATTTTTGTATTTGGCATTTAATCCTTAACGTGACTTAATGCTTTACAAGATTTAAAATGTTTTTAAATAAAGGCCAAAGTTGTGGCTGCAGCAGGGCAGTCAAAGCCAGGAAAATGGAAAAAGATTTTAAATCTGTTTTGGTAACAAATAGCAGATAAAAGCTGTAGTCAGTGCCCCACACTAAGTCTTAAGGTGGCTTTGTGTAATCAATGGTCACTTTGCCAAAAGGAAGCCAAAATGGGTTGTATTTTCCTTTTAAATCAATGTGTGTTTAAAAGCAGAAGATAAAAGTTAATTGTGTCCTTTTGAGACAAAGTCTCTAAGCGGCTGATAACTTTGAATCCAAAAGCAAGCTGAGAATGTCTGTGTTAATGCAAATCACCTACATAATAAAGATAAGGAGTACTTGTGGCACCTTAGAGACTAACAAATTTATTTGAGCATAAGCTTTCGTGAGTGAGCTACAGCTCACTTCATTGGATGCATTCCCGGTGGAAAACTGACCTGTCTATAAAACAAATACAGAAAAACATGGGAGTAATTCCTCAGTTTTGCCTGAAAACAGCAAGGGTATTTGTAAAGAAAGGAATATTTTAAGCAATACTGCCAACAGTGTGTAATCTGCCAGCAACATAGTGTTGGTAAACCTGTCAAGGTTAGGCAGGCAGCACATCCCCCTTCCTGGGGACCTTTTGTAAATATTCAGATTGATTCAAATGTTTAAATGTTGTAATTGTAAGTATGTGTTAGTTTTAGTAATGTATTTCCCTGTTTAAAAAAAAAGGCAGATGCCAAAACTGTTGTAAAACTTTGTTTAAAAATTTCATACCACGATTTGGCATACCTGTGAGTAGCAACAGTGATAGTGGACCTAATGTTATTGGACAAATCATAACAAGTTATGTGCAGCTTTACGGATACAACACAATCTCCACTGCCCCCACCACCTGCAGTCTGCCAGGACAGTAAAACGTCAAAATGGGATTTTAAAAAATAAACTGGCCAAGATCTGTGCTAAAACAAATTTAAAGTGGCCAAATGCCCTCCCATTAGCATTAATGAATATGAGGGCCCCTCCCCATCAAAAGACTGGACTCAGCCCACATGAAATTCTAACAGGGCACCCGATGCAACTGTTGGCTGCACCCACACTGGCCCTGGCTCAGATGGACAGTCATTCAATGGATGACACAATGCTTAATTATTGTCAGGCACTAACGAAGTGTGTTAGGTCTTTTTTATATACAGCAGCCCTGCCACTCGCTGAAACCAGGAGACTGGATCTACATAGAGGTCCATCAGTGGGGAACTGCCCTGACCCCATGCTGAAAGACCCTTATCAAATCCTGTAAATTATCAACACTGCTGTGAAGTGCTGACAATTGACTACCTGTGAAGTGCTGAGAATTGACTACCTGCCCATCGGTCTATCTTTCCTTCTGACGTTGTTGCTCCTTCTGGACAGCAGGAGTGAAGGACAAGGTGAAAAGCCGGTAACCTCTCCCTTATCCACTGACAGAACTACTGTGCATTTGGACTTTGCTAGAAGAACCAAACCATTACAGGGTGATGTGCTAGTAACCTCTCCCCTCTAAACCACGGCTGTTCCAAGAAAGAAGAAGGAACACTCGCTCTGCTGAAACCGCCAAAGTCCAGGGATTCCTGACTACAAAAGACATTAAGAATTGGCCAAGGTGGAAAAGATGAAGTATTGTTAATTGGCAGGGAGAGAATTGTGGGGACCGCACTTGGAAATGTGGAGTTGACTCGTGGGTGGTTTTTTTCTGGGGCTGGGCTCTGTGCTTACTGACAGGTACCATCAAAATGCACTGCCCTCCCTAATTGGCTTCCAAAGAATAAATACCAAAAACACCTTGCTGCCCCTGACATTACTCACACCATTTCCTCCACCTCGGTCACCACCCCTAAAATTTACCCGAATACAGATAATACCGTATATTCTCATGAAACCCAATGGCCCAGACCTTCACATCTTAGTGATTTACTAAAATTTTGTTCAGAAAAAAATATTTTTTTTCAGTTCAGAATAGTTCATATGAGCAAATGATTGAGTGGAAAACAAATGGGTCGGTAAAAATAGAAATATATAATATTACTACAAATGAGCCCCAGGAATCAAAAATGAAGATGAATGGGTTCTATGACGGGGTAAATATGATGGCAGCTCCTGAACTCCACAGTGTATTGGACGAAGTAGGCCCTTACTGTTATTTGATCACCCAACTGGTAAATAATCAAACAAATACCCAAAAAGTTTGTTCTGCTGCTGAAAAAAATTACCTGTACTGAAAATGTGCCGGTGACTGATCATTTGACCTGTACCCTATTGTAATATACCCCTTCTTGTGCCATTCATGCCGATGCCTCTCAGCCTATCGTGAAGGTGTTTAGCCAATAGATGTGGTGTGATACTTCACAGAGGAGAGATGTGTTAGGACATTGGTGGACTGTCATTAATGCTACATTAGGGACCATTAAATTCACATTGCCCTTATCCAGTTTTTAAATTACCTCTACATATCCAAATTGCTCTGAAGGGGCTGCCATCAGGTTAGCACACCAAAGGGCCTGGGTTTCCCCTAGAAAGAAAAGGGACTTGGCTGGACACCTATGGGATGGTGAAAATAGCATAGCGGCAATCTGGAATATCCATAAAGGTCAGCAACAAGAGGAAAAATTGGGACAGTTGGAAAAAGCCACGGGCCTTATTGCTGGAGCACAGCTAGGCCACGTTCAGGCTGGTGTTGGTGAATTATATGTTATCTCCACTCTTAGTGCAATGACCCAGAAGCTTATAACAGATATGGTGCTTAGTATCGCTGGGGCTGGGAAGGCATTGCAGTGGGACCTGGCTTGTTCGGGAGATCCAAGATTTTCTAAATACCCGGCTAAAGGACATTCAGAAAGACCTCAGACGTCAGGGGTAGCCCTCTACCCTTACAGCCACCTCGGGAGTACCGTCTGATCTGTGGCCAGGGAGACATACTTGAAGATTCTCTGAGTGGAAATGCAGACGATCGCAGTGTTCCTTCCAAGCATACAGGCCGGTCGGAGGGATGTGGCTTCCACATACTGAATCCTGCCGGGTCCATGGGGAGGATGCATGTGGGATTGGGAAATTGAGAAGACATTTGGATTGGGAAGACGTTTGGGAAATTAAACCACCTCGTATGCCTAACCAATTTATAGTAAGTGCTCCTGAAATAACACCCGATATCTGGATAGGAATAGAAAATCAATGGACACTCTGGCTGCTAGAACCCCACAACTTCAGTGTGTACATAAACTGAAGCCAGGAAAAAGTTGTCACTGTTCATGATAACATTTATTGGGAGGGGATGGAACACGGGACAACCCTGACAGTTCATCTACTTTTCCAAGCTAATAATAGCTGTGTGCATGTTAAGACCACTACCTTGAATGATGTACATTTTAATCTTACCACTGCTACAGGAAGCCATATCATATATTGGCCTGCAGATAAAATTCTACAATTAGTCCTTAGGTTCCAAATACCCTTTAACTGGACTACTTTAGTACCTGATTGATTCCAAAATTTGCTTTCAATTCTACCAGAGATTCAGAAAATTTCGGACCTACAGGGACAGATTCACATACTCCAAAATATATATCAAGTTGAAAAGAATTGCTTTCATACAGCCTATAGGGAGTCTACCTTATGTACTAAGTATGATGCTTTGTGTTTTATGACTAAGACTATTCAGCAATCTCCACCCCATTGTTTTATTGTCATAGGAATGTCGTTTTTATTACTGTTTGGTATGGGGTTATGTTATTACTGTTGTAGTAGATGTGTTTATCATTGCCTGCCTGGTCCTAGACCAGTTAAGCTCAATGTAAAGGAACAAGTGGCACTAATGATTCTCAATAAACTCTATGATAACAGGAGGCAAGAGGCAGCAATGAATGTTTATGAGGAAATGCAGGTAGGAGGGGAAGAAGACGAGGAAATGCAGGTAGTATGTGAGGAAGAGAGAGAGGAAATTAATAAATTAATGACCATGGAGGTATGATAGAATAAAGTGAGGCCGAAGAGGCCTCAAAGGGGGAAACTGTGAGGGAAAATTAACAGGACATAAAACTCAGGTCAAGGCCCTGACTTTGGTCAGGCTTGCCCGCAGGCCGTAAACTGAGATCCTGCTTGCTTATGTGTGTCAAGGGATAGGAGAAGTCACAGTGGAAAGTCCCCAAAACAGAACAATGGTTTTCTGTGCATAAGGGGCATGAAGGGGCAGTATGGAAAAGTCCCCAGGCAGAACAAATTTGCAACAGCCAAGCTCATGACATATATAACCGCAACAGGTGTGTTAGAAAGGTCGCTGTCCGCAAAAGAACAGACAGTGAATAACAGTAAGGGCCTAGTGGGAGAGATGCTTGTTTTTGCTTTTGACCAGTGTTAATTTTGCAATGTATTCCAAATAAGGTAATTAATACGGATATATGTGTAATTTGTCTGTGGTTTTAAGCTTTAAAAAGCTGTGTGTGCTTTGCATTGGGGGGCAGCTACTTAGAGCTGTTACCCCCTTGCGCTTGTAATCAATGAAGGAGCCTTAAGCTTGTTCTGATCCAAATACAACGTGTGGTTAATATTTTCAAGACAGGAATATGTGGCTGTATTATCTCCTGATTTTTCTAAATTTACATATAAACTTAAAATATGGCTTTAACTGGTGTTTGTATATTTTTTTTCTTTCTTTAAATAGGAGTTAGATACAGTGCTCCTGTTAGTAATTTCTAAATTATGTGCCAAAAAGACTAGAGTTTTCAGGTGCCTAAGTAGTTCCTGGAATCATGGTTAAAGTTTTCCCCCCGCCCCAGTCTGAAATAGTGCCCTTGTTGTGGCATCAATCTCTGAAAAAGCTTCTTACTTACTAACTACGGAAGCTGGACTTGGGATGGCCCAGAGCAGCCAAGCTCAGTCGAGACCCCTGTATGCACAGGAAAGGACTGGGAAATAAACCCTCAGAGCCAGGGCACAGGGACCTTGGCACAATCAGCCTGCAGGGAAGGCTATTGAGAGGAAATCGGACAATACCATCTATCCAGGGAGGGCAGCTTGAGAATGGGAGGAGGCAGATCACTCTCATTAATTCCCCCAACAGCAGTGGACTATACTGCAGCAGGCAGCGCTCAGGGGAATGTGATGGGAATGGGCCAGAGCAGAGCCCTGTGCATTCTGCAATGCTGCAGCATTCCCCCAGCTGCAGGATCATGTTCCAGAATCCCAGCTGGCTTTTCAAATTATGGTTGTAGCAAAAATAATCCTGAAAACGTGACCCTGAATCACACCGTTGAGGCGGCAGTGTTTGCCAGAGTCTGCAGAGAGCCTGCATCAGTTGCTCTGAGAAGTGTAAACTGCACTGTCTGTCTCAGTCAGGGACAGAGGGCTCTGTGGCCAGGAAATCTGACATTTTCCTAATATGCCACAGAATTCAGCATTTTGGTGTGGAATCAGATATTTTGTTGCACCTGGCGTTTTGTTTTGTCTCCCCGCCCTGCTTGGACCTGTCTGCACCTGCCTCTGCATCTTCTCTCACAAAGGGGAGCTAATTTGATTCCAATGCACACTTGCTGTGCTATTTGATGGGACCAGGCAGCAGGAGATCAGGGAGCCATAGGTGGCATCTGGTTTGCAGTGAGGGAGTGGGGGAAGCCAGAAGCGCAGTCTGGCAAGCAGGGCCACTTCAACCCCACTGTCGGAGCCAAGGCCCAGGGATTGGAGCCAGGACGCACAGAGAGCAGAGGGAAAACATCCATCTTCCAAAAGACTCACAGTTAGAGTTATCTAGGCATTCTACATCAGAGTGTTTTCAACAGCTTGTGTGGGCTGGAGGACAGGAGGCAGGCTAGCAGCTGGGGGTAGGGTTCCTGGCCCTTTAAGAGCAGTCCAGCTGAGTGAACCAGCTGCCCAGGAGTCAGCAGAATAGTCCCAAATGCCCAGCTCTCTAGAAATCCTATCAATCCCATTCACCCCACCACCACACAGGATCATTCCCTAAAGTGTGTTCCCTGCAGCAGCCTCCTTTGAAATGGCCCTTCCCAACTCTTATCTACAAGGACTCTATACAGCCAAATGGATCACACTTGGGGAAGATCATCGCCTCTTCCCCTCCTGTTGATCTAGCATGCTAAAGGCCCCTCCTCTCCTGCTGCTATGACCGCATCAGCCCTCCCCCCCACACACGCTGAGTTTCCCTCATAGGCACCTTTTCCCACCTCGCACTCAACATCCTCACCCTCCATACCTCACCCCGCCGCCATCGCTGGTCTCCACATCCCTCTTACTCTCAACATTCCCCCCAAGCCCTCTCCTTGCTGCTCCCTTCATCTCTTCCCTCTCTTGATTTCACCCCCAGGCTTGAAACAGGCTCCCAGTTCCTCCTACAAGAGTTCCGAAATCTCTCTGATCCATCCCCCACTGTCAGACATCGCTTGGGACACAAACAAGGGCCTCCATCCCCATCTATCCTGGGCCACTCTTTACATGTCCTATGATGGTAAGTTCTTCTGAGTAGTCTTCAATGGATAGATTCTTTTGGACAGCTGCTTTTGTGTGTGCCTCCAGCTGGCCGATGGCAGACACTCTGACTTCCCTCTGAAACACATGTGCCAGAGATTTCCACCTGCTTTTCTGGATAACTTTAGAGTGAGGGAATTATTGAATCTCAGAATTTGTTAAAATGCCATTCCATTTAATACCTAGTATTTGTCGAAGGCATCAGCTTTCATGGGCATTTGGGCAGCTGTCCCTTTGATGGATTTCCAGCTTTCACATCTATATATTAAGATAGAGGTAACATTTCAGTTGAAGGTTCATTGTTTGGTTTTTAAGTTGTAGATTTTTCAATGACCAAAACTAGTTTAAACTGGTGAATGCAGCTGGCTAATGTGTGACATTTCCTTCTGGACATACCCATTGGCATGCACATTACTGCCCAGGTATACAGATTGACTCACTCCTTGTCTTCTAATGTAATGTTTGACTAGGGAGTTGCTGGGGTTTCCATTAGATTCTTAGATTCCAAAGCCAGAAGAAACCATTATGATCATCAAATTCCCCTTTCTTCCAATTGTTATATATATATATTTTTATTTATTTTTTATAGCTGCCTTCACTTTGCCTCTAAACCAGGTTGGGTTTTTTTAAACCAGTTCAGTCTTCTTCATCAATTCTGGGACTGTGGCTCTTTAGGCACATCTAGAAAGGTGTTCTTAAATGATTCCCAATCATCAGTGACATATTTCTGATTAATTCTTCCTCCCAGCTGATTTGGCTCATAATTGTTTTCAACTTTCTTTTTCTTGAGTTTGAACTTCATCCTTGCCACACATAAATTAGGGTCACTTTTGACATCAGCTCCTCGGTCCACTCAGATGTCCTGCAGAGCTGATCTAAATTTCCTTAAATACACAGATGGTCAATCTGATTCCTGGTGACTCCATCTGAGGAATTCCAACTTTCTTTATGTATATCTTTGTGTGGGAATGGTGTTCCACTGGTTATGAGCCTTGATTCCGCTCTATCAGTCTTTCATCATTCTGAGTTTGGGAACCAAGGCTGTGCTTTCTCCACTCCGTTGTTGTCATCCCCAACCTAGGAATTGAAGTCCCCCATTATTAAGCAGGGAATTTTGTCAATCAGCATTTGAGGACAATTGTAGGAATGATCTTTGGTCTCATCATAGTAGCTATTTGTTGCTGTATAATATAGAATTGTCATTTTCTTGTATTTGTTTGAAACCTGGCTTGGCACAATCAGCTGTAAATGGCTCCCAGCCTGTGAGTGAATATTCTGCTTTGAAAGTCATAATTAATGCTATTTCCTCCCTCTGAGAGGAAACCATCTTGCCTCTTCAAATATATTATGGCTTTGTTTTCATTTTTAAATTGCTTTTTTTCGGCTCCTGGCCATCAACTTTCACTTATTCCAAGGTTTTTGAGATCAGATTTGTCCATTTATTTTGCTTCTGTGCAGCTTTTGTTGTTACAGCCATTGTTCTAATGCTCCAGAAACCTACACTCATCGTTTGTTTTACCTTCCGTAAAGACCTTCTCGGAATCGTGGCTTCCTGGTTGCTTTCACCATCACTTGCCATTTGTTCCAAGACAGAGACATTACTTTGGCATGGTGTGGGACGGAATGGCTACCTTGTGTCTGTACCCAGTGGTGAGCTGGAGCCCGTTTGCACCGGTTCGCATGAACCGGTTGTTAAATTTTGAAGCCGGTTTAGAACCGGTTGTTAAGGGGGTGGGCAAACTCCAGCCCGCGGGCCACATCTGGCCCGCGGGACCATCCTGTCTGGCCCGCCTGAGCTCTTGGCTAGGGAAGCTCCCCTGAAAATCCCTTTTTAATTTTTACTCACCTGGCGGTGCTCCGGGTCTTCAGCGGCACTTCGGCGGCAGGTCCTTCACTCACTCCGGGTCTTCCGCGGCACTTCGGCGGCGGGTCCTTCAGTGCCGCCGAAGACCCGGAGCGACTGAAGGAACCGGTTCTTCAGCTTTTGGCAGCTCATCACTGTCTGTACCTTGACATTTTTACACGGATCGGTTGGTTGGCCTATCCCCAACCCGGAAAGCCAGTGGACTGCTTTTCATCTGGGCCCCACCCTTTGACTTGTGTGGCTTGAGTAGCTCTACCAGGAGTTAAACTCCCGTTGGCATTCTCTTCCCCCCCAGTTACATCTTCCTGAAACCCAGGATTGGCAAGATTCAGCTCTTAGCCAATACCTGCTTTTCTGGCCATACAAGTGTCTGAACTCTCAGCACTGTACAGAGCTAGATTGGGGACTTTATCCCATCAGGGTGGGAAGATTCTCAGCCCCATGAATCATAGAAATTTAGGGTTGGAAGGGACCTCAGGAGGTCATCTAGTCCAACCCCCTGCTTGAATCAGGACCAATCCCCAATTTTTGCCCCAGATCCCTAAATGGCCCACTCAAGAATTGAACTCTCAACCCTGGGTTTAGCAGGTCAATGCTCAAACCACTGAGCTATCCCTCCCCCCTTGAGACCCAGTGCTCACATCTAGCCCTGGAAGGCCAAGGAGGGGACTCAAAGGCCTGACATTTTTAGGTGTAGAATCACTATTTTAAGTTACTTTGGAGGTTTATTCAATTTTTTTCTCTCCCCCCTCTGAGCTCTGGGCAGTTGGACTCTTGGTAGCTGGGCACTTGGCTTCACAAGGAATAGTGCCAATAACATTTATTAGATTTTTGCAAACTCATCTTCAATGGAGATGGGGAGCTGGTTCATTGGTTCCGCCTTGTGTTAGAACAGGGTTCTTCCCCTTGAGCTTTTTACAGCTTAGCTGCTGGTTTAATGTGTGTGATGTTTTTTGCCTCCCTGTGTTTCCCTTTTGTGATAAGGGAGCCTGATTTCTGGCTCTCTGACAGATGTTTAGGGGTTTGCCTTGCCTTTTATGGAATGTTTTTCTGTTACTGGTGTTAGATCATACAGTGAAATGAACATAAACCCAACAAATTCCTCTACCCCAGGGCTGTTAATGTTAGACCCGGCCCTTCTTCAGGAAGTGTACTTAATGAAATGGCTTAGGAACCACGAGACACGCAGGTGGGAAAGGCAGGTCTTTGAATCTCTGCGTACTCTCTTGCTGCCAGAAGTAGGGTGACCATATTTCCCTGTGCTGAATACGGGACACCTGGTAAAATTACTCGTATGCAAGTGAGTTCAACAGCAATCAATTCGAACTATGCAGTGCAAACATTCAAATTAACATCAAGTTGACTGAGCCCCTGTTAAAAAGAAATATTGTGTGGCTGGATTATTTTTATTTACCGTCTTATCTTTAAGGCTTTAAGGTTCACAAGGGGAGGGGTGACACACACCCTACCCCCACACACAAACACAGAGAGGTCACACACACACACACACCCCTCCCATATGCCTCTCTTACATGGGGGTTGACCGACCAACCCGACCCTCCCTGCCCGGCGTTCTCTGCCTTCCATGCCTGGCTGGGCCCCTGGAACGGACCCACCTCACCTGGTACCTGGTGCCGTGTCTTCATGAGGCAAGATGGGGGGCAGGGGAGCACGCAGCATCACGTGCCCCTCCCCCCCTGGATTTCTGTCAGGGTTCACACCAGAATGTGGCCAGCAGCAGCCTTTTGGCACTGTGCAAGAGGGAAGGGACGGGAGCTGCTTCCAGATGCCAGGGCGGGGAGAAGGATGACCTGGCTCATGTCTTTGCAGACCTCATCTCTTCTCTCCCACCCCGTATGGCTGGAAACAGCTTGTCCCTTCCTGCCTGGACAGTGTCAAAAGGCAGCTAACACCTCCAGGTTGCTGCTGGCCACTGACATAACCCAGCCACCTCCTGTGCCCCGGCTACAGCGTGGGCAGGGAGGGGTTAAGCCCTAAGGATGATTCTGCACCAGGGCCCAGGGAACCTGACTGCAGAGACTTCAGTGAACCCAGCCAGAGAGGTGGCTAAACAGGGGAGGGTGCCTAGGGGATGGAGCAGCCCCATGCTCCCTGGGGGCAGGAACCAGGGCTGGAAGGAGGGGGGAGAGGGGAATGAAGAGGGAGCTACGCCCTTGCCCCGGAGGCTGCTGTGGAGCCTGCAGATTTGGGGCATGAACAGGCTGGAAGTTGCTTCCCGCCCTGTCCCCCCCGCCACTCCGGAGCTTAGCTGAGGGGCGGAGAGGCTTTCCCATGCCGGCTTTGGCACATGCAGGGCTCCCGGGCGCCAGCCCAGCCAGAAGCAGTGGGGGAAGAAAGGAGCCTGCTGGCCAGCCTGCTGGTGAGCTGAGCGCTTTAACCAGGGGCTGGTTCTCCGCACAGAGCTGGGAGTGGGACACGCCTTGCTGGGGGGGATTTGGAGGAGCAGTGGGGATGCGGGGGGGGTGACAGGGCAAAGCAGGGAGAGGACAGCGAGAGGGGGGGCACACATAAAGGGCCAAAGGGTGGGCAGCAGAGGTGACACGTAACCGGCTGCCACCTGGCGCGTGCCCGCACTCCCCAGCCATCGCAGCGTGCAGCCGGCCAAAAATACTGGCCAAAAATGGGACAGGGGTTTGGGCCCTGATGGCTGAGAGCTGGCACGCAGCAAGGTCTGTGCTGATGGACAAGCAGGGGGAGCGGCCTCCCCATGCACTGCATGTTGCCCCGCCACCAGCCTTGCACACCCACCCCCATCGTTGGCCACTGGATTCCCCCACCCCCAGCACTGGTGGGCTGGCAAGCAGGGATCCAGCCAGCAACAGGGCCTACCAGTACTGATGGGAAGAGAGACAGAAAATACAGGACAATTTGCCCATTTTTAAGAAAAAGTTGGGATACCTGCAGGAGGGCTCAAATACGGGACTGTCCCTTTAAAAATGGGACGTCTGGTCACCCTATAACTACCCCATCCCCCTATCCACCTGTGTCTCTTACCATGTTCCACCTGCTCTGTCTGGGATGCCAGCCTCAGTGCACCCTTCGTCTGCTTCTCTCATAGACGGCTTTGTACTTTCATTTGTCCCACGCCTCACGCAGGAAATGCTGTCCCCTAAGCAGGACTGCAAGACCGCTGTCCACTGCTCATTATATATAATCCATCCTTAAGACCCACAGCTTCCACGACACCTATGAGAAATTAGCCTTCTAATAATGGGGCAGTGGGCACAGACGCCGACTTTCCATTGTGCTGGGGGGTGTTCAACCCCTGGCTCTGCCCCAGACCCCGCCTCCACTACACCCCTTGCCCCATGGCCACACCCCCACCTTACCCCCACCCCACCTCTTCCCACTCTGTTCCACCCCCTCCCCCAGTGTGCCGCATCCTCACTCCTCACACCTTCCTCCCCAGAGCCTCCTGCATGCCACGAAACAGCTGATCACGATAGGCAGGAGGTGCAGGGAGGAGGGGGAGGTGCTGATCGGTGGGGCCCACTGGTGGACAGGAGGTGCTGTGGGGAGAAAAGCACCCACCATTTTTTCCCTGTGGGTGCTCCAGCCCTGGAGCATCCACGGAGTCGGCGCCTATGGCAGTGGGAACTGGTCATGTATTTAATACAGTGTTATGCTAGCAGTTAGGTGGAATCTCTGTGAGGAGTCATAGATCACCCAGATCCATTGTGATCACCCAGTCTAATCCCTTATACACCACAGGGCCTGAGACCTGCCCCACAATAATCTCCAGAGTGGATCTTTTAAAAAAAACATCTAGACTTGATTTAAAAATTGTCAGTGATGAGAATTCACCATGACCATTGGTAAGTTGGTCCAATGGTTAATTACTCACTGTTAAAAATGTACACCCTATTTCCAGTCTGAATTTGTCTCACTTCAACTGCCAGACACTGGTATACCTTTCTCTGCTAGGCTGAAGAGATCATTATTACATATTTGTTCCCCATGATGGTAATTACAGACTGTGATCAAGTCACCACTTAACCTTCTGTTTGTTAAGCTAAATAGATAGACTCATGAAGCTCAATCCTTAAAAGGCAAGTTTTCTAATCCTTTAATTGTTCTTGTGGCTCTTTTTTTTAATCCTCTCCAATTTATTGGCATCATTCTTGAACTGTGGGCACACAGTATTCCAGCAGCAATCACACCAGTGCCAAATACAAAGGTAATATAACCTCTCTACTCCTATTCAAGATTCTCCAGTTTATGCATCCCAGGTTTGCATTAGCCATTTTGGCCACAGAGTCTCCCTTGGAGCTCATGTTCAGGTGATTATCAACCACAACCCCCAAATCCAAATGTATCATTCAGGATAAATGTAAGAAACAATTAAGTTCCTTTTATGCACTTTATAGCTGAAACAATAGAAGCTACCACCCAAAACACAGGCCAAACTAAGGCCATTTAGGAATCTAAGCTATGTGGACAGAAGAGTTTCACCAGGAGATGAATGTAAATGCAGGTGGGCTGAGTTTTGTTTTTGGTGGAGCTGTGCCAGGGAGGGGACCCAGACACAGCCAGAAACAACACAGAGGCAGCCAGAGAAGGCTGCAGAAAGTCAAGGAAACTACCAGCACAACCACTTGGAGTGTGGCCTTCAAAGAAAGCTAAGAGAAAATGTTTTGGGCAGAGAGCTAACTGGAAAAAGAGGCTTGGAATACTGAGCAAGAAAACTGTCCTCTACTGTTTGATTCCTGCTGTGTTCAGGCAAACAAGACTTTGTACATTCCTTGTAAATAAACAGGGTTGCCTCATAGAAATACCTGATTCCATCATCCATTTCTTCTTGTAAAGGAAACAATGCACAAGACCCCAAATACTGGCTAGCTGCTCAGTTCAAAAAGGTCAACAAAGGCAAAACTACTAAACGCTTTGCATTTGTGACGTATCCCTTTTCTCCCCCTATGTATGTGTATTTTTAGAGTGTGAGCTCTTTGGACAGGACCCATGACTTCCTACGTGTTTGTAGAGTACCTTGCCCAGTGCAAGTGCTGCTGTAGTAATAATGGTGGTGGTGATGATGGTGGATGATGTGGTAACAGAACAACAGGATCCCAGATGCTAAGGGCCAGATTTTCAAAAATGGTCTCCACTTTCATAGAATCATAGGACTGACGGAGACCTCAAGAGTTCTTCTTGTCCAGTCCCCTGCACTCAACGCAAGACTAAGTATTATCTAGACCATCCCTGACAGGTATTTGTCTTTAAAATTTCCAATGATAGAGATTCTACAACTTCCCTCGGCAATTTATTCCAGTGCTTAACCACCCTGACAGTTTTTCCTCATGTCCAACCTAAACCTCCCTTGTTGCAGTTTAAGCCCATTGCTTCTTGTCCTATCTTCAGCGGTTAAAGAGAACAATTTTTCTCCCTCCTGCTTGTAACAACCTTTTATGGACTTGAAAACTGTTATTGTGTCCCCCTTCAGTCTTCTCTTCTCCAGACTAAACAAACCCAATTTTTTCAATCTTCTCTCATAGGTCATGTTTTCTAGGCCTTTAATCATTTTTGTTGCTCTTCTCTGGACTTTCTCCAATTTGTCCACATCTTTCCTGAAATGTGGCTCCCAGAACTGGACACAATACTCCAGTTCAGGCTGTATCAGCACCGAGTAGAGCAGAAGCATTACTTCTTGTCTTGCTTACAACACTCCTGCTAACACATTCCAGAATGTTTGCATTTTTTTTTTTTGGCAACAGTGTTACACTGTTGACTCATATTTAGCTTGTGATCCACTATGACCTCCAGATCCCTTTCCAGAGTACTCCTTCATAGGCAGTCATTTCCCATTTTGTATATGTTCAACTGATTGCTCCTTCTTAAATGGAGCACTTTGCATTCATCCTTATTGAATTTTATCCTATTCACTTCAGACCATTTCTCCAGTTTGTCTAGATCATTTTGAATTTTAATCCTATCCTCCAAAGCACTTGCAAACCACCCCAATTTGGTATCATCCGCAAACTTAAAAGTGTACTCTTTCTGTCATTATCTAAATCATTGACAAAGATATTGAACAGAGCCAGACCCAGAGCTGATCCCTGCGCGACCCCACTTGATATGCCCTTCCAACCACATATGCACCACCAGGTAGCTCCATCTAGGTTGTATTTCCTTAATGTGTTTATGAGAGGGTCATGTGACACCATATCAAAAGCCTTACTAAAGTAAAGATATACCACACCTTCTGCTTCCCCACATCCACAAGGCTTGTTATCTTATTAAAGAAAGCTATTAAGTTAGTTTGAAACAATTTGTTCTTGACAAATCCATGCTGACTGTCAGTTATCACCTGATTATCTTCATGGTGTTTGCAAATTGATTGCTTAATTGCTCCATTATCTTTCTGGGTACTGAAGTTAAGATGACTGGTCTGTAATTCCCCAGGTTTTTTTTATTCCCCTTTTTATAGATTGGCACTATATTTGCCCTTTTCCAGTCCCCTGGAATCTCTCCTGTCTTTCATAACTTTTTGAAGATAATTGCTAATGGCTCAGTCAGCTCCTTGAGTATTCCAGGATATATATCATCAGGCCCTGGTGACTTGAAGACATTTAACTTGTCTAAGTAATGTTTAACATGTTCTTTTCCTATTTAGCCTCTGATCCTACCTCATTTTCATCAGCATTAAGTTGGATGTCCAATTGCTACTAAACTTTTTGGTGAAAACTGAAACAAAAATGTAATTTAGCACTTCTGCCATTTCCACATTTTCTGTTATTGTTTTTTTCCCCTCATTGAGTAACGGGTCTACCCTGTCCTTGGTCTTCCTCTTGCTTCTAATGTATTTGTAGAATGTTTTCTTGTTACCCCTTATATCTCAAGCTAGTTTAATCTCATTTTGTGTGTTGACTTTTCTAATTTTGTCTCTACATACTTATGTTATTTGTTTATATTCATCCTTTGTAATTTGACCTAGTTTTCACTTTTTGTAGGACTCTTTTTGAGTTTCAGATCATTGAAAATCTCTTGGTTAAGCCAGAATGGTCTCTTGCCATACTTCCGGCCTTTCCTCTTGTGCCCTTAATAACATCTCTGTGAAAAACTCTCTCTCTTGATCTTAGGGCTTGTCTACATTGGCAATTTACAGCACTGCGACTTTCTCACTCAGGGATGTGAAAAAACAGACCCTGAGCGCAGCAAGTTTCAGTGCTGTAAAGCACTGCACCAGTGCTGGGAGCTACGCCCCTCATGGAGGTGGTTTTTTTAGAGCGCTGGGAAAGCTCTCTGCCAGTGCTCTGCTGCGACCACACAAGCCACATGAAAGTGCTGTTGCGGCAGCGCTTTACCATTGCCAGTGTAGACTAGCCCTAAGACTTGCTTCCCAGGGGATCTTACCTACCAAATCCCTGAGTTTGCCAAAGTCTGCCTTCTTGAAATCCATTATCTTTATTGTGCTGTTTTCCCTCCTACCATTCCTGAGAACCATTAACTTTACAATTTCATGATCACTTTCACCCAGTTGCCTTCCACTTTCAAATTCTCAACCAATTCTTCCTTATTTATCAAAATCAAATCTAGAACAGCCTGTAGCTTTCTCCACCTTCTGAAATAAAAAATGGTCTCCAATACAGTCCAAGAACTTGCTGGATAATCTGTGCCCTGCTGTGTTATTTTCCCAACAGATGTCTGGTTAGTAGAAGTCCCCCATCACCACAAAGTCCTGTGCTTTGGATGATTTTGTTAGTTGGTTTATAGAAAGCCTCTTCCACTTCTTCTTCCTGGTTAGGTGGTCTGTAATAGATCCTACCATGACATCACCTTTATTTTTTACCCCTTATATTCTTACTCAGAGATTTTCAACAAGTCTGTCTCCTGTTTCCATCTCAACCTCAGTCCAAGTGTATACATTTTTGATATATAAGGCAACACCTCCTTCCTTTTCCCCGACCTGTCCTTCCTGAGCAAGCTGAACCCTTCCATTAAAACTTTCTTAATTTTGTGCCTTCAAAAAATTGAGTCAAAATTTTTGTATTCTCAATGAACTGTTGGTGCCAATGTTAGAAGTTAGACTTTGAGCTACTGCTATCTGTGCCCCCAATTTCTTATGTGCACAGAAATAATTTTAGAGCACTCCCTACTAGTGGTTAGACTGGTGTAACTACAAGCAGAGTTTGGCTCAGAGTTTCTGTTTCTGATACACACCCAGAGCAGTGTAAACATGGGAACATGGTTTTTCATAGCAGTTGCTGAAGGAGATCTGGCTGCTTCATCTTGTAGAGTAAAAAGTAAAAATAAAGCAATAAAATTAGCAAAATAGCATTTTAAACGGGTGTCATTTGGGGCAGGTTGATTCCCTCTCCTAAGAGTAGCTTGGCAGAATTCAATATTTTTTTAATAGTTTCAATGGATAATATCAATGTTCATTTTTAAGCTTTTAAATTCATTTTGCTTGATTTAAACGTCAGTTGCAGGCAGTTATGAAGGATTAGACAATAATCATGTTATCCCAGTAAACACTGAGATTCAAAAAGATAAAACTTTATAGCCAATAAAACACAAATTGTCAATATAACATGTCAAAATATACAAAGGAAATATCATTAAATCAAATTTAATAAATTCTCAAGAAGCATTTTTGTTACTTTGCATATCTGTACATTTCAAGTTTTAGGGATGGGTCGTTTTCTTTGTGTATGGTGAAATCGATGTTTAGTGACACTTACTGTACATTGAATCACTGCTAAAGATTTAGCAGAGAGATTCTGAGTGCTTCATGTTGGTGTGACGTTCCACTTGCAGTGACATCGCTAGGGAGGGGGCACATGTTGTGTCAAGTTCACTCCCTGCAGGAAGCAGGTATGCAAATGAACCTTGATGCTTGTGTAACTTTAGTGCCCTCATGGCCAAGATGGACTCTGCTCTGCAGGCAGCTCTGGCCAAGAGACGGCGCGTGCAGGAATGCAGCAGGAAAAATTCCCTCAACCCCAGAGTACCAAACCCCCCAGAGTGAACACACACACCCACAGGAAATATACAATGGATATAAGAAAGGGAGATATTTATTTACAGAAGGATGAGAGGAGAAAAACTACAAGGGGAAGTATAGGGGGAGCAGTAGAACAGGGTTGCATCCAAACCAAGGCCCCACAGGCCCAGTGGTAGCACAGTCTGAAAGGGCAGACATTGAGCAATGTGTTTGCACACAGAGTTTCGGAGTCCTGAACAAAGTTCCAGTTCAACGGTGAGTCTTGGGTGCTCCTGGTCGTCTTCAGCACCAGTGAACTTTCCCCAACAAATCCCTCCGCTGCCCTCTTCTGCCGCTCTCTGCAAAGCTACACAGAGTGACCACCTCCACACTTAAATAACTAGCAGCCTCCCCCCTTATTTCCAATGCAGAGTCACAAGCCCCAGTATTCACAGCCCCATGCAGCTCTGGGCAGCAGTGATACTAGGTCCAGCTCTGGCCTGTCCTTCTCAGGCAATTCCTCCCTGGCACAGTGCTCCTCCTGGCTCCTGTCCTGGGGTGTCCCCGATTGGCCGCCCTGTCCTTCCCAGGCTTCAGGGGGGTTCTCTCTCCTTCACTTTTTGTTCAGGGCCTCCCAGCTGCAGCCCTTCTCTCCCAGGGCTCAAGCGCCACACCCCAGGTTTCTCTCCTTTCTCTCACTGCTCCCCCTCCCCACTAGGAAAAAGATTTAAAGGGGCCATGCGCTCTAAACCCCAAGGTTACACTTGCAAAGCTGGCTTCTCACAACAGAGTGACCAGATAGCAAGTGTGAAAAACTGGGACAGGGGGTGGGGGGTAATAGGAGCCTATATAAGAAAAAGACCCAAAAATCTGGACTGTCCCTATAAAATCGGGACATCTGGTCACCCTATCTGACAATCTGCGAGTAGAGGAGCAGGTTAGTGCCACTCTAAGGGCGGTGAATTCTCTTTTAGCAAACACAGTCTTGACTTTATTGTTGGAAAGTATGTAGACAATTTATGCTGCTGATGGGGGAAGTAGATTCCACCTAGCCTGAGAAGTACTCCTTTCATAGACTAGAGACTGCAGTTTTTCTCTAAGGGCCTGATCCATTGGCCACTGAATCCAGTGGAGGACCTCCCCCTAATTTCAGTGGGCATTGGATCATGTCCAAAGAGATTAAGTCATCATAAGAAAAGGGGGGGAGGCAGAGACTGGGTTTCACAAGTGCTATGCGTCCACAATCCAAAATGGAGTCAACAGGAGAGCTGCGGATATGCAGGCCCTTAAAGTTCATTATCCCCCATGGAGAAGGACTGGCCCCTGACCTGGCTGTTGTGGCTGGATCACTGGGGCTTTGTGGGATAATTGCCAAGGTTTCAACCTTTAGGCCACTTATTTGCCCTAGCATCTGCAACAGGAACCAGCAGCTATGGCTTCCTGTGCTTCCCTTGTAAACTGGACAAGGAAGAACTATCCAACAAAATCAGCGGTGTCTAGTGTTACGCTGCACAGTGATCATAGCTACCATCTAATGTATCTTTGATCACTGGACAATCACAGACGTGGTTAGAACTAATGGATGTTCTTCTAAGCACTCTTCAGGCTAAAAAAAGGAGATATAAAGTCCCTTTTACAGAGTGATAGCTTAAAATGACAGAAGCCACCGCACAAAACACTGGGCCACATGGCAAGGCCTGAGCAAGAACTAATCCATGGGAATAAAAGGGGTTTCCTGGGGACTGGTTGCAAATGCAGGGGCTAAAGAATTGTTGGGCAAGCTGTATATGTGTGTGAGGAGAAAGCCAGCAGAAACAGAGAGAAGCAGTCATTGTGGCCCTGCGAATGAGTAGCAACAAAGCTCCGGGGGACGCCGGAAATAGTGAGCAAGGAAACTGCGCTGTTGTTTGTTTCTCCTGTCTCCTAGGAAACAGGACTTCATACAGCCTTTATAAACAGAAGGTTACACCAAAGAAATACATGACTCTCACTGTTCATCTCCCCTCCTCATGGAAGCTACCCTACAAGGCCCTGATGACTGGCAAACTGCCCAGCCCAAAGGGGAAACACTATCTATTGATGACAAGACACTGTCAGGCTGGTGTCTAAGCAATGAGTACAATCCTTTGGAATGATGATTACTTTTTAATTGAGTAGGTGAGGGCTGGGTACCATGGTGATGGATGCAAATGCATGAGATAGAGAGATGGATACATATGTGGATGGATACAAGCAGCAGTGGGGAAACTTTCTCTCATTCCTCTCAGGTTGGCTTCATCTCTCTTATGTTTCTTCTCTCCCTTGACCCTTGTCTCTGCATTGTTTCTGTGATGTACATACCAAGAACCTTTCCTACACTGAGCTGTGTTAAGGAGGAGCATTGAGCCCAATCATTGCCCGTGTTTTGTGGGGCATGCCTTCTGTGGTAGGTGTAGGCAACAGCATGGCCAGTTAGCTGAAGGGTGGGAGTTTGAGCAAATGGCCGAGATTCACAGCCTGTGATGGGGTATTCACCCCATACTAGCCTAGAAGGGGATACTGAGGCTGAGAAGAGGCCAATTAACCCGACAGGTCCCACCTGAGGGGAATTAGGTGGCCTAAGTAACCCCTGAATGAAGATGGAGCCCATCTGAGAAGGAACAGGTAGGGCTAGGACAAAGCCAGGAAGCTGGCAGCAGAAGGGGGCTACAGTGAGGGATATTGGAGAGGAAAGGAAGGAAACCTAGGGGAGAGGGTGTAGGAAAAAGCTCAGGGAAATGGCAGCAAGGTTTAAGATGGTGCAGACTGTGGCTGCAGATTAGAGGGCCCCTCACCTGGAGCTCGGAGTAGATGATGGGTCTGGGTTCCCCTACCAACCACTGGGGAAATGGCACAGTCTGGACAGTGAAGAAGAAGACTGCCAGAGACTGTGTGTATGGAGAAAGTTTGATACTGCAGAAGAGGGAAAATTTATAGTGACCTGACTAGACAGCCAAGCCACAAAGAGAGAGCACCCCAAGTGGCAAATAGAGAGGGAGGCGGCAGGCTGCACAATGAGCAGCAGAATGGAGTGTTGGACCTGGAAGGAGCTAATCCCCAGAGCAGCCAGGAGGAGGCACCCTGAGTGGACCCTGTAACACAGGTGTCAAAGAGTTCTTGGCCTGTATGTACTCTGCCCATCACTCCCATAGCACTAGCCAAATGACCCTCGTCTGTACCCCTGCAGATGCTCCAGGCAAAAGTAATTTTGATGCAAATTATATTGTAAACTCTGCTGTCCTGAGAAGAACATGCAGCACTGAGCCCTAGACTCACCTCTCCCCTGCCACGCATTCCCCATGCCCAGGTGGAGCTGAGCTTCAGCATGCACAGGAGAGAGAGAGGAGGGGCAACCCTACTGCATAGCCACCTTTCCCCTCTGTGCAGCCTCCCCACCCTATTATTGTTCAGTGGAAGGCAGCACATGCCCTCAGATTCTTTTAAAAACTGCGGGATTGATTGAAGGTCAAATCCAAGCCCTATAAATAAAGAAGTCAATAAGAGCCACTGCTGGGTGTGGTCTCCAACTCAATGGAAAACATGGAATTGCTTTGGTATTACTCATAAGACCGTGATGCAGTAAAATGAAGCAAAACTTCCTTAAGGAAGTTTAAAATTATTTATGCTAGTCCATTATTGTTCCAAGGAAAAATATCTTACAGGCTGAATAGATTGCAATATTAAGTCATCCAAAGTGTAAAACCTTTAAAAATGTACAGTCACAAACAAGGAAATGAAACTATGTCAATCGTGAAATCTTGGATTCTGAGTAACACATCACTTCAATGATTCTGGTACAGAATTTGTTTGCATGACCTTTAATTGCTCAGATGACCGAGTTCTTCTGAGTTTAAGATCAGATTTTTATCATGTTGATGATTCTGGCTGCTGGGAGTGTGCAGACCCCAAAATGCCTCACGTGGATGTGTTGGTGGGCTTGACCCACTCAAACCATTTCTGGTCATGTCCTGTGGGATGGACACTCAAGTTCTCCCATAGTCCACTGTGAACCAAGTCCTAGAGCACCTACAGCTGGTGAGGGGCCTAGGGGAACCCTGGGGTATGCTGGGATAAGTTCCCAGAAGTGGAAGGTCTGAGTCAGGTCTGAGTAGTGCAGTATGTATCTATCAGCATGGTTGGGAGGCCCAGGTTTACAATGCGGTGTGGAGGCTCAAGCGTTGGCTTGGAAACACTGAGTCTGCAGGCACGGGGCCCACAGACTCAGGATTACTATACAGTATAGACATACACAAGGCCACACTGCAAAGCTGTGCAGTATAGACATAGCCTAGACCACTTTTTTACCCAGGCTTTTGGGAGGAAGGACTGTGATAAAGGTGTGTCTTCATGGATTAGCTGGTACAACTGGGCTTTCTGGTTTGGGGGCAAGAGATGCTGCTATTGTATTTGTTATGTTACTCCCTTTTTAATTCATGTCAAAGGCACTGATGAGCACTTCAGCATTTTTGTTATAAATTGGGAACAAATCTCAATTTTTGCTCCAGTCTAAGCAGATGTAGACTCCGATGCTGGGGTGGGGTGAAACCTCACTGAAGCTGGTGGGCATAACAGCTGCCCTTCATTCAGGTTAAATATAAGAAGCAGATAAGCTCTGTCGTAAATATAAAGGGAAGGGTAAACACCTTTAAATCCCTCCTGGCCAGAGGAAAAACTCTTTCACCTGTAAAGGGTTAAGAAGCTAAGATAACCTCGCTGGCACCTGACCAAAATGACCAATGGGGAGACAAGCTACTTTCAAAGCTGGTGGATGGGTGAAGAAACAAAGGTTCTCTCTGTCTGTGTGATGCTTTTGCTGGGACCAGAGCAAGAATGCAGGTCAGAACTCCTGTAAAGAGTTAGTAAGCAATCTAGTTAGATATGCAATAGATTCTGTTTTATTTAAATGGCTGATAAAATAAGTTGTGCTGAATGGGATGTATGTTCCTGTTTTTGTATCTTTTTGTAACTTAAGGTTTTGCCTAGAGGGATTGTCTATGTTTTGAATCTGATTACCCTGTAAGGTATTTGCCATCCTGATTTTACAGAAGTGATTCTTTTACTTTTTCTGTAATTAAAATTATTCTTTTAAGAACCTGATTGCTTTTTCATTGTTCTTAAGATCCAAGGGTTTGGGTCTGTGTTCACCTATGCAAATTGGTGAGGATTTTTATCAAGCCTTCCCCAGGAAAGGGGGTGTAGGGCTTGGGGGGATATTTTGGGGGGGCGATGTTTCCAAGTGGGCACTTCCCCTGTTCTTTGTGTAACACTTTGGTGGTGGCAGCATTTACCCTAAGCTGGTAAGAATAAGCTTAGGGGGTCTTTCATGCAGGTCCCCACATCTGTACCCTAAAGTTCAGAGTGGGGAAGGAACGCTGACAAGCTTCATTTGGAGTAAAATAGCAGAAACAATAGGAACCACCACCCAAGGCCAGTTAGATACTGAGCTGTGTGTTTGGAGGGATTTCACAGGAGTTGACTACAATTGCAGAGGGCTGGGGCTGTGAGGATAGGGGATGGGCAGATGCAGCCAAAATCAACACAGAGGCAGGCAGAGAAAACAGAAAACCAAGAACAGCCGGAGAAGTACTCATAGTATTGAGAGAAAGAGGGAGCTTTTTGGTAGAGTGCTGGCTGTAAAAAGTGGCTTGGAATATTGAGCAAGGAAATGATTTCCTGTTTGATTCAGGATTTTCTGTACATTCTTTGTAAGCAAACAGGATTGTATCAAAGAAATACCTTACCCCTTCACTAATTTCTCCTGCTAACAGAAACAACCCAAGTACTGGTAAACTGCTTGGGTCAAAAGGGGTAGCAGTACATCAGCTATAAATGCGGGTGGGGGGGGAAGGCTTTAAAAATGAGATGACTCATTTTCAAAAGCCACAAAGTTTACTAATCCCTTGTTTGATTAACCTGAAAGTTTCTAATAAAATTAATCTTGAGCTAGAGGCCACAGATGCCAGTCTACACATGGAAAGGGATTTCCTTTATGTGTGTGCAAAAACTGATTTTATAATGGAAAGCAAATTACAGCGTTAAGTCCTTTTCCTCTGATGAGATCTATGCGGGCAGCCCCCTGCGCTTGTGTGAATCTCACTTCAGGACTGACAACTTCATTATGACGTGGTTTTTGGGCTGGCATGATTCTGAAAATGATGAATTACATGAGCAGATGAGGAAGAGATGAAACTACCTCCCCTTGTTGGGAAGGAGATGGTCCATCTGCAAAGCAAACACGAGGTGCGAGACACCAGCTCTGATAGTCTGGGTATCTGCCAAAGTAGGGAGGGAGACTGCCTGGCCTTGCAAACAAGTTTGGTTTATATCTAGCTGCAGTTGCTTTCCCTGGTAGTGCAGTATTGGTTTCATCTCCCCTTCGTATGCTAATAACCATAGAAATGTAGGATTGGAAGGAGACTCAAGAGGTCTTCTAGTCCAGCCCATTGTGCTGTTGCAGGACCAAGTAAACCTAGATCATCCCTGACAGGTGTTTCCCCAACTTGTTCTTAAAAACTGTCAGCAATGCGGATTCCATAATCTCCCTCAGGCTCTGGAACAGGTTACCAACTATCCTTATAGTTAGAAAGTTCTTCCTAATATCTAATTAAATCTCCCTTTGTTGTCCATTAAGCCAATTATGTTTGTCCTACCTTTGATGGAGAACAATTGATCATTGTCTGCTTTATAGCAGCCCTTAGCATATTTGAAGACCATAATCAGGACCTCCCTCAGTCTTCTTTTCTCAAGGCTAAACATATCCATTTTTTTTAACCTTTCCTCATAGATCAGGTTTTTAAACCTTTTATCATTTTTGTTGCTCTCCTCTGGACTCTTTCCAATTTGTTCACATCACCCCAGAATGATATTAGCCTTTTTCGCAGCTGCCTCACATTGTTGGCTCATAGTCAATTTGTGATGCACTATCACCCCTAGATCCTGTTCAGAAGCACTATCCCCTAGCCAGTTATTCCCCATTGTGAAGTTGTGCATTTGAATTTTCCTTCTTAAGTGTGGTACTTTGCACTTGTCTTTATTGGAGTACAGGGCCTTTGGCCCCCTGCAGGAGTTCAGAGCTGAATGGAACCTGGGACAGGGGAATTTCTCCCAAAGGCCCTTTACCTGTGACCCCCACAGGCTTTCCCTCAATTTGCTCAGCAAGTTATCAATGGTTTCTTGGAAGGGCTGCTTTGTCTCTTCCCCTGGTGTAGGAAACTTTCCCGCACTGCTCTGCAACAAGCTTCAGTAGCACCATCACTGAGAAGAGGCCAGCAGCATATGGCCTGAACACCTTCAAGCCAACTTGAGCAGTTCTCTCTCCTGAAGACTGGAAAAGGAGCTACATCGTCAGTTTTTTCAAAAAAGGAGAGCAATCAGCTTGCTCAAATGATAGGGGAATAATGCTGCTGTCTGTCCCAGGGAAGGTGTTTGCAATCATATCACTGAAGTTGGTCCAATACAAGATATTACCTCACCCACCTCTCTCTCTAATATTGGGGCAATAACATTTTCTGATTGCTGAGAGGCAGAGCTCGCCCGCTCCACCCTGTCCATAGCATCCCTGCTTTGTTTCCCAATGACTATGTAAAACACAACATGCAGCAATAACAACGGGAATATTTAGCTCACTGAGATCCAGCCTAGTTGTTACACATCTGCAATCTACCAAACACACATTTAACAGCCATCTTCCACCTAGAATATCATAGAATATCAGGGTTGGAAGGGACCTCAGGAGGTCATCTAGTCCAACCCTCTGCTCAAAAGCAGGACCAATCCCCAATTAAATCATCCACCTGCTCAGACAATAGTTACATCTTGCCTTGCTGCTGTCCAGGTGCCCGGTGCAGGCTTCATTAGACAGGGAAGCAATGGATAGGCCTGGTCCCCAAGATTCATAATTTGCATTGCAACCCTGTCAACGTGGATATGCTGGTTTGGGGAAAATATTCCTGCATGAATCTTTTGAAAATGTTCTGGGTTCCTAAAAATGCAAGCCTCACACATGGTGCCAGACTAGCTAACATTAATGTCAGTGAAATGTCCCCAGTGATCCACCAATACTTGCATAACTATGGAGAAGTATCCTCTTCTGTTATTTACTTAGAAGCAAGATGGGAGTGGGGCAGATTCAGGATCTGCATCTTCCCTATTGCCCCAGCACAGCTCAGTGCTTGTTTCCCGAGCCCAGAAGCAGCGTTCCACTGTGGTCAGCACCTCCGTGAATACCACAAGTAATCTTGTGTCGTAGCTACTATGTGTGGCGAGATCAATGTCGCACTCCTCTTGCCTTTGTATTTTAAGGACGTGACGTGTTGGTCAGAGCAAGCAGCATACTGGTCAGTAGTTCAGGATCCATTCCTGCAGACCGAAGAGGCAGAGCATGCGGTACACAAACCGTTGAAAGATGGCGCCAAATGCAGATGGAAGCACAGGGATTGCTGGGATGTGAAGCAATGCATCATGGTGCATTGGGACAGGACCCAGGATGCCCTGTGACTCCCTCCGTCTTCCCACAGCTCTTAGAGGCAGAAGAGGAAGAGATGCTCTGTCGTATAGCTGCCGTAGGTGCACCGCTCCAAATAGCGCTGCAAGTGCCACAAGTGTGAACATGCTATTGTGCAGGCAGCTGTCAGTGTGAACACACAACAGCGATTTTCCTTCTGCGCTCTCTGAGCGGCGCTGTAACTGCTGGCGCTGTAACTTTGCCAGTGTAGACATGCCCTAATATTGGGGCAATAACTTTTTCTGATTGCTGAGAGGGAGAGCTCACTCTCTCCCTCCTTTATAACTGGAATTGTCTCCTTATGTTTTTATGAATTAGCACATTCTGGTAATGATGCTGCAGTTAAGGTGAAAGACCCATTTCAGTGTGAACACTGTTTTTCTTGTAAATCGATTTCACAGACGCTCCTTTGGAGCTGAAATGTCTCATGCTTGGGGGAAACTTTTGGTTACTTTGAACATGTTAACACTTTTGTTTAATGTAGGAAAGGAACATTTTGAATTTTTGAAGAACTATTCGGTCTGTTTGCATTGGGCTAACTTCAGACTTTTCTCAGGAACACAGGAATCGTCAGACTGGATCAGACCCATGGTCCATCTAGTCCAGTATCCTCCATCTGACATTGGCCAGAGGAAGGTGTAAAACCTCTCTAGTAGGCAGTGATGGAATAACCTTCCCCCAAGGAAAGTTTCTTCCTGTTCCCATTAATTAGTGGTTGGCTTATGCCCTGAAACAGAAAGATTCCTTTTAAGAGTTCCTTTTAAAACTCTTGCTTTGTCTGTTTTGTTTTTTCCTTGTTAGTTTAATAGGTTAGGAATATTTACTCTCATAGGTGCCGACTTCTGCTGGTGCCGGTGGGTGCTCGACCCCACTCTGCCCCTGGCACCGCCCTGACTCTGCCCCTGCCCCGCACGCATTCCCATCCCTTCCCCAAAGTCCCCACCTCAACTCTGCCCTCTCTCTGACCCCATTCCAACCCCTTCCCCAAAGTCCCCACCCCAGTCCCGCCTCTTCCCCGCCTCCTGACTGCGGAGTTGAGGTGCAGGGTTTCCCAGGAGCCCCGCCCGGGTGGACTTGCTGTGGGAAGCACACAGTGTGGAAGGGGCTGCTGAATGCTCCGAGGTCAGACCCAGGAAGGTCGAAAGTGTGTAAGCTTCTTGCCCTGGAGATAGTATGCTCAGACAGAGGAGGCATGCTTCGCCAGAGTCCTGACTGGCTTCGTATGGAGTAGTTCCAGAGCATTGCCCTGATGACTCCGTGATAACTGATGGCAGGAGTGAGATAAACTGCACCCCATGAACAGAGCATCCTGCATAAGTGACTGGGAAGCAGTAAAATGAAAGGGGATTAGCGAGACATGGGTATGCTGAAGGTTCCGAGAGATGAGATTCCAGGAGGCGGAGGAACCTACAGCTTAACCCCGGAAGAGAGTGGACCCCCGAGAAGGGCTGTCGCACTGAAGGGGTTCCTCCCAGGGATCATGAGGACCTGAGAGAGCACAGGCCTGTGAGTCCGTGCCCACTTGGGAACAGCATAGAGATGGCCTATAACCATCTCCTTAAGAAGGACATTGTAGAGCTGTGCAGAGAGAGAGGGCTGCACATTGGAAAGCTCTCTAAGGCAAAGCTGATTGCTCAGTTGGAGGAGGAGGATCACGCTAAGGAGCCGGTTCCTGACCCCGCTGGGGCTGCGAGAGATGCTGGGAGCAGCCAGGTGTCCCGGAGACCCATGTCCCTGACCAGTTGGAGGTCTCCACCGAGTTTCCCGTCGGTGGATCTGGGATGGATGGAATTGGAGCTGAGATTGAAGGAGTAAGATGACCATGAGAGACAGCGAAGGCATGAAGCAGAACAGCAGGAGAGACAGAGGCAGTAGGAACTGGCGATGGCTGAGCTGAGAGGCAGAGGGACCCATCCAGGGGTGAGTGGGGATGGACCCTGGGGTGCCAATTCCGCAGGGAACCTCAACACTAAATTGCTGCCCCAGGTTAAGGAGCGGGGAGATAGAGATGCCTGTCTCGTGCCCTTTGGGAAGGCTGGCAATTGGAACCAGGCTGGCCCTGCTGAAAGGCTCCAGTGTCTAGCCCCCTTCCTGGGTCCCAAGACCACAGAGCTGTTTAGCCAGATGGGAGGGGTGGCAGACTGGCTCTCACTCCTGGCCCCAGCATATATATCTGCATGGACTCTCCTGGGCTCAGGCCCCTCGAACCCCCAGTAGGAGCAGAAGGTGATGGTCAATGGGGAGACATTTCTGGGGTGGCGAGACCCTGGGACAGAGAGAACTGTTGTCAGGCCCCGGGTAGTGCCGCCTCACTAGATGCTGCAGGGGTGTGTGACCTCGGTGAAGGTCCCAGGTATGAAGCCCCTCACCCTGCCTATGGCCCGGATCCCTGTGCTGTCACAGAAGGGGTTGGGCTGCCTGGTAGTTGAGGTTCTCCAAGGTATCGGCTGTGAAGTCCTATTGGGTAATGACTGTGTCTATTTGGGATAGCAGCCAGGCCCTGCTCCTGTAACGGCTGAGGATTTTAATTTGAATCTAGGGAACCAATCGGCTGAGACTGAAGTGGTCAGTGAAAATGCAAATGACCTGGCTGGCAGGGAAGAGGAGCTGCTAAGCTCAGGATACCTGCCTGTCTGTAACCAGAGCCCTGGAGCTGAGTGGGACAGAGAGATGTTCCCAGCCCCCCTGCACACCTGGGAGGTGGCTCATGCTGGCTCTGATACTGTGAGCAAATACAGCGGGCTCAATGCCTGCCTCTGATACAGCGGGCTCAATGCCTGCCCTCACTGGGACAGCAGGGGCAAAGCTGAGCCCAGGGGGATCAGAGACCCCAGCTGAGTGTGGGGAACCACAGCCAGTGCAGGACAGCTGCCAACCAGGGCTGCCTTATCCAGAGGTGAAAATGGCCTGGGACAAGGGTAAAGCAGCCTTGGGACACCTGCCTGTCATAGAGGAGCCTTTTCAGAAGGTGGCCATGGACTTGGTGAGGGACGAATGGGCGGGGAAGGCCTCCCTGATGGAGAATCATTGGTGGAGTATGTACTGACTTTCCAGGAAAAGCTCACTGAGCTCATGCATCTGGCCAGGGAGAACCTAGCCAGGGCCCAAGGGAGGCAGAAAGTCTAGTACAACCACTCAGCCTATGGCACCAGGGACCAGGTGAGGGGTCTCATCCCAGTGAGGAAGAATAAGCTGCAAGGTCATCAAACAGCTGAATGAGGAGAACGATGTTGTGGAACTGCCCAACCGGTCTCTCAGCCACCCAGGGGACCAGGTCAACATGATGAAGCTGTACTGTGACAGGGAGTGGCTGGCACTGGCTGTGTGTGGCCAGTGGGAGAAGGGAGAAGATCCCCTGGTGGGTCTCTTCCCTGAGACTGGAATTGGCCCCTTGCTGGAATCAGTTCCCCTCTCTGACCAGCAGGCAGAGATCAGAGAGATGCTGCATTTGTACCAACAGCTGTTTTCCAACTGGCCTGGGCTCACTAACCGAGCTGTTCACTGTGTGGAGACGGGAGCCGGCCCTCCCATCAGGTGTTCGCCATTCAGAGTAACAGGGAACGCAGCACAGGCCCTGGAGAGAGAGGTCAGATACATGCTAGCTTTAGGGGTGATCCAGCCACCCACCAGCCCTGGGGGCCTCTCCCGTGGTGCTGGTCCCCATGAAAGATGGGTTGAACTGATTCTGTGTGGCCTATCGGAAGCTCAGTGCCATCACTATGTCTGGTGTCTGCCCATACCTAGGCCTGATGAGATCCTAGACAAGTTGTGTGGGAATCGGTACCCCATACCCAGGGATCTCACCAAAGGCAGGTGCATTTGGATCCAGATGCCAGGTTTCAACCTGCTTTTGTCAGCCCTTTGGGGCTGTACAAGTCCCAGAAACCTGGTGGAGTGAGGACAATCAATGGGACACAATCATTCTGGGGTACAAAATATATCAGAAGGACAGAACAGGTCATGCAGGGGGAGGGTGTGTGTGTGTGTGGAGTGGCACTGTATGTGAAAGAAAACATAGAATCAAATGAAATAAAAATCTTAAATGAATCCACATGTTCCATAAAATCTCTATGGATAGTAATTCCATGCTCTAATAAGAATATAACAGTAGGGATCTATTATCGACCGCCTGACCAGAACAGTGATAGTGACGATGAAATGCTAAGGGAGATTAGAGAGGCTATCAAAATAAAAAACTCAATAATAGAGGAGGATTTCAATTATCCCCATATTGACTGAGTACATGTCACCTCAGGACAAAATGCAGAGACAAAATTTCTCGATACTTTAAATGACTGCTTCTTGGAGCAGCTGGTACAGGAACCCAAAAGTGGAAAGGCAACTCTTGATCTAGTCCTGAGTGGAGCGCAGGATCTGGTCCAAGAGGTAACTATAACAGGACCGCTTGGAAATAGTGACCATAATATAATAACATTTAACATTCCTGGGGTGAGAAGAACACCTCAACAGCCCAACACTGTGGCATTTAATTTCAGAAAGGGGAACTATGCAAAAATGAGGAGGTTAGTTAAACAGAAATTAAAAGGTACAGTGACAAGAGTGAAATCCCTGCAAGCTGCATGGACACTTTTCAAAGACACCATAATAGAGGCTCAACTTAAATGTATACCCCAAATTTAAAAACAGAGTAAAAGAACTAAAAAAGAGACACCGTGGCTTAACCACCTTGTAAAAGAAGCAGTGAGAGATAAAAAGGCATCCTTTAAAAAGTGGAAGTCAAATCCTAGTGAGGTAAATAGAAAGGATCATAAACACTGCCAAATTAAATGTAAAAATGTAATAAGAAAAGCCAAAAAGGAGTTTGAAGAACAGCTAGCCAAAAACTCAAAAGGTAATAACAAAATGTTCAAAATGTTTTTTAAGTACATCAGAAGCAGGAAGCCTGCTAAACAATCAGTGGGGCCCCTGGACAATCGAGATACAAAAGGAGCACTTAAAGATGATAAAGTCATCGCAGAGAAACTAAATGAATTCTTTGCTTCAGTCTTAATGGCTGAGGATGTTAGGGAGATTCCCAAACCTGAGCCGTCTTTTGTAAGTGACAAATCTGAGGAATTGTCACAGATTGAAATATCATTAGAGGAGGTTTTGGAATTAATTGAGAAACTTAACAGTAACAAGTCACTGGGACCAGATGGCATTCACCCAAGAGTTCTGAAAGAACTCAAATGTGAAATTGCAGAACTATTAACTATGCTTTGTAACCTATCCTTTAAATCAGCTACTGTACCCAATGACTGGAAGATAGCTAATGTAACGCCAATGTTTAAGAAGGGCTCTAGAGGTGATCCTGACAATTACAGACCGGTAAGTCTAACGTCAGTACCGGACAAATTAGCTGAAACAATAGTAAAGAATAAAATTGTCAGACACATAGAAGAACATAAATTGTTGCGCAAAAGTCAACATGGTTTCTGTAAAGGAAGATCATGTCTTACTAATCTATTAGAGTTCTTTTAGGGGGGTCAGCAAACATGTGGACAAGAGGGATCCAGTAGACATGGTGTACTTAGATTTCCAGAAAGCCTTTGACAAGGCTCTTACGTAAATTAAGTTGTCATGGGAAGAGGGAAGATCCTTTAATGGATTGAGAACTGGTTAAAAGACAGGGAACAAAGGATAGGAATAAATGCTAAATTTTCAGAATGGAGAGGGGTAAACTAGTGGTGTTCCCCAAGGGTCAGTCCTAGGACCAATCGTATTCAACCTATTCATAAATGATCTGGAGAAGTGGGTAAACAGCGAGGTGGCAAAGTTTGCAGATGATACTAAACTGCTCAAGATAGTTAAGACCAAAGCAGTCTGTGAAGAACTTCAAAAAGATTTCACAAAACTAAGTGATTGGGCAACAAAATGGCAAATGAAATGTAATGTGGATAAATGTAAAGTAATGCACATTGGAAAAAATAACCCCAACTATACATACAATATGATGGGGGCTAATTTAGCTACAACTAATCAGGAGAAAGATCTTGGAGTCATTGTGGATAGTTCTCTGACGACATCCATGCAGTGTGCAGCGGCAGTCAAAAAAGCAAACAGGATGTTAGGAATCATTACAAAAGGGATAGAGTATAAGATGGAGAATATCTTATTGCCCTTATAGAAATCCATGGCACGCCCACATCTTGAATACTGCGTACAGATGTGGTCCCCTCATCTCAAAGATTCATGGAGGTTAAGTCCATTAATGGCTATTAGCCAGGATGGGTAAGGAATGGTGTCCCTAGCCTCTGTTTGTCAGAGTGTGGAGATGGATGGCAGGAGAGAGATCACTAGATCATTACCTGTTAGGTTCACTCCCTCTGGGGCACCTGGCATTGGCCACTGTCGGTAGACAGGATACTGTGCTGGATGGACCTTTGGTCTGACCCAGCATGGCCATTCTTATGTTCTACCTCTCGGCCCCAAGGAGGTGCTGGTCACCTACCAGCGCCAGGTGGATTAGTTACTGAGGGGGATGGAGAATTTTACCTTCGCGTACATTGATGATACTTGTGCCATTAGCTAGACCTGGGAGGACCATGTGTCCCAGGTGAAGAAGGGGTTGAGTCGCCCCCAAGATGCAAGACTAACTGTAAAAGCTGGGACATGCAAGGTGGGGATGGCAGAGGTGTCGCACCTGGGCCACAAGGTGGGGAGCGGTTGCCTAAAGCCAGAGCCAGCCAAGGTGGGGGTGATCAGAGACTGGCCTGCTCCCCAGACCAAGAAAGAGGCTCAGGCCTTTACTGGGATGGCGGAGCACTACTGGAGGTTTGTGTCCCAGTTTAGCTCTGTATCAGTTCCCATCATTGAGCTATGCAAGAAGGGTAAGCCAGACAAGCTGTTCTGGACCAGGCAGTGCTAGAGGGCGTTCTGCCTGCTGAAGGAGAATCTGGTAAAGGGCCCAGTGCTAGGAAACCCAGACTTTGACAAGACCTTTATGGTGTTCACCAATGCCCCACACACAGGGCTGGGCATGGTGCCGAGGCAAGCTAATGCAGAGGGGAAGAAACACCACATGATGTACCTGAGTGGCTTTCATGGGAGCAGGGCTATGCAGCCATAGAGAAGGAGTTCCTGGCCATGGAGTGGGCTTTTAAAAGGCTGCAGCCGGATCTATTTGGGCGGCACTTAACTGTGTACCCAGACTACGCACCCTGCCATGGCTGCACCATGATGAGAGGGGCCAATGCCAAGTTTCAGGTGGAGTCTGTCCTTCCAGGATTATGTGATGGAGGTGGTCCATGTTAAGGGGAGTGCAAATGTTAGAGCTGATGCTTTGTCCTGGAGAGGGAGTTCTGAACTTCCACAGGCCACTGGCTAAAGTGATCCTGCTCAGTTTGGTCTTGAAGGCGGGGGAGAGATGTGATGAAATGGGGATTTTCCCTTGTTATGTTGTATGTGAGCCTATGTGAATCTTACTGTTTTGCACGAATGCTGTGTGTGCCTCAGTTTCCCTGTGTATTACACCAATGTCTAGGTGGTGGGAATAAAGTGTGTGTCACTTTTGCAGAGGCTGCACCAGCTGCCTGCACTGATGCTATGGCCACCCCTTCGTAATCTGAGACCCAGCAGGGGGATGCGACCAGGTGACTCTTGACCCAGGATGCGAGACAAAGGAGTAGCAATGGGCAGGGTGGGGACCAGGCAGCTGGAAGCGAGTCAGTCTCGGCTGGCTTGAGGTGCAGAGGGAGGGCCAAAGCCCTGGCTCTGTGACAGTGTTTTCCCCAGGAATTGAAATTTGAGGGGGTGTTGGAATATTTCGGGGGGTGGCGGGGAGGACTGACGAGGGTGGAGACCGTGAGGGCAAAGGTGGGCTGTATGGCACCATAGTGAAAACTGAAAAATGTTTCATGACCATTTTATTAGACTTAACTCATGTTTTAAAATCATCACAAAAATTAAAGTTGGCTACTCAAGCCTACTATGAAGCATGACATCTACAGTCTTCTTGGTTTCTTGTTGTAATTTTGCACTCTTTGGTGTCTTCTTGTGTGTCCGTTACTTCCAGTCCTTCATGATATGCTCATGATCAGGCCGAAGGTGACTTCTTTCAGAACACACAATTCTATTCAGTGAGAAAAAGAACGCTCAACTGTAGCTGTTGTGACTGGGAGTAGCAAGAGATGAATTTCTACTTCTTTCATCCCAGGAAACATAGCACAAAGGTTGGGTCAAACCACTAGCGATGATAAAGAAGTTGAAGTTAAATCGTCATTTGCTTGTCATCTGATATTCCACTCTGTGGTCAAAATTCTCTATTCTGTCCTGAGCACCTGGCAGCCCCATTGCTGGTAGTGCCTCACTCCACTCAACTGTAGGTGTTTTATAAGACAGGCATCTGTAAAAGCTATGTAGAGGTTGAGTAGAATCCAGAAATCGCTATTGTAGATTTGTAAGAATCAAGTCTGTGTACTTTTTCAGCTGGATTAACAAGCACTTCTTGTCCTCTTCACTTAAGGAGTCAAAAAAAAGTACCTTCATTAGTCAACTTCTGGACTGAAGTCTTTGCTTCTTCCAGTACACTTTCAATGGATAACTCTCTGATTGATCCAAGGGTAGCTTCTACTGCTGGACAAAGATCTACTACTGTTTTAGCAGACACCTGGATGACATTGTTTAATGAGTTTCAACAGTAGACTTACAAGACAGAGAATGGCTATAGTCTTCTCTGAACCTAGTAACAAAAGTAGTCCACCAGCCTCGCTACTTAGATCCGTCCTATCTTGGTGGATACTTTCCAAAGCCAGTAATAACGGCTGTAGTAATTTTAAGACAACAGCCAAGAATCGTTCATGAGAAAGCCAGCAGGTTTTCCCAGGTTGGTCTAATCTGAACTTCAATCCCAGTGTATCTTCTGTTTGTTTCCAAGACGTTCAGTCCTTTTGGACTCTAGCTGAAAAAGAGAGTATAAAAAAGCCATTAAATTTATGGCTTTTTAATGACTTTTGAAGATTCTGCAGCTTGTACTAGCACTAGCTGGAGTAGATGGCCTCTGCAGTGTGTATAGGAGAAATTAGGGTTATACTTTTCTCTGTGCAAAGCTTGTATCCACTATGTTTTCCAGAGAAGTTTGCATCTCCATCAAATGCACAAGCAGCCATCTGTTTAGGGTTCATTTTACAAGTATTTAACTCTTATAAGATGTCACAGATGCAGCTGATGTGTCTTCTATAACCTGAACATCTAGAATGCATCTACTGGCCTACCACAGACATCAAGATAACATATACAATGACTTAATACTTAATGCCTATTTGCATTGGTGCATTCATTAGCCATGTATGCACATATTTTGAATGTGGTGAGAGAGTTCTTTACTTTTTCAACTGTTGAGTCTTTCATGGTTGCACTGCATGCTTCTAGAGAGTCAGCTGAGTTTTTTCAGAAAGATAGTGAGCATTTGCCAGTCTTGTTTGAAACCAGTGTCCAACTTCAGGATGAACAAATGCCAATGCACTTAACATTGGCCTCCAGTTTGTAGTGTGTGGCATAGGTGCCAACTCCGTGGGTGCTCTGGGGCTGGAGCACCCACGGGGAAAAATTGGTGGGTGCTCTGCACCTACTGGCGGCTCCCTGCCCCGCCCCCCCGCCCTAGCTCACTTCCGCCTCTGCCCCTGAGTGCGCCGCTGTATCCTGCTTCTTCCCCCTCACTCCCAGCGCTTGCACCATGAAACAGCTGTTTCAGGTGGCAAGCCGGGAAGGGAGGGGGGAGGAAGGGAAATGCCACCCACTTGGGGGAGGAGGCGGGGCTGGGGTGGGGATTTGGGGAGGGGTCCAATAGGGGCAGGGAGGGGCGGCGTTATGGCAGGGACTTTGGGGCAGGGGTGGAGTAGGGGCGGGGGGGGGGGGCACGAACACCCACCAGCGCAGGAAAAAGTTGGCGTCTGTGGTGTGTGGTATCTTGTGCTTAAATAGGAAGTATGATGCCACAGCCATGCTGGGTCCCATAAGCTGAGTTGTGTCTCCAGCATTCTTAACAGCCTCATTAAGTTCTTCTAACATTGGTGTTGACAGTTACGGGCTTATAAGGCTTTCTGCATGTTGATGCAGTCCAGAGGCATGGTGTTTTGCAGACTTTTCGTATAGGTTGTCAGTGTGGGCTTAGCTGATCAGTCTGGCAAACCAAGCTCCTCCACTTTTACTATATAAATCCATGATATGCCCACATCTTGAATACTGCATGCAGTTCTGGTCGCCCCATCTCAAAAAAGATATATTGGAAAAGGTACAGAGAAGGGCAATAAAAATGATTAGAGGTATTTTTAATCTCTTGTCAGATTCCATATGAGGAGAGATTTAAAAGACTGGGACTTTTCAGCTTGGAAAAGAGACGACTAAGAGGGGATATGATAGAGGCCTATAAAATCTTGACTGGTGTGGAGAAAATAAATAAGGAAGTGTTATTTACCTTCTCCACTTAACACAAGAACCAGGGGTCACCCAATGAATTTATTAGGCAGCAAGTTTAAAACAAACAAAAGGAAGTACTTCTTTACACAACGTACTGTCACCCGTGGAACTTTTTGCCAGGGATGTTGTGAAGGCCAAAATTATAACACGGAGGTTAGGTCCATCAATGACTATTAGCTAGGATGGGCAGGGATGCAACACCATGCTGAGTGTCCCTAGCCTCTGTTTGCCAGAAGCTGGGAGTGGACGACAGGGGATGGATCACTCAGTGATTCCTTGTTCTGTTCATTCCCTCTGAAACACCTGTAATAGTTATGGTTGGAAGACAGGATACTGGGCTAGATGGACCATTGGTCTGACCCAATATGGCCATTCTTACATAAAAAATAATTATAATAATAAAAAAGTTAGTACAGAAACACCCCAAGATAGTGACCTCTTCAGATAGTGATGATATGGGATAATGACCTTGACAAATAATGCATTTTTAAAATCTTGGCCTACTAGGAAATGTATATTTATATAAGTTTCCCAATCACAAATCTAGCATTCTGAAGCAAAGTCCCTAAAACATAGTCCAATGCTCTGGCCACTTCGTTTGTTGTGCCAACGTTCACTCTACTGCTCCGTCCCTAATGGCCCTGTGCTGTCACCTTCTGCTGCCACCTGCCACTGTGACCTCTGTGAGTCGGTCTCTCAAAGGTCCACCCAGCTCTCAGTGGGGGAACCTTGCTGCTAGTGCAGGCTGGGGTGTCTCTTCCACAGAAACACTGTCCTGCAGCAGGTCTAAGCACTTAAACCTGATTATCAGTGATTTCAGCTCTAGTGGTCACTTATGAAGCCTAATCAACTCTCTCTCTAAACAGGAGAGAGGGGCAGGTCAACTAGTGCCTGTGACTCCTAGGCAGAGCCCACACCACCAAGCAAAACCCCTGTGCCCCACCCTCTCTCTCTTCACTGGTGTATGGCATCCAAACCTCCTGCTTAGGGAGTGCAGTTCAGTTGAGTGTGACCAGCGCTTAATTTGTAATGAAAGAGGTGCCAGGGCTCAAGCAAGTTTGTTACTTTCATAACTGATGTGAGAAACCCAGAGGTCCCAGGGCTGCAAACTGTCAGGCCTAGAGGTGCTGGGGCTCAGCTCTGCCAAGCCTTAGCACAAATTAAGCACAGAGGGAGACTCCCTCATTCAACCAGGCTAAGTACAGTTCTGCTGCCCTTTCCTCATACAATATGGAGAACAACATTTCAAGACTCCCCACGTTTAATACTTAAGTGATTTGTAACCCAACACCGGCCAAAATTGTTCACTTGGGCAGCACAGTTCTGTCTGCTGGATACTTAGGCTGAGTAGGTGAGTTCATGTAAATACAGTCTGGTCCTGAAGCCTTTCACTTAGCTGTCAGGGGAGAGCTCATTCAGACCTTGCTTATATATAACAATTTGAAATTATTAGGTAGGCCAAAATAGCCAAAACAAATGTGCTGACATTATCATAAATAACAGCTGTGTGAGGAGGCTAGTCTTTATTCATACTTTTCAAACCCATTATATTTCATTTTCTCATATACTGTATATGCTTTTAAAGTGTGTATTAATGTTTCAATTTCAATTCAGATTTCCAACCAATGACTAAACTGGCAACACTGCATGTAACTGTGTGTGTGTGTGGGGGGGGAGGGGGGTGTTGGGGAAATTTTTTTTGGGGGGGGGGGAGGTCTAGGGAAATCCCTGCTCTGGGCTACCCTTCCCCCAAGATGTACTTGGCTGAAAGTCACTGATGTCTGTGCTAACAAGTTCTATCCTACACTATGTTCCTATCGACTAATAAACCTTCTGTTTTACTGTCTGGCTGAGAGTCACATCTGACTGCAGAGTTGGGGTGCAGGGCCCTCTGGCTTCCCCAGGAACCCCACCCGGGTGGACTTGCTGCGGGGAGCACACCGTGTGGAAGGGGATGATGAATGCTCCAAGGTCAGACCCAGGAAGGTCGAAGCTGTGTAAACTTCTTGCCCTGGAAACAGTATGCTCAGAGAGAGGAGACATGCGCCGCCAGAGTCCTGCCTGGCTTCATAGGGAGTAGTTCCGGAGCATCACCCCAGTGACATCCTGTTTTACAGACAGCATAGCCATGTACTTAGATTTGGTAGATGTTTTCTGAGAGACAGTAGGGCTAGGTGGCTGAGAGCTTGGGTTGCCATATTAGAAGCCAAGGCTCTGTATCTTGTGTAATTGCTTTATGGGGTATGAACACTTGCTCAGTGATAAAGGTGATATTAAGACCAATTGTAGGAGTGAAACTTGAATGTATGATCTTCTGAGATGGAAGATCTATTTTGTCTCTGTGTTGCATACTAACAAGACGTGCCTGCACAAGGCTAATAAACGTTTGCTCAGGGAGCAAGCAAACTGTAGTGAGCACAATGCAAATGAGAAATGATGTGATTCATAATTCAGCCAAATCTCCAGGAATTTACATGGGACCTGTAAACCACACACCTCTATGATCTAAGTACTAGCCCACCCTAGCAAATGACACAGTCCTGCTTCAAATCATGGTGGTGCTAGAGATCTTCAAATAAAGGCCTGAAGTATGTTTACAAAGAAAAGTGTTAGGCAACCTACATATAGGGGTTACTGCTGCTCCCCCACGGCTCTCCCTCAATGACTCTCAGCTCCCCGCCACTCAATCAGTGCTACCCATGGCCCCCCTCCCTCAGGGACCCTCACCCTCCTGCTCCCCCGGCAGTGAGCGGGATAGTGAACGTTCCATGGGATGAATACTTGCTTTCTTGCTAAACTAAATCTTTTCACCTCAATTCCCCTCAGTGCAGAACCCTGACATTCCCTCCTGCACACAGCTCTCAACTGATGTTGAGAAGGAGTGGAGCTGCTTACAAGGTGTGGAAATTTCCTGCGCATACAATTATATATTATAGAATCATAGAAGATTAGGGTTGGAAGAGACCTCAGGAGGTCATCGAGTCCAACCCCCTGCTCAAAGCAGGACCAACACCAACTAAATCATCCCAGCCAGGGCTTTGTCAAGCCAGGCCTTGAAAACCTCTAAGGATGGAGATTCCACCACCTCCCTAGGTATCGCATTCCAGTGCTTCACCACCCTCCTAGTGAAATAGTTTTTCCTAATATCCAACCTAGACCTCCCCCACTGCAACTTGAGACCGTTGCCAGGGCCGTCCTTACCCATATGCAAAGTACGCAGCTGCGTAGGGCACCAGGAAATTTGGGGCACTAAATTTCCTGGTGCCCTGCACAGGCCCTGCTCTGGCTCTTCCCTAGGGCCCCCGTCCCTGCTCTGCCCCAGCCCTGCCACCACTCCCCATAGCTCTGCAGTAGGGCCAGGGCTGCACTCGCAGGCAGAGGGAAGTGCAGTGACCCGGCCCCAGCCTGCTCCGAGCCGCCAGTGAGTGCTGGGGGGTGGTTCCCTCCTGCCCCCCAAGCCATCCCTCCCAACAGAGGCTTGGGGTCAGCCCCCCCCCGCTCCCTCCCACAGAGGCCTGGGTCTCCTCCCCCACGGGGGGGGGGCGCTGTGTAGGGCCCCAGAATAACTAGGGATGGCCCTGACCATTGCTTCTTGTTCTGTCATCTGCCACCACTGAGAACAGCCAAGTGCCAGCCTCTTTGGAACTCCCCTTCAGGTAGTTGAAGGCTGCTATCAAATCCCCCCTCACTCTTCTCTTCTGCAGACTAAACAAGTCCAGGTCCCTCAGCCTCTCCTTGTAAGTCATGTGCCCCAGCCCCCTGATCATTGTTGTTGCCCTCTGCTGGACTTTCTCCAATTTGTCCACATCATTTCTGTAATGAGGGGGCCCAAAACTGATACAATAGTCCAGATGTGGCCTCACCAGTGCCAAACAGAGGGGATAATCACTTCCCTCAATCTGCTGGCAATGGTCCTACTAACGCAGCCCAATATGACATTAGCCTTCTTGGCAACAAGGGCACACTGCTGACTCTTATCCAGTTTCTCATCCACTGCAATCGTCAGGTCCTTTTCTGCAGAACCGTTGCTTAGCCAGTCGGTCCACAGGCTGTAGGGGTGCATGGGATTCTTCCATCCTAAGTGCAGGACTCTGCACTTGTCCTTGTTGAACCTCATCAGATTTCTTTTGGCCCAATCCTCCAATTTGTCTAGGTCACTCTGGACCCTATCCATAGCCTCCAGCATATCTACCTCTCCCTCCAGCTTAGTGTCATTTGTGAACTTGCTGGGGGTGCAATCCATCCCATCATCCAGATCATTAATAAAGATGTTGAACAAAACCCCTGGGGCACTCTGCTTGATACCGGCTGCTAATTAGACATCGAGCCATTGATCACTACTTGTTGAGCCTGACAAACTAGCCAGCTTTCTATCCACCTTATAGTCCATTCATCCAATCCATACTTTTTTAACTTGCTCCCAAAATACTGTGGGAGACCGTATCAAAAGCTTTGCTAAAATCAAGATATATCATGTCCACTGCTTTCCCCATATCCACAGAGCCAATTATCTCATCATAGAAGGCAATCAGGTTGGTCAGGCATGATTTCCACTTGTTGAATCCATGTTGACTGTTTCTGATCACCTTCCTCTCCTCCAAGTGCTTCAAAATGGTTTCCTTGAGGACCTGCTCCATGATTTTTCCAGGGACTGAGGTGAGGCTGACCTGTCTGTAGTTCCACGGGTTCTCCTTCCCATTTTTAAAGATGGGCACTATATTTGCCTTTTTCCAATCATCCGGGACCTCCCCTGATTGCCAAGAGTTTTCAAAGCTAATGGCCAATAGCTCTGCAATCACATGAGACAATTTCCTCTGTACCCTTGGATGCATTAGATCGGGACCCATGGAATTGTGCATGTCCAACTTTTCTAAACAGTCCTTAACCTGTTCTTTCACCACTGAGGGCTGCTCACCTCCTCTCCATACTGTGTTGCCCAGGACAGGAGTGTGGGACCTGCCCTTGTCTGTGAAGACTGAGGCAAAAAAAGCATTGAGTACTTCAGCTTTTTCCACATCATCTGTCACTAGGTTGCCTCCCCCATTCATTAAGGGTCCCACACTTTCCCTGACCTTTTTCTTGTTGCTAACATACCTGTAGAACCCTTATTGTTACCCTTCACATCCCTTGCTAGCTGCAACTCCAGTTGTGTTTTGGCCTTACTGATTACACCCCAGCATGCTTGAGCAATATTTTTATATTCCTCCCTATTGTGTAAGTAGGTTGAGAATAGGCCCCTAAATTTCTAGCTATTGTTGCCAGTTGTTGAAATGGAACTGAGTGTTGCTAAAATGCAAGAAATTATTCTACTTCAGTCTTCCTACTCTGGTCACATGCCTCTTGAAAACTGTAAAGCATGATTTGTGCAAAGTTTGAGGAAGGCTTCAAGAATATAATAGATTGTTCAGTCTTTTATTTTCTCCACTAAGTGTAGTTTAGTTTACAGTGGTGCTCAACAACGGTACCCTAGAGTACACAGAGGTCTTTCAACTCATCTAGGTATTTGCCTAGTTTTACAACAGGCTACATAAAAAGCACTAGCAACGTCAGTACAAAGTAAAATTTCATACAATGACTTGTTTATACTGTTCTATATACTATACACTGAAAGGGGTACAGTAGTCTGGAAAGGTTGAGAACTACAGGCTTATTTATGTGAATAAATTGGGACCACTTTCACCATAAGCAGCACTGGATATTTTAAGAAATCCTATAAAAGAAAAAATATCAACTCTCCCAGTTTCTAAACCAAAAAATGTACAGCTGTTCAGAGATGTTGATGAAGGACAAAGAATAAAAAAGATGACTGGAGGTGCAATCAGTACAAATGGATCCACAAAGGGAATTATCTCTTGCCAAGTGTGGGGATCCTCTGGTACAGAAGACATATTTTTAAAGACTGATCAATACAGATGAAGTTATGTTTCGCCAATATCGATATGAAATTCTTGATGGAAGTATGGAAACACAAAGTGTGCATTCCCCATGGGTATATGAGAAAATATTCCTTGAGATATTATGCTTGTACAATGCCTCTGTACTGTTGATAGCTAGAGTAGAAACATGCCTGTCTAATTTACCAGTGACAAATAACACAAGCTGATGCTTCATCTGCCCATATGACAGTGACGCTGCCCAAAAATACACAACAAAAGTCAGTCCCAAATGATTTACATGGTGTGTACGAGACTTGAGCTTCATGATAGCCAGGAAGGATGTGTGTGTCAGTACTCGCTGGTTCCTGCAATCTCTATAACTTTGGCTCTTCCAGGAATTATTGGGCTTTTTGAGGAGGTTGAAGCCAACTACGCTTCTTTCACGAGACAAAATTTCAGATAAGGGACTTTTATATCTCCCCCTCAACATTTCAACATGCCTTTTTTGAAGAACATCCAGCAATTCCTATGACTGCACTGATTCATGACAAGCTGACAACACAAGTGCATGAGAAGTTCTTTTCATTTCTAGCAAAATGCATATCCCATGTCAGCAACAGGTAATGGTAAGAGACAGAGAAGCAGCTACTGTATAAGCTCTAGGGAATGCTGTGTGGAGTTATACACACACAATTTACTGGAATCATATAATCAAAGATGTGAAATTCTGGGTTTAGCTCAGAAAGGAGGGAAAGTTGACAGGAAAGTTTATGACAACAGTGTTCTTCAGCTATTAAACTATGAGAATGAAGAGGAACTTGGGGAGATGTTGGGAAAACTAAAGGTAAAATGGCGTGCATCCTCTCTCGATCATTTTGATCAGAAACTCAGAAAGGTCATTGTGTCAAAGACTGGCAGATGGCTATTGGAAGAAAGAGACAGGTAAACCAGTGGAATTACAAAAAACAATCAAAGTCTGAATTCTGTGCTGAATAGGCTAACTAAGCGGAAGGAAGCGAACACAGGCAAAATGGTGTTGGCTTTCTACTTCCTGCAAACATTCTATCTACAAAATTTTAAGAGGATGGTGTGGCACGGGAAATTATCATCTTACCCAAGCACGCAAACAGTTAAATCCAGATGATATTGAATTCTCAGTTGATTATATTGAATTCTCAGTTGATTACATGCCCATAGACAAGACTGTGTCCTTTATAAAGCAGTAGTGTAACAGAACATGTGTTTGGCTCAGAAGAGATGGTCACAAATCAAAGACCATGGAAGGTCTAGCTCAGTGGGTCTCAAACTTCTTTTGCCCCACGGACCGCTTGAAAATTGCTGAGGGTCTTGGCAGACCACTTAATGATCTTTCCAAATGTTGTTAGTACCATCAGCTCACTACTGTAAAGTGCTTTGGATAAAAGTGCTATATAAAAAAAACTGAATTAACTTTTTTAGTTTTATAAATAAAAGCACACAACTCATTTTAATATCAGTAGTCTTACCTTTCTAATGCGATGGATGTGCCCTCTCCCCCGCACCGCAGCAGCCCTTGAGCTGGGGCTGGGAAGGAGGGCTGTCTTTCCCTGGCCACTGCAGCTCTGCACTTCCCAAATTCCCCCCACCACCTCTACTCACCCCACTGCTCCCTCCCCGCTATTCCCCCCAAGGCCACCATCTCACCTTACATGTGTGTCTTCTTCAGGGTCCAGTCACCTAATTGGAGCCATGCCTGCGTGACTCCACTAATTAGGTGGGTGGCCCTTTATTCTCTTGTGTGCAGCCGCCCAGGTGCACACCTAAGAGGGAACTATCCATGGACCACCTGAATGGAGCTCGTGGACCACTGGTGGTCCACGGACCAGTTTGAGAACCTCTGGTCTACCTGACTTGATAGCGAAGCAAAACTGTGTATTTCTACAATCACAGTCCAGCTGCTTTTGAATCAGAGGATTATGCACAAAGGAGTATGTGGTGAAATTATTCCCAGTTGAAACATGTTCCTGCAACACTTCTCAAACATGTTGCCACATATCGGCAGCACAAAAGTCCAAAGGTACAAGTCTAAATGCAAAAAAGGCAGAGTATGCTCTGAAAAAACTCATGATGAATGCAAGAAAAAGCAAACCTGGAAGGAAAAAAACATGACAAAAGGATGAACTCCAGGCACTGCCAGCACTGGATTCCCCTCTGTTGAGTGAAATCAGAATTGACGCTGCAAAGAGAAACATCAAAGCAGGGGGAAAACATGAAAAGGGGACAAGTTGAGGTAAACCTGTTCCCAAGGGGAAAAGGTGAGTCTTCCTTTGTACTGGACAAGTTTAATTCTGGAGCACCGCCGTCTTCATGGTCTCCCGAAAGAATAAAAAAGCTATATAACTTCTGTGAAAATCCTCAACAGGTTATCCATCTATGAAGAGTGTTCATGTAGCTCACGAAAGCTCATGCTCAAATAAATTGGTTAGTCTCTAAGGTGCCACAAGTACTCCTTTCCATGTACAGAACATTTACAGTAATGTTGAAGACATGAAGTATCTCTTGAACAACTAGCTAGCTGATACTATAATCGAGGGCTTCCTGCTTACTAGTTTCCCTAGAGAATGTTACTGAAACTGATGTTAACAGTTTTCAGCCCATTTATCATTCACTCATTTGTTACCTGGATACACTTTAAATGTGCACAAGTTTGGCATAAAACCAGACGTTATGGTGAAGGATCCCACAAATGTATACAGTTTTCACTGCATCTTAGTACTTGTTTTTCTGAAATGGGAAATTATTTTGTACCTAGATTCCAATCAAGGCCTCTCCACCAACTACATTCACATGCTACAAACAATTATAGAACCACAGATGGCTTCTAAGATAGACTGATCTGTGTGGATCATTCATGTACTGCTTGATGTTCCAGTTTGGCATGATTCACTGGCAAATGAATTTCCATTTTCATAGCAGAATATTTACTGTTTTGCTTACCTTTGCACTTTTATTGTATTTTATTTGTTTCAGAAATGTGTACATATCTGAATATATTAAATAGATTTAAAAAACCTACTATACAGGTGTGCTTTAGATGTGTCTTATTATCAGAGTTACTGGTTCAGGTTTTTGCCCACTGATGGTGTCAAGGCCGATTCCACACTCTGGCACTTTGAGTGCAGGAGGTGGGGGCCTGCAAGGATTCTAAAAGTTAATACTGACCACTCCAGGCTTGTATTAAACTCCCAAGGTTACAGCTTCTCTCTGACCTTGGATGGGTAGATACTGCCAGCACCCAAGTGCAAAACCCCCTTTTGGAACCTAGGAAGGCGCACTTGGGAATTCCTTCCTGTGGAGTACCCTTAAGCCCTTTCACGCCCCCCCGCCCCTTTCCAGGGAAGAGCTGAGAAAGAAAACAAAGAAAATCAGCTGTTGCCACCAGCTAATTAAACATCATGTGCACAAACCTTTTAGGACACAAAAATCTAATCCTGTTCTTAAAAAAAGGAAAATTTTATTAAAAACAAAAAAGAAAGAAAATACATTTGGAATTTAGGCTTTTTGCTCGATTTAAAAAAAAAATTACAAGGATTAAACATCAAGATAGCTCTCTTGAGGTCCAGCTTAAAGGTTACAAGCAAAACAAAAGCACCTGGGGTTAGCACAGAGGAGTCCACAAGCCATAAAGAAATAAAAGAGATAAACCTAATTGTGTCTTCCTAGACATTTCCTGATCTACTTACATATCTGGGGTTTCAAATGAGTAGATTCTAAGTATGATTTGATGATTTTTCATAACTGGCACAAAGCTTTTTACAGCATAGCTGCTCTGTTCCCCCTCTCCGGAGAACAACAACAGACAGATAAAGGGGAAGTTCCCCCCCCCCCCCCATTTTAAAAAGTTCTGGCCTTCCCATTGGCTCTTTTGGTCAGGTGCCCACTCCCCTCGTTTTTACCTAACGACTTTGTAATCCTTTACAGATAAAGCAGGTAGAGAACAGCTACTAACAGGGATTTTATAGCTAACTGCCTGGCTAGGAGTCTATATAAGGTAGCTACCCCTCCCCCTGCCCCACCTTCATTTATCACAGATGGTTTAACAGATGTCAACATAAACGCTGCAAGAAACTCACCATGAATGATCTTATGGGTTTGTTCCACATGCAGACCTACTTACTTAACCCATTTCAACTTGAAAACATACTCTTCTCAGACATGCAACCCAATATCCAGCTCTCCACTGGCAGCTGCTGACACCCGTTATTTAAATTAACTAAGAAAAAATAGTTCTTGATAGCATGCATGAGGTTCTTCATGGCTCTTTGTTAAGCCATTGAGATTTCAATAGTTCTTTATAGCCATTTACCATTTCAGCTGGTTCATTGCTAGTTCTGGACAGCAATTTTTGGGATTGCAAGGGAAAAAATCTGTTATTAAACTAAACGAGGAAGTAAGCATGTGCCAACAAATATGTTGTTCAACTTTTGTAGCTCTACATTTGTGTTAATGATATGGTGTTTAAAAAACAGCAACTGTTTGATCTTAACAGGCAATAAAGATCCAATAAAAATTCCAGGCCTGTGCAATAAAGATGTACGTGTGGTGATGAAGCTCCTTTATCACTTCCTTTTGTAACAAGTAGAAATAGGGCCTTGCTATATGTTTCTTGGTAAAGAAAAGGGGAAATGATGTTAAAAATCCATTCTGATTTTTAAAAAATTAGATTGCAACACAGAACCTATGAAATAAGGTTCCCTATCAAAACAAAACAAAAACCGATTTGAACTGTTTCTCGCACTAAAATATTTCATCTCTCTACCATGACACAAGACAGACATTTTTAGTCCCATTTTTTTTTAGACTATATGGAAATACTATATAAAGATACTCCTACTACAATAACAACAACAACAATACGCTAATAATAATACATAACATTTTACTGCACAGTTGGCACAGTATTAAAAGTTAGTTTGGATTATGTTTTTACAACTATTACATTTTTCTGACACGGCTTCATATTATATAGGCCGATGCACTATCCTGGAAGAGGCTGTTACAGCTCAGTTCGGCCAGGTTTTTCAGTAGCCTCGTGTAGCTCTCACCTATTTGCATTACACGTATAATTTCCATCGTCTGTGCAACTTCGGAATGGATGGTGGTTCCGGAGCCTTCCTGGTGTTCAGGGGTTCGGGGTGGGGGGAACATATGACATCGTGCTGTTACCTGGTGGCCTCCTTACCAGGCTACTGCCCTCCACCTGGTGCTACTCGTTTTCACCCAGTTTTGGTTATTAAAATGTATTCCCATCCACGTGTCGGGGCACTCAGATTCTTCCTCCACAGTAAGAATAGGAGTACGTGTGGCACCTTAGAGACTAACAAATTTATTAGAGCATAAATTTTCGCTCACGAAAGCTTATGCTCAAATAAAGCTCAGTGGTTTGAGCATTGGCCTGCTAAACCCAGGGTTGTGAGTTCAATCCTTGAGGGGGCCATTTGGGGTCTTGGGCAAAAATTGGGGATTGGTCCTGGTTTGAGCAGGGGGTTGGACTAGATGGCCTCCTGAGGTCCCTTCCAACCCTATGTTTCTATGTATTCTAAATGTGTTAGTCTCTAAGGTGCCACAAGCCCTCCTGTTCCTTTTGCGGATACAGACTAATACAACTGCGACTCTGATTCCTCCACAATGTGGCCGGGGTGTGTCACACTGTGGTACAAGGAAGAGAAGCTTCACTAGCTGCCTTCTCCCCAAGAGACCCCAGGCCTGCCCGCCCTTCAGGGCCCTGCGCTGGGTCCCAGCCACCGCCAGGCCTGCCCCGCCCCCCTTCAAGGCCCTGCGCCGGGTCCCAGCCACCCCCAGGCCTGCCCCGCCCCCCTTCAAGGCCCTGCGCTGGGGCTCAGGCACCCTCAGGCCTGCCCCCCTCAACGGCTCAGTCACCCTCTGGCCTTGCGCGGCTCCCTGGGGGCGGGGCAGGGGTCCTCTCTCGTGCCCCCCGGTAGTGCTGGCTGCCGCCAGGCTGCCTGCGGTTTGGACTATGAGACCCGGCCGCTCCCCACCCCCCACCGGGTCCTGCCAGCCGCCGGCCCTTGGACCCAGCTAAAGTCCCTCGTGCCGCGGCTGCAGCGGCCGAGGCGCCGACTGTCGCTCACCCCCCGGGCTCTGGGCCGCCGGGGGCTCGTGCACCTGCGCGCGCGGGGAGCGGCCGTTGCTGAGGGCGGAAGCGCCGCGAGCGGCCCCGGCCCGGCTGGCTGAGGGAGGATGGCGGAGCAACGCGCCGAGAACCTGTCGGTGGTGGTGCATCGCGCCGGGGACCTGCGCCTGGTACCGCCGCCCCGCCCCGCCCCGCGCCGCGAGAGGCGGCTGGGGGAGGGGGTCACAGCCCTGAGGGGATTTTGGGGGGATCACAGCCCTCAGGGGTCAAGGGATTGTGTGTGGGGGGGTCACAGCTCTTGGGGTTCAGGGGATTGTGCGGGGGGTTACAGCTCTTGGGGGTATTCCACCCCTTGGGGTTCAGGGGAGCCTTTGGGGTTCAGGGGATTTGTGGGGGGATCACAGCTCTGGGGTTCAGGGAGTTCTGTGAGTTTGCAGCCCCCGGTTCAGGCAGCCCAGGGCACTGCCTGGATCATAGACGTTTCAGGTGTAAAACCTAAAATTGGGTATCCCCAGTCCATCCTCTCAGGGCCAGGGCAGGGTTATTCCCTACAGGGCATTTCTGGGTTTTTGCCAGTCTGGATTTCTATGTTCCACGTGGTGAGGCTCCCAGCTCTTACCTATGGAAATGTTTTCACATCTAATACATCTTTCTGGCAAGAAGCTTCTGGTATTTGGCTTAAATTCATCTTTAGTTAATTTTGTCCCATTCTTCCTACTTAGACCCCCCTGTGGCACACTAAATAATTCCTTTCCCTCAAATGTGCATACTCTTAGCATGTCTCACTTACCCGTCTTCCCAGTCATTGCTTAGCTAAGCAGTTAACTCTTTTTATTTTTCCTCCAGCTCCCCGATTGTTTATATTGCTTTCTTCAGGGTTTCTGCATATTTCACCTAATGAAGTGTCAGCTCATTGATGATGCTGTTTAATAAGATTCAGCCTAACCCAGATCTACTCCAGCTATGTCCATTGCTATTAATTATTGCCTGTTGTTGCTGTCCTTCAACCTGTTTTCAATGCACATGACTATTCCTGTCCAGGCCAGTTGGCATTAATATACGCAGTGAATTCATGTGACACAATATCAAATGACCTACTAGAATTAAATGGAGGAAGATTTGAAATCTTTCTGGTCCTTGGCAAGGCTGTTTTGTACCTCCTCAGAAGTCAGAGGACTCAGGGCCCTCCCAGGCCAGGAGTGGAATGGAAGCTCCTTTTGCCCCCGAGTTTGGCAGGGAGTGAGGATCGTAGGGCTCAGTGGGTTAGCTGGGGAGACAGGGGTTGGCACCGCTGAAGCTCTATTTGGCAGGGTAGGGGCACTCCCAAAGGAGGGCAAGAGATCGGAGAAGAGATGGCAGGGAAATGACGCTGGAGAAGTTTCACCACACTAGACTACAGAGTGACAAACTAACCCTGCAGTCTTCTCTGTTTTACCCAGATTCTGCACATTTCTCATGATCCAGCAAATTGCTAGCATGAGCCTCCGCTGGCAAAGTGTGGGCATCCCTGTTGTACAGGATCTGGGAAAGAAGAGCATTGCTAACATTCTGTTTGTATTGCATTTGATGGTGTGTGGTGGGGAGGGCTTTGGAAGCCATACAGTTCAGTACATATTCCTGCACCAGAAGGTGCTGCTGGGACACAAGAGAAAAGATAAACAACATTTCATGGTGTACATTGAACATAGCTAACAGGTTGGAATGACAGAGTGCCAAAAATGACCCAATGAGGAATTGCATTGTGTTAAACTTGCACACTATGGGCCTGATTTTCATAAGTGCTTCAATTTGGAATCGAACTTTCTGGCTCCAGTCAGGTAAATAGACATCTGTTGTGTGTACAGGTATTTGCATTTGCAAATTTGGAAGATGTCAAATAAAGAGGCCACTTCTGAAAATCAAGGCCTATGTCTTAATGAACTTTGATAAGCAGTGAGGTAGTCACAGAAAATAGTTTTGATCTGGCAGGTGCTTGATATTAAATACAGACTTTGGTCACCTGTTGTGGCTCAGTTTATTTTTATTGCTCCTGTACAGCTCAAACAAAGTGAGCAGTGTTATATACAATGTGTGGCTCACAGCCATATTTGGGATAGCGGTAACATCTGCCAAAACAGTATTAAAAAGCAACACTTATAATAATGTGCATCTCATACACATATAATGTACAGTTTTCTAAATAGAAACATAGGAATTGCAGTACTAGATCACACCCAAGGTCCATCTAGTCCAGTATCCTGACTCTGACAAAGGCAGAGGAGGTGCCCACTTTGGATCACCTCATGATTTCTAATAGTTAGAGATTGGCTTAAGCCCTGAAACATGGGGTTTAATATTCCTTTCTAAATATTTGTTAGCATTAACTGTAATAACTGCATATTCTTATTATTCATATAAATGTCCAATCACTTTTTGAATCTCATTACATTCTTGACTTTAATGACTTCCTGTGGCAGTGAGTTCCAGAGTCTATTTTTATTTTCTTTGTACAATCTCTTGCACAATGGGGTCCTGATCCACAACTGGGGCTCCTAGGTGCTATGGTAATACAAATAAATAATATTTATATGTTGTATTTGTATAGTATTTACATGCTTTTATCAATTTTACATTGCCGGTTTTTAATTTAATAGAAAATCCCCTCTATCACAATCATTATCATGTCCCCTCTTATTTGTCTCCTATCTGAGGTAACAGTCCCAATCTCTTCAGTCTTTCTCCATATGAGAGTTTTTCCAGGCCCATGGCCATTCTCTTTGTTCTTCTTTGAGCTCCCTAGTGAACAAATGGGTGCATATTTTTTAGGATGCTCTTAGATACTCCACTTTCAGTATTGTGAGCTTCATTATCTTTCATACATATTGCAAACTCCTATTTTCACACACAACTTCTTAAAAAAAAATAGCTGAGGTTGTAAAAATTGTGTTTCACCAGTTCACACGTTTGTTAGATGCTTTCTATACATGTGAATAACTCAAAAAAGGCTTTCTTTAAAACTTCTGATTCACTTTGGCTGTGTCCTGAGTGGGACAAAGTGCCTTGGACTGAAGAAATCTGGGTCAGAAATAAAGTTCTGGGCACTAAAAATTACATAGAGCAGGTTGTGCCCAGATGCATACCCCATTGAGCTTCATTAATATCAACAGGCAGAATTTGGCCACATACTGTCCATATGCAGTGTTGATCATTTACTGCTTATTTTAACAATGAATGTCAGTGCAATGCTTGTGAGATATGCACAGGCAAGCAAGCATTTTAGTCTGGGAACACTGATATAGTAAAATCCAATTCCATGGGCAAGTTAGTGATAGAAAGGTAAGTGAGGCATCATAATTCATAAAAATCTGACAGAATCATAATTTCAATGTTGTCATGTTGTGCAGTGTAGCAGGGAGGGCTCACTGCCCCGTCCCCTGGCTCCCAGCTTCAGATCCTGTGATTGGTGGAAATTTTGATAATGCAGGGCTGTCAGAAAAGGATTCAGTTGGGTTTCATTTGAAAGCCCTTTTTCCCCCAAACACAATGGTACCAAACGTGACAAACCTAGAACACTTATGAAGATATATATTCAAAAAATGTTTAAAAATCATTTTTTTTAAATTACACTGTAACACAAGGATGCATTGCTTGCATAAAAAAAGACACAGATTTTTGGTAATCCTATGGAAGTTAGTCTTGACATATAGGATTGAAAAAAATTATTCATTAAAGTCATCATCAGTGTCTTCTCTGTCTAGGGCACCACTCTGCTAGACACATTGTCATACTGATCCTCCCCTGCACCACACTCACACATCACCATACAAGGCAGGCTGCTGGCCAACCATTTGCATGGTGGTGAGCATCTGGCTTTTGCACATGACCATTTGATTAGGATTGATTTAAGAATGCATTGTATTTCATGTGTAACTGGAAAAACCCATTCATGCTTGAAAGGAGAGGGTAGTTTGGGATGTGCTCAGTAATACTGGAGCCATTCCTTTGCTTGATGAGTTTATGTTCTCGATAGCAGGTAAAAAATGCACCCCTTCGTGGCAATTTTTCTCCATTTGTCTGATCCTTGGAAAACAGCCACCAATGTAGCTCTGCAAGTGTTGTAATGTTGATCTCAAATAGTAAACTTGACATATGAACGCCTCCAGGGCATTTATGATCTCATCAATGACTGTCTCAGCCATTCCAAGCACCTTCAGTCTAAGTAGAGAGTCTTCGGAGGCTGAATCAAATGTCTTCCAGAAAGAAAATTTTGTCTTCCATCCTGAAAGGGTGTGAAAACCTGGAAGTGTGGCAGCTTTTAATGGTCTGGGAGATAGGAACACATCTCTGAGGGGATTCTGTTCCCCAGCAGCAGGCACAGAAACAGAATTTGCAGAAGTCTTGGGAGTTACAAAGAAACCACTGAAAAGTGAGAGGCAGAAGTTTCATTACGCCATGTGACAATGAAATTCTTCGAGCAATTCTTTGCATGCTGTACTGTTTTTCCTGCAATGTGTAGTTAACTACTCATGCTTTGTGCAAGTATGAGACAGTAGCTTCTTCACTGTGAGATTGGAAATGTTTATGGAGTCAGTGATTTTGTATTGGACAGGTGCAATACCAACCATAACTCCGCCGCACCCATTTCTCTGTCCCCTCGCACACTGGATCTGATTCACATTTACACTTATTCACTTTTAAATCACTCTGACTGTGTTAAGGGATCTCGGTGTAAATGAGCATCAGGCCCACCGTGTTTATTTGACTTTACAGTCATTAAATCACACTAATCAAATCTCATCCTTCCCCAAGCTTTATGCCCTACACTACTAAAGAGCCAAGGAAAGCAAAAACAGCAGGGTGGGTTCAAAAGCACTGCTGGGATTGAGAATCTATATTGAAGTGTAGTGCAGTGGCTCCACTAAAAAGTCAGCATTTGCCTCACAGAGATATCAGAGATACTACAATATTTCCCTAAAACGGGTGGTAAGTCTGGTGTCTCTGGTGCCTTGTGGTAATCTGTACATGACTGTTGGAGCTGATGCTTTGTGGACAATCATAACAAGACCATCCACTTCTTCAATCCAAAGTAATATTTGCTTATCGACTAAAAAATTAAATCATCTTTGCAGAAAGGTACAGCAAAAAATAAACACAGTGAGGTGAAATCAAACCAAACACAACACAATTCTCTTCACTTTAACTTTGCTTTCGTACTGTGATAGTGATGTCAAATATTGAGTTTAGTGTTTATGGAGTTTTTAAATTGGAAATTCTTTTAGGAAAGAATATCTGCTTTCAAAGGTCCAATGCCCGGGCTTATGTGTGGGAGTAACTGGGTGTAGGACACAATGTATGCCTTTGATAATGAAATAACTTCTAAGCAAACAGATTATACAGCTCTTATGCTAGTCCCAGTGAAGGACCAATTCAGTTTCCATTGCAGTCAATGGAAGTCTTTCATCTGGGAGTTGGGCTGGTTCCAGTCAACTGGAAAAGACAATGGTAACCACCCCACTTTCATTTTTAAAGTTAAGAAGAAACTTTGCAGCAAATCTACTGAGAACTCAGAAATCCACTTTTCCTCCCCATTGTACACTAGCTTCCCAATCCTGTGAACAGAGTCAGTTATAGGGGTTTGAAAGCACCGTGTTTATTTTTGTACTTGGGCATTTTGTTTAACCTCCTTGTGTAGTGAAATCTTAAGGACTTATTCTTTTTTCTTTGAATACTTGGGAGGAGCTCAGATACCACAACATTTGGGAACCAGGTAAGTATGTAAATATAGAGAGAAGAGGTAAAAGTCCTGCAAACATATAGGTTACCTTTTATTGGTGTGAAAAGTGACCCAGGGTTGTAGCTGAGCCCTTCTATATATGACAAAGTAGCTGTGTAATGCTCATTTTCCTGGGATACTCAGGCTCCACACTGTTAAATAGCCACTGTATCCTGCTTCTTTCATGCTCCCATTAGTTCCACTTGTGGGGGAAAAGATGGTGTTTTTGTCCTCAGCCACATGGAATTTTTGTTTTGTTTTCCCTGTGATTGGTCAATGATTCAGGTTTTATAATGCCTCATTCATATAACAATCTCAAGGGACAGCTATTTCAGCAATAATAGCATTACAAGAGAAGGGCGTGAGAATAGGCATTTAGAAAGGAACATTTAATCCTGACGGTCTTTAAAAGTTGTTGGTTTACTGTGAATATCTGAAGCCACTCTGATTTCAGAAGATGAGTTTTTTGGATCATGGGATAAGTTGCTCAACTGAAACCACAAGTCCTATTCCGTTGTAGGGAAGTTTGGTATATAAGACGTGATCCTGTTACTGTAATTACTTATATACTGGAGAAAATTCTAGGGATTTCTCAGAAAGCAGCCCCAAATTTTCATGCAAACTGAATGCTTTTTGTTTGTTTCCCTATAGGAAAATCGCCCGGTCCCAGAACCAGGTCCCAATGGTAGGTCTCTAGAGTGACTGCCTGCCTTCTACCTTGTGGTTTTCTTTGAGTGTAATTTCTTCCTAAATTTTCTATTTGCCCTTCTCTGATCTCCCCCTGTAAACCAACTATAGTGTCTATGATAACATATAACATTGTCCAAAAACGGACCATATAGGTGGAGCAGGTCAAATCTTGCATCCATCTGAGAGGGGATGGTGGTGAAATCTGAAATGTATGTGGAGTTAGCTAAATCCCTCTCCCCATGTTTTCGGTTGAGAAGATCTGGGAACAATAACAATTTATGAAAGATACAGTCCTGAGGGTCCTGTTGAGAAATGATGCATAAGATTTGGAAAATTAGTTTTCTTCCTTTAGACCTACCTGAATCCACTCTGCTGAAGTGTAAGTGGATGGGACTTGCACTGGGAAGGAAGAAGGTGTAAATAAAGTTGGGCGAGAGACTAGGTCATTTTAATAATATCTGAATAACCAGCAGTGTTTGTGTGCTTCATATTACCTTCCTCTGAAAGAGAACGATATCAAAAAGGGGTGCTGAGCATTGACTTTGATGGGAGTTGGAAACGATCTGCACTTCTCAGGATTGGGCCCATAGAAACTAGAGAAGGAAAAAATAGCTAGAAACTCCATTCTGGCCTCATTCAGATAACAACCTTGTAAAATGGAAATTGCATTGGGATTTTGATGACTCAGGCTACTTATCATGTGATCAGAAAAACTAAACATAGTTTCCTTTTGATAATCTGATCGTTTGTCTATTACCCTAACCCTGAAGTATATGTGCTTTATTGCTGCGTTCAAATGCATAGTACCCCATTCTATCTGAATATTAGTCAAGTAGGTCGAAGTCCTGTGAATCATATTTAATCAAAGATCTCATTTGGCACCCAGACTAGAGCTCTCCTCTTAGATTACATTTGCCTTCATTTACAAGAGATGTCTTTTATTTTAAGCTCTTGGAAGTTTTAGATCCTTATCTAGAATGTTCAGATTTCAGTAAGTATCTCATAAATGTCGACTGTCCTATAGGATGTAACTGCAAATGTGTAACTTTTATGAAACATGTTAGTAAATGACGGTGAACGGATTAGGAAGGTAAAGAAATAGAGGTAGGAAGAAGATGGAAAACCTATTGAAACCTGTCTTTTCCACTCCTGGGCTAGTGCAGGATTGTTCACTAGTGTCTTTTCTAGTTATAAACATTAGAATGAGATTTTCAAAAGCGTCTCAGCATTGGCTTAATTCTGTTCTCATTGAAATCAGTGGTAAAGATGCCGTTTACTGCACCGGGAGGAGAGTTAAGCCAATGCTGAGTGCTTTTCACAATCCTACCCTAGTAGTTTTTTTTCCTCTGTTAAATATTTTGGCAGTGTTTTTATTAAACTTTTTTCTACAAATTATTGAAGAAAATGTTTCCTTGTCATGATTATTCTAAACTAAGCTCTACAAATCATCACGTAACCCTGAGCAACAGTGACTCCCAAGAGAGAGCAGAATTGTGACTGAAAATGTTACTTGGAGTGACATTGAGGGACTGCAGAATTGTAAGAGAGACAAAGGAAAGGTTTAGCAGCACAGTTCTTAAGGGTGACTTGCTAAGATTTAAAAGAAATCAGGCTTGTGCTGTTTTATGCCTTTTTAATGGCATATAAAGAAAGTCTGAAAGTTGTTGTGGTTTATTTTCCTTAAAGGTTCTGTGGCAAGGGGGTTCTGTTTATTTTTTGCATTAGAAGTTCAGCATGTGTGTGTGCGCTGGAAGACTCTGTGGGTAACTAGAGAGCTGATAGAATTATGGAGTATAAAAATAAATACATTTTGGAAGCCCTGCTTCAGGGCTAAAGCCAACCTCTCACTGTTAAGGTTTCCCTAAAAACAGATTATCACATTACTTCCTGCTGCAGGTTTTCTGACACCTTCCTCTTAAGCGTCAAGGGGTTGGCTGCATATCAGAGATACACTTGATAGATCATGGGTTTGATTTGGTTTGGCAATTCCTGTGATATCACAAATGCCAGGGAAATGAAATTTGATTAATTGATAGGGGAAGGAATTTTTATTCAGATTGTTTAAATTCTGATTTTTCCTAACACAGCTTTAATTCAAACCCTTGCAAGCAAAGCTCTCAGTCCATATCCTGAGTCAGCCCAGGAGTCCTCCAACATAAAAGGGAATCAAAGACTTAACAAGTTGCAGCTTTCTAATGAAAAATAAGTAGGGAGAAAAAAACATTTTATTGAAAGAACTGAGCTCCTTTCCAGGCCTCCTGTACATATAAAGAGGCAAAAAAGGATATAGGCCCCCTTTAGTGTTCCTCTGTAGGAAATAGAGTAACAGCCGTGTTAGTCTGTATTCGCAAAAAGAAAAGGAGTACTTGTGGCACCTTAGAGACTAACCAATTTATTTGAGCTTAAGCTTTTGTGAGCTACAGCTCACTTCGTCGGATGCATACTGTGTGTATAAAAACATCTTCTGTATTTTCCACAGTATGCATCCGATGAAGTGAGCTGTAGCTCACGAAAGCTTATGCTCAAATAAGTTGGTTAGTCTCTAAGGTGCCACAGGTACTCCTTTTCTTCTCTTTGTAGGAAAGTTCCTTGTCAGTCTTTAAAGCCTTTGCCAAGCAGATGCCTCACCTTGCTGCAGAGGTCTTTCATGCAGTTGGTCTCTGGTTTATGACTCTTTCTTTCTTTGCCAGAGGTGCTGCTGAGAATGCATTCGGTCGGGATCTGTGGATCTGATGTCCACTACTGGCAGAACGGTAGAATTGGGGACTTTATTGTAAAGAAGCCCATGGTGCTAGGGCATGAGGCATCGGGAACCATCATCAAAGTGGGGTCATCAGTAACCCATCTGAAGCCAGGTGAGCAGTTTCCTTGAATCTTGTGGACGGTTGCCTGATATGTACTTTCTCTGTTGTGATGAGGTTGAGAGGCTGGCCTGCTAGGAAATATTAAATGTGCATTGATGAAACATTAGGAATCCTGCAAACCAGAGAAGGCTGAGCCAAAGCCTTCAGTTTGGAAGTGATAAAAAGAGGAGGAAGATGGTCCAGTGGTGTGAGTGCTAGCCTGGAACTCAGCACTCCTGGGCTCAGTCCCCTGCTATGCTAGCTTCTTGGGCAACCTTGGGCAAGTCACTTAATCTCCCTCTGCCTCCGTTCCCCTTTTATAAAGTGAGGATAAGAGCACTCACCTATCTCACAGGGGTGTTGGGAAGGTTAGTACGTTAAAGATTGTGAGATGCTGGGGTACTATGGTAATGGGGGCCAGATAAGGGCTTTAGATGAAAATCTTAACTTGGATTTGAATTTCATAAATGACTCTGCCTTTATATTGGGTTAAAACTGGTGTGCAGATCCCAGCACCACCGGACTCAGGGTTCAGGAGCCAGAGCTGGGTCCCAGTGTTATGGTTTGCACCTATATCTACCTAAAATACAGCTGTTGTCTTTATCTGTTTGTTCACTGCCCTCCTCACCACTTGCACAAATCCTCCTAACCAACCACCAGCCCTTTCAAGCCAAGTCTAGCTCTCTTTTATTTAAAATCAAACCTAGAGTAAGATGTTACAATAAAAGGAGCTCCTCTTGGGTTTTGTCTCCTGTCCCTGCTTTACTGCACAGTACATTGGGCAGATTGAGATCTGTTGTGATTTGGCCAACACTGTCTCCTCACAAATGACAAGGCTCACTGCCATCCATCGCTCGCGTTGGACAGCTGACTTCATGGCACTTCTTAGGAATCACTTGCTTTGACCTTTTGAAGAGTGCTGATATGATCTGAATATTGCATATATCCTGTTGTGTATTTAATGGACACGTATTGAACATGCAATCCAAGCAAGAACATAAAGCCTTTGTAGACCATGCATGTGAGTCACTCTTGCTGCTAGTGAGCCCTTTTATTAAGCCAGTTAACTCAATATTGTAACTTCCTTTTGCTGTGTGTACGTGCTCCAGAAGTTGGGGACACCTGGCATTGATGTTTAGGTGCTGGCCTAGTAAGAAACGTGGTACATTATTTCTCATTTACATCATGATAAATCTGGGGTGACTGTTGGCTTCAGTAGAGTGACTCTAGATTTAAATAGGTGTAACTCAGAGCAGAGTTTGGCCCCAGAGTTAGATCTATGGGGCAGGGACTAAACCTTTCTCTGTGTTCTGTGCAGTGCTGAATGCTCTGCAGTTAATAAACAATAGTAATGACCATCTGCCTGGACATCCTGAGCGGGACCCCTGAGCTAGAGAGATGACCACAGCCTCACTGAGGGATTTGCCCAGTGATTAGATTTCTGGTGCTGAATGAAAAGGGCTGGAAGCATTTTGGATGTTTTACGAGTCTCTTATACTCCCTTGTGGAGCTCCAGAAAACCTGACTGTGGAGCAGGTGAACAACTGCCCTTTTTCCACTCTGAGCTTTCCAAGGATTGGGTCAGGCAATGTGGAGCTCTCCCACATGGGGGAAAAGGGATTTTGTGCTCTTTGGATTTTGGAGTCTGATCTCCTGACTCCTACATGCACTTCCAGGTCTTTACCAAAAGCCCAGCCTACCTCCCCATCATAACTGTCAGTCTGGAGAGCAAGTACAGTGATTGCCATTAAAATCCAATGTTTGCCAACAGATCCTGCATGGTGTTTCCGTTTAGTTCCTAATTGCAGGAGATCTCAGATACCACTCAGTGGTACTCCGTGACAAATGCTGGCTTTTTGATGGGAATAGGAAATCAGCCAATTTACAGTGATTAGACGGAGGGGAAGATATAGGTAGCTCTGCATGTGACTGAGCCTGCATCCTCTTAGTGTTTGTCTGCCTCTTACATATTATATTTTCTTCTGTAATGCTGAACACTGTGTGTGGCTGGGTCCCTGGGGCTGGGTGATGAGTCTTCCGTAGCATGGCATTAGGGAAAGAGATTGAAGTGTATCAAAGGAAGTCTTTGTCTTTCAGTGGGTGTTTACAGAACAGGGTAGATCTCTCCCTTCCTTGGCATCCCTCTTGATCATTCAGATCTCCACATGGTGCAGTGCCCACACACTCCTTGTCTCACCCCACCCTCCTTTCACTCACTCAGGCGATCGAGTGGCCATTGAGCCTGGTGCTCCGCGAGACATCGATGAATTCTGCAAAATCGGACGCTACAACCTGTCTCCGACTATCTTCTTCTGTGCGACACCTCCCGATGATGGAAACCTGTGCCGATATTATGCACACAATGCCAACTTTTGCTACAAGTCAGTCACACACGCCCCCTGCCTACAAATAACCACTCCCTGTGTGGGGTTATCCATATTGTTCCTCCCTCTCTCCCTCAGCCATCTGCACAATGGGGATAGTAATCTAGTTACATGAAGCACTTTTTGTTATTTCCCTAGATGCCCCTGGCATAGGTAGGGTTCAGAGGCCTGGTTGCGAAATGTTTGGGAATGTGATCTAGACCTTAATCTGATCTCCTTTGTACTGACCTTCTGTGTAATGCACTTTGAGAGCTACAGATGCTAAGTACTGTAGAAGAGCTAGGGATTATTTATTTATTTGTTTGTTTGTCTTTGTTTTTATCTCCATTCTTGACCGTGGTATCTGAGAACTTTATGACAAGAACTTGTTAGACCTTTCTCTCCTGCAGATTTCCTATGACTTTATCACTGCTTTAACCCCAAAGGGTGTCCTTTTCTTAAACCCTCTCTCTTTTTGCTCTCATTTCTATAAGGCAAGGTAAGGCCTGATGTTTTTTTGGGTTCTGCTGTTGGAAACTCCAGGAAGGGCTTTCCCTCATTCATCAAGGAGAGCCAGCCCCTTGCTGCCCTGTAGAAAGCACTGCAAGAACTGCTAAACCTGCAATATGATTTGCTCAGTTATTAACTGAGAAGACCTAGACTGGTTCTGATTGTCCCAGGCTGCCAGTACCCCCGCTAATCCAGCCTTTGTGCAACACTGAAGACAATTTTGACCCCACTGGTGCCAAAGGTCACATCCTGGTTGTCAGAGAAACTCATTTGGGCTCCGATTCAGCAAAACATTTAAGCATATGAGCATCCATATTGCTTGATTGTACTGGGACTTAAGCACAAGCTTAATGTTAAGAATGTGCTGAAGTACTTTGCTGAATTGGAGCATTAGAAAACCTAGCAGTCCAAATTCATCCCTGCATAACTGCTCTGACTTCAGTAGAGTCATGCCAGGAATGAACTGGGTCCAGCATATCCACCCCATCAAAATACTCAGTTGGCAGTGCCATGTAGATATTTAATCTATGGAGTTTGCTCCCGTTTGGAGGCTTGTGTGGAACACGGAGTTCCATGTACACTGAAGAAAGAACAAATCTGTAAATCCAGAAATTCACTAACGCTAGGGACTAACCTTCTTTCATTTGTGCCTGTGCATGCTCTAGAAATAGCATCCCTGATGTTTGCTGGGTTGTCAAAAATGGACCTCTGCATTGGGATCATTGTCTCATAGTGACAGGACTTTGTGCTCTTACTGGAGGGCCTTGGAGCATTTTGCAAACATTAATGAATGAAGCTTCTTTGCAAGGTAGCTAAGTATGATGATCCCTCTTTTTAGATGGATTAATTGAAGCACACATTCACCCTGTGGACCGGCGACAGAGCCCCAACAGACTCTCAGTACCCTGCTCTGCACAGGGAGGGGACTAGTATCTGGCTTGGTTCCTTTTTTCAGGTTATAATAAAAATCACACTTTGCCTTTCACTAGCACCTTCCATGTGAGTATATCCAGGCACTTTGAAAGCATTTATTAATGTAACTACATGGCTCATGGCAGGTGAGCAGGAATCATTCACCTAGGAAGTTATGGGCTTGGTTTTCAAAATGTGAGACTGGATGATGGACTGATTGTGTGTGTACACATGTAACTGGTTGTCACTCTGGCAGCAGGCACACAGATACCCATGTGGTGCTAACTCTCCACAGAGCTATAATAACTAGGTAGTTCTTCATATGTCACTATCATCACTCCATACCCCAAGCACAGCTCCCCCTGGAAAGGGCTGAAGACTCCAGGAAGGCCACTAGGGACCTTGTTTCATCAATCAGATTTTTCTGGGAGTTGATTAAATACCCTGGTAATGAGCAGCAATATAGAATCCTTAAAAAGATAGATTAGTGAACTCCCTCCCCCACTAGTAACTGCTCAGACAAATTACTGACATGTACACCCTTGGCACAGTCCTGGCCTGCTTCTGTTCTGAAACCCGGCCCACAAAGTATCACTTCAGTATGCAGCATAGCACCAGTGATTGCACTGATAAAGCCCTGGGGTAGTTTTATCAGAGGTCCAAATCCTTACTCAGGCAAAATTCCCCCAAAAATCAGTTGCTCAAGGATCCTGCAGGATTAGGTCCATAAAGCAATAGAGTGTAGTCTGCTTTAGCACAGTGTGACGGGTTCGGTCACAGAGACCCCCGTTGGGACTGTCACCTTACGTGCTGAGACTACCTCTGAGCCCGTCTTCCCTGCCAGGTTGGGACTTCAGAACTCTGCCTTGTTGAGCCAGTTATGCTAATCTGCTGCAACACAGACCAACACCCCCAAAGCTGCAGACTTAACTGAAAATGGCTTAGCAAGTGCTCCTGTCCCTAGCACCCAGACACCCAGCTCCCAATTGGATCCAAACCCCAATTAAATCCGTTTTACTCTGTATAAAGCTTGTACAGGGTAAACTCGTAAGTTGTCTGCCCTCTATAACACTGATAGAGAGATATGCACAGCTGTTTGCTCCCCCAGGTATTAATTACTTACTCTGGGTTAATTAATAAGCAAAACGGTATTTTACTAAGTGTAAAAAGTAGGATTTAAGTGGTTCCAAGTAATAACAGACAGAACAAAGTAAGTTACCAAGCAAAATAAAACAAAACATGCAAGTCTAAGCCTAATACAGTATGAAACTGAATACAGGTAAATCTCACCCTCAGAGATGTCCCAATAAGCTTCTTTCACAGACTAGACTCCTTCCTAGTCTGGACCCAATCCTTTTCAGACCAATGTTGTGGTTTATGGCCTGGGTCCAGCAATCACTCACACCCCCGTAGTTACAGTCCTTTGTCCCAGTTTCTTTCAGGCAACTCTTTGGGGAGGAGAGGCCATCTCTTGAGCCAGCTGAAGACAAAATGGAGAGGCTTCCAGGGTCTTTTATATTCTCTCTCTTGTGGGCGGAAACTCCTTTGTTCTTCTGTACAAAATCACAGCAACAAGATGGAGTTTGTAGCCATCTGGGCAAGTCACATGTCCATGAATGATTCAGCTTTTTGCAGGCCAATGCCATTGTTTACATGTTAGTTTGAATGTTCCCAGGAAAGCTTAGATGTGGATTATCGTCTCCCAAAGTCCATTATCAGTTAAGTATTTCTTGATTGGGCACTTACTGAGAATAGTCCTTTCTCAAGAAGCTGACCAAATGCTTCACTGAGGTTACTTAGAATAAAACACATTGAGATACAAGTACATAGCCAATATTCATAACTTCAAATACAAAAATGATACACAGATACAGACAGCATAATCATGACCAGCAAATTACGACCTTTCCATAGGCAACTTACTTGACCTCCTTTGTACAAGATTTGGTGCAACTATAGGACCTTGGTTGCAACAATGATCTATACAGTCACAGTTCCTGTCAATAATATCACACACAGGTTTATTGATTTTCTTCAGAAATCTTTCCTGCAATAAACTAGACATTTTCCTGTTTACAAACAAACAGGCCATTTCTCATCTGGGTTTGTATTTGGTACCTAATGAAATGTCAGCATTGGAATATAAAATACAATTAATCTGAAAAGGTTTGTCCCTCCTCCTGACTCTGTCTACTAGAGTGCACTGCTGCTGTCTGGCAGAGGAGAGCTTCTTCAAACTGGGGTCCTAAACAGCTTTTGGAGACACTGTGGTGGCTAGGACTAGACCGTGCTGTTTAGGGCCTATTCTTCACTGTCAGACGAGTGTAGCTGATTGTGACAGTATTTCTGCTCTGTTAGGAGAATTTCCTTTTATTTGATGTCAGTGTTTCCTGGAAAGTTACTGTTCTGATTCATGGGGCAGCTCTCCTCTTGCAGGGGAAGGGAACTTTCATTCGTACCTGAATGAAAGATACTTTGGCTAAAACTTTCAAGCTTAGGTGCCCAGAATTACCCCTCAGAATCTATATTTAGGTCTCCTAAGTAAAAGTGCCCTGATTTACAGAGCTGCTGTGGGAGTCAGCAGTTTCTCTGGCTTTACGCTGACCCAGCTGAGATCAGAATCTGGCCCTCTGACTTCAGGCTGCCCCTCTGCTGTCTCAAAGGAGAGGCCTTGTCAGCTGTCTCTGCCCTCCACTACCCCATTTTGTGGAACACTTCCTTTCAAATACAGTTTCCAGTGCCTGTTTTGTGAGAGGTTCGGTTTGCCTACTGATTTTCTGGATGGCTGCATTGAGCAGCAGGGGGCTGGGGCTCATCTCTCTTGCAGCAGCTCAGAAGTATCTGTCTTATAGCAGAATCATTGGGTTTGTCTCCCTCTGGCCATGTGCCTTTTGTCATCATTTACTCCTGTTCCAACTGCATACAAGACACTACCACTGTGGTTTGGGGGCATTTGACTCCCTCTTTGGACCAGGTGTTAGTTACTCCGCTAACTATGGAGAGTCAGTGCCTTCGATTCTTCTTGGGAGAGTGAGTGCTAGGACCTAGTTACCAAATGTTAAACTCTTTGTATATACCAAATATTTGTATGAATCTCAGGCCAACCCACTGGTTGAAACACTTCCCACATCTCAGTGGCCAGCAATAGGGTATGATGGGGTAGTGAATAAGGGGATGTCTGATCATATGTCCCTTTGCTTTGCTTTGTGAGATGAAGTGGCCAGCTCTGCAAGCTATAGCATTTCATGGGTCTGACAGGAGTCACTTAGGGAACACTTCCCTTATTAACCTGAAGAGAGGATGATCTGCAGCACATTCCCCCTCTCCTCCAGGAATAGAACAATGATAGAAGTTGAAGGTGCAGAAGCTTTCTCCCCCATACCCATCCACAAAGGCAGGGCAGACCTCATCCCCACAGCACATTGCTGAACATCCTCACGACTCATTGCAGCAAACACCAAGCATTATGTTTTCTAGGGTGGGTGCCTAAATTGTGCCTGCCGAAAGAGAGATTGTAGAGGCTGATGGGTACTTCGCTGCATAGTAGTCTCTTATACAGTGCACAGGTGTGTGTTTTATTTCAATTATAAGGGCATTTTGCCAGCACAGTTTAGACACTAACCTTTGCAGACGTGGTTAGCTTCACCCCACCACCATTAAAAGCCCCTATTGTGGCGGTTGCTTGTGTCTCTGGTTCTTGCAGGCTTCCAGATAACGTCACCTTTGAAGAAGGGGCCCTCATTGAACCTCTTTCTGTGGGAATCCATGCCTGCCGAAGAGGCGGAGTCACTCTGGGATCCAAAGTCTTAATCTGTGGGGCTGGTATGGAATAACCCGCCTTGTGCTTCCCACCTGTCGTGAGTGCTCTGTCACAGAGAAATGCAGTAGAGTGACCAGCCTGGTTTCTAGGTTCAGGATGGAGCACTGTGTGCTGACAACTCGGTCTCCATGGCCCGCATCTCTGTATTGAGGCTGAGGGTGGTCTGGGGCAGCAGTGCACTCCTTGGCCACATTTTGGCCAGCCCTGCTCCAAAATGGATTTGAAGTGCGTGTTGTGGCTAAACAGGCAGTTTGGGTGGTAGCAAGATACCTAGGAATCTGACAGTATTCTCCTCACTGCCAGCTCCAAACCTGGAACAATAACAGTCATGCCCGCTGCCATTCTCAATGCACTGCAGCGGATCATGACATCTGCCATAATCCCAGTACCAGTCCTCCGTGGAGCACTGCTATAACCCCAACGCAGTGAGCTTTACACTCACTTCACAGTGATCATGATTTTCCTGTATTCTGACATCTTATTTTCCTTCCTTATTGCTCAAGGACCCATTGGGCTAGTTTGCTTGCTCGTTGCCAAGATGATGGGTGCCGCCCAGGTAGTAATCACTGGTAAGATCTTCTTTTAACCCTTAAAATGCTGCCTCATTCTCACATGTCCAAAAAAGGCTGCTCTTTCTGTGTGGCAGGTCACTGTGCAAATTAGCAGCAGAAGTGCCTGGTGGTAAGACAAAGCTATGCTAGGTACCTATGTGAAGATCATCACCTGGTGTATGTATGTAGGTGTCTTTAGCAGACCTGTTCTTCATCCAGTTTTTCTTTCTGCATCTTAATGACCGGTAAAGGGAGATATAAATAGGACTGTGCTTAATTAGCACAGGTTTACTGAAATGTTCCCCAGGCCAGAGCCCCCAAATGGAAACTACTAGGAGGATACAACTGCACCCTTCACAACTAGGAGTATGGATGTTCATCAGCATTGCAATTATTGTTTCAGTCTTCAGACTGAGGCATAAAACTGATGTTCCACCTGCTCATTAAAGACACATTCTTCAAGAGTAGTGGTGCTAACCTTGGAATTTGTGCCGAATTCCAAGCCAGGTAATTGCATTCTCCTCTCTAAATCCTCCTGCATTTCATTTGGTATAGTATTCTTTCTGATCTGAATTATTATATTATTTCGCTGTGCTCTGCTGATCAGCTGCTGCATTCCCCCACCCTCCAGAGGTGACTGTGTTTGGGCGATGTGCTGTTTGCTCTGTATATAATTTACAGAGTGCTTTGGCACCCTTGAGGTGCTATAGAAATAAAATCTGTGCGTAGTGTGACAAATTTTGATTAGTCATCCACTGAGTTCCTTCAGATTGTGAAGCTATCACTGAGGCCTCTGTAATTGTCCGTGACATTTGATCCTTCCCAAGCCACCTGCGTCACAGATGCTGTTACTCAGACAGCAAGAGGCTCAGAAATGCCCACTATGGGGCAGTCTTGTTCAAATGTTTCCCGTATTATATGTGGCAAGGAGCGAGATTACCCTTCTTTGAACTTTAGGAGGCGGGCTGCCTTCAGGAAAATATTTTCCATGTTGGCGTTAGGAGGAACGCCTCTCCAACCCATTATTTGCCTAGACATGTTTTACTGCACTTCCCAGAGAAATATTTTATTTTACTTATACTTGTAAAATATTTGCCTATAAAACTCTTTATCTGCACAGCACATTTCAAATTGATCTGTTTGTGGAGATATTTGCCTATTGCGTCTATAGCAGGACATAAATAGCTGAGAGATAGAATAAAGGACGCAGACCCACGCAATGCAGTTCTGCTTGCCCCATCTCAAAAAAGATGTATAAGAATTGGAAAAAGTACAGAGAAGGTAACAAAAATGACTAGGAGTATGGAACGGCTTCTGTATGAGGGGAGATGAAAAAGACTGGGACTGTTTGGCTTAGAAAAGAGACGGCTAAGGGGGAGTATGACAGAGGTCTATACAATCATGACTGGTGCAGAGAAAGTGACTAAGGAATTGTTATTTACCCCTTCACGTAACACAACAATCAAGGCTCACACAATGAGATGAATAGCAGGTTTAAAACAAACAAAAGGAAGTGCTTCTTCAAACAATGCACAGTCAACCTGTTGAACTCATTGCCAGGGGTTGTTGTGAATGCCAAAAATATAGCTGGGTCCAAAAAATAATTAGATAAGTTCATGGAGGATAGGTCCATCAGTGTCTGTTAGCCAGTTTGGTCAGGAATTCAACCCTACACTCTGGGTGTCCCAAGCCTGGGTGTCCCTAGCAGACTGCCAGAAGCTGCAGCTGGATGACTGGGAATGGATCACTCAATAATTGCCCTGTTCTGTTCATTCCCTCTTAAGCCTCTGGCACTGGCCACTATTGGAAGACAGGATACTGGAGTAAATGGGTCATAGGTCTGACCCAGTATGGCCATTCTTATGACTGGTACTTGCAGGTGGAGGGAGCCAGATACCCAAGCTTACTATGGAGGCAAGTCTCCTAGCTGCTCCCCATCAATAAGGAATGGACCTCTAAGTGCTGCCAGATCCTGCCCTGGTTATTAAATGGGTCATTGTCCCTCTGCTTCAGAGCCTTTCCCCAGCTCTCCTGCTCTTGGGATGAGGCCAAGGATTTTGACGGGGATATCCCCCAGGCCTGTCCTCTCCTTGATGGGGAGGTACACCTCCCCTTTCAAAGGGCTGTCTTTGTCCCTGAAGGGCTGAAAAGAGCAAACTTATCCTCCAGCAACTGTGCAATGGCCCAATAAAAATAATGCTAAAAAAGAGGAGGAGGCAATCTAGGGGATACAGGTGGCCTCTCCCTGATTTCCTTTCCACATCCTCATGTAGGTGGATCTTTGGAATCCAACCATGAAACTGGTGTCACAGCAAAATCAGGAAGAGGGATTTCCCTCCTTTCCTCCCCCCAGGCTTGGCTGCCTGACTTCATGTGAAGAGAGGATGTCCACGGTCATCTGCACCTTAGCAAATAGCCCGCAATGATTTATTACACACGGGAACCAAAAGGTTTCACCACTGTCCTGCATCTGGCAGCGATGCATGGATACTGTCCACCTTTTCAGAGCGGATTTCTTCCCCAAAGACCCAGAGAACATGAAGCTAAAGGAAACCCTTAGAAGAGATTTGGAAACTTTCCTAACAGTTCTGTGGACTTCCCTCCCCACCACCTGTTTCTCAACCATGTTACAGTGTGCTGGCCTCAAAGGGATAGACCCCCCTCAGGTTAAGAAGAATTCCAATATGCCTTAATGCCAGGCTCCTAGCAATGCTCTGGTCTCCATGCATTTGCTGCCAAAGTGATGGTATTGAATTCACTAGCAAGTCAAGTTATGGTTAGGCAGCTGGTAGACTGTGATCACTTCGTATTACGCTTCTTCATAATTTTCTCGCTGTTACTTTGTGCTCCTTATGTAAATAAGGAAGTGTTATTTACTCCTTCTCATAACGCACGAACTAGGAGTCACCAAATGAAATTAATAGGCAGCCAGTTTAAAACAAACAAAAGGACGTATTTCATGACACAACACCCAGTCAACCTGTGGAACTCCTTGCCGGAGGATGTTGTGAAGCCCAAGACTATAAAAGGGTTAAAAAAAAAATCTAGATAAATTCATGGAGGATAGGTCCATCAATGGCTATTAGCCGGGATGAGCAGAGATGGTATCCCTAGCCTCTGTTTGCCAGAAGCTGAGAATGGGTGACAGGGAATGGATCACTTGATGATTACCTGTTCTGTTCATTCCCTCTGGGGCACCTGGCATTGGCCACTGTCAGAGGACAGGATACTGGGCTAGATGGACCCTTGATCTGACCCAGTATCGCCTTTGTTATGTTCTTACATTCTCTCCCATCTACTTACCCTCTCCACCAACTGTCTCTTGTCTCATAGGTTGATTTTAAGCTCTTTGGGGCAAGGACCCCCTCTTTTATCCATAGTTGTACAGCACCCAGCACAGAGGAGCCAGGGCTTCTAGGCAGTTTGCTAATTCGGTACAAATCATGAATAACCATGGGGATAATGTTGCATCTGTAGAGAACCCCATTGTTGTCAGGTGCCTGCAGCTGCACCTTTGCTACATGCCCTGGTCAGAATGACTTGTCTGTGGGCTTTAGAGTATTAAGACCTCAGCATCTTTGAAAGAGGCAACTTTATCTGTGGCCAGAGTCCCGTTGGCATCTCTTGTGCCTTTAAGTTGCTTGTCACACGTCTTTCCCCACCAGCCCAGAGAGGAGAGCTGATCTCCTACCCAATCCATGCGCCATCAGGCTGGGGGAGTTCTGAACCAGACTTTTCCACCCAATGTGCCTGCATTGTGTGCGTGCAATGTGTCCGTGCCCCACTGGGCATGCTTGCTGCAGGGCCTCTCTGTGTGACATCTTTTCTTGCATGACGTTTGTCAGCCAGCTGCAGTTCTGTGATTTATTTTTTCCTTCCCCAGATTTATCTGCCTCCCGCCTGGAAAAAGCCAAAGAGATTGGGGCAGATTTCACCATTCAGATAAAGAAAGAGACCCCAAAGGACATGGCCTGCATGGTGCAAGATTTGCTTAACTGCATGCCTGACATAACCGTGGAGTGCTCCGGGGCAGAGGCCAGCATCCAAACTGGCATTTACGTGAGTTCCTTCTTCCCCTATCTAAGATCCAGGGTGGATAAAAATCAATGATTTTAAAAAATAAATAAATAAATAAAATCGGATTTTTTAAATTTAAATTGGATTTTTTTTAGAAAATGCTTTTTGAAGAAAATCCTCTCTAAAGATAGTTTTAATTAAGATACATTATAGCTCAAAGATATCTCATCATGGTAGAGGGATTATAAATTCTAATTCTATAGCATGAGACAATATATTCATGTAATGTTTAAGAAAAATTTTGTAAATGAGTTCCAGTAGTTCACCGATTAGAGACCCAATCTTATGGGGTTCCAGGGGCTTCTGTATAGATTATTTAGGTTAATCTTTCTATCTACCCAATAGGACTCAGTGCTCAGTCTAGAAGATACCATCAGAGATGCTTAGTTTTGCAGTTCTCAAACTGTGGATTTGTGTCTCTAGAGATAACATGCTTGTTAACAGCAAAAATGTTTTTAAATAAATAAATAATATATAGAGGTGTGAAATAACAGATCTCAACCCTGTTGTCGCTCTGCAAATTTGTGTACACGGAGTCAATCCCTTACCTCTCTCTAAAAGTGCAAAGTTTCAAAAAGTTAAATGAATAGAAGATAGTTGGGGGTGGAATAGATCTGGACAAGGAGAAGAAGTCTGGAGATAAATGTGAGAAGGGAGGGACAGGCAGTAGAAACAAAAGTGAAACTGTTTGAGCAGCATATTCCAGAAGTCTTGAGGTCTTTCTGAGTGTAACCTTCATTGATTTGAGATCTACCATATCCAGTGATGAGCTGCCAAAATCTTAACAAATGGTTCCCTCCTCACCCCACGAGGGGGTTGTTGCCCACCCCCGCTCCCCGGGACTCCTGCCCCATCCAACCCCCCGCGTTCCTTGTTTCAGTCACATCATGTATGTCACATAGCCACAGTATATCACCTGTAGCAAAAAAGGAAAAAAAAAATCTCCATCATCCAGAAACAACTAGAGATAAGTTTGTAATAAGAACCAGCACATTACAAAAAGAGGTAATTGATGAAAAAATTGCCCCATTTGTTTATGTAACAAACTCTTCTTTCTGTACGGTTGAGAACCCACACTTCATTAACATGGTTCAGTCATTAAGACCAGGATACAGTCCACCCAACAGAGCAGATGCCGCAGGCAAATTGCTGGATAAAATGTATGAAAGAGAAATTGAGCAGTGTGCAAAAGGTCTAGAGGGTAAAATTGTTAACCTGAGTCTTGATGGGTGGAGCAATGTCCACAATGATCCTGTTGTATGTGCTTGTGTGACAACAGAAGAAGGGAATGTCTTCCTTACAGATACAATTGATACATCAGGAAATGCACACACAGCAGAATACTTACAAGAAGTAGCAGTAAAAGCTATAACAAACTGTGAAAAAAATTCAAGTGTCTAGTACGCAGCTTGGTCACAGACAATGCTATAAATGTATCCAAGATGAGAAGAAATTATTTAGAAGAGAGTGAAGAGAGTCCCAAGTTAATAACATACAGTTCCGGTGCTCATTTGATGCACCACCTAGCCAAAGACTTCAGGGTTCCAGAAATAAAGGCTAATGTTGTTGAAATTGCAAAATACTTCCGTAACAACCACTTTACAGCAGCTGCTCTGAAAAAAGTGGGAGGAACCAAGCTAACTCTCCCCCAAGACGTGCGATGGAACTCAGGAGTGGACTGTTTTGAGCACTATATCAAGAACTGGCCTAAACTGATGACAGTTTGTGAACAAAATCATGAAAAAATAGATGGCACTGTCACAGCCAAAGTGCTCAACATTGGGCTTAAGAGAAATGTTGAACACATGCTGAGTACCTTGAAGCGTATTTCTGTAGCCTTGAACAAAATGCAGGGAAACAGCTGTTTTATTGCTGATGCTGCTGAAATTTGAAATGGAACTGAGAGAGATCTTAAAAAGATGACAGAGTTAAATTACAAGCATTAAAAAAAACAAATGGGACAAGCACTGTCTCCAGCTCATTTTCTTGCAAATATTCTCAATACTCAGTACCAGGGTCAAACCTTAACTGCTGAAGAGGAGGAGTTGGCTATGACACGGACATCCAGCAATCATCCCTCCATAATACCAACTATAATAAACTTCAGAGCTAAGGGTGAACCATTCAAGAAAGTTTGCTGATGATGTTCTAAAGAAAGTCACACCAGTGAACTGGTGGAAGTCACTTAAGCACTTGGATTCAGAGACTGTAGAAGTGATAATCCCACTTTTAACAGCAGTAGCTTCTTCTGCTGGCGTAGAAAGAATATTTTCTTCCTTTGGACTAATTTATTCCAAATTGAGAAATCATTTGGGACCTGAAAAAGCAGGAAAGTTTGTTTTTCTTTTCCAGATTATGAACAAACAGGAAAACTAAGGTGAAGAGGACAGAGTTAGCTGCAGAAGCCAATATTTTAAGTTTCTCATGTTGACCTGGCTGACGTAGTCGATTTAATTTTGGGATTTTTTAAAAAAATATATTTCATTTAACTATTTTAGTTAACAAAAACAAACCTGATTTAAAAACTTAATGTTTAACTACATTCAAAAATTCATATGCTTGTTTTGTTAAAATATTATATGTTTGCTGTTGAAGAAAAAATCCAGAATATACAACGTTGTTGTTTTAGTTAAATAAAACAATTTAAATGTCTGTCTGGTGACGTTCTCCTCCTAATACAGCGTGGCAAGAAAATCCTCCAAATATTAATGATTAACCTGTTGAATTGGAGATAGTTCACCTCCCAATGACTTCATAAATATCTGCTTCAGTTACCTTTGGTAAATGAAATAACCAAACAATCATTCATCTTATGATATAACTGTAAAACGAATCTGAAAAGTTTTCAAAATAAATCACTTTAAAAATGTATAGTGTGTACCTTCTAAAAACGAAACCTGCATCTATCTCTGAGTTGTGAAGAATATGTATTAAGGTTATAACAACCAACAAGAATGCACTTTTATGTAGAAATCCATGATTAAATCGAGTCTTCCTGATGTGATTTAAATCAATTTGATTTAAATCAAATCCACCCTGCCAAGATCAATGCCAGCATTTGCTTCTCTCCTTTCAGGTTGATCATTGGAGTGACTAAAAATAAAATGAGAGGTGAAACTGTGTGAGAGACCCACTTTACTGGCCAGACTCCTCTACCAGCAGGGCAGAGTCAATGGATGACAATGGAGATTTCAGTCTTTTGTTGCCACACGGCTGCTTGTTCAGGCTGACAGCGGGCTGCACCCACCATAGTCTCCCTGAGGCCACATGGATAAATTTACCTTGTGGTGGATCTGTGTCAGAGCCAAGGCTTGCCAAGGAGCTGTCAGTCCTCTGTGCCACCTTAAGCAGAGTTAGTGGTAGATAACATATGTGCATTTACTTTTCTCTAACTTCAGTGGGACTTGTGTGTGTGTGTGTATCTCAGGGCAGAACTTAGTTGAATGTGCATATGCAGTAATAATAATATTGCTCTGCTCCCCTGCAGGGGAAATGAGTTCTATGCTATGAGGTAGCCATGCCCTCCCCATGCTGTCAGGGACTGGGAATGTTCTTCTCCTCTGTGCAGGGCAGATTGGCCTAAATATTCCAAACCCGCTATGATTTTTGAGTGCCTAACTTTAAAGAAGCCTGAATTTCACAGGGCAGATGCTCAATAATTTCTGCAAATTGGGTCCTTTTAGAACTATACTTTCCCTAGACTATACTTTCTCTGACTACAGAGGACCTGAGTTGTATTTCCAGGGATGGTCTCTGGCTTACTGTGCAGTACTCTGCTCTGAGGCGTGGCGTAGAGAGGCTGCTGAGTTCTTTATGCATTGTGTCCTCTCCTTGCTCCTTCACCTCTCCTGTTTGTAGATGTCAATGTTGGCCATTGATTGAGGCAAGCAGCTCCCCTTCCCTTGCAGCCTCACCTTTGGAGAAGGCAAGCAATGAGTCAGCAGCATACAGCGTGCAAGAGAGAGAGGGTTATGTAAGCCCAAGGGAATGTGTTGTGTTGGCTCCTAATTGGCCGTAGTCTCCTGTGGGTAATGGTGATTGGCAGAATTGCATGATGTTGTGTTTTCCCATCCTCCTCCTGCCTTGCTGACTTCTACAGTATTTCCTTCAATGGCTCTTCATCTCCCCACTCCCTTATCTGTTAGCATCCCCCAATTTGTCATGTGTCCCCTCTTCATCTTTCATATACTCTCCTCACTGCTTCCTGTGTTTCCTCCCACTCATGACTTGCCCCCACTTCTCCCAGGCCTGGAACTGTCTCCCAGATTTTGTCCTCTGAGCACCTTCTCTCTTACCCCAGATCTCACCTTCAGACCCACCTTTCCCAGGACTGTCCTGCTATCCAGTGTGCACACTGTCCCTTGGCTTGTGTATGTATGCATTGTTTGCCTTGTGAGCTTTTCTGGGCAACTTGCTTCATGATTTGTACCCTAGCTGTGCTGTTGGAAGAACTAGGAGCACTGAAATGAAACCAAGTAAGTGAAAATGCAGGCTGAATCACAGGGCCATATCCCCTACTGTGCATTCTGCTAGGATGTAGAAAGGTTCAGACAGACCACAGGGTAATTTATTCTAGGGAACAGCTCTGACTTGATGGGCCTTTTCCATCTCTAGCTTCTCAATCACTAGTCCCATCTTCCCCTCAGTCTTTGTGCAGAATTCTCATTGCTATCCATGAGATTGCCATAGCAAGGCTAGTATTTGTGTCTATGATTATGGGACTGATCATTGACCAGATGTCTTCTGGTTATGAGGAATAGTCAACATGGATTTGACAAGAACTAATCAAGCCAAACCAACCTAATTTCCTTCTTTGACAGGGTTACTTGCCTAATGCTACGGGGAAACAGTAGATATGATATATCTTGATTTTAGTAATGCTTTTGACTAGTTTTGTCAATTAATTGCAGTTAACTCACGCAATTAACTAAAAAAAATTAATTGTGATTAATCACATTTTTAATCGCACCGTTAAACAGTAGAATATCAATTGAAATTTACTAAATATTTTGGTTGTTTTCTACATTTTCATATCTGTTGTATTCTGTGTTGTAATTGAAATCAAAGTGTATATTATTTTTTATTACAAATATTTGCCCTGTAAAAACGATAAACAAAAGAAATAGTATTTTTCGATTCGCCTCATACAAGTGCAGTAGTGCAGCGGTTCTCAAACTGTTGGTTGGGACTCCAAAGTGCGTTGCAACCCCATTTTACTGGGGTCACCAGGGCTGGCTTAGACTTTCTGAGGCCCGGGGCTGAATCCGAAGCCCGGGGCTGAATCCGAAGCCCGAGGACTTCAGCCCTGAGTGCTGGAGCTTAGATTACAGGCCCCCTCCCTGGGGCTGGAGGCTTTGGCTTTGGCCCCCCACCTGGGGTGGTGGGGCTTGGGTGGGCTCAAGCTTTGGTCCCTCCTCCTGGGGTCATGTAGTAGTTGATTTGCAGATCTGACAAAACGCAAAGAAGGTACCAAAGTGAGATTTCTAAAAATAGGTACTGCACGCGACCCAAGGTTTAAGAATCTGAAGTGCCTTCCAAAATCTGAGAGGGACGAGGTGTGGAGCATGCTTTTAGAAGTCTTAAAAGAGCAACACTCTGATGCAGAAACTACAGAACCTGAACCACCAAAATCTTCTGCTGGGGGCATCTGACTCAGATAATGAAAACGAACATGCGTCAATCTGCACTGCTTTGGATTGTTAACGAGCGGAACCCGTCATCAGCATGGACGCATGTCTCCGGGAATGGTGGTTGAAGCATGAAGGTACATATGAGTCTTTAGCACATCTAGCAAGGAAATATCTTGCGACGCCAGCTACAGCAGTGCCATGAGAACACCTGTTCTCACTTTTGGGTGACGTGAACAAGAATCGGGCAGCATTATCTCCTGCAAATATAAACAAATGTGTTTGTCTGAGCGATTGGCTGAACAAGAAGTAGGACTGAGTGGATTTGCAGGCTCTAAAATTTTGCATTGTTTTATTTTTGAATGCAGGTTTTTTTGTACATAATTCTACATTTGCAAGTTCAACTTTCATGATAAAGAGATTGCCCTACAGTACTTGTATCAGGTGAATTGAAAAATACTATTTCTTTTGTTTTTTTACAGTGCAAGTACTTGTAATCAAAAATAAATATAAAGTGAGCACTGTACACTTTGTATTCTGTGTTATAATTGAAATGAATATTTTTGAAAATGTAGAAAACATTCAAAAATATTTAAATAAATGGTATTCTATTATTGTTTAATCTTGCGATTAATAATGATAATGTTTTTAATTGCGCAATTAATCACAATTAATTTTTTTAATCACTTGACGGCCCTACTTTTGACACAGTCCCACTTCACATTCTCATAGCCAAACTACAGAAATTTGGTCTAGATGAAATGACTATAAAGATGGGTGTACAAATGGTTGAAAGAATGTGCTCAAAAAGTAGTTAACAATGGTTTGCTGTCAGACTGGGAGGTCTATCTAGAGTGGTTCTGCAGAGGATAGCCCTGGGTTCGGTACTCGTCAATATTTTCATTAATGACTTGAATAATGGAGCAGAGAGCATGCTTATAAAATTTGTGGATGACTCCAAGCTGGGATGGGTTGCAAGTAATTTGAAGGACAGGCTTAGATTTTAAAACAACCTTGACAAATAGGAGAATTGGTCTGAAATCAACAAGATGAAATTCAGTAAAGGCAAGTGCAAAGTACTAAACTTAGAAAGGAAAAATCAAACGCACCATTACAACATGGGGAATAATTGGTTAGGTGGTAGCACTGATGAAAAGGAGATGGGGGTTGGAGTGAATCATAAATCATGAGCCAGCAATGTGATGAAGTTGCAAAAAAGGCTATAATTCTGGGGTGTATTAACAGGAGTGTCATATGTAACACATGGGACGGAATTGTTCTGCTCTACTCGGCTCTGGTGAGGCCTCAGCTGAAGTGTTGTGTCCAATTCTGGGTGCTGCACTTTAGGAAAGATGTGGACAAACTGGAGAGAGTCCAGAGAACAACGAACATGATAAAACATTTAGAAAGCCTAACATATGAGGAAAATTTATAAAAACTGGACATGTTTAGTCTTGAGAAAAGTCTGAGGAGGGACCCGATAATGGTCTTCAGATATGTTAAGGGCTGTTATAAAGAGGACTGTGATCAATTGCTCTCCATGTCCGTTGAAGGCAGGACAAGAAGTAATCAGCTTAGTCTACAGCAAGGGAGATTTAGGTTGGATATTAGGAAAAACTTTCTAACTCTAAGGGTAGTTAAGCTCTGGAACAGGCTTCCAAGGGAGTTTGTGGAATCGCTGTCATTGGAAGTTTTTAAGAACCAGTAGGACAGCCACCTGTCAGGGATAGTCTAGGTTTACTTGGTCTTGCCTGAGTGCAGGGGGCTAGACTGGATGACCTCTTGAGGTCCCTTCCAACCCTACGTTTCTGTCATTCAATGATTTGTGACCATGCCGCTTCCTCTGACCCAATCTGCAGAGGGAGGTGAAAGGTGTCAGCTGTCACTTCTCACTGGGGGTAGGGGGGTTTGTCCATAGAAGAAGCAGAGGGTGTAATGTTAGCTGTTTAGCTGGGTGACAAGCGTGACACAAAAATAACTCCCTTTCTGAGGTGCTGAATGGGTGCCATGGGAAGTAAATGTGCTAGTAAGGGATTGAGAACAGCCACTTTCCCTTCCTTGCAGAGCTGTCTAAGTGCAGTGTTGGAGCCTTTCATCATGGGCAGACAAACCCCAGCCACATCTGAAAATCAAATGTTAGTCTATGCTGTGATAAAGGGGAGCAAGTCCAATCCAACACCCACAGCATGCCCTGTAACTAACCCATTAGGACTGTACTATCTGAGAGCCTTCAGGGTTCACAGAAACCTCCTGCAAATATTTTTTTCTTGTAGGTGAGAATCAAAGTTTGACCCATGCTGTCCTGGACTAGATTATCTCATGAGCTCTCCCTCTGATGTAATATTAATGTAATTTGAGTCTATATTTACTGCAGAAAACATTACCAATGTTTACACTGACCATACTGATTTTGCAATCAGGGTCACGACAATTGCTAAGATAAATAAAGACCTATCTGCACTCGTTTTCTGCGACTAACCGAGGTGAGTGACGCTTAGAGGAGGTAGTGCCCAGAAGCACTGGGATTCTGAAACGAGCTGCAGTACAGATAGCTCCTGTATCGGGAGCGCTGCAAGAGAACCCAGCCAAACCTCTGCTGGCATGACTGCAACGCCAGCCCCCAGGAAACAACAGACGCACAGTGGCCTTGTGGGGAATTTCACAGTGAGGGAGATATTGAGGCCTGTCCTATGCAGCGTCATTAACAACCTCAGGGCTGAACTGTGTCATGTAGTATAGCTCAGTGTTGGGGCACTGCAGAGCAGCTGTGCCCCATTCACAGCTCAGGGAGGCAGAATTACCCTGCTGCAGCTGCTGCTGTGCCAGTCCTGCCCTGGGGTCTTGTCGTGTCAGGCACTGCAGCGGTCTGGTGTTTGTATGGGCTATAAAGGGGGAGCAGGCTCCTTGACCCATTCCCCTCACTGTTCAGTGGCCTTGTGAGAGTAGCAGATGACAGGGGTCATTTGGCAGAGCCCCAGTATCTCCAACTCTGCAGCCTAGTAACAACTGAGCCACATCTGCAAGCAGTGGGATTTTGGCGTCTCTTGCACTTTGTGTCATGGGGGAGTGTGACCTAGCCTCATGTCTGAGATTAGACACTGATTGCCACTCTGCTTTGGCAACATCATCTTTTCCTGGGAATCTCCACTGGGAACAATGTCACTTTTCTGCCTCCTCCCCCCGGCTCAGGTCTGTCTCCTTCATGGCCCCAAGTAGCGCTTGTTTGGGGGGTTGTTGGAGCACAGTGATTCCACGGAGGTGGATGATCATCTGCCAGGTGAGTAGAGATCCCACATTGGTTCCTCCTTGTGCAGACCTAGTCCTATTCATTCCACCTCTCATACAATTGCTATAACATCATTGTGACTGTATTGAACTCATGGCCTAAGAAGACTTCAGACATTGGAAAATTATGGTCTGGATTTTCAGCAACATCAGAATCCTGGAGCTAGGGCCCTTTCTCTAGGTGTCTGTAGATCTCTGGCCGCCAGAGCAGTATCAAAGAGGTGGGATGTCCTTAGTTACGGTGAGGCAGGGTCCCTGGTACGAGCCAGTCACTGGGATAAGCATGCACACGCCTATCTCTGTGCTCCGCAGCTCCCACTCGCTGTGGTTTGGAGCACAGTGGAACCTGTCAGCAGTCACATACACCTATGCAAATTACAGCACTTGTGACCAAGTAGTGTTTTCTTCAGAAAACTTCTTAATCCCAGGCTTGACAGAGAACCAATCCTTGTTGGGTCAGGTGCCAAGAGCTGGGAATATAGCCCAGGTGGGTTTTTGGAAGTCCCATTGAGAACATCAGTAAGTTGTGTGTGCTATGGAGCAATGGACAGTGTTATTTAGAGATCCAAAACAATGCGATGGTACACAGCACAGTTTCAGGCATAATAAATACATCAGTAGATGTGCAGGTTATTAGTCATTCTGAGCACTCCTGCCATGGCATTATTTTATTATCAACCTTAATGTTTTGACAGCATAGTGTTGTGGCAGGGCAGGACTGTGTGGACTGTGACTCAGAAGGGCTGAGTTCTAATCCCACTCCTGACACTGCAGTGCTATGTGGCCTTGAACCCTGCCTATTCCCCTTTCTGTCCAGCTTGTCTGTTTAGATTGTAATTTCTGGGGCAGGGACTCAGGGACTGCCTCTTGCAATGAAGCCCCGATCTTGCTTGGGGCCTCTAGATACTACTGTTACACAAATAATTAATAAGAGTAATTGGGACAGTTTGTTTCTTAGGCCTTGTCTACACGGGGTTTCAGCCACTAGTGGAGCAGCCCAGTGCTTAGCCCCAGTGTAGAGGTGATTATATCAGTACAGTGCAGGTTGCACCAGTTCACCTTACCCTTAGGCTCTGCCCCAGTGCCTTTCTCCCTGCCCCTTGGCAGTTAGGCTCCAGGAGAGCTGAACTAGCAGAGATTCCCCTGCCAGGTTCCTCAGGACCCCTACATGGAGCTCAGCAGAAAAAACAATTCAGCTCCACACAGTGTATTGTCTTTTCCTGGTAAGCTCTGCAGGGCTTGAGGGGGAGCAATGTGCTCCTCCACAGCCCACTCACTGCTCCCTCTGTCCTGCCCACTCTCTGCCCCCTCCTTGTGTGTGGACAAAGAGCTGTGGAGTTCCCCCTTGGGACTTAAGGGTAGGAACTTAGAATGGGACACCTCCATGCACAGGATGATGGGGAAGAGGATCTGGGTGGTTTTGCTGGAAACTGGCTGAAACATCAAAAGCACCTCTGGGTATGTCTACACTTGGAGCTAGGAGTGTGCTTCCCATCTGAAGGAGGCATACTCGTGTGAGCTGTCATCAAGCTAGTGTGCTAAAGATAGAATGTAGCTGTGGCAGTGTGAGCTGCAGGATGGGCCAGCTGCCCCAAGGACAAACCTGTAAATGCTTTAGGGCAGCGGTTCTCAAACTGTGGGATAGGCCTTCCAAGGGAGGTGCGGGAATGTGTCAAGGGAGGCGCAAACTGTTTGCTTTTTTTTTTAAGAGCGCTGGCTGTCATCCCTGGTGGGTGGGCTTATGCAGAAAGGCTGTGCACACCAGGGAAGCAGGGAGAAAGGGGACAGCCAGAGTCCCACCACTTAGGTTTAGGTTCTCCTCCCTGGCCCAACCCTCATCGGGAGGCAGCCCAGTCTCAGGTTCTCCTTCCCCCCACTTCCCCAATCCCTCACTTGGAGGCAGCGGGGTTCTGCGTGTCAACCCCAGGGTGGCAGAAGCAGTACAGAAGTAAGGGTGGTAATGGGGCACTAAGTCTGCTGTGAAAAGGATATTGACAAATACCACTTTTCACATTGCCACCCTTACTTCTGTGCTGCTGCTAGCATGGTGGTGCCTTCAGAGCTGGGCACCCAGCAAGCAACCGCTGCTCTCCATTCTGCCTGGGTATATGCACTGGGGGGAGCGGGGTGGCGTAAATGACTACAGACACACAGAAGGGGGAACCCGATCAAAAAAGTTTGAGAACCACTGCTTTAGGCTATCAGCTCCTTTTATAGCCTGCTGAGAAGACTGGCAGCAGTGACCATTTTTGCTGTATACACAGGAACTTGTCACCTTCCACAGGCAGGCAGCATTTGCATTTATTTTGTTTCTGTTATTCCTCCTCAGGCCACTCGCTCGGGCGGGACCCTAGTTCTGGTGGGGCTGGGGCCAGAGATGGTCCATGTCCCCATCGTGAATGCTGCGGTGCGTGAGGTGGATATCAAGGGGATATTTCGCTATTGCAATACGTGAGTATTGATCAGGGTGCACTGGCATGCCAACAGACTACTCCATTGTCCATGAAGGAATTAATTCCTCCACAAGGAAGGAGGAAATGGAAGACCCTGTAATGTTCCCACTCTAATCACTCCTTCTCAGGACAATGTAAATGTCCCTGTTGCAGAGCGGGGTCCCTGTCAGACCATCAGCTGCACTCCTCCTGCATCATGCATCTTGGAGACTGGCTGGCTTTCCAAGTGACACTGCAACATTTTAGGAAAACTGGCAAATGTGTGCAGTGCAAACCTGCTCCCACTTCAACACAGGAATGGTGGGGATGGGTGAGGAGGTGGGAGCCAGGCAATGGGTGAGGTGGGGGAATAGGCAATGGGGGTTGCGTGGGAAGATGGGGGCCAGGAGATGGGTAAGGAGTTGGAGGATGGGTAGGGAGGTGGGGCTGGAGGCTAGGTGGGGGCCAGCAGATGGGGGATGAGGTGGGAGCTGGATGATAGGGAATCAGTGAGGGATGGGTGAGGAGGGGGTTGTGTGGAGAGGTCGGGGCTGGGAGATGTATGGGGAAGTGGCCAGTCCATGAGCAGTGGGAGCTGGGCGATAGAGAATCAGTGAGGAGGTGGTGGCCAAGGGATTGGTGAGGAGGTGGGCAATATGGGATAGACAGAGATGGGTGGGGAGCTGGGCACTGGGAGATAGGGGATGAATGGGCATGTGGGGGTGGGTAGATGAGGGCCAGAAGTTGGGTGAATAGGTGGGGAGATGGTGTCGTGGTGAGGAAATGGGGGATGGGCAATGGAGGATTGGTGGCAGGTGTCCATGAGGCAATCTCTGTAATAAGATATGGTGTGTGTTGGGAAGAAGTTTGAGAGCTCTGCCTTAACGCAGATAGACACAAGTCTCATTATTGGCTACAAAATTATCGAACCCTCTGAAAATCCTGTCGTGTGTGTTTTGATCTCTTGTGGCAGTGGGATATGAACCTGGATTTAACAACCAATCCTGCAGATCCAGTGGGTAAAAATAAGATCCTACTTGTTTGTGTCCTATAACTAGTGCCCTACCAAATTCATGGTCCATTTTGGTCAATTTCACAGTCATGGGATTTTAAAAATAATAAATTTCATGGTTTCAGATATTTAAATCGGAAATTTCACGGTATTATAATCCTGGGGGTCCTAACTCAACAAGGGGTGGTGGGAAGGGGGGTTGCAAGACTACTGCCAGGAGGTCATGGTATTGCCACCTTTACTTCTGTGCTGCTGCCTTCAGAGCTGGGCAGCTGGAGGCAGCTGCTGGCCAGGTGCCCAGCTCTGAAGGCAGCACCACCGCCAGCAGCAATGCAGAAGTAAGGGTGGCGATATCAAACATGCCACCTTCACTTCTGCGCTGCTGCTGGCAGCAGTGCAGCCTTCAGAGCTGGACTACCAGACAGCAGACGTGGAGCTTCCTGCAGCCAGGGGACGTTCCCAGAGATGGGTCTGACATGGCCTCAGGAGTGGCCCGTGCAGAGGAAAAGGAAGTCCTGTCCATCCCCAGCCTGTCTAGGACTAGCAGCTGGAGCCCAGTGCACAGTAGGAGCCCCCAGCTGGGGTGCCCTCAGCCTTGTCCCTTCCTGGCTCCACACCCAGCACTTGGGAGTTAAAGGGGCCTTGGGCTGACACCGTGTGTGGAGGGGAGGCGGGGGTGGATCACGGCACCCCCTTTGACCACAAGGCCTTGGGTGGTTGTCCACTCGCCCACCTATAAGGCCAGTCCTGACCCCACCAAAAATTGATGACCCCCCCTAACATGCTACCCTCACTTCTGTGCTGCTGCTGGTGGTGACAGTGCCGTCAAAGCTCAGCTCCCGGTCAGCAGCTGCTGCTCTCTGGCCACCCAACTGTGTGAAATCTGATCTCCCCCACAATAGCCAGATTTTACGGGGGAGATCAGATTTCATGGTCCATGATGCATTTTTCATGGCTGTGAATTTGGTAGGCCCTTATCTATAACAAGCTTGATCCAGTCTTGCTAGTTTGGTGTTTTTTCCCTTAGTCTAGGCTGTAGTTTCCCAGCTCTGATCTCTGAGGGTTTGTTCGTGGAATTGTCATGTGATTTATGGCAATTTAATTCTGAAAGAATGGCTGAATAAAGAAGACACAGATTTGGACCTCATCTATGCAGTTTTAGGTGCTGTCTATGCTGTAGAAACAGCCATGTTGATGGATGTAGGTCAGTCTCGCAGTGTAGATGGGACTGAGCTGTGCTTTACCCTGACCCTGGAGCAGGCGAAAACCTTGGTCTTGCTGGTGTGGCAGAGCTGGGTTTAATTTAGATTTAGGTTTGTGTAGATCTTTGGTCTCCAAGTCCATCCTTTTCTTTAGTAGGGACTGATCTCCAGAGATGGTTTCCTATTCTTTATTCTTAGCTACAGCCAGGCTTCCCTGGTAAGCCTGGGGATCTGTTTAATGAGAAGGTTTGTTTCTGTGCTGGTTTTATTAGATCCCTTCATATCTCTGTCAAATTCTAGCTTTTGCCCAGGCGGAGTTTGAGCTGTAAGCCAGTACAAGTGCAATACAACCTGTGGAAGCTACTTTATGAATTTCCATACTCCTCTTACCACCAAAGGGGTCAGTAGTGGCCCGCACAAGTAGCTATCTGTGGATACACACCGCTGGCTCCTTAAGTGCATTGAACTCTAAGTGAACCATTTCAGCTAAAAACACAATGGAGATGCCAGAGGTCTCGATTTTACCTAGTAACCAACATGCATAACCAAGGAGGCAGAGCGATAAAGGACCAGTAAGCGGCACAGATTTTTTTTTTCAGATTTCATTTTGCTGTGATTTGAATATACAGTAAAAAGAAAAGGAGTACTAGTGGCACCTTAGAGACTAACCAATTTATTTGAGCATAAGCTTTTGTGAGCTACAGCTCACTTCATCGGATGCACTCAGTGGAAAATACAGTGAGGAGATTTATATACACACAGAACATGAAAAAATGGGTGTTATCATACACATTGTAAGGAGAGTGATCACTTAAGATGAGCTATTACCAGCAGGAGAGCGGGGGGGAGAAAACCTTTTGTAGTGATAATCAAGGTGGGCCATTGCCAGCAGTTAACAGGAATGTCTGAGGAACAGTGGGGGGTGGGGGGAAATAAACATGGGGAAATAGTTTCACTTTGTGTAATGACCCATCCACTCCCAGTCTCTATTCAAGCCTAAGTTAATTGTATCCAGCTTGCAAATTAATTCCAATTCAGCAGTCTCTCGTTGGAGTCTGTTTCTGAAGTCTTTTTGTAGTAATATTGCCACCTTTAGGTCTGTAATCGAGTGACCAGAGAGATTGAAGTGTTCTCCGACTGGTTTATGAATGTTATAATTCTTGACATCTGATTTGTGTCCATTTATTCTTTTACGTAGAGACTGTCCAGTTTGACCAATGTACATGGCAGAGGGGCATTGCTGGCACATGATGGCATATATCACATTGGTAGATGTGCAGGTGAACGAGCCTCTGATAGTGTGGCTGATGTGATTAGGCCCTATAATGGTGTCCCCTGAATAGATATGTGGACACAGTTGGCAACGGGCTTTGTTGCAAGGATAGGTTCCTGGGTTAGTGGTTCTGTTGTGTGGTGTGTGGTTGCTGGTGAGTATTTGCTTCAGGTTGGGGGGCTGTCTGTAGGCAAGGACTGGCCTGTCTCCCAAGGTTTGTGAGAGTGATGGGTCGTCCTTCAGGATAGGTTGTAGATCCTTGATGATGTGTTGGAGAGGTTTTAGTTGGGGGCTGAAGGTGATGGCTAGTGGCGTTCTGTTATTATCTTTGTTGGGCCTGTCCTGTAGTAGGTGACTTCTGGGTACTCTTCTGGCTCTGTCTGGTAATAGCTCATCTTAAGTGATCACTCTCCTTACAATGTGTATGATAACACCTATTTTTTCATGTTTTGTGTGTATATAAATCTCCTCACTGTATTTTCCACTGAATGCATCCGATGAAGTGAGCTGTAGCTCACGAAAGCTTATTCTCAAATAAATTGGTTAGTCTCTAAGGTGCCACTAGTACTCCTTTTCTTTTTGCGAATACAGACTAACACGGCTGCTACTCTGAAACTTGAATACACAGTAACTCCCAATGCTTGTCACTTATTTTGCTGGAGCAGACCACAGCTAGCTGTCCCATGCGAACAGCATGCATAACCATTGGCTCAGTATTACTATACTCACTTCGGAGTCATTGCTTTATACACAAAACCTCATAAACCCTTGGCCAATACAAGCTCAGTGCTTCCAAACAGACAAAGACTATGGTGGTATTTTATAGCAAGCAGAGAATCCTAGGACGTAAACGAGCTGCACGCAGAGGGGTCAGTTGAGGCTCCTTGCTCCAATAGGAGCTCCGGGAGGCACTGTGCTTCATGGTGCTCCTGGAGTTCTCACTGCTCGACCCCTGAACAGGTGCAGTGTATGTGCTTCCTTCTGAGCCTGGCCTGCTCTGCCTGCCAGTGTGGAAGGTGGGGACAGGGACAGAGCCATGGACCTGCCCTGTCCCATACAATCCCTGCTGATCAAGAGCAGGCTTTGCACTCTGCTTGAGAGCTCAGTCCTGAAGCCTTTTGCATGACTTTATGGGAATGACATGCGGGACTGGGTTCTAAAGAAATCGCTTCTCGCCTGTTTAGCAATAACTGAGGAAGGCCCCTTCAGACCTGTCATTTCCTGTTTCTGAACATTGTAAGAATGCTGTCTCATATCTGGACAGTTCATGTGCAATTACGCAGATCTGCTGGTCAATATACAAATTCCCCAGACCTAGAGAACTACCCTTTTCTTTCGCTGTTTGTGCTCCCTTCCAGGTGGCCCATGGCGATTTCTATGCTTGCATCCAAGAGAATGGACATCAAGCCTTTGGTTACACACCGCTTCCCTTTGGAAAAAGCCCTGGAGGCCTTTGAGACAACCAAGAAGGGCTTGGGGGTGAAAGTTATGCTGAAGTGTGACCCCAGTGACCAGAATCCCTGAAGAATGGCACTGCACTCCTCCCCCATTATACTGCCTGTCTTAAAGACGAAGAATGGGCTCTATAGCGAGATGGAAACTAATTATAAGTTTATAAGTATACGTAGTGTTTGGAGAATAAAGTTATGGTCACCTGTTGTGCAGACAGTGCATTGAAGGAGCAGAGATTATGGGTTAAGGATATTTATACCCTTATAGCTGCTTAAATGGGGAACCACTATTTGGGAACCAAATTTGGGCCAAAATCCTCCCCTCAGATCTGTACACGAGATCTTGGCTCAGTCTTCTTCCCCTATGAACGGAGCTCACTGAGGATCTGAGAGGAGAACTTTTCTCCTGGAGAGGACCTGTTAGTATTCACCTCTTCACTAATAGATTATACATTCTGAAAACCGTAGATCTCTCTATGTTGCGTATCAGATAGAGTGCTTCACCCTGCCCACTTGCACTGAAGAACCACCTATGGCACAGCCTGGATTTGAACATGCTGAAGCACTGAATAAGAGTTTCACACACTTGACTCCTGTTAATGGCAATGAAAATTGTGCAGAATAGTGTGTCTGGGCCTCTATTCAAGACTGGGACAGTACTCTCCTGGGCCAAGATTTGTTCTAAGGGGGTGTTGGGGCTGTTCGGTGCTGTCAGACCTGTGTACAATCCCCTGCAAAGCACAGTTGTGGAATACTAATACTTGAATACACTGTCTGTCTCTCAGGGCTTTACAAACATGGAATGAAGTCTTGGCATTTCATCTCTGTGGGATGTTCTTTGACAAAGGCAAAGCAGCTCTTACCTTCTCTGTGCTGGAGCAGGTGGGGGCCCCCGGAGCCTGCTACAGCAGCTTTGAAGAGTGCAGTGTCTTGTGCCCTTGCTGCGATGGCCCATAACAACAGCACAGAAGTCCTGAGGCAATCCTGGACTTGGCTTGTCCAATCCTGTGCCCATCCTGGAACAGCTCCCAGGGCTGGCTGCCAGGAAGAGAGTGCAGGGCAGAGCAGGCAGAATTGAGCCTGTAGCTCCCATAGAGGGTCTCTTGTACCAAGAGAATTCCCAGATGGGGCCTTATGGCCCTTTTGTACTGGCAACATGGAGTGAATTTCTGGTAACTTCAGGGAAGAAGTCAGCAGGCAGCCCTGCTCGCTGACTGGTGCTTCTCTCAGCCCTACCCATTCTCCAGCATAGAGGAGGTAAGAGCTGCTTTGCCTTTGTCCTTGTGCTGGCCAGATGATAGGAAGGTTAGCCATCCCTAGGAAATCAATTGTGGTGGAGGGATGCTTTAGAGATGCCACACCTTCTGCACACACTGCAGGCAGTCTTTGGTTCCTGGGACCTGCTGCCAGCTAGGGAGCAGAGAAAAAGGAGCCCAACACAGGGCAGTCACAGGCTGCAGCCAGAGAGTAGCAGGGAGTTCTGTTACCATATTTCTGAACATGGTTTCCATTCCTAATAAATTTTACTGAGGGACAATGCTGCTCATCAGTGAGATACCACATAGTACCAGCGATAGAAGGCCCACCACGCTGTGAGACCCTGCAAGAGAAGCCATTGAAACGGTTGCTACAGATTAGCAGGAGCAGGCAACCACATCCTAAGTGTAGGTCCTACCAAATTCAGGGTCCACTTTGGTCAATTTCATGGCCACCGGATTTTAAAAATCGTAAATTTCATGATTTTAGATATTTAAATCTGAAACTGCACAGTGTTGTAACTGGGGGGATCCCAGCCAAAAAGGGGGCCATAGGAGGGTTGCAAGGCTATTGTGTGTGTGGGGTGGTGTCAAGGTATTACCACCCCCACTTCTCTGCTGCTGCTGCCTTCAGAGCTGGGCTCCCAGCCAGCAGCCACAGATCCTCCTGCAGCCAGGGAAAGTTCCCGGAGGTGGGTCTGACCCAGCCCTGGAAGTGGCTCCTGCAGGGGAAGAGGAAGAGGAGTAGTCAAAGGTCTCAAACATCTTGAGGTAATGAACTTGCTTCACTGAAGGTGGGAAAAACCCCTGACTGGAGAAGGTAGGTGTTATCTTCACCATGTCCGGTTGATACCCTCTATCAGCCAGCCTCAATTCCATGGAATGCAGGTGAAAAATCAGTCAACAACTGTAGCTCTGGCCCAAGCCCCACTGGCCTGCGTCCACAAAATCTTATTAGTTAAATAATCAGAAAACCCTTCCAGTAAAAACACTCCACTCTGCTTCTGCACTTCAACTGCAGCTCACCTCTCTTTAGCCCCATTGTCCGGAGGAGTGCAGAGTGCTGCTCAAAATATGTCATTCACAACTGAAGTGCAGCTACCTCTGGGGTGGCGAGGAGGAGAGTGTTCCCTCTGGAGCCTATGTGGAGGGCATAATGTGAAATGTGATCTCTAGTCATAGCAGCATGGACTGTGGGGAGGAATCAGGCCTCCAGCGCTATGTGGAGTGCAAGGCATGAGATATTGATACACCTGGTTTTGTGGCTGGGGAGTGGGATTAGCATGTAGATCGAAGAGGGGACAGTGGACTCTGTAACCCATGAAGTTTGAGTCTGAGTAATGTGTTGCTGGCCCAGAGGTGGCCGACAGGCAGGCAGAAAAGACAAAATTAAGAGGCTGATGGAATCTTAATTCTAAATTTCCTGCTAGAATTTGATTTAATTCATGATAGCGTTTCAGTGATTCATAGATGTTAAAGCCAGAAGGGCTGTTATGATCTAGTCTGGCCTCCTGCATGACCAGGGAACATCATCCCACCCGCAGAGTTCTGCATGCAGCCCAATAGCTTGTGGTCGAGTTGGAGCCATCTCCTGGTTAAAATGAGGTCCATCCTTAATTAGTGCTGTGTATGGTGACAATGATTCATTCGTTAAGTATAGTGGGATGGCAAGTACTCACAATGAGTGAAAAACCTTCTCATCCCCCTGGCCTACAACTTCTGTGCAACCCATCCCACACCGGAGACAGACATCAGTGAAAAGCCTGGCTGAATTCACAGGCCCTGCAAGGCTGCTGGATCCCCTGCAGATAGCCACGACATTTCAAGTGGCTAAAGCGGGATGCCATGCCACTCAAGTTTGGCCTGTTCACCCTTCCATAGATGGAGGGGCAGCCAGACTATACCTGTATGCTGCTGTGACCCCAGCTGCCAGATTGCAAAGCTACTCCATTTGGGGTTCTTCTCAAATGGGGCGGCCTGGACAAACTACCTCTTGTGCCCCGCAGGTGGCCCTGAGCTGCTCCACCCTGCCTTGAGGAAAGTTACATTTCTTTGAACTTGGAGGATAGCAGGCCAGCTTCACCAGCTAGATCGTTTTGTTCACTCTGTTATTCGTTGCAGACATGACCAGTGCCAGGTTTACAATGGCACCAGTGGCACTATGGAGCTGGCCTTCTCCGCTTGCACTGCACCCCCACACCCTGCTGACTCCCCTGCTGACCACTTGCTCCTCCCAGCCTGCCTGCCAGTTGGCTGAGGGCTCCTCTCCATCCACATCCCCATCCCCCTGTTTCTTTTTGCCCCCGGCCGGACCCCAGTGCACCTCCAGCTCTGGGAAGTCTCTGCTTCCCCACACCAGTCTCTCCGGCACTGAGACGCCTGGGGCCGATGCAGAAGCCTGGCCAGTCTCAGATCTCAGTTGGGGGGTGAGGGGGTGCGATGACAGTGGGGGGAAGGAGGAGGCTTGGCTGGGCCCCTCGGGGCAAGCGGGTCCTCAGAGAGCCCCTCCAGGGCAGGCCCTGGCCTGGCTGATCGCGCCACTCCCAGGGGGCCGGAGTGATTCCCCATCCCGGGAACAGCCCTGGCTGCACTGCCAGCTCAGGCTGGCAGACAGTCGCCTCCCACCAGGGCTGGTGAATGTGGCCAGAGGCAGGGCGTGGGGGAGTGGGTCTTTTAGGAGTCTGGGGCGGTGCTGGGCTGTGAGGGGGGTGGGGAAGATGTGTGTGTTGGGGCACTAGGGAGTGGGGGTTCTGTGGGGGTGCTAGGCAGTTGTGGTGGGGCTGCTGGCAGGAGGGCACTGGGCAGGGGTGGTGTTGTGCAGGGCGCTGGGCATTTGTGGAGGGGTCTGAGGTGGGTGCTGGGCATAGTGGGTCCAGGGGGGCTCTGGCCAAAGGGAGTCAGAGGGTGTTGGGCTGGGGGGTATGGCGCAACATGAGCCTGCCCCCTGAGGGGAAGTGGCATGCTGCCAGCACAGGGTCAGGCGGGCCACTATGTGTCTGGCAACTGCTGGTTTGTAAATAGTGCCCTCGCACTGGACTGGGCGGAGTAGGGCTGCCCCTGCTATGCCATGCCCCATTGCCCCGGCTGGCCCCTTGCTCTGGGGACTGACTTACCCGCGCCATGCTTCCATGGGGGCTGTTATAAATATAAAGAGAAGGGTAAACCCCTTTAAAATCCCTCCTGGCCAGAGGAAAAATCCTCTCACCTGTAAAGGGTTAAGAAGCTAAAGGTAACCTCGCTGGCACCTGACCTAAATGACCAATGAGGAGACAAGATACTTTCAAAAGCTGGGAGGAGGGAGAAAAACAAAGGGTCTGTGTTTGTCTGTGTGATGCTTTTGCCGGAGACAGAACAGGAATGGAGTCTTAGAACTTAGTAAGTAATCTAGCTAGATATGTGTTAGATTATGATTTCTTTAAATGGCTGAGAAAATAGCTGTGCTGAATAGAATGAATATTCCTGTCTGTGTGCCTTTTTTGTAACTTAAGGTTTTGCCTAAAGGGATTCTCTATGTTTTTAATCTAATTACCCTGTAAGGTATTCACCATCCTGATTTTACAGAGGTGATTCTTTTCTTTTTACTTCTATTAAAAGTCTTCTTGTAAGGAAACTGAATGCTTTTTCATTGTTCTAAGATCCAAGGGTTTGGGTCTGTGGTCACCTATGCAAATTGGTGAGGATTTTTACCAAACCTTCCCCAGGAAGTGGGGTGCAAGAGTTGGGAGGATTTTGGGGGGAAAGACGTGTCCAAACTCCATTTTTTCAGGAACCTAGATAAAGTTTGGTGGTGGCAGTGGAAATCCAAGGGCAAAGGGTAAAATTAATTTGTACCTTGGGGAAGTTTTAACCTAAGCTGGTAAAAGTAAGCTTAGGAGGTTTTCATGCAGGTCCCCACATCTGTACCCTAGAGTTCAGAGTGGGGAAGGAACCTTGACAGGGGCCCAAAAATATGTTTGGCGCTGGGCACACAAAAGGTTAATCTGGCCCTGGACATGACCTGCTGCAAGGACCCATGGTGTTAGGCAGGAATATTGCCTGTCTAAGGACATTCCATCTTGGTGTCTACCATAATGGGCAGTGCAGAGATCCAGCTACTCATCTTGGCCATGTTGGGCCCTCTGGGCTGGTTCTAGAGGCACTAGATCTCCATCAGCTTCTCACTCAAGGAACAAATCTCCTATCAATTTGCCTATCACAAATTGCCTATCACTGCCCCATCAGGTAAGAGCCATTCCATCTGCCTCAAGATCCATTGCCACTTCTAGAGATCACTGAATGACAGGATAGAAGGAAGGACGTCATGGATCAACCTCCTTGTATAGCCCCATCTTCCCCAGATGAAGCTATTACCTTAAGTCCTCCTCACCTATTTGAGAGTTTGAAGGTTTTCCAAGACTTAATGCAGAGAGTGGCTATATCTTTAGGTATCCAGGTAGAAGTAATTCCACACAATCTGCATAAACGTTTGGATATTTTGCAGGATCCATCTCCAAGAAAAGTCATCCTTCCAATTAATGAACCCCTTCTTGACCTCTTCTTGAACACTCTGGTAGACCCTGGCATCCATACCTTGTATATCTAAGCATGCTGAGAGGTGCTATCAAGTACTTCAGCAGGAATGCAGGGTTTTGTTTTTGTTTTACTCATCCTGCTTCATAACGTTACAGCAGCTAAAAGGCAGTCAAGACAATCTCAGTGCAAGTCTACCCTAAAAGACAAGGCCCATAAGAGCCTTGACCTATAGGGCAGGAAGGCTTACACTATTGGGAGCCTACAAATAAGGGTCACAGATTATCAATATATTTATCAATGGGATATGCATTTCTGTTGGCAGATAAGCTGCCAGAGGAGTACAAAGGTCAATGTATGGCTATAGTGGCTGAGGGTCATCTTTCTACAAGAACAACTCTTCAAGCAGCCATAGACTTCTCAGACACTGCTTCATGTTAAACAGCCAGAGCAATATCTATGAGTTCCTCCTCATGGCATCAGGCCTCAGGGATCCCAAAAAAGCTGCAAAGCATGACTGAGAACTTTCCTTCTGAAGGATCAAAATTGTTGTCTGAAAAGACCCACAATGCTATGCACATATCGAAAGACTCCTGGGGGGTTTATACTCCCACATCAAAGAGAAAGCAGTTCAAACCTTAGTCACAATTCAGATCTTCATACTATCAGCTTGGACTCCAAGACACTTGTAAACATAGGTGTAAACCCCTGAGACACTGGTCTTCAACTTCATTGGCTGTGGAATCTACATCAACAAAGCAATCATGCTGAGGTTTTCATTGGGGACAGCATACCAGCCATGACAATTCTTCAAGACACAATACCTTCTTTTGGGAACAATCTGTCCCTTTTTCACAGTGCTTGGGCCAATATAACATCAGATAAATGGGTTCTCTATGGAAGGTGGCTATATCATCCAGTTCAATTCCCTTCCTTCCTCCCACCACCTTCGTTGTCCCTATTCAGGGACCTAAGTCACAAGGCTACCTCTTCAGGAGGTGCTATCTCTTCCAGACTTGGGAGCTACAGAGGAAGTTCTTAACAAAGAGGAAAATGATCTTATTTTTGTTAGTTCCTAATTCTCCAAAAAGAGGTGGGTTCTGTACTTGAGGAACTTGAACAAGTTCCTCAAGAAACTGAAATTCAGAATTGTTCCCTTTCTTCAGTTTTCCCTTTCCTGGAACTTGGAGACATGTGTGTGGCCCTTTGATTTGTAGAATGCTTATTTTCACACAGCTGGACCTCTAGGCTAGAGGAAATATCTAAGGTTTGTGATCAGAAGAGTGCACGGCCAGTGCACAGTTAATACTGTTTGGCCCTGTTCAGCTCCAAGACTTCCCCTCAGGGGTTTGCAGGCCTGGCTTCACTCTATTTACCATCTGGGAGAGGTATGGAGAACAGATACACTTTGAATGATTAATAACTATTCATTCCTCCTGGCCCTCAAAAATCAGAAAAGCTGATGCCTCTGATTCAAAATAGGATCCACCTAGAAAGTAAAGACAAGAAGAAAATGGTTTATATCATGTGAGACAGATCCACTGCAGTCAAGAATTCCACCCCCAAGAATAACAATACTCACATTTAGCCATTTTAGTTTCTAATCATCTAAGCAAGAATCTCATATCTGCATATGGATAAAATGTCTTTCTCCTTCCCAATCTAGCCAAAAAGCAGTCCAAAAAATTACCAAGCCGGGTAATGCCCTGTTTTCCTATGCAAAGCGGAGCATTACACATTGTGTGTGGACCAAGTGATGGGTAGGGAAGCTGTGAGTAAAAGCAACAAGATATAACTTGTGAGATTGAAGGTCAAATGAGGTAAACTGCCTATTGTCCCACGAAATCCAAACCACGTGTTTGCACTCCAGAATATAAACTATACATTTATTTGCCTTGTGAGGTCTGATCTACAGCTCTCTATATATGGAGAGCATCCCTTGTTCTGTCGCAAGGCCTAAATAATGTGAAATGCTTATGTACAAGCAAAGAATGTATGAAGTATGGCCATTAGATTTAGCAGATTATAAGGGATTTGTTGGTCTTCACTGGGAATACTTGCTGCACTTTAGAAGTAATAGGAATTGTCTCGCACAAGGAAGAAGGAAAGTTGCAAAATATAACCAAGGGCATAATTATGCATTATTAAAAGAAATTGCTTTAAAAGCGGGAAATTCCAATTACTAATGTGGGCTAATAGTGAAATACAGTCCTTGAAATGAACCAAACATAAAAACCCTCCAATATGAAAAGGAGTGAAAATATTTGTTCTACACCAACATCATCTCCTGGAAAGTGACAGAAGCAGTGGAGAAACAGAGCTGAAATCTGAACGCTCAGCTGGCAAATAGCCAATAGAAATCAGATCTTGCCTCTTCCTCCCTCCCACTTAGACTCCCCCCCCCACCGCGCGCCAAGCTCTGAAATCGGGGCATATAAAATTGAGGTCGCCATATGGGACCCCAGAGCTTACTGAACCCCTGCATGGGAAAGACTTCCCCTCATACAGGGTCACAAGACCAAGAGCTGACCAAGAAGAAGGTGCAGAATCCCCAGTGTGACAGATGCCCACACCAGCCATGTGGAAAGGGCTCTTCCCCCATTGCATGGTGTCATAAATATAAAGGGAAGCATAAACACCTTTAAATCCCTCCTGGCCAGAGGAAAAACCCTTTCACCTGTAAAGGGTTAAGAAGCTAAGACAGCCTCGCTGGCACCTGACCAAAATGACCAATGTGGAGACAAGATACTTTCAAAGCTGGAGGGGGGGGGAGAAACAAAGGTTCTCTCTGTCTGTGTGTTGCCTTTACAGGAGTTCTGACCTGCATTCCTGCTCTGGTCCCGGAAAAGGGCTAATAAGTAATCTAGCTAGATATGCGTTAGATTCTGTTTTGTTTAAATGGCTGATAAAATAAGTTGTGCTGAATGGGATGTATATTCCTGTTTTTGTGTCTTTTTGTAACTTAAGGTTTTGCCTAGAGGGATTCTCTATGTTTTTAATCTGATTACCCTGTAAGGTATTTACCATCCTGATTTTACAGAGGTGTTCTTTTACTTTTTCTTCAATTAAAATTCTTCTTTTAAGAACCTGATTGCTTTTTCATTGTTCTTAAGATCCAAGGGTTTGGGTCTGTGTTCACCTGTGCAAATTGGTGAGGATTTTTATCAAGCCTTCCCCAGGAAAGGGGGTGTAGGGTTTGGGAGGATTTTTGGGGGAAAGACGTTTCCAAGCGGGCTCTTTCCCTGTTATATATTTGTTAGATGCTTGGTGGTGGCAGCAAAAAAGTACAGGGGCAAAAGGTAAAATAGTTTGTACCTTGAGGAAGTTTTAACCTAAGCTGGTAAAAATAAGCTTAGGGGGTTTTTCATGCGGGTCCCCACATCTGTACCCTAGAGTTCAGAGTGGGGAAGGAACCTTGACACATGGTTAACAGGATAAGTAGTGGTGAGATTCCATTTCAAAGCTTGTATTTCCCCTTGTGTTCTTCAACACAATAACTGGCAGTTATCTTCCTGTGTCTACACTCTCTGGTGAGCCATCAAGTCACCATATTTTAGGTTTTAACTAATGCTATATGTGTGCTCTCCTTTATAAGCCCAAGCAAATTGGCCTTGGCCCATGTCTACATTAGGAGTTGGATGTGTGAATCCCAGCTTGAGTAGACATTTTTGCGCTAGCTCTCATTGAGCAAGCATGCTTAAAAATAGTAGTGGAGCCATGGTGAGCAGCAGCACAAGGTGGTCACACTGAGTGCATAGCCAGGGGGTCCAGGCAGGTTTGTACTAAGGTTATGTCTACACTAGAGAGCTTACAGCGGTGCCGCTGCTCTCCCGTCACTGTAATTAATCCGCCCCCAACAAGCAGCAGTAGCTATGGTGACAGAAGAAACTCTCCCACTGACATAGTGCTGTCCACACTGGCACTTAGCTTGGTGTAATTTATTTACATCCCTGAGTGACATAAGTGATACCGACATAAGTGGTAGTGTAGACATAGCTTCAGGACTGCTAGCCCATGCTGTTAGCTCACCACTTCCTGTGTTACAGCAGCTATACAATAGGCACCAACTCCATGAGTGCTCCAGGGCTGGAGCACCCCCAGGAAAAACAAATAGTGAGTGCTCAGCACCCACCAGCCACAGCTGATTGGGGGCAGCTTGGTCAATCAGCTGATTGGGGGCGGGATGGAGGCAGGAAGAGGCGAGGCAAGGGTGGAGTCTCAGGGGAGGGGATGGAGTGAGGGTGGGGCATGAAGAGGTGGAGTGAAGGCGGGGCTTTGGGGGAAGGGGCAGAGCAGGGGCGGGGCCTCGGGGTGGATTGGGGGTGGAGCACCCCCGGGGAAAAGTAAAAGTCAACGCCTGTGAGCTACACTACTAATTTTAGCATGCTCGCTTACTGTGAACTAGCACAAGTATGTCTGTGAGCTGGGAATGACAGCCCCAGCTGCAAGGGTAGATGTAGCCTAAGAGGTTTGAACCATAACTTTAAGCATCTGCTTTTGATATTCTAAACTTGTATCTTTTGGATCAATCAATCCATTCAAATAGCAGTGAGTCAGGACTAGACTCTTAAACATGCCTTAAAGACAAGTGTATCCTGACTCCTTGGAGAAACACTCAAAGTGTGATAAACGTGTGGGGACTAAATAATTTGGTGACCGATAAACATAAGTAAATGTGATTTGCATTTTTCCTTGGTGTAACTGCTGAGTCTCAACACTCATGTATGACACAGGCCGTTGCATTTCCCTGAAAAGAGAAACCAGAGTTTCCCATGAAAGACCATTTTAACATGCTTGATCTTTTACATAATACTTCTTGAAATTTGACAAATGAAACTTTAAATAAATGTGAAGATTAGATTGAATGACTGTTTGCTAAGAGATCATCTCTCTGTTGGCCTTGTTTTCCCAGGGTGGCAATAGGGCGCTAAGTCTTCTGTGAACAGTGATATTTACAGTATCACTTGGCCACCATTACTTCTGTGCTGCTGGTGGTGTGGTGCTGCCTTCAGAGCTGGGTGCTTGGCCAGCAGCTGCTGCTCTCCACTCTGCCTTCACAGCTAGGTGGCGATATGTATACTTGTGGGGTGGGTGGCATAAGAGACTACAGACACAAAGAAGGGTTTTGGTGATGAAATAAGTTTGAGAACTACTGGCATAGCTTATTCCACTAACTTGTACATTGCAGCCAACTTTTTATTATGGAAGGTGAAGAAAGCAGCTAGGAGAGAGGCTGGTCAAGATTTGATTCTGACAAACAGGGAGGAACTGACTGAGAACTTGAAGGGGAAGGCAGCTTGAGTGAAAGTGATCCTGAGGTGATAGTTTATGATTCTATAGAATGGCAGGAGAGAAAACAGTAGAATAAAGACAATGGACTTCAAGAAGGCAGACGTTAGCAAACTCGGAGAATTGGGAGGTAAAGTCCTGGGGGAAGCAAATCTGGGGGGGAAAAAGTTCAGGAGAGTTGACAGTTTTTTAAAGAGGTATTATTAAGGGCACAAGAGCAAATTAACCCAATGCATAGGAAAGGTAGGGAGTATAGTAAGAGATCACCCTGGCTTCACCAGGAGATCTACAACAATCTGAAACTCAGAGACGAGTCATACAAAAAGTGGAAATGAGGTGAAATTACAAAAGATGAATCCATAAAAAAAACAGCACAAGCATGTAGGGAGAATTAGAAAGGCCAGAGCAAAAACTGAAATTAAACTAGCTAGGACCATAGAGGGTAACAAGAAAACATTTTACAAATACATGAGAAGCAAGAGGAAGACCAGAGACAGGAGAGAGCCATTGCTCAATGAGGCAGGGAAAGACCATAACAGAAAACACAGCAAGGCCAAAGTATTAAATGTAAGTGTAAGATTGTCATGGAATCTGTGATTTCCATTTCAGCCCCGGGGCTGGAGCTCCTGGACAGCACCCCCACCTCCCGGGGGTCCCACCCCAGCTCCTGGCCACTGTGGGCAGCAGGGGGACCCCAGAGCTCCCAGGTCCCCAAGTTCCCAGCTGCCACAGAGGGCAGGGGCCTCCACAGCTCCGAGCTGCTGTGGGTAGCTCGGGGACTCCACAGCTCCCAGCCACTGTGGGCACCGGGAGGACCCTGCAGCTGTCAGCCACAGTGGCAGCAGGTGCTGGACACCCCTCCCTCCCCTCTTGCAGCCAGTCTTGGGCTCGGGCTCAATCCCATTTTGTCATAGTTATTTTTAGTAAAAGTCACTAACAGGCCATGGACAGGCTTCCATGAATTTTTGTTCATTGGCCATGACTAAGGCTAAGATTTAATTATGGGCATGTTTAGTAAAAGTCATGGACAGGTCACTAGCAATAAACAAAACCTCACGGCCCTGTGACCTCTCCATGACTTGTACTATTATAACCCTGATTAAATCTTTAGTTTTCTGGGGGTACCTGCTGGTGCTCAGGGTGGGGGCCTCTGGGGCGCCTGCTGGTGCTCGGGGAAGGGGGGCAGCATGGGACTGCAGCTGCTGGCAGGGGGAAGCCCAGGACTGCCACTGTGGGGGGGGAGCAGCAGTGCAACTGGCCCAGGGCCGCTCGGGTGGTCCTGTGGTCAATTGCTCCTGCCAGCTGCAGAAATCACAGTGGTCCCGGAAAGTCACAGAATCCGTGTCCTCCGTGACAGACTCACAGTCTTACCCATGACCTGTCCATGACTTTTATTAAAAATAACCATGATAAACTCTTAGCCTTTATTAAACGCCTTTTTTGTTTCAGTCTTCACCAAAAAAGTGAGGGTGGTAGCCAGACATCTACCATATGAACATCAGTGTAAGTGGGGTAGGACCTAAGGGTCAAACAGGAAATAAACAAGTTAAGAACTACATAGAAAAGCTAGATCTCTTCAAGTAGGCAGAGCTGATGAAATTCATCCTGGAATACTTAAGGAAATGGCCAAAGAGATCTCTGAGCCATTAGTGGTTCTCTTTGAGAACTCGTGGAGCATGGGAGAGATCCCAGAGGACTGGGAAAAGGTGCTATATTTGCCCATCTATAGGAAGGGAGGTAAGGAACACCCAGGGAATTATAGACCAATCAGCTTAACTTTGGTATTCAGACAGATAAGAGACCAAATAATGAAATAATCATTTCCTTCTCTGTGCTTACAGACTGAGATGATAAGTAACAGTCAACATGGATTTGTCAAGAATAAATCATGTCATGCCAACCTAATATCTGTCTTTCACAGGCTAACAAGCCTTGCTGATGGGGGGAAGCAATAGATGTGATATATCTCAACTTTAGTAAGGCTTTTGATGTTGTTTCACATGAACTTGTGACGGGTTGGATCACAGAAACCCCCTTGGAGCTGCCAACTCGTGTGCCAAGATTACTTCTGTCCCTGCTTTCCCTGCCAGCTTGGGACTCCAGCACCCTGTCTTGCTGAGCCAGACTCGCCAGTCTGCTACAACACAGACCCAGTGCCCCAAAGCTGCAGACTAACTGAAAGCAACTTAAGAAGTGTTCCTGTCCTTGACACTCAGATGCCCAACTCCCAGTGGGGTCCAAATCCCAAATAAATCCGTTTTACCCTGTATAAAACTTATACAGGGTAAACTCATATATTGTTCGCCCTCTATAACACTGATAGAGAGATATGCAGAGCTGTTTGCCCCCCCCCCCAGGTATTAATACATACTCTGGGTTAATTAATAAGTAAAAAGTGATTTTATTAAATACAGAAAGTAGGATTCAAGTGGTTCCAAGTAGTGACAGACACAACAAAGTGAATTACCAAGCAAAATAAAATAGAACACGCAAGTCTATGTCTAAGAAAACTGAATACAGATAAAAACCTCACTCTTAGAGGAATTCCGGTAAGCTTCCTTTTACAGACTTGTCTCCTTCTAGTTTGGGTCCAGCAATCACTCACAAATCACTCACAATCACTCACAAATACAAAATGGGAAATGACTGTCTAGGAGGGAGTATTACAGAAAAGGATCTGGGGGTTATAGTGAATCACAAACTAAATGAATGTAGTAATGTAATATCACCACAAAAAAAGTGAATATATTCTGGGCTGTATTAGCAGGAGAATTGTAAGCAAGACACAAGAAGTAATTCTTCCACTCTACTCTGCACTGATAAGGCTTCAGCTGGAGTATTGTGCCCAGTTCTGGGAAAGATGTGGACAAATTTGGAGAAACTCCAGAGGATAGCAACAAAAATTATTAGAAGTCTAGAAAACATGACCTCTGAGAAAAGATTGAAAAAATTGGGTTTGTTTAGTCTGAACAAGAGAAGACTGAGGAGGGACATGATACCAATCTTCAAGTGCGTATAAGGTAGTTATAAAGAGGAGCATGATAAATTGTTCTCCTTAACCACTGAGGACAGGACAAGAAATAATGGGTTTAAATTACAGCAAGGGAGATTTAGGTTAAACATGAGGAAAAACTTCTGAACTGTAAGGGTAATTAAGCACTGGAACAAATTACCTAGGGAGGTTGTGGAATCTGTCTAACCTGTTCTTAAAAATCTCCAGTCACGAACACCTGTCAGGGATGGTCCAGATAAGACCAAGAAAAAAGTTTTAGCTATTCTCATGAAAGAAAATGTTTACACTGTATGTTATCTACCTGGCAAGTGTGCATGCGTTTCTTTTGCTATGACTTCTCAAAGCCATGGAAGAGTCCTAAATTACTTAGTTTTATAAATCACAACAATATTTAACAATTCTACCCCAAGTCTCAAAGCACTCAGCCAGCATTCATTATCCCTACCTCACAGGGATGCCAATTCATTTTTGAGTTGGGGAAACTGAGGCCAGGAGGTGCAGTGATTTGCTATTTGTCACGAAACAAGTCACTGACAGAGCCAGAAATACAATCTAAATAACCAAAGGGCTTGTCTTTGTTAGTGAGTTGACATGAAGTATAGCTTGTGTGTTCCCATTCCACTTTGTTATGCAGAAATTAGCTTTTGGGAAAGCACAAATCGTGGATCCCTAGAACACAATATGGTGAAAGCCTGGAGTGACTGGAATGAAAGTCTCTATGACAGTAACGTAATACTAGGAACAGATATCTGCCTGCTTCCATATTTTAAAAGGTTCTGCAAAAAGCAGATATCCTAAATTCTGAATCTTCAGACATAATCAGAACTATTCAGTGTTTCTGTAACTATTTATCTAAGGCGTACTACATACCACTGATCAGCTCGCATACATTACAAAATGCACTCTAGTCTTTCAAAGAGTAATCAGAAGGAAGCAGTTACCTATGTTGTAAATTCAGATGGCAGAGCGCTTTCCTGCTACACTGTTTAGAAAAAGGTACAGATTGTTTTTTCAGTTAAAGTCATTACTTTAATACTTGACTGTTTGGCCATCGCTTAACTCTATGTATAAACAAGCATGCGTGCAAACTGTCAGAATTCCCATTTATTTAATACACTTCAGCCTCCAGGGAATAAGATCTGGACAGTAGCATGATTTTTTCTTGTAACAGAAATCAGCATAATCCAAAAAGGGAGTTGAAATTTGGGGGTAAAATAGACACTAATTCACCTCTGATTTAATGTGTGGGGGAACCTCAGAATTCTAAACGGAATCATGTTCGCCAAACCAGTCTATTTTTGGTGAGAACTAAAGACCTGTACCAGGTTAAAAAGTGATTAAGAGATACCCAAGGCCACTAATAAGTGTCCTCTTAGAAAGATAGAGAAGAGATTGGCAGGGATGCCAAGGTTAGGAGTGGTTTTTTTTAAGTTACTCAACCTGAACGGCTGTCAACAAGAGGCTTGCAAAACTGGAATGGAACTAAGTGCCCTGGGTCAAGTGATTAACAGAGGCCAGACTGAGCTTAATGGGACTGGATGTCTACAATAGAGTTGAGAACTATACCTGCCTGGGACAGCAGGGGTGATGTTGAACATTAAAACTGTCTCCCCTGAGCTTGTCAGGTCCTGACTGGTGGAAAGGCAATATAGAAGTCCCTTGGCAATGCAAACGTTTCTTGTTGCCATGTGCTGAAGAATGATAAGCTTCTTGTCCAAATGATCAAGAGAAGATCAGCTTCTAGCCCATCAGTCCCTGCACAAAAACTGCTCATAAGGCTCCATTGTTAATTGACTTTGGTGTCCGCAGCCGTGCTCTCATCCTGCCAGCTTTGTACAGTTATGTATCAGTTCCTTGCTTATTTATGCAGCCTTGTCCGTTTCATCAGGACAGCCCACCTGCCCAAACACCCACCACACACCAAGAAACCCAGCACAAACTAATCAAACAACAAGCAAAGCAAAACCCCATTCCTGAAGCAGAGATTTTACTCTGAAAAGAGAGAGGAACCAGAGACTCCATGAAGTCCACGAAGAACTTTGCTTTTGATTTTACATGGAAGGCACTGATACCATGGTAACGAGCAGCAGTATAAAACTGTCGGTATCATGTCTCTCAAAATGGTTACTTGCATATTTACATGCAACTGTTCTTGAGCATCTGTTTCACATGGGCATTATTAGCCTTCTCCTTTTAAGTCCACACTCAACACACGCTCAACACTAACAAATTAGAGTATGAGTTGGGGACATCACTTTCATTCCATAAGAAAATTCGCAACTCCCTATTGCTCTGTTTACACTCTGGCCTTTCCTCAGATATCCAGCTAATTCTGATCTCACTTGGATGCATTATGTGTCCTGATTATCGGTACGCTAACCTTATGATTTGTTTTGTAATTTTTTTCTGTGGGAAACTAAGAAGTTGCCTCATTCAACAGCAACTTCTATGCTAAATGCATTGATTAATCAGCCTTTGCAAAAGTTGCAAACATCCTCATGACAAACTATTCAAAAATCTCTGCAATTGGGAAACTGAGGTTGGCCAGTGGTTCTCCTCTGAGTGCAAGCATTTAGAACCATAAATATAGCTTAGTATTTGGAATCATTGCATAGAATAAGGATACATAATTAAACAATCAGTTTGTAAGAACCTAGAAGATAATGGGATTATAAGGAACAGCCAGCATGGATTTCAAGAAGAAATCATGCCAAGCCAACCCACTTTACTTCTTTGACAGGGTTACTGACCTAGTGGCTATGGGGTAAGCAGTAGACCTGAGATATCTTGATTTTTAGTAAGGGTATGGCTACACTTGCAGATCTAGAACGCTTTGAGTTAAACCAGCCTTTGTAGAGCACAGTAGGGAAAGCGCTGCAGTCTCTCCTCACTGACAGCTTCAAGTGCACTTGCATGGCCATATTTGCGGCACTTGTAGCAGCATTGGGAGTGGTGCATTATGGGGGGTGGGGTGGAGTGTGACAGGGAGTGTGTGGTGTGCCTGTGGGGGGAGGGAGAGTGGGTTTTTGGGGGGGCGCTGAGAGAATGTCAGCATGCTGTCTTGTAAGTTCAGACAGCAGCAGACCTCCCCTCCCGCCTCGCCTGTCTCTCTCACACACAGCATTCCACAGTAACGACTTGCTTTGTCTCTGAGCCGGCTGTCAGAAACGGAGCTTTCAAAGAGCATATCCGCATTCCTAGGCAAGTTCAAAACAATGAGAAGAGTGGCCATTTGACTTAAGGGGATAAGGGGACATTTCCAGAGGCTGATCAGAGCGCAGTTATGCAGCACCTCGTTCACGCTGACCCCTGGGCGTTTCAGCCACTATGCAACAAGCATTAATCTTCTTGCCAAGGTGGAGTACCAGGAGCGCTCTAGCCGTAGAGTCAGAGCGCTCTACTTGCCTTGCCAGTGTGGACGGGGAGTGAGCTAGGGCACCTGGGGCTGCTTTAATGTGCTCTAACTCGCAAGTGTAGCCAAGCCCTAAGGCTTTTGACGTAGTCCCATATAACATTCTCAAAAGAAAACTAGGGAAATGGTGTAGATAAATTACTACAAGGTGGGTGGACAACTGTTTGAAGGATCATACTCAAAGAGTAGTATTCAATCGTTCACTGTCAAATGGGGCGGGGGGAGGGGGAGCTAGTGAGGTGCTGTGTGGATCAGTCCTTGGTCTGATACTAGTCAATATTTTCATTAATGACTTGGATAATGGAGTGGAGAGTATGCTTATAAAATTTGCAGATGACACCAAGCTGGGAGGGGTTGCAAATACTTTGGAAGACAGGATCAGAATTCAAAACAGCCTTGACTTATTGGAGAATTGGTCTGAAATCAACGAGATGAAATTCAATAGCAGCAAGTGCAGAGTACTTCACTTAGGAAGGAAAAATCAAATGCACAATTACAAAATCGGAAATAACCAGCTAGGCGGCAGTACTGCTGAAAAGGAACTGGGGATTATAGTGGATCACAAACTGAATATGAGTCAACAATGAGATCAGCTTTGAAAAAGGCTAATGTAATTCTGGGGTGGAATGTTGTATGTAAGACATGGGAGGGATTTGTCCTACTCTACTCAGCACTTGTGAGGCCTCAGCCAGAGTCCTGTGTTCAGTTCTGGCAAAAGATGTGGACAAACTGGAGAAAGTCCAGAGGAGAGCAACAAAAATGGCAAAAGGTTTAGAAAACCTGGCCTGTGCAGAAAGGTTAAAAAAAAAATTGACATAGAATCATAGGACTGGAAGAGACCTTGAGAGGTCATCTAGTCAGGTCCCCTGCACTCATGGCAGGACTAACTATTATCTAGACCATTCCTGACAGGTATTTGTCTAACCTGCTCTTAAAAATCTCCAATGATGGAGATTCCACAACTTCCCTAGGCAATTTATTCCAGTGCTTAACCACCCTGGCAGTTAGGAAGTTTTTTTTCTAATGTCCAACATAAACCTCCGTTGCTGCAATTTAAGCCCATTGCTTCTTGTCCTATCCTCAGAGGTTAAGAAGAACAATTCTTCTCCTTCCTTCTTTTATGTACTTGAAAACTGTCCCCTCTCAGTCTTCTCTTTTCCAGACTAAACAAACCCAGTTTTTTCAATCTTCCCTCATAGGTCATGTTTTCTAGACCTTTAGTCATTTTTGTTGCTCTTCTCTGGACTTTCTCCAATTTGTCCACATCTTTCCTGAAATGTGGTGCCCAGAACTGGACACAATACTCTAGTTGAGGCCTAATCAGCACAGAGAAGAGCAGAAGAATTAGTTCTCATGTCTTGCTTACAACACTCCTGCTTATACATCCCAAAATGATGTTTGCTTTTTTTACAACAGTGTTACATTTTTGACTCATATTTAGCTTGTGGTCCATGATGACCCCCAGATCCATTTCTGCAGTATTACTTCCTAGGCAGTCATTTCCCATTTTGTATGTGTACAACTGATTGTTCCTTCCTAAGTGGAGTACTTTGCATTTGCCCTTCTTGAATTTCATCCTATTTACTTCAGACCATTTCTCCAGTTTGTTCAAATAATTTTGAATTTTAATCCTATCTTCCAAAGCATTTGCAACCCCTCCCAGCTTGGTGTTGTCCGCAAACTTTATAAGTGTACTCTCTATGCCATTATCTAAAATACTGATGAAGATATTGAACAGAACTGGACCCAGAACTGATCCCTGTGGGACCCCACTCGTTATGCCCGTCCAGCATGACTTTGAACCACTGATAACTACTCTCTGGGAATGGTTTTCCAACCAGTTTTGCACCCACCTTATAGTAGGTCCATCTAGGTTGCATTTCCCTAGTTTGTCCATGAGAAGATCGTGTGAGACAGTATCAAAAGATTTACTAAAGTCAAGATATGCCATGTCTATTGCTTCCCCCCATCCACAAGGCTTCTACCCTGTCAAAGAAAGCTATCGGGTTGGTTTGACATGATTTGTTCTTGAAAAATCCATGCTGTCTGTTACTTGTCACTCTGTTATCTTCTAGATGTTTGCAAATTGATTGCTTAATTATTTGCTCCATTATCTTTCCGGATACAAAAGTTAAGCTGACTTGTCTGTAATTTCCCGGGTTGTCCTTATTTCCCTTTGTATAGATGGGCACCATATTTGCCCTTTTCCAGTCTTCTGGAATCTCTCCTGTCTTCTGTGACTTTTCAGAGATAATCACTAATGGCTCAGATATCTCCTCAGTCAGCTCCTTGAGTATTCTCAGATGCATTTCATCAGGCCCTTGTGACTTGAAGGCATCTAACTTGTCTAAGTAATTGATAACATGTTCTTTTCCTTTTTAGCCTCTGATCCTACCTCATTTTCACAGGCATTCACTATGCTAGACGTCCAATCACCACCACCGTACTTGGTGAAAACTGAAACAAATAAGTCATTAAGCACCTCTGCCATTTCCACATGTTCTGTTGCTATTATCTCCCTTCAATGAGTACCTGTTCTACCCTGTCCTTGGTCTGCGTCTTGCTTCTAATGTATTTGTAGAATGTTTTCTTGTTACCCCGTCTCAAGTCATGTTTAGTCTTGAGGAATAAAAACTGAGGGGGAACTGATAACAGTCATCAAATATGTGAAGGGCTGTTATAAAGGGGCAGGGATCAATTATTCTTCATGTCCACTCAAGGTAGGGCAAGAAGCAATGGGTTTAATCTCTGGCAAGGGAGATTTAGGTTAGATATTAGGAAAACTTTCTAATTCCAAGGGTAGTTAAGCTCTGGAACAGGCTTCCAAGGGAGGTTGTGGAATTCTTGTCAATGGAGGTTTTTAAGAACAGGTTGGATAAACACCTGTCAGGGATGGTCTGGGTTTATTTGGTCCTGCCTCAGTGCAGGGGGCTGGACGTGATCACTTCTCAAGGTTCCTTCGGCCCTACATTTCCCTGTGTTAAATAAAAGGCTGGAACAGTCAAAAATGTTTAGCTTCTATTTTGCACTGCCTCTGTTTTTAACAGAACAGAAGTATAGGGTAGTTTCAACTAAATTGATACCATTACCTGAGGGTGCAGCTGCCTGCTAGGAATCTGGTTTTCAAGATGACGGTGATTTTTATATACATCAGATGTAACCAGCATTTTAAGATCACACAATTTTACTCGGCATAGGAAATTTGGAAACATCAATTGGGACAGTAAAAACTTCAAAATTCAAATGTTAACAGGATTGAAAGTGTAATTTTTTAAACTCTTACTGATGTGGCTACTTAGATCAGTCATGGCCAAAGCCTTCATTTAAAAACCAAATGGCATTTTTCTCTTGCTCAGCAATTGCTTTTACACTGAACTCAAATTAATCCAGTGGCATTCCAGATAAAGGGGTTCTCTTTGGTTCCCCAAAAGCATGGAGGAAAAATATGACTAGGCTAGTTGTTAACAGTGTTAGTTTTAAAAATACGGGAGTATTTATGAACATTTTTAGTGTACTCAACAGCTGTATAGTATATTATCAGTTTTGCTATTTTAGTCTTTGAAGTTTTTTAATTTAGCCTGTTCTCTTCATTTTCAGCGTATACACCGATTCCATGAACATGAACTCATCTCTTTTGATTTAGGCCCTGACACTTTAACAATATGATTATAGGAACAGACTATGCCAGGAACCCGCTTTGACCAACTAACATAAATCGTAGCCTAGCAACTGAAAAGATATTTCCAATCTCTCTCACTAGTTCACCCGGGGCAAAACTCACAAGGAGCATAATTAGGAAGTTTAGCCAATGAGAGAGAGTTGGCAGTTGCACCTCTCTACATCCTTGTCACCCAGCTTAAAGATAGCAGGTACACAAGCTCCACCCACTGGTACTGCTGTCAGAAGGCTCTGACTCAAGCACATCAGGAGCATGCACACATACTATGGACAATATATCTCAGAAAACAACAGTGAGTGGGAAGGTCAGTAACCCCAGTGCAGATATGATCCCCCTCCATCAAGCCAACACATTGGGTTTGTCCTTGTCTAGCTGCTAAGAAATCGGATTCTGCCATCTTCCAACAGAGGACCCCAAAACATTCTTCTAGGGCATTCCCTTTCCCCAAGGGTGAATTCTGGAGCAGTGATGGGTGAGCTATCTAATCTGCTGGCATGGGGTCAGGATGGGTTGTCCTGGCCTCGGAGGTGAGTAGAATTCTCTCATTCCATGCCCAAAACTTACTTTGCTACATTGAATATGAATTAAAAAGCCCCTGCGAAAATTGGCCAGGAGTCTGAGCAGCCAGTGTTAGGGCATGCTGGGAGAAGGAAGGGAGTGTTGGGTTGGGAGGGGCAGTGGCCCAGGGTTATGCTGGGCAGTGAAGCCGCCCATTAGTAGCTCTGGGGACACTACCCTTCCTTGGAGAAAACAGCACACGAGAGGGCAAAGGGCAGGCGATTGTGTAAGAAGGAAATGCTTGTGCTTAAGTATCAAGCTCTGCTGAGTTGCTATAGAACTGTCTGTGCATCGTAATCCACAACAGCTGGAGCGCGACTCCACCTAAGTGATGAGTGAAAGAGAGGGAGAGCCGCTGCCAGTCCAGCCGAGAACAGAAAAAGGGGGAAATTCCCCATCCACAACTGCAAGGAAACACCAACATATCTGTCATAAATATAAAGGGAAGGGTAAACACCTTTATAATCCCTCCTGGCCAGAGGAAAACCCTTTCACCTGTAAAGGGTTCAGAAGCTAGGATAACCTTGCTGGTACCTGACCAAAATGACCAATGAGGAGACAAGATACTTCCAAAAGCTGGGGGGAGGGAAAAACAAAGCCTCTCTCTCTGTCTGTGTGATGCTTTTGCCAGGGACAGAACAGGAATGGAGTCTTAGAACTTAGTAAGTAATCTAGCTAGATATGCATTAGATTCTGATTTCTTTAAATGGCTGAGAAAATAAGCTGTGCTGAATGGAATGGATATTCCTGTTTTTGTGTCTTTTTGTAACTTAAGGTTTTGCCTAGAGGGATTCTCTATGTTTTGAATCTAATTACCCTGTAAGGTATTTACCATCCCGATTTTACAGAGGTGATTCTTTTTACTTTTTCTTCTATTAAAATTCTTCTTTTAAGAAACTGATTGCTTTTTCATTGTTCTTAAGATCCAAGGGTTTGGGTCTGTGGTCACCTACGCAAATTGGTGAGGATTTTTATCAAACCTTCCCCAGGAAAGGGGGTGTAAGATTTGGGAGGATTTTGGGGGGAAAGACGTTTTCAGACAGACTCATTCCCAGTAACCGGTGTTAGACGTTTGGTGGTGGCAGTGAAAGTCCAAGGGCAAAAGGCAAAATAGTTTGTACCTTGGGGAAGTTTTAACCTAAGCTGGTAAAAGTAAGCTTAGGAGGTTTTCATGCAGGTTCCCACATCTGTACCCTAGAGTTCAGAGTGGGGAAGGAACCTTGACAACATTAAAACAAGGAGCAGGTGTGCCTCACCCAGGGTGGGCAACCGTAGGCCAGAAAGAGAAGCTGCAGCTGAGCCCCACCGAGGGGCAGGGAGCCAGAGACTTGGCATCAGGAAGATCTGTAAGTGAACTGGGAGCCAGGAGCAGAACTTGCAGCCTTTGCAGGTTTCCGTCCTGATGCTGCTGCCTCGGCAGGGCTGATCCTGTGGAAAAAACCCAAGGCAAAAACCCTTGATACCCTTCCCTGTGTTAAGGAAAAGTTAGTATATGTGACTCCATTTTTGGTTTGGGGCCCACCATTGTCTAAAAGCAAGCACATCATGCACCAGGAGGAGCGTTCCTTAGATACTGCTTTCCTAGTGAAACCCTCCCTCTTGATTCCAGCCTGTTTTGACTCCCGGTTTCTGTTCTTTGTCTGTTCCTAACTCCCTGCCTCCTGGCCTTGTGATGTGGGCCTCCCATCCTGATAAGAAAAGTTACTGATGCATTGCTTTAGGACCATGTTATGTAGCTGAAGTAATGGTTTAGCACGGGGAATTACCTAGCAGGGATAGGTGGTAGATAAGGGAAGGGTTTGTCTATTGGCTAAGGTTTCCGATGCACGAGGGCAACATGCTTTGCTAAAAGGTATATAATCTTTGTATAACCTGCATGCGGGGTCCCTACCTGACTAGCAGGGGGGCACCACGCTCGAGCGTAATAAACTTAGTACCTTTGGGAACTCTGCAGTTATGGACTTGGTTCATGTGTCTCAGCCTAGACTCGAACTGCATGTGACCTATCAGGTATAATTCGCAACACCTGCTAGCACTGAAATAAACCAACAAGAACCTGCCCCCTTCCAGCTTCCTTCAGGGCTGCCCCAGCTCCTCTCTCCTCACCATTATAATGTAATCATTGGGACCACGCAGGGCTGGAGCCCACCACACCCCTATTGGGCCAGGAGCGTGCCTGGTATACCCCGCAGGCGCTCAGCAGCTAGGCCTTGTAGGCACTAGCTCTGGTGGGTCGCAGTAGCCACTCAGGCGCATGGCTAAAGTGAAGGGGTATTTTACTCAGCCTGGCAAGAAAGGAGGTTGTAAATACCCTAGTACTGTGGCTTAAACAGTCAAGAGACAGCACAGCAGTTCGTAGCTGGGCCCCTGGTTGGGTGGGCAGGCCAATCGAAAGCCAATTAGACCTAGTGTTTGGGTTGCTCTTTCCAGCCCAGTGTCTCTTCTAGCAAATAGGTGTTTGCAGTTTCCAGGCTGGGATCAGTCAGTGGGGCCACTCTGCACTGGTTCCCTGCCGCTTCCCCTCTAGTCACGCACAGACCCGCACTGAGCTGTAACGTCCGGCAGGCACAGCCAGAGCCAGCTTTGTACTGGGGATTTCTCCCTGCAGCCACCTGCCAAGCTGTTTTTCCAAGAGCCAGGTCACTTCCTGGGCCAGGGATTTCTCCCCTTCCTGGCTGGGGAAGGGGAGCAGTTATGGGGCGGGGTTGCTGGCAAGGTAGTTTCTTGCTACCAGAATCATCACAGTAATTAGGGGCCAAGAGTCCTTTGTAGTTGGGAGACTATTGTTCTCCAAGATGTGGGTGAGGGAGGGGGAATTGCTGAGCAGGCCTTAACTATCAAGCGCCCTTTATTCACTGGGAGTTGATGGGCCTTTATTCACTGGGCCCTTCTCCATGGGGCAGTCTGTATCCAGCAGAGTAGGGAAAAGGTGGGGGGTGGGGGGATGAGGGCAGGCATCTGGACTAGATGACCTCTCGAGGTCCCTTCCAGTCCTATGATTCTATGATCTTGGCTCTCCCCTGTGACTTCCCCTTTTTCTCATCCCCTGGTGGCTGCTGCTTTCTCTTTCACCTGCTGCTTTCTCAAAAGCTTGTCTCTTGCCAACAGAAGTTGGTTCAGTAAAAGATACTACCTTACCCACCTTGTCTCGCTTTCTCTTGCAGGCTGCTACCTCTTTCCCCTCTCCCCTGGGATGGCCTGCACCTTCCCTTCCTACTTCTTCTCCTGTGGTCTCTGCTGTCTCCTTCCCCCCTCAGCCAGCAGTAGATGCAAAGCTTTGGGTTCTAATTAGAATTGCCCAGGAAGCAAAGTGGGGACTGAGCTCACAAAGACTGAGTGCAAACTAGTGCAGCACATTCCCAGTCGTGACTACCCCTGAATGTGCTGCTGTGCTGGGTCTGATGGTGCCTTCCTCATGTTGAATTTGGGGATTACACCTTTGTGGGTTGCCGTGTCGTGCAGGCCCTGTACTGGCTCTGAGTATGGGTGTGAATGTCACCAGGCAGTGAACAAGTACAGACTGCCCCACAGTGCAGACTGGGGGTCGGGAGGGGGGGTTGCCATAAGCGTTTACACAAGGTTTAATCGCTCCCCTCCGAAACTGATCCAGGAGCCTCTCTGGCTGTGCTGGGATGGATGATGTAGCTGGGAAGGGTTTCCACATAGACCTGATGTGCTTCCCACTAACCTGTGGACTCTGGGAACTTCCTCAAAGTTGTACAAACTCCCAGACCATCCGCCTTGCTCAGTGACTTCTCAAGAAAACCAGGCTAGTGAGTCATGTGTAATCATTGATCATGAGCAGCCACAGGTGTGCTTGTACCAGGAAGATACCAGAACACCAGCCAGACACCCATATCATCGTGACTTGGGCAAAGGCTGATGGTGCCGTTCCGAGATAAGAGCCAGCCAATTAAAAGCTGAATCAGTGTTCCTGGAAAATGACTGCATTGTGGACCCTTGTACCAACACCACCCTGCCCAAACAATGAACGACACTTAATACTCCACAGTCTGGGCTTCAAAACAACCCCCCAGCCTCTCCAAGCAGATCATCAGAAGCAAATGTTGGGGACAACTTCCTGGTACAAGTGCTGGAACATCCGACTAGGGGCCGTGCTCCTCTTGATCTGTTACTTACAAACAGGGAAGAATTGGTAGGGAATGTAGAAGTGGGTGGCAACCTAGGCAGCAGTGACCATGAGATGGTTGCGTTTGGGATCGTCACAAAAGAAAGAAAGAAGAATAGCAAAGTATGGACCCTGGACTTCAGAAAAGCAGACTTAGACTCCCTTAGGGAACTGATGGGCAGGATCCCTTGGGAGGATAATATGAGGGGGCAAGGAGTCCAGGAGAGCTGGCTGTATTTTAAAGAAGCCTATTGAGGGCGCAGGAAGAAACCATCCTGAAGTGCAGAAAGAATAGCAAATATGGCAGGTGACCAGATTGGCTTAACAGTGAAATCTCTGGTGAGCTTAAACTCAAAAAGGAAGCTACAAGAAGTGGAAATTTGGACAGATGACCAGGGAGGGGTATAAAAAAATAGAGCATACAGGTGTGTAATCAGGAAGGCCAAGGCACAATTGGAGTTGCAGCTAGCAAGGGATGTGAAGGGTAATAAGAAGGGTTTCTACAAGCATGTTAGTAAGAAGAAGAAGGTCAGGGAAAGTGTGGGCCCCTTACTGAATGGGGAAAGCATCCTAGTGCCAGAGGATGTGGAAAAAGCTAATGTACTCAGTGCTTTTTTTGCCTCTGTCTTCACGAACAAGGTCAGCTCCCAAACTACTGCACTGGGCAGCACAGTATGGGGAGGAGGCAAAGCTTTAGCAAAACTTTAGCAAAGCTTTTGATACAGTCTTCCACAGTATTCTTGCCAGCAAGTTAAAGAAGTATGGGCTGGATGAATGGACTATAAGGTGGATAGAAAGCTGGCTAGATCATCGGGCTCAAAGGGTAGCGATCAATGGTTCAATGTCTAGTTGGCAGCCGGTATCAAGCGGAGTGCCCCAGGGGTTGGTCCTGGGGCCGGTTTTGTTCAACATCTTTATCAATGATCTGGATGATGGGATTAATTGCACCTTCAGCAAGTTCGCAGATGACACTAAGCTGGGGGGAGAGGTAGATACCCTGGAGGGTAGGGATAGGATACAGAGGGCCCTAGACAAATTAGAGGATTGGGCCAAAAGAAATCTGATGAGGTTCAACAAGGACAAGCACAGGGTCCTGCGCTTAGGACAGAAGAATCCCATGCACTGCTACAGACTAGGGACCAAGTGGCTAGGCAGCAGTTCTACAGGAAAGGACCTACAGGTTACAGTGGACAAGAAGCTGGATATGAGTCAACACTGTGCCCTTGTTGCCAAGAAGGGTAACGGCATTTTGGGCTGTATAAGTAGGAGCATTGCCAACAGATCGAGGGATGTGATCGTTCCCCTCTATTCGGCATTGGTGAGGCCTCATCTGGAGTACTGTGTCCAGTTTTGGGCCCCACACTACAAGAAGGATGTGGAAAAATTGGAAAGCGTCCAGTGGAGGGCAACAAAAATGATTAGGGGATTATTCAGACCCCTGAGCTACTTATTTATACCTAAGTAATTTGTAGTGTAGACACAGCCAGAGACAGTTTAAGTACATAAAGCTAGAACGGCCAGAATCAGTGAGCCATGGAAAAGTAAATATTCTGCACTGCAATTGTTGTACGATGTGTGATTATTAGAGCACGGCAAATAACCCACGACAAATAAGTTATTCAATTAATTGCCCCGTTATTTTTGCCTAGGATTTGTTTTACAGTAAGATCCCAATTTTCTTAAATTCATTAATTACTTTTAAAATGGTCAACAAATAATTAGAGCCAGCTGGAAAACAAGAATTCTGCTTTGTGAAAAATTCTGAGGTTCTAACATTTTGTTCAGCTCTTCATCAGATGAAAAAACGAGACCTTCTGAAATTGTTATCAGCAGTTGTAGAAAGTATTTGATGTTCAAAGTATGAACTGTTTTGTTTAGGTGCTTAGGTGATGTGATAAGTTTCCATTTCCTGACTGATTATGGGAAACTCTCAAACTTAGTTGGGCATAGAGGCAGCGCTGTATTTGAAATAGGCTTTCTGCTCTGTTTATACGATGCGTAATGTTGATAAACGTTCCTCCAGAGTTGAATCATTTGCTAGAATGGGTGTGGACTGTGGAAAGTGAAGGCAAATGTGACCGACTTCCCTAGAAGTAGAGGAGGAGTACTTAGTGTTTCTGCTGTATTTGCCCAGCCTCCATTAGAATTTATGTCTCATTACTTTGACGCATTCCTGTTGCTTATGCAGTTATTGAACAAATACTTCTGGAGGTAAACAAATGTACTGCTGTCTTAGCCCTGGTCTACCCTACAGAGTTAGGTCAACGCACGGCAGCTTACATCCATCTACCGCTGTCAGTGTTTACATTAAAATGCAGCTCCCACAGATTTAACTCCCCCACTACACCAATGTAATAAGTCCACCTCCGCGAGAGGCATAGCATTTAGGTCGATGTCGTTAGGTCGACGCAGTGTCAGTGTAGCCACTGCATTCCTTACCTCACCTGTTGCTGCCTTTCAGAGGCTGTCCCACAATGCCCCACACTGACAGTTCAATCAGTGCTGGCCCTCCTGGGGAGGACGCGCACCGCCGACACAAGAAGCGTAGGGTGGACAAGCAAAATCAGTTTAATTACTGCAGTGGCTGCAAGTTGAGGTAACTTAGGTTGACTTAATTTTGCAGTGTAGCCTTGCCCATATAATCTAGCATTTGATTTGTATATTGCAGCTACTGCCTATTAACCTGTCCATGACAGGTAATTTTAGAATTACAAAAATCCACATTTTAGTTTGTAAATCTATAAAATGAGCAGAGATTAACTGAATCAAAAGCAAGTGCTGACTTCATGTGACCAGCAAAACACAGAGAACAGGGAATGCTAACTATCTCCCTCCGGTATACACATACATACAGACCTGAAACAGTTCCCTACAAGTCCCCATTCTCTATTACCTAGAGAACAATGAGGTATTTACATGCTGCAGGCTATGCACTGACATACAAGGGTAAAATGCATGTATGTACACACATAACAGCTACACACACAGTGCTGCAGTGTAATAGCTTGCTAACCCAAGTAATACTTGGGCAGTTCTTTAGTGATCCCAGACAGCACAGCCCAAATCCCAGCCCTAGGCCTGGACTGTAAGTCAAAGTAAAGGCATGTTCCCATGACCCACTGACTCGCATTCTTCACATTTGAAATGGCAGCCTCATCGGGGTAAAGCAGCATGACCTGCAGCCAGCAGAAAGAAGGGGAACTTTTGCCCATCTTGAGATGAGTCCTCTTTCGCTGGGTTAAAGAGCCTGCCATGGCTTTGGGCTGGGCAGGTCAGGATATGGCTGGGCTTTGGGCGGCTGAGTCTCCAGCATAGTGCTGGCGGAGTATAATGAGGCCCAGCACATCACCAGTGCATGGAGCGGGGAGGGTGGGCATGTTTAACTGGTTTGAAAAATCATTTCACAAGTAGGTCCTAGAATGGGATTTAACTCTAGCGCTGGTGGAACTCCTGGCATCTGCTGCCACACACATCAGTTTCAGCCTTGCCCCATAGACACAGTGAGCTGGCTTCACACCTGCCCCACTCCTTGCGTTGCCATTTACCCCTGGCAAAGGGGCTGTCTGCAGGACCATGTGCATACTTGTAAATGTGCAGCACAGTGGAAAAGCAGGCCATCAATCCAAGTCTTGACCAGCTTCTCTGCTCCAGCCTCTTGCCTTCTCAGGACCGCCCCCTCGAACTGTGGGGAGCCAGTGCAGGCTGGGGTGTGCTGCGTTACTAGGACCTCATGCGTCTTGCAGGCGAGCTTCTGTGTTATCCCCATTGGGTCATTGCAGGATGGGCAGCCTCACGCCTAGATCCACTGAGTTGCAGTGATCAGCCTGGAATGCACAAATGCTGTGGCTTGGGCTGAATTTGCTGGGAGGTTGTGAACAGCCCTGATCTGATGGCATGGTGACTTTGGGGTGGACAACACTGTGGGGTGTCTGGAACAAACATGGGTGCCCTTTAGGGCAGGTTTGAATACATTTGCCCTGACATGTGTTTTCTCCTAGCCCACTCCAAAGGCCTATTCCAGCCGGGCAATGGAATAATTTTGAATGTGGTTCTCACTGCTTCAAAGCTAGCCAGCGGATAGGCACACACCGATTTGCTCCTGCTTTGGAAGGGCAGCAGCATGAGCTCCTGGGCTGTGTTGCAGAGGGTGAAGCCTCTGCATCGTCTCCCAACGATCAGCTCCTCAGTATTTCCAGGGGCCACCTGGCATGAGTGCTGCAACTGACACGTCCTGCTGTGACAGGTGCTTCCTTATTTACATTTCTCCCCAGTTTCACCGGCAAAAACCAGTTACGAAAGGGGAAGGGGCTTTAAGAAGGAAGAGAGGGGAGTTCACGTCTTGAAGGATTGTGTAAGTTGGGGCAAAATCTCAACCCTTTTTTTTTTTTCCAGTTGAGATTGTCCCCAGGCAGCGATTACTTCCTCTTCAGGTCTGTAAGTTAATACCAAGTTATGACTTGATCTTTGTCTCCTGAATCAGTGCTGTGGCAAAGAGCCAGCTGTCAAGGTGGCTAGTAATTAAATGGATCGTTGCCTTTTTCAGGTAAAAGTGAAACAATGTAAAAAGTACGTGCTCACGTGCACATGTGTTCACATGGGTCAGGGGCCAGCTCCACGGGCCCATCACGCCAGCAGAGAAGCAGGCGGACAATCGTCAAAAATGGGCTGGTCTCGCTTTCTGTCAGGCCTGGAAGGAGGCGGGAGGTTATCAAACTAGATGTCACCCAATAGTTCCTGTGCAAGGCAATTTGGGGGGACCAGTCAAAGAACCAAGTGCTGCAAGGCCTGGACCATGGAATTTGTAATAAAATGTCTCCGGATTTAGCCCTTTCCCCTTAGAAAGGCATATCCTAGCTACCGCTCTGCTGGTCCATCTCGCTGCTATTGCAGACCCAGCATGAGGCAAGCCTGAGCTGCTCAATTCAGCTAGGTAATGGCTTGCCCAGCTCAGGAATAGCTTGAGCCCAGGTACAGATCTGTGGCCATTTGGGCACCTCAGAGGGGTCACGATGCTGTGGGCCATGGCTAGTGATAACTGCACAGTACCGACAGGGCTAGCAGGCAGGTCCTTCTTCCCCAAGGCCAGAGGCACCCACCACTTGAGGCACAGGAGAATCTCTTGCACCTCTAGCAGTAGAGGGCCTATGAGACACAGTTGAAAAGAGGGTAGGGTCTGATTAGACGCTAGCTGGTGCAGTACAGTGCACCTCCTTGGCACCCTATATTTATATACATTTAGGCTGAGATTTGTCAAAGCTGCCTAATGGATTTGGAGCCCCAAGTCCCATTACATTTCCAGGGGTGCAGGCACCCAGTTCCCTCATGGGCAGCTTCTCTGCCCCCTCAGGGACAGCTTCTCTGTCCCAGGCCCAGGGTCCCGCCCACTCACCCGGAGAGGAACACAGGTGTAGTTAGACAAGTACCAGAGGGGCCCCTGCCTGCTTCCCTGGCTAAGAGAAGCCTTGGTGCTACAGGACAGGATGGGCCACCCCCCGCTTGTAATGTCTGCTGCCTTTTTCTGCAGCCATATTAGGAGAGCAGAAGCCATGAGCCAAGAAGCAGAAAGACACATCCTCACTTTCCTTCTAAATTACATCAAAACAATGTAATATCGGGCTGGTCAGAAGTCCCCACTCCAATAGTACCCACCATCACCAGAGAAAGAAACAGATCTTAAGACTTTTAAAGAAAACTTTGAGGGCATTCTGCCTGGCAAGGAACCACTCCTCAACAGTTGTGGGTGTGAAATCGCTACTTCTTTATTGTTTTGCCTTTGTGGTCCCCACTTCACTATTGTTTATCTGTAGGGTCTCTCTCTGGTTCTTCAGTTGTTTGTTTGTTACGTAACTAACTTTGCAAGGTGTCAGTCGACTAAGGTGGTGGGGGATGATTGGTTAAAGAATTGTTTCATAGTGGGCTAGGATGGGTACAGCTAAGCAGGACTCAAGTTTCACTATATAACCTGGGGTCCAAAGGGAAGTGCTTTGGCAGCAACTCCAGGACACAGCCCACGATCAGAGCTGCCAGACCTCACACTCTGCTGCTAACAATATCATGCAAAAGCTGGAGTCCCCGGATGATGTGATCCTGACTGGCCACCAGGAAAAGTTCATCTGCCTTATTGGCAGTGGTGAACATTGTATGCTTGGTGTGTGCATTCTGTTTTGGTGATGATTAATAAATAGAGGTTAAGGCTATTACTGTGTAAGGCAGGGGTTTGCAAACTGGGGGTCGGGACCCCTCAGGGGGTCGTGAGGTAATTACATGGGGTGTCACGAGCTGTCAGCCTCCACCCCAAACCCTGCTTTCCTTCCAGCATTTATAATGGTGTTAAATATATTTTTTAAGTGTTTTTCATTTATAAGGGGGGGTCGCACTCAGAGGCTTGCTATGTGAAAGAGGTCACCAGTACAAAAGTTTGAGAACCACTGGTGCAAGGCTCTTTCACTGGTAAAAAGCCCCGAGTATAAGGTTATGCCCTGAGCCCATGGAAGGGTAAGAGTGGGTGCCTGAATTAACAGGGTTATGCCTTGAGCCCTAGGAACAGGGTAAAGGTGGGTGCCTAGAATGTGAGATTATGCCCTGCATAGGTGCTGACTCTGTGGGTGCACCAATGCTCAGCACCCACCGGTGGACCCACCGATCAGCTCTCCTCCTGCCCCGCCAGCACCTCCTGCCCGCCGATGGGCCCTGCAAATCTGCTCTTCCCCCGCTCCGCCAGTGCCTCCTGCTGGCCAAGGATCAGCTGCTCAGTGGCGGGCAGGAGGTGCTGTGTGTGGGGGGGAGAGGAGCGGGGACAAGAAGAGGTGGAGTGAGGGTGGGGCATGCTCGGGGGAGGAGGCAGAATGGGTGAGAAGAGGTGGGGTGAGGCTTTGGGGGAAGGGGTGCAGGAGAGGCCTGGGGCAGAGCTGGGGGTCGGGCAGAGCTGGGGGTCAAGCAGCCCCGGGAAATCAGAAAGTTGGCGCCTCTGGTGCCCTGAGCCCTAGGAGCAGGGTAAAGGTGGGTGGTGCAGGTAACACCCTTACCTCCTTGTCCACCCACTTGGGCTGAGGGGAGGCAGCTGAGGTCCTGGCTTGGGTGACGGTTTCTTACCCATCCCTACCGTGTCTGAGCCCCTTCTACAGCACCCAGTGCGTTGTGTTCCAGGTCACGGTGCAGCGTGGACCCGCTGAGGCTTTGCTTCAGAGCAGGGAGGGCAGCGCACCCACAGCCTCTCCCCATGGCTTGTGCTCTGGAGCGCGGCCTCAGGGTGGCCCTGGGCTATCAGGCATGGCTGCTGGCTCCTGCACGCTGCAGCTTGCGCGGCTTTGCTGACATGGATGACTGCTCTTAAGGGCCACACAAGGGGGCGCTGCCCTGTGGCGAGAGGGCGCCTGTGTCTCTCGCCCCGTCACAGCCTGGGCCTCGCGCAGGGCTCAATGGTTTCTGACTCGCCAGGTTCCCGTTACTGCTGTGACGCGTCAGGACCGGCGCTGATGTTAGCACCGGCAGGGGTCTGCAAAGGGGCACGTACCCTGCTCAGTGGCCTCCAGCACTCCCTGCTCCTGAGCGTGACAGGCTCAGCATCTTAGGCAGCCCGCTGAGGAGATCTAAGAAGCCATGTCCCCTGCATTCAGGCAGCTGTTTGGGCAACCCACCACCTCCCAAGACGCCCCGCTCCATGACGCTGGGCCTTCGGGGTGACAAGGCTGGTTCCCCAAAGTGCCTTGTGTCCTTCGGACCTGGGTGAGCAAATTAGTCGTGGAACCCTGTGGCTGCCGGGGGGGGGGGCATGCAGGCTGCCAACAAGCCCAGCTGTGCTGCGCCTCAACAATAACCGCAGGCCGGTTACACGGCAAACATGTCCCGGACTGTGTCATGCACCCACTCTGGAGGAGCAGCAGCCAGCGTGGGGCTAACGGCCTCCATGGGGCTCAGCCAAGCCCTGTGCCAGGGGCTGGGAGAGGTTGCAGCAGACAAGGGCATAGAGTCAGTGCTAAGGGGGCTGCAGGGAGTTTCCTTTTTGTAGCCTTTGTTTTTATTTAACGTTAATTGTAGAGCTGTGATATTACACCATTGAGGGTTCGGCTCTGGGAGCTCCAGCCTCATGTTCCACCGCGTTCGTTCGGCCTGGTTTCGAGCTAGAGCTCATGGGAACACATGAAACCACAGGCGAGTAACACAGGCAATCACAAGAACAAGGGCAACTCTCTTTTATTAAACTTACCAAAGCGTTATGAAAGTCACAGCATAGACAACCCCTAGATCTAGCCATGCACCAGTTACAACTACAGCTAGCCTTACAGCCTCCTAGACAGCGTTAGGGGCTGATGGGTCTCTTATGGATTGATCATCAGGGAAGGGCTGAGCCTAGCTGGCGTTCTCTGACAGCAAGTGCCATTTTGCCGCTCTAGGCACCCCCTTTTTATAATGTGATTCTGCCTATACTGATGTTCTGGGCATGTCCATGAATGTATCACCCCCCCTCTTTTCCTTATTGGGCTGATGTTGTCCTAGAAACTTAAGGCACCCTGGTTTCTGTAGGCTGTGTAGGTTCTCTTTTTCCTCACTAGCACTGCAGCACCACCTGTATCCTGTGGTTAAGACACATGTTGGAGCCGGATATGCCTCTACAGCATTTCTGTGATTTAAAATGAATCTTCCAGCTGATTTTTCACATATTACCATGTGGTATCTCTTGCCCCATCATTTTAGGGCATTGGTTAGTCTTCACTCATTTACTTATGTCAGCATTTCTTATCTCCAAGGCCTAAAATAGCTAAGCTAAAATCTTACAGGCGTCAGCCTCCGGGGCTTGCGGTTCAGCCTTTCTTACTTACATGATTCCCTCTAAAATACCGATCAATCTTATGCGTCTATAATCCTACAACTTAATGCTAACATACAATGATTATACATCACAGGACATGTGTGTATCAGGAGTGTTGTAAGCACAACACGAGAAGTAATTCTTCCGCTCTACTCCGCGCTGATACGGCCTCCGCTGGAGTGTCGTGTCCGGTTCTGGGCGCCACATTTCAGGAAAGATGGGGACAAATTGGAGAAAGTCCAAAGAAGAGCAACAAAAATGATTAAAGGTCTAAAAGACATGATCTATGAGGGAAGACTGAAAAAATATGTTTGTTTAGTCTGGAAAAGAGAAGTCTGAGAGGGGACGTAACAGTTTTCAAGTACGTAAAAGGTTGTTACAGGGAGGCGAGAGAAAAATTGTTCTCTTTAACCTCTGAGGATTGGACAAGAAGCAATGGGCTTAAATTGCAGCAAGGGAGGTTTAGGTTGGACATTAGGAAAAACTTCTTAACTGCCATGGTGGTTAAGCACTGGAATAAATTGCCTAGGGAGGTTGTGGAATCTCCATCATTGGAGATTTTTAAGAGCAGGTTAGATAAACACCTCTCAGGGATGGTCTCGATAATACTTAGTCCTGCCATGAGTGCTGGGGACTGGACTAGACGACCTCTCAAGGTCCCTTCCAGTCCTATGATCAAATGATTCTATGTTAATCGTAAATGAATAATAAACTAAAACCACTGACTACATTTTGTTAGTCCCTGGCCTGCCAGGGCCAGGCTCATTTCAGTTTGAGTTGTTGGAGCCTTGTGATGGGTGCTAATATACACTGGCCCCTGGGACATGTGCCCCTGTCACAGCCCCAGTCAAGCCCGCTTCTTGGCTACTCACCAGACTCTGGGGCCTGGGTGTTTTAAGCCTGAGTCCCAAGCTTAGGGCCTCTGATCACACTCTTGGGGTGCAGCTCTTCTATCACCCTCTCCTGAAAGTTGCAACCCCATGGCCAAGTCCCTGCTGGCACCAGCACTCAGCCTCCCTCCCTGATAGTTCGAACACCCCCACTCCCAGCGCTCCACCTGACAGCCTGGGCCCGCTGGGCTATCGCTTCAAGGAGCAGGTGCAAACACTTCAAACACACACACTGACTTTGCACAAGAGTCTGACTCACCATTGCTCTGTCTTTAATCGCACAAGACTCCCAGAGTGACACAGTGTGAATAAACCCTACACCCATGATCCTGCTTCCGGTTCCGCCCCCCACTCCAGAACATTCTTTGGGGGTTGTCTGGGGCCAGCCAGGGTCCTCCTGCCGCAGTGCATGGCTATGATTCTGAACCATAGAGCCTCCCCCCACCCCAATTCACCCCCTCTGATCTTGGTGGTCCGTCCCCCTTCCCTTCAACTGCCACAACTCCTGTGCATCTCACTGAATCGTCCCCTGTAAGTCTTTTTATAGCCTTTCAGAACCTGGTGGCTCCCAGGGCAGCCTCTGAGAATGATCCTAGACCTTAACCAGGTAACTTCATTGCCAGGCAGCCATTCCTCAACACACCCAGGGTCCTGCTTGGAGGCCAACTGTCTGGGACATTTGTATTTGAATAGAGGACCAGCCCGATTTAATGCCCCCTCTTTTGTAAACCCTGCATCACTGCCCCTTGGAATTTAAGTCCGGCCTGGCAGTACCAGGACAACAGAGGGGAAGACCCCATCCCATCCAAAGTGACGTCTGCAGTCCGACACACATACATACAGAGCACCCCCCCACCCCGCAGGTCAACGCCTTCATACATTGTACAGATTCCCGCATTATCCTAACCCCTCTGCCGCCCCCCATAGAGGAGCCGAGTCTGCTACGGCCCTGCCCACAGACCTTGGCCCCTTAGCTCACATCGTAGAAACTTGGGCTTTTAGCTCTGAAGGTTCCCTGGCTACATCCCTGCTGTCAGCCGAGAGGTGGCCATTACAACACCCTCCTGCAGATACCACCCGTGCTCATTACAGAACATGATCTTCACTCGTTCTTGCTAGCTTCACAGCGTCGAGTTCAATGCTGTCATACTGGAGCTGTGCCATCGGCTGCTTCCTGTGCATTGACCAAGCCGGAGGGAACAAACGCAGCTTCTTGATAAGCACATAAGAACAGCCATACTGGGTCAGACCAAAGGTCCATCTAGCCCAGTGTCCTGTCTACCGACAGTGGCCAATGCCAGGTGCCCCAGAGAGAATGAACAGAACAGGTAATCATCAAGTGATCCATCCCCTATCACTCATTCCCAGCTTCTGGCAAACAGAGGCTAGGGACACCATCCCTGCCCATCTTGGCTAATAGCCATTGATGGACCTATCCTCCATGAACTTATCTAGATCTTTTTTTAACCCTGTTATAGTCTTGGCCTTCACAACATCCTCTGGCAAAGAGTTCCACAGGTTGACTGTGCGTTGTGTGAAGAAATGCTTCCTTTTGTTTTAAACCTGCTACCTATTAATTTCATTGGGTGACCCCGATAAGAAGAGATTGCTACATATCAAATAACGAACCCCAATAATTACTAAAGACAAGAGAATGATTCCGCAGTTAACCAGTTTTATTTTGGAAGTGCCTTAAAATCAGTCATTTGAATTTACACATTCACAGCTCATCGAGATTAATGATTTCACTTCCCAGCTTTGGTTCTGAGGCATGGAGCGTAATATTCACAATTCACAAAAAGGGTATTTTAATGCTTGGACAGTTTGCAGTAATCGTTATTGTCATTCTTTCAAAGGCATGAATACTCACCTAGCAAATTACGCTGGGCTGTTGGGTGATATGCCAACAAAAATAAGAGCTATGGGCTTAGCCATTAAATACAGAAAGGGAACAGACAAAAATGAGTCAGACTTTCAGAGCAGCAGCAGCAAATGCAATGAATTAATAGTTTCTTTCAGAAGCAGCCAGCAAGCCCTGGTTTAATGCATGCAATTACTCCAATACAATTCACGCCAAACGAGGGAGCTACATGTCTCTGTGTCCTAGCGGGAGCAGGTGAGAGCTGGGCAAATGGTGGAAATGTGTTTGAATGGGAAAGCAAATGGCGATTCATCCCTCGTAGGAGCAGGAAACACGCTGCCTTGTGGGGATGGATACAGTCATTAGCAGAGGGGGGAATGTTCCCCCCCGTAGGGGTGCAGCACATGCTCTAGGCACCATTTACGTCCCACGCCAGCCCAGTGGAATGAACCCCTTTTCACTCTATTCCAATGGCTCAGGCCCACCCAGAAGCCCTTTCAGGGGGGCCCAGCAACCAGCTCCATCCGGGATTTACTTGCAAGCATCCCAGTGCTCTTTGTACTGGTGTTTGCAGGCTGAAAAGCCTCCCAAGGCCCTTAGCTGAGGATTCCCTTCAGCTGGAGTTGTGCAGACACCCTCCCTGCCCAAAGCACCCTGGTGTGGCTCTGCTGGTTTCCCCAAGGTGATCCTCTTTCCACCCTCCCTAGCACAGCACACTGCTGCAGGCCACCATCCCTGGACATGGACATGCTGGTGCTGAGTTCCTCTGAGAGCTGGGCTGGGGCAGGCAAGGGCCACGTGACACCCTCAAAAAGGGGGGGTCCAGGGCCCCAAGTGAACAAATTGCCCCAGGTCCTCCCAGGTGTTCTGCTTCCTCCCCCTCTGGCTCCCCCGCCCGGCCCGCATTGCTGCTTGGAGTCACAGAGATGCAATTTCTCTGTGTTAGATTGTTGTTTGAGTGCAGGCTAGAACTCTGGCCCTAGTGAAGTTAATGGCAGCTTCGCCATTAAAATCAGTGGGGCAGAATTGCGCCTGAGGGCTCTTTTATCTGAAGACTTTAAGTTCCATAAGATTTGCAATTCGGTGGCTTAATGTCAGTGTCTCACTGTGAGATTCCTGCCACTGCTCTGGAGCACAGCGGAGTGGCGGAGTTGTGTCTCTCTCTCTCACTCACTCACCCCTGCTCTGGGGAGCTGGCCACAGGGAAGTAGGGCAGAGATCCAGGAGGACTGCATTCCAGTGATGCTACCCTGGAACAGAAGCCCCTTTTTTCAGGGCCTCTGTGACGCAGCACGAAGCTGCCGGATGCCAGTACAGAGACTGACGCAGTACCAATCAATCAGTTCATCGGTTCCTAAGGTCAGATGCACACAAAAGACATGCGTGACAGGACCTGGTGGGTTCCAACGGGATGGAAGAGCAGTGCTGCCTGGCTGGCTACACTGCCGTTGGGGTTTCCATAAATCACAGGCAAAGTCGCTCCCTGCTGGGCAGTGAGCTCCAGGAACCTGCTGCCAGTGCAGTGCAGATCCCCAGCATCCTTGCGATTCGCTCCTGGGACAGCGCGGCTCCAGGAGGGCATCTCCATGAGGCTGTGCGGGGGACGTGCCATGGACACCCAGCAGCTCCCATCTGAAAAGTGGCAGGGAACCTTTCCCAGGACTCTGGAAACACTGAGTTCACATAGCAGCTGGCCCCATGGTAGCCCAGGGAACCGCACTCAAGCTTGGGCAGGGCTGTGTGTCTGTGGGTGGGGGGCGGGTTAGAAGTTCTCATAGTGATGCACAAAGTAGGTCTGGTCCAGTTTGTTGATCTGCTGACAGGCTTGCTCCACGTTCTTGGTCATCCCCGGGGGGCCGCAGCTGAACACGCCAATCTTCCACACCTGGGGAAGCAGGGGCATCAAGTAACAGAACCTCTGAGAGCAAGGGGCTCCCACAGTCAGTCCTCTGCACTGGCCTGGCTCGTCACACCAGCAGTCTCCGTTCTGCCAGAGGCTCAGAGCAGTTCACCCTGCTGCCCTCAGGTGCCAGCTCTGGTTTCCTCCCACCAGCAGGAGGGGTGGGTGGCTCTGCCCGCACTGTGCACGGGATGCTGGGGCCATGTATCTCACACCTCCCCTTCTCTCGGCAGCACCCTCTCTGGTTTGTTGCTCTAGCCCCTGGGAGAGTCCAGGAACTGAACCCGTGTGCACACATGCTAAGGGAAGACTCTGCCCTCAGGCTACACCACCGTCAGCCCAATGCACTTGTACCAGTTTGGCCTGTACCTTGCATGAACGCCCCCCAAAGACACCTCCCTTCAGGAACAGCCTTGACCTTTCTGGCGGGATGGGGGATACAAAAGCCGCGTTTGTTTCTCTGTTCACAACGAGCCTCTTTCCCGGAGCGTCTCAAACACCCCAGCTGGAGTTTCAGCCGCTGGCAGCGCCAGGAACTCGCTGCAGCCATGGCCTCTCCCATCAGTAGTGCACTGGGCAGTACCAGGTCCCATCCCCCTCAGAGCCGGACTGTCCCCGTTTTTGCTACTGTTTTTGTCTAGTTTTCACAATCCCCAAGCAATGGGGCTTCCCCAGCCTGGCACATCCCTCTGCCTTGCCTGCCGGTCAGCCACAAGACATGTCAGTTAATTTCATCCCACTGCTTCTAGTCAGGCCTCCGACATCCCGCCCCACGTTCGCAGGCTGTGGCTTGTCTCCCTTTGCAGAGCACTGCAGAGCTGGCTCTTCTCAGCCTCCCTCACCCATCAATCCCGCCCTGGTCATTTTCGTGGCTCTGATCTGAGTGTGGCTGAGTTTGTCGGTACTTTCCCAGGGATGGGGTGTGCACGGTCTCCGGGGGCGTCTGGGGCTCTCTGTCCCAGGGCAAGAGGACATTGCGCGTACAGCCCTCCACCGTGTTGGTCTTTCACTGCCATGGCACGGTGCAAACTCACGTCCCCCCAGCAGCCCCAGACGCTTTGGGGATTACGGGTGTGACTCGCTGGCAGGGTGCCAGGCTGCGACGCCCCTGTTCCAAAGGCTTTTGGCTCTTGCTTTGCAGCGGCAGAGCTAAGAGATTTTTGTAACCCTTTGGTGCCCGGACTGGGGTCTGCCTGACAGGACATGGTCAGGAGGGAACATGAGCCAGTGGCAGGATCAGCCCGGGCCAGCTGGCATGAGGCTGTCATTTTCCCTGTCGGTGGGTCTGGCAGATGCCTCTCCCCTCCCTTGGCAAGGCTTCAGGATAATCTGCAGCCCAGCCCCACCCTTTGAATATTTGGGAATGTTTCCTCCAGGCCCTTGGGAGCTCCTAATGCTGCACACAGGGCTCCCCCCCGGCACATTGCTCAGCTGCCAGCTCCTACACCCCTTGCTTGGCAGAGATCGGTGGGGGCGAAGGCCGGCTGGCACTGACCTGGGGATGAACCTCCTGCAGGGACTTGAAGAAGGGCACGAAGGGGGGCCGCCCAAAGTGCGTGATGGAGCGCAGCCCCGTGAACAGGCTCCGGTTCAGCACCTTCTGGAAGTGTCGCTCACAGATGTACTGAAAGGAGAAAGGTGCCATGGGTCAGGGAGAGGAGGTGGGCAAGGGCAGGGCCTCTCTGCTCTAACATGGCTCAGGGGGGCCGAACCAGCATGCAGCAGCACTGGGACCAGGGACACGGCACAGGGGACGGGCCCAGCACAGAGCGGCACTGGGACCATGGACACAGCACTGGGACCACGAACACGGCACTGGGACCAAGGACACGACACGGGGGGCGGGCCAGTACAGACTGGCACTGGGACCAGGGACACGGCACAGGGGACGGGCCCAGCACAAAGCGGCACTGGGACCAGGAACACGGCACTGGGACCGGGGACGCGGCATGGGGGGCGAGCCAGTACAGACTGGCACTGGGACCAGGGACATGGCACGGGGGGCTGCCCCACCACAGAGAGGGACTGGGGTCAGGGACACAGCACAGGGTGGGGGAAGGGGGCAGCCCAGAGCAGCACTGGGGCAATGGCTAATCACCTTATGCCCTCTCTCAGTTGGGTCCTGCCCCCCTAGCCCAGCCTTGGCGGAGGTGAAATTGGCCCTGCCCTCTCCCGTATTCGGACCTCCCACTTGGCACAGAGCGGCAGCCCTGGCGCGGGGCACTCACCAGCATGGTGGTGCGCAGGTCGAACTTCTCAGCCAGCTGGGTGATGTAGATGTGTACAGACACCAGGTCGTGCCGGTCGTTCTCCTCCACCTCGCGGATGATGTCAGCCAGCCACTCGAACTGCCGCTGAGTCCGCGTCACCCAGATGAAATAGATCTGAGAGCACAAGAGAGCAGGTCACTGGCAGGGCCCTCGCAATCCCAAGCCAGCCCCTGCTCCGGGGGATCCCCTGCAGCCAGCCCCCACTCCCCAGGTCCCCTCAGCTGGCCCCATCCTGGGGACCCTCCACCGCCAGCCCCACCAGGATCAGCCATGAAAAGTAAAATCTCTGCACTAAGGGAGGCGATAGGTGGCAGCCCAGAGGGGGCGCACTGAGAGTGCTGGGCAAAACTCATGGTGCTGCGTCAGTGAGCATTTCAGAGCCTCTGAGGGAATGGGTTGGGTCCCAGAGACATGCGCAGGGCCAGGGGACAGGCTCTGACAACAGCATCGTGCTGCAGCTATCTGAGACGGAGAGCAAGGGGAGGACAGTGCTGAGACCTCAGAGTGACCTGGAGCAGACAGGCTAAGCCCTACCGCTTGGCCTCGCTGCCCGCTCTCTCCTGAGTGCTGCAGGACTGTTGTCAGACGTTCCTCCCACGTCACCAGGGCAGCAAGAGGAGGGGCCCAGGGAGTCCCTCGCACTCTGTGGGCTCTCACCTTCTTGCACGGCATCTTGGAGCTGACCGAGGACTTGAAGACCAGGTCTTTGAGAATGGAGGCGAAGGGAGTTACCCCGATGCCTCCTCCCACCAGCACAGAGACTTCAAACTTGTTCCACTCCTGGTGGCCCTCGCCGAATGGCCCGTCCAGATAGAGCTGGGAAGGAGCCGGTAGTGAGCAACGCTGCCCTGCCCGCGCTGCTGTCTCAGGGAGCAGACCCCAGCTAGCACAGCGCAGAGCGCCCCAGGATGGGGGCAGAGGACATTTTACAAGCAGTGCTCAGAGATCTCTGACACCCCCTTGGGGCAGACAGGAGCCAGGACAGCTACATTTCCTTGGACCATCCCACATGCAGCCAGTGGCAATAGAAACCAGTGCACCAGCCGGGGTAGGATGAAGGACTGAGTCAGCCCATCCAGGAGTGGGACTGGTGGCTCCAAAGAATCTAGCTGCGCTAAGCCAGAAGCTTAGATCTCGGAGCCTGAGCTCCCCCCATGCCACACACAGCTCACTCTGCTGATGCCCGGGTGCTGGCGCTCTGTCATGCTCGGAGGACTCCACTCTCCAGAGATCTGGCTTTTTCACCCATCCCCAGACTCACAGGGGAGGAAACGCCCGGCTGTACCTTGGGATATCTGCCGATTTCAGCCACAATCTCCGGGGAGTACAGCTCCCGCAACCGGGTGGTCCAGGGCCCTGCGGCTCGGATATGCAGGCTCAGCGCGTCCTCGTGGGGTGCAGAGGTCAGGGTGAAGGGGTGGTATTCATTTGTCCCTAGGGACAGGCAGGCAATTCGCACCCACTGCCCAGACTTGTAGTCAAAATCCTGCGGCCGCTGGAACTTGAGATAAGTAACGCCTAAGAGAAGGGCAAAGGTTTTCTTAGCACCTTTCTTAACATAACAGCTCCTGCTCTGTAAAATCAGCTTCCCCCTGATCTGAGCCATGCCGGGGGTGCTGCACATGGCTCCTTCCTGGGTGGGAGCTGCACATGCACAGAACAGAGGCTCCAACGCTCACCATGCTGCCAGGCCCCGGGCGGGAGCAGGACGGCAGGGGAGGGCTGAGATTGGGTGCAGGGAGAGTCCGGCTGGGTGGTGGTGAAAAGTGGTGTGGTGCTCCCAGCAGAGAAGAGCTTAGCCCTCAGGGGCAGGGCAGCTGAGCAGGCTGCCTGGAGGGTGACGCCAGAGGAAGGCTCCTGGCAGCCTTGTGAGCCTGTGTCTGCTCCTGTTGCTGGGCATGGTTTGGTCTCCAACAGCAGCAGCATGGGGACGTACATTCCAGCGTCACTGCCATGGCCGACGGCCATCGATAGACTTCAGCAGGGATGTACCCATGTGCCTCCTGGTTCAAGGCAGCACAGGCCTGCCCCTGCCAGCCGGAGATAGCTAACCAGGGACACTGAGAGCTCCGAGGCTCCAGATCTCTGCGAAAGCTGGATATACCCCGCAGGCCTGCAGAGGGTCATGCAGACTGCCTGACACGCTAACACCCCCCGGGGAGCCGCCCCCACTGTACCTGAAGGGAGGAGCTCAGCTTTCAGCACACTCATCTCCACCTTCTTCCTGCTCAGGCTGACCAGCTTATCTGCCCCATAGATGAGAGCTGGGATGATGAAATAGATGTGGAAGCGGGGCTGCTGGACCAGGCCATAGCTGCCATGGATAATGACCTGGGAACACAGCGCCAAACACACCCATGACTGCAGTGCAGGAAACCGCTCAGGTGTTAACGTGCCCCAAATGGAGGAGCGCAATGACAGAGCTACAACAGAGCTACCCAGTGGGCAGTAAGGCTAGGTTAGGCAGGCTAGGTCAGAGGAGCCCTGAGCAGCTGTTAGCTATGACAATAATAATCCCTACTTCTTTGCATCCCCATTCTACAGATGGGGAAACTGAGGAACTGAGCAGGGAGGTGACTTGCCAAAGCTCACCCAGCAGGCCAGTGATTGAGTGCAGACTAGAACCCAGGTCTCCTAAGCCCCAGGCCCATGCTCTACCCACTAGGACCCACAGCCTGCCACATGTGCACTCTCTTTGTTAGCAAGGTTCCGGCACCTGCACGTGCTTTCTAACCAGGCAGCTTGGTGGCTCACGGTGCCATGCTTCAAGCTCTGGGTGCTGAGTGGATTTGCACCCGTCTCTTCTGTACAGACGCATATTCTCTATGCTACCAATAACATTCATTCTTCCAAGTCTGCAAAACATTCACCTCCCCTCTGCTTAGCAGCCCCTTCCGCCGCCCAGCTCTGGACCTGTGTGAGTGGAGGACAAATAGTAACTCCCACCTATTGAGTCTAGGTTTGCACACTGTGCTCACCCCCATGGGAGGTGAAAGACTGGTTGGGAAGCCCATCCACCCCCTGTATGTCCCTCCAGCTCCTTGCTAACAGCTGTAAGGAACACTCTGCACCAGGTACAAAACAGGCCTCGTGCCCAATAGCCAGAGCGCAAGAGTGAAGCTGGGCCGCAGGACTCCGATCCACATACCATGATGTAGAGCAGCACGTAGAGGTGGTGCGTGATCCAGAACCCCCGGAAGCTGATGCGCCGAAAGTGATGGGAGGCGAACACGTACATCACCGCCAGAATCACCAGCAGCAGCACCCCGGTCATGCCTGCCAGAAAGAGGGTTGAAGAATGAGGGGCAAGGGGTCATCAGAATAGCCTGTGCCAAGCTTGGAACCGCTGGGGCGGTGGGTGGGGGAGCTATGCAGACCCCCCCTCACAGAACGCCTGGCATGCACGGATGGTCACCCTTACCTGGGACGGTCTCGAAGAACCACCAGTAGTACTTCTGGGGCATCTGTGACCTAGAGAGGAAAGAGATGACCTAACCCTCTGTCATCAGATCACAGACTTCTCCACAGAACAAACCAAATGTCCACTTTGGTTTCCACTCCACAAATGGCCTCTGACATTGCCCTTTGGGGATGGTGGCCATCCACAGACTGCAGTTTCCCCAAGGAGATCACTTCCCAGGCAGGTTGGATGAGATCTCTCAAGCCATCTAGCCCAGCCCTCTGCATGGCACTGTCCTCCATCTGTGGTCTTACCTAGCTGCTCCTCAAACAGTTGTGCTTTGCCCAGAGCAGGGCCTCCAAAACACACTCACCCATCATCCATGAAGACGTTGGAGAAGAGGCAGGACAGGATGCTGAGTGGGCTGACCGAGAAGATATAGACATTCACTACATGGCCCCCGGTGTGGAGAACTTCAGGACACAGAGACAGAGCAAATACATGGTCAAGCACCGTCATATAGCTGTGCTCGAGAGACCCAAACACACGGATGGAGCTAGGCAACCAATGAGTGCTTTGCAATACAGAGGGGACCCCAGTTTTTGCCCGGGTATCTCTGTCGTGTCTAGGGGGGCAGGTCAGTCCTGAATGGCATGGCCCACGTCTGACTTTGGCTGTGCAGGATGTAGAGCGGCTGGCTTTGGGGGATGCCCCATTCTCTGTCAGTATCAGGGCCAGGGGGATCCCCCCACCATGTAGCCAACTCACTTGAAAAGATCAGGGCCGCCATAGCAAGCCAGCGATGGAAGTCCACGGCGGCGTCGAAGGGGATGTAGCGGTTGAGGAAGGTTTCGCGCAGGAAGGTGATGAGGTTGCGGCACATGGTGAGCAGGATGTAGGAGTACATGAAGGAGATGCTGGCTGCCGCCCCCCGGGAGATGACAATGCCCACGTAGGTGGTGTCAGCAATTCCTGTTGCTGGCGATGCAAATGCATAGTCTGCGGACAAAGCAGGACAGGGGGGTTACACACAGGGCGAGCACAAGAGAGTGCGGGGGAGAAGCTTGCTCCCTTTCTGTGTCTCCTTAATAGAGGGGCGACAAACCAGCTCATTTCTCCAAAGGTAAAGGCAGCAGGTCATGGTGGAATGCAGGGGTGGGCTAGCGGGAGACTGGTTATGGCTCTCTGATTCCGAGGGCCAGTCTGTGACAGCTCCATTCTCAGCCCTCCCATGATGTAGAGCAGCCTAGGGGCCTGTCTGAACTTACACCCCTGCTGTATGGGATACCAGTGGAACGTCATGCCAGGGGGGGACTGGCATAGTGGAGGAGGGCTCTGCCATGCACAGGTACAGGAACTAGCCTTGCTAGCTTTATGCCAGGGGAAAGAATGCCACGCTGGCCACTTATGGCCAGAGGCACACCCCTTTGCACTGCGGACAACAGGGACAAATTTCATTAGAGTCTGGCTGGGGACCTCCATTCTCCTTGTCGTTCTGATGTCAGTGAGTGTAACTGATTCATGGACTCCCCTCACTGTCCCAGCTCATCACCCCCCCATCAGGCTGGCCTAGCACACAGGGCCCTGCTCCTGGCGCACCCCCCAGAAGCGCACATTCCTGCTTCTCTCCTCCCTGGATGGTGGTGCTCTGAGCTGCCCCGTCAGCAGGGGACGCTCTACGCTAGCTGGCCACTCACAATATGCTCTCTCCGCAAACACGCCGGCAGTGATGGCGGAGAACAGAACCACGCAGGCAATGTGGCGCCGGTAATTCTCAATGAAACGCTTGAACTGCTGGATCTTCTGGTGAACTTTGCTCCGCTGGTATTTTGTCCTTTGGGCCTCGGTGTATAAATGTGGCTGGGGAGGTGTTGCCCTAAAAAGAATAGTCGTCAGCTCATGGTTAAACAAACGCAGCACTCTTCCCACCAGAGAGGAGGGCAAAACTCCAGTGGACTGCGAGCGAGCAGGGCTTAGATCAGTCACATAACCACAGGGACCATGCAGTTCCTTAATGCCACTGAGTGCACAGGCTCCTTGGGGCAAAGATTCTTTCACTACGTGTCTGAGCAGCAGCTAGCATGTTGGCTGGGCTGGCGTTTCCGCTCGCTCCTGTGATACAGCCAATGAATGAGAGTAGTAAAATGGTGCAAATGTGTGTCAGGTGATGCCATCTGGCAGAGTTATATGGGGATTTATAACAACTAATAATCAGATAAGCGTAACAACTTAATAAAGGCAGATAAGATACGCTTTAAAGGACAGCCATAAAAGGACATTAATTACAGTAATGGGAAACCTCACTAAGGGCAGGGCAGAAGGCTGGGAACTCCAACGGCAGATCTCTAAATTCATAGGAGTTCCAATGTTGCTCCAGGGCATGTTCCTTCCCTGGGTGACGGTTGGTGTCACTACAGCTGTGGGTCTGGGCCTCGCCCCTCTCCCGCTCGTTGGGAGAGAGTTAGGGTGAACAAGCAGAGGGAGACCATACGTCCCGTTTTGATTTGAACAGTCCCTTTTTTAAGCTCTGTCTCAGCCGTCCAGACTTCTTTGGCAAGAGTGGGCATTTGTCCAGTTTGCTCTTGGCAGCCCCATGCAGGGGGAGAGACAGGGATTGGGTGAGAGGCAGGCAGGCTCGAGCAAGCAGCAACACCAGCCCCAGCCTCACGAGGGGTGGGGAAGACAGGCAGGCAGGCTCCAGCAAGCAGCAACACCAGCCCCAGTGTCGCGAGGGGTGGGGAAGGCAGGTAGGCAGAGCTTGGGCAATCAGTGACACCAGCCCCGCAGGGGAAGGAGGGACAGGGCTTGGGCAAGTGGCTTGGGCCAGCCCCACGCGCTGTCCCGTTTTCCCTTTGGGAAATATGGTTACCCTAAGCAGAGGCCCCCGAGAGCAGGGAGATGATGTGCGGTGGAGTCCCCTACCCAGGGGAGCTTGGGACTGACCTAGTCAGAACTGCCCCCAACCCCAGGCCCAACTTCGACTGGACCCGCTCAGCCAAAGAGACACGTTCCTCACAAACTGGCTCCTTTCCTGACCGACCTGACTGGAGTTGGACGCATTGCGACTACTCAATGGGCCGGATTCTGACACCCTTACACCCACAGCGCAGCCACTGGCTCCTCGTGCAGGTCCACTGAAATTAGTGAGGCTACCCCAGGTGTTAGGCACTACTCAGCCTGGGGAAGGGCATCAGAAACCAGTGCTTAGTAACTGTGTGTGGCATGCAGAGAAGGGCAGGGGTGCTCATGCCATGCTGTCATCCTACCCGAACGCCAAAACTGATAGTTGCTTTCTTCCTCCCTAGAGGGCCCCTGAAGTTTCAAGTGGATCCAGATTCCTTCTTCACTTCCTGCCCTAACTGGTGTTTTATTTTATAATCCAAGCCAATCTGATACAAAGTCGCACAGCCATAATACACATAACGCTCCGGGGCCCTTTTTACAGTCACTGTCCATAGAGAACAGCTGTATTAGAAAGGCATCAAACAGGAAACACCTGAGCCAAAGCCTGACCCCTCAGGCAGCCGGCTCAGAGGCTCAGGCTAGCGCCCAAGGATTGAGGGGGGGCATACGCATTTCTTGCCCATCCTCTTCCCCAGCTCTGGCCTCTCGCACTCCACAAGCTGTGCCGTGGTTTCGAGCTGGGGCTTTCTCCCTGGTTGGGATTGTGCTGCCAAAGGAACTATTTATAAACCAGAGATGCCTCTGTGGATAATCTGCGTAGCATGGCTCAGAGCCAGATGTGAGGGAATGAGGCTTTGGAAAGCAGCCGGGCACACTGGGCTCTTGTGCCGGGAGGCCAGAGCATGCCAGGTTCTCCTGCAGCGGGAGCCTGGCAGGTTGGGTTATTGCATGCTTATACTGCAGCGTCAGGAGCCAGACCTGCCAGGCCAGGGGAGCCAGAGGGCTCCCCAGAGCAGAAGGCTGCACGTTCCCATGATGCAGTGTAAGCCTGGGGGTTCTATACCAGAAATCTCATGTGAAATCCGGCTCTTGACGAGCTACCATGTGAACTCAGCAGCCAGCCGAGGCTGGAGTCATGGGGAGAGACAGGAGGAGCCGTGTTCTCCCTTACTGGGCTTGCAGCTGGCCTGCTCCCAGACACACGCTGGAGCTTCAGAAGCAGCCACTTGCCTTCCCTCTCTCCCCTCATCCTGCTGGGGCAGCGGCTGAGTCCGAGCGTGCTAGTAGGGAGGAGAGGGGTTGGGAAGACAGAAAGGCAGGCCCCAGGCCAGTGGGCACAGCTTACCCGTTGGTATTGGGCCGGTTTATGAAGGAGACGCGGTTGCTCATGTTTTGCCTGAACACGTCTGGAACTCCTGTGGGGAGGAGAAAGGACAAAGGTGTGACACGGAGACTACGCGTCCAGGAACGCCCCAATCATACCCCTGGGCTCTCTGCTTGGGGGGGGAGGGGCTCTGCTGGGACGGGCAGCCTGCTCTGCTTGAGAGAAGGGCCAGCTTGTTGGGTCTCCGCAGCAGAAGGCAACTTCCCCACCTTGTAGTGAATGGCGCCTCTGTGGGTTGCGGCTGGAAAAGAGACGCTGGAGGAAAGACAGGACTTCACTCTGTCCTCCAGTGCCAGCCACCCCAGCCCAGCTGAGCGCAGCAGAAAGGTCACCTGGACTTTCTTTGCTCTTTGTGCCCCACCACGCTGACCTTTGATGCAGAGCTGGGTGAAGCGCAGCTCGCTGTCATGGTCCCGCAGCATGTAGTGAAAATCCTCCCATGTCAGCTCCTCCTTATCCTGAAAGCCTGACGCCTGGAACATGGACTCAATCACCTGCTCCATCTGATCGCCCGAGAGGCAGTTGTTGGCGATCTCGATGAAGGACCTAGAGCAAAGGGACAAGGCTGGGAGCTGCAGAGCAATCAGCTGACTCTCAGAGGGCAAGAACACAGGCCTGACTGGGGGGTTATAGAGACCCCTGCAGGGGATGTGGCAGCATCATTACTGGAGACACTTCAGATGAGACTGAGCATCAGAATACATCCAGGGGTTCTCAGAGCATCACGATACATCCAGGGGTTCTCAGCTCCAAGTACTGGACCCAAGGGGTTTCACACCTGACCCTCAGCAGTTGAAACACCTCATATGAGCAGCCACTTTTGAGAAGGCGTATGCCAACTACCTATCCTGCAGCATAGACAGGAGGAATACCTCAGCATCCTGATGAGCTCTTCCTTGGAGAGGAAGCCATTCCCGTCAACATCATACATGGTGAACATCAGCTTTGACTTCTCCTCTGGGGACCCTGTTAGGAAAGAAGATGGATGGAATAAGAATTACTTCTTATTTCTGTAGTTCCTTGCAAATTAGGGTCTCAAGGCACTTTACAAGGACTGAGGTGGGGCTTATGGGATCTGCAGTAACACAGTCATCATTCCATTAGAGAAATTCCTGCAAAAAAGCACACTGCTAATGTTACTTTGAATTTGTAAGCAAGTTTGTTTCAGCTGCATTTGCGGCTCCTCTGTGTTTGATTTCTCTAAATGCTGTCACGCGAGCTTTACCAGCATGAATAGACATGAAGAAAAAAATCTTACAGCTTGAATAACTAAACGTTCATCAAATGCAAATTCTTTAAGGAATATTTGAGCATGAAAGTCACAATACACACTTGTGTTAGTTAAGGACATCACTCGTCATGTCAGGGAGCAGAAACAATCCCCTGTGTTTATTTAAGTAATCAACAGGGCACAAATTTTGAATATTTCCAACAAACTCCTTCTTAGTGAACTCCCAACCAAGGATGAGTCGCTGTGGAAATCTGCAGTGATTCTGAATAATGAATAAGTCTGAGACCATCACTACCTGTCTGCAGACAGTTTGCAAAGAGAAAAAGAGGCACAATTTGTCAAACAAATTATTTGTTGTGAATTATTCTCCTAATCAGTGCAAGGCAAAGATTTTCTGGCAATCACCTTATATAGTCTGTCAGTTATCATATCCCACCTCCTTATTCCCTCCCAGTGTCTCAATTAAAGTATTAAGGTTGAGTGTTTCTCTCCAGCCTGGGGGTAAACTGGGGCAGAGTCTGGTACCCTGGCCAGGAATAAAATCACATTTACTTTGGAACCGAGTGTCCACAGAGGCAGTTATTCCAGAATAGCTGCCTTTTCTGCAATAGCTATTCTGGTCAATTTTCCATGTAGACAAGCTCTTAATAAAGCCTCCAAATGCACCCAGTAAAATGCAACACCACCCAACTTCCCCCAAGGAAGCTACCCCCCAAAACTGCCTGACAGTATAAAAAATGATAGTATGGAGTGATCATGGGATACCCCCTTGCCACTGCCTGTTGAAAAGGCAGCTGCAGAGTTTGCTGTAGCTTTCCCTGTCTGCTAGTGCATCAGAAAAAAGGAGATTTTAAGAGTCACATCACTGGCCTCCCGACAGGTGGAGTGCAGGATACCCATTCAGAGACTAACTAGCCAAACTTTGCCCACCAGCATTGACAAAGAGAAGAGATCGCCTTCTCTGCTTTAACAGCTGAAGGAGAAACGCTGTTCTGGTTATTCGTGTTAATTCACAGGTGGAGGTCACTCTCTGCGTGAGTGAAACTGGGGTAGAAATTTGGACCCCAATTTAGGAAAGCAATTATCCTGTGCCTGAACCCACAGTATTCTTGTCAGCAAGTTAAAGAAGTATGGGCTGGATGAATGCACTATAAGGTGGGTAGAAAGCTGGCTAGATTGTCGGGCTCAACAGGTAGTGATCAATGGCTGCATGTCTAGTTGGCAGCCGGTGTCAAGTGGAGTGCCCCAGGGGTCGGTCCTGGGGCCGGTTTTGTTCAATATCTTCATAAATGATCTGGAGGATGGTGTGGATTGCACTCTCAGCAAATTTACGGATGATACTAAACTGGGAGGAGTGGTAGATACGCTGGAGGGCAGGGATAGGATACAGAGGGCCCTAGACAAATTGGAGGATTGGGCCAAAAGAAATCTGATGAGGTTCAATAAGGATAAGTGCAGGGTCCTGCACTTAGGACAGAAGAACCCAATGCACAGCTACAGACTAGGGACCGAATGGCTAGGCAGCAGTTCTGCGGAAAAGGACCTAGGGGTGACAGTGGACGAGAAGCTGGATATGAGTCAGCAGTGTGCCCTTGTTGCCAAGAAGGCCAATGGCATTTTGGGATGTATAAGTAGGGGCATAGCGAGCAGATCGAGGGACGTGATCGTTCCCCTCTATTCGACATTGGTGAGGCCTCATCTGGAGTACTGTGTCTAGTTTTGGGCCCCACACTACAAGAAGGATGTGGATAAATTGGAGAGAGTCCAGCAAAGGGCAACAAAAATGATTAGGGGTCTGGAACACATGACTTATGAGGAGAGGCTGAGGGAACTGGGATTGTTTAGTCTGCAGAAGAGAAGAATGAGGGGGGATTTGATAGCTGCTTTCAACTACCTGAGAGGTGGTTCCAGAGAGGATGGTTCTAGACTATTCTCAGTGGTAGAAGAGGACAGGACAAGGAGTAATGGTCTCAAGTTGCAGTGGGGGAGGTTTAGGTTGGATATTAGGAAAAACTTTTTCACTAGGAGGGTGGTGAAACACCGGAATGCATTACCTAGGGAGGTGGTAGAATCTCCTTCCTTAGATGTTTTTAAGATTAGGCTTGACAAAGCCCTGGCTGGGATGATTTAATTGGGGATTGGTCCTGCTTTGAGCAGGGGGTTGGACTAGATGACCTCCTGAGGTCCCTTCCAACCCTGATATTCTATGATTCTATGATTCCTATTCAGGACAACACTTGAGTACACATTTAAATTGAAACACATGCTTACGTGCTGTCCTGAATCAGGACCTCAGTTAGCTACTTCTTACATGCATCATATTGAGAGAGATTTGGTCACATTTGTATTCTGAGCTTGAAGGAATTTGGCTGAGGCACCAGTGGACTTCAGTGACTACACAGGGACAGGACCTTCGCTTTATGTTTCATTTGATAGATGGACCATGCCAAGGTTCAGCTGAGTTGCGATGGCTGGTGAGCAGAGTGTGGACAAGAAGGAAGCTGTTTAGCTGGGGCTGTGACTGCGGCAAGATGCTTAACGTGAGTCAGTGACTCTCTCCCAGTCCTCCAACAAAGTCTCACCTTTCATGAAGACCACCAAGATGTCCAGGAACTCTCGGAAGGAGAGATATCCATTGCCATCTTTGTCAGCAAGAGAGAACATGGACTCCACAAACATGGACTGGGGTTTGAGCCCCAGCGACTCTGCAAACTCAGCCCGGCTCAGCTCACACTTGAGAGATTCTTTTGCTGTCAAGGACGTTTCAAAGTTGAGGTCTCCGGCATCTGACTTGTCAATGTCCAGCACCTGCGATGAGAGAGGCAGGCTGAGGGCTAGTCCCATACTCAGCACTCAAAGAACAGAACCATGCTAACCCACACCCCTTCCATTCCACACAAACACTAGTGGTCTCTCCCCAACTCTTAGCCAAGGTTTAATAGCAGATGCTGTGGCAAAGTCTCCTATGACTCCCATCTGATGGTCATTATTATTACAATACACACTGGAGGGCATTTACTGGTACAGTGTACTTATCATGCTGTCATGCAACAGCCTCTTCCAGGTATTAAATGGTAATATCCCAGCACTGCCATTTCCTCAGTCCTCTGTAAATAACAGGGATTCTTTAGTGTCAAACAGATTGGCAGCTTGTTCCTTGTGAGTGATTTGCCTATTATGGTGTGCAATAATAGCAGTAGTGCCTAATGTTTAATCAATATAAATAGCTGGCCTCCATTTACCGGAGTGCTCACCACACCCATGTGCTGGCTTGGTACATACCTGGGCAAATAAATGTCTGAAGAAAGTCTCCAGGATCTGCTTCCTCTGCTCTTTGGTCACAGCCCTCTTCAGCAGGCTGCGTTCCGTCATGTCAGACATGTTGAGAGACAGTCCATTTGTCTCCAAGTAGTTGGTCAGCTTCTGGACAAAGTCACTTCGCTCTGCCTCGCCATTAAAAAGCAACACCTGGAGGAGCCCCCAAAGAATGAGCCAGTGAGCTGGAGCCATTCTCGGCTGGGCTGGGAGTGGCACTCCATTAGCGTGTTAAAACCAGACTAAAATGCCAAGACCCCAATAGCAGCCCCAATACCCCTCACAGCTAATCAGGCTCTTGCTTGAAGATCTCATTTTTCTTCTCTCTCATGTTCTCTCTGTGCTTAGGCACATGAGCCCTGCTTCCAACCAGCAAGACCCACCCAACGAGTGACACTTCTATTTCCAGGGGGATGATGTAGATTCATTGTTTGAGAGAAGGCTACAGCTTCTTGTAACTAAAGATCAGAACCTACAGGGCCCACCTGAAGCATCCTCTGTGTAGGCCAGACCATCAGACACCTCTGGGCCATTCCTATGGAGCTCTGGTTGTTATTTAGATAGGCAGGCGTAGCCACCATTAACATGTTTCATGCTGCATGAACCAAAGAGTGGAAACATAGGATCCAAAATACCGCATGAGATAAAAATGCTTCCTATGGACTCTGGAGTTTCCACCTGTTTGATTGGTTTACCAGCACTAAGTAGAATCCTGACATTTATTTCATGCATACGTAGGGCATGCATGCTTTGCAGCGTCATGTTTACTAGAAATTCAGAGTTATTAAACCTCACAGATCTGGGCAAAAGGCTTTTTCAGAATTAGTACAAAGCATTGGTGTTATTATCCACTGGCCTAGAACCTCCAATGTAAGGCTACCCCAGCAATAAACCCAGCCATCCCTGCCAAAACATTTAGTTTAGGCTCCCAGGAACACGTCATCAAGGGAGGTGGAGAGTAGGGAATTTATTCCTTATGACTGGCACAGCCAGGCAGAGAGAGGGCTCAGAGGCAACGCCAAGCACATGTCATGTGTCCTACCACATACCAGGTCATACTCTTTGGGAATCTTCAGGAGCAAAGCTTTGTTCCCTTTGTTGATGGAGAGGACCATGTCCACCTGCTGTTGGTTTTTCAGACTGATGCTGCGGAGCACGGCTCGCCGGCTGTCCAGCACTTTGATAATCTTGTCTGGATGAAGCTGAAGGTAGATGAGATTGCTGTCTGTCTTGGGACCTTGCCACTCCAAGGCTGGCGGGAGAGAATGCAGGGAGTCGGGTCAGACTGGTTGTACGTGAGTATTAACAAACATTTTTCTTCACTGGGAGAGCGGCCTACAAATATATCTACTCCAGTTTGGGGTGGGTAACAGAAGCCCTTTATTCCTCTGCTGATCAAGCGGTCTATCCAAATTGCAGGGCGAACTGTACTAAAATGAGCTCAATTCTGGTACCACATGGACTGGTTCTGTCTGGTATAATTCCATTGTCTTCAATACAGTTACTCCTGTTTTACACCAGCGTACGGGAGATCAGGGTCAGGTCACCAGCCTCCATTTTTAAGGACATTATAGAGCTGGAGGTCTCCATTTCATAGAGGATACATATTATTCAGTAACCCCAGATCTCCTACTGAATCACAAGGCAACACTGAGGGAAAAATTCCTTTATCCTATCCACATGGCTCTCGGAGCGTCAGAGCTGAGATCACTCATGCAGACGGGAGAGGGGGATTTTACTCTAACTGGGCAATGCTAGAGAGAAGCTCCACAGTTTCCAGATCAGATGCCGGTAGCCTGCTCTAGGGCCAGCCCCAGAAGCTGCCACCTGCCCTCACATGAGTGCCCTGTACCAGAGTTTCCCTCCCAGCTCCCAACTGAAGGTGAGCTGCATGAAGAAGGGTGTCAGCTCCATGCCAACGCTGCCCTAGACAGTAACCCACGCTGACAACAAAGGGGGTTTGGTGGATGCATGACTTGGACTACGGAGGAACCACCCAACTCCAGCGAGCTGGGGGTTCCACCATGCCCGCCCGAGCCAGCCAAAGGTCCCCGCCTTACCCTGCACTCCCTCGCCCGACACCTCTCTCCTCACACTGGGGTTCGCTTTTCTCTGCAGCTTCTTGAAATCACGCTTGCGGAAAGTAGCGACAATCCAGGCAACGAATAAACTCACTGAGGGAGCAAATGAGCAGGAAAGGGAAAAATGAGGTAACAGAACAACACAGGACCACCCACCTTCTGGCAATTCAGCCCTGGTGGTCACCCACGAGGGCTTACAATGATTCCCACCTACCACTGGGGCCTGGAGGGAATGTGGGATTGTTCCCCTCCCCGACTATGGCACGTTTCAACCGCAAATGGCTTTATTTAATCAAGGGTTCCAGTCACAGTTGAGCCTCTGCCTCCATCTCTGGCATCGCTAATGTCCCACTAAAGGTTCCTGCTGCGGCTGGGACCAGCGACTCACACAACCATAGATGTGTTGGACTGGAAAGGACCTTGAGAGGTCATTTGGTCCAGCCCCCTGCAGGACCAAGTAAACCTAGACTAGCCCTGACAGCTGTGTGTCCAACCTGTTCTTTAAAACCTCCAAGGATGGGGATTCCACAACCTCCCTTGCAACCTGTTCCAGAGCTTAACTACCCCAGAACAAAAATCTGTCCTGCTGCAGACTATGTCCATGGCTTCTTGTCCTACCTTCATCAAGAGAAGACCACCAGATTGTCTAATCTGACCTCCAATCAAGCACACACCCCTAAATGCCACCCAGCCACCATCTAAGATACATTTCCCCATTACACGTGGCCCCAGTGTCACAAGGGACCTTGGCGTGGTGAAGTGACTCTCAGTGAAGTGCGACAGGAACTATCATCCTGCAAGCTGCTGAGCATCCTCCTTCCCTAGTGACTGTGATGGGAGCTAAGAGTGCTCAACATCTCTCGGAGGTACTCTACTCCAGCCAGGACTGGGCCTTTGCAGAGCAGGGGATATCACAGAGCTGCAGTGGGCCAATTCCCAAGGGTGGCTAAATGCATGCAACTCCCACTGATGCCAGTCAGGTGCTCAGCCCCCAGGGCGATTTGGCACAACAACTGCATTTAAGCAAAGAGCAAATAAACAAAGGAAGCAAAGACCAGTGCAAACCTAAAGGAAAACAGCAGAGGGCGACGAGGATAAGCCCAAATCCAGCCCCGCTGCCTTCGAAATAGTCCAGCACTGTCATGGGTGTGCAGTTTGCCAGGTGTTCTGTAGTCAGCTGCTGGGGCTGAGGACATGGATCCGCTGGTAGGCAGAGAGAAGATGGTCTGAGTGCCATGATACCAACCCAGCTCACGCTTGCTTTGCTCTCTAGGAGCACACTCACCATGGGATGACGTGAGGGCTTCTCTGGAGTCTGGAAGGGTTCCCCTAAAGCTTGGGAGGTCCTGGGGAAAAGCTCTGGGCCCTACATTTAACTCCAGCTCAGAGTTTTTGGGGCCAAATCCTTGCTGTCAGTTACATGGGTTCCAGTCCCCTGGTTGCTGCACCCATTTAACTGAATTGGCCTGCTCTGGATTCCTTGAGAAGTCATTTGTACAATAGTGTTCTGCAGCGCCCACTCTCCCATGAGACCTGGGAATGGGCAGTGAGGGAATTACCATGTCTTATGAGTTACCAGCACTACGGAGCAGGTGCTCAGCCAGGCTTTAGCATCAGATGACAGGATCATGCTGCAATTCTGGAAATCACTCTTGGCGCAGTTACAAGTTGTCAGGATTTTTGTGTCTTAAACTGAAATCAATAAAGCTCTTGCAATGCGATTGGAAGAATGCAATAAAAAAATTTGCATGGTAAATGGATAACTTTATAGGGCAGGGTGGGGCAAAAACACAGTTGCAAAATGATCACTGACATTAATGGCCACAACTCACAAACAAACTGTGGTCTACTTTCTTCAGACCAAGGCCAGTAACATGGGACGAGCGCATGACATGGAAAGTGAGGAAAAGCGATGGATGCTGGGTTAGCCATAGGTGCTGGCCTGGGACCTCTGGAACTCCTGCCTGCCAATACCCAGAATGCTTTACCAGCTCCGACCTGACTCATGGCCATGCCAGGGTGTGAGCTCTGGGCCATCCCCATATGAACAGAGTTGGCTTTGCTCATTGCTCATTGCAAGGGGGTTCCATCAGTCTTGGCCTCCCGACCTTCTCAGCAGCACTCTTCTATTAGAAACCATGGCAATTCCAGCCAGGTCCGTGGCTTTTCATTCAACTCCTGTGCCCAGTTTATGCTGCCCAACCCAACTGCTAATGGACACATGGTCCAGATGCGCAGCGGGGTGTATTAGAGGACAGCCATGCAGGGAGCGTCACCTGGATGATGCCCGAGCAGGGAGCCTCTCAGCTGGTGGGCAGGGTGCTGTGTGCAACCTGGCTGTATAGCCCAAGACCTACCATGGGGAAAGGTGAAGGGAACATAGCAGCCTGGCTCCCCCGGGTTATCGCCCCAGCAGCACAGAAAGGAAATACTCACCAGTATTCCAGTTAAACACCTTCATCGGGACATCTGTCGGCTCCGCATAGGTGACATTAACAAGGACATTATGGAATGTGGTCTTTCGAATCTCTTCAATTTCATCATTTGTGAATAACCTGGGGAAAGAGAAAATGGAATCCATGTAGGCGTCAGAGACCCCTGCCCACACAAGGAGTGCGTGTGACCCCCCAGCCCATGCCCTCCCCAGATCAGCACCTGGAGAGTCCCAAGAGTGTGTCTGACCCAGAGGTCCCAGCCTACACTATGCCCCAGATCAGCCCCGGGAGAGTGCCAGGATTGTATACCACAGACTCTGACACCCACCCCACATCATCTCAGGAACTGGGGAAGAGAACTGAAGATCAAGGCTCCACAGCAGCTTGTCGATGGGTTGCCAGGGAGCTGCTGGGATGGGCTTTCTTCACCCACATGAACGTCTGAGCTCGTTCTCCATTGGCCTGAAGTGCTTCTCGGGCTTCACCATTGGTTCGCATTTTGTAGGACTCCAGGCCCCAGTCTCAGGCCAGTTACAGTGCATTACAGGATGTTAAATTGCACAACACCATCCTGGCCGTACTCTGGGGGAACAACGGCCAATGCAGGGACCACCCCTGGCATGGGCTGCCAGAAGAGACACTTACCTGTTCTTAGTGTTTTCGAACCAAAACCTGTCCCCGTCACGCAGGCGCATAAACTGGTCGAAGATGATGGCGCTGAAGAGGTCTCCGGGGTCTCCGTTGCTCTCCAGCATGCCCCCTGGCAGGAGTTCCAGCTTGGAGATGTCGTTGTCGTATAGGGCAGCTACATTCTGAAGGACCTGGAGAACAAGCCCCATGGGTTAGGAAGGACTGATTACACCCAGTGCCCCCATGCGCTAGTGGCTGAGTGTATCAAAAAGCCGTGAGAAGATTCATTAGCCCTTTGGGGTCTTATGGAAAAGCCAGCTGGCTGTGGGATGGTGACAATGCCAGCTGTGTGTGTGACCCCGTACGGGTGCCACAGCTTCCCACTGAAACGGAAGGAAGGAAGCACCAACCAAGGTCAATTGATCCCCTCTGCCCCTCCTCGCCCCTCCCAGAGCTGTGAAGACTCGTCTGGTGTGGGAGGGGCAGGTGCTGAGAGCCCTGGCTCGCTGCTCCAGAGAACCCCCAGGTCTCTGCCAATGAGAGCACAGGAAAGCCTAGCTGCTCTGTCATTGGCAGGAGTATCCCTGTGCTTCCCATTGTGCCTGACTCCTAGCGGTCTGTAATCTCCACCTGGCACCTCCACCGTCAGCTCCTCACTGAGGTCCCCTGTGGCTGGCCTCCTTTCCCCCAAAACACATAGACTCCAACGCTCCTGTACCATCCTCGCTGGAGCTGGGGCCTGATTATCGGGGGGCGGGATAGTTCAGTGGTTTGAGCATTGGCCTGCTAAACCCAGGGTTGTGAGTTCAATTCTTGAGGCGGCCATTTAGGGATCTGGGGCAAAAATTGGGGATTGGCCCTGCAGGGGGTTGGACTAGATGACCTCCTGAGGTCCCTTCCAACCCTGAGATTCTATGATTCTATTTGCCATCAGATTAAGGATCTCCCAGCATGCAACTCGCCACTGGCAGAGAGACGTTGCAGCAGCTGGCTGCGGGGGCTGATGATACTTGTAGCTAGGTAGGAGTGAGGACTGGGGAGAACCTGGCCAGTACTCTCTGCCCTTCCTACTGACCACTCGAAACCTACGTCCACACTGCTGTCAGAGGGGTGGTGGCGGGAGCTCACGCAGAGGTACCCGCACTAGCTTGAATCTCACTAGTGGGCTAAAACCAGCAGTGAAGCCGCAGCAGGCTGTAGTCCAGGCTGTACAAGTCCACCAGGGACCCTGGGTATGAACATGTGTTGCTGGCCTGCGATAAAGCCATCCCGTCTTCACTGCTGTCTGTAGCTGTGCTAGCTAGACTATCTCTGACTATGCTGCAGACATCAGCTAAGAGTCTGATCTGACCAGAGATGGCAAGTCAGTGGGAGGGGCTAAGAACTGCACTGAGGTGGGTAGATGATTCAGTTGTATCAGCCTTGCTCACAGCTGTGACTGCTCCAACTCCCCAGGCTGCTCCAAACCTCAGCCCAGGAGCAGCTGCGGCTCCAGGAAAGGGTAGAGCACACACAGCTATATGGGAGGGTGGGCAGGCGCCAGGCAGTGAGCTCAGCACAGAGCTCGCCACCAGGGCAGGGCAGGGCAGCCAGCTGCACCAGCCACCAACGCCTGAGGCCCCAGTGATGCTCTGAGGGCAGCAGCAAGGAACCTGGCTCCTCACGTGGTGATCTCTCTCTAGCCAATTTTAAACCCAGACCGAGGCCTGATTTACACACAGCGTTTGAGCTAGTGTAGCTACGTCAGTGAGGGCTGTGGCTCGCTCCCCTGACCTTTGGGAAGAACTATCCCAACAGAAGCACCTTGGGACCAGTGTAACTGTGTCCACACTAGGGTATCGTAGCGCCTTGACTTCACCAAGACAGTTAAAGCCGTATGACTTTTGTGTGCAGATGAGGCCCCAGCGGTGGGTGTCTGAGGCTAACACAAGCCACTGAGGTTAAATGACATCTCGGTGCTTCTGACCTTTCCATCCACGTGGGCAAAAAATGACCAGTTTGTGGCGGTCGGTAAGTCAAAGAGCTCTTGGGCCTTGGTATAGGTGGACAGGCCGAGGTCTCGGCCCCGCTGGATGTAGCTGGCCATGTAGTCGGTGCGAGAGTACTTCAGGGGCCCGTACCAGTAATCTGGGAAGAACAAAGAGAGGAGCTAAAGACATGGTAATGCAAAATCAACCTCCAGTGATCACCCTTCCTCTCACAGCACAGCAGGGGCCCTGAGAGGACAATCCTGCATGCTGGCCTCTCCCCTCACCAAGTCCCCTTCCCTCATGGACTCATCTTAAAGTGAAGATTGCTGCCCAACACTAGCTAGGAAGGGCTACAGGAAAGAGAGCAGCTGGGCACAGCCACAGCTGCGGTTAGCGCAGGAGAGTGTCAGGACTCCTGGGTTCCATTCCTGACTCTGTGACCGACTCTCTGCCACGCCATGTCCCCTCCCTGTGCCTCTCTGCCCCAGGTGTAAAAGGGGAACAACGAGACTCCCCCTAACAGCCGAAAGAGACAGACATTCAGCCAAACTGCACAACTGCAACATGAAAGCGTCTCAACCTCTGAGATCCTCCACCACCTCGTTGTCCTCCCGCTCCGCGATCTGGGAGCACATTCCCAGCAGCAGGTCATCCACGTCCTGCGCTGTCTCGAGATTGGGGTTCTAAATGAAAGAGAGATTCTCTGTCATTATGGTGCAAACCTCTGAGACACCCATGATGTTCGCACTCGCCTGACCCAGCACCCAAAGGAACCTTGATTCATAGAATTTGAGGCCAGAAGGGACCATTAGATTTTCTAGCCTGACCTCCTGCCTAGCACAGGCCAGCGACTTTCACCCAGTTACCCCTTGATTGAGCCATTCCCTTGTGTTTGACTAAAGCACGTCTCCCAGAAAGGCATCCAGGCTGAATGTGACAACATCCCGAGAAGAAGACTCCACCTGTTCCCTTGCTAGCTTGTGCCAAAGGTGGGTCGCTCTGACTGAGAAAGGTGGGCCCGATCTCTAACTGGAATATGTCAGCTTCCTCCAGGCCTTCACAGTCCTGCAGGCATCAGGCTAGATCCTCAGCTGATGGAAGGCACTATGGAAGCCAGTGGGGCTTCACAGATCTACACCAGCTGAAGATCTGGCCTTAGACCTGAATGAGAATTGCTCGGCTAAAGCCCAGGGCAGGAAGAGGCTGGCTCTGGAGGCTCATTAAGCCAGTTATGCAGGTCCTGCACTGCAGCTTTCACTGGTTGGCAGAACTGTTGGGTTCTGTTTCAGGGACATCTTTACAATTAGTACCAAAACATGAATTTTTTTTGCCATTATTTGCGAAAATCTTTCAGCAGGTGGAAATCCACAGCCAATGGAAGGCAGAAGGTCCCTTGGGGCCCTGGAGGGTGTAGCACCCTGTGCCTTGTCTGTTCCCATAGGTGCCAGGTCTTCCTGTGAGCCCGGGCAGCACCTCACCGTGCGGCTGCCACACCCATGTGCGAAACCATCTCTAGATCTGGCTCCCATAGGACACATCCATTATCTTGGCCCTGCCTGAGTCTCCTGTCTGTAGAAGCTGCCTCCCCAGGGATGGGATGGAGGAACAGAAGCAGCATCAGAGAACAAGAAGGAGCTTTTCAGGAGTCAAGCTGGTTGGGAGTTTTCTGCTGAAACAGTTTTTCAATGGAAAAAAGTTTCTGCAAAATAGCAATTTTCTGCAGGAAAATTTTCACTGTCCCAAAACGTATCAACTTTTTCTAGGGAAGATCTCAACAAAATCTCTCATCTGCAGTTGGTTCGACCCAAATGAGAGCATTTGGTGCATTCAACCACATGGACGTGCTTCATTTCAAGTCTGTTCAATGTGAAACTGCAGCTGCTGAAGGCACCTTATGTCCTGGTTCTCCCCTACAACCCCGCCTCTGACCAAGCTGCATGGTGCATCACGGGAGTTACGTGCCGGGAGGGCAGAATGTGGGTGAGAGGCACCAGAATCCAGCTCCCATGAGGCACTGCATGGGCGGATGCAGTGTAATATCGAGCTGCTCGGAATGAAAAGTCCCGACTGTTCCAAATGGAAAACGTTTGAATTTCTTTGGGTGACAGCAAGCGCAATATTCCAACTTTCCTTACAATTTGGGGTGGAAAGAAACACTGACTCAAGGGACTTTCTGGAGGGATATAGACCCCACTCTGCTCAGGAGGGCGCTGCCCGTGGGGTAACTCCCTGCTTTATCTCCTCAGAGCTGCAGAGCCTCGCGTGTCCGTTCGCAGTGAAGTGCTAGGGTGGGGCAGTGACTGCATTAGTCAAGCACTGGGCAGCTGGGTGAGGTGGTCCCGGCGGCTTCGGCAACAGCTCCCTGCCAGCTCCCTGAGTGCAGTCCTACCCTCCTGACTCTCTGTGTGGTGGAATTCCCACCAGGCCATTCTGGTGATGGGATGCGGTTGGCAAGGGCCTTGCCATCACTGGAACAGTCCATTCGGCCCCCTGATGACCAGCGAGGCTCTGATCCTCAGGATGGCTGGTAACCCTAACTTCTCACAATCTGACAATGCAAACTCTGCTACACGGCAGGCCGAGCCAGCCCACCACCATACTGAGCCAAGACCCTGCCCTCCTGACCCTTGAGTGCTCCCCTATTTCCTATTGCAGGCGCATTCAGAATCAGAGACCTAAATCCAGCCCATTTGCTGCGACCGTGGCCAACTCTGCAAGCCTGGGGGCCCTGGGCGGGCCGCGGGCCTGTGCCAGGAGCCGGCCTGCCTCATTAGAGCTGCCAATAAAGTCTGAGACCCCTGGGGATTCCTCCTCCCTGCCTGCCTCACTTTGAGCGGCTGGGCCAGAGCTTTGTAGTCCACGCTCTCAGGAAGGTAAAGAAAGGGACGGGGGAGGGAGGAGTCTTTTAATCACTCATCTCACACAGCCACAGCTGCAACTCCCGGAGCCCATCGACTGGCAGACAGCCACCGGCCTGGGGGGAGGGTTATCCCTGCATGCTGCCTCTTTCGGGACAGGGCTCCTGGAACTTCAAGAACCTGCTGTACCGAAGCATGGAGCAGCTCCCTAAATCCTGCCCTCCTGCTTCTGGGGCCATGTCAGGCGGCGCAGCGGGGACAAGACTTGGCCCGCGATGCAGGTAGTCCCTGCCTTTGGCCAGGGCGCGAATGAGACGCTGCCCTTCCCAGGCCCGCTCCCCCATACCTTTCTGCACCAGTAGCTGTTGCAGAGCCGGAAGGCTGGCGACTTGCTGTTGTCTTGGTTGAGCACTTCCTGGAAATGGCAGCTCGTGTTTCTGGAACAGAGGAGAAGGGTGAGGCCTCGCAGCCCCTCTGGGCAGGGATAACAGTGGGGCTGAGAGGGGCTTTTCTGCAGCTTGGTAGAGTCTGAGTCCCCAGAAAACAGTCCTGAGTGTAGACAGCACCTTTGTATCCATACTGCTACATACACAGCTGGGCGGGAGCTCCAGCTGCCCCAGCCTGCGCATGGCATGACCTGGGCTACACTTCTCTGCTGAGAGGCAGTAGGGCAGGGAGCCCGCGTGGCCCCAGACTCTGGAGGGAACGCTTGCTAGGGCGGTGGTGCCAGCCCTGCTGCTAGGAGCTGGCAGGAAAGCACTGGGTTGGGTGATGCTTTGGAGGCTTGTGTCTTTCAGGGTTTGGGGTGGATCTGTTGCCCTCCAGGAGTGGAGAGCAGCTCTCCTTGCTGCAGTCTGACCTGCGACTGCTGCCTCCACTCACCCGCCTGGCACTGCTGCTTCCCCAGCTGACGGGCACCCACACCTGCCACGCAGCTCTCCCTACCTCCTGTAGACTCCAGGGGGCACCATGGTTGCCAGGGAGTGCCCCATGGCCACCAGGAACTCGGTGGATATGCTGGGATCCACATGCTGCTTGTAACCTGCAACAAAGAGCAGCTGCTGGGCTGCACCTCCTGGCAGGGGAGTGAAGAGCCCCCTCAGGGCCCCTCGCTCCCCCATCCACCCACTGCTCCCCCTCAGGGCCCCTCACTCCCCCATCCACCCACTGATCCCCACAGCCCCCCCTCAGGGCCCCTCACTCCTGTATCCACTCAGTGCTCTCTGCAGTCCCCACTCAGGGCCCCTCGCTCCCCCATTCATCCACTGCTCCCCACAGCCCCCCCTCAGGGCTCCTCACTCCTGTATCCACTCAGTGCTCCCCACAGCCCCCCCCTCAGGGCCCCTCACTCCCCCATCCACCCACTGCTCCCCACAGCCCTCCTCAGGGCCCCTCACTCCCCCATCCACCCACTGCTCCCCACAGACCCCCCTCAGGGCCCCTCACTCCCCCATCCACCCACTGCTCCCCACAGTCCCCCCTCAGGGCCCCTCACTCCCCCATCCACCCACTGCTCCCCACAGACCCCTCTCAGGGTCCCTTACTCCCCCATCCACTCACTGTTCCCCACAGCCTCCTTAGGCCCATCACCCCACCCTTTTGCTTGCCTCCTGCACCCCGTGCTTCCTGCCCCCTCACCAGTGTACGACGAGATGGTTTTCTGTAGGAATGTCGGCAGCCACTCATACAGGATGATATTCTGTGGAGGAGAGGAGGAGATGGTGTCAGCACAAACACCCACAGAGCTCAGGGCAGAGGGCCCAGCCGTCATCACTCCAGGGGCTCTCCCTCGTGCTGGCCCCTCTGCATGGGGCTCCCGGCTCCCTCACCTGGTAGGTAGCAATGACCCACTTGCGCGCATGCTGGAACACGTCCTCGTCCGACCAGCTCGGGTGCTGCTGAGCCAGCTTCGAGGCCCAGTTATTGTGGTAGCGGAACCAGACAATGCTCTCGGCCTGCAGGAAAAGGTTCTCGTTCCCTCTGGCATTCCCAAAGTCTACAACAGTCAAGGAACCCATGAAGTGCATGACAAACACACACAGAAGTTAGATGAAAACATAAAATACTCTTGCTGGCAGGTTGCCATGTAACACAACTATATTTCTTAGAATCCAAAACCCTACTGCAGAAGAACCAAAACCAGAGAGAGGCAATTAATTGATCTTTAACTATTCATGGTAAATAGGCCCAATGGCCTGCGATGGGATGTTGGATGGGGTGGGATCTGAGTTACTGCAGAGAATTCTTTCCTGGGTGTCTGGCTGGTGAGTCTTGCCCACATGCTCAGGGTTCAGCTGATCACCATATTTGGGATCGGGAAGGAATTTTCCTCCAGGGCAGATTGGAAGAGGCCCTGGGGGTTTTTCGCCTTCCTCTGCAGCATGGGGCACAGGTCACTTGCTGGAGGATTCTCTGCACCTTGAAGTCTTTAAACCATGATTTGAGGACTTCAGGAGCTCAGACATAGGTGAGAGATTTATTGCAAGAGTGGGTGGGTGAGATTCGGTGGCCTGCATTGTGCAGGAGGTCAGACTAGATGATCATAATGGTCCCTTCTGACCTTAATATCTATGAGTCTATGGGAGACAGAGCAGGCTGTTCTCTAAGGCAGCACAACCTTTGCTCTAGGCCAGCTCTTTGCAGATTGCATGCCAAAAGACCCAGATTGCACATTTCCCCCCAGAACCCCTACCCTGCGAGCAGAAGCAGGAAACTCCTTGAAATTTAAAGTGGTCGCTTGTTTTTAAGACCATTTTCAATATACCATGGAGCTGACTGTTGCTGCTATGGGACAGAAAGGAAGCCTGCTGCTAGATTCCACACGCAGCTTCCCTGGTGCTATGGGGAGGGAAGAGATTGGAGAGGGGATGTTCCGGGGGCTGTGTGTGCTGGCACTGGGTAGGGTATTTTCAGTGTCCATGTCTGCCAGCCAGAGGCCATTCTGTGGGGAACAGAATAAAGGGAGAAGAGAAGAGAAGAGAAGAGAAGAGAAGAGAAGAGAAGAGAAGAGAAGAGAAGAGAAGAATGCCAGTAACTCTTTTCTAGTCCTCTCTCTATATATCAGAAGGGAGAGGAGTAAGAGGGAACACAATAGAGAAATAGAAAAAACAAGGAGGCAGTTGATTAATTTAAAAAGCAGCACATTTAAACCTGATAAAGTCAGGCAGTGGTTGGCAGAGGATAACTCGCCTTTAACACCAAGCACAGCTACCCTGTGGAACTCATTGCCACAAAATGTGGCCAAGAAAAGAGGTTACATTTCTCTCTCATTTCTTTCTCCTTCTGTTTTTAATTTTTCCTCATGAAAAAGTAAAAGACAAAGCAAACAAAGTTGTTAGGTGCACATCAGGTATTTGATATAGTTTTATGGTAAGCAATACACTTCGGCAGTCATAAAACATCTCTCGTCCGTAGTGTGGCATGGCATGAACTCGCCCCCTGCTTTGGCCCAGGAGATACTGTGCTCTTCCTAGTATCAGGTAAAGGGGCAGAGAGCAAAGGAGGGCCAGATAAAGAATTCTTTAAAAAAGCACAGCAGGATTATGACCAGGTTTGTGACCTGCAGCCTAGATCATTTCAGATTAGAGGGGGAGAGTGATAGTTTGGGCTGGGTTGGGAACTGATGCAGGGCTGCCTCAAATTCACATTGCATCTTCAACTTACGCAGGTTCCTGTCTCCTCCCTTGCGTGATTTGGCATTTCTCTCCCTCTTGGGCTGGGTCCCTGCCTCCTTCCCCAGCTGGGCACCCACACAGAGTGGTTCCAAAACTTTCCCACTAGCTGGGAACTGACTTTGTTGTGACCTGACCAACATTATCCCAAAAGGAACCTTTGCTCATGCTTCCTCCCTGAGCTTGGCCGCCCCAGGGGCCTCCCTGGCCTAGTCCCCTCTCTCTAGGGAGCCAATCCGGCTAGTCTGGATGGAATTAACATGCTGCACTTGCTATAGTGAGTGCGCGGAGCTTCGGCAGCTTTGGGCAGAGTTCTGACCCTCACTGGCAGGGAGGTTCTACCCCGACACACGACCCGATAACTGTCCCAGGGCTGCGTGGGCTGCAGAGCAGCCTGGGCCTGAAGCAATTCCCCCCATAAGGGCTAGGGAGAGGCCCAGCCCTGGCAGGCTTAATGGTGCTGAGTCTGACCAGGATTCTGCCTTCTTTGATCGCTGCCCGCCGCACTCAGGGTGTGGTTGGGGAAGGAACATTACACAGGCGAGTCTTTAAACTGTGATTTGAGGACTTCAGTCACTCAGCCAGAGGTTAGGGGTCTAGTACAGCCATGAGGGGGTGGGTGAGGCTCTGTGGCCTGCGACATGCAGCAGCTCAGACTAGATGATCATGAGGGTCCCTTCTGGCCTTATAGTCTAGGTGACCCACCAGCACGGCCTGGGTCTGTAGGGGCAGCACCTGGCTGCAGGGAGTGGCCAGCACTTCGCTGCCTGGGCCTGGCAGGTGCTAAGAAATGTTTCTCTTCATGGCACTGCTTGAATGCGGCATGAATGCCTCAGTTCCACACCACACACCACACCCAGGAAACAAACAGCTTTGTGTCTGGGAATTTCTGCTCGGCAGCCCTTTCTGGGGAGAGTGCTTGGCATCAGGTTCCCTGGATGCAGGGGGATCTGGCCTACCCACCCAGCCCTTTGCTCCCTGCCCTGAGGTGACGCTCTGCTCGGACACACCCGGCTGTGGGTTTGCTCGGGGGATCGGGAAGGAGACTGATGACTCAGTGCTGGGGGAAGCCCAGCAGTTTTAACCGCTTTTCTGCATTAATTTGCAGCATGAGAGAAGACATTTCTCTCAAGCAGCCTGTGCAATAGGCCACCTCTAGGCCTGATTCTGATCCAGGATGGGTTGGAGACTTCAGCCTGGGTAGGGTGTGAAATAACCTTGCAAATGCACCATGGGAGGCTGAAAGATGGGAAACTGGGACATGAGGCTTCCTTACCATAGATCCCTTGGGGGCCGCCCTGTCCCGTAGACGGGTCCAGAGCCTTCCACATGAAGTTTCTCCCGTCCGTCTGCTTTGGGAAGCTCTTGTCAGGCCCAGAAGCCAGCTTCCCACCAGAGAAACTCCTCAAGGCGTCACTCCAGGAATGGGAAGGGCCATAAATGGCACTTCCATCAAGCCAGCCTGTCACCATGTTTATCTGAGGAGAGAAGCAAGGGCTTGGGTCAGAGTGGGATGATCGGCTGCCTCCTGGTCTCTGCATGGGGATGGAGAAGGATCAGGGCTTAGCCAAAGCCCAGGTCCTCTGTGCGCTTGTATATATTGATGGTCCACTACACACACGGTGAGATGAACAACACGTATTCCACAAGGAACAGAAGTCTTACTACCTTTTTATCAATCTGGAGCAGAAGTGACCAGAATCATCAAGACAGGGATGAGCCTGCCAGTGTTGATAAACTACCAACCCCGTGACTCTTCACCCAGATAAGGGGCCTTCCCAGAGGTTGGAGGAAGTTCAGTTTTCATTCTTTTAAATTATTTTTCATTTCCTGCTTTCCTTTAGATTCTGAAACAAGCTCTTGAATCACAGGCTGAGTGAGGCAGGGCAGGAGGAAGTACTGGACTCCTCCCCAGCAAACCTGCTCTCAGCAAGGTGGTTCTAACCAGAGCCCCTCCTTTTGGCTGCTGCTCATCCATCCCTAGAGCCATGTCTCCTGCTGCTGCACTGTGAAGTCTGTTTCCATTACAGCTGGGCTACGCATTTCACGTGGCAAACATTTCCAGTGAAAAATGGCCGCTTTTGAAAATATACATTTCCTTGCAAACATTTTGGTGTCTTTAAACACTTTTCAGGATTTCAAATTTTTCTAGGAAACATTGAATTAAAAATGCAACCTGCTAATCAGGCTCCACTGTGATTTTCCATTTCTGAGCTCTGTCTGTTTGTGTTCATCAGGTGTCAATTTCAGACTTTTTGTTTTCTGGATGGACCATTCTGACTGGCCAAATTAGGTACATGGTGGGACTTTTTTCAGCACATAAACAAATTTCAGTTCTGAAAAAAATTTCAATCTCAAAACTGAAAACCTTCATTATGGGAAATTTTTATTTTCAAAAACAGTTTAAAAAAAATCTGTGGATGGTTTTTCAAGAAAATGAAATCAACCCATTTGGAAAACTAGTGACATGAAATGACATGTGCAATGTGTTTTCATTTCTCAGCCAGCTCTGCCTACAGTTGGCTGATGTATTGGTGGTGATGGTACCACATGTTCCCACATCCTGACATTTCAGAATATTACCAGGTTACACTGAGCCAGCCATGCTGGTGTGTGGAAATGCATTCGATCCCATGATGTTTTTTCATAGTACCAAGACTAGGGTGCCATAATGCATTTATCCTTTTGCAAGGTCTATGACTGCCCATTTGCACAGCATACACATTCTATTGTTTATTACACCACGATAAAGGGAGTTTACTGCCTAGAATGTCTTGTTTATTACATGTCACACAGGAGCAGAGTGACAGAAAGGCTTGTTAGTCTAGTGTAAGCATTTCCTCAAATTAGTCCTAAAATGAAACTGCTCATAACCCATTTCTAACACACCAGAGCTACTTCAGGGCCGATCACTAATATTTTCCTTGGGCATTTTGACTAAAGTGATAGAAATTCCCACAGCAAGAGAATTTTCTCGACCGTTATCACCGTAGGTGGCTACGTTTTCCCCCAACTCTGGCCTCCCAGAAAGTTGCGAGTGACTTGATTTGCCAATCAATTGGATAGTTTTGGGTCAATCTACAGAAATTGATGGGCTTTCTTTTGAAAGAACAAATATTTTGCTCAACGACCCCGAATGCTGACTTTGCCGAGTTGCACCAACAGCCCGGATGCTCCTTTTCGGTGCTGTTTCGTACATGGGGTAAGGTACTGCGGACTGTCTGTCTTCACAGATTTTTTTTTAACAACAACAAAAAATGTGATTCCCCAGCCTTTCTTCGCTGGGCTGTAATGCAGACAGTACCCCATGCTGCATGCCGCCCATCCAGCGGAGCCCTGTTACAGGCTGGGAGCTCTCTGCTCGGAGGTGAGTGGGGAATTTTAGGTTCCTGTTATTTCCTATGAGATGGTGTGATACTGGGAGAACATGGGGAGAGCTTGTCAGTGTCCCTAAGAGGGCTGGGATGAACCCCTTAAACTGAAGTTAGCAGATATGTCCTCCAGGAATCCAGGGCCTAAAACTAGTGAAAGAGCAATTCAGTTTGCAGTTCACAAACAAAGCAGTGCTGTTTAAGTTAGGGTGACCAGACAGCAAATATGAAAAATTGGGACGGGGGGGGGAGGGAGAGGAGGTAATAGGAGCCTATATAAGAAAAAGACCCAAAAATTGAGACTGTCCCCATAAAATCGGGATATCTGGTCACCCTAGCTTAAGTGCCAGCAAGAATGAAAAGGCCTTTAAGTGGCGGCATGCCCTCTGCATACTGCACTGAGGGGAGACTTCTGAGCAAGTGCAATTGGATATTAATTAATGAGGAAAGCCTGACAGAGGGTCAGGGCACCTGGCCTATCTGAAGCTTCACACAGAAAGAGCGAAGGGGTATAAATAAAACAGATGCTGCAAGAGAGACTCATCTCTCTTCTTTCTGGCCCAGGTCCATATGCACTGAGTGCTGGAGATACAGGGGTCCAGCTAAGAGCTCAAAGGGCCAGAGAACAAGCTAGATGATGAAAGGAAGGATGGTCCCCTCCAGTGGCTAGGAAGCTAGGAGATCTGAGCTCTCTTCTAGGGGTACTGTGACCTAGGGGAGTTTGCCTCCTGTCTGTAAAATGTCAATTCCCCACCTTGCAGGTGGGGCTTGTGAGGCCTGGCTCACTAATGCTTGTAAAGGGCGCAGCGTTCTTATCAGAACCTGCTTATCTTGGTCACTACATTTTCAGCAACGCATTTTCTGTCTAGTCCATGTCATTGCAATGTTTCCTCTCTTGCATCCTGGACTGGTGACCAGTGGGAACTGTGTTGTTCTCAGGTCACTGCGGGCATTAATGTCTTTAATAAATGGGGAGAGTGACTGGCGTCTGAGAGGACGGTGCTGCTGCTCTCTGCTCTCTTGTCCTCTTAATTTCATAAGGCACCTTTATGTCACTGTGCCAGAGACCTGTTGACACATGCGCTGCCTCACCCCAGCCAGTTACAAAATACTCCTGTAAACAACAAATGGAAGAAATAAATACAACCCAAAAAGAAACAAAAAAAGAAATGCTGCCCCTTCACCTGTTCTCTGGGGTTGTTGGGGCTCTGCCCCGTTTCCACAGCCCACTTGCTGCGCTGGAAGGGTAGGACCACGTTTCCAGCATTGTTAGGGTCAAACACGGAGTCTCCCATGGGGATGCGGATGTTTATGAATTGAGCAGGGCAGCCGGGATTCTCCACCGCCAGGATCTCCGAGAGCACATGGAAACCTATGAGAGACCCAAGCAGAGACAGTGACTGGGACAGCTGGGTGGGAGCAGGTTGTCAATTGCACCCCAAGAATAACAGCATTCAACGAGATTCAGGCAAATTCTCCATGGCCCTGCGTAACGACTGCTCTTCCAGCTCAGTCAGAGCAGGTCAGGTGATATGCGGATGTGGGGGGTGGGCTGCACACGGATGGCCATGTTGGATAATGACCCACAGTCTCTCTCTGACTTTGCCACTGGCTTGCTGGCTGACCTTGGGGAAGTCACTTGACGTCTCTGTTCCTCCGTTCCCCAGCTGCAAACAGGAGTGATGATACTTGCCTCTCTCTACAGTGCTTTGAGATCCCTGGGTGGGATGGGCTATGGGGCAGAGTACTGTGAGGAGTGCTGGGCTTTACCCATCTGTGAGGCTGGGCAGACGAACACATGGCTAGCACAGAGTCCCATAGTCAGCAGGGATTAAATCGGATTAAGCCAGTGGCTGTTCAGAGATCCCAATAGGTTCTGCCTTTCATCAGCCTGATGAAACCTGGTGCCTCACATGACCTTGTTCCTGGCCTGGCCACCCCTTCTCCTCTGAGCCACTCGCTGAGGCCTGTCTGAGCCTTGAGGGATTGTGGGGAGCTGTTCTCCAAGCCTGGCGACTGCCTGACATAAGCCAAGTGACGCACAGCAAGCAAGGACAGAAGAGGCATCTGTCCTACAGGCAGGCCCTGAGCCGGAGGTTCACACCCTTCTTTGTTGGGAGCCTTTGAGCTGTCTGGTGTTGGTTGAGGCTCGAGGCAGAGGTGCCACAACCCTGTGAAACAGGCCACTTGTGGGCTAGTCCAGTCTGCATGGCAGCAGGCAGGGCTGGAAATCTCACAGGCTGTTTTAATGCTGGCAGACTGTGCAATGCTCGGGAGGGGAATTTCTGACGTGCTGTGTAAGCACTGACCATCACTATCTCTAGCCAAAAGCAGAGCAAAGGGCCCAGGGAAAGCGTGGGAATTTTGAGGATGTATCCAACCCAGTCCCCTAAACCTTCCAGAGTTCTCCCACTCCTGGGTACTGCAGAGCTGCCCTCAGCCTGGGGATTGCGTCTCGCCTGGGGATTGCATCTCACCAGGATAACAACTTGCCTGCCCACTTCAGAGAGCCTCTAGCTCAGCTGGAGAGATGGGCTGGATGCAGGACTCTCTGGCTGGGTTCTCTGGCCTGTGATCAGAGGAGAGAGTCATGGTCTCTGAGATAAAATTGAACAGAGCACAGAATCCTGGCCAAAGTCTCTGCTAGCAGCCAGCACTGAGCACTGCTGGGACAGGCTCTTGCTGGGATCCACTGCCCAGACAATCGAACAAACACTCAGCAAAATGGTTAATGAATGGGTGAAGTTCTGCGTATGACAGGAATGGGTATTTATTCATGCCTCTTGCAGACAGCAGGGACACTGCTGACTGCCCCAGGCTAGAAGGACTACCCCAGGTGAGCTTGTGTTTGCTTTGCCTTTTGGATCAGTGAGACTAAAGGAAATAATAACTGAACCCCATTTTCTCTTGCTCTTTCTCCTCTGCTGTGCTGGCCCTTTGGCTTCTGGGAAACCTGCTGCCTGTTTGCTCAGCCTGCATGAACATACATAGGGGATTACACTCTCCAAACATGACTCAGACAAATGGAGGAAGCCACCAGTGTGCAGAGCAGGGCCACAGGCCCTGGTGCGAGAGGAGCCCGGATCACACCCTCACCGAGAGGAACGTACTCTGAGAAGCATGAGGGACATGCCCCTCCAGAAAGGGCTGTGGGAACATATCCCAGCCTCAGAGGACAGAGCTGGCCTGGCAAGTCCTGGTGCCCAGGGCTGCAGAACTCCAAATGAGTGGCAGGGGCAGCTGTGTAGCTAAATCACCTGTGCTCCGGTGAAATTCTTACCAGGCAGAGTGTGGAGGGGCAAGAGGAGCCCCAGCTCTGAGTCTCAGAGGCACCCGAACCCTCGCTGAGTTTATAAGCTACACAAGAGTCTGCATCCGATGAAGTGAGCTGTAGCTCACGATAGCTTATGCTCAAATAAATTGGTTTGTCTCTAAGATGCCACTAGTACTCCTTTTCTTTTTGCGAATACAGACTAACACGGCTGTTACTCTGAAACAAGAGTCTGCCGTGGAGTAGGAGCTCCACCTACACCAAGTGTTCATGCATCATTGGTATAAAACTCTGTCTAAAACAACAAGGAAGTTTCCAAACAAAAACCTCATTAAGACAGAGTGACGGGCCACCACCACTCCTCGATGCCTCCCATTCAAATCCTTGTTCCTAACCCCCAGGGCTCAGCCAGGTCTGACGTCTTGGTTCAGAAGTTATAGATTTGAATCTGTCTAACCAAGGGCTTTGTAGGGGAAAGAGCGAGAGGGGTCACAACGATGGGAGTAAAGAAATAGCACAAGGGCTGTTCCCAGTGCCCTGCCAGCCACCTCTTACCAAAGAAGACACCCAGCACGGTTCTGTTCCTGCTGGAGGCCAGCCTGGAGCTCCCCTGCGCGGCCACGTTGCTGAGGCTCCGAGCATTGGGCACATTTGGCTCCTGCACTGGCTGGTACACGCCATCAGCATAGTTAGCTGGCAGGAGACGCAGCAGCTTGGAACCTGGTGGTACAACATCAGTATGTCACTGTGTCCAGTATCCCGAGGACAGATGGGATCCCATGGTTGTGGGCAGCATACAGGGGAAAGGGGGCCCTTGGGGCTGCCCAGAGGACTAGGGAAATCTGGGCTGGGGGGAGAGTACAAGGTAGCTGGAGCGTTTAGGAACCTGCCTTCCAGAAAACCTAGTGTCTTTGTAAAGGACCGTCAGGGCTGCACTGCTAAACGTTATTGCTGTGTGCTAAACATCCAAACAGACACATTCTTTCTCCTCCACACAATCAGATCCACACAGCATCTCCCCATTCATCGGGGCACAAGGGATGTTTACAAGGGTCAACTACCAGCATGGACCATCCAACCCTGCACCCCCAATAACAGGCCATGCCAGATGTGTCAGAGGAGAACAAACATTTAGACCCAGCAGAGCCATGTCAGCCAGGAGCATGAAAACCCCCCATAACTGACAAAAGACAAAGCCCACCTGCAGATGCAGCTAGCCTGCATAAAAGCCCTTTTTCTGGGAGAGGCTATTTCATTTGGGGAAATGGTAGAAACTATCCTGGGAAAAGCACTCGTTTGCTAGTGCTGGTCTCCTGATCAACGCTAGCAGCAAGCCCTTGCCAGTGGAAACGAGGCCAAAGTAAACAACGTTCCGCAAGCTCCACCAGCTTGAGTTTCTGGAGGGATTGCAGGTGGGATTTTTAAAAGCACCTAAGGGAGTTTGGTGCCAGCACCCTTTGAAAGTCAAAAGAAGACACATGCATAAGGGAGTTTGGTGCCAAAACCTATTGAAAGTCAGTGGAAGCCGGGTACCCAAGGGAGTTTGGCACCTATCACCTACTGTAAGTCAATAGAAGCCACATGCCTAAGGGAGTTTAGCACCTATCACCTACTGAAAGTCAATGGAAGCTGGGTACCTAAGGGAGTTTGGGGCCAGCACCTATTGAAAGTCCATGGAAGCTGGATACCTAAAGGAGTTTGGTGCCAGCACATATTAAAATTCAGTGGAAACCAGGTGCCTAACTCCCTTAGATGCTTTTGAAAATCCTCCCTGAAGGCGCAGCCCCGTTGAGGACCTGATCAAAACCCACTGCAATCAATGGAAAGACTCAGGGGGCTTTGGCCCTGGCCAGCGGAGTGGGAGCTGCCTGCCCTGGAGGTGACCAAGGTACAGATGACAGTAGCAAGGCCTGCATCTGAATGTGAAGGTTGCAACCTCTCAGCCAAGCGCAGGTGGCAGAAGCCATACGCTGCTGTATTACAATCACCTCAAAGGACCTGGGGATCCAACAAGAGTCCTGAGCGATACCCAGGAGCAACCAATGGTAGGCAAACCCCCTCTGCCACCTCCTCTGGATGCCCCAAGCCACCATCTTCAGCTCAGGCAGGTCTGGACCGAGCTTTAGCCTCCTGGTCCCCATCAGGCCCCAGTTTTAAATCAACAGTTCTGCCCAGAGGCAGGACAAGCCAGGTCATCTACTCTGACCGAAGACGTCAAAGCTGCTGGCCTGGCCTTGCTGCCAGCACTGGCCTCCCATGCTCCCGCACTCACCTGCAGAGCCGCGGCTGTGGTACAGGAGGTTGTTGTACCAGCCGTCATAGCGCTGGACTTCCCAGTGAATGTTCTCTTGAGCACCTGTGAAGACACCAGACCCCAGGGCCATATTCAGCTGGGATGGCATGTAGCGTGAGTGGCAGCTGTTATAGGGGAGAGGGGGACTGAACCCAGGGAACAGGCTGCAGGTTTGGTTTGTACAGCCACAGTTGGAGAAAACTGACAGCAATGTCTCCTGAGATTTTAAACAAAACATTGAGAGGGGCCCTGGATCAGTGTGCTGGTAGCCCAGCCTGCCAAAGGGTCGCTAAGGCAACACCTCACTGCCAGCAAGGAGAACATGCTTCCCAGCGGGGCAAGATAACTCCCTCTGCTACACAAGGAACACTGGATTTCTGTGTCATGGGACTTTTACCTCTCTCAGAGTGAGGGGCCGGACTGCCTCCCAGCCAATCAGACCCCAGGGCTGCGAGTGAACTGAACAGCAAAATGATATTACTGACCAATCAAAGCCAAGGGGCCATACCAACATGTCCCACTCCCTGCATAGGGAACACCAGTGCGCATGGCTTGCCCACAGAGTAGTAGTCACAGCAAACAACGGAGCCAGGGCATCCACCCCACAATCACATGCCAGGACACACCCTTATCTCAGCACCTCTCCTCCTCCCCCAAGAGACGTGGCCTTGGGCGGTAGATTCTTTGTAATCAAAGAAGCCCAAACAGAAGTGAGAAAACATGGGGCATTCCAATATGTCAGTAACCACAGATGGGGGGTGATGGAAGCAAGGTAATGGTACTTACCCACTGCGCCCCACGTCCCAGAAAGGAGCCACCCAACCAAGGCCAGGATCCAAGTCTTAGTCCTGGCCATGACGGTCGTACTTTTCCTGGGAGACCCTCCCACTGATGCCTCTGAAAACAGAGAGGAAAGCAGGTGAATTGGAGCCCCACAAAGAATTTCTAAACCTCTGAAGGCCTTGGTGTCTCGCAGAGTGCAGGGGCCAGAGAATGATGCTGTAGCTTGCTGGTTAGAGTATGCACACAGGATGTGGGAGACCCAGGATTCAATCCCCTGGCTCCAATAAAGTTTTAATTATTTATCCACAGAGGAACAGGAGAGACTGAGGCAGCCCCATGTCAGAATATCCCATCACCTAGTGGTTAGGGCACTCAGCTGGGAGATGCCTGTTCAAATCCCTTCTCCCCATCAGGCAGAGGGGGGACGTGAACTGGGGGGGTCTCCCACATCCCAGGTGGGTGACCAACCCACTAGGCTTAAAAGTTATGAGAGAGATGCACCTCCTCACATAACATGCCTTAGGTGCTTAACTCCAAAGGGCTTCCCAACCATGGATCTCTAGGAGGGATGGACGCCTCCCTGCAGCCTAGACTTAGGTACCCATCTCTGAGACAGGACAGGACTTAGTATGCACTCCTCTCGCTGCCAGCTTCCATTGGCTAGCTTAGGTGGCTCCCCTAACATGCTAGATTGGAGTCAGTACTTGAAATCATCCAACCAGTTTAACACTTGTTCTGCTTCTGAGGCAGAAATCTTAAGGGTGGAGACCAGCAGTCTGCAAAGGCATCTTGCCTATGTATTTCTATAGTGTTCCTGTCCATAAGGCACAGTTCTGAATAGCAGGTCTGCACATCAGGGGAAAGCGGTTGCAGAGTTCACATGTTTGCTGTGCACGTCCAGCAAATAGTAGCATGGTGGGTCTGCTTCCAAAGTTATTTTCACCTGCTCTGTGGAAGGACCCCCTCAATGCACTGCCTCGGCAAGAAGTCACATTGTTTGGATAAACCGTTTTCTGGACATAGTTTCTGACAAAGATTACACAATCGTCTTTTCCCACATTCCAGGCCTAAGTGACACTCCAGGTGTATCACGGTTTTTACATAGAGGCTAATGGAACGCATGTATTGTACCTGAGTTTTAGAAACCCCTCAACCTGGGGTTGAGGTTCCACGGTATGCATCTGATGAAGTGAGCTGTAGCTCACGAAAGCTCATGCTCAAATAAATTGGTTAGTCTCTAAGGTGCCACAAGTACTCCTTTTCTTTCAACCTGGACCATAATCTTTGTCAGTTCAGTTTTGCATCTGCAGTTAATGATACCGGAAACTTTTCTCCTATTATTAGCAGCAAATACAAATTATAGCATGTGCACCTCTAACTCCAATGTAGTAGTTTAAGATCTAAATGCTAGCATCTGCGCCCACAAAACCAGATACCATCTCCAGGCCCTCAGTTTGCCTGCAAGAGGAAATACACACTCTAAACCCCATTATTTTTGTTGCCCTTTGAATACATGATGCCATTACAGGTGGTTTGAGACACTGTAAACAAATGTTCCTTTGCTGATGAGAAATAATACTGTATAAATCTCCTCTCAGCTGATCTCAGAGCCATACGTTAGCAAGTATTATTACAAGCAAACCACTTCATTGGCTTTTGAAAGAAAGTTACTTCTTCATGACATATAGATTTAAGATTGAACTACTACTGAAAGATTCCTCTACCTTGAAAAGCACAGTACAGCGAAAACAGAATGGCGACATCGCCTTTCGGTTGCAAGCAGTATGGCTATGTACGCATATGAGTATGTGTTTATCAGCTGACAGAATAGTTGCTAGAGGAAAGAGTTACAACCAAATTTTCAAAAATTGCCAGCTGGGTGTAACATTAACTCAGACAGCTCCAATACAACTAGTGCTGTGAATCCCTACTACAGCATTATCCGTAGCACCAGTAGAAAGAGACACTCACAAATGGCTACTTCTCACAAGCAGAAAACCGTAGATCCAGACTGTAACAGGATCTGGGCTGGTATGAAATGAACAGGAAATTTCCACTCCTGGTCCAGTTTAAAGAAATATAAGATAAACAGCAGAGAAAGATGGAATGTTATGCAAGGAAAATTATTAGAAGCTAGCCAACAGCAGGAGTGTCCAGTCATATATTTCTGCAAAGAGAGAGAGAGACTCTAGTCTCTACCAGCAAGGCATTTATACTGTGCTCTTCCTGCCATGGCATTAGCCAATGCACTCTCCATTCAGGTCACATACTTCACATACTTCTCCTCTGTACGTAAATGTGATGAGCTGGGCACATGCCTCAGGGATGGGTTAGGGTTAGGGTTGTTAAGTTTTTCATTCTCTCAGGGGTAATACTTAGCTCTTATACAGCACTTTTCATCAGTAGCTCTCAAAGCACTTTATAAAAGAGAAGGAGTATTTGTGGCAGACTAACATGGCTGCCACTCTGAAACCTTTATAAAAGAGGTTGCTATTGTTAGCCACATTTTACAGATGTGGAAACTGAGGCACAGAGAGTAGAAGTGACTTGCTCGTGGGCACCCAGCAAGTCAGCGGCAAAGTCAGGAATAGAGTCCAGATCTCCTGCACCCAAGTTCAATGCTCCATCCTCTATAGCACATGAGTAACTAATGGATTTATCTTAACATTCCCTCCATGAAATAGGGAAGTGCTATCCCCAGTTTATAGCTGGGGACCAGAGACACATGGTAAATTATGTGATTGACCCATGGTCCCACAGGAATCAAACCAAATGCACTGTCCAATAGCCCATCCTTCCTCCCTTTCCCCGTCCCTTCACTGTCTCAGAAAGGTTCTGCTCTCATGCAGAGTTCCAGCCGACATGAGTTTTGAAAGTTCTTTTGTTCTTGTCTTCTGGTGCAGCCTGGGGGATTTGTACTAGGCCTGTGAAGCAGGGAGGCTGACCCTGTACATCTGGGATTCTCATCTCTCCATGTCCTGGCCCGGAGGATCTACCCAGCCTCTATCAACTGACCAAGACTGTGGGGAGTATTCAACAGGGACCAAGATCCCAAAATCCTCATGGGGAGCAATTAACCAAAATTATTTTGGTGGCTCCCGTGTTCCACTTCCTTGCCTGTCCTTTTGGGAACTCTCCATACTATCCATTCACAGGGCTGGTGCAACCACTAGGTGGACTAGGCGGTCACCTAGGGCGCCAAGTGGTTGGGGGCGGCCAAAAGCGCACTCTGGGGAGGCGGTGGAGCAGAGGTGAGCTGGGACAGAGAGGCGCGGGGAGGGCCACCTGCAGCAAGTAACGGTGGGGGGGGTGGCGCACAGGGGAACCGCTCCCCACCCCAGCTCACCTCTGCTCCGCCTCCTCATCTAAGCACGCCACCCCGCTCTGCTTCTCTCCCTCCCAGGCTTGCGTGCCAAAGAGCGGATAGGCGCCACAAGCCTGGGAGGCGGGAGAAGCGGTGTCGGCATGCTCGGGGAGGAGGCGGAGCAGAGGTGAGCTGGGGCGAGGAGTTGCCACATGGCTCCCCGGGCCCAGGGGAGTTGCTACACGGCTCCCCGAGGGGAGAGGGGGCGGCGGGGAGCTGCTGCAGGGGGGCCGCCTCAGGGCGGGGGGGGTGCAAGGTGGAAGTTTCACCTAGGGTGCAAAACATCCTTGCACCGGCCCTGTCCATTCAGCATGTCTATCCCACCAAGTTCTAGCAAGGACTCTGGGACTCAGGCCTGCCAAGAGGACCTTCTGCACCTGAATCATGTGGTCTCCTGGGGGCGGTGCTCCTTGAGCCTGGGAGTCTATTTCCCATGCGTGGCCACCTAGCGCTCCAACCAACCTGTGCGGCAGTTTGTTGCTTTGATGTCTACTCATCTGAGGGCTGATTTGCCCGATTTCCTGGATGTATTCGTTCTGAACCAGGCCAGTGTTCTCTCCCAGCACCATGGAGAAAGAGCAAGCACGTTGGTGCTGGTGAGCTCAAGCGTAGCTCGCGAAATGCAGGCCAGCCCCTGGCGTGCCAAACAAATGCCTTGCATTATGGCATCTAGCAGCTCTCTGGCCTGTTTATTGAACCACTCCTGAAAACACTGGGCTTTGACTGGGGAACCAGTTTGCAGACTTAGGCAGGCTCCACAAGCCCTGGAAGCCCCACAGGGAGTTTGCAAGGTTTGAAACCCCTCCTCTACTGTGGTGAGAGGGAGGATGTGCTGGGAGGTAAACAATAGACAGTCTCAGTTCTGCCCCAGGGAAGGTCGCTCACTCTCTGTGTCTCAGATCCCTGCTGGCACATTCAAAAAGCCAGCTCTGCCCTGTCCAGCAATGGGGTTTGATCCTGCTCCTCTGCCCACACCCCACTATAGCTCTGAGCTTCCCCACCCCATGAAAACAGGGCACCCTGGTTCTGCCAGAGCCAAGCCCTGGTCCTTGCCTCCTGCTAGGAGTCTGGGTGTGGGACTCCTTGGTTCCCTTGATGTCTCCAAAGGCTCCAGGCCCTTCATCAAATCGTCCAGTGAATCCTATCCAAAACCGCAGGACCCTAGCAAACACTTCAGCAACTGCACTCCAGATAAGAGTGATGCAAACAAACCCTCAACGCCAAAGAAGGGCTTCCAGGAGGAATTGGCAAGGAGTCAAGGACAAGCGCCCTCCACGGCTGAGCTGCTGTGTATTGAAAAGGGAGGGGAGGGACTAGCTTCCCCAAACACTCACCCCCCTGTGTAGGAACCCTGGAGGCTGACGGGGGCTGCTCCCAAGTACCCCAGAAAGTCTCTCTGCTCAGTTAAGCAGAGCTGCGCAGCACAGGGTACTGGACAGCTCCGGGAAGCTGGTCTCAGCCCCGGCACTGAAGTAAAGTGCCCTGGTTTTTTCAAAAGATTAAACGCTGCAGAATGCCGGCTTGCGGCTGCTTTAGGGATTCTGAACCTTGCAGCACATTCAGTCTCCCCCGACTCCCGATTACATTTCCAAGACCCGGCTTCTCAATGGGCCCCTTGCCTTTAGCAGCGCCCAGTCAATCCGGCTGGGTGAGAAACCGTCTGGGGCCAGACGGTGCTCAGGGCTGGCTGGCAGGGGATGGGGTGGATGGGATTTAGCCCCGTCTCCGGGCAGGCCAGGGCTTGCTGTCCCTGTGGCCGGAGGGGTTCTGGGACCCCGGGAGTATGAAGAGAACTAAACCCACGGGGGCTCGGTAGCCCCACAGGGCGGTTGTACGTGCCGAGGAGGCAGATTCCCATCGCCTGGGTCCGGACCGCCTCGCTGCGCGGAATGGCTGGGGGCGGCGGGGGGGTATCCGGGAAACAGCCTGCGGACGGGGAGCAGGCTCCTGGCGAGCCCTGGGGAACAGGCGCTGGGGCCCTGATCTGACTCCCCGCCTCCCTCTGGCCAGGGCACAGCCAGCAGCTGGGATGCCCAGCACAGCCCTGCCCGGGGGCAGCTGGCGGAAGCAAAGGGGACAGAATGTGCAGGGGAGCCCAGGTGCCCAGCCAAGGGCCAGGGAAAGGAGGCTCCCGTCCCGAGGGGCCTCGGTCCTGTGTCCTGGCCTCGGCGAGGGAAATACAGAGCCAGCCAGCCCAACGCGCGGCTCCCCACGGAGGCTAGAGCCGGGGATTCGGCCCCTCTCCAGAGCAGAGACCCTCCCGCCCAGCTCCTCCACCAGCGCCCTGAGCCCTGCGCAAGGGGCCTTGGCTCGGAGAACGAAGAGTCCCCGTGGCCAAGATTTCATTGGCGGGGAGGGGGCAGAGCTCCCGGTGGGGGGGGCTGCGCCTGGCGCTCCGCCTTCGGTCTGGGCGCTTCCCAAGCGCGGAGCGACCCGCGTTGGGGAGGTGGGCTGCGCAACGGCTGTGCCGGGCTCCACCTGCCCTGGCCAGGCGGCTCCAGGACTGCGGGCGGCGGGCGCAGGCCGGCTCTCCCCAGGGACGCCACCTGCCCGCGGCAGGGCCCTCTCCCCCGCACAGCTGGGCTCCCACAGCGCACCTCAATAATCAAATAAATCAATTGCAAATTAGCAAAGAGGAAGCAAATCCTGCCCCTTGTCAAGGCAACCCCCCCTCATCGCTCCGAATTCGCGCCCCTGGACCAGGTGGTAGCAAGTTCCGACGGGTAGCCCAAAAGGCCGCATTTGCGTGGCGGAAGCCGCTACTGGTAGCAAAATTGGAGGGATGCTGCTTCTGCCGCCACAGCTCCCACGTGTGAACCGATCGGGGGCGCAGCGCCCCCCAGCGGCGCCCTGCGAGCACCGCGCCGCTAGCGCCCGGTCCGACCCGCAGCAGGTGCATCCTGCGGCACCTCCCGACCCCAGGGCCCCGGCCCCAAGAGGGCGGCGCACTCACTTGGACCGCGGGTGTTCCTGGTGTGCGGTGCCGCGCAGCCCTCTGGCCCCGCTGCCTCCTGCCTGGCCGGCTCTGGGCAGAGTGGGGCTGGGCGGCTCGCGCGCCAAGGAGGAAGAGCTGGGGGGCGGGGCCCAGCTGCCTCATTTGCATAGTCACCGGCCCCCGGAGTCGGGCGGGTACCCCGGGGTGAGTCGGGCGGGCACCCCGGGATGGGGCGGGCGGGCACCCCGGGGTGGGGCGGGCGGGCTATAAGAGAGCAGCCCGCAGGCTACTGCTAGCACTGCTGGACCCTGAGCGCTGCCCTGCCGGACAGGTAAGCGAGGGGCAGGCGCCCACCCTGGGCTGGGGCTCCAGGCAGCAGGGAGATGCTCCCCCCTGCTAGCGCATTTCTGCCTGGAGCAGGCTGCAAGGGGGAAGCTAAACACTCCGGGCTTCTCGGGGCTACCGCAGTGCAGCCCATGGGGACTGGCTATGTCCCCTCTTGAAGATCCCTGGGGACATGACCCACAGCCCCTTTACCTGACCCCGCTCCCAGGGGACGTGTGGGTGCAAGAGCCGTGAAGCCAAATCCGAGCTGACTCCCCCTCCTCCTCCAGACAGGGCATTGGCTATCCCCTAAGAAGCCCTTGGCGGCCGGGTGGGATCTCATCACTTGCCTTTCCCGTCTGGGGCACCCCAGAGCCAGCCGAAACACCCGCTTCTAGCCCCGAGAGAAATTGCCAAGGGAGAATTTTCGTGGGACATTTTTTGCAGGGGAGCTGGGAAACAAACCGGACTGTCCCGGTGGCGGGATTCGGAGCGAAATGTTGGTTCCGATTCAGTTTTCAACAGCCCCTCCCCTCAAAATATCAGGGTTTGATTTTCATTCCCCTTCCCGCTTGCTCCCCCTTGATTCCTTTTGCCGCTGAATGGCTTAGGATGAACCGTGCCAGCCAACTTTGCTTTCTTTTCTTTTCTCACTCTAACTTTTCAAAGTCCCTTCACCTTTTGAATACTGTGGGAGCTGCAGAATTCACAAGTTTCATTTTTTTACAGCTCTGCGATCTTTCCCCAGCCTTTTGAAAAGTTTCAGGGGAGAAAAAGAGGAAAAACGAACCCCCCCAGGTCTAGAAATCCTGGATCCAACCCCAGAGAGGGTGAAACCTCGCCCCTGCTAGAATTTTGAAAGCTCAAAGAATTTTCAGTTTTCAAAAAGTGAACTTTCCATCCGGAATGAAGCCAGATGAAAATGGTTGTTTGGCTTTGAAATTTCCCATTGAGAAATAATATTTTTATATATAAACCTCCCTTTTTCATCAGGAGACATTTTCAGTCCAAATGCAGCGACTTGTAACGGCCGAATAGTTTCATCAGGGAAATCTCGGCAACGAGGCAGGGGCTGCTGTTTTTTGAACTGAAAAAATTATCTCGCATGATGAGGCTGGGGCCGGTGCGTTGGGTCCAGCGCAGATCCCTGCCCAGAGCGGGGCATTTCTGCGCGATCCAGGGAATGCCCGGCTGCCGCTCGACGATTAAAGTTTGACACCGTCTGATCAGCGTACCGGGCTTTTCTCAGCACCTCAGAGCTGCCTGAGCGGTTTAACCAGAACCTGATTCCCGAATTCACACTTACCCTGCGAGTTACCCCACTGGAGTTCTTGCTTGAGAAGGCGGGTGGGTTCTAACTCAGGGCTTGTCTACACGGGAGAATCGACCGGAAAAGCTCTCCTGGAATCATTGCTCCGGAATAAATGTGATTTTATTCTCGAATAATTACTCCGCTTTCGAAATGCGTTAATTATTCTGGAATAAAGTGACTTCTCCTCCGGAGAAGAGAGGTCCTACATGGGAGATATTGTGGAGTAGCTTATTCCACAGTAGCTATTGCGGTCAATTTCTCTGTGTAGACAAACCCAAACACACGGAGAGATTCCAATCTAGCGCACATTACTATTTAATTTATTTATTTATATTGTATTGTATATATATTTAGCATACGCTAAATTCCTTTTTATAAAGCTCAGAGTTCTTGTCAGGTGTTTATTCGACTGAGTTTAGGTTCCCTTGCTCTGCCCCTTCTAACCGTCACCTATTTTCAGTGAGTTGTAATATTCCGAAACTTTCCTCTTTGGGGCTGAACTGTCCCGGAATCTTCCCGGAAGAATGCAACGATTTTTTGCTGGAAAGTTTGAGCAAAATCAGTTTCGCTATTTGTGAGAAAGAGGAGAGTGACAAACAGCCTGGACTATCCATGAGATAGAAATACCCTTTTAAAATCTGTATATTTTCTAAAGAAATCACATAACAATCTTAAGAAATAATCAAACTGGACAGAACAGCCCCGGCTGCCATGAATGCTGATGGCAGAAATGTATCTAAATCTCCTAGGCAGCTTTGGAAAATGCCAACCAATACTCCTGTGCTCCAGCCAGTCGAGGGTGGGGGGAGAGCTGGGAACTCCGAGCCAAATCCTGACTCTGCCAATTGCTCCCTCTTTGACCTTGGGCAACACCTCTCACCCTTTGGCGTGCATACAGGATTTCTGCTCTGCCAGGCTGGAACTGGGGGGGGGGTTACTTGCTGCTGGTAGCGATACCCACCAATGGTATCTGAGACCCAGGGCCAGCAAACGGGGCTAACACAAAGCCAGCTTTATAGGTGGAGAGATCCAATGCACAGCCCAGCCTGCGGCGGGTCAGGGCGCCCGCTAGCCCGGGAGATCGCTCCGACGGGTGCGGTTGCAAGGCGCACAGCAAAATACAAAGCCCCTGACTCCCGCAGCTGCAGCGCCAGGCAGGACCCAGCTCGCCCTTGCCGAGCGCGGAGCGGTGGCTGCCTTAGGGTCCGGGCTGTCCAGGGGAAGGGGGAGGCTGAGCAGCGGGGAGCAGAGCCGCACTCGGTGGGGACGTGGCTCTGCTTTCCCCGCACCGTCCGCTTCCACAAACCCCGCCCGCGGCCGGGAACGGGGCCCAACCTCCGGGCCCGCAGAGCAGCCGAGCCCTGCTCCGAGCGCCGCCTCCCCCGCGCCTCTGGCCGGCGCCTTTCCTCTGGCCCCCGGCGCGACTCATGCCCTGGGGCACGTTCCCATCCCAGCCCCCTCCCCGCGGCCGGGAGCGGGTCCCAGGCGGTGCTCAGACACGCTGGCCCCGGGCACGCCTGAGTCTCTCTCGGTCTCTCTCTCAGGTTTCCTGCCCTCCGCCCAGCCCGCACCATGACTCTCTTCGACGGCGTCTACCCCTTCTACCCTCAGCCCAGGAAGGCCTTCGCCTTCGATGTCAGCTCCATCATCGTCATCGCCGTCTTCCTGTCGCTGGCGCTCAGCTTCCTGCTCATCCTGCCGGGGATCCGGGGCCGAGCGGTGAGTGCCCCGGCCCCGGCCCCGGCCCCAGCCCCAGCCCCGGCTGCTCCCGTGCAACGCATTCGCGAACAGAGAGACCGAGAGCTCTGACCTGCCAGACCTACTGCATGCGGGCACTGACACCCCCACCCCAGCTCTACCCCACAGCCCCCTGCTAGGCCAGTACCCCAGCCCTGCCCCCCAGCTCTGCCAGGGCACCCCAGCCCTGCCCCCCAGCTCTGCCAGGACACCTCAGCCCTGCCCCACAGCCCCCTGCTAGGCCAGTACCATAGCCCTGCCCCCCCAGCTCTGCCAGGGCACCCCAGCCCTGCCCTACAGCCCCCTGCTAGGCCAGTACCCCAGCCCTGCCCCCCCAGCTCTGCCAGGGCACCCCAGCCCTGCCCTCCAGCTCTGCCAGGACACCTCAGCCCTGCCCCACAGCCCCCTGCTAGGCAGGTAACATAGCCCTGCCCCCCAGCTCTGCCAGGGTATCTCAGCCCTGCCCTACAGCCCCCAGCTAGGCCAGTACCATAGCCCTGCCCCCCCAGCTCTGCTAGGGCACCACGGCCCTGCCCCACAACCCCCTGCTAGTCGAATACTGGGCTTCCCACACCCCTGCATTTGCCCCTCCCCTCTGATAGGCTGCACCTCCTGCTACTCAAGTCCTGGCCTCTCCCCCCTCACAGCAGTTTTGCTGTAAATCCAATGACATTATTGGTTATTTCTATTACAGTAGTGCCTAGAAGCCCTGATCAGGATTGGTGCGAGGTGCTGCACAAACAGGTGCAAGAGCCTCTGTCCCTGTCCCAGAGAACTTAGTCTCATAATGTCTTTGCTCCTTTTAAGTGATTTTGTTACATTCACTCACTTGCAAGAGAACTGAGGACCCCTTGGGCCACTCCTTACAGCTGACCCCCCTTCCATCTCTCTCCTCACAGAGGCTGTATTGGCTACTCCGGGTTATCCTGAGCCTTTTCATTGGGGCGGTGATTGTTGGTAAGTGCTCCCTCGAACTAGCCAGTGACCCACAGGGCTGTATTCCCAGAGCAGGGGCACTTCCTGGTAGGGAGGCTTTGGGTGTGTGCACAGGAAGCATGGGCTAGTGGTTAGAGCACAGGCGATTTGGGTTCTCTTCCCAGCTCTGACTAAATCTTCCTGTATGACCTGGACAAGTCACTTAACATGTCTGGGCCTCAGTTTCCCCATCTCTATAATGGGCTTGATAGTATTTTAATAAATGCATGGCCATCTAGGAATGCTGTGGCTGTCACTATTCTGCTCTCTGTGGCCACTCAGAGCTTCTCAGGGAATAGAAATCGAATCTCCCTGTGCCCAAACACTCAGCCCCTTATGTGATCTACAGGAGAATGGCTGTAAGCAGGAGGGAGGCCTATGACACACAGCTGAACAGTTCTGGTGCCAGCCAGTGGAGGGCAGTAGTCATGTACACATACATGCACACACTATCATATTTGCGCCTCTCACAGGGATGCTGAGAGTGGCTGAATTCCTGTTTGTAAAGCACACTGGGACCCTTAGAAGGCAGCTGCTGGAGAGATGCTGAGTGTTGTTATAACTGGCAGCACCCGATAGCCCTAGAGATCGGTCCCTGCCATTTTTACAGGCTGCTCCCTGAGTCCAAATGCCACGGGGGCACTCTGAGGAAATGCAGAAGACTGGCTGTCAAAGAAGGGGCGAGAAGCAGCGGGTACAGCCCCCACCCCCTTCTCTGGGAGTGAGTCCACCCTCCCTGAGGCACTTGAGAGCTGCCACATGCTGCTCTCAGCATAACGAGATGTCCAAGTGCTGCTTGGGCACACAAGAATAATGAATCGTTGTCAGAGCCGAAGCCAAGGATTTCTCTGTCTGGCACCACCCGGAAGCCCAGTTTGGAGTCCATAGATAGATACTCTGGCTCTGTGATCCCCAGCAAGTACTGGGGGGGCGGGTCCTGAGTACTTGGGGATCACACCATTTTGCAAGTCCTTCTGGACTGCAGTGTGTCTACAGCAAGATCTCAGAGTTTGCCCTTGGGGCATTTCCTCTGAATTCTCCCCTTGGGTGAAAGGAACAGGTCTGGGTTTGTGCCTCCACAGTAGAAGCATGAGGTTCAGCCCCTGAGAACTTGCATGGATCTCAGGCAGCTGCTGAAGGCCCCCCCATTGCAGACCACCCCAGCTCCGGCTCCCCCATTCCCTGGCAGTGCAGTGTCATTGGAGCTGGGGTGCTGAGAACTCTAGGGTCTGTGCCTGCCACGCCACCCCCTTCGAGGCCTGTTCTACAGGGGTCTTAGGTTGCATGAACTAGATATGCCCCAGGGGCTGGAAGAGGGACAATTTGATGCATCCCCTCTGCTCCACTCCTTCTTCACACATAGACTCTCAGACCCTCCGAGCGTCTCCCTGAACCTGCCTGAGACAGGGAGGTTGTGCAGGCTTCATCTTTAGAGCTTGAAAATCTGAAAGGTTCAAGGATGAATAAATTATTTGGTTTTTTTTTAAAGTGGGCAGCTCAGCAAACAAGGGGGGCAGCACAGGGCAGCTGAGCACCCTGCTTGCGGCTCCTAGGTCTGTGCTCTTTCCACTAGGCCACACATCCACTGCTTTGCACCACTGCCAGTGAGTGGCTTCCCAGGTCCTGCTGGAACATGCCTTAGTCAAAGTGACCCTTTGGATCCAAGATGTGCAGGCTCCTCTCTGCTTCTATTTGCCACAGGGCCAGGCAATTCTGCGTGGAGGGATCCCAGACAGGGCTAGGTGTGAGCCTAAAGAGCTTATTTCAGTATGAGAAGCCAGTCAGGGCCTTTTGGAGCTTGGCCGGCTGATGACTGCGCAGAGTCCATGGCTTAGTTGTAATCCCTACAAACCCAGACTCTGCCCACAGCTGGTGATCATGAGTGCAGCAGCGCCTGGTGCTAGCCCCTGACTAACTCCACCCACGATTTCTCTCCCCTCCCAGCTGTGCAGTTCACCGGGGACTGGGAGACTGGCCAGGTGACAGCGAACACCTCCTACAAATCCTTCAGCCGCACCATGGTGAATGCAGACATTGGCCTGCACATCGGCTTGGGGGGAGTCAACGTCACGCTAGTAGGTGAGTGCGACGCTGGGATGCATCAGCCAGTGAAACGCGGCCCATGTGCGCAGCACGTGGGGATTTCTCCCCAACCCTGACTTTGGGCATCATAGCATGAGCCGTTGGCCCTCACTTTGTTGTAAGGCCACCAACTCCACTACCAGCTGCAGGGGCCCCTGTACATCTCCTCTGGCTCCCACTGCATGCTGGGTACCAGTCTACTTGCTGGGCCACCTAGGTCCTGTGTGGGGCGGGGGGGAACTGCCTATAACATGCAGTCCAATCTCTGGTTGCGGAAAGCACAGTTGCTTATCACCCGGTCAGTACTGTCTGACTTCTGGATTCTGGGCCATCCATAACACACAACTCACCAGAACTGGTCAGCCTGGGAAGAGCTGGGAAGGGGAGACAATGGGGCTTCTCCTCTTTCTGGGGTGAACTACTCAAGGCAGGCTGGTGGTATGAAGGGGCAGTAAGCTCAGCAATAGCCCTGCCTTTAAGGTAACTAACTGGCTCCCCCATTACTGCTTGGCCCCCTGGAACCCCACACAGTGCGGAATCTCTGTTCTGCCCCAAGGCTAACGAGACGCTTCCCTTCCCTGCAGGGAAGCCAGTGAATCAGATCAATGAAACCATCAACTACAACGAGCACTTTGCCTGGCGCTTTGGAGAAAACTACGATGAAATCTATGAGGAGGGCCTGGTGAAGGGGCTGCCCAGCCCCATCCTGTACGTGGCAGAGAAGTTCAGCCGGCAGAGCCCCTGCGGCGTGTACATCCAGTACAGGATCTCCGGCCACTACACATCAGCAACTCTCTGGTGAGCCTCGTCCTTCTTCACAGGGAGCCGGACGGTCTCCCTTCCCGAGGGGAACAGACTGGGCATCCTTGGTTTGGCCCCGGGCCTGCTCCAAGTGAGATGGGTTTGCTAGCAAAGCCTGCTGTGCCCGGAGACTTCTCTGGAAAGCCAGCACTGGACTCCCATTCCCTAGGAGCAGACATGGCCTGCAGCAGTGCCTGCCTCCCCCCAGCTGCAATGGGGTCTACACCAGTCAGTCCATTCACACTAACCATACAGCACCCAAGTCAATCTGCAGCAGAAGCCAGGCCCTGGGGATCACAGGTGTAGGTCCAGTGGGGCTAGAGAGTGCTCAGCACTGCTGAGGATCAGGCAGGTGCCTAAATATGGATGGAGGAGTCTGACTTTAGGCTCCTGTTTTTGAAAATCTTGGCCCCTGTTGCCTACGGACAGGAAGCATGAGTGGGTGGACAGACTGCGGGTGAACTCCACGGGGGCTGGACAGACAGACAGGCGAGACTGGAAATATGGTCCTTCCGATCTGACTTGGAACCTTCTTTTGACTTGGAGTTGAGGGTTGGAGCCCACCCACTTTGAGCGCAGGGGGCTGAATTCACTGCAGTCTGCCTCTTCCCTTAGCCTGCCCCTGGCATGGTTTTCAGCACCTCCTGGCCCTTTGCAGAACTACAGAGAAAAGCTGCCCCGCCCCCTACAAAGGAACAGCCATGTCCCACATTAGGAGCCATGCTCTGTCCATGGGTACCGCCCCTCTGTCTTGGCCCATGGAAGCTGGGAGGGGCATCCAGCACACTGTCCTGGCAGTGCCTGGGGGAAGCCCAGGAACAGCCTGGAGCTCCTAGACCAGCCTGGAGGTGAGCGTTCAGGGGGCGAGGGGTTTGCAAGGCTGGAGCTCGCCCAGCAGTCAGTTTGGTGCCAAGACAGTGGCCCGTTCCAGTGGCTGTATGTGGGTCTCATCATTTTGTGGCTTTTCTGTTCCCACCAGGGTGGCATTTTGTGCTTGGCTCATTTCCAACATGCTGTTCTCCATGCCAGTCCTGGTCTACGGGGGCTACATGATCCTGGTCACTGGGGCCTTCATGATCTTCTCGCTGCTCTCCTTCTCCACTGTCAGGAACTCCCCCATGTGCGCCATCCAGTTCGGTCCAGCCTCCTTGCAGACTGTCTACGGGGCGTCCTTCTGGCTCACACTTGCAACAAGTAGGCATCATACTTGCTTTGTTTGTGATGTGGTTCTAGGAGAGACCAGGCAGCTGAGAAGGAGGCAGATTCCTTCTGTGCACCTGCTGCTTGTTGTCCAGTTCTAAGTCCCTCACAGCCAACCCGTGAGGGTCAGAGTCCTCAGCTATGAACCTGGCTGTGCTGCTCCGTGCTCTGCAGCTGCCCCTGGGGCTGATACAATGAGCGTGCGTGCTCCCACGGAGCCCGGGAGCTGGTATTTTTTCACTGGACATGTTTGATTGTGATTGACATTGCTGGTATTTTTTCCTGGAAACCCCAGAAACTGAAAATGTTTTGGTAGAAATTATTAGTTTTGGGTAAAAAGTTTTGGCATTTGGAAAAACATTGGTTTGGATTTTTAAAACCTCATTTTTTAACTGAAAATGGTTTTTTAAAAAACAACTTTTTATTTTGTTGATGTTGTTGTTAAGTTTTAAAAAAAATCACAGGAAATTTAAAAATCAAAAGGAAAACAATTCTCCACAAAAAAACCCTGTCGTTCTCCAGCCAGCTCTCCCGAGCAGGCTGTATCCGCAGCTTGGCCGGCACCCGCTGGCGTAGGCAGCTCCGGATGGAACTCGGCTCTGAATCGCTCACACCCAGCCAGCCTGGTCTCCGGTGCTGTTTGGAGAAACAGGCCTCATGCTCAATGAAAGTACCAGTTCCTCTGCACAGTGAAAAGCATCGCTCCCGGTGGTGGGCGGAGTGGGCTGGCAGGCCACTGTGGGACTTTTTCAGTAGATTGTGGATTTTATATGCACTTAATGGGCCAAGTGGTAAGAATTCCCACAGTCTATGTATGTTCCCCAAAGCGTCCAGCTGATGGTGCTGTAGGGTGTGGCATAGGATTTGAAAGGGGGGCAGAGCACAGCAGCCCATGGTGCCGTCACTGCAGTGAGAGGCGGAAGGGGGTGTGATAGTTCCCCATTTGGAGGCCGTTCCCTTTTGCCTGTCAGAATACATACAGGGGGCATCAACTGGGTGGAAGCTGGGATGTGTCCCGGGCTGGTAGCTGGGTGTGATCTGTCACCCTGCGTGAGGGACATGCTGCTCCCAAGGGGCCCTCCTTGTGGAGGGTGCACAGTAGAGGAGCTTGCTGAGTGTGTGTGCGTTGCTCGTGTCTTCCAGGCTTGCTGTGTTTCCTGATTGGGGTGGTGGTGGTTGTGCTGCACTACTTCCGACCTAAGGCATTGAAAGCCTTCTTTGACCGGAGTGAGGACGAAGAGGAAGGGAACGCGATGCTGGGAGAAGCGTATGGCAACCCCCACTTCTGGGCAAGCAAAAAGAATCCTCATGACAACTTTGCACTGACCATCAAGGCGGTCTAGAGGAAGCTCCTCCGCCCTCCCTACTTGGACCCTAAACTCGAGGGAGCGGAGCATTATGGAGTCCAGACCCTTCTCCGGCTCTCCACCGAGATTGACCTCGCACATCCTGTTGGCTCCTCAGAAATCAGCGAGCGCCTTGCCATGCTCTGCTAGGCTGAGAACCCTCCGAGTTCGTCTCCTCTCCAGCGGCCTCCAGAGAAAGGGAAGGCGCTGCCTCGTAGCCAGCAGGGACTCAGCACACGTGTTGAGCTGCATAGTCGCTCTGCTCAAATGGGTTCACAGGAGCCATTTCTGCTTGCACTTCCGCACCCTTTCTGGCGTCAGGTCGAAACCCTCCCTTCTCCCACTGGACTCACACCTGGCTACAGATGTTGAACCCATGAGTCGGGGGACTGGAATCTCGCATGGAGAGGCTGTGACCCCCACATACAGTAAGTATGTGAGACACACTCGGATCCTGCAGGCGGGACTGAAATGCTACTGGCATCCAGTATTCTACGTAACAGACTGAAAAGGCCAAACCCAATATGAAGAATATTGAAGCTGTTTAGTATGTTCAATGAGCAGCCATGGACAGGGGATGGGGTAGGGCAGGGGCAGGGGGAAGGGCAGGGGGAGATTGCAAAGAACAATAATCAAGCCATGAAGTGACGGTTCCCTAATTAATGAGCTGCCTCCTGCTGCAGTCCTGCCGGTCAGCACTGCACCTCTCTCTCTGTTTGCGAGGGCAGCTGGAATATTGGCATGACAAGACAGCAGGGGAGCGTTGCACTAAAGCACTGCCAGGAACTGTAGGTATAGGTACAGCAAGGGGGTAGAAGTACCTTCCTGGGGAACAAACATTGCCGACTAAAGGGCTTTACTCTAGCAGCGAAAGGCAGCACGAGAACCAATGGCCGGGGGTTAAAGCCAGCCAAATTCAAAGTGGAGAGAAGGCCCCAGTTGATAACAGTGAGGGAGCGTAACGACTGGCACAAACTCCGAAGGCAGGGGTGGATTCTCCATCTCTGCAAGTTTTCAAATTCCAGCTGGCATCTTTCTGGGCCTCACAGCCTTTAAGGCCAGAAGGGACCATCCCAGCCTCCAGTGTGTTACAGGTCACAGAACCTCCCCCCCGCCCACTCTTGCAAAAGGACTATAACACAAGTTATGGGGCTCAATACCGGGGCAACAGGGATGAAGTTCTCTGGCCCGTGCCATATGGGAGGGTTACACTAGATGATCCGATGGTCCATTCTGGCCTTAAAACGGGTGTATCCCTGCCTGCTTCAGCAGCCACATGGGGCAGGCGCTGTATGCTGCCTGTAGCTAATATCACAGCCACGAGCCTAATCCACTTGCTGGAACAAGGGCTTAGGAAGGTTTCACTTTAAAAAGAGATGCATTGGGTGGGTACAAAGTTGAATGACTCCTAAAGCCATGGATTCAGTCCTATGTACCCCCAGGTCCCAGTCACACCCCCAGGTCCCACGGCTTCGCTGGCACCTGAGCCAGCCAATCCTTTGCGTTAGGCCAGCCCACCCCCATGTTCCCCCTGTAGAGACCTAGGACACACCTGGGGCCCCACCCCTTGGAGATCTAGCTCCCTGTTCCCCTGGGGGAGGCAGCACTTGGGTTCACCATCACCTACGGCTTCCAGAGACCCTGCTGTCACCTCCCTGGTGCTGTGAGTCACCACCCCGGGGCCAGGTCTCTGAGCCCTCTGTAAAACTCCCTGTGGTCATCCAAGCCGCTTGCAGGGGGTCCATGAATGTGCTGGGGCAAAGGATTTGTGGGGTAAGCGCCCATGGGCAGGCGAGCTCCGTAAAGAAGACACTAAGGCTGAGCGTGGGGCCCACAGGCGGGTGGTCACATGGCAGCACCTGACTGACAGTGGGCAGGCAGCGGGGGACCGTGCCCTCGCTCCGCATGTCCGGTGGGTGTGGGGGTGGTCCCTGTCACGCTAGGAGCAGGAATGCAGGCATGGGGGATGGGACTGTGCACAGACTGCCACACCACTGTGGGGACTGGCTTCCTAAGAGAATCTTCTCACAGGGCCCGATCCTGTGAGGTGCTGAGTGGCTCTCCAGCTGGAGGAGCACGTGCCAGACCTAGGGCTGCACAAAAGGAAAGCAGTATGTTTGAAGCGGCCTGGCTCCTTTTGCCAAACCTGGGCCTGACCTCAAGCAAGCTATGACCTAGCGCGCAGTGAAGCCGACAGCACTGTGGCGTGCAGCCGCTCAGGGGATTGGGCGGCTCTCTGTACTGAGCTGGTCATGAGGGCAGGCATCACATCACATGGAGACTCCATTGTCTCTTGGCTGGCTCCCCTCGGCTGGGCTGCCCTCTATTTATCCAACATTCCTGCAGCATTTCAGCATCTGGGCACATGTAATTTGTGATGCATCCTGGTGAGTTTTGGAGTTTGTGTATGCTAAGAACACTGTAATAAAAACAATAGAAGTGTAGCAACGTGCAGGCTCCTGCCCTTTTTCTGACTGCCTGGGCCAGCTTGTAAGGGCAATTCATGTAGTGGGATCTGAGCCTCCAAGACCTCTAGCCAGGCCCCAGGGCTGATCACTCCTGCGAGGGGCTGCTCTTTCCTGTCTTTTCCACTCCCTCAATAGCACCTGAAATCAGCCTCCCTGCAAGTTTCAAATGACACATTTTGAAGCAGAGGTGAGATGGGATTTTCTAAAGCATTTAAGTGAGTTAGGAGCACAAGTCCCACTGGATGTCAACCCAGGGGCTGCTTTAATTGCACCAGGGTCTGAGAAGGCCTTCAGCAGACCCAGAATTCAGAGGCTGCAAGGCTGTAGAAAGCCTGAGGAGCACAGAATCTAGGCCCCAGTCTAGAACCAGATCAAAGGTATTTAGGCTCCTCACTTCCACTGAAATCACTGGGAACTAGGTACATAAATGCCTTGGAGGATCTGGACCCAAGCCATGAGCCCACTATGCCTCTAATTCTTGTCACTTAACCTCAGCTTTCCCATCTGCAAAATGGGCATCCTCTTACCTGAGGCTGTGGGCATGACATCTGGCACATTCGGGGGCATTGCTTATGGCAAAAATCTTTATTGGGCAGGGGAGCTGTATCTCAGGGATTACAAGATGAGTCACGACAGTTTCGCAGTCCCTGATATCAAAGACTGTGAAAGACATGGTGACATCATGATTGCCACCTCTCCAGCAGCCATTGCTAGGAGTGGACCATTTACCAGAAATATCATAACACTCTCTGTGCTGTAATGCCCTGAGATCTGTGTAATCTACCCAGAGCTGATAAGCGCTGCCTGATTCACTGCCAGCCACTTCCTTTTAGCTAGGACTGTGCTGTATGCTTCCTTGTAGCAGTCCGCCACAGAGCCCAAGATCCACAACTGTTCCAGGATGACACTGGATTTGTTTAAGAAAGGGTGGCAGCTGTCCTGAGATCTGTGTTATCTACCCAGAGCTCATAGGTGCCACCTGATTCACTGCCAGCCGCTTCCTTTTAGTGCGGATCGTGCTGTATGCTTCCTTGTAGAGGTCGGCCACAGAGGTCAAGAACCACGCACCACCACTGTTTCAGGAATGATGCTGGATTTGTTTATGCAAACATGGCAGCAACAACACAGAAGCTGAATGGTGACTGTGGGGAGCTAACAGTTCATGCAGAAAAGTGTGTGGAGGTTAATGGGCTGTTAAGTTATAGCCCAACGTCTTAAAAAAAAAAAAAAAAGCTCATTACAGGAGTGAGATGGTAACGGATCCAGTAGCTGATACTGTCTGAACTGTACTTAAGAACATGTCTGAGATGGAAGCATGACTCTGGCAGATGGCATCCTCTATGGAAATGCCAGTTACTGCTGGAGTGCCCACATATGCCCCCACACATGGGCTGAGCCAGGAGCTCCCTTGCCCTGTTGTGAGGAAGAGAGGTGCTGTACAGCACTATGTGGGGAGAAGCAGAGAGCCCTGTATTAAGGCTGGCTAACGCTTTCCAATATAAAAATTCTTGGGACGGTTTCTTTCAAGAGCACTTGCACGTTCCTGGGCTCTAGCAGGACTTGAGCTCTGGCCAAGAAACAGTCCTGGGGTCAAGGAGGTGCCTTTTGCTGGCCTTATCCACCCTGCTCCGAGTTATACACTGTTGAGACACCATCTCCCATGTATGGGTCTGCTTGGTTTCAGCAGTGTGCCCCAGAGCCTCAACATTCTCCAGCCGTGGGCATGCACCAGCCTGGTGTCTCACTTCAGCCTGGCACATAGAGCTCAATCACCAGCCAGACTGCATCCATCTCCTTCAGTTTTCCCCTGTGGGCTAGGGAAGGGGCACTGTGCTGGAACCCAGGAGCCCATGAGCTCAGCCCCAATCTGTAGACTGACACAGGCTAAAGAATTCTGTATCCTTCACTGTTTTTGTTATTAAGCTGGGATTAGAACCCACTGTATTATTGCAGGAGGCCCAGTGCTATCCATTAGCCACCATGCTCTCAGCACTTATCTTTCTCCTCGGCTACGTTGTCTGTAAAACAGGGCCACTCAGGTCTAGGTAACCCAGTGTGTTGCTGGCCTCCATTAGCAGCTCATTCACATCCCCCGGCCTTTTGCCACGGCCCCCTGGCAAGGTTAGTTCTGTGGCTCGCGTGGGAGCAGCCTGTACTGACCGCTCAGGCCTCAAAGCCTGATGATGCTAGGTCATGAACTAATGGTTGCAGGTGCACATAACTGGAAGGGACTTTTGCCTTTTCCACCCTTAGGAAATTACGTTAAAAAACCATAACTGAGGTTGCAGAGTCAAGCACCTGACAGTTGGAAAATGCCAATTTTAACCTTGCTTCGGCCGCCTTAGTTCAGCCCCCTTGTGCCTCTGCTTCCCCCACCCAGTCTTTAATCACATGACCACATGCTCTAACCCTGCCTCACTCAGCTAGAAGAATCTGACGTGACAGGGCAGAAGTCGGGTGGGTTGGTTGGGTGCACACTGGCCTACGGTGGGTGCACTTTGCTGTTGTTCAGCAAACTAATTAATAGTTCCCCATAACCCTGGACTGCAGCCCTGTGGCCTAGCATAGGTCACATACTCCCTCTGCCCAAGTGCCCATCGTTGGAGGGGAATTTGGGATCTAATCTCAGGTCCATCGCTGTAAGGAGGGACAGGCGGCAGGTCTGAGCAGGCAGCGGCTGCCCCAGTCACAGAAACTCTGGAAGTCACATAAGCCATCACCAAAACCGGGGAAAAGCAGATGGCACCGCTCAGTTTGGAACGGTGGACAAACATCTGCACCACTTGCCAGCAGGTGCTAAGCTGAGAGAGCAGGGCAGCATGCCGCCAGCACGCCACCTGGTGGAGGAATGCAGACTAGTGCCGTATGACTTACAGCACTCATCTAAGAGCTGCTGAGCCACAAGGGGTGTTGTGCTGGGGGAGCAGGGTGGGACAATAGGGTCTTCAATGCACTGGTACCATGCCCCAGCACAGCCTCCTGAGACAGCCCCAGCCCCTTCCTTCGCTACTGGGCGAGGAGCTGGGCAGCCTTCTCTCTTCCTTCTCTCCATTCCCTCCTGGCTGTGGGCAGGGAGCAGAGCCCTGTGCACTTCCTACAGCAGGGAAGGGTCGCATCTACGCCTCTTGCTGGGGGATCCCCACTTACTGGTCAGAGGGGCCCAGCTGTTCTGTATCTTTTCCTCCCGGGATGGAGGTGGGGAACACAGGTGCTGCCACAGCGAGTCCAAGCCAGGCTCCATCCAGTCTGGTGCCCCACGGCAGGCCTCCCAGGAGGGTTCAAGCATCCCCACTTTGGACAACGATGCACTAAGCCATCCATGGCTGGAGCCTGCTCCTGAGCCCAGGATGTCAGGGCTCAGCTTGTGCCCTGATGGACAGGGTTTAGAAACCTTCTAAACAATCACCTGTGGAACTGCACATGGAATTCTTCTGATTCCTAGAAATGTCTAATCCTTTTGAGGGATCCTCCTATGTCCTTGGCTCAACAATGTCTTGTGGCAGTGAGTTCCACAGGTGAATTATGAGTGGTATAAAAATATTTTCCTTCATTCTTTTTATTTCAATGACTGTTCATTCATCCATACACCCATACACCCTATGTATCTGGTTAAAATTATTTTTTTTTAATTGATAACACTTTTCACTGCAAAAACCCCCCATTTTCATTTAAAAGTTTCATTTGTCAAAGAAATTGCAAAACAAAGGGTTTTGCCAGGATTGGCCCCATGTTAGGAGAGCTATGACAAAGTCAAAGTGCTTGAAACAACGGGAAAGCAGAAGGGGCTTGGTGCTGTCCTGCTCGGAGGGTCTGATTCTCACTGACACTAATGCTCTACCTACACGTATGGCACTGCAGCAGCCCAATGCAGCCACGCGACTGCAGCGTGTCCGGGGAAGAGGCTCTATGCCGAAGGGAGAGAGCTCTCCCGTCGGCATAAAAAATAAACAAACCCCACGTCCGCAAGTGGCAGAAGCTATGTCAGCGGGAGAAGCTTTCCGGCCGACCCAGCACTGTGCACATGAACGTCGGTGTAATTATGTCGCCCCCGCGGAGGGTGGTTTATTTACACCCCTGAGTGACATAAGTTATTGCCTGCATAGGCTGTAGCGCAGACATAGACTACACAGGAAAGCTGCACCTTGTTAAAGCAGTGTTAACCGCTCCATGGACACCCTTATTAAGAGGGGCTCATTTCCGTCCAGTTTAATTGATTCCTTGGGCTTGTCTCCGTGGCAAGTTACAGTGAGGCAAGCTGGGGTTTGAATCTGCAGTGTGCTGATTTGCTGCACAGTATCAGCCTCCGGGGGACATTCAGGATGCAGAGGCAGGGTCCACAGGGGATGTGTGGACACCACATGCTGGTATGCTGTAGATTTAGACCCTGTCTTGCAATGCAGAACCTCCCAGTGGAGATAAGTCCCTAACTAAAATTAAGCAAAGTCTCGTTTAAAACTGAGATCACAGTGTCCACAAAGACTCTGACACTGTAGTGACATGGCACCCACCTCTCGTGAGTGCCGCCTTCTGGGCAAGTGTCTCTGTGTCCCGGGCCTGGTCTCAGGCTGTACCCCCAAGGCTTCCTCCCTGGAGGCAATGGTATTGCCCTCTTAGTCCATTTTGGCCCCAGCTCTCCAGCTGGGCCTCTTAACAGTTCATATCCCCTTCTTGGGGGGTGGAGGGTGAGAGCAAGAGAAGAGACTTCTTGATACCTTACATGAGTGCCCCTTGGAAGAGCTAGTTCTACAGCATTCAAGAGGTAAGGCTATGTTCAATTCAGTCCTAAGTCACTCACCGGAGATGGTTCAAGAACTGGGTATAGCTGAGCCACCAAGTAAGAGCCAGTGACCTCGGTCTAATTAATTTCCATGTCCCTGGTGGAGGAATCTTACAAAAAACCATCTCTGCGCCACTAATCTTCAGACAGCAGGTTCCAAAAAAACCCAATACAACTCACCAAAAAGACCCGCAAATAAAAGGGGAGACAATCCGAATCCTCACCCTTCGCATAGGTCTTCACACTGGAGGACAAAACACAGGAGAGCTGGGCCAAAGTATTCTGTGTCAGAGATCTGGCTCTGGAACCAGCATCCAGAGGAGAGCCGGCTAGGGTAGAGTCTGACCATCTTTAGGAAACACTGCAGAACCTCCTCCTTTGAAAAGGTCTTTCCACTGGAAGAAGGACCCTCACAGCATGAACACCCTCTTCTACCTACACATGGCCAATCGGCTCTCAAAACAACCCTGGAAACGTGAAATCGATCACCTAAAGAATCCCCAAGACAAATAAATTAATACAATTTGAAAAACACACAAACCCTCCCACAAGCCGAGATTTTACCCTGAAAGGGGAGAAGTGCCAGAGACCTGTGAAGTGCACTAGGAACTTCCTTAGAGCTATTGATTTTAAGTGGCCAGTGCTGCAGTGATGGGTGGCAGGATAAACCCCAAAGAGAGAGAGGATTCGAGAGGGTATTTAAAGCAAACAGATATCCTTTGGAAGGCTGAAATGCAGCCTCAATGGCATAACCTTCAGCAGGTTCGATGCATGATGGAGACTGGGAGGGTGAAGAGGGAACCTGGATGAGCAAACAGCCATGGACACAAAAACAATACACAATAATTCCTTCAAGTATCTCAGGAGCAGGAAGCCTCTGAGAGGATGAGTGGGTCTGCTGGGGACAGACACTGAAGGAAAGCTAAATGCATCACCGGGACAAGTAAAAGAACAGTCAAATCACCAAGACGAGGTGGTATCCATCTAAGAGTTTTGAAAGAGCTCATTGAAATCAGCTCCGGTCCTGGCAGGCTTGGGGATCCTCAAGGAGCCTTATTGCAGTGCCAGGGCATAGGCACCATCTTGACCCCCTGCTCCGCCCCAGGCCCCGCCACCACTCCACCCCTTCCCCCAAGCCCCCGCCTCGCCTCTTCTCTCCCCTGCTCCACCCCGTTCGGCCCCTTCCCCCAAGTGCAACCCCTCTCACCCCCACTGCCTCCTGCACACCGCTGAAGCTGATCTGCGGCAAGTAGGGAGGCTCTGGGAGGGAGTGGAAGGAGCTGATTGGTGGGGCCGCAGGGGAGGGGGGGGAAGCGCTGGGGGGAGGGAGAGGAGCTGGTTGGGGGGGCTACCAGTGGGTGTGAGCACCTATGGCCAGGGGAACGGTGTGAAACAACCTGTGCAGAGAGAGCGATAAAGCGCCTAGATGGGCACTATGTGAGGGACAAACCAGCTTGGTGCCAGGGAAGGACAATCATGTCTCCACAATCTCCTGGCACCCTTTCAGCACCCCAGAAAGCAGGACCAAACGGCGCGCTGCCTGATTGTATTGATTTGGAGTTTTCAAAATGCCTTCCGTAAAGGCCCTCACAAGAAGCTTGTAAGGAAACTAAGGAGTGCTGGAGGGAGAGGGGAAGAATTCCTGCCTGGGATCAGAAACTGACCCAGGGTACGTCTACACAGCAGCGGGTAGGTGTAATTCCCAGCGTGGGCGGATGTACGTGTACTAGCTGTGCTCGAGGGAGCGCCTACAAATAGCAGTGTGGCCATAGTGGTGGCCACCCGAGTACAAGCCCCCCATGCCCTGGGTAGTTCTCGTGTGGCTAGCATCCCACAGCCTTGCTGCTACTTTTAGGCACTAGTTCCAACCGAGCTAGCAGGGGTCTGTCTGCCCGCACTGGGAATTACCCCTGCAGGTGATGTGCAGCCGTACCCGAGAGAAACGAAAACAAAACGAGGAATAAACGGCCCGTTTTTAGGTAACAGCAGGTGGCTGTCCAGGGCAGTGTACCAGGGCTGTGCTGTTTAATACCTTCCCGAATGATCTAGGAGAGGAGGGGAGCAGTGGCAAGACTAAGGGACCTAAGGAAGCTGGGGGATGGCCAGTGGAATTCAGGCTTGGCTACTGCAAGGCAATGCACATTAGCTGCTCAGACACACAGCTGGGGCCTACACAACGCACAACCACTCGGAAAAGAGCTGGCCATCGCTGGGAGCAGCTTGAGGCTAGATGGGCCCCAGGTCTGTTCGGGCCATGCCTACATGCCTGGTGTGGCTGTGCAGAGCTGAGCGGTGGGGGGCAGTTAACGATGGATAGGCCACGAGAACTCCCTCACCCAGCCTGGGTACAGGCTGCTACCAGCACAGTTTTGCACCTCCCCAACCTTCCCATCGTGGCTCAGCTCCGCCAGGCAGGCAGGGGAATGGTGGGCACCCAGCAGGGATTCCCTACAGCTCAGTAACCATCACTTTGCAATGCTCGCTCAGGGGCGCCAGGAGCGTGTCCTGCTCAGAGGAGCTTGCTTTGTCTCTCAGGGGTTGCTGGGCAGGCCCCTCGTCTTCCTCTTCCTCTCCCCCTTCCTCACTCAGATTAAAGACCAGCTTCAGCTTCTCAGGCTGTACAGAATTCAGGACGATCACGCCCAGCCCCAGCAGGAAGCACAGCAGCCCTGCAACGCAACATGGGGGGACTAGTTACAGGCTGCAGGTCTGTACCTTTCCTGCACTATACTACCTCTGTGCCACCAGAGGGCTCCCTGGGCTTGGCTGAGCCTCATGGCCAACTACATGGGCTTTGGTGCCACTCTGCTCTGATGGTGCAGTGCGAAGCAGTCCAGGACGTGGGACAGGGTGAGCAGAATGGACTATGGTATCCCAGGGGAGGCCTCCCTGTCTCATGTGAGGGGTCATAACATGACAGGACTCGCTGCTCGAAAAACTAAACCGCCTCTCTATGGAGAGAACTATTTACAGAGCTGCTGCAACAGCATCTAGCATTCCAGCCATATGCACACTGACCGACAGCCTGGTGCCTCTTCCCTTCCCTTCCCTCCTGCAACTTTGCTGCACCCTCCAAGTTCCATGCAGATTGCTACCGCTTTATATAATGCAATATCCTCCGTATTATCCATCTCGTTCCTTGTACACCTTAACATCTTGTTCGCTTTGCAGATTGCTGCTACTGTTGCACACTGAGCAGGACATCACTGAGTTGTCCACAGCGAGCCTTGCCCCTTTCCTCAGTAGTTACAGATAATTTAGAACCCACTAGTGAGTCTGAATACTTAAAACTGCTGTTTCCAATGTGCATGACATTACATCCAACAGCACTCAATGCCATGGGCCATTATATGCCCCCCAATCACCTAGCTTGGTTAGCTCTTTCTAAAGTTCCTCACGCTCTTCTCCGATCTTGCCTATCCTCAATATTTTTGGGTCATCTGCCAATTTTACTACCTTGCTGCTCAGTTCTTTTTCCAGATCTGTAATAAATGTATCAAACCAGTCCTAGCTTTACTGCTCCACTGTTAGTGGAGTTGAATATGCCAACCCTTGTAGTCACTCGCTCACACTGTACTGGTGAACGCCTTCTTTGAAAAGATACTAACCATCTCCATGATGGGCATGAATTTCCAGTGCTTTTCCTCTTGCACTGTATCCAGGGCTTAACTTGTGCCAGGGCTTGCCAGGGCTGGGATACCACCCGGTATCTCTAGGTTTGGCAATTCAGAGCCCCAACACCTCTGGGCTTGGCAGCTCACAGCTCTGGCACCTCTGGGCTTGGCAGCTCACAGCTCTGGCACCTCTGGGCTTGGCACATCAGTTATGAAAGTAACAAAATTACTGGAGCTCCAGCACGCAACTGATGGAGCCCTGGCACCTCTTTCAGTACAAATTAAGCACTGCTGTTATCCCAGCATGGGGGAGGGATTCAGGTAAAGGTGATTACCCACCCCTCGGAGAAGCAGAAATTTCCTGTGTGATTAGAAACCTCTAATTTGTCCGACTTGGCATTTAATCAAATCCAAGGCCCAAGGGGGCCCCTGAGCTGCAATGTTGCTCTGATCCATCTCTCCAGAATCACAGCCCAGGGCCCACTCCTTTCTCACAGCTGATGTAATGCTGCAGTTGGGGTCTGGAAAGAACTTTCTCAAAGGGCTGTTAGAGCCCTGGGCAAGGTTCCCCTGGAGCTCTGAGCCAATTTGCCCCGTTGGAATCAGGTGGAAGCACCCCACACCATCAGTTTCCTGTGGCCAAGTGCGGTGTTGGGGGAACTGGTGGCTTTTGGTCCCACCTGTCTCTTTCCCTGTGTTGCTAGGTCACACAGCAGCACTGGAGAAGAGGAGAACCCCAGTTCACTCAAAGAAGCTGCCCACTGACCTGTTGCCAGCGTGAGCCAGAAGGATGCCCCGTACACAGTCTGCAAGGAGGCTGGACCGAACCGGATGGTGCACAGCGGGGAGTTCCTCGCGACAGAGAAGAAGAGCAGTGAGAAGATCAGCAGTGCTGCCGTGAGCAGGATCATGTAGCCTCCGTACAGCAGGACTGGCATGGAGAACAGCATGTTGGAAATCAGCCAGGTGCAGAAGGCCAACCTGCGAGAGAGCAGCGAGGGTTGAAAGGAGAGGCCATTCCTCGCTTTTACACTGACCTGCTTTGGGCAGCTCCCGAGACCTTCTCTCCGATCACGAGTGGGCAGCATCCTCGTCACCTGACCCTGCAATAGTCATCCTTTGCACTGGTATAAAGGGCTACAGAGAGCCAGGCCCACAGATCCCACGGCATCTGCACTGAAGCCAACCTCCTGCCTCGCCCGAGGGGCACTTCAGGCTGAGCTCAGCCCCGGTGTAATGCTACTGAATTCCAGGGATGACTTTCTTAGAGGATCCCAGTTGGACACACTTGCCCTTGAAACCACCTTCTCCTCGGCAAGAGGGAGGACTGGACGTGGCGATAGTGTGCAGTGAGGATTGAGCTGGGGGTGCAAGTGTGCAAGTGCAGGGGTCCCAGTGCTCACAGACTCTCCACTCCTCACCTAGGGGAACATCTCCCTCTGAGAGGCCCTGGAATCCATGGAACGTGTGCATGCAGAAGAATTTCCTAACTACCCATGCCAGACTGCATTATCAAGGGACACACCTGCTCTGTGATGCCAGACCTGCCACAGCGGCCTTGCCAGGGTGTGCTCCAGATATTCAGAAACCCATCTTGGGAGATGACCTTGAATCAAATAGACCCCACCGCTCTAAAGCAAGACCCTACGGCAGTTTGGGCCAGGGAGTGACAAAGAACATGGTACCCCACTGACGCTGCAGGAGGGCTTTTGGAAGGCAGAATGCAACTACCTGAGGCAGAGTTTGGCTGGGATGGGGCCTAACATCACTAGTTCTGCATAAATGCCATGTGACCATAACTGACCACGGGTGGCCAGGGCCTTGGCTGGGTCTCCTCCAGGATTCAGAGTGGTAGCCGTGTTAGTCTGTATCAGCAAAAACAACAAGGAGTACTTGTGGCACCTTAGAGACTAACACATTTATTTGGGCATAAGCTGTCATGGGCTAAAACCCACTTCATCACATACTTGGAGTGGAAAATACAGTAGGAAGATATATATAGCAGTACATGAAAAGATGGGAGTTGCCTTACCAAGTGGGGGGTTGAGACAATTCAATTAAAGTGGGCTATTACCAACAGGATGAAAAATCACTTTTGTAGTGTGTGACGAAGTTCCTCCTCTGCCTTGGTGGATCCTGTGCTTTTTGGCAGATTTGCTCACCTCAGAGGTTCACGGCAGCCCTCAGTTTGGCCACTTTTGCTAGTGGCTCAAACCTGCCGTTCAGTCAGCTAACCTCAGCACTGGCCAGCATGGGGGAAATGGCAAACAATCTCCAGTCTCTGTTGTCCTACGTAGTGGGTCAGGGATAGGCCAGATCCCTTTCCAAATTAGACCTTCCCTTCTGGTGTTGCTCACAGACCAGGTCAACTCCTCCTATGTCCGATCAGGAGTTGGGGGGAACCCAGGCCTGCCCTCTACACCGAGTTCCAGCCCAGGGCCCTGTAGATAGCAGCTGTCTACATCTCCTGTATAAGCTGCATGACAGCTACAACTCCCTGGGCTACTTCCCCATGGCCTCCCCCCAGCACCTTCTTTATCCTCACCACAGGATGTTCCTCCTGAAGCCTGATCACACTTGTACTCCTCAGTCCTCCAGCAGCACACCTTCTCGCTCCTTGCACACCCCCCACTAACTGATCGGAGGTCCTCTTAAAACCAGGTGTCCTGATTAGTCTGCCTGCCATAATTGATTCTAGTATTTCTTAATTGGCTCCAGGTGTCTTAATTTGCTTGCCTGTCTTAATTGGTTCTAGCAGGTTCCTGATTGCTCTAGCGCAGCCCCTGCTCTGGTCACTCAGGGAACAGAAAACTATTCATCCAGTGGCCAGTATATTTGCCTTCTACCAGACTCCTGTAACACCTGCCCCTTTTGCGGCGTGAGGGAAACCCTGGCGCACGTCTATCTGAAGTGCGCCAGGTTGCAGCCCCTATTCCGGCTCCTCACCAATCTTTTGTTACGGTTTTGGTTACACTTTTCTCCTCACCTTCTTATCTACGCACTCCCTGTCCATGGCCCCACTAAGTCACGGGACCTCCTGGTCAACCTCCTCCTGGCCCTGGCTAAAGCGGCCATCTATAAAACCAGGGTGAGGAGGTTGGCCAATGGAGTCTCCTGCGACTGCGGGGCCTATTTCCGATCCTCTGTCCGTTCACGCCTCCGAGCGGAGTTCCTCTGGGCGGCGTCCACTGACTCCCTTGATGCCTTTGAGGAGCGGTGGGTGCTGTCCGGGGTTCTCTGCTCAGTGTCCCCGTCCGGTTCCCTCCGTTTGACCCTTTGACCGCACTCCCGTCCCTGTTTTTCATTAGTTGTCCCCCGTAATTAGTTGGTTCTCCAGGCCCTGTGGATCCCCCCCTTAGGCTGGGGGGGGGCTCCTTTTGTAGTGGACGAGCTCTGCCCGCCCACTTCCTGGATCCCAATAGGACCAGACTCCTGTAACACCTGCCCCTTTTGCGGCGTGAGGGAAACCCTGGCGCACGTCTTTCTGGAGTGCGCCAGGTTGCAGCCCCTATTCCGGCTCCTCACCAATCTTTTGTTACGGTTTTGGTTGCACTTTTCTCCTCACCTTCTTATCTACGCACTCCCTGTCCGTGGCCCCACTAAGTCACGGGACCTCCTGGTCAACCTCCTCCTGGCCCTGGCTAAAGCGGCCATCTATAAAACCAGGGTGAGGAGGTTGGCAGATGGAGTCTCCTGTGACTGCGGGGCCTATTTCCGATCCTCTGTCCGTTCACAACTCCGAGCAGAGTTCCTCTGGGCGGCGTCCACTGACTCCCTTGACGCCTTTGAGGAGCAGTGGGCGCTGTCCGGGGTTCTCTGCTCGGTGTCCCCGTCCGGTTCCCTTCGTTTGACCCTTTGACCGCACTCCCGTCCCTGTTTTTCATTAGTTGTCCCCCGTAATTAGTCGGCTCTCCAGGCCCTGTGGATCTCCCCCTTAGGCTGGGGGGGGCTCCTTTCATAGTGGACGAGCTCCGCCCGCCCACTTCCTGGATCCCAATAGACCAGACTCCTGTAACACCTGCCCCTTTTGCGGCGTGAGGGAAACCCTGGCGCACGTCTATCTGAAGTGCGCCAGGTTGCAGCCCCTATTCCGGCTCCTCACCAATCTTTTGTTACGGTTTTGGTTGCACTTTTCTCCTCACCTTCTTATCTACGCACTCCCTGTCCGTGGCCCCACTAAGTCGCGGGACCTCCTGGTCAACCTCCTCCTGGCCCTGGCTAAAGCGGCCATCTATAAAACCAGGGTGAGGAGGTTGGCCGATGGAGTCTCCTGCGACTGCGGGGCCTATTTCCGATCCTCTGTCCGTTCACGCCTCCGAGCGGAGTTCCTCTGGGCGGCGTCCACTGACTCCCTTGACGCCTTTGAGGAGCGGTGGGTGCTGTCCGGGGTTCTCTGCTCAGTGTCCCCGTCCGGTTCCCTTCGTTTAACCCTTTGACCGCACTCCCGTCCCTGTTTTTCATTAGTTGTCCCCCGTAATTAGTTGGCTCTCCAGGCCCTGTGGATCTCCCCCTTAGGCTGGGGGGGATCCTTTCGTAGTGGACGAGCTCCGCCCGCCCACTTCCTGGATCCCAATAGGACCAGACTCCTGTAACACCTGCCCCTTTTGCGGCGTGAGGGAAACCCTGGCGCACGTCTATCTGGAGTGCCTCAGGCTACAGCCCCTATTCCGGCTCCTCACCAATATTTTGTTAAGGTTTTGGTTACACTTTTCTCCTCACCTTCTTATCTACGCACTCCCTGTCCGTGGCCCCACTAAGTCGCGGGACCTCCTGGTCAACCTCCTCCTGGCCCTGGCTAAAGTGGCCATCTATAAAACCAGGGTGAGGAGGTTGGCCGATGGAGTCTCCTGCGACTGCGGGGCCTATTTCCGATCCTCTGTCCGTTCACGCCTCCGGGCAGAGTTCCTCTGGGCAGCGTCCACTGACTCCCTTGACGCCTTTGAGGAGTAGTGGGCGCTGTCCGGGATTCTCTGCTTGGTGTCCCCGTCCGGTTCCCTTCGGTTGACCCTTTGACCGCACTCCCGTCCCTGTTTTTCATTAGTTGTCCCCCGTAATTATTTGGCTTCCCAGGTCCTGTGGATCCCCCCCTTAGGCTGGGGGGGGATCCTTTAGTAGTGGACGAGCTTCGCCCGCCCACTTCCTGGATCCCAATAAGACCAGACTCCTGTACCCCTCTGGGCTGAGACTGTCACAAGTGGTAATCAGGGTGGTTCATTTCAAACAGTTAACAAGAAGATATGAGCAACAATAGGGACAAATTAGCTTGGGGAAATTAGTTTTCTTTAGTTCTTGTAGTGACCCATCCACTCCCAGTCTTTATTCAGGCCTAATTTGATGGTGTCCAGTTTGCAAATTAACTCCAGTTCTGCAGTTTCTCATTGGAGTCTGTTTTTGGACACCATCTGTTACTCTCACCTTCTTGTTAACTGTTTGAAATAAGCCACTCTGATTACCACTGCAAAAGTGATTTTTCATCCTGTTGATAATAGCCCACTTTAATTGAATTGTCTCGATCCTCCACTTGGTAAGGCAACTCCCATCTTTTCATGTACTGCTTTATATATCTTCTTACTGTATTTTCCACTCCATGCATCTGATGAAGTGGGTTTTAGCCCGTGAAAGCTTATGCCCAAATAAATTTGTTAAGTCTATAAGGTGCCACAAGTAATCCTCGTTGTTTCTCCTCCAGAAGTGGCACCTCCACCTATCTCCTACGTGATGCACTGAATCGTCACTGACTGAGAAGGAAGAGTACCAGCTACAGAACCACCAATTTCTGGAGCATCTAGGATGGGTTCTTGTCACCCAAGTACTGGCCTTGCTTATCGTCTGGCATGGCAGCAGATCATGAGCCCAGCTAAGTAAACCATAGCTCAGTGTTAAGAGCATCTGGATGACTCTGCAGAAAGCTCATCAACAATCTGTCAGATGCTATTCAAGCCTTGGACAGTAATTTCCTAAGGATGGTTTATGGCCAATGAAATCAGTCCCATTATGATGCTACATTGAGCCGCACACTGTGCATCTCAGGAAGCTACTGAAGCTCTTTGACCTTCCACCTGAGAGAAGCCCCTTCCCTCGCGGACGGATCTCCCAAGGTGCGGTGTCTTGCTGGGCCTTACCACAGAGTGACAGAGGTATAGTGGCCAGAGATCCGGTACTGGCTGTGCACGCCGCACGGGCTGTGCTGGCTAAACTTCTCTGCCACATACAGGATGGGGCTGGGCAGCCCCTTCGCCAGGCTGTCCACGTAGATGCGGGCGTAGTCTGCTCCCAAGTGCCAGGCAAAGTGCTCATTGTAGTTGATGGTTTCGTTGATCTGATTCACTGGGTTCCCTGCAGGAAAGAGACATGTTTCTGTTCTGCAGCAGCTCAAGGAGACCGAGCACATGGGGAAGGGGAGCTGGGAAGAGCTGCTCAGTCACCCAAGGGCAGGGCACTTTTGCTGAGCTTACCTCCCCTCTGTCCTGCCAGCCTGCCCCGGGGGAGCTGAAAGACCCCAGTGTCTCCCCCTCCTACTCACGCTTGACTTGAAGACCAGGACTCACCAACTAGCGTGATATTGACCCCCGCCAAGCCGACATGCAGGCCGACGTCTGCGTTCACCATGGCACGGCTGAAGGATTTATAGGAGGTGTTCACCGTCACCCGGCCGATCTCCCAGTCCCTGGTGAAGTTAACACCTGTGAAGACGGCAGTAAACAGACATAGCCCCTGTGCTACTGAACCAGCCATTGGCTGTGCACAAAGAGCGAGTGACAAACTCCTTGTCTCCATGGCAGCAGCCAAGCGCCTGTACATCAGGGGTGTGCACTGAGAGCACTCTAACATAGGGCTGTCCTGTAAATGCGCTATGTAGATCCTGCAGGCGGGCAGCGGTGCTAGTATGCCAACTAGATACCTTCCACAGCATGACAGCAGGGTCTACGTGGGGCAGTCAGAGCACAGCCCCATCCCAGTGTGATCTCCATGAGTCTGTCCTGCTCTGCTGACCCAGAGGTCACAGTGCGTCCTGCCCGTCCCAGCCCCAGTATGGAGAGCCTCACGCCCTGGCGGAAGACTCACCATCAGTGTTTGCCCCTGGTGAGGGAGGCGACTTCACTCAGCACAGAGCAGGCCAGGGGTAGCTAGGCTGGGGAAGGGCACTGGGTTGTGCGTGGACATGGGGGGAGCTAGGCTGCTTGTAGGGGCAGTGGAATTTGGGTGGAGGGTTGTTTGTATGAGGCACTGGTTTTGGGGGGATGGGGCTTCGGGTGAACATGAGCAAAAGCCAGCTGGCCTCTGTGTTGCCCTTGAGCCCCAGAGCATTGCTGGGGAGCCTGACTGACAAATGCATGACTTCAGCTCACCTCTGGGTGGGATTTCACTTTCTGGCCCCTGTGTGAATAACCTGCTGGTCACATGCAGGGGGCGAGCGCTGGCAGCCAGCCCTGAAGGGTTTATTTACCTTGAGATGTGCGTCACCGAGCGCTGGCGGTGGCCTGGCCACCGCTCACAACTTCTGCGCAAGTATGCTCAAATCCTGCCCATCCGTCCCAGCCCCGGTGCTGACTTTCATTTTTCCCAGTGGGTGCTCCACCCCTGCTCTGCCCCAAGGCCCCGCCCTGACTCCCCCTCTTCCTGGCCTCGCTCTGCCTCTTCCTGCTCCCACTCCACCCCCTACCCCAAGGCCCCCCGCCATTCCCCAAGCACCTCCTGCCAGCTGCCGAACAGCTGATTGGTGGCCCCACCAAACAGCTGTGGCTGGTAGGCGCTGAGCACCCCCTATTTTTAATATGGGTGCTTGAGCCCTGAAGCACCCATGGAGTCGGCGTCTCTGGCTCCAGCATCTCCACTCACTGAATGTCCGCGGTCTCGTCTCTGAGAGCTGCCCTTTCCCTGATGCTGCCATGCTGAGTGCCAGGAGGATGGCACCGTGCTGCTGGGACACCAGGGCATTGCAGCCCTGCATGCCTGAAAGGGAGCTCACTGAGCCCAAAGGGAAAGGGCTGGATCGATAGCCTGAGGGACTGCAATTCCCTCGGGATCCGTAGATCACAACTCCCCGCGCAACCTTCCCCACCCCCACCCCACAACCCTGCCCTAGAAAGGCTGTGTTCAGGAGGCTGTGGCAATTCTCGGCACACCTATCGGCCCAGGCCTCTCTGACGAGGCGCAACAGAGGGTCCCGCTGAGGTGCTGGTGTTTGTGATGCAGACGCTTTCATGATTAGGGTCCCCCAGCAGATGTCCAGCGGCAGTGGGCCTTGTGTTCTGTCAGTGCTGGAGATGACCCCTGGAGAAGAGCTGCTTGAATGACTTGTTGCAAATAATTTATCCTACCAGGGGCCAGCCGCTCCACTGCTCGCTAACTGCACTGCTGGAGCCAGCGCCTCAGAACGTTAGTCAAAAAAGGGGTTGAGTCGTCTTCTTTCCCCGCAGAGTATTCAATGGGACACCCCCACTTCCTTGCTCTTCATCAACCTTTGCTCTTCCTCTCCTCTCTACCGGGGATTGTTTCTTGCTATTTCCCACTTTGGTCCAGCCTCTCTGCCTGAAGGGGCAGATGACTACGGGGAACCGGGGCGTGGCAGCAAGTACTCACTGAGAATCACTGCTCCAATGAAGAGGCTGGTGACCACTCGCAGCAGCCAGAAGAACCTCTGTAGGGAGGACAGGACAGATCAGGAGCCAGCCATGCTCCCCTTTCTAGTCTGTGAACTCAACAGAGCCCAATGGCAGAACCAGAGAAGTTCTGTTCACTTCATGGTTCCTGCAGGCCAGGGCTGGCCAGAAATTTCTGATCAAAACATTTTTCCTTCAGAAAACAGGGCTTCCTTGAAATCACCATTTTCTGCAGGAAAAGATTGATTTCAGAGGGATTTTCCAATGGGAAAATCAAAACAAACAAGTTCAGTTAGAAACCTCAACCAGAAACAAATCATAACGTTTTGGAACCTGCCCCAATCCTGAATAGGGTGACCAGATAACAAGTGTGAAAAACCGGGACACATTTTGGGGGGTGTGGGGTGGGATAGTTGCGTATATAAGAGAAAGCCCTTAATATCGGGATGGTCCTGATAATATCGGGATGGTCCTGATAATATCGGGACATCAGGTCACCCTACTCCTGAGCCCCAGATTAACTGCAGTGGAAGTGGTAGAGTCTGAAACAAACTGAGATGGAACAGGAAACTGCAACTCCCATGAGTCACTGCGGCAGCTCCCTCACAGGGAAAGACTGCTGTGCATCATGGGAGATGCAGTCCAGCTATGGCATGGGGCCTCTAGGGGAACGTGGTTGCGGAGGGGCACAGACCTACAACCCCCTGAGGCACTGCAGTTGCACAGGCCAAAGGAGCATTCTGAAATGTTTTTACCTAGGGAAGTTGAAACCTTTCAGCGGGTTGAAAATGAGGCAGTAGGGTTCTGTTTCCACGTTCCCAAATGGAATTTTCCTGAACTTTTCAATTCATAGAAGTTTAAACATTGCAACATTTTGTCCCAATTCAGGAAGAAAATGTATGTCACAATATTGGAATCTGACACCAGACGGGAAACCTGTTGGTCAATCAGGTCTAATGTAGGCACACGTGACCAGGGCTATTGTATTTTATACTAGTGTTGGGGACAGTCTGAGGTCATAGTGAAGGTTTGGCTTTGGAGAAGGAGGCAGGGGTGTGCTGGGTGGGGTTCCTTTGCTACAAGGCCAGTGCGTTCCTTGTGGAGGTGTGAGATTAACCAATAGCACATGGGGTGTCGAGGCCTGTGAAGTGTGGCTCTCTTCACTGAAGTTCTTGTTTCTCTGAGGTTGCGTGGGTGGGTTTCACAGCTCAGCTGTGGGATGGTGGGACAGATACCCCCAGAGCTAGAGCTGGGCAAACGCTGAAAATCTTGGATCTGGGCCTGAATGTTCCTCATGAGTCTGGCAGTTGGTCTAGACCTCCATGAGATGGGGCCAGACATGGAGCTTGGAGCCAGGTCCAGGCTCCAGGCCCACCTCTAGATAACACCTCAGACATTAAAGAGCCCATGAAAGCAGGCTTCTGGCCCAGTCTCCTGGGCCAGGCTAGCCCCCTCCATGCTGCTTTTCATTAGGAGGAGTGCCCAGAGGCATTTCCCCTAGTCAAAGTGGCTGCAATAGCCCTTCTAGTTCCCTGGATGGTACTAGCGACTCGGTTACTGGGGGAGTGATGTGTCCCCCTGGGGTCTCATACACACTGAGTGTTTCGCTGTCTCTCTGTGGGGGAGGGGAGGGCTCTCCGCTTCCTCAGCACTTTAGTGGGTTGTTCTAGTGGCCAGATGGCTGCTCACGCCACCTGCAGGCCCCAGAGCGCCTCCCCAGCACACGAGTTCAATAGCCTCTGCCCCTGGAGAAGTTCACCCATCCAGAGACAGTGTCAGCTGTTCGGTGCCATCGTGGCCTATCCGTCTGTGCCACATGCTCAGTGGGGGAGCTCTGAATCCACCAGCCAGGAGGAAAGGGGCGAACTCCCCCTTGCTTTTAGCCTAGGATGGGGAGCTGTGCATCCCCCACCCCCTTCACCGAATTCCTGCCCTTACCCCTTTGCCCCGGATTCCAGGCAGGATGAGAATGAACGTGGCCAGCACGGTGAGGAACACGGAGATGATCACGACCCAGGTCGTGTTAAAGGGGAAAGGTGTCCTGGTGTTGGGGTAGAAGGGGAAGGAGCCATCGAGCAAGGTCATCACAGTGCCTGGGAGAGGCAGGAGATCTACAGACACAACATGAGCAGCGAGTGAAACGAATGCTTCTGGCTATTCCTCCCCACAGAGCAGGGACACACTTCCCCCTCTCTGGAGAGCAGAGGAAATATACCCTGGGATACCAGCCCGGCCTTCTCCAGCTCTGCCGGAGCCCCTAAGTCCCAGCCCACGGCCCCCTGCTATCCCAGCTCTGCTCCTGCCCCCCAGCTCTGCCGGTGCCCCTCAGTCCCAGCCCACAGCCCCCTGCTATCCCAGCTCTGCTCCGGCTCCCCAGCTCTGCCGGCACCCCTCAGTCCCAGCCCACAGCCTCCTGCTATCCCAGCCCTGCTCCCCCAACTCTGCCAGCTCCCCTCAGTCCCAGCCCACAACCCCCTGCTATCCCAGCCCTGCTCCCTCCCACCAGCTCTGCCAGTGCCCCTCAGTCCCATCCCATGGCCCCCTGCTATCCCAGCCCTGACCCCCCCAGCTCTGTCAGTGCCCCTCTGTCCCATCCCACAGCCCCCTGCTATCCCACCCCTGGACCCTGTTGTATTAATTTAGATGGAATATAAGGGCCAAAGATGCTATCACAACTCAATTATTGTTCAACATTAACCAGTTTTCAACAAGGCACGGGGTTTGGTACGCAGAGACACTTGGCCTGCTCAAGCTCATGGCAAACGCACCATTCAACAGTATTTTTACCTTTTATTAAGAATACAGAAAAGAAGGACATATAGTTAAAGTCTTTGAAATGTGACCTGTTTAGTAAGGCTTGTAGTTTAATGACCTTTGTTGTTCCCTTTTCCTTTAGCTAGGGTTACTGTATTTCAGGTTCCCAAAAAGAGGACACTGCCAGAGGGGCAGGGAGCGGGAGAGGGAGTGGGACATGGGGTACAGTTGTGGAAGGGGGTGTACTAGGAGGGGTGCCTGGGATGGGGGTTGGAGGGGGTACCTGCAGCCTCACACTCGAGGTGGGGGGCAAAAACAACAAGGAGTCCGGTGCCACCTTAAAGACTAACAGATTTATTTTGGCATAAGCTTTCATGGATAAAAAACCACTTCTTCAGATGCATGGAGTGAAAATTAAAGATACAGGCATAAATATACTGGCACATGAAGAGAAGGGAGTTATCTTACAAGTGGAGAACCAATGTTGAAGGCCAATTCAGTCAGGGTTTATGTGGTCCACTCCCAATAATTGATGTGGAGGTGTCAATATCAAGAGAGGGAAAATTGCTTTTGTAGTGAGCCAGCCACTCCCAGCCCCTATTCAAGCCCAAATTAATGGTGTTAAATTTGCAAATGAATTGTAGCTCTGCAGTTTCTCTTTGAAGTCTGTTTTTGAAGTTTTTTTGTTGAAGGATGGCTACTTTTAAATCTGTTATTGGATGTCCAGGAAGATTGAAGTGTTCTCCTACTGGCTTTTGTATGTTACCATTCCTGATGTCTGATTTGTGTCCATTTATTCTTTTACATAGAGACTGTCCAGTTTGGCCAATGTACAAGGCAGAGAGGCATTGCTGGCACATATCACATTAGTGGATGTGCAGGTGAATGAGCCCCTAATGGTGTGGCTGGTGTCGTGGGGTCCTATGATGGTGTCGTTAGAGTAGATATGGGGACAGAGACAGCAAGGGGTTTGTTACAGGGATCTGTTAGAGGTTGGGGGCATGTCACGGCAGCAGGACGGCTGGTGCAGGATGGCTGGTCAGGACGTCTCTCAGGATGAGGATGAAGAAGGCCCAGGGTCCCAGGAGACAGTGGGGTGGCAGCCATAGATTGGTGCAGCTTGCTCCATTAGTCAATTTTTCCCCACAGTCTCTTTCTTTAAAGACCTCCCAAGGTGATGGTGGGAGAACAGCCCTTCCCCTCATTATTTGTCCACCAATTAGGCCTAATTTCCAACACACCGATTTTGGTTCATTGCTTTTCAATCTCACACTGTTCTTGTTTACCAAGCATGATCTCAACACAGTCCTTGAGTTATTTCAGGGGGCCTTTTTGTATGGACTAATTCAGTCTTGTCTGCTTTCGTGCTTTTTCCCATCAACATCTGCTGTTACCGGGCCATCTTATGAATTTACGCTCACTTCTGACAGTTAAGCTCACAATTATGGGAAATGTGTAGGCCCAGTGATCACAACAGCCCCGGCACAGCACTGCCAGCGTCCCTCAGACCAACCTGCAGCCCCTCTGCTATCCCAGCCCTCACCCAGTTCTGCTGATGCCCCTCACCCAACCCACAGTCCTGTTGCTATGCAGTGCAAATGACTGCCCCCAACTGCTCTGCCAACGCACCTCAGTGCTGACCCGTTATTGACCAAAACCGGCCCTGGAGATAGAGAGCTCTGTGTGTGTTACATACTGACTAGCTCTGGGCGGGATTACGGACCATAATGCCATGATGATGACCTGTAAAGCCAGCCACATCAGGAAGAGTACCTCCTCAAGAGCTTTAAGAGACTGTCATGCTTTTCGACAGGGCCACAGGGGGAAAAGGCAGGGCAGGGGAGGTTCCAGTACTCCTGCTCGAATCTCCAGTTTTTAAATATTACGAAGTTGGCCACCCTAGGCAGGGGGTGAAGTTCATGCTCAGTGAATCACTTCACTCCCAGATAGGTCTTTCCACAGCTCTGAAATGGTCCTGCTCACTAAAACTCCTCTTTTCAGGGACTCAAAATGCCTAGACTGAACAAGCCATGTTTCAGTAAAACGTGGTTTAAAAAACCATGTATCTTGTGAGTCCCGTCAATAGACATATCAGAGTCTCAAAACGGCTCATCCATATCGCCTGAAATTTGAGGGGAAAAACCCCCAACCATAAAAATTGCACAATTTGAGGTGGAAACAGCCTTTGCTGAGGGTTTCCAAAAGCAGCCAGTCAGGTCCATCGGTATAGTGGAAAGCAAAAAGCCTCCCGAACCATGGGCGGGGGCTGTCTATGTCTGGTAGCCCTGGTTTGGGCCCATGCTCTGGCTGCTTCATGGGCCAGCTTCTCAGGACAGCTCAGCATTCTGGGTTGGAGATATGGGCTCTGGGCACTTCCGAAAAGCTGGTCCGAGGTGTGGGCGCTGAGCACGCAGAGATCTGCCCACCCTCTACCCTGCAGATTTACAGACTACAGGCAGTGAGTCACTCTGTGCATATGCTGCCAGCCTGTCCTCCATGAGTCACAAATGGAGGTGCCGCCGGTCAATAAAGGGAAACTAGTAAGTCATCATGGGAACAATTTTGTCACGCCTACCCAGAACCCCAGAGACATAGCACTAGGCTGCAGAACTCCCTCAAAGCGTCTTCGCACATCTGAACCACCTACTCCCTCATCCTCTGGGAAATCGTCTTTCCTGGCATTCACAGGCAAGAGAGGCCGGGGCCTAGGGCAGGGTGGGCACACGTCCAGAGAGGCAAATTTACTTCACTTGGGCCCAGCGCAGTGCCAGGGCAAATGCCCTGCCTGGTTCGGTCATGAGCACAAAGCGACTGGGAGAGGAGGGGAAACACGGTGCTCTCAGGACCATGCACATTTCAGCCAAAGAACAAGGGGCGGCTGAGAGCGCCTCCAAGCCGGCCAGCATGATAAAATGCTCAACTATATTATACTGTTCAGCCACTAGGTGGCACCGTGCCTCAAATGCCTTATTTAAAGGCCCCTCAGCCATGCCTGGAAGAGCCTTAAAGAAAGAATCCAATGATGGACACATCTGGGACGCGTAAGCCAGCCCCGATCTGGTACTGGAGCATGACAGCCAGTGTCTCCTGCCAACTCCATGGAGACCAGCTCAGGTCTCTGCTCCTGTGCTGTGCCCCCACCAGACTGCAGCCTGCCCTTGGGTCCAGGCTGGGGGTGCTAGGATAGGGGGAGCCAAAACAGCACAATCCGCCCTCCCTCCCCGCATTTATTAACATTCGCTGAATGTTCTTGCTGTAGCTTAAAGCCCTGGGCCTGAGGGGCTTGTTGGGCCTGTGCCATTCAGCCCCAAGGCAGTGCTGAGCCGGCCATTCCAGGTTCTAGGTGAGGGGCCCTTTTCCTTGTATTGTCACTGAGCTCTCCCTGCCGCTTCCCTGCAGCAGTGCTCAGTGCTCAGAGGAGACGGGTGATTCTGAGGTGCAGTGAGTGACACCCCCCCCCTCATTGGCCCCACAGCTCAGAAGTTTGATCATGCCACAGGTGCCTGCTCAGGAGTATATGGCTCTAGGGAAGCAAGACTGCAGCTCCCCCCCCCACCCACATACAGAGCAGCCCCCATCACCACCGCAGCGAGGCACTTAGTTCCCATGGGCAGTTAGTTGCCAGCACCCCTAGCAAAGGGGGTGTCCCAGAAGCTCTGCTCTGCCTGCAGAAGTGCCCACGTCCCCCAGCGCGCCAGGCCTGGCTCTCCCACGCTGTGTCTGGGAGAAGTACACAGAGGCAGCAGCGATGCACACTGACTTACCCGTCTCTGCTGCTCACCAGCAGCCAGCTGGGCTGCTGAGCAGTGGTTCCACACGCGGCCGAGCGCTGGCTGGAGAACCAGAGCTGCTCTCCCTCCCTCTATATAGGAACTCCCTGGGCAACAGGCAGGCTGCCAGGCCTGCGCGTCTTAGCTGTGCTTTTCCCCATGGCACATGCCTCCTGCACTCCAACAGCAGCAGGTTGCTGGAGTGTGTCAGGGAAGCACCAGCCCCACCCACACCTGAGCAACATCTTCCTGCGCTGCAGTTACCCACCCCTGCTCCAAGCCCGGCGCAGACAGGAGGCAGCAGAGCCACAGACATGACCGCCCCACCTGCTGCAGCAGTGAGCACCCTCTGGGTGCTGGGGGCCTGCTGGGAGCCTGCTGGGAGAGAGGGGAGAGGCATGTTCCAAACTCTCCGCCCTGCCCCCGCTGGCCCCTTTGGCTGAACTGGGAGATTCCAAGCTGGCTTATGAGTTAGTTTCAGACAAGCAAAAAGCTAGATGGAGAAAAGTTCCAGTTGCCTTTTTCAATGAGCCTTCAGAAAAGGTTCAGAGAAGGGCAACTAAAATTATTAGGGGTTTGGAACGGGTCCCATATGAGGAGAGATTAAAGAGACTAGGACTTTTCAGCTTGGAAAGGAGGGAAAGGAGCTTTTCAGCTTGGAAAGGAGACTAAGGGGGGATATGATAGAGGTATCTAAAATCATGAGTGGTGTGGAGAAAGTGAATAAGGAAGTTATTTACTTGCTCCCATAATATAAGAACTAGGGGCCACCAAATGAAATTAATGAGCAACAGGTTCTTCTTCACTCAGCGCACTGTCAACCTGTCTTCACTTAGCGCACCTTGCCTGAGGAGGTTGTGAAGGCTAGGACTATAACAGGGTTTAAAAGAGAACTGGATAAATTCATGGAGGTTAAGTCCATTAATGGTTATTAGCCAGGATGGGTAAGAAATGGTGTTCCTAGCCCCTGTTTGTCAGAGGGTGGAGATGGATGGCAGGAGAGAGATCACTTGATCATTATCTGTTAGAGAGATCACTTCCTCTGGGGCACCTGGCATTGGCCACTGTCAGTAGACAGGATACTGGGCTGGATGGACCTTTGGTCTGACCCAATATGGCCATTCTTATGTTCTTATGAGCCCATTTGGGGGCAGCTGAACTCCCCTCAGACCCTGCCCAGCACAGGCTCCATCCCTAAACCCAGGGTGAGGGTGTGCAGCATAGGTGTTGATCCAGCACCGTGTCAGTGAGACAACTTGGACTGCCAAGGCCCCCGTGCTGCATGTTACACATGGGGCCAGTCCTGCTTTCACTTCCAACAGCCTCACGGACTGGGATCAACCTGGGCTCCTCTCTCCCTGTCTGAGAGCAGAGTCTGGCCCTGGGGTGAGCTGGTGAGAGAGCCGGGGGAGGGGGAAGTGACGCTGTAACTAGCATCATTTGGCATTCAGCAGGGGTGCCACATGACATGCTGGGGGGTGCAGATGAGGTGTCATGGGAAAACTACCCAGTGGACCAATGAAGGAAGTCCTCAGCCTTGGCTCACAGCAGGGCTGCCCACTCTCGTGACTGTATTATGAGTCTTGTGATAATTATTATGCTTAAGGCCCCAGCTCCTGGAGTCATGAGAATCTCAGCTTTCATAGTGGGGGAAAAAGTAAATGTCTAGCCCTGGTGGTTGCGGAGGAAAGTTGGAAACCGTGACCCACGGCTCAGAAGCCAGAACACAGTCAAAAGAAACCCAGCATGAATAATTTTTAAAACCTCATGATTTTGAAGTCAATTTCATGCTTTTAGGTGCTTGATTCATGATTTTTTAATGATTGGGGTTGGCGTCGCAGTCACAGCCTGCAGCCAGTGGCTGGTTCTGCTCTGCCCACGCCACCCTCCAGCAGGGAAGTTGCACCAGTGTAACCCCAGCACTGAGGCATGACTTAAGCCTTCTCCCTGTTGCCTTCTGCTTGGATGGGATCTCCTCTTTCACTTTAGGGGCATGGGTCCTGTATCTTGGCACCTGGTGCCTCCACCTCAGGGGGACTCCTCCCAATGCCTGGGACATATGGGGTGCTGTCCCCTAAGAAAAGATTCCTACCAAATAATATACTAGGAGCATAGTCCAATACACAGGAAATAAAATAATGATCAGAATCCCCAAAATAACAATACAACAATGGGGAGAACTTTATTAGGTACAGGGAACAAAGGATAAGGAAAGAACAAGAGTAACTAGAATAATAAAAAAGCAGTAATACCTCAACCCTTCCCGCTTCCAACACCTACAACTGGCCTAAATCACCCCGCTCCCTCCCAGCACCCACCTACGCAGACAGAAGGGGCAGTGCAGCACTGCAATCAGTGGCCAACTTAAAACCCTGAGCAGAATAAATAGACATAGGATTTCTTACACAGTCCCTAGTCTGTAGTCCAATGGACGGTTAGGTTGGCTCTTGGCAGCCTCACCTGGATTCGCTCCTCAGCCTCCAGTGTTGCTGGTCTCTGCTGGGCTGACACTTTTAGGACCCAGCACCAGAGCTCAATTTCCCCTCGGGTAGGAATGGGAAATCAGTGAGGACCTCCCTGGTTTCAATGTTTCTCTTTCTGCTCCACTCCAAACAGCCACAACAGAAAGTAGAACCAACCCTTTTGTCTCCGAGTTCTGGCATATGATTGGTTCTTGCAATAGCTTCTGCTTCTTCCATCTCTGCTGTGGGCTCTCGGTGACAATGGAAGTGGAGTCCTGAGCCTCTGCCACACTTAACACTGTGGTGAGACATATGGGGCACCTATGGGGCATGCTCAGGGGCACCTCTCTAGTCTATAGCCCCTGGGAATTCAACCCAGAGGCTCCCAGGGAAACAACTGCCATGAGCTCCAGGCTGCTGTTGGGGTTTATTTTGGCTCTGCAGGGCACTCGGATGGAGAGCATGTCCATAGGAATTATGCTGACCCAGAGTACTTGTGCAGTGGGAGCTTGCAGTCAGAACAGACAGGCAGACAGGGCTTTTTACCCAGTGGGGCGGACATGGGAAAAACACAGCGAATGGCATTTCTCCTTGTTCTTTGTCAGGGCTTTTAGTAGCACAGTGCTACAATTCTCTGTCTGGCTGTGGCCTGATTCTGCGGCTCTCGCTCACTGGGAGCAGGGCTGACTCATGCAGAGAGTCACGCAGATATCCCCATTGGGGTGTGTCAGGGCAGGCTGCTCCTGCACACCACATAGCCACAAGCTTCTGGGGTCGCCCCCACCCCTGGACCCACTCTGACCCACTGCAAGCCATGGAGCAGCTTGATAACTCTTCCTGGCAACCCTGCCTGCTCAGTTCCAAAGCCGCAGCATGGGGGCCAGGCTGGTCAGTCATCCCGCAACACTGTGCCCGCGTGCACTGGGGGAGGAAGGCACTCTCGCCCCCCGGAAGAGATCTCAGCATCTGGTAAGGGTGGCAGGTGCTATGCAGAAAGAAGCATGTTATGCTACAGCCCAGCAAGAAAGAAGAGATTTCTGGGGAATGACTTTATTGCCCTATTTCTGTAAGGTCCCAGGCTGACCCTGTCCGATTCCAAACACTGATTCCACGGGACTCTGACAGGCGCTGCTAATCACCTAGCCTCACTTCCCCAAAACAGGTGTGTACAGGGTCTGTGGCAGCAGGGGGAGATTTCTGAGGCCCAGCTACTACCCACCCCATTGTCTTGAATCCTCTTGAATTACTGCCCAATCTCTGGGACAGGTAAGAAACAATGGGATATAGTTGGGGAGAAATAAACAACCCAGCAAGATGCAGTTCTGGGCTGCATGTGCCAAGGCATCAAGTGTTGGAACAGAAGGAGAAGTCCCTTTGCACAGATACCACACCTGGGATGCTCAGCTCCAGCCAGAGGATGCCAACAGATTGGAGGAGCACGGAGAAGAGAAAGAAAGAAAGAAAGAAAGAAAGAAAGAAAGAAAACAGGTTTGGGGACTGATGGGGTGGAGTGAAAGGACAGATTAGAGCTAAGGACACACTCGCTGGGCTAGTGATACCTAAAGGGTGCTCTACCTGTTTACACTTTGTGGAAGGGTGCAAAGCCTGAGCCAGGAGAGGAATTACTGAGGGGTTATATGTGGTGACTAGGCACGATGGAGTGAGAGGAATTAAGAGAATGAAAATGTAGCTGGATACTAGGGGAAATATCTGAGCAGTGAGATGTATCAGGCTGTGGGACCATCGTGCTAGGGCAGGGGACATCACTGATTAAACATGCTACAGCCCAGGAAAAAGCACTGTAGGGAAGAATTCCCAGAGTCCAGACACAAAGAGCAGTTCTCTGAAGCCTCAGTCAGGATCGGTCACATCTGGAACTTGTCCAGTGCATATAAAGCCGACTTTTTCTGTGTGAAACAGCTGACCCTGCTGGCTCAGAAAACTGAGTCACCAGCAGAATAGAAAGAGAAGGAGGCTGTGATGGGTTCCCCCCAGTGTGCCACCTGGAACTGGGGTACCACTGAGCCCTCTCATCTACCAGCCTGGGCTCCCTCTCACATTGTGCTGCTGTGACAAGTTGCAATGCCCTCCAGCCTGCACTTTCACCAGCATTCACACAGGTAGGGACATACCCAGCTGCAGTTACACGCAAGCTCTCTGACCACCAGCTTCCCAGCCTGGGATCCCAGAGCAGTACTGTCCTGCCCTGGTCAAATCTGGCCAGTATATGGGTTTAACACCAGTCTGTCTCTCCCTCAATGTGAAGAGAACAATGCACACTTGTGGTAACCAAGCTGAGATTTTCCCTAGACACTTTAGTCAAAGGCACACTGGTTTGGATTAAAACTTAAAATAAATTTATTAACTACAAAAAGATAGATTTTAAATTATAGCAAACAGGTCAAAACAGATTACCTAGTAAATAAACAAAACCACAAGCTGATCTTAACATACTAGATAGGTAGGATATGAATTAGAAAATTCTCACCCTGAGTGATAAACAGACTGGCAGATTCTTAAGGCATAAGCTGCCTTTGCTTTGCAGCTTGGGTTTCACAGGTTTTCAGACACAAGCAAGCAATCCCTTTAGCCTGGATCCAGCACTTCCCTCAGTTCAGTCTTTGTTCCTCAGGTGTTTCCAAGTGTGTTGTTGAAGGGAGAGTGAGGTACCATCATGATGTCACTGTCCCCCAGCCCTTTTATATCTTCTTCCCACTTGCTGGAAAGTTCTTTTGCTGTGACCTGGGTCAAACAGTTCCCATTATGTAGTGCTATCTCTGGGAGGTTTCTATTGTACACAGTCCTTGGGGTAATCCTTGCTCTTGTGTGCATGTCCTCAATAAGCCATTAACATTGTTTGACCTTTTTACTGTTGTACCTGAAAGGCTGCTTGTGGGTGTTTTCAATCTTACAACATGTTTCAGTAACACACACATAGCCAAATTTCATAACTTCATGCACAACAGGAGCACATACAATCCAGTGAGATATTAATGTCTAGCAGATCAAGACTTCTAGAATGATACCTCACAAGGCATGCTTTGTACAAAACATATCCTAATTACATGACAGTGGTGAATACTGGGGTTCCAGGGTGTCACAGAGGTATCAGCAAGCTGGTCTCCCAGAAAACAGGCATTAGTCACGGGGTGCTGCAGGAACCGGAGCCTGGCCTTGCTTTGCTTATTCCTAGCAGCATTCTGGAAGTCGGGCTGTCAATAGAAGTCATGGAGTCCAGTTCCTAGCTGCTATTCATTTAAATGGCAAGAACCTGAGCCAAGCAAAAAAAAAAAAAAAATCCCAAACAAATTCCAGGGGAGGCAAAGGGGTTGCCCTGGCAGAACCAGGCCTTGGAATGTTATTCTTTGTGTGTTGTCCACAAAGACATCATCACTCACAGCCCTCATAAAAACCTGTGTCAGACACAAAAATAACAGGAAAATTCCAATTCTTCTTCCCTTTTCTAAGTGAAGAAACAGAGCAGACAGCAATGGAGGAAGAATGGGCCAGTGGCAAAGGCACCAGCAGAGGAGTGAGGGTTCAGTGCTCTCCCCTGGGACCTTGAGCAAGTCTCTGTGGCTGAGGCTGTAAAGCTGTGATACAGCCCTCACTCACAGGGGTGTCGGGAAGAAAGGTGCATTCCAGACTGCGAGGTGTTCAGTGCGCCGGATACATACCTTGCTCCAGTTTTCAAAGCAACCCAAGGGAGTTAGAATTTGAATTTGGACACTGATCCCTTTGAATTTGGACACCTGACTCAGGCTCCATGAAAAGTCCACCCTGAAATAGGATTTCCCTGACATTGGGTCTGAACACACACATGCTCTCTCTGAAGCATAATCTGCACACCCACAGGGCTGTGAAGTTATGAACCAGGAGTAATGGGTCAGGTTGGGGGGGCGGCCAGGGCTGGGAAAAGGGTCCCAGGGCCGGCCACGCACAAACACCACCCCTCCCCTATAGGGGGCCAGAGTTAACCCCTGGACCAAGCCCCACACTTCACAACAGCACAAGACTTTTATCAAACCCAGGCACAGCCAGGAGCAGACCCACGCCTGGAACTCGAGCTGGGGTTACACAGACTCCCCTCCCATTCCCCACCTGGCTAGACACACAGACTCTGTGCCCCATGCCAATGCAATCCCCTCCCCGCTGTGGGCCGGACCCACCTCTCCATGCACTCTGCTCTGGTGCTGGCATGTGAGGGGAGCCCAGGCTGGTGGGGTGAGTATGTGGCCTCACCTCCTGTCAGCTCCAGGCTGAGCATTTCTAACAGTCCCCTTTTGCCAGCAGCTGGCTCTCACTCCTGCTCCTTCCCTTGTCTCTTCTCTTCCAATCTCCCTGGGCTGGGCTTTTCCCACACCACTTATTCACTCAAACCCTCCCAAAGTTAATGAGGGGTGTTTGACTGGCACCCATCCCCCAGGCAATCAGGTTTGTGCACAATAGTCGGGCAGGGGAGGGGTGAGCTCTCTCCCCAGCTCCATAAATTGGATGCAATGGAACAAAGCAACTTCAGAGATCTCTGGGAGCCTGCAATCCTCTTGTATTAGTGCATCTTTACATACCCTATTGGACAAAGCACAGGACAACGTAGTTCAGGGAATCTGGTCTTGGCCAGTTATTGTGTGCGCACGGATGGGGGACACAGACTTGCCCTGTGTGAATGCACTGAGTCTATGACCACACTATGTTTTAAATAATCCTTTCATTGTAATTCTCCATATATTTCTGTTGCTATCCAAGAGCAGAGGGGCAGATCCTCCCCTGGCATAAATTAGCATTGACTTTAGTGAAGTTACAACAGTCTACACAAGCTGGGGACTGGTCTCGCGCCTGGTTGTGGCTCACGTACCATGTTTGCAGTCACAAGCTTTTTAAGCAAAGAGCATGTCACCTATTCACGGTTCAGATTCTGCAGAGGCCTCTCTTTCATCACAGCAGCCTGCGTTGTTTTTGGTCAGTTATGGGTAATAGTACACTTATAGATCATTTCGTGTACGTCTTTGGAAAGAGACAAATGACAGCTCCAAAGCATTTCACAGGTAATAAAATCACCGGGTCAGTTCAGCTATCGTGGAAAGAGGCAAGCAGCCAAGGTAGGGAAGAGTGGGACACTTGCATGATGATGCTGAACTGCCCAAGCAGAGTCCCGTGCTCGGTCCGCTGGTCCTTTATCCACTCAATTACCTCGAGGCCTGTGCTTGACTTCAATGGAACAAAATGGAAGCATGTGTTTAAGTGCCGTCCTGAACAGGAATGGATTTAAACAAGTACTTAATTGCTTTCCACAATGCCCTTGATTTTGCATTAATTCCAGTAGGGCTACTCCAGCATAGTGCTCTTTAGCCTGAATAAAGATGACAAAATCAGCTGCCATGCATGTGCCAGGAATCTCCCTATGGCTGCTTGGCCCTCTTCCAATTTCGCCCCTGGGATCTCCAAGGTTGGTGATGCTGTGGGTCAGATAGAGCCTATCTTACGCAGGGCGAATTGAATCCGCGCCATAGTGAAGCTAGCCGAAAGGCCGAGTGCCTCTGGAGGGCCATGGGCGAGATGACTGCCATATTTCGTATTGCAGCCTGCATGAGGCTTCAGCTGGGCCTGAGCAGTGCCAGCTCAGAAGCCCAGCCCTTTTCCCAGAGGGGAGCTCTCCGAGAAATGGATGACGAGGCCGTCCTGCGGCTGCAGCCCAAGCTAATCGCAATGGCAGCTCAGGCACTAGCCCCAGGTAATTTCTGCCTCTGGCAGCGAGTGAGCTGCGTTGTCCAGGAGGAGACAGTGTGCAGGGTGTGCCATAGGGTGACGCAGGCGTTCCGTCAGCAGCAGAGCTGGGCCGACAATTCCAATGAAATTAGCTTCTCCTGTTTGTGAATTGCACTGGCTAATTGTACCAGTTTATTCACCAGCCAACAGCTGTTCAGTTTGAGCAAACGTGGGTGGTTCCCCCAATCCGTACTGCCAGAGTGGGCTGGGGATTGGCCACCGAACTGGGGCTTAGGAGACCCGGGTTCTGGGCCTGCTGGGTGATCATGGGTGGATCATGCACTCTCTTTTAGTGCCATTCTCTGCCTCATCCATTTCTCTTGTTTGCTCTTCAGGGCAGAGGCTGTCTGTCCGTGTGTCTGTACAGTGCACAGCACAGTGGGCTCTGGATCTCCGCTAGTGCAATATACATGATAATAATAATTAGGCATTTCTTAGCCAAGAAATAGGCCAGGTCACCTAAGTCACATGATATTGTTTCCCCTCCCTTGCTGGATGACTTTGCCATCATAAAATACATCAGTGCCCATCCAGCATGGATTGCTATCTGTGAGCTCCCTGCCCGCATGAGCCTTACAGGTGTCACAGCCTCCTCAGCAGTAATTAGCAGCTAGGAAAACCACTTGGTTTCCCCCCCACAATCACCAGTCTCTGCAAAGTAGTGTGGGGCACCCCTGGGAAGCCCATGAGCCAGCTCAGCACAGGAACAGGACTGTTGCCTGGCCTGCTGCTCCAGCCTTGGGGAGAGCTTGGCTTTTACCCCGTACGGGGGCTGTGACAGAGCTGCCCAGTACAGATGCCACTCTAGGGGAGAGTGCTACAGCTACACAGCGGCCAAATCACTGCAATATCGCTGTAGAGAGAGGGGCAGCAAACCCTGAGTCTCCTAAAGGAAAAGGTGGAGGCCACATTGCTTAAGTCACGTCCAGCTGAACTGGACAAAGCGCTGACAGACTGTCTCGGGATGACCCCAGGGTGCTGACCCTGGAGGGGATGGCCAAGGGGATCCACATAGATCTTTCCCAACCGCGCAGTCAGGGCTCCTCTGAAGCATGCAGGGCTTCCAGTGGTCCCAATAAAGTGTGCGTGGGGTGGGGGGGTGGGGTGTCTCTCAGCACCTGGGAACAGCTGCTTTGGTGAGACAGTGCTTTAGGCCGGCCCCTTAGTCGCCCAGCTCAGTTTCAACACAACATTTTTTGCCAGGTCCGTGAGCCTTTGCGACTCCCTTCCGCTTGGAGCATTGGCTCTGGGTCAGGAGGGGGATTTATTCTCCGCGTGGTGCACACAGCCGGTAGGGGAGGGACCATGGTGAGCCGGCTTCGGGGTTTGCCAGTGGGGCGGGTGGAGGAGGCTTGGCATGCTGAGCTTGCTGCCTTGTAAAGCTTTAAGCCATGACTCACTGGGAACGGGTGCTTCTTCTGATAGAGCCTGGGAAGTGGCGAAGGGAAATAAAAGGCATTAGTAAATCTACTGTGAAACGAGAGACAAGAAATTTACTGTTCGTGGCTTGGAAAGCTCCCAGCTGGGCTTAACTATTAAATGCCACTGCAGTGCACCAGAGAGTAAGAGGTTAATAAAACTGACTAGGGCTGGAACATTGCAGACAGATGCTGGGCATGTTTCCCTCACACAGCTCTGTCCTTCAGCTGCCCCAGCTATACGAGTCCTGTGCTCCCCCCACAATTCTGCCAGTGCCCATCCTTCCTGGCCTTCCGCTCCCACACCAGGGTCTGTCACCAATCCAGGCACTCCCAGCGGTGGAGGCTGTCACCGTTCAGTAGGAAACTGCACCTCTGACCCCCTAGTGGCCACCTTGAGGTTGACCACTCAGGTCTCAGGCCTCTAGCCATCACCCTTCACAGGGTGGTGTCCCATGAGATTTAGGCTGCAGTTCGCTGCAATCCCCTTAGCAAGTCTGAGTTTAGCTCAGCATCTGCCTCCCTGTTCTCTCTGGGGCAATGGCAGGGTTAACCAGTGACCAGCCACCTTCACAGAGCAAAGTGGTATTTATTCAGAACAAAACCATTTCAGAGAAAACGGATCTTAAAACCAATAAACAGCTTCTATGCAGGTCTAGTTTACCAGGTGTCCCTACCTTCTATGAGAAGACCTGGCAGGGTTCAAAGCACATCAGAGCCTCGCAGGGCTGGTCCCTCTGTTCCCAGTCTAATGATACTAAACTGCTCAAGATAGTTAAGACCAAAGCAGACTGTGAAGAACTTCAAAAGATCTCACAAAGTTAAGTGATTGGGCAATAAAATGGCAAATGAATTTTAATGTGGATAAATGTAAAGTAACACACATTGGAAAAAATAACCCCAACTATACATACAATATGACGGGAGCTAGTTTAGCTACAACTAATCAGGAGAAAGATCTTGGAGTCATCATGGATAGTTCTCTGAAGACGTCCACACAGTGTGCAGCAGCAGTCAAAAAAGCAAATGGGATGTTAGGAATCAATCATTATATAAAATCATGAGTGGTTTGGAGAAAGTGAATAAGGAAAAGTGATTTAGTTGTTCCCATAATATAAGAACCAGGGGCCACCAAATGAAATTAATGGGTAGCAGGTTTAAAACAAATAAAAGGAAGTTCTTCACTCAGTGCACTGTCAACCTGTGGAACTCCTTGCCTGAGGAGGTTGTGAAGGCTAGGTCGATAACAGGGTTTAAAAGAGAACTGGATAAATTCATGGAGGTTAAGTCCATTAATGGCTATTAGCCAGGATGGGTAAGGAACGGTGTCCCTAGCCTCTGTCTGTCAGAGGGTGGAGATGGATGGCAGAAGAGAGATCACTAGATCATTACCTGTTAGATTCACTCCTTCTCGGGCATCTTGCATTAGCCACTGTCAGTAGACAGGATACTGGGCTGGATGGACCTTTGGTCTGACCCAGTATGGCCATTCTTATGTTCTTATGTCAGTTTTTGGTTTGGCTCCCTATGCTAGGTTGGTCACTTTTTCCAGTTCTCTGGCTGCCTGGCCTCTTTAACCAGGTCAAACCAGTCTATGCTATTTACCCAGGGAATGAGGCTTCTCTAGCCTACTTACTGGCCTAGGGGTTTGCTTTAATAATTTCCAGGTGACAGTCTCTACGTAAAAGAATAAATGGACACAAATCAGACGTCAAGAATTATAACAGTCAAAAACCAGTTGGAGAACACTTCAATCTCTTTGGTCACTCAATTACAGACCTAAAAGTTGCAATTCTTTAACAAAAAAACTTCAAAAACAGACTCCAATGAGAGACTGCTGAATTGGAATTAATTTGCAAACTGGATACAATTAACTTAGGATGGAATAGAGACTGGGAGTGGATGGGTCATTACACAAAGTAAAACTATTTCTCCATGTTTATTCCCCCCCCCCACATACACACTGTTCCTCAGACATTCTTGTCAACTGCTGGAAATGGCCCACCTTGATTATCACTACAAAAGGTTCCCTCCCACCACCCCCGCTCTCCTGCTGGTAATAGCTCACCTTAAGTGATCACTCTGGTTACAGTGTGTATGGTAACACCCATTGTTTCATGTTCTCTATGTATATAAATCTCCCCACTGTATTTTCCACTGAATGCATCCAATGAAGTGAGCTGTAGCTCACGAAAGCTTATGGTCAAATAAATTTGTTAGTCTCTAAGGTGCCACAAGTCCTCCTTTTCTTTTTGCGAATACAGACTAACATGGCTGCTACTCTGAAACCAGGTGACTATAGTTTCTGCAGGAAACCCTGTAACTCCCCCATGGAGCCAGAACAGTCCCCAGCCCATACAGACACACGTGATGCTTATAGAGCTGATACAGTGATCTTTGAATATTATGCGTCTGTCATATTTATCACAAAGACAAATTAGTGCGAATGCCACTGTAGTTAGATGTTCAGGCCATAAATGTCTAGTCTGACCTCCCGTATCACATCCAATGGGCTGCCCCATTGCCGGGCTTTAACAGCTTCTGAAATTCCTCATAATCCCTTCTAGACTTGACTCACTTCAATAATTTTGGTGCCTCTGCAGATTTTCCTGTATTTCACCCCCTTTCCCAAACCATTAATAAATATATTAATCAAACTGGTCCTTGTATGGGCTGTTGGGAAACCCAGCTATTCGCCTCCTTCCATGTTGATGATTGGCCATATTTTCCTGCTCATTGTTTTCTACCTCTCAATGAGTTTGTAATGCGTGATGGAATGGGTTCCTGAAAACCTGTGAGCAGACTGAAAGTTTGCCTATATTTTCAAAGCATTCCAAGCTCTGGGCTGTGTGTCTGTCACTAAAGCAAGCAGATGCTGTGAAAATTCACCCAGCTGGACCACAGGTGCCAGAGAGTCATAGATTCCCAGGCCAGATGGGACCACTGCGATCATCTAGTCTGATCTCCTGCATAACACAGGCCAGAGACCTGCCCCCAAATAATCCCAAGAGCAGAGCTTTTAGAAAAACAGCCAGCCTTGATTAAAAATGTTCAGTGATGGCGAATCCACCATGATCCTTGGTAAATTGTTCCAACAGTTAATTGCTTTCACTATTAAAAATGCACGCCTTATTTCCAGTCTGAATTGGCCAGTACGACGCGATGCAAAAAAGAAAACAGTTGTTGTTTTTGGCCTTGTTGCGTTATGGACAGTTGTTTCTGCTGGGGATTAATGGAGAAACTCACAGAACTTGCTCCTGTTCCCATTGAAGTCACTGGGAATTTTGTGACTGACTTTACTAGGAACAGGGTTGGGCCCACAGTAGAGAAAGGCTGGGTAATGGCAGCTGCAGATAGCAGCATCCTTGTTATTATCTTGAGGACATAAAGTACTCACGCTTTCTCTGGCTGCAGGAGAGAAAGCTCTGAGTCAGCCTCATAAACCAGCTGTCATTCAGCACAGACTCTGCCCCAGCCCTCCTGTATGGGAACTGGAATTCAAATGTATGTCTACAAGTAAAAGTCTGGTGCACTGTGGGTAGCTATCCCACAGTTCCCGCAGTCCCCACCACCCATTGGAATTCTGGGTTAAGCTCCCAGTGCATGATGGGGCAAAAACATTCTTGGGGGGGTTTCTGGGTGTGTGTCATCAGAAAGCTATGGCGGACAATTGTTTTGCGCCTTTTTGGTGTGCAGACGCCATACTGCTTTCAGCAGATGGTGCATCGCTGCTCTCCTCCTACTATGAATCCACCTCTCCAACTCAGCTCTGCTCAGCCATCATGAACCGAGCAGCACAGCTTCCGCCGCCAACTCTGCTCTCCCGCTATTGCCACACTTCCGAGCTTCTCCATGTTTTCTGTCCTGGGCTCCCACCTCTGTGAAAGCCACAGAAGACAACCATTTTCAGCCGTTGTTCGGCTACCATGAACCAAACAGCACAGCTTCTGCTGCCGCTCTGCTCTCCTACGTTTCGCGCCCTTTTTCCAGGATTACCTGTGCAGGTGCCATAGCCATGGAACCTGATCAGATCTCCGCGGCAGTTTTGACCATTGTAAATACCTCGCGCGTTATCCAGCAGTATGTGCAGTACCTGCAAAACCGGGTGAGGAAGTGACAACAGCACGATTACTATACTGATGAGGACATGGACATAGACAGCATGGCGTGTGGTGATTGGGAGATCATGGTGCTGTTGGGCCAGGTTCATGCTGTAGAATGCCAATTCTGGGCCCGGGAAACAAGCACAGACTGGTGGGACCGCATAGTGTTGCGGGTATGGGATGATTCCCAGTGGCTGAGAAACTTTCATATGCGTAGGGCCACTTTCATGGAACTTTGTGACTTGCTGTCCTCTGCCCTGAAGTGCAAAGACACCAAAATGAGAGCAGCCATCACAGTTGAGAAGCGAGTGGCCATAGCCCTGTGGAAGCTTGCAATGCCCGACAGCTACCCGTCAGTCGGAAATCAGTTTGGAGTGGGGAAATCTACTGTGGGGGCTGCTGTGCTGCAAGTAGCCAACGTGATCATTGACAAGCTGCTATCAACGGTAGTGACTTTGGGAAATGTGCAGACCATTGTGGATGGCTTTAATGCGCTGGGGTTCCCTAACTGCGGCGGGGCGATAGGTGGACTGCATATCCCTATCTTGGCCCTGGAACACCAGGGCGGCCAATACATAAACCGCAAAGGGTACTTTTCCATGGTGCTGCAAGCACTGGTGGATCACCAGGGATGTTTCACCGACATCAACATGGGATGGCCGAGAAAGGTACATGACGCTCGCATCTTCAGGAACTCTGGACTATTTGAACAGCTGCAGGAAGGAACTTACTTCCCAGACCAGAAAATTACTGTTGGGGATGTTGAAATGCCTATAGTTATCCTCGGGGACCAGCCTACACTTTTAATGCCATGGATCATGAAGCCGTACACAGGCACCCTGGACAGTAGTAAGGAGCAGTTCAACTACAGGCTGAGCAAGTGCAGAATGGTGGTAGAATGTGCGTTTGGACGTTTGAAAGCACGCTGGTGCAGTTTACTGACTTGGTTAGATCTCAGCACAACCAATATTCCAATTGTAATTGCTGCTTCTTGTGTGCTCCACAATATCTGTGAGAGTAAGAGGGAGACGTTTATGGCGGGGTGGGAGGTTGAGACAACTCACCTGGTGGCCAGTTTTGCACAGCCAGACAACAGGGTGATTAGAAGAGCGCAGCAGGACGTGCTGCACATCAGAGAAGCTTTGAAAGCCAGTTTCATGACTGGCCAGGGTATGATGTGAGAGTTGTGTTTGTTTCTCTTAAAGTTACCTGCCCCCTATTTATATATTAAAGGAAATAAAGTCACAATTGTTTAAAAACCATTCTTTATTATTTGTTGCGCAAAACATTGAGAGAAAACAGAAGCTAGACGGGGGAGGGGGGTATTGGGTTAGGGGAGTGGAGGAGGAGGGAAGGACAAGTCCAGAAACCAAATCAAAATTTAGGATATGCCAGCTTTCTGCTGCTTGTGCAATCCTCTGGGGTTGACTGTGTGGGTCCCCATAGCCTCCCCCCTTGTGTTCTTGGGCGTCTGGGTGAGGAGGCTATGGAACTTGGGGAGGAGGGAGGTTATTCAGGGGCTGCAGTGGCAGTCTGTGGTCTTGCTGCCTTTCCCGCATTAGATCCACCATACAGCGGAGCATGTCAGTTTTCTCCCCCACGAGCCTGACCATAGCATCCTGCCTGCTCTCATCACGCACATCCCTCCTCTCTTCGTATTCATGTAATGCTTTACGCGACTCAGCAATTGTTTTCCTGCACGCATTCAACTGGGCCCTATCAGTGTGGGAGGACTGCATGAGCTTGGCAAACATGTCGTCCTGAGTTCATTTTTTCCATCTTCAAATCTGGACCAGCCTCTGGGATGGAGTAGATAGGGGCTGCATCGAAACATGTGTGCCTGCTGCAGGAGGAGAAAAGGGGAGGGTAGTATTTTAAAAGATACATTTTAGAGAACAAAGGGGACACTGTTTCTCAGTGAAACAGGCAATTCATAGTACATAGCACAAGTTCTTTCTGTACAAGGTCTCATTTCGCCTCTTATACTGAACTGCCTGCCACTTTGGTGTGAGTAAGCCATCACATGCGGCCAGGCAACAGAATTCAGCTTGCAGGCAGCTTGAGGGCTCTCTGGGATGATCGATTCACACAACACCCTCCCCCCCACCCCCACACCGCAGGGCTCCAATGAGGCTCTGAGCAGGGATGAGCCCTTTAAACTAAATGCAAACAGCCCAGCATGGCTGGGTTTCCCCCGACCCCCCCACCGCGTGGCTCCGATCAAGCTCTCACTCACCAGAAGTGCCTTCTCCAGGGTCATGGCCTGACATTTTGGGAGTAGGGGGAGGCTATTGGCTCCAGCGTTAAGAATAGTTCGTGGCTGGGGGGAAAGCAGATCCCCACTTGTCGCCTGTGCACTGTCCTCCTCCTCCTCCTCCTCCTCCTCCAAAAACTCATCCTCCTTGCTCCGTGCTACTCCCCCCTTGCAGGTGTCCACGGACAGTGGTGGGGTAGTGGTGTCATCACCCCCCATAATTGCATGCAGCTCACGGTAGAAGCGGCATGTATGGGGTTGTGACCCAGAGTGCCCGTTTGCCTCCCTGGCTTTTTGGTATGCTTGCCTGAGCTCCTTGATTTTTGTACAACACTGTTCTGTGTCCCTGGAGTAGACTCTTTCTGTCATGGCCCTGGAAACTTTAGCATATGTTTTTGCATTCTTTTTTTTGGAACGTAGTTCTGCCATAACAGATTCATCTCCCCAGCGTGCAATGAAATCCAGTACCTCCCATTCGGACCATGCTGGAGCTCGTCTGTGAATCCGGGACTGCGTGGTCTCTTGAGATGGTGGACTCTGCATGGTCGCCTGGGATGGTGGACTGTGCTGATGGTGACCAAACAGGAAATTCAAAAGTTCCCAGGGCTTTTACTGCCTACCTGGCTAGTGCATCAGAGTTCAGAGTGTTGTCCAGAGTGGTCACAAGGGAGCATTCTGGGATAGCTCCCGGAGGCCAATATTGTCGAATTGTGTCCACAGTACCTGTAACCCGGAACTGCGATCTCGATTTTAGCGCTACTCCACTTGCCGAGGTGGAGTACAGAAATCGGAATAAAGAGCCCTTTAAATCGAAAAAACTGGTTTTGTCGTGTGGATGGAACCAGTTCTATTTCGAGATAACTCAGCTAATTCCAAAATAACCACGTACTGTAGACCAGGCCTTAGGACTTATGGGAGGTAGGACCATGATGCAACACTGGGCAGGCCAGCACTCTTCCCACGTGTGAGTACACACACACACACACACACAGGTGCTAGAGGAGAGCCTCCTCCTCGGCGGCCAGGGCTCATTTCACATCCCTTGACTTGCCGTAAGAGCAGGACAGACACACCAGCTTGGAGATGCTCCTGAAGCTGGTCTGTCCTCTCTGGAATGTCAACTGCTCCCTGGCCATCATCTCACCACAGGAGCTTCTCCATCTCCATCTTCCTTTGTGGAAGATGCCAGAGTTGGTTCACTCTCTGCTCTGACCCAGTGACCCCAGCCGCTCCCCTCTAGCAAACAGAGCTACCAAAACCCTCTGGGCCTTAGGAAACAGCAGGAAACAATTCACATTGCAGGGACACCGAGAGATCAGAGGCTTGATTTCTCTTCCCTTTGGATTCCCCAATCCTCCAAAATCTTGCAGAAGAGAGGAGAGGGAGAGACGAGCAAGGACAAATCGCATCTACCTTTCCCCTCTTCCCAAGGTGTGGGAGATTGGCGTGTTCAGCTGCACTGCCCCCCCAGTGGCAAAGATCAAGAGCATGGCACAAACCTGTCTGTGGATCAAGAAACAGGACTAGGCCCATTTCTCCCACCACTATGCAGGACATTAAGAGAGAAGGCAAAAGGACCCAGATATGAAGCCAGTCTGTCCATCTGCATCTCCCGCATTGATGCACAGGGAAGCACAGGCCCTGGGGTGCCCTACCTGTGCAGGGCTGATCAGCTGCAGCATGGTGAAGCTACCTCTATCAGTGTGTGGGAGAAATGCCCAGATACCACCAGGGTAAGTACCACAGCCAGCCAGCGGGTGAATATATAAGCTGCTTCCTGCAGCAAACGGGGAGGATGGGGCCAAGCAGATGGGCCAGCGTTGTGCAGAGCCACTCTGTCTGCAGGGCACTTTGCCAGGGGCCAGAGGTTCTGTGCAGTGGCATCTCCGCAAATATTTGTGCTTAGTTTTATGAGAACAAAGAATATTTTCCTGCTGCTTAAAACTGGGTGTTTTGCTGCCCAAGTCTGCTTCCTCCGCAGACACAGGCCACTTCCCACTGGGCAAGCTAACAGAACTCCCCCGTCCACGTGGCAAAGGGCCAGGCCAGCCCAGCCCAACGGGTGCTTGTTAGCAAGTGCTCCTGCCAGCCCCTTGTTTCCACCTGTAAAACTTACTGCCACCAGCGCCAGGCGTCCAGCAGTCCTGAGTCAGGCCCCAAACACAGGAGCTTGGCTTAACAAGCAGGAGGTTTTAAAAGGTAAATAACCATTGGGCTCTTTGCCTTCTGGGTGGTGAGCCTTTAGGCTACAGCTGAGACACGTGTTCCAGTTTTTCTCTGCACCAGCAAGGACTGGAAATGTACCACTTTGTAACACACGCTGAGCTGGTCGTGCGGTCACTGGGCGGCAGGAGCTGCGGAATTTAGAAAAACCACTATCGTGAGATGCGCTACAATCACTAGCGTTGCGAGCCTAGACCATGCAGAGCCCCGGCTGCGAGCTGAAGGGCTGTGCGCCATGGGACTCTTCCCAGACTTGCCTGGCCCCATCTCCTCCCAGGACAGCGGAAAAGAGAACAACCGAGACCCCAGTGTAAGGCTGCAAGCTGAGGTCAGCGCCTTTGGGTACACTGCATGGAGGTGAGTTTTGTTTGTCTTCAATGTTCTGCGCACCCCTTTCTTTTACCAAGTGCCCCCCCCCCGACATCTCAGCTGTCTGGACCCATCTCAGCCAGAGGCCTGGGAGCTGGTTGCTGTAAGGGAGTGTTTGCGTTCCAGCAGCACATGGCTGTACTTACCTTTAAACCATGTGAGGCTAGGGTGCCCTGGGGATAGTATTCAGCCAGGGGCAGAATGGGGCTATGGAGGCAGAGCTCGCCAACCTCATGCAAGGAGCTTCACTGGGGGAGGAACAGTCTGAACACACACGCTGCTGGACTCCGAGTCCCTGTCAGTGCTCACAATTACCACGGGCAGGTCAGGGAGGCCTCCTGCCCAGTGAACAGTTACACTCCTAGGACCAGATCCAGACTTGCAGGATCCTAGTCCCCTAGAGGGCAGAGGGATCTGTGCTCCACTCAGACCTTGAACAGCCAGACAGACCCAGAACTGCCCTCACACCGCATGATCACTTGCCTGCTGTGTTTCCAGCTTGAACTCTGATGTGACCTTTGTCCCTTGCCCCAGGGCTGTTCTGTTGCAGGGTTCACACCAATGGACGCAGGAATTGATGCCCTGAGGCATTTCCCTTTCAGGGTCATCCAGGGGGCTAGGCACTCACTTTGTTTCACAGCCATGTGGGTTCCCCAGGGTTTTAAACCCAGTTTCTGTAGCTGCTGCCACCTGCTGTTTTTTTGTTGCCTGCAAGGAGGTACAGCTCATTGAGTCAGTGCCCGTGTGTCATGTATCACCCTGAGAACGCGATCCTGGGACGGCCGTGTTATGCTGCCACGAAGGGCAGGTTGGCTACAGCCGTGTAAACTGGCCACCTCCATACCTGGGTCCCTGACCACCAGGCTATGATGTGGCAGGTGTAGGATAAAGGAGCACTGAAGGCAAGAACAATTTTTGACAACCTAATGGAAGGAAAACCCTGCACAGAGCAGAACCCTGCTGCAGGGGCAGGCAACCAGGGCAGCCAAATCTTTGCATTGGAGGCACCAAATCCGGGGGGGGGGGGGTGGGGGGGGGTTACATAAGAATTGTGCTTGACTTTTTTTTTTTTTTTTTGCACTTGGACTTTTTGGGTGCGGGGGTAGGGACAGCAAAACTAGCAGCCCTGGGCCTACTCTGCTGACATCCCAGCATAAGGACATTTCCCCACCCCTTCCTAACCCACCCGCTGAGCTGCTGGACACCCCCCAGCTCCTCTGCTGGATGGAAGGTGACTCCAGAAACTATAGCACCTAGGGAAGGGTCTTCTGCTCAACTGCAGGTCTTCCCGCTCTTTTCTCTCAACCCAAGGTCATAGGTTGGGGGAAGGGACATTTGAGGCAGAAGAAGGTACTGGGGGAGGTAACAGATGGGGCAGCTCTTGGGAATGGTCTGACCAGGGACCAAAGGGAGCTGGCAGGGCAGATGGGAACAGTTTATACAATAAGTGCCCGGGAAGAGGGGAACTGGCCATGGCAAAGTGGGGGGAGTTTGTATAACATGGCTACCAAGACAAGTCGTGCACTCGTCGCTGCACTGGTCCCCTTGTGTGCAGGGAGTGCCCCCCTCCGGCCCATTAATGTTGGTTTTCATTGTCCTGGAGCAGTGGGGAAGTTCCAGAAGACTGAAGAAAGCAAACGTTGTGCTAGTTTTTAAAAAGAGTAAAGGGAATGACCCTGTTTATAGGCCTGTCAGCCTGATGTCTACCCTGGGCAAGGTAATGAAGGGACTCGATCAATAAAGAATTAAAGGAGGGTGATGTAATTAGTGCAAATGAAGATGGGTTTATGGAAAACAGATCTTGTCAAACTAACTTGATATCTTTTTATGAAGATATTGCAACTTTGGTTGATAAAAGGAATAATGTGGACATAAGATATTTAGACTTCTGTAAGTCATTTGACTTGGTACTAAACAACATTTTGACTGAAAAACTATAACAAAATAAAATTAACAGGACACACATTAAATGGATTAAAAACTGGCTAACTGATAGGAAATGGTCATCAAACAGGTGTGTTTCCAGTAGGGTCTCTGCAGGGATTGGGTTTTGGCCCTTCACTACTTTTTATCAGTGATCTGGAATAAAACATAAAATCATCACTGATCATGTTTACAGGTGACATAAAAATTGGGGGAGCAGTAAATAAGGAAGAAGACACGTCAGTGATTCAGAGCGAGCTGGATCACTTGATAAACTGGGCAGAAATAAACAATATGCATTTTAATATGGCTAAATGTAAATGTTTACATCTAGAAACAAAGAACGTAGGTCATCCCTGCAAGATGGGGAGCTCTAGCCAAGGAAGCAGGGATTCTGAAAAAAATGTCGGGATAATGTGGTGGATAATCCGCTGAACATGAGCTCCCCGTGTGACGCCGTGGTCAAGAGAGTCAATGTGCTCCTGGGATGCATAAACAGGGGAAGCTCAAGTAGCAGTAGAGAAATTATTTTACCTCTGTGTTTGTCACTGGTGCCACTGCTGCAGGAATCCTGTGTCCAGCTCTAGTGCCCACGATTCTACAGTGATAAATGGAAGAGGGTTCGGAGAACAGCCACGAGAACGATTAGAGGACTGGAAAACCTGCCTTCTAGTGATAGATTCAAGGAGCCCAATCTATTTATCTTAACAAAGAGAAGATTAGGGGGTGACTCGATCACAGTCTGTAAGTACCTACGCAGGGCTGGCCCACAAAATTTTGGCACCTCAGGCGGGGAGCTCAAATGACACCCCCATGCCCCCTCGCTTGGGCCAAAACTTTGAAAGGTCTCAATTCTGCCTTCTTCCCGTTCTACTCCTCCCATGGTACTGCTCTGCTACTTACCCCAATAAAGGAGAACTTAAAATGTCTTGTTTGGAAACTTTAAGTAACACTTAACTTTCAAACGCCTGGACAGCAAATGTAACTTTTCTTGTCTGCACAGGAAACACTGGTATTTTTATCCGTTTCAATAATCAAAGTGGTGCTTTCCGTGCCTTCTTGGTTGCAAGGATTTGAACTGCTTCCTGAAGGTCCGTAGTCTGGGCCAGCTCATGCTCTATTGAGATGGTTGCAAGGCCTACCAGCCTCTCCTGTGTCATTGTGGAGCGTAGATGTGTTATTATCTTCAGCTTGGAGACGCTGCGTTCTCCACTGGCAACTGTTACAAGTATGCGCAGAGCGACAAAAGCATATGGAAAGAGGGTGGTCATCTTATTTGTGCACATATATTCCTGCTGAAGTTGGAGTTGATCCTGCTGAAATGCATCTTGAAAGGGCTTTCAGTTCATCACCTAAATCACTCGCATCAATATCATGCATGTCATCATGTGTCAACACTGTCTCTAGTGCCCTGCGTTGCTGGTGTAGGTCTTCTTCAGGTATAGTGAGGAGTTCTGGAATATCATACAACATCCCAAATATACTGCTGTGTTCCTTGAGCTGCATGAAACGTTCTTCATCTGACTGTATTGCACAATCTAGCACCTGGTTAAAGAATTCAACTTTGAATTGTTGTTTGGGGTCTCTTATGGGATTATCCCGTGCCTTGTAACCAAAATGTCTTCTTCTTTGGTGACTCTTGTATTCTTGAATGGGTGGGAAAATAGCTTCAGCGTGAAGTTCCTCTGCCAACTTCTGTGAACTCTTTAGAACGTTTTGAAATCCCTTATCTGACTGGTAAGACTGTAGGTAGGACTTTGCTTTGTCCAGTTGTTCCATTGGTCTAGATATATCAAGGTCAGCTCCTTGGAGTCTCTTGCTTATAACATTTATTTCAAACAGCATGTCATGCCACAACACTAAGCACACAGAAATTTGAAGTTATGTAGGTTTCTGGTGATTCCATTTCCCTCTGCCACTGTTCTCCCACGAACAGTTCCTGTCATAGCATTATCCTCCATAATGGCAACTATGGCATCATCGATCTTCCCAATTCGGTGTTTGATAGGTTTTATCACCTCCACTCGACTTTCCCATTGTGTGGCACTCAGTGTTTCAGTGTCAGAGAGGATGTTCCCAGAGGTTGCTTCAAAATCTGCCATCGATGAGTTGATGCAGAGAAAAATACATAGATACTTTGAATTACATTAAAAAATTCAGAAACCTCTCTAGAAGCTGATGCTGCATCACTGACTACCAAATTCAATGAATGAGAACTGCATGGGACAAAAAAAGCTCGAGGGTTTAACTCTCGGATCCGTGTCTGCACTCCTCTGTTCTTTCCTCTCATGTTGGCACCATTATTGTAGCCCTGACCTCTCATGTCAGCTATCGCAATTCCCGTATCTTCCTGCTTTTTAAGAAGCACAGTTGTCAAACCAGCTCCTGTAGTATCATCAACGTCAATAAATTCTAGAAAATGCTCTCTGACAGTCACCATTGCAGGGACATTTTCCACTAGGTTCTGTTGTTGTTACAAAATGCACCATTAAAGCAATTTGTTCCGTATGGCTGATGTCAGGGGTGCAATCCAGAATAACAGAGTAATATCTTGCTGACTTCAGATCTGCCACAATCTTCTGTTTGACTTTTGTTGCCAGTAACTGTATGATCTCATTTTGAATTGTTTTTCCAAGGTAGTGGTGCGTGTACATTTCTTGGGTGGTGACTCTTCTTAGATGCTCCTGGAGTACAGCATCAAACTCAGTCATCAGCTCCACAATTTTAAGGAAGTTTCCATTGTTTGGCACATACAGCTGATCTGAAGTGCCATGCAGTGCTCGGTTTTGGGTAGCAAGCATTCTCACAACGGCAACGAGCCTTTTCAGAACTTTTTGCCAGTAAAGAGACCCTGATGCAATCTTCTCTTGATGCTGATCATCTATGGTGACCTTTAACCTTAGTCTCATCTCAAGCTCTTTCCACCTATGGAATGCTCTCTAGTGATTTGCTGCCTTCTCATGGCATGCCAGATTTCTAGTCAGATTTTTCCAGTCCTTTGTTCCTGTAGAACCCAATGTGGCTGGAACATTAGACTGGAAGAGTTTGCAACAAAAACAGTATGCAGCATTCTGGGGTTTTGAGTATATAAGCCATGGCCTCTCCACTTTGTCACCATTGGGGATTTCACACCAGTAATGTGTTGGATGAACACTTCTATTTTTCACTTGCTGTGGCTCATGAAGTACAAGGAAGTCCCTCAGCCTACTGCTCAAGTCCACAGACCTGGATCGTCTAGACTTAAGGAACTAAACTCAGCAGCTGCTGTTTCTTGCGCCTCTACCACACTCTTCTCTGATCTACACTTTTCTTCAGGAATGTGCATGGTTACATCCATTTGAGATGGAGATACGGATGCTGCAGTAGCTGCCAGGTCACCTGCACTCTGACTAACTGGAAGATCAGGCGTCTCCTCACCACTCACATCCTCACTGGGGCCGGAAGGCTCACCGTGAACATTTGTGTCTATGTATCTCAGGAGAGCTCCTTCCTACTTAGATAGAAAAGCTTCCTTTGCTTTCTTTCTTTTTCTGAATGCTGCCCCAGAGGGCTGTTTTCTTCTTTCACTCATGACTGCTGTTCTGTGCTAGCTATAGTGGCTCTCAACACTCAGTTGAAGGGGACAAATAAGCAGGCTGGTAGCAGGGCCTGAGTGAGGGAAGATACCAGTGTCTTAAGGGCCCAGGGATCAGCGGCCTGGGGGTGGGATATCTTAGGAGCGGGGTTCTTGGGAGTGGGTTGCTCAGAGAAGGGATCATGGAGATCCCTGAGGAATGATTTCTGGGAAGGCGGCTGTCTGGGGCGGCTGTGCCAGGGAGGTGGAATACATGCCACATGCATCAGCCCCAAACACACAACTCCTGGGGAACCCCATCCCCATATATCCTCACAGCTCATCGCTCCTCTGCTGCACGGCCTTCACCACAGCCTGCAGCAAACACACCCGTGCCTGCTCCATCCCCTCAGCCACATTCACTGAGCCCCTCACTCCCACCCTCTGCGGCAGCCTCCCTGCAACATTCAGTAAGACTCTCTCAGCCCTCACACATTCAGCTGCAACCCCCCCTCTGCTGCATCCCACCCTGCCCATCAGTCGCACTGTGCATAGCAGACTCAGGTCCCAAGAAACAAATCACCCCGCTCCCTAAACGCTGGCCTGTGCTGACTGCAAAGGAAGCGCTCGCACGTGCTATACAGAGAGCTGGTTTTATTCACAAGGGCTCTTTGACCTCAGCAGTAATGCAAAAAACGCAAGGGAAATATACAGTCAGCGCTTTGGGGCTTTCTTCATACAGATGGGCAATATTCACAATATTACAGTAATACTAAATCATAAGGGTGATGTAGCTCCACAGAACCATAATTCAGACATTCCCCGGTGTTTACTACAAACCAGCCAGGCCTTCCTGATGCTGGACTCGGTAGTCTATGTACATGGCACCTTCGTCCCTTCTTCAGTTTGAAAGGTATTTCTCCAGCGCCTTCATTACCAATCCTGTCTCCTGAAATGAGAGCAACAGTATGGGTCCCCGCGCTACAGCTGCCAGGTATAACTCACCCAGGGCTATGGGCAGCATGAGTCCCCGGCAGTCCCTTAAGCCCTCTACAGGGGCAGCTTATCCACTTATCCAGCCCCATGGAGGGTTCCTGTGCCAGCATATCCCAATCCCAGACAGCACAAGAGCGGTGAGGGGCTGGTCAGGATGTGCCAGGAAAGAAGAGTTTTCACAGATCCATTGGCCCCAACTCACAAATGGGGCAGTGTGACTGTGGCCAGCATTGCAGCCCATAGGCTAGAGATGCAGGGGGGCTGCTCTGCGGATCCAGGCTGGTGGATGGATTCCATCTCCCCAACCCACCCAGATGTCACTGTGACTTGGGCTCCCACGTTAGGAGTGACTTTCACACGGATAGAATATCCTGCCATGACGTGATGGCAGATGCATGGGTCGGATTTCAGGGACAGCTGGCATAGGAAAAGCCTAGAGCTAGGGTTGGCCAGGCACGGACTGCCCAGTAACTGACAGGGAGGCCAATCACATCGCACAGGGACTGGGGACAAGGTGAAAACAAACCCAGAGGGAGTTTTTACAATGGTACAGATGTACGTACAGCATTTTGCAAAGCTTGCTGCCTGCCTGCATCTCTGGCTCTCCACCACCGAGCCAGCAATGCCTCCCTGCTGGTCATGAATAGCCAGGACCTACCCAGAGCTTTGCAGTGTCTCTATTACCATTGCTCAGAATACTTCACCTGCAAGGACAGTCTAACGTGCCCGTCAGATACAAGCCCATTATTTCAACACAGCTTTATGGGAACACAGGAACTGCCGGCTCAGAATGGACATGGGGCCCTGCTAGCCCAGCATCCTGATGGACCAGCACCTTCTCAGGAAGATGACAGCCCATGGAGTAAGCAAATGTGGGATGATCTGTCCCAGGGACTGCTTCCCTTGAGTCCCCTGGAGTTGGAGGTACCTCAAGCCCTGAAGTAAGTGGATCCCTGCCAAGATGGTTGGGCCCAGACTCTCTCCTGCACTAGATCCGCCCAGCACAGGAGAGAAAAAAAGGCAACAGGAAGCTGGTTACAGTTCATGGTGCATCTGCACCAGCCCTGACAGATTGGAGCAGCCTAGGAGCTGCTCTAACTTACCTTACTTGACCATGGGTCCAAGGGGCTGTCTGCCAGCTGCAGCATACTGGAGTGTGCCAGCACTCCCCTCCTCCTGACACACCCCCTATACCAGGCAGGGAGCAGTTGTAGGAGCTGGATACAGCAAATTTGCTACAGCTGAGAGCTCCCCCCTTGGTGAGGCTGGTCAGATCTGGTTGCTTCACACGGTCTCTTTATGCCACCAAAGCAACACAAAGGGACCGGCGTGCAGCACAGAACCAGGCCCTTGGTATTTTATGTTCAATCCTTACTGTTGTAATTCAGGATATTTTCATTATCCACAGAAATGCTCAGGCCTTTTGTGAATCCTGCTACTCTCTTGGCCTCAATGGCATCTTGTGGACTGTGTGAAAAAAGGATTAATCAATTTTAAATGTGCTGCCTTTCAATTTCACTGAACAAGCCCTTGTTCTTCTATAATGAGACAGGGTGAATAGCAGCGTGTGATCTCTCTACCAGTCATTTGCTGTTAGCCCCTCTTCCTTGTCCCTTCTCAAGTAAACAGTCCCAATCCTTCCCCTCTCTTGTAGTATGGAACTTTTTCCATGCCCCTACCATTTGCCTATGCATCATTACCACTGTGCATAGGCAGTTCTAAGCCTTCCCTCGAGTGGGTGCCATTTGTGTGACATTGGCAAGGAAGCCCCAGCTTGGGCATCATAGCATGGAGACTCATTGTGCCATGTGCAGCAGCTCCCTTACCAGTCAGAGATAGAACAACATTTCCTGTGACGCCGTCACTGGCCGTGGAATTGTGCTGCGTGCGTGTTGGGGGTCAGCTAACAGGAGTCTCTGCATTTCAGGGTGCACACAGGGCCACCATACTCCCGCACCCTTATGCCCTGTTACACAAAGTTTTGTGTATGGAATTTTCATAGTTAGATGGACGTGATTTATGTTCACTACTGCCATTCTCCTGCCCTCGGTCACTTACGCTCCTACAGTGAGTGTGATTATCCCATCTCCAGAAGAAATGTCATCAGGCGGATACTGAGGGGGAGGAGCGTCAGTTTCATCCTTAAAGGCGACAAGACTCAGGCCGCTCCTTATCTCCCATGGCAGAGTTCCAGAGCCTAGGCACTTCCACCAAGGATGCCATGTGTATGGCCCTGGAGAGGCTCCTCTTGGTGCTGTCAGCCAAAGAATCCCTGCAGTGCATAGGAACTGGGGACTATCCCTTTAAATAGGGTGTGAGCCCTCCAGTGGTCCTCACTGTGGTGTATGGTTCAAAGGCCACCAGCTCCCTGCTAGAGCAGCAGCGGGAGCACAGACCCGGGCCTGGCCCATTACACACAGTGAGTAACAACATTATTTGGACCCCACTGGGCCCAGGTGGTTCCTGCACATGACAGTAGCTGTGTGAAGTGCAAAAGACCTATCGACAGGCAGTGAATCGTGCTCCTGTTGAGGGAACTTTCAGTGCCTGCGGTGGGGTGGCCCTGGCCAGTCACGGTGTGGCAAGCTGTATGTAATGTGCGAGGCCTTGGTCCATGTACCCTCTGCTGCTCTAGTAACACAGTGTGTGGACAAGCCCTTGGTTCCCATTGCATGGGGGGAGAGACAATGAGAAATAGGATGCTCCCTACAACCACCTACAGAACTAACTCCCATCCCCCATTCATAGAAGGAATTTCCGGGGGGGGTGGGGGAAGCACACAAAGGGAGGTATTGAGACTGGGGGGAGGGGCAGCCAGCTGGGAAGGGGACAATTTAAGCGAATTCGGGCAGGTTTAGTAGAATCCCTCAGTATCACATTGCAATAACAGGGGGCAGCAGGGACAGCTGGCCACATCCAAGGGAAGTGCTGGGATGAGGCTGTAACTATTTGCCAGCAAAAGGCAGAGTGCCGAGAAGGGTAGAAATTAGACCGGGAAGTGCGAGAGGCGTGTGAACCCCTCACAGTTATGGAGCCGCTGCAGGCTGCATGAGCCCCGCCCCATGTCACTTGCCAGCGCTGGCAGGCTTGGGGAAGGCAGTGGGAAGGGGAGAACCAGCTCAGCCGGAGCGGGGGGCCAGGGAAGGAGAGGACACAGGCCATTCCCAGGTCGTGCAAGAAGCCTGGGTGAGGCCAGGAGCTGACTGAGGGTAGGCCTGGAAGCAGTGTGCCCGTGACTGGTTATCTGGCACCATGGGGTGGAGGTTAAGGCAGCCTTGGTAGCTGGGGTTCACCTGAAAGAAAGAGGCTGAAAGCTGTGCCCAGTGAAGCCAAAGAGTCTCTTGCACTTTGACTTGGGGACTCTGCCCCCCCCCCCCCACCTGGAAGGGGTTGAACGCTCGCAGGGCCTGGGCCAGAGGCTGAGCCCCAGCCATAAGCCTTAGGAGCACTGAGGCAGATCTAATGCAGTGCTGGGGCACACCATGAGGGAGCATCCAGGGCTGGCACCTCCACCCCAGAGAGCTAAACGGAGACTAGCCAAGAGTTAAAGAGCTCACTGACCCCTAGGAGGAACTGTGCACTGAATCTGTGCCTGTGCAAACGAAGGCAAAAGAACTGGGAAGGCCAAAATAGGCTGCAGAGAATGCCCTCCAGAAAGCCTGTAAATCCAGAGCCAGCCCTGACATACTGAGCAGAGCAGGAGCTCAACAGTTACAGGAACTGGGAAGTGATGGGCTAATTGGCCCAGCTGTTCACACTGTGCCAGCTGCACCTATTGAGACCCATTGGTCTGAACCAAGGGGGTGAAGCAGTGACAGCCCGCCCTTGATCAGATGCACAGCCCTACTCCATGCCAAACATTCCCCCTTGTAAGCAGGGCGAGCGGCCCTGGCTCTCCACTGAGCATTGGCAGTTTGTTCACCTCGCTGGAGCACATGCTCAGACTTGCAGCAGGCAGATCGGATCATTGCTGCAATAGACACGGAGCAGTCAGCATGGCTCAGCCAGCTCCCTCCTGCTGGCAGTCTCCTACACACGCCTGCTGAGTGTGCACCTGCACCTGTTTTATCCATCCAGACAAAGTGCAGCTGCTAGGATCATCTTCCTTCCCCATGGCCATGATCACCTCATACCCCTCATCAAATCCCACCTCAGTCCCCGACCTGTTACTGCACCAGATCTTATCAGAGCTCCACAGGACTCTCCCCTGCCTGCTGATCCTCTCCTGCCATGGGTCAGATCTTCCCCACGCCCTCCACCCACAGCCACAGCCTCCGCTGCCTGGTTGCAGCCCCCCACTCTTTCCCCCAGCGATAGCAGCCCCCAGCCTCGTGCTCCACGTGGCAATCACAGGGCACAAAGAAAGCCTCCCTCACCCTGAAGTTTTGCTGCCACTGCTCCCCCATCTCCAGAACTTGGACTCATCAGTCCGTGCTCAAGCTCTGGGCCCTGCAGCATGCAGCCCTCCACCTGGACAGTGCTGGGCGCAGAACCACTGCAGGATGAAATCTGGGAGCTGCTTGCTTCGGGCTCTGGTTCTCAGCTGGCACATCCCCCACTCTCTCACCACAGATACCTCAGCCTGCCCTTGAAAGCCTCGAGCAGAAACCTCTCCTTCAAGCATTCACGCTGGCTTCCAAGTTCAGAAAAGGTCTAGGAAAAGGTACCTGTGCCAAAGGGCTACACAGGAGCATCCCCCAGATTATGGGAGCTGGGCCTTTTCACCCACAATTCCCATAGGCAAATTCCAAAGTATCCTAGAAGGCACTGCTCCCAGGAGCTGTGCTGGGCTGCATGGGATAGGTGCCCAGTGGCCTGTGCACACAATAGCTGGTGTGTGCTGACACCAAGGCTCTCCACCAGCTCATTTGCCACTGGTTCAGTTCTCTAGTCCAGACAAGGCCAGAGACCGTTCCTGTGCTGAGCAGCTCCAGCAGAATGTGTCAGTGCGAGCAGATCACCCAGGTTCAAAGAGTTCCTAGCGCTGATCCACAGCTGCAAGCAGTACCCAGCTTCTGCGGTACCCAGGAGTCTACACCAGCCATGTCTCTCTTCCCCAGCCCCTTCCCAAGAGAACAGCCTCACCTCCCCAGGAGCCTTGAGGGAACTCTGCTGTACCCCAGGAGACGCAGCGCTGTTCCAGCTCCAAGGCTAGGGGCCCATTGGAGACAACCCCCTACCACAGGCAGCTCTACAGACAGGCAGGGGTGAGGCTGAATGGGATAAGTGCTGTGAAAGGGAGTTCATCTGTTACACAAAAGGAAATGAGCGTGGGAGGAAGAGCAGGTGGTTGATTTAGGGCAGGCCACATCTATGCTAGGAGAAAAGGGGCGCTTTTAACACACGTTAGCTGGTCACGGTAAACCCTATGTTGAGCCCCCTGTGGTGACTCCACCTAGCTCACGAGTTAAAATACAACGTGTCCCGTTTACACAAAGGTTTTAACATGTTACCTGATGCATGCTAAAAACATCCCTTTTCTCCCAGTGAAGGCAAGGCGTTTGCAGGCACAAGAAGCCTTCCCCCAACCCTCGTGCACTCTATGGAAGGGCCAGCTACAGCTGCAGTCCCTATGCTCTTGGAAGTACAAGGATTGCTCCCTAGTTTTGTCCCCTGGGGCATATAGCACCCAAAGGGTCGGAGATGGTGAAGCCCCTTCGTACTGACCCCGATGGCCAGTGCAGCATGCACAGGGGCATTAAAGGAGGGCTTGAGCCTCTCTGCATTGCCATGTATTTGGGCCAGGGCCAATCAGGCAGTTTGGCCATTAGCAGGATCCAGCACATTGTGAAGGGTGGCTAGCAATTGGTTCAGGTGAGACTATTTCTCAGAGAGAGACGGACTCCGAGCAACCCAGCAGACCTACCAGCACAAATCAGTAAATTAGCAGCTGGTAGTTTGCATCACTCTTCAGGAAAGAGACAGGACTTTGTTCAGTCTTTGAGCTGCTCATCAAGAGCAACGAGCAGGAGTAAGATGCTACCTAAATGGGGTTGATTAGTCTCTGAATGCATTTGGTTGTGCCACACCACACAGACCTCCAGTGCAGATAATTTGCCTTAGAATGACCAGAGGATTCCCTTTGCTTCCTGCAATGAGAACGTAACCTAATTCTGAGAGAATAAAACTGGGTAAGTCTTTTTACTGTTTTTAATCGGCCAGGCTGTGTGCCTGCATTCCTGAGTCCAGTAAATCATTGGCTGGCCTGACTAGTATCACTTTGGCCTACCAGAAGTTTTGTCCCTTTTAAATAATTGTTTGGATTATTTTCCACCCACTGTAGTGCAGCGATGGACCCAGAGAAAGAAAGGCAGGTTTCAGAAAGGACCCATTGGGGGTGACAGCTCAGGACTGGGAGCTGGGCAGGGGCAGCAGAACCAGGGGGCTAGTGCCCCCACACCGGAAGTACTGGGGGGGGCTGATGCATGTTTCCACCCCCAATGTTTTCTGTCCCAAAATCTCTCCTGGAGGCAAGAGTAGGACCCGGAGGAGCAGCTAGAGCAGTAGCTGCAGTGGTTGGGATCGGCCTAGCCACCAGGGAGCAGCTGGAACCACCTCGCTTCTCCCCATCTTCCGTCACTCGGCTGGCTATAGTGGCCAAGGTGGCTGGGGCTGGCATGCAACAGGGGAGACTCAAGGCACGCCCCCAGCTAGCCAGGAGAGCCACTCATGTGACTTGCCAGCTGCCAGCTTAGCCCCATCCCACCTTCCAGTCATTGCAGGTCCCAGCAGAGACACCCGGCCCAGGAGAGGGGCTGGGGCATGTGTGCCAGCTGCTGAGGAGCTGTGGGGGGAGCACTGGGCACTAGCCATCAAGGAACGACCAGGACACCTGTTCCCAGCCTGGAACCGGCTTCCCTCCCAGGCTGAGTCTCCGTAGCGCCTCTCGCTCTGCCTCAGCCATTCACAGCGCATTCTGTCCCCCCTGGGGCTGGCCGAGCAGTTGCCACAAACACAGGCCACTCGGTGTGGAACTGTCTGAAGCACACTGAGAGGCCAGATCTCTCTCTCCTACAGCTCCACCTGCCTGGCACATCAGTCACTGCTAATCACTCCAGAGGATACTGAAAGGATCAGCCCTGCGGTGGCAAGGGCTAAGTGACTACAGGCTTTTCCCTTCTAAGAGCTATGGCTCAGACCATCCCCACTGCTCCATGAGCAGAGGGGACAGAGATCCTGGGCATCTGCCCATGGGCTGTGGAGGGCGAAGAAGCTACAGCTCCAGCATTTATCCTAGCCACGCGCTGTGCCGGGCCGAGCTCTTCCACTGGCGCTCCGCAGGGTCAGTGCCCCACAGGGGTTTGGTGGCAGAGGCATGAGGGACTGGAGCAGGAGCCCAGCTTCTGGTATTAGCATTGCCAAGCCAGAGTTAACACTGCTTCATCCTTTACTCCCACTGAGCCCCTCCCAAGCTTGGCTCCAATGGAGGTGGCAGGGTCAATAGAGGCATAGCCTCCCTTGGGAAACAGGAGTTTCCTTCCCTCTGGATCTCTGGGGTTAGCCTCCTATGTGGGCTCCTTAGCCCAGATGTGAGGAAAACTGTTCCAGCCCAGCCTTGAGGGGCTCCTTGGCCCCTCCTCTGGCTGCCCCAGGGGGGTAGGATGATTTCGCCCTGTGCTGCTCCTTGCTGCACTCTCCTGCAGCCTCTCACTCAGGTCTCTCTCTCCACCACATTGCTCAGTAGTCACCTGGTTGTGAAGATCAGATCTTCCTTGGTTCTCATCTATTAGTCTCTCTTGCAAGAGGATTTTCAGGAGCTCTCTGGTAAGCAGCTCTTTCATGTCCTTCAAGACAGCTCGGAGAGTTGGGCTGAAGGCCATTGGGATGGAGTTTGCTACAGCATCTCCCGGAGACTCCAGAAGCGGGGAGGCTGCAATGCTCTTCTTCCCCATGAAATGACCTGAAATGACATTGGGCTCGTGTATGAGAACAGGGAATGGGCAAGATGGTTGTGGGGGCAGGGAAGATTTCAAGCTCTGGCAGAGGGACTGGATGCAAAAGTCCCACAGCTCCCTAGCGCCAAGCAGCCTTCGAAATCCGCAATATAGCAGTGGCTGCTGTGGCACTGGAATTTTTCAGAAGCAAGATACTGTAGCAGAAACCCACCTCTAGCTGAAGGAGGCGGAACTGAGGGGGAGCTAGCAAAAGAACATGACCATGGCCACATGCTTTGTTCCTCTTGAAATCCTAGAAACTCTGGGTGACAACTATCCAGAGTTATCACAGTAAGTAGCAGAAATAACCACAAGTTTTCCTTTCAAGACCAATAACTATCAGGGGTTTGAAGGGAGCTTTCCCTATGGGCCAGAGATCCATCACTGCCTGCTGCATGGGTCTTATGCCTTCCCTGGAAGCAGCTGCTGCTGGCCCCATCAGAGACTGGAGACCAGGCTAGAGGGCCCCCTATCTGAGCCAGAGTGATGATTCCCAGAACCCTAAAAACATCTTGGCAGCTCACCTTTAATAACCACCCAACTAACAACCTATGAGCTAGCTTAGCTGTTCAGAGAAAGGCAGCCAAGACGACACTTCATGCAGGCGCTAACAAAGACAGCAGCATTAGGGGGCTGGTAAATCAGCTAGGATGTAGCATAGGCATTTGTAGAAGTCTTCAGCACTGACACCAGTTTCACACTCTCAGCTCTGCAGATAATGCTGGGCACCTTTTATAGCAGGGATGAGCAAACTTTTTGGCCCAAGGGGCTAATCTGTGTATAGAAATTGTATGGCGGGCCATGAATGCTCATAAAATTGAGTGCAGGGGGTTGAGAGCTCTGGCTGGGGGTGTGGGCTCTGGCATTGGGCCAGAAAGGAGTTCAGGGTGCGGGAGGGGGCTACAGGCTGGGGTAGCGGGGGCGGGGATGCGTGCGGGAGGGTTGCGGGCTCTAGGATGGTGCTTTGGGCTGGGATCAAGGGGGTGGAGAGCAGGAGGGGGATTGGGGCTGGGGCAGGGGGTTGGGGCACGGGGGGTGGCTCAGGGGTGCAGACTCTGGGCAGCGCTTACCTCAAGCAGCTCCCAGAAACAGTGACATGTCCCCACTCCAGCTCCTGTGCAAAGGTGTGGGAAGGTGGCTCTGCTGTGCACCGCCCCTGCAACTCCCATTGGTCACGGTTTCTGGCCAATGGGAGCTGCGGGGGCAGCACGTGAAGCGAAGCCTCAGGTTGCCCCAGTGTGTAGAAGCTGGAGCCGAGGGGAAGAGGGGGAGGGCATGCTGTTGCTTCTGGGAGCCGTGCAGAGTAGCCCCCCAACCCTGCTCCCTGGCTAGAGCGGGGCCAGACCCCAGTGGGAACTTGAGGGCCTGATTAAAATGGCTGGTGGGCCAGATGCGGCCCATGGGCCATAGTTTGCCCACCTCTGTTTTAAAGCCATCAGTGCTAACTACCTGATTTGCATGCACAATCAGTCGTTAGAAATTTAAGGGCTATAAGTTGCATGGACAGTGCACTTGCAAAATCATAGCCTGTTTTCCCAGTCAGGCTCACCCTGAGCTGTAACCGGACCCAGTGCACAGTGTGACTAGGAGAGCAGTGGGACACCAGCCCCCAGGTGTTCTGTAGCATATGCTTGGAGTCAGGCTCTCCAAGCAGCAGACCCTTCAGGATCTAGCCCTCAATGAGTTCCCATAAACACTCACAGACCCGGTCTACACCTAGAACTTCGGTTGGCCTCGCTCAGGGCTGTGAAAAACGTCACGCCCTCTGCAACGTGGCCAACGGAAGAATTCTTCCCTCCACCCAGGTTCCGAGGGGATGGATCAACGGTCACTGCAGGAAGTGGCGACACTCCAGTGCCATAGCTGCCGTAGCACTTGCAGTGGAGATGTACCCTCGGAGTCCGACGAGTAACAAAGGGGGCTGAACTTGGGCTGCCAGAAATAAATCCTGCAATGACCCTGGCACAATGGCTGCAAGTTGCAAACTACAGATGATAAACAGAACCCACAATAAATCCCAGCCCAGCCCCAGGGCCGCTCAGTACAGGGATATGAAGGTCAAATCTTGTGCCAGGGTATCTGCTCCAGGCCTCTCCCAGAGGCAGCCATGCACTGGCCTACAGACTCCTTGGCCAGCACCTGTAGTCTCATTCAGACTCATCCACGTGGACCCCCGCTTGCAAGCTGCCCCTGGGATCTACCACCATGGCTACCACTAGCCCCCCTGCCAGTGACAGGCTGCTTCCCAGCCTGGCTCTCAGCCCTTCGGACACAGCTCTTAAGCTCCCCAGCCTTTTGATTCAAGACTGGGTGGTTTTCTGAGATGTGCTCTAGGGATTATTGTAGAGCAAGTCTCTGGCCTGTGCTGTGCAGGAGATCAGGCAAAATAATCAGAACGGTCCCTTCTGGCCTTGGAATCTGAGTCACCAGAGGGCCAGTGCCTCTCCGCCCGGTGCCTCTCCAGCCCAGCCTCTGCTGGAAGCGAGGAGGAGTTTGCAGGTTTCCAGGCTGGGATAAGTCAGTGGAGTGTCTCATTGGCACCGTCCTCCCTGCTGCTTCCCCACAGGTTCTGCCCAGAACAGATCCACATGTCTGCCCTGGGGGTTGGTCATAGCTTGATGGGAAGGGCCGTTCCTGCCTAGCAGATTCATCACCCTAGTGGATAACAAGCATTTCATAAACCCCTCATCCTTCAGGGCACAAACAGCACAGGGGCATGGGCAGATCCTTAGTGCTCAGGACCGGGGCCCTCTTCATTCTGAGCCTGTTATTACAAGGCCCCACAAATGGGAGCTTGAATAGCCAGTGGTTAACGCCATGGGGGCTTCCGGCAGCAGATTCTGATTACACGACATATGGTTGTGTGCTGGGCTTCCCTGAACCACCGGGGGGATCCGGGCCTGGTCTGTAACACGGAGACAAAGGTGCCGAGACATCTCTCAGGGGGCTTGAAAACCTGGGCAGGGAGCACGAGCAAGGGAAAGCGCTGCAGTTCTCATTTGGGGAGGGCTCCTGCAGGCTGCACAGAACCTTTCCGGCTCCCCCCTCCCCTCCCCGGCTTCAGACGGGCAAGGAGGAAAAGAGGCAGCATAAAGGCCCTTCACACCTCCCATGGCAAGAGACCGGCTGAAGGGAAGCAGCACCAGGGCACAGACTGAGGAGTCAGATCACACTTGGGTCTGGGTTCATAAGGGATTTGTTCCTTTTCTGGAAGCCTCTGCTCTGGGCATGGAGCGATCTGTCCCTCTCCCTCGGCCAGCTGGGAAAGGAGCCCTCTGGTGGCAGAGCAGCAGCAGCACAGAGGGGACACATTCTGGATTCATTGCTGCCTGGCGAGTGGCCTCTCTCGTGCTACCAACCCACCCCCCACTAGCAGGGTCCCCGGCACACAGTGCCCAGGGTTACAGCAGCTGCATCCTTAACTAGGATGAGCATTGCTCTGGGACGGAGCCGGCATTGCCATTCTGAGATAGGGACGTCCTCTGGGGGTTCGCTCAACAGCAAGCCACACCGAGGGGGGTTACTGGAGGGCAACTCCAGTAACTAGTCAAACTGGTTCTCCAGAGGCTCCCTTGCTTCTCTCCTAGCCAAGCAGATTAAGTGACCCCTCAGCTCTGTCCTCCACCCCCATTCTCGGCTTCTCATCCACAGGAAGCTTCACAGCAGCTTTCTCCCACACACCCACCTTTTCGCTTGCTCACTCCCCTTCAGGCAGCACTATTCAGACAAGTTTCACAGTGGTACCCAAGGTGCCAGACTAGATTTTGAACATGAGTAGCTGAGAAATAGATTTGGTTTCCTCTATCTCAGAGCAGTGCCAGTCTGGAAGGTACTTCTGCTTTCTCTCTGTTTGCCTTAAAATAATGGCCAGGCACTCTGCTTTGCATTTTAAAATACCAATATTTTATTACATGCAATTAGTTGTAGCCATGTCAGTCCCAGGATATTAGAGAGCCAAGGTGCGGGAGGTAATATCTTTTATTGGACCAACTTCAGTTGGTGAGAGAGACAAGCTTCCAAGCCATGCAGAGCTCTTCCTCGGGTCTGGGAAAGGTTTGCTCAGATATCCTGGGATGAACACTGCTACAACACTGGTACCTTTCCCAGACCCAAAGAAGGGCTTTGTGTATAGAAGGACTCTATAGCTTGTCTCTCTCACCAACAGAAGTTGGTCCAATAAAAGATATTCCCCCCACCACCACGTCTCTCTAATATCCGATTGCATCTGACATTCTGAAATCCTCAGTTTAATCTCCCAGTATTTGGCTCAGTGTAGACCTTGGTGCCTCCACAGCACAATACTACTCACCACGAGGCAGAATCTGCCCGAGGAATTTGCTGCCTGTGTCTGGGATTGTGGGTGCCATCTCTCTGCTATAGGGATTTTGAACAATCCATCTTGCCATGCACCCACAAAAGGGACAATCAGCTAATAGTAGCTAGGGAATATTGTCCAGGCACCAGAATCATTGGTTAATCAAGGACAGTTGTTCTGCTGATCATCTATCTATATTCCCACCCTCCCCCTCTGGGATTATGTTTCGGACATTTCATTGGTTGAATGTGTTGTCACTCCGCTGGGGGCAGGTGTGTGGATGGAGTTCTGTGGAGGTGATCTCTCCCATTTAGGGTGTGTCTATACTGCAAAAATGGTACATTGGTAACTTGGGTTAAAACAGCGGGGAAGACAAACTTGGCTTTTAATTTGGGTTAGCAGCACAACCCAAGAGTAGGTCTCAGAGTAGCAGGTGTGTTAGTCTGTATTCGCAAAAAGAAAAGGAGTAATTTGTTCGTCTCTAAGGTGCCACAAGTACTCCTTTTCCTTTTTCTAAAAGAGTATTTACACTGCATCTGGGAGCAAGTCCCCCAGCTCAAGCAGACAGACTCCTGCTAGTGGGGCTCCAGCTAGTGTGCTAAGAATAGCAGTATGGATCCGCAAAAAGAAAAGGAGTACTTGTGGCACCTTAGAGACTAACCAATTTATTTGAGCATGAGCTTTCGTGAGCTACAGCTCACTTCATCGGATGCATACCGTGGAAACTGCAGCAGACTTTATATACACACAGAGAATATGAAACAATACCTCCTCCCACCCCACTGTCCTGCTGGTAATAGCTTATCTAAAGTGATCATCAGGTTGGGCCATTTCCAGCACAAATCCAGGTTTTCTCACCCTCCACCCCCCAACACAAATTCACTCTCCTGCTGGTGATAGCCCATCCAAAGTGACAACTCTTTACACAATGTGCATGATAATCAAGTTGGGCCATTTCCTGCACAAATCCAGGTTCTCTCACCCCCCTCCCAAAAACCACACACACAAACTCACTATCCTGCTGGTAATAGCTCATCCAAAGTGACCACTCTCCCTACAAAGTGCATGATTATCAAGGTGGGCCATTTCCAGCACAAATTGATAGAGCCAGAAGAGTTCCCAGAAGTTACCTACTACAGGACAGGCTTAACAAAGAAAATAACAGAACGCCACTAGCCGTCACCTTCAGCCCCCAACTAAAACCCCTCCAACGCATTATTAAGGATCTACAACCTATCCTAAAGGATGACCCAACACTCTCTCAAATCTTGGGAGACAGGCCAGTCCTTGCCTACAGACAGCCCCGCAACCTGAAGCAAATACTCACCAACAACCACATACCACACAACAGAACCACTAACCCAGGAACTTATCCTTGCAACAAAGCTCGTTGCCAATTGTGCCCACATATCTATTCAGGGGACACCATCACAGGGCCTAATAACATCAGCCACACTATCAGAGGCTCGTTCACCTGCACATCCACCAATGTGATATATGCCATCATGTGCCAGCAATGCCCCTCTGCCATTTACATTGGTCAAACTGGACAGTTTCTATGTAAAAGAATAAATGGACACAAATCAGATGTCAAGAATTATAACATTCATAAACCAGTCGGAGAACACTTCAATCTCTCTGGTCACGCAATCACAGACATGAAGGTCGCTATCTTAAAACAAAAAAACTTCAAATCCAGACTCCAGCGAGAAACTGCTGAATTGGAATTCATTTGCAAATTGGATACTATTAATTTAGGCTTAAATAGAGACTGGGAGTGGCTAAGTCATTATGCAAGGCAGCCTATTTCCCCTTGTTTTTTCCTACCCCCCCCCCCCCCAGAACGTTCTGGTTAAACTTGGATTTAAACTTGGAGAGTGGTCAGTTTGGATGAGCTATTACCAGCAGGAGAGTGAGTTTGTGTGTGTATGGGGGTGGGGGGTGTGTGAGAAAACCTGGATTTGTGCTGGAAATGGCCCACCTTGATTATCATGCACATTGTAGGGAGAGTGGTCACTTTGGATGAGCTATTACCAGCAGGATAGTGAGTTTGTGTGTGTGGTTTTTGGGAGGGGGGTGAGAGAACCTGGATTTGTGCAGGAAATGGCCCAATTTGATTATCATGCACATTGTGTAAAGAGTTGTCACTTTGGATGGGCTATCACCAGCAGGAGAGTGAATTTGTGTTGGGGGGTGGAGGGTGAGAAAACCTGGATTTGTGCTGGAAATGGCCCAACCTGATGATCACTTTAGATAAGCTATTACCAGCAGGACAGTGGGGTGGGAGGAGGTATTGTTTCATATTCTCTGTGTGTATATAAAGTCTGCTGCAGTTTCCACGGTATGCATCCGATGAAGTGAGCTGTAGCTCACGAAAGCTCATGCTCAAATAAATTGGTGAGTCTCTAAGGTGCCACAAGTCCTCCTTTTCTTTTTGCGAATACAGACTAACACGGCTGTTACTCTGAAACCTGTCAGTATGGATCCGGTGGCTCTGACAGCTGCTCATGCTAGCCCCCAAGCTCAGACCCAGGGGATCAGGTGGGCTTGAGAGCCCAAGCTGCCACCCAGAGACCCAAAGTCCACACCTCTTCTTGCAGGGTAGACAAACCCTCAGATCAGTCGAGCACCACAACCTGCTCCTGTATCTGAATTAAGATTAATAGCCCCGCCGTTACTTTTCCAGTTTGCCCCAGGGACTCTCACAAGTTATTGCCCCCGAGACTGTGACTGGCCAGCATTTTCAGCACTACGTGTGCGACAAGGCAGTGCGCGCCAGGGCTCTGGAGCTGCCAGCACAGCATGTTGGGGCAGCCCGTGCTGGGCAATGGAAGGGCGTGGGCATTGTACGGTGACAGACAGGCGGCATCTGCCCACTTCTCCTCCTGACTTGTGCCCTCCTCTTGCTCTCCAGCCCAGCTCCAGAAACCTCAGGAGCCTTCTCTCAATCCTGCCTTTCACCCTTCTCCACCCCCACATCACACAGAGGAGGATGCGAAGGAGAGGCTACTTCTGACCTGCACAAAATAGGCTCCTAATGGCTGGGTCTCTTATTTATGGATCTCTTTTTTTGTGGGGGGGGGGGGATTTTAATGGTGTAGATGACTTCAGGGGAGGGCTAACCCTACGTTCTTAAAATGTGCGTTTGTTTTGAGGAGCTGAGAGTGTTTGAAATGTCTCCCTATTGCAGGAGGCATAATGGCCCCTGGCTAAGCCCTGCCCCATGCTCCTTTCTCCCCCCCCTTCCTCACCCACTCTCCTGTTCTCTTGCTTTAGGTTTCTTCTGGCTGTTGATTTCTGGCCGCGGAGGTACTCAGACATTTCTGCAGGTAAATGCGTCAATTCCTGGCAGCCCTCCCTGGCACCAGGGGTCCCCCACAAGCTGCAGCGAGTAGTTTGGCAGAACCTCGTTGGGCCTTGGCCCATTTGCCCTTGGAGTTCTGCAGGCCAGAGAGCCCCTGGCCCAGAAGTGCGGGTTCCTTTGCTGGGAAGGCACTGCAGTGAATTAACCTCAGCTAGGACCCCGCCAGCCCACGCAAAGCAAAGCGCGCCCCATCACCCAGCCGAAGGGCAGGCGTAGACACGGTGTGGACTGAGCCCTGGAGCGGAGGTCGGCTCACCTGTTGCTCGAGTCTGCCTCCGAGGGGTGCCAGCTCCCAGCCCCCACAGCCAAGTCCCTCGCACTGCTCCTGCCAGCGGCACTCCGGAGAGTCTCCGGAGCGGCTCTGGTGTGTTGGCGTGCGCCCCACCTTGGCGTGTTACCCAGGGCCCCACGACAAGATGCTTTGCCCAGGTGCGCTCTCGGAGACAGGAATGGAGCCCTGCCCCGCAGGCCGGCCCTCCTCGGGGCAGCTCGCAGCCGCTCTTCCCACCCAGCCCAGCCTTGTTCCTGGGCAGCTCCAGTCCCCTGTCCCGCCCAGCACCGGGGCCGGAGCCATGGGGGTCCCCCGCTGGGGCTGGGCTGCTCACCTGCCCCCGCCCAAGGCTCTCCCTCATTGCCTGTCCGGCCACACCGGCGCGGGGTTCGCCGCAGACAAGCTCGCCCCGGTCCCGGCCCGCTGGCTCTGGGAGTCCGCTGACACCCTCCACCCCCCGGCCCGGCTCCCCTCTCCCCCGGGCTCGGACTAGGGGTGGCTTCGCCCGGTGGCCGGCCTGCAGCCGGGAGGGGAGCGGGGCCGTCTGCCCCCGGAACCCCCGGGCTGCTCCGCCAGACCCCGCCGGGATCCGGGAAAGCCCCTTCGATCGCCCAAGCCGCGGGCGGCTTCCCAGGGGCGCCCCGCCGGGAGGCGCCGGGGCGGGCGGGGAGCGGCGCCGGGGCGGGGCAGCGGACGGTACCTGTGGCCCAGAGGTTGCCGCGGGGGTTGACTTTGATCCTGGCCGCTCGGTCCCGCGGCTCGGCGAAGTCCGGCCGGTCGGCGGGGGCGGCCGAGAGGAAGGAGAGGAGCAGCAGGCAGCCCAGGAGCCGGCTGGCGGGCAGCGCGCCCATGGCTCCCCGCCGGGCTCCGGGGGACGCTTCGCCTGGGGCCGGGAGAAGCGGCGGCGACAACTCGTGCTCCGGGCTGGTCGCCTCTGGCTTCCCGGGCTGCTCCATTTAAAGCCTCCCACCGCGGGGCGGAGACTGGCCGGGAGCAGCCGCAGCCCTCGCCTTGCGCACGGCGGCGGCGGCGGCGGGGGGCGCCCAACCCCACCCCCACCGCTGCCCGGGCCACGCCACGCCACGCCTAGGGCCGGGAGCGGGACTGGAGGGGGTGACTCAGCGCCCAGCTGCCTGCCCCTGGCCCGGAGGATCCCACCACGTGTTCCGGCCAACCCGGGCCAGGGGGACCCTTCCCGCCCAGGCAGTGGTGCTGGAACAATGTGTAGGGTCGGGTGCTGGGAGCTGTTGATCCAAACTGTAAACGCTGTAGCTGATGGAAATGGAAACCACTTCAAGCCAGGGGGTGCGGCTGCACCCCCAGTACCCTTAGTTCCAGCACCTATGGGCCCAGGGCACCTTCTGTGCAGCGCCCCAAACAGGACACACAGGGAAGTCGGGGTGGCAGCGGCACACGGCCAGGCCCTCCAAGCAGTAGGCTTCACTCCCACACAAAGCTCAGGCTGGGTTTTACCAAACACAAAGTGGCTCACCAAAAAGAGCCCCCCAGGGTCTGCCCCAAAGCACCCTGCAGTCCCTGGAAAATATCCCACCATGGGCAGAGGTGCTTCAGAGATCTGAGCTGGAATGGCATCCCGCTCCCCCAGTGCCCTGCAACCCCTCACTGACAAACTGGGCATCCAGCTGGAGGAACAGACAGCTCAGGGGGCAGCAGAGCCGGGGAGCTGTCCATAGATCCTCTGGAGGTGCAAAAGCACAACTGGAAAATGTTTATGAGTCCTTTACATGTCAAACCCCACCCCCCATTTCCCGCTCTCACCGTGCCAGCATGGCCGGGTTGCTTTCTTCTCTCTTCAGGGAGTCAGGGGATCATGGTCAGGGCCCACCCATTTCCCCAGGAACTTGAATAAGAGGTTCTCCAAAGCATGAGCCTTTGCACCCAGCAGGACAGGCTCTCAGCGAGTTTTCCCAGTGAATTGCCACCTATGTTGGGTGACTTTGATGAGGAAGGAGCAGCCCCTCCTGTGCTGTGAAATGCTCTAAGCTCAGACACATAGAGGCTGAGGAGCGCCCCCCACCCCATTACACAAGGTACTGTCCCCTATTCTTAACCATCATCCCTCTGGAACCATTCCCCCATGGTAAGCGGGTGGGATTGGTGCAGCAGAGATCGGGGACAGGCAGTATTCTCCAACTAGTAAACCGGATGGCAGCTTTAGAAGACTGCACAGAGCTGGTGGTGGAACTGGCAGTAGATGTTGAGGAACCTTTCAAAGGCATGAGCTGGGGCTTGCTTTACTTTACCCAGATTACATTTAGACTTGTCCCTAGATTCTGTTCCTGTGCAGAGGGCCTCAGCTTTGGTATATGCAAATGGCATTTCATCAGTACCATTTGCCTTAGGCCAGGAAACTTGGCAGGGCTCAGCTATGTCCCCTATTGAGTCAGTGGATGGCTCTGGGCTGCTGGTACCAGCAGTATCCTGATATCTCTGGGATCAGAGTGGGTGACTGCTACCCACAGGCTCTCCCTGGGCCCTCCTGGTCAAGATGGGAAGCCTAGAAGGGCACTATCGTTCTCAGCTGCAGCAGGAGGACACGGGGCTCTGGCCAGCAGGTAGGAGGTTGATGCAGAGAGGTCACACAGGGACCTTGTTACTGTTTTTGCGCCTGGACCAGACTGGACAGCCCCTAGGCGCTGCACTGGATTTAATCTTCTAGACATCGTGCCAAGGGAACTTGCAGCTTTTGGTTTCTGGCACCCCTTGTAGAGAAATCCTCTCTAGTGTGCGACTGACTAGAGGAACCCACTGTGGGCTACAGCCTGGGGAGCCTGGCGCTTGGAACACTACAGCGCTTGCCTCCATGACCGTGGTGCACCCGGCATTCTCCCAGGCACCCAGGGACAGAAGTCCCGCAGCACTTGCAGGGACACCCGTGGAGGGGAGCTACAGTACTGGGCCCCCGTTGTGATAAAGACGCACTGTGACCCTTCAAGGAGCTATTCGGAAAATAGATTCTAGAATGACACCACGCCTGGCAGTGGCTACAGTGTGGGCTTTGTGCCCTGACTCGGCCCGGCAGGAGTTACAGCTCTGACACGTCTCAGCCTCAGCCGTACTCCCTTCTCTGGTCTGACACAGCAGCCAGCCTAGAACTAGTGATGAAATACGGGGACGACATCTACAATCCACATTGCCAGGAGGGCAGTGGGTTGGCTCAGCCCAGCTCTCTGTGCTTATCCTCCTCCTGTCATCTCCTGTCCCATCTAGTCTAACAGGACCACATCCATACTGCCTCAATTAGCGGGTCTGATGAATGGGGGGAGTCAGATACTAGCCTCCTGGGGTTCTCTCCTCCCATCACCATGGGAAGGACTGGTCCCCGATTGTGACGCTATCTGATTAAAATATGACCATATAGATCATTGTTGCAACCACTGTTATATATTTGCAACAAATCTTGTACAACAGTTGTCAAGTGAGGTGTCTTTAAAAAGGTTATGATTTGCTGGTTATGCTTATGCTATCTGTATGCATGTATCAGTTTTGTATTTGAAATTATGAGTATTGACTCTATACCTGTATTTCAAATGTTTGCTCCTGGGGTAACTGACAAGGTAGTTAGCCGGCACATCTTGGAGGGACTATTCAAATTGAATGGCCCATCAAAAGGACACTTAACTCACAATGGACCCTGGGTGATGTCCATCTACACTGAGTGGACTGTCATGTAAACATGCTGTCTGGAGCATAGTTAATGGCTTCCTGCAATGACTAGGCAAAATGCATGGACATATGACTTGCCCATGTGACTCCAAACTCCATCTTGTTGCTGTAATTTTCCTCAGTAAGAACAATGGGTTTCCCTCCACATGGCAGAGGATATAAAAGGCCCTGGAAACTCCTCCATTTTGCTTCTATACTGCTCCAGCCTTTGGAATGTGGACTTATACTAATGGGAGCATTTTAACCAATGGACTGAGGACCTTCCAATGGTTTGGAAGCAGTCAGAGACTTGACGTAAGCCAGCCGTTTATTCCATCACTGCTACAAGCCTGAACCAAGAACTTTGCAATTACTGTATGTAATTGATTCCATTTAACCAATTTTAACTCTCACCTTTCTTTCTCTCTTTTTATGAATAAACCTTTAGATACTAAAGGATTGGCATCAGCGTGATTTTGGGGTAAGATCTAAGTTATATATTGACCTGGGTGTGTGGCTGGTCCTTTGGGCTCAGAAGAACCTTTTATTTGATGAGACTGGTTGTAAAGAACCACTCACCTTTAAAGCCAGTGTTTTCAGTGGTAATACAAGAACTGGAATGCCTGAGGAAACTGCCTTTATGACTTCTTGTTAGCCACTGTGGTGAAACAGAACTTTACTTTCGTTGCTGGTTTGGTGTATCCTATGGCGGATTAGCCACCAGTCTCGGGGTGTATCTGCCCTATTTCTCAGCAGTTCGTCCTCATTTTGGCATTCTCAGTTGTGACCCACAGAGGCACGGTTACACCGATGAAGCAAATGAACCTGCAGCGATGGAAAGTTCCTACTGCATCACAGGTGGAGGATAAGCACGGTAACCTCAGTGACCTGGAAGCTCTGCCAAGCAGGGCTGACAAAAGACAGAGCCGATTCTACCCCTGGGAAAATGCCTGGACTTTATCCATGGATTTTATAACTGACACTAGCTTCTCCCTCTTGCTCTGCAACATGGGCATGCAGGGCTTGTGCAGGGTAATCCCTCCCTGTTTGCACTGCAAAGGCATCTTTTCTTTTTCTTCTTGCTATATTTCTCTCTGTGTCTCTCTCCACCCCCTCATCATGGCATTGCTTTCTTCACCCTTCTGCTATTCGCCAACCTCCCCTTCACCCTGTTCTGCTCTATTGTTGTATTGGTGAGATCTGTCCCAGTTGATCATCGCAGAGTTACGTCGACAGTACTAAACTCTCACCAGGTTCATCTAGACCTGATGGCTACTTTGCAGAGTGCCAGGAAGGGTAACAAAGAGAAGAGAAGGAGAAGAGGAGCCTTTTGCTAGTGATGTTCATTGCGACAGCCGAGCAGAGCGGTCTGTTTAAGAGGCAATTTCTCACAGTGTTCTAGAATGCACATGCATAGATAGGTTTCAGAGTAACAGCCGTGTTAGTCTGTATTCGCAAAAAGAAAAGGAGAACTTGTGGCACCTTAGAGACTAACCAATTTATTTGAGCATGAGCTTTCGTGAGCTACAGCTCACTTCATCAGATGCATACCGTGGAAACTGCAGCAGACTTTATATATACACAGAGAATATGAAACAATACCTCCTCCCACCCCACTGTCCTGCAAGGTAGCCTATTTCCTCTTGTTTTTTCCTACCCCCCTCCCCCAGATGTTCTGGTTTAACTTGGATTTAAACTTGGAGAGTGGTCAGTTTGGATGAGCTATTACCAGCAGGAGAGTGAGTCTGTGTGTGTATGGGGGTGGGTTTTTGGAGGGGGGTGAGGGAGTGAGAGAACCTGGCAGGAAATGGCCTAACTTCATTATCATGCACATTGTGTAAAGAGTTGTCACTTTGGATGGGCTATCACCAGCAGGAGAGTGAATTTGTGTGGGGGGGTGGAGGGTGAGAAAACCTGGATTTGTGCTGGAAATGGCCTAACCTGACGATTACTTTAGATAAGCTATTACCAGCAGGACAGTGGGGTGGGAGGAGGTATTGTTTCATATTCTCTGTGTATATATAAAGTCTGCTGCAGTTTCCACGGTATGCATCTGATGAAGCGAGCTGTAGCTCACGAAAGCTCATGCTCAAATAAATTGGTTAGTCTCTAAGGTGCCACAAGTCCTCCTTTTCTTCATGCATAGATAGATTGCTGTGTCACATCAGGGCAAGCATAAAGTTAGTGAGTGCAAAGTTGGAATCATCTGGTCCCGGGGGTCCTGAGATTCAGCCCCCCTCATTCTAAAATTTGTTAGCTTGTAGAATGGTTTATTACCTGCTGCTAAGGAAAAAAATATATATATAGGCAGGGCCTGCCTGAAACTGACATCACACTGGGCTTCCTCCAAGCTCCTGAACGCCAGCAAGAGCCAGCTGCACAATGCAAGATTTTACAAGTTGTTACAATTTTTTCTGTTTCTGTAAAGTGGTGCCCCAGACTGATGCAACCCAGAAATCTAGTGCGCAATCAGGCTAGAAACAGAACTTGTCAGTTACAAGACCTATTTTCAGTGCTCTTAACTTCACAGGCACATTCAGATGGGCTTTAAAGTTGGCATGTCTGTTGCAGACCTGGCATACAGTTTGGGGAGCACATTTGAGGCTTTGGGGTGAGGGGCTTCCCCAAGAGACAGCCCCTCCCAAACAGCCTGATTTTCCTTTTCAAAGTGTTCCAAAATGCATGCATGTAAGCAGGTTGCCCTGAAATTGCTGTGTCAGATCAGGTTCTGAGGTAGACAATAAAAAGTCTGAGATAAAGTCCCCGCTCCCTCCAAATGACCCGCTTTGAATGATCTAAGGGCTTGTCTACATGGCAGCTTAGCACAGGGCAAGGCAGAGTGCCCATCTACAGTGCACTAACCTGCCAAGTACTGTCCAGCTGTGTGGACCCTGCCACTGCACACTAAAATTTCATAGTGTGCTCTGATATAGTCCTGTCAATTTTAGTGCATGGTAGCAGGGTCCACACAGTGAGTTAGTTCGTGGCAGGCTAGTGCGCAGTTGTGAAATGCAGAAGAGAAGAGGGAAGCCCAATACGGGGAGGAAGACAGGATCTGGCAGGGCAAGGAAAGAGTGTGTGAACATTATTACATTGTATAGAGGGGAAAGCAGAAGGAGGGAGGAGTGAAAAAGGAAGGTGAAAAGAATGGACACAGGGGAGCAGAGTTGGTGGAAATAAGTGAACAGAACATACAATGAAGATGGCAATTAATAATCACTACAACTGGACAATTAATAACTAAGCAGCATGATCAAAGATTAATTCCTATCACAGTAACCTATCAATATCAGTGATCCTGACATACCGCAGTCACTAGCTAGTACAGTTATTGAGCCGTTTTGCTGCTGCTGGATAAACAGGATTAAAGTGTAGATGCCCTTGGGGCAGGCGCAGTCAGCATGTTCGGGGCTGCCTGGGGAGATGGGGCACCTTGTGCCGGGTATGGCCCTGTGGTATCCAGAGGTGCTATGGAGCTGAGAGTGAGCCCAGCTGTCATGCTGGGGGCAGGAGCGCAACCAGTGAAGCAGCCTCATTGTTGATCAGTGGTGGGATTGGTGCCCAACACTGGCGTGTCCGTGGGGATGGGGTCCTTGGTTCTCAACTGGAGGTCTGGCCAGGAATGACTCAGGATCCCTGGGGCAGAGGGGGATCTCAGGAGGGTTATGGAAGGGGGATTGCCACAGGAAGGGCTGGAAATGAGAGTGGAGCAGGGATTAGGGCTGTCAAGGGGTTATTTGTGGGGCAGGGTGGGACTGGTGGATAGGATGGGCCTTGATCCGGATGCTGCTGGGAATGGGCGTAGGTGGATGGGCAGGATGGTGGCCAGATCCTTACCCCTCTCTACACAGCCTGGCCATGGTCGCTGTGCCCCATCAGCAGCCCTACTGCCCCACACTGGGCCAGAATCCAGGCAGCTCCACTGAGTGGGGATTCCTTGCTGCTGGCTGCAGGAGGCTGAGGGAGTGTCAAGGGTTCTCCTCACCATTGGGGCACCTCCTTGTGGCTGCATCTGGGGGAACAGCACCACCCAGTCTGATGCCCCTCTCACACCCAGCAATTACAGTGCTCCCTCTTCGTGGCCTGGCCCACCACCCAGGTCACTATGTGGTTTCCCCCTACCAGGGTCCCAACATCACTCCACAGGAACTGGCTCAGGCACTCTTCCAATTCACTGCCCAGACTGTGCCACTTCTCCAGCAGCTGGTAGGGGAACCCGAGCCTGCCCACTACTCCAGGTTCCCCCTAAGGGGCTCTCAAATCAGCAGCCAGGGTCTGTACTGTTCCAAACCTTACTGGCATTTCCCTCAGCCTTTTCCTACTCCACCCTATCAGGCTTCTGCTCCACCAGCCTTCTGAGTAAAGCCTTCCTGCAGGACCTGGATCCCAGGGCTTCTATTCCCGCATCTGGGTCACCTCCTTCCTTTCCCTCCATAAGCCCACAGAGTGACTGCAGTCCCCCTGGCTGTGTCTGCTCTTGCTCTTGCTCTTGCTCTCCCTCCCTCCACCTACCCCAGCCCTGCCTGCTCAGCTGGGCCCCATCTGCAGTCAGAGGTTGTCTATCTATCTAGTTCGTTAGCCCCAGCTGAGCCACATTAACCCTTTCCAGGCTAGTCTGGGATGAACACCCGCACACAGGGAAGGACAATGTGCTGGGATGTCCCTGAGGGTTCAGGCAGCCATGGTCAGGTTATGGCGCCCTGAGGAAAAGTGTTGACTCCTCTCCGCATTTCCTGTTTTGTCTGTGGTGGGGTTTTGGACTGCAGTTCTCCTGTGCCCACCAGGAAACCACGTTTTGTGTGTGTAAATCAAAACCGGTGGCCAGATACTGGGGAGGAAGTTGCGGAGGGTATATAAAAGATTACAGGACAGATGTGCAAACTCTGGCTTCAGCCCCGGATTAAGTGATACTAATTACAGGCAGGGAAAAGAAAGCCAGAGTCCATCATTCACAGGGCCAATTACTGTAGGCACCAAAGGTAGGTTACAAAGATAGGAAGGTAGGTAGGTAGGTGACAAAGATTTACGTTTCAGAGTAGCAGCCATGTTAGTCTGTAGCCGCAAAAAAACAGGAGTACCACAAGTCCTCCTGTTCTTTTTAAAGATTTAAGTGCTGCTCTCAGAGAAGCTGAATGCCTCCGAGAGATTACCTGGGCGGGAAAACAAGTGCCCCCGCGGAAGATGCTGTCACATTGATGGGGGCAGGGAGCAGCCAGACCACCCGTGGAATTTTAAGCAGGGGGAATGGGTTTATCCTCGCTCCAATTTAACTGCACACAAGGCGTGAAAAACGCAGCAGGCTCTGACAGGGATGGAAAAGGTGGTCTCCTCCCTCCTACCTAGGAGGTTTTTGTCAAGAAGGCACTTTTCTGTTTTCACACAGTGGCAGTGGGCACAGCCCAGCTGTACGGGTTGCCACCTAGGGTGACCATATGTCCTGTTTTGGCCGGGACAGTCCCTTTTTTAAGCCCTGTCCTGGTCATCCCGACTTTGTTAGCAAAAGAGACAAATGCCCATTTTTGCCCTCGCCCACTTATCGTCATGGAGGAACATTTGGGGAGGGGGGAGCCAAGTGACTATGCGGGTGGCGGGGCTCAGGCTGTCTGCCCCCGGTGGCATAGGACTTGGGCGGTCAGCTCCAGCCCCGGGCAGCACAGGTCTTGGACGGTCAGCCCCAGCCCCAGCCCACGCAAGGCTTGGGCAGTCAGCCCCGGGCGGTGCGGGGCTCGGACAGTAGGAGAACACTTCAACCTCTCTGGCCACTCAGTAACAGATTTAAGGGTGGCAATTTTGCAACAGAAAAGCTTCAAAAACAGACTCCAGCGAGAAACTGCTGAGCTTGAATTAATATGCAAACTAGATACCGTTAACTTGGGTTTGAATAGAGACTGGGAGTGGCTGGGTCATTACACATATTGAATCTATTTCCCCATGTTAAGTACCCTCACACCTTCTTGTCAACTGTCTAAATGGGCCATCTTGAGTATCACTACAAAAGTTTTTTTCTCCTGCTGATTACAGAACATCTTAATTAATTAGCCTCTTACTCCACCTTTTCATATTCTCCGTATGTATATATATATCTTCTTACTATATGTTCCATTCTATGCATCCGATGAAGTGGACTGTAGCCCATGAAAGCTTATGCTCAAATAAATTTGTTAGTCCCTAAGCAGCCACAAGTACTCCTGTTTTTATTGAGAATACAGAGCAACACGGCTGCTACTCTGAAACCTGAAATGAGTCCCACATGGTGTACCATTTTTGCTTTGGGAAATATAGTCACCCTACACCCTTCCCAGTTTGGGCAAGGGGGAAGGGAATGGGACACTTAGAGCAAAGCTTGGAAAGGGCTGGCCCGGCTGTGAAGCCATTGGAGAAGGGCAGGACTTCTGCCGTGGGCCAATTCCTCACTGGGCAAGAAGTGAGCCGATACGGACCCTCTATTGTTTCCATAATAAATCTTGGAATTCCAGGGAGATTCCCGAAGACTGCTAAGGTGGTGCCAATATTCAAACGGAGCAAGCAGGATGACCTGGGTAACTATTGGCTGGAAGCCTGATATCAGTCCTAGGCTAAATTGTGGAAAGGTGAGATTCAGTTAATACAGAATCAAAGGATAGGAATATAATTCATCCCAGTCAGCCTGATTTCACAAGCCCCCCAGTCCACCTAGCTGAGGGGAGCAGAGGTGAAGTCACTGCACTGTCCTGGATGCCCTCGACTACCTCTGAGATTAATCTGACTGGAGAGTGGGGTGGTGGTGGGTGTGCTTCCTGGAGAGCCACTGTTCTGGATCCCCTCTGTGACCACATCAGGATGGTCCCAGAGCCCTCTTACATGCCCTAGATGTGCTCAGCATTCGATCCTTTAATGCTCTGCCAGGCCTGCTGAGCAGTTTCAGTAAGGTCTGTTACACACAGTGCCACCTAGTGGCTGAACAGTATAATACAGGTTAGCATTGGGTTACTTCCATAGGCTGGAGAGACATTGTTGGGACTGGGAGCCTTGACCTGCTGGTTTGTTTTGAGGTTGATCAGTTCCTTGTACACAAACAGATACACTGGGAATTTGTATTTCTTTTCACTGATTTCCTTTTCCCCATGTCATAAATATAAAGGGAAGGGTAAACCCCTTTGAAATCCCTCCTGGCCAGGGGAAAGCTCCTCTCACCTGTAAAGGGTTAAGAAGGTAAAGGTAACCTCGCTGGCACCTGACCAAAATGACCAATGAGGAGACAAGATACTTTCAAAAGCTGGGAGGAGGGAGAGAAACAAAGGGTCTGTGTGTCTGTCTATATGCTGGTTTCTGCCGGGGATAGACCAGGAATGGAGTCTTAGAACTTTTAGTAAGTAATCTAGCTAGGTATGTGTTAGATTATGATTTCTTTAAATGGCTGAGAAAAGAATTGTGCTGAATAGAATGAATATTCCTGTCTGTGTATCTTTTTTGTAATTTAAGGTTTTGCCTAGAGGGGTTCTCTATGTTTTTGAATCTAATTACCCTGTAAGATATCTACCATCCTGATTTTACAGGGGGATTTCTTTATTTCTATTTACTTCTATTTTTATTAAAAGTCTTCTTGTAAGAAAACTGAATGCTTTTTCATTGTTCTCAGATCCAAGGGTTTGGGTCTGTGGTCACCTATGCAAATTGGTGAGGCTTTTTATCCAACATTTCCCAGGAAAGGGGGGGTGCAAATGTTGGGAGGATTGTTCATTGTTCTTAAGATCCAAGGGTCTGGGTCTGTAGTCACCTAGGCAAATTGGTGAGGCTTTTTACCAAACCTTGTCCAGGAAGTGGGGTGCAAGGTTTTGGGAAGTATTTTGGGGGGAAAGACGCGTCCAAACAGCTCTTCCCCAGTAACCAGTATTAGTTTGGTGGTGGTAGCGGCCAATCCAAGGACGACGGGTGGAATATTTTGTACCTTGGGGAAGTTTTGACCTAAGCTGGTAAAGATAAGCTTAGGAGGTTTTTCATGCAGGTCCCCACATCTGTACCCTAGAGTTCAGAGTGGGGGAGGAACCTTGACACCCCAGATAAAAGCTGTCTGTGGCTCCATGTTCCCAAGGACTTGGAGGGCAGGTGAGTGCGGAAAACTATCTGCAAGAGAGACTTGGGATGTTTTATTTTAATTTACTGGAGCCAGAGCTAGGAGTCTGCCTCTGGGGTGGGATGATTTATTTCAGTAAGGATCCCTCCACACATTAAATTTGGCCTTTGTTGCTGGCTGTGGCACCTCGCAGAAGGATTACGGTGATAACGGCTTAGATCTCTCCCAGCCAGTCAGTTCTGTGCAATGTGTGTTCAGGGGAAGGTGTCTGTGGGATGCCCCAGCGTACATCAAAGGACCTAGAGAAATAACTTATATAGATTTTCTTTGATGTTTGCAACAGGACCAGGCTTTATTTCTCAAACTCAGCCAGCTTTTCCCCATGTAACCAGCCCATTTGCACTACAGCAAAGGGAGCTCAGGGCTTCGTTCTTGGGAGACCGCTCCTCCCAACCGAGCTGCAAGACAGGGTTTTTAGGATCATCTTCCTAAGAGTGTCTCCTGTCCACAGGAGAAAGTCGCACAAGGCCCCAAGTAGAAACACAACGATGGTGGGTGGGTTGGAGAACAGATTGCCATCAATTACCCACGTTTTGAGTTTATTGCTGTTAGGATATAGATATTCAGGCCTGTCTGCAAAGGCCTGTACTTTAAGAATTTAGGTGTATTCTTGTCACTTGACTAGTTAGAGGTATAAAAGAAAGAATCAAAATCACGGTCTGCCAGTGTAAGGTCCTTCTCTTACTGTGACAGTCTGAGGCCCTGTTCTTAGGCTAAGCCCTTTGGCTAAGCAGCAGAGGCAGCCATAAACTGGGAAGCGACCGGTCATTTCCTCACATTCCAAACTAGTCACATTGAAAGAAGGTGCTATGGGGCTGTTACAAATACAATCCTGTCCTGATAGTGCCTATCACCTCCAGAGAAAGGGAAGTGCCTAGAAGATGTAAAAGGAAACTTAGTTTGATAGCATCCTGTCTGGCAAGAACTCACTTATCAATAGCTGGGATGTGAAATCCTCACTTCTGTATTGTTTTGTCATTATAGTTCCCACTTTGCTATTGTTTGTCTGCATAATCTCTGTCTGGTTCTGTGATTGTTTCTGTCTGCTGTACAATTAATTTTGCTGGGTGTAAACTAATTAAGGTGGTGGGATATAATTGGCTAAATAATCATGTTACAATATGTTAGGATTGGTTAGTTAAATTTCAGTAAAAAGATTGGTTAAGGTATAGCAAAGCAGAACTCAAGTTTTACTATATAGTCTGCCATCGATCAGGAAGTGTGTGTGTGCGTGAGTGGGTGTGTGTGTATGGGGGGGAAATGGGAACAGGGAATGGGGGTGGGGAAATTGGAATCATGTTTGGCTAAGGGCAGGAATGGGAATAGGGACACAGGTGTAAGGCTCTGTGGTGTCAGAGCTGGGAAGGGGGACACTAAGGAAGGAAATTGGAATCATGCTTGCTGGAAGTTCACCCCAATAAACATTGAATTGTTTGCACCTTTGGACTTTGGGTATTGTCGCTCTCTGGTCATGTGAGAAGGACCAGGGAAGTAAGTGGGTGAAGGAATAAGCCCCCTAACAATTGCCCTGGAAATGTCAGAGGTTTGGGAGACAAAAATACTCCCTTGTTTATGACACTGAAGGTCTGAGCCATTTCACTTTCTCCGAGTTCAGCATTATCAATGTGCATGAAAGGAGAAAGGCCTTTCACCAGGCAGCCTGCTAGGTCCTCTCCAAGTCTGCACTGCTCTGCACAGCAAATGCAAAAGCCTTAACTACAACCATCTACAGCCACCTTCCAGAGAAAGACACAATGATAGTTGACAATCTTCCCGAAGAAGTCTGTGGATGCCTGGCACTTCTCTTTCCTGTTGCAGTCACATACATCCGGGGTGGGTTAAAATCTCCCACCAGGACCCTGCACTCCTGAGAATCAGAGGGGCTCTGAAAGATGGATACCTGTTGATAGAACTGCACCTGCTCCAGTGCAGATGTTGACAACATTGAGGATCAGCCCCTCCACAAACCCAGAGGTGCAGCAGATGGCTGGACACATCTGGAGAGAACAGTCACCATCCCACCCAAAAACTGCACTGTGGCTGAAGTGCACCTGTCCCCCCACTCCAGTTGCCATCTGACTTTCTTGGCCGCATTGGAGTGAGTCTCCTGCAGCAAGATAACAGCATAAGCCCTCGCCCAAGGGTAGGAGAATACCTGACACTTGCAGAGACTCACCCTACAGCCCCTGGTGTTCAGCGATGCAATGGAAGTTGGCTTCATTGGGGGATTGAGGATCCTTGTGGCCAGAGCAACACCGCCTGCACACCTGGCACCACACAGCAAGCCATGCTCGATCCCAATGGTGCTTAGGGAATTGTGGAAGCTTCAGGCCTGCTAGTAGGCCTTGCTGGTGCCCTGGGCATAACTAACCGTGCGAACCAAAGGCTGTGAACGCAAGTAGACCTGGCCTTGCCAGAACAGCAACTCACTAGGTATTAGGTAGCATCAAGTAAGCACACTCCTGACCGGAGAGGATAGTACAGGAACACCCGGAGTTCTCAAATAACGGCGTGAACACATTTGTAGGAGATTGTACAGGGACACACCGAGCCCTCGTAAGGTAAGGAGGGAAGGACAGGATAATGGATGAGGATGTTTTGTTCCAACTAGCAGGCACAAGGACCAGGGTAATAATGAAAAGCATATGGAGTGTAATACAAAGCGTTTATATCAGTGCGTAAAGGAGAAGTTATAGGAGGGGTCAAAGCATATGGCGTGTAATACGAAGCGTGTTTGTATCAGTGTGTAAAAGGAGAAATTACAGGAAATTACAGAAATTACTTTGTATCAGCTGAGGGGACAGGACCATGGTGTCCTGAGCCTTCACCTAGTCACAGGCATACATGTGTCGGTGTCCCTGTGACCTGTTGGACAAGGTGCATGCTTTGCTGATGTCGCCACCGAACTGAGCCTGTGGTCTCTGTTTAGGAACAACCTCTAATCAGCTGAATCAGCAAGCTGCGCTCTCTGCTAGTGCAGCAAACACTGTAGCTCCAAAACCAGCAGCACGTAGCAGCCTTAAGAATGCTCTGCAGCACTCATAATGCTGGTGACCCCCACTGTGGATTTGGTAAGTGGTGAGCTGCCCACTGTTAAGGGTCACAGCCTTCGATGGCAGAAAGCTCCAAGGCAGGTGTGACACATGGCCAGAAAGGGTTAAGCATCCTGCAGGATAAATGACCCAAATTCAACCTCTAGGGACATATTGGTAGATGATGTTTGTGTTTTTGTGTGTTTACACATTAACTGTTAGAGGTTGACAGTGTAATCAAACAGTTCCTCTCTATGCTGCATTCTCTTAATTCAGAGATCAAAAGGAGATCTTAACATTTAAATGAACTGTAAATATGATATCTCTGTATTGATTTCTCTTTGAAGTATATTGCTGATCAACTGCAAATGGTGGAAAACAGGCAATTGCCTTATGTTAATCCATGTAGCTAATTAACGGTGATGCTTAGGAAATAGGTCTACTTCAAAGTCTTGATGATGGCCTATTGTTTGCCTAAGGACTCCGTGCTGTCAAGAGAAGGCCTGGAACTGTATAAAGGTCTCTTGGGTCCTGATCCTTTTAATCTCAAATCTGCTTAAGCTTTATCAGGGAATGCATTAAGTTGCAAGATGGAGATCTCCAGTCCCATCTGGCTCACCCTGCGTATGAAACTTTGGACTGAAAATATGGCCTAATTCTAAGAACTCCTTGCAACTCGAAAGCTCACCATCTCTACTATGAAACCGATCTCAGAACTGTCTGTATAATGATCTTTTAACCCAGGGGCGGGCAAACTTTTTGGCCTGAGGGCTGCATCGGGTTTCGGAAATTGTATGGAGGGCCGGTTAGAGGAGGAGGTCGGGTCTGCTCAGCCCCCACCTCCTATCCAACACCCCCTGTTCCCTGACAGCCCCCCGGGACCCCTGCCCCATCTACACACACACCCCTGCCCCTAACTGCACCCCGTCGCCCCATCCTGCCCCTCCTCATTCCTGACTGCCCCCCCGGGACCCCTGCCCCATCCAACCACCCCTTTTCCCTGTCCCCTGCTGCCCCATCCAACCCCTGCTCCTTCCTGACTGCCCCCCGGGACCTCTGCCCCATTCAACCCCCTGTTCCCACCCTGACCCCTATCTACACCGCCGCCCTCTGACCATGACCCCGAGCTCCCCTGCCCTTTATCCAACCCCCCTGCTCCCTGCCCCCTTACTGCGCTGCCTGGAGCACTGGTGGCTGGCAGCACTACGGCCACGCTGCCCGGCAGGAGCCGGGCCACGCTGCCATCACCACACAGCACAGAGCCCCGGGTCAGGCCAGGCTCTGCAGCTGTGCTGCCCCAGGAGCTCACAGCCCCGCCACCCAGAGCATTGCCCTGGCAGTGAGATGAGGCTGCAGGGGAGGGGGGACAGTGAGGGAGGGGCCGGGGGCTAGCCTCCCCGGCCAGGAGCTCAGGGGCCAGGCAAAAGGGTCCCGTGGGCCGGATGTGGCCCGCAGGCCGTAGTTTGCCCACCTCTGTTTTAACTAATACTCTCTCCCTTTTCTTTTTTAATAAATTTTAGTTTAGTTTACAAGAATTGGCTGTAAGCGTGTATTTGCGTAAGATCTGGAATATTCATTAACTGGTGAGGTAATGTGTCCAATCCTTTGAGATTGATGGAACTTTCACATTTGACTTGGCTGTCTGAGAGGGAGCTTTAAGGGAACTGTGTTTTGGCTTCTGTATAACCAGTAAGGTATTATAGAAGCTGTTTCGTGGCTAGCTGCATGGATCTGAGTATTGGAATAGCCACCAGCTTTGGGTATTGTCTGCCCCATTCTTTGCATTTTGCCTTAACTGAGTAACCTCAGTGTGGGCCCCCCCGGAACCTCAGTCACACTAGGGAATCCCTTTTCCCCTCCTGTCAGATCCCCAGAGTTTGATGAGGAATGGATGCGCAGGGTAACGAGTAAAAGTGGCCCACATACGTTAAAAAAAGGAAGTGGAGAGACAAGGACTGGCATCGGTAAGGCAGTGGCAGAGACTGTAGCCTTGAAGGAGAAGAATAGAAATAAGAAATGTAGAACATTGCAAATTATGGTCACGGCTGTTGGACGGCTAAGATACCATGCCACAAAATTGGCGAGGCAAGTAATAGAAACAAAAAGAGTTAGAAGCAGCAACAGAAGGAGTAGAGCACTGGGAAATGCATGCTCTGCTGCCAGGGCAGCAAGCAGTTCAGAACCATGCTATGTTACACAAAGGCCTACAGTAAGGTGAGGAGCACTGTCCTTTGATCCTTTTCCCCGCCTCCAACAAGGTCCCCTCACCCTGCAGGACCAGACTGAAATCCCCTCCACCGCTAGAGAGCGCATTGCAACTTGCTCTGCTCAAGCTACTAAATGTTTGAGCATGCAACTATTCTCAAAGGGGAATGCTACATCCGAGTTACATGTAATCAGCTTTTACAAACATCTCTGCTCAATAAAACCAAAACACATTTATTCACAGACTTGCTTCTGGAATTCAGCTGATGAAAGTACTCATGAAAAGGGTACCCTGAGCAGCTTATACACTTCAAGGCCTCAGAAATCAGCTGCAGGGCTGGATGGGAGTTTAATGATTACTGATTATTATTTTAAGTGCTGATCACATATCTGGCACTGCAGACACAAAGTGAAGACAGTCCCTGCCCTGAAGAGTTTACAATCTATAGGCCAGATTGCATTCCTCGCGTTGGCTTGTTTGCTAAATTGCTTCTTGCAAGCTCCTCTCTGCTAGGGAAAGACCTTCCACTCTTACAGATTTATCTTTGGGGTCAGCAATGAACATATGCAAATCAATGCAGTTCCATAAACAAAACACATCTCCTCACATTACTCCAGAGAGCTCTGGGCTTGTACCTTTCCATCCAGGCATTGGTCAATTGTGCTGAATTGGGAAGTGTTTGCCTTGAACCGCTCATGCAATTTGTCTTGTAATCAGGCCATGAAACAGCCAAGAAGAAACTGCTCTCTGAATTCTGGCTGCCTGTAACTCTGCATAGCCAGAAGCGTTCAGAGGAACAAGAACTCTGTCCTCAGACTACACTTGGGAAACAGGCTTTCAGCACTAGAGTAGTTTATAAACAAATCCCACTCCTGTTTCATCGACAGTCTTCATCTCTCCTAACCTGCACTGAGCCCCTGGATCTCTCGGGCTCCCTGAAGCGAGCGCTGGCATTGCACAGAAAGGAGAGTTCAGCCACTATTTCATCATTTGCAGATTTTATTTCAATATAAAAGCATGGACCCAGTAAGCACAGCACCACAAACACCCTATGGAACATAGGAGCATTAGCACCCTAGCCAGGCCCAAGGCCCTGAGTGCTGACTTCTGGGGCAGGCCGTCGGATGCTGTGGCACTTAGTCCAGCAAACTGGAAATTCTGTGGCAGCTTCAATGATATTTTAAAAATTGAAATGTTTAGCAAATAAACTATTAAAATCAATAATGCATTCAGTACAGTCCCTCTTGTTTTGGTATTAAATTTCATTGATGTTCCCTCCACATTTTCAGTCTACACAGATCCTTGTCCTGAGCCCCCATAACTGTACTGCAAGAGTTCTCAGGGAAATGCTGGAGCTTTTGGTAACTGGGTGGGGGCATGTGATAAATGAATGGGGGGGAGGGGGCAGCTCCCTTTTATGGACACCCAGCCAGCCAGTTAGCTATAAAATCCCTGTTAGTAGCTGTTCTCTACTTGCTTTACCTGTGAACGGTTAAAAAGCCCATAGGTAAAAGGAAGGGAGTGGGCACCTGACCAAAAGAGCCAATGGGAAGGCCAGAACTTTTAAACATTGGAAAAAAAACCTTTCCCTTTGTCTGTCTGTCGTTCTCCAGAGCGAGATGCAGAGCAGGAACGGGGCTGAACTATGCTGTAGGAAGCTTTAAGCCAGGTATGAAAAACTATCAGATCATACCTAGACTGCTTATCTGAAACCCCAGATATGTAAGTAGATCAGGGAATGTCTAAGAAGACACGATTAGGTTTATCTTTTTTTTTTTCCTTACTGGCTTGTGGACTACTCTGTGCTAACCCCTAAATGCTTTTGTTTCGCTTGTAACCATTAAGCTGGACCTCAAGAAAACCATTCTTGATACTTAATTATTATATTTGCTCTTTTTAAATCTAGCAATAGCCTAAGTTCCAGATGTATTTTCTTTCTTTTTGTTTTTAATAACATTTACCTTTTTAAGAACAAGATAGGACACAAAAAACCCAAAAAGAAAAGGAGTACTTGTGGCACCTTAGAGACTAACCAATTTATTTGAGCATGAGCTTTCGTGAGCTACAGCTCATTTCATCGGATGCATACCGTGGAAACTGCAGCAGATATTATATACACACAGAGATCATGAAACAATACCTCCTCCCACCCCACTGTCCTGCTGGTAATAGCTTATCTAAAGTGATCATCAAGTTGGGCCATTTCCAGCACAAATCCAGGTTTTCTCACCCTCCACCCCCCTACACACAAACTCACTCTCCTGCTGGTAATAGCTCATCCAAAATGACCACTCTCCCTACAATGTGTATGGTAATCAAGGTGGGCCATGTCCAGCACAAATCCAGGCTCTCTCACCCCCACCCTTTCCCCCGGGGGACACACACACACACACACAAACTCACTCTCCTGCTGGCAACAGTTCATCCAAACTGACCACTCTCCAAGTTTAAATCCAAGTTTAACCAGAACGTCTGTGGGGGCGAGGGGTGTAGGAAAAAACAAGGGGAAATAGGCTACCTTGCATAATGACTTAGCCACTCCCAGTCTCTATTTAAGCCTAAATTAATAGTATCCAATTTGCAAATGAATTCCAATTCAGCAGTTTCTCGCTGGAGTCTGGATTTGAAGTTTTTTTGTTTTAAGATAGCGACCTTCATGTCTGTGATCGCGTGACCAGAGAGATCACGCAATCACAGATATGAAGGTCGCTATCTTAAAACAAAAAAACTTCAAATCCAGACTCCAGCGAGAAACTGCTGAATTGGAATTCATTTGCAAATTGGATACTATTAATTTAGGCTTAAATAGCCACTCCCAGTCTCTAAGTCATTATGCAAGGCAGCCTATTTCCCCTTGTTTTTTCCTACCCCCCCCCCCCCCAGAACGTTCTGGTTAAACTTGGATTTAAACTTGGAGAGTGGTCAGTTTGGATGAACTATTGCCAGCAGGAGAGTGAGTTTGTGTGCGTGTGTGTGTCCCCCGGGGGAAAGGGTGGGGGGGTGAGAGAGCCTGGATTTGTGCTGGACATAGCCCACCTTGATTACCATGCACATTGTGAAGAGAGTTGTCACTTTGGATGGGCTATTACCAGCAGGAGAGTGAGTTTGTGTGTAGGGGGGTGGAGGGTGAGAAAACCTGGATTTGTGCTGGAAATGGCCCAACTTGATGATCACTTTAGATAAGCTATTACCAGCAGGACAGTGGGGTGGGAGGAGGTATTGTTTCATGATCTCTGTGTGTATATAATATCTGCTGCAGTTTCCACGGTATACATCCGATGAAGTGAGCTGTAGCTCACGAAAGCTCATGCTCAAATAAATTGGTTAGTCTCTAAGGTACCACAAGTACTCCTTTTCTTTTTGCGAATACAGACTAACACGGCTGTTACTCTAAAAAACCCAAAGAGGTTTGTGCATATATTGTTTAATTAGCGGATGGCAACAGCTGATTTCCTTCGTTTTTCTTTCTCAGCTCTTCCTCGGGGGCAGCGAAAGGGCTTGAGGGTACCCCACAGGGAGAGATTTCCAAGTGCACTTTCCGAGGTCCAAAGGGGTTTTTTGCAGTTGAGTGGTGGCAGCATCTACCCATCCAAGGTCAGAGAGAAGCTGTAACCCTTGGGAGCTTAATACAAGCCTGGAGTGGCCAGTATTAATTTTTAGAATCCTTGCGGGCCCCCACCTTCTGCACTCAAAGTGCCAGAGTAGGGAATCAGCCTTGACAGGGCAGTTGGGGTTTTTGGTACCTTGGAGATGTGGGTAAGTATATTTGCTGTGTGTTTCTGCTGCAATCAGCAGCACTGAAGTAGCCAACCATTTATCTATCTTCGTGTTTCACAAATGACCTCCGCTCCTATGAATGGAGCAGGCCACACCTCCGAGGTACTGTTTCCTGAGGCTGCAGACAGCCTGAAGACACCACCACATCTTTTCCACTCAGTTCATGTTTTCAAGGTTTTCTTTGCAGTCAGATGATTAGGAACATAGGGCCAGATCCTCAGCACAGGAAAGGGGGGCCATCAGGGTTCTTCCTACACCCCTCTCATTCTCAAACTGGTGCTGCTTCAGCCCTGGAGTAATTTACAGCAGCCTCGAGGAGTTTTTCATTTATGGCTCCTGGCTATATTCTTTGAGTGACCCTAAACCAGTGGAGAACTAGCGGAGCAAAGCTGTGCTTCGTTTCACCCCACTTCACCTTAGTTCCAACACACACCCTTCTGATCAATTACACTCCTCCTCTGTTCAGGTTTCTCTCTCTCTTCGGGCTGGATGTGGTGCCCAGTATCCCATGTGGCCACACTACAGCAAGACAGAGGGTGCCAATTACTTCCCCACTGTGCTGTGTTCTGCCTTTGTGTAAGCAGCTCGTAACAGCACAACCCTCATCAACTGTGTCCCACTCTCTCCTTTCCAGGGAGGGTCTATGGTTGGGATTATTTTCCCCACACATGCACTTGTTGAAATTTACCATCTTATTTTGTTATTCTCCTCTAGTGGGGCCCCACTGGCTATTTGCACCATCCGCACTAGTGCTCACTGAGGCCTCCCCTGCCTCCACTTGTGCAACAACTGCAGCTGAACCAGTGCTAGCTTGTAGTTGGCTTCACTTGGAATGCAGCCGTGTTCAGCTGTCCCTGTTGCTGACGCCTGCTGGCAGTAATCGGTAATGGCTGCAGTGTAGACAAGCCAGTAGCTGGCGCATAGGCCACCCTCTAAGTAACAGACAAAGAGGCAATTGATCCTCTCTGCCAACCAGCTTCCTCAAAACTCTTCTTGACGTCCCAGTATTACAGCCCCCTGCTACCGCAGGAGCCCTTGCCACAACCTTCAGTTGACTCTTGTCACTGAGCTAATGCTGGTCACAAGTGCCGCTGCACGCAGAGCCGTGACGCTGGTGCGAAGGTGGGAGGACTCAATAGAGCACCATGTCATCAGCACTTTCACAACATTTTAATGAAGGCACGAGGTGTTGATGAACAGAATTTAAAAGCACTCTCCTTAACCTGGGACCAGCTGAAGGACTAAGAGTTCATGCTTAAGAACACCTCGGGCTGCTGGCAGTCCAGGGTTAATATAAACCCCAGGGGCAGAAGAGCTTGGCCTGCAGGCAGCCTGGTGCGAACTTCAAACCCATGAGGGAGGAGACTCACTGGATAGGCCAGGGGAGAAGCATTCAGCCCTCAGGGGTCCTCCGGTCTGGCTCCAGGGCCTTTGGCCTGTATTTTCTCTACAGCAGTGGTGAGGATATATCAGAAGTTTGCTTTCTGTTGCCAGCATTCTTTCTGCTTGTGCTGCATCCTGCTTTCCCATTTCTGTGTCTCGCACTTGGAAGAAGCCACTTGTCAGGACTCCATTCCCATGAGCTCCAACAGCTGGAGTTGAGGGCAAGAAGTTTTGTACAAAGGGACCTGGGCTACAAAGTTCCGCTATGGAGCCAGAAATCTCATATAAAGGCCTCTCTCCCTATCTGGAGAGCGCCAGAGATCTGGTATTTGCCCTGTTCTCCCTGGTGTCTCAAAGTTACTGTGTTTCATCCTACCCGGAGAACAGAACCGGCAACATATCAAATGGGTCATTGGCCCCCTTTGGCTTGAGATGTGGTGTCCAGGACCAGTGGCTGAACTCTGAGGTAAAACATCAAGAAGGTACAGTGAGTTCTGGGGGACCCAACTGCTCCTTAGGGAGCTCACCAGAGAGCTGATGAGCTCTGTAAGGTTTGCCACAGTGCTGACCTCGCCCACATCCTCCAACTCACCCACTGGAGGGTTTGGTCCCATACAGCTCCAGGTAATGGCTCCACATATGTTGTACCTGGAGGAGAGCCTGTCCTGGTAGAGTACCCAAAGGGATTGGTTTTAGTACTCAAGGCATATTCAGGAAGCCAGTTAAGTCCAAAGTTCATCACTTTTGTTCTTTTCATGTGCTAGAGTTGTGATTTTACTCTATGGGGTTTGTACTCATGACACCATAGTGCCGAGATTAATGATACTTGTCTAACTGTTGGTGCCAGTAACCTTCATGAAGAATGGGGAACGAGGGCCCTGGTACATGTGTCTAATCAGGAACTGGTGAAGTCGACTTTCTGTGGGCTCTCCCAGATCAAGGGGAGGGCTGCTAAGGAGATTTGAAAGGCATGGATTTCTAGGGACACAGAGAAAACTGCAGAGAGACGGGAAAACTGTTTATAGCAGGAAGCTTGTGATTTGTGAGCAAGCTATGGGCAGACTTATTTGCAGCAGTATGAGGAACTCACACATCACAGCATGAGGGGGTGGTGCTGCTAAACTCTCAGTAACTGCCTAGAGACAGGTGTGAGCCCTGCCTCACTAATGAGCAGAAACAGAATTCTCTCATGAGTTGGATCAAACATCCTGGTAGGGGTGAACTGCAAACCTGACTCACCCAGTGCAGCTAGCAGGACACAACAGGTCAATGCACAACCTACACCACGGTCTCAGGCAGCCCCCTGGGCTAAACCTGTGCAAGCAGAATCACTGCTCTGATGGGGACCAGCACAGAAAAAAACCAGTTACTGCAGGAAGTGATAGGTGGTGTTCCTTCCCCTCTGCCCCTATGTTAGCACTACCCCCCACTACCCTAACACTCAGAAAGGGGTACTGTGCGGCTACTACCATCTTTGGGAGGAGCTATAAAACAGGGCTAGAGCAATTGTGATCACTGCAGATCCCACAGCACATTTCACAACTGTAGGGAAATTTACTTCTGTAGCCTGGACAAACCCCAGCCTGGGTAACTGCATCCTACCCACCCCTCAGCTACAACTGGGTAATTCCTATCTATCTATATCTATAAAATGGTGGGGTCTAAATTAGCTGTTACCACTCAAGAAAGAGATCTTGGAGTCATTGTGGACAGTTCTCTGAAAACATCCACTCAGTGTGCAGCGGCAGTCAAAAAAGTGAACAGAATGTTGGGAATCATAGGAAAGGAATAGATAATAAACCAGAAAAGATCATATTGCCTCTACACAGATCCATGGTATGCCCACATATTGAATACTGCACGCAGATTTGGTCACCCCATCTCAAGAAAGATATATTGGCACTGGAAAAGGTTCAGAAAAGGGCAACAAAAATGATTAGGGGTTTGGAACGGTTGCCATATGAGGAGAGATTAATAAGACTGGGACTTTTCAGCTTGGAAAAAAGATGACAAAGGGGGGATATGATAGAGGTCTTTTAAATCATAACTGATGTGGAGAAAGTAAATAAGGAAGTGTGATTTACTCTTTCTGATAACACAAGAACTAGGGGGTCAGGTTTAAAAAAACAAAAGGAAGTATTTTTTCACATAACGAACAGTCAGTCTGTGGAGCTCTTTGCCAGAGGATGTTGTGAAGGCCAAGACTACAACAGGGTTCAAAAAAGAACTAGATAAATTCATGGAGGATAGAGCCAGGATAGGCAGGGATGGTGTCCCTAGCCTCTGTTTGCCAGAAGCTGGGAGTGGACGACAGGGGATGGATCACTGCATGATTACCCGTTCTGTTCATTCCTCTGGGGCACCTGGCATTTGCCACTGTCGGAAGACAGGATACTGGGATAGATGGACCTTTGGTCTGACCCAGTATGGCCGCTCTTATTTTCTTATCCAAGTTCCTCTGAGTAGCACCATTGTGCACTGCTGAGCAGCCACCGTGGTCCTCCACAGTGGTGGTTCCATTCCAGCGGGGGATGAAGCAGCCCCTACCCACAGTCCAAGACACACACATTATTTCAACAGGATTTTAAGATATCCAAAGATATGAACGGTTTACCCCATCAAAAGAAAGTTAAAGTGACAGCTGCTATTTTACTGCAACATATAAACAAAGGATAGTTTAATTCCTAAGACATTCTTTAAGAACCTGTACAACACCAAATTCCTGGGCCTTTCCAATGAGGCCTTGGAAGAATTTGCATCCAGCCGTTTTTAAAACAAGAACATGGCTTGGACTGTTTTAGAGGATACGCAAAATCTTTTATTCGTGTTTTGAAAAAAGACCCTGTCACCTCAATGGGTCAAACTACAAACTGGAGGGGGTTATTTGCAGCCAGGAGCAGCACCGACCGAGAGAACATTTGTGCAGGCACTTCAGAAATGAAGCTCAGCTTCAAAATACAAAACACAACATTTGGCTTAGACTTTTAATACAAAAACACACCGATGTACGAAAAGGCTAAAATGTGACAAGCCATTGGAAATACTGTGATTAACATTCTTCCTTACACAGTAAAAAAACAAACCCAAACTACTAAGAAGCATTGAAATGTACATTTTCCTTTCTCACCACACATCAGGCCATTCTCTACTCAAAACTCTTGGTTACAAAAAGCATGGCATCTTCACTAGGAACTTCACTGCAACAGGACTACTCTCGATGGACCAGCACAAATAAGCCCAGTAAAAAGAGGACGGCATACTGAAAAACAAAGCAGCAGGATCACGAGTCAGAATGTGCGTTCAGCTCTACAGACTAACCGTAACAATAAACATGCTTAGAAGAGCAGCCACTAAGTACAGTTTAGCTTGTGTGTGTAGAAGCTTCCCCAGCAAACCAACAAGAAAATCATTTCCTAGTGTAATGTGACAAAAATAAATATGTCATACCTTAAATTTTGGGTAATCGTTCATTAGAATAGTCACAATTCCAATGTAGGGGACAAATCTACAAGAGAGAAAAAAAATCACTTATTTCAGACAGTTTCCACTGAAGATTTCACAGGCTAGGTTGTGCCCTGAAATACGCACAAAGAAATTGCCAGACTGGAAGACAGGAGCGCTCCATCAAGCACAGGATACTCTCTATGAACAGGTTTCAGAGTAACAGCCGTGTTAGTCTGTATTCGCAAAAAGAAAAGGAGTACTTGTGGCACCTTAGAGACTAACCAATTTATTTGAGCATGAGCTTTCGTGAGCTACAGCTCACTTCATCAGATGCATACCGTGGAAACTGCAGCAGACTTTATATATACACAGAGAATATGAAACAATACCTCCTCCCACCCCACTGTCCTGCTGGTAATAGCTTATCTAAAGTAATCATCAGGTTAGGCCATTTCCAGCACAAATCCAGGTTTTCTCACCCTCCACCCCCCCACACAACCAGCAGGAGAGTGTGGGGGGGTGGAGGGTGAGAAAACCTGGATTTGTGCTGGAAATGGCCTAACCTGATGATTACTTTAGATAAGCTATTACCAGCAGGACAGTGGGGTGGGAGGAGGTATTGTTTCATATTCTCTGTGTATATATAAAGTCTGCTGCAGTTTCCACGGTATGCATCTGATGAAGTGAGCTGTAGCTCACGAAAGCTCATGCTCAAATAAATTGGTTAGTCTCTAAGGTGCCACAAGTACTCCTTTTCTTTCTCTATGAACAGTTGCTTCAGTGGAAGATGCAAAGCCTCCCCTAGGGAAAACTTCCCCCTTAACCCTCTTTAGATAAGAGGCTGGGTTAAGCTCTGAAGCAGTCAGGTTTCCTCCCTTCCTAAGTTCTTGGTTTTTGTTTTAAATCCCTGGTATTATATCTTGGGGTATTCTTGTTGTCCATAAATCTCCAACATTTTTTGAATCCTGTGAGCTCCTGGCCTCAGTGATATGTTGGGGCAATCAGTTTCTCCAGCTAATTATGCAGTGCTAAAAGAGAATTTTTCTTCAGTTTCAAGTTTGCAGCCTCTCATTTTCACTGCATGTCCCTGTGTTCTTGTATCATGAGACAGGAAGACAGAGTTCCTCTTCTACTTTCTCTATAGCATTCATCATTTTGTATAACTATCATGCCCCTTCTTATTCTCTTATGCTAAGGTAAGCAACCACAATCTCTGCAGTCTCTTCATATGGGAGTTTTTCCAAGCTTCTAACCATTCTGGTTGCTTTCTGAAGCCCCTCTATTTCCGCTTTCCCCATTGTGATAGAAATCAGTGGTTCACATTCCAGGCAGGAGGGCCAGAACCTAAGCCTGAGCCCTACTGCCCTGGGCAGGGGGGCCAAAGCCAAAGCCCAGGGGCTTCAGCCTCAGTTGGGGATCTGTAACCTGTGTCCTGCCACTCAGGGCTGAAGCCCTTGGGCTTTGGCTTCAGCACGGGCTTGGGCCCCAGCAAGTCCTACCGACCCCATTAAAAAGGAGTCCCGACCCACTTTGAAGTCCCAACCCACAGTTTGAGAACTGCTGCATTAGAAGATCTTCATTGTTATTCCCAATCCCCATACATTTGCTTCTCTGACTGCTGCTGTCCATTGAGCAGAGATCTTTACTGAACTGCCCGCAATGATGCACAGGACTTTTCTCTTAGCAGCTGGCTATTTTAGAACCCAACAGGGCATAGGAGTAATTCAGATTATTCCTCGTTATGCACATTACTTGGCATTTGTCAACAATGAATTTCATCTGCTCCAGTGTAGTCCATTCACCTCTTTTGGTTGGGTCCTTTTGGAGCCTGAGCTTAGACCAACCTAAATAATTGTATGCATCCGATGAAGTGAGCTGTAGCTCACGAAAGCTCATGCTCAAATAAATCGGTTAGTCTCTAAGGTGCCACAAGTACTCCTTTTCTTTTTGCGAATACAGACTAACACGGCTGTTACTCTGAAACCTAAATAATTGTATAATCCTGCAAATTCCCACTTCGCTGCATACACATGGGCAAATCTGTACCTAAAGCAACAAAAGCGGATGTGTGGTGCACACCAAGTTAGTTATATCAGAAACAACCCACGCCACTTGCACTGTGAGCTGAGTGACGTGGTTATCAGTACCCTGTTCACAATGCAAGTACTCCTCGATATACAAAGGGACGCACTACTTGTGGAGGGCATATGGAGTGCAACGTCACACCCTCCTCCTCAATGTTCTGCCAGAGACCTGGACACTGCCCATGGCGGAGGCAGTACATTTAAAATCCCTGTTCGTCTCTGGTCACGCCCCCTTTTATAGCTTTGCAACTTGATGCCATTCAGAGGTGTCCTAGCAAGATTCGGGGTTCCTGGTCCCCGGGTGCCTGAAACACGTTGGGGTATAGGACTGCTAACAGAATGCAGGTAGCAGTATCTGTTAAAGTGTAGGTGTCTTGGCATTTAGCCACCAATGCCATGAGGCAGTGTGCCTCAGTTTCCCCTTATACACAGTAGCGTAGGCCTGTTATGCTTTTGCTGCTGTGCCAAGCTTCCAGCCTGTTTACAGGTATAAGCTGAAAAGTAACGTGCTTGTGGGACTGTCTTGTCACCATCTCTAGCACGTACAGAAGTTTTTCCCCAAAAATTAGGTATGTCACACATCTTCAAAGCGTTTACCATTAGTATTAACTCCTTCGTCCTGACCCATAGGTGGAGTAACAAAAGATACAAGATAACCAGCCACTTTATGGCAGACAGACTCTGTTCACCCAGTCTGGTTTGTTCAGTGTCTACTGCATTTTTCAATTCCTTTGTGTACCATAGTAGGCGTTCAGATACAGATTCTCCTGTCTCTTTGGAGAAGGCTCTTAATTCAGGTATGTGTGTGGGGTTTTGGCAAGGAAAGGGTGCACTGCAACCATGCCTGCCCTCGGCCCCTCCCTCTAGAATCTCTTTGTGTCGGGCCCCATCTGCTTGTGAAGCTTCCCAAATGCAACTTCCTCCTGCCTTGAAGAGACAATGTTATGTCTTGCAAGCGTAGCAGGAACAGCATCCTTCAATGGAGTGCTTTGGATTGGTAAGATCCCCCCAGTCACCCCACTCTCTGTTCCCAAAAGGTCAGCTGGGTGGACTCTCCTGTGTCCCCCAAAAGGGAAGGTGACTCTGATCCAGCTGTAGCTGTGAGCCCACCAGCCATGACAGACCCTTCCACCGGCCAGGAAAATCCGGCCCCTTTCACTCAGGTCGAGCTTGCTTCCAGGTACATTCCCCTCCCCCAGGGAGATGATCACAGGACAGGCGCTGGCTCTACCCACCCCCTCTTGCAGGGTCCTGCCTTGAGCCCCAGGGCTACAGGAACTGGCCTCGACCATCCCTGCCCCCAATGGCCCATTTTCCACTGCTACCGAGGAATTAAAGAGAGACTCTCCTATTTTCCCAGCAGCACATGTGACTTCACCCTCCCCTCTGGGGCCTTCAGCACAAGATTCCTTCTTGCTGCTAACGAACCTAAAAAGATCTATCTGGCTTTAACATTAAACCCAATAAGTTTATGGAGGAGATGGTATGATGGGATAACATGGTTTTGGTAATTAAATATTCATGGTAAACAGGCCCAATGGCCTGTGATGGGATATTAGATGGGGTGGGATCTGAGTTACCCAGGAAAGAATTTTCTGTAGTATCTGGCTAGTGAATCTTGCCCATATGCTCAGGGTTTAGCTGATCGTCATATTTGGGGTCGGGAAGGAATTTTCCTCCAGGGCAGATTGGAAGAGGCCCTGGAGGTTTTTTGCCTTCCTCTGTAGCATGGGGCACGGGTCACTTGCTGGAGGATTCTCTGCTCCTTGAAGTCTTTAAACCACGATTTGAGGACTTCAATAGCTCAGACATAGGTGAGAGGTTTTTCGCAGGAGTGGTGGGTGAAATTCTGTGGCCTGCGTTGTGCAGGAGGTCAGACTAGATGATCATAATGGTCCCTTCTGACCTAAATATCTATGAATCTATGAAACCCTGGGACTGATTCTGCCACATCAAAAAAATCATTCCCTAGTAGAAACGGTGCAAAATTGTGTGCCACCGCTGCAACAGTTAGTGCAGCCCGCAAATCACCAGTTTCCATGTGTATCTTAACCAAAGGTGCAAGGACCTTATAACCTCCCACCAATTCTAATTCTGCCATTTTTCCTGGTAACAAATCCTTCTCCTGGATCAGGTCTCTCCTGACCACAGAAATCTCTACACCAGTATCCCTCCAACCTTGGAGCACTGTGCCATTAAGCTTAACAGCATGCATATGCTCACTGCTTGGTTGTGTAGAAGCAACCTTTACAAATCCTGTGTGGAAAGAGGCAGTAGCCTGGGATACCCCTGTGCTCTGAGAAGCAGCAGCTTCATGTGTTACCTGCTGCCTGTTTCCACTCAGCCAAGGACACTTATTCCTCAGGTGCTCAGTCAACCTACAATGATAGCACCTTCTGGGCTCCTCTGCTTGTACAGGAGACTTGGGACGAGTAACAGGGGAATGGGGAGGCGAACGCCCCGCCTCCTTTTTCCCAGGGGTAAAACGGTGATTCTGTTTTCCACCAACCCTCTACCCCTCTGTCAGTGGTTTATGTTTAATTGCAGCTTGTGATTGCTCATAAGAGTCTGCAAACCCAGCTAATTCCCCCACTGCATCCACCTTTTTGTCCCACAAATACTGTTTTACATCATCACTGCCCATATTCAGGAACTGTTCTTGAGTAACCAAATCACACATTTCTTCAAAGCTTGTAATGCCTTTTCCCCTCATCCACTTGTCTAACAAATCTCTCATTTCATCTACATAGGCCACATTACTTAATCCAGATCCCCTCTTAAGACTCCTGAATTTTACCCTGTAGGTTTCAGGTGTAATCTGAAAATGTTTCAAAACCACTTGCTTAAATTTACCACAGTTTAAAGCATCAGCAATAGGCATCTTATTGAATACGTGCAGAACTCTCCCAATCAATTTTGCAATCAAAGTAGTCATTTTTTGATCCTCAGGAATCGCATGGAGAGTGCACAGTCTCTCAGATGTGATGAAATATTTGGCAATATCACTGGATTCCTCATATTGCAGGCATAACCGTTCCCATTTGTGGATTTTTGGGGAAGTGGTGCTAGCTGCCGAAGAGTTTTGTCTCTTCCACTCCATTACAGCCAGTTCATGCTTCTGGGTTTCAATTTTGGCAGGTCTCTGGGCCTCAATTTCTTTGTCTTTTAACTCCCCCAGGGCTAGCTGCCTCTCTCTTTCCTTCTCCTGAGCTTGCTGCCTCTTTCTTTTATCTCCAGTTCTTTCAGTTGCAATAATCTCTGGTGCTCTCTCTTCTTTTCTGCAACTTGCAGCCTCAGAAGTTCCAACTTTGCAATCGCTTCACTGCTTTCACTCATTTTTCTGTTCCTACTTCCCTTTCCCAAAATAAAGGAACAGAAAACAACAAACCAGTAACCACTTTGTCTGTTCTCCAGCCACCACACTTAAAACTCACTTAAAATCACTACCAGTGTCTCAAAGCAATCAGCTGTGCACATATCCTGTTCAACTACACCACTGTGATGGGTTCGGTCACAGAGACCTCCTTGGGACTGTCACCTGACATGCTGAGATTACCTCTGAGCCCATTTTCCCTGCTAGCCTGCTGCTACACAGACCCAAGTCTTGTCCACGCCCCTAAAGCTGCAGACTAACTAAAAACTGCTCAACAAGTCACTTGACTCCCGCACCCAGACACCCAGCTCCCAATGGGATCCAAACCCCAAATAAATCCATTTTACTCTGTATAAAGCTTATACAAGGTAAACTCATAAATTCTCCACCCTCTATAACACTAATGGACAGATATGCACAGCTGTTTGCTCCCCCAGGTATTAATCACTTACTCTGGGTTCATTAATAAACAAAAGTGATTTTATTAAGTATAAAAAGTAGGATTGAATTGGTTTCAAATCATAACAGATGGAACAAAGTAAGTCACCAAGCAAAATAAAGCAAAAACATGCAAGTCTAAGCCTAATACATTAAACTGATTACAGGTAAAATCTCACCCTCAGAAAAGTTCCGATAAGCATCCTTCACAGACTAGACTCCTTCCTAGTCTTGGCCCATTCCTTTCCTCTGGTACAGTCCTTGTTAGTTTCGCCAGACATCTTAGGTGGAAAGCAGGGGTGTTCTCATGACGGGGTGTTCTCATGACTGGCAACCCCCTTTGTTCTATTCCACCCCCTTTTATAGCTTTGGCACAAGGCGGGAATCTTTTGTCTCTCTTGGTCCCCCCCCTTTGGGAAGTACCAGATTTAAGATGGATTCCAGTGTCAGGTGACATGATCACATGACCTGTGAGACCCCAGCTTCCATTCTTCCTGGGCTGGCCCACAGGTACACAAGAAGGTTGGTAAGTAAACAGAGCCGTTTACAACCAATTGTCCTAGTCAATGGAAGCCATCAAGATTCTAAACCACCATTCATGGCCCACACTTTGCATAATTACAACAGGGCCTCAGAGTTGTACTTCATATTTCTAGCTTCAGATACAAGAATGATACATACATACAAATGGGAGGAATATATTCAATAGGTTATAACCTTTGTTATGATACCTTACAAGAGACCTTTTGCATAAAGCATATTCCAGTTACATCATATTCACACTCATAAGCATATTTCCATAAAACATATGGAGTGTAACATTACACTACTATGAAGTGAGTCTAAGACACCAGGAAGTTTTGAGACAGATGGACTCTACATAGATTTGACACCAGAAGTAGAGCCAGCGTTTGCCATTTTGGGGTGGGCCTGTGAAATGAACTTTCCGCCCCTATTGTCCCCTAGGACACAAAAGACAGGACTGAAGATTTTAGAGCTCTAGCAAGGAGATTCTTTGGGGGACACCCAAACTTTAACTAGCTCTTCAGGTCACCATCTGGGTCCAGCTGTAGGAGAAGTGAAGCCTAAGGCCTGTGCTGCGGGTCGTGCATACTTTAATATTTAGACTGGCTCCGTAAGGGACAATTATCCAGGTAAGGCAGGGATCTGAGGACAATGGACTCCAATCTGCCAGACAGTTGAGGTGAACATTCAGGTAAAGTTTAGCACTTACAGCTGGCCCTGGGATGATCCGACACACCGGCCGCTGTTGACACAGACCCCGGGATGGCCCTGGAGCCAGCATCACTGGCCACTGCTGGTGTGGCCCTGGAGCCAACTGCTCAGATGGCTGCTGGGGCAGCACTGGGGGCACCGGAGCAGCAGCAGCAGTCCCAAGGGCCACCCCGGAGGCCGTGGGAGCAGTGGTTCCCAAGGGCCACATAGAAGCAAGTTGTGGGAGGCAGTCAGCCCCCGCCGCCAGAGCAGGGGCCAGCTGTTGGCCCCATAACTCCCCCAGATCAGAGGTGTCCCAGGGCCCCAGGAGCTGTGAAGTTTGAGTCAGGGGTATTTATAGTGAAAGCCATGGACAGGTCACAGGCCGTGAATGTTTGTTTATTGCCCATGATCTGTCCATGACTTTTACTAAAAATACCCATGACTAAATCTTAGCCTTAATTATGCCTTCCAAAGTTCAGACAGCCAATCATTTCTTTTAATCAACCTAAATTGATTAATTTGATAGGAAAATATAAACGCTCTTCAATATACCAGTTCAGCGTTTGCTTTTCCTGAAAGCAACAAAAAGCCTTTTTAGTATTTAGCATCAACAAGTCGTTAAGCTATTTTGATCTTCAACTCCAATCAAAAGAGAGGTTTCAGAGTAACAGCCGTGTTAGTCTGTATTCGCAAAAAGAAAAGGAGTACTTGTGGCACCTTAGAGACTAACCAATTTATTTGAGCATGAGCTTTCGTGAGCTACAGCTCACTTCATCAGAACTCAAATCAAATCAAAAAATCAAAAGAGAGTTTTTCTACTCCTCTTTGAAAATTTTCATCCAAGTACTACTGACATTAACTTGAAAGTGATTTTCTTTTGTTTCTTTTTAAACGTTAAGCTTGTGCCTTTACTTGATTCTTTATGGTGGGTAAAAGAAGCCTGAAAGCTTTCTATTGTAATTATCAAAAATATTCAGTTTATGGATCCCTAGTTTTTCTGGGAATGTCTTTGGGCTCTCAGGGATGTTTCTTGAGCTCTTGTACCTTAACTGAAAGAAGCACTGAACCTTTAGCAGAGATGGCCTTTCTCCCAACTGTTCATTAAGCCGTAGAGTTAAACAGACATTAACTTTAAGCAGTCTGACTAAAAAATCCCCGCCATCTTCAGTTGCTGAACTTTCATTGTCTTAGCATTTGTGCCAAAACTGCACCAGGTCCCAAGTCACCAGGCAGGCAAGACCTGAATTTTGAATGTAAAAAGCCTTTCCAGCCTTCTTTATCCATTATAAAGCAATGAAAGGGTACGCTCCCACTGCAGATCAGCTTTAATCGAGTTCCGGAAGATGCTACATGACAACTCATCCACCTCCAAGACAGGAAATGAGCAGAATCCTGGAGGACAGTTCACACATGGCTACCTTTGGTCAAGGCAAGCCAAGAAGTGAACTTGCCTTTGTTACTCAATTCTACACATTACCTGCTGACACGCCACTTTAATCAGAAACTCCAACAGGGAAGAGCTCAACAGAAGAAAGCATTTTCCAGTTCACACTGGAGACAAGCACTGGTCAGAGCACACCCTCCTCTGCTGGATAGCTTTACTTACCCTCTCGCTCGCCCCACCACGTCTTTCTTCTCCAGCCAGTGCTGCCCTTGTTTGTACAGCCCTCTGTCATCAACAGCATTATTGTCTCCCTTTGTCAAAAATTTGATGTCTCCATTTTGCCTTACAAAGAAAAGAGACCACAGGTCACAGATGAGCCACTAACAGATATTCTAAGCAAGCACAATGACTGCAGAGACTAAGATACACAAACATTTCAAACACACAGGTTTGTCAGAGGTCCCAGTCAAGAGGAGCCCTCCCCCTTCAAAGCATTTTTGGAAGGGCAGATTAAATATTTAGAAACATTTAAATCACGAGAGAGAGAGCACACTCCTGGCCCCACTAATTCCAAAACATTGATGTTCTTTCCTAGGAGTTTCTGGATGTCACTGATGGGATGTGTGATTGCTTCTCTCTTGGTAATTCTCTCTCCTGCTTCTGATCCTTTTTGCCTCCCTTTCCACCTGCAGTGTCTCCTGATACTTCCTTCCACCTTTCTAGAGCTCCCAAGTGATGCATATTTCCAAGTGGCATCCACAAAATGGTGCTACCAACTGGGCTTCAGTGCATTCCAGTCACTTGTGAATGGTCCCTTGAAAGCATGTGCCAACTGGAGCTGCTCTTATAGCTTGGTTCAGCATGTCATGAGCTTCCCAGTCTGCAGGCCTACTGTCAAATCAATCACCTGCAGGAAAGGACGTGGAAGCTTTTCATTGTGTGCACTCCCTCCACTGCACTCGAGCCTATGGGTGCTCTGACACAGTCTGCAGCCAATAAGAAGAAAGTCCAAGAGGAACACAGAGCCAGCTGCATTAGAGTAGCAGCAGGAGTGTCCTTAAAGTGTCTTAGATAAAGACGGCCTTGTCATAGGTACAGTACATGAAGACAGCTTATTGCTGCAATTCAGCAACAAGTGAGAATGTCAAAATAGGAGTGTACAGTGCAGGTCTGCTACTCTCAAAAAGGATTCGCAAAAAGAAAAGGAGTACTTGTGGCACCTTAGAGACTAACCAATTTATTTGAGCATAAGCTTTCATGAGCTACAGCTCACTTCATCGGATGCAAAAGGATTATGCAACAGTGGCTTCTTCTTGCAGTGCAGATCTGAACCCTGGAGATACTAGCTATCAGAATAAGCAGGTGACCTGAGTGCCAAACATAAGTTGCCACTCCTTCTCATCCTTATTAGCCCTGCAGAGTCCCCAAGCTCTGGGAGGGGGAAACTGGATTCTAACCTGTCTCACAAAGTGACAGAACTGTTAAGTAAATTCTGACAGCAGAATCTTTACCTCTGGAGGTAGAGAATGAATCCAGTTTAGTTCTTAGTCCAGAAGCACTTTGTAGGGCTGATGGGTAGAACACACTTTGCTTTATAAACAAAGGAGATTTGATCTGGAGTCAGAGGAAAATATGAATCTGCGCATTTTTGGTTTTCAATAGGCTACAGAGTCTCATACGGACAGCCCATTACTACACAATGGAAATTGTAAATCAGGAAGCTAGAGGTTTTGGCCACTGGGTAGAGAACAGCTGAGCATTTTGGTATCCAGGGAGAAACAGGAGGCAGCTTAAGTCTAGGGTAAATACTCAAACTCGCTGCTGGTGATGGCAGAAATGTCAAAAATTAAGCAGTTATCTTTATATGTCAGAGTTAACACCCATTGAAATGAATGTGGCAGGTCAGACCTCAGACCTGTTGCTTCAGGCTGTCTGCTCTGCTTCACACTTCTCATGGCTTTAAAGGTTATCTTTACAAACAGGAGGACTAGATTTAATACTAAATGTAACCTGAGATTCTGGGAAAGACGGTGGATTCCACAGAATGCAAAGCACAAGGCCTTGCCTATAGTCCATTCATCCATGGCCATCTCAACACTCGGCAACAGCTGAACAGATTCATATAATTCTTTAAAAAAAAGTTTAGCTCTGAGGTAAAGCCAAGGATGGGAAGTTTGGGAAGGAAGAGGAAAGTTTAGTAAAGAATCCACATCTCAGCCTCAGCGACACCTGAACTGGTTGCATGCAGGAGGAGACTGGATGATCTTACAGGTTTTTTCTCTTCTAGCAACTATCTGTCAAGGCAGTGCAAAAATCTAGTAGTATGTATTAATAAAAGGAAAAAGAATGAGAAGGACCTCTTATGTGGGTAAATTTCACAGATTAATCTTAAAATACTGTACATGCAATGTGACATTGGAACCACCAAGACCTCCATATTTCCCTATTTTATTTTTAAATTCAGGATGTCCAAGTGCAGTTCTACTCTGAGAAGAGACTAAAAATATCACAATGGGTTTTCTTTATTGATCAAGATTTGTGTATAAATAAATAAATAGCAAAGAGACTGGTCCTATAAACTAGCAGATCTGGAACCCACCCTGAGAGGAGAGTTAAGCAGGGCTGCCCAAGGACAGCAGCTTGCTGAAACTGAAGTCTGGCAAGACAGATCATGATGGTGGGGAGGGAAGCACTTTGTAGAACTCATCACGACTAACATCACCCCCACCATTGAAGCATCCTACCCTCCAGATGTTGAGATAATTCACAACTTTGGGGTCATTCTACACCCCAGTTTCTAGGTACCAACATAGCTGTAGCTACTAGAATTGCATTGAGGCTGAAGGTGAAAAGCCACGCTATCTATCAAAGCGATTTGGCTGTGGTAATCCTCGCACATGTGACTTCTACACTCCATTACTACAATTCATTGTGTCTAGAAATGACTCCATCAGTCCTGATAAAAGCTCCAGGTTATTTGTAATGTAGCACCACCACCTACTGGGAGCCCATCACCTCTAGACACCACTCTCTGCCTTGGCTCTCCATGGAATATAGGATCCAATTTAAGAGTCTCAAATCCCTCTATGGGACTGTCCCAAATTAGCTGAGGAACTGCCCCCATGTGTGACCACGACCACATGCCACTTGGAAACATGGAAGAGGGAGTCTCATGAACACAGGATGGAGTTTTCTTGGAAGCTGGCTCAGAACTGCAGAACTTGCTCAAGGAACAAATCAGAATGACCATCTCACCCACTTCAGAACAAAACGCAAGACTCACTCTGCCTCTAGGTTTACAGAGAAGGAATGATACAGTCCAGGTAACCAGGACTTCCTAAGGTAGATATACCCTGTCCCAGAATGAGAACAAGAGAACTGGCATATTAAAAACCAACACATTTTAAATTAACACACTACATATATCTAAAGGATCCCAAAACGTTAAATATATAGAAGTCACTTCACTCACCACTGAAATGCAATCACCTCTGGGGCTATATAACAGAGAATATGAACCCTATCCAGCAGTATGAGACAGGAAATGAACAGTACTGTATTCCAGTAATGTTGCAGAGGAAGTTAAGGGAGGCAGAATTGCCCATAGTTGGTCAGGACTCCAGGATTAGCCCCCAACTTGTGAAAAATGGCAAGAGATCTTTAGCACAAGTTATAAGGAACTGACAGTAATTCACCTGGATGAAGACCCTTCCAGCAGCACGCTATTTCCTGGCACTCTGGTAGGACACTGGGTCAGTGTTGAGGTAAGAGCCTTCACAGCACTTCCTGCAGAACCCAGGCTTTCCTTGATGTCTCCCATCCACTTACCAACCAGACTATTTTTTGAGATAAGCACAGCCCAAGGTACATGGCTATAGACATTTGCTATACAATTACCCCAGACGCGATACATACTTTTCATGAATTTTCAAGACTCGATGAACTATTGGAATTTCCCTTCCTTCTATCCTAAAGACCACAATTTCTCCCACCCTGATGGGATCTTCAATTCGGTTGGTTAAGAACAGGAGATCTCCTCTGTAAAAAGCAGTCTCCATGCTGCCACTGAAAGACAAGGAAAATAGAAATTAGGAAACAAGGACATTTGAAAAACTAGAATCAGTGTTTGAAATCTATATGGTTTCAAGTAAACCCCAGAAAATCCTCCCTTAGGAAAGAGCCCCTGAGGAAAACAATCAAAATATTGAAATCACTGAGATGCTTTGATATAGACAACGTAATCCCATAGTTGTAAGACAATCAAGACAAATATATACAGAGGATCATTAAATTACATCCCCTCTCCTCCACTTGGCCCTCCTTTCTTTCTATTCTCTTGAGACTTTCTCCAAAACATACAGCTTCACCCCAAAAAAACAAAACGTTAATATGAATCATTACAAATGTACACACGCCTTGTTAAGGTCATGTTTAAATAATTTTGGAAAAAAGGGAATGTTAATGATAAAACAAGATATGATCAATATACAATATGTTACTTAACACAGTTAATCTGGTATGAAGATATGCACCTATATATCAAGACAATGTAATTGTAATATCTTATGGCTCATCACCCAAAGTATCCATAGTCTACCCCCTCGCTCCCCCCTCAAAACTAAGAGTCCCTGAGGAAAGCAGTTGAAGCCAAGACATTTCAGTTTCACCCACACTCTGCTTTGATTTCCCACCACTGGCAGCCATCAGCTTTACCACCACCATGCCAACCAGGCAAGGCTCTCTGGTATCCAGACTGACTCTTAGTGGTAAAGAGACTAGTGGCCACCAGCAACTTGTTTCCCCGCACTGCTAGAGCTGCACCAGGACTACTGCAATGGTGGGAAATTTTCGGCCATGTCTGTGCTACAGACTTTGGTTGATGCAAGTTTTGTCTGCATGCAGTAGCTGAAATTAGCATATTGCTTTGGTGTGGGCATACTTGGCTGCTTCCATTGGCGCTACGCATATTCACCCAGAAAACTTGTGCAAAGTGCAATGCAGTGCACCACAAGTATGTATCCAGTGTGCCATCTGCTGCAATGCCTTTTGGGGGATTTTTGCAATGTGTTGTAGGATAGTAATGACTCACCCAAGGATCTGCAGGAGCTAGGGGTCAAGTTTTCAGCATGCAACTTTCTCCATCCCATAATGTCATCCATATCCCACAATTTTCTCACCTTTTTAAAAAATCCCACTCTGACAGAACCACAGAGCCCGCAGAACTCTGCACTGTTCTCCCAAATGTTGCAAACTCAAGACGTGTGATTCTCCTGTACTTGCAGACCCACAGAAAGTACAGCAACAACGGTGGACACGAGGATTTCTTTGAGAACAGTTTACTGAGCGACATTGCAAAGAATAGTTCAAGGTTGTTGGTGACATTCATGGAGCAGCTGCAGATGGTGGAGAGCAACTTTTGGGCCCCCAAAATGAGCACTGACTGGTGGGATCACATCTTAATGCAGCTTTGGGACAATGAGCATTAGCTGCAGAACTTTTGGGTATGCAAGGCCACATTCTTAGATCCGTGTGCCAAGCTCATCCCAGAGCTCCAGTGCATGGACAACAGAATGAGAGCTGCACTGACAATAGAGAAGCGAGTGGCAATCATGCCCTGGAAGTCTGCAATGTTGGATTACTACTGGTCAGTGGGAAATCATTTTGGAATTGGGAAATCCAGTGGGGGCTGTTGTGATGCAAGTGTGCAGGGCTATTAATAGTCTCCTGCTATGCAGGACTGTGACTCTCAGCACTGTGAAGGACATAGTGGATGGATCTGCAGCAATGGGATTCCTGAACTGCCCGGGGGCGGCAGACGGCATGCACATCCCTATTTTGGTACCAGCTTGCCTTGCCCCCGAGTACAGCAACAGAAAGGGCTACTTTTCTATGATTATGCAAGCGCTGGTGGATCATCAGGGATGCTTCACAGATATCAATTTGGGCTGGTCAGAGAAGGTGCATGATTTCTCCCATCTTGACGAAAACAGGACTTTTGCAAAAACTGCAACCAAGGACATTCTTTCTTGACCATTGGATTACCATTTGGCACTACTGAAATGCCAACAGTGATTCTGAGGAACCCAGCCTATCCCTTGCTCCACTGGCTCATGAAGCTGTCCACTGGGCATGGGGACAGCACCAAGGAAATATTCAACTACCATCTCAGCAGATGCAGAATGACAACTGAAGGGGCACTGGTGGTGTTTACCCAAAAGATTGGGATATTTTTCTCATGGAAAACCCATTATTATAGCTGCCAGTTGTGTTCTGCACAGTATCTGTGGGGCAAAGGGAGAAAAAAAGCTTCCATCAGAGTGGAGAGCAGGCTGTCTACTGACTTTGAAGAGCCCAACAACATGGAAGTATGCAGTTGAGGGAGGCTTTGAAAATTCACTTTAGTGGTCAGTTACAGCAGTGTTTTGTGTGGAAGCGTTCTCTGGGCCTGGAGCTTTGGGTGCTGCAAAGAATTGCATAGTGCTTGCTGTACATTTATAACTATGACTGTTCATTTTACTGAAGCTATGAGTTCTGTGGTGCTTGGTTTGCATTTACAAATATTGTTTGCTTTGACTACCACTATGCATTCTGCATTTGTGAACTAAGATAATTTGGTTCTCCATAAACAAAACTTTGAATGGGAATAAATAGTGCAGAAAATCAATGTGCAAAAACACCCCACAGGCAATGTTATACAGATTTTTAACCTAACTTAAAGGGGTGAAAATTTAAAATTATAAACTAAGTAAACACACGTCCACTTGAGTGCACAAATGTAGTTCATTGTGGGCCCACATACACCAGCCGTTGTTCTTGCAGGTCAGTATGTGAGGCTGTGGTCTTCTCTGTTGTCTCCCAGGGTGGAGTGGTAGGCATGTGCCCTCATGATGCCATGGGTATGCTGGAGGGTGTAGGAAGCAGCAATCACGGAGTTCTCCAAGTACTGCAAAGGATGGAGTGTCCAGGAGTTATGGACCAGTAGTCTTTGCATTTGCTACCTGAGAAGACCCATAATGTCTTGGAGTATTTTCCCACTCCTTGTCTTGCTGGGACTCTTGGGCCTTCCTACTGTCCCCTGTCCTTTTCCATGCTGTTCATATTGGCCCTCCAAGCCTATTGTTCCTTGTCTGATGCAACACTGGCTTGTAGGACTTCATTGGACATGTCCTCCATAGTCCTCTTCTTTCACCTTGTCCTCGGGGTCAGGCATTCTGCGGGTGTAGAGGGCACATCCTTCAAGGCTGCCATGACAGAAGCTACTGATAAAAAACACAGATGTGACATTGGATTTACAGGCACATCCATTATTCACATAAGCCCTTAAGAAATGCTTATTAACACTTCAGCTTTGGATCGCCTTGGTACAGCACCACTTTCCGGCCCCAGCCACAATAAATATTATCACCAGGTGTGGGGAGAAGAATCTTTTGTTGTATGAAGATATAAAAGTTCATTCCCTATTCCATCAGTATGAGTATAGGGCAGGGGTTCTCAAACTTCATTGTACCACGACCCCCTTCTGACAATAAAAATTACTACACTGACCTCAGGATAGGGGACCGAAGCCTGAGCCTGACCAAGCCCCGCTGCCCTGGGTGGGAAAAAGTCAAAGCCACTGCCCCAGGCAGGGAGCCAAAGCCCAAGGTCTTCAGGCTCGGGCTTGGAGGGGGGCTGGTAACCTGAGCCCCACCACCCACGGTGGAAGCCTTTGGCCCCAGGCAGGGGGCTTGGACTTCAGCCCCGGGCCCCAACAAGTTTGACACCAGCCCTGGTGACCCCATTAATATGGGGTCCCAACCCACAGTTTGAGAACTGCTGGCATAGGGCAATGGTACTGAACACTGGCACTGTTTTCCACAGGCAGTGGTAATTTTAGCTGATCTCCCCCAAGGCTCACAAAGGCACAGAGAACACAGCTGCTAATGGCATCCTAAAACCACACTGGCCTATATTCTGCTAGCCTGTTTACTACAAAGGTACGAGCCAATCTCATCGAAGAGCAACTTGGGAAAGTATCCTACCTTGGAGGACGGAATAAAGCAGCCATTCCTAGAAATCTTTGGGAGAAGACTGCAGAGTATCTCCATGAAAGTTTCATTGAAATCTTTCCAGAGGACAAAAGGGACATCCCTATGCACATAAAGCATGCTGCATGGCCCACCCACCATCTAACCCACCGGGGAATGAAAGACAGATGACAACACTACCTCCTCTTGTAGGAAAAGTTGTTCCTTTTGCCTGTCGTCTTAACTTGGGGATGGGCCAGGCACCATCCTTACATTTAAACATTGCAAGGAAAGGTATGCACACACTTATCCGAGTTCCCTTTCCCTTCATCAGGCTCATCCACACTTGCCAGGAGGGACTGTGGCGGAGTCTCAAGCAGTTCCTGGTTTGTAGCATGGCCAAAGTCCTGGCTGTGCATCGTCATCCTCACTTTGCACAGTTGTGGTCGGTCTCAGACTTCTCCAATGTATCCACAATGGTATGCGGGGTGCTGGTGGGGTCTCTGCCAGGTATGGCATGCAGTCTTTGAAGAAGCGGCACATCTACCGCACAACACCTGGTCTATTGTTGTGCTCCCTGGTCTCATGGTATCCCTGGCAAAATTCCTTAACTTTCACACAGCTGCTGATTCCAGTCGTACCTTTTGCCTGCGTTCCCCATGCAAGCTGCCTGTAGATGTCCATAGCTGTGCTTGCACAGCCTCTTCTTCCCACAGGCCTGTGAGATCCAATACTTCCCCTTTACTCCACGCAGGAGCACATCTAGTACTCCTCTGTGTGCATGAAGCAGACGCGGTTAGTTGGGCACCTGCACACAAGGGTGAGCTGCTAGGTGTGCTTGCCAAGGTGGGCAACCAGGAAAAGGGATTTCAAAAATATGCAGGGGGTTTTAAGGAGGAGATGATTCTGGTCTCTGTTAGCCCTGCCCAGTGGAGTTTAAAATTGTGACCAGAGCAGTCACTGTCACAGGGAATGGGGCATTGTGGGACAGCTGCTGGAGGACTGTTCGGGTTAACACAGGTCATGCAGTATCTACACTTGCACAGTGTTGACCTCAGAGGTGGTTTTACTGCATGAGTAAACAGCGTGCTTACGTTGACCAGAAAATTTGCGTAGTAGATACGTGCACAAATAGGTCAATGCAACGTAACTTACGTCAACTTAACTTCGTAGCGCAGACCAGGCCTTAAGGTCAGTTTAGACACATTCTTTGTGAATCCACATTATGCTAAAAATAGAAGGGCTCTCAAGTTCCCAGACAGACTGTGTTGGAGATCGGTTCTTGTGATTCAGCATGTCTCCTCAAACAATCTCACTGCAAGCACTCCTACTCAAATTTTTTCTTGTAAATGGCAGAACATTACAGCATCCCTAACCTTTTTAATTGCAAATAAAATCATCATATAAGGAAACGAACTTCAAGCACTACATGTATTCCCATTGTGCCTGGAGATACTAGGCGAAGGTTGCTTGTCAGAAGAGAACATAATTTCACTGAAAAGGGAAAGTGAGTTTATGGCCTCCCATCTTACTCAATGGGAAGTGGGTGAAGTGCCTCTCATCAGCACTCTGAGGAATCAGCAGTAAGAGACAGAAGTTTCACTAGTTTGTTTTCAAAAGTGACGTGATGATAAACACTGACAAGCTGCATAGCCAATGTCCCCAGAGACCTGGACCTGTGAAGTCAGTACATGTACATTCTGGGGAAGCCAGTACCTGCAATAGGTACAGTAGAACCTCAGTTACGAACACCTCGGGAATTGAGGTTGTTCATAACTCTGAAATGTTCGTAACTCTGGTTACGTCATGGTTGTTCTTTCAGAAATTCACAACTGAATATTGACTTAATACAGCTTTGAAACTATGATACAGAAGAAAAATGCTGCTTTTAACCATCTTCATTCAAATGAAACAAGTACAGAAACAATTTCTTTTCCTTGTCAAATATTTTTTAAACCCCCCACCCCCTTTTCTTTTTTTAAGTAGTTTACGTTTAACACAGTACTGTGCTGTATTTGTTTGGTCTCTGCTGCCACCTGATCGCGTACTTCCCATTTCAAATGAGGTGTGTGGTTGACTGGTCAGTTCGTAACTCTGGTGTTCGTAACTCTGAGATTCAATTTTATCGCCACTGCCGCAGGAATTTCAGCAACAGGAAGCTATTTCAAGTCATAACTTGCCGACACCAGCCCCATTCATTTCCTATTGCATTTCTTAGCTCACACAGATGCCATGTGAAAGAATTTCCCATTGAGTCATATGCACAGTGTTCAGCAAGATCTATGGAAGTGGGAAGGACAACTTGCCGAGTAGTCTTAGAGCTCATCAGATGGCCAGAAAATAGATCTCTGGGCATGGAACAGAGTGGTCAGCACACTCCTAGCCTTGTTACAAGAAAGCAGCACAACACGTTCAATCGCAAGCCAAGACATTAAACAATTCTGTTCACATTTGTTATACTCATAGCAATCATAAGTTTCCCTGCTGAGTGTCTCCATCTGTTACATTGACTTCCTCACGATATCAATTTCACTGCCATTAAGAGCTCGTCATGTACTTTAAATATACATGTAGCAGCAAGATGGAAAACAATGAAGACGGGGGAAATAATGCATTTATATTTTCTGTTGTATTCCACAATTTAGTTTCAGTTCAAGTTGCTATCCTTTTGAGAAGATAGTCTTTATAACATAAATAGATGCACCACTGTAATGGTAACCCAATCTTGCTGAGAATCAATAGACACCCCCCACCCCCTCTACTTTACCTATGACCTCCCTCCTTCGTCACTTCTTCCAGACATCTTCATGCTCACTTCTATGCTATCCCTTAGGCCTGGAATGTCTGCACTGAACCCATCCATAAGGCCACTACACTTTCTTCCTTCCGTGGCCCACAAAGTCACAAGACCTCCTTGTCATCCACCAGATCAGGCTAAGGAAGCTCAACGATGGTGGTGGGTGATCTGCAACTCTGGGGCCTGCATCCACTGGCTTCTTCGACTCCTCTGAAGAGCAGTGGGCTGGAAGAACAAGAACTAGACTAAAAGGAAGTCTGGCTAAAAATATACAGGAGATGCTGAACATTCAAACAATATATGAATGAATACTTCTCAGCCAAGCCATCTTTAAGCCAGTGTTGCTGAAATTCTATAAAGACTGAATCATTTGTGTTCCTTCCCTGAATGGAAATGTTCAGCCTCCCCTCCTCTCAAAGCCAGATCCACGTCATGCCCCATTAGCCGCACTTCATGAGAAATCTGAAAGTCAAACGATTTTTACCTGAGTACCACTACAATGGGACTTTCACTTCCTGTAACCACCATTAGCCCCTTCCAGATCATTAAAGCTGAGGAGACAATCATCCCAAAGTTCAGCACCTGATAATACAGCTGCAATAAGAAAAAGACACTAGGTTAAGGGAACACAAACATGGACATGTAGTAACCTTATAGGGGTGATGTTGTGGAGAATGAGGAAAACAGATTTCCAACAAGTGAGTGACTATGAGGCAATGCCTTTGTAAGTGTGCTAGGTCTGAAGCAGTGGCAGATTTACTGTGAAACAGTATGTGCCCTGGCTCGGGTCTCGTGGGCCAGGCACTTGAGCAGCCCGCTCCGTGGGGGGAACTGCAGGGGCAGAAGCTGTGGGAGGCAGTAGAGCAGGGAGGGAGGGAGACTCACCCGCAGCCTCAGGGGAGCAGGCGGGAGGTGCAGGTGGCGATGAGAGATGCAAACACACGCCAGAGGATGCAGGAAGAGTACAGGGTTGCCGCACAGCTGGCCGGAGAGAAGCGGCTGTTTGGAGGTGAAACTGCCACTTCTCTCCAGCTGCGTGGCTGCCCCCTGCTCCTCCTGCCCATGTTCGCGCTGCTCGCCGCTGCCTGGTGAGTGGTGGCTGGGCGCAGCCCACCGCAGGGGGGAAAGGCCAGGGGATGGGCGATGTTTCGGCTCTCCTCCCAACCAGACAGGAGAGCTGACAAAGCACGGAAGGGGGGGGGAATTTGCACTCTTTCAAAGGCTGCAGTAAATGACTTCCCTCCAAAGTTGTGGGCAAGAGAGCAGTGAGAATCTGAGTCCAACTCAGTTCCACTCAGGGCTTGTCATGGGTGTACAGCTGCATGCTGCCTGTTACTCAGAGATAAATGCACAATCAATCACAAGCTAGCCTCAGATGGTAAGCTCTTTTGGCACAAGGATGTAGGCTTAATATATTTTTGTGTAGTGCCATGTCCTGTATGGCACTTTATAACTAATGAACATGAACTATAGGATGCATATATACCACTTTTAAGCAATCATACAGAGATTTAGGTAATTGGAGCATTTAAATCCTGAGCTAAAAGGTTATGATCTGGAATTTCCCAAAGCATAGCACAGAGTCAGTTAATATAATGTTTTCGTCTAAGCTTTGGCCCTTCAGTTGTGGTGTAGTCTTTTTGTGCTCTGCTAAATAGCTGCTGTGTTCTACCACAGAGGTAGCTACCTTTCAGGAGTGGCGAAGTGATTTCTATATACTCCTTATCCACCCAACAAGAATATTCAGAGGATTGATTTAGTTAAATTTAAAGCAATTTCTGATCATCAGAAAATAAATATTTTGAAAAACCTTCCCCTTGGAGTCTGGCATGATTAGGAGAACAGACAGTTTATAGTTAACCTTAAACTTCTGAAAAAAAGAATGAGGGGGGGAGGGGAGATAATAGAGAATGTTCTTTTTCTTGGCTGCGTCCCGGGAGAGCGGGGGGCAAAAATGAAGCTGAGCACAGGGCCCCACTAACTCTAAATCTGCCACTGGTCTGAAGCCCAAGAACGGGATGCTCCTCCACTAATGGGCCACTCGATAGACAAAGGAGTCAGAGCAGGGGGGCAGCGCGCTGCAGAGACACTCAGAACGAATCCGTGCGACCCCCCAGGGCCACTGCCAACCTGCTCAGGCCTGGGGACGAGCGTCGGGGGCTCCAAGGCTAGTCACTGCGGTTCCTCACCGGCCACACGAGCCAAAGCCCGTCTCCACGCCCCTCACCCGGCTCAGCTCCGTGGGCGGGCGGACTGAGGCGCTGGCCGGAAGGAAGAGGAGGCGCCGGCTCTTACTCCCCCCACAGACCGCCAGGCTCCCATGGGCCATGCTGGGCAGCTCCACGGCCTGCGGCAACAGGACGCCCCAGGCCAGGGCTCCCCACGGGCGCCTGGTCCGGGCCTGCAGGGCAGGCTGCGCGTGGCCAGAGACCAGAGCCCCGCCAGGCCCGGGCGCTCCGGGGTGGGGTGGAGGGGGGAGCAGCAGGAGCGGCCAGGCCACGCCAGCCCCAGCGCTGGGGGCCTCACCTGCCGCTTGTTCATGCGCCGCACATCGTCCAGAAAGTCCAGGGAGAGCATCGCGGGAGCCTCCGGCACCGGCCGCCAGCGCGCCACTTCCGCTTCCGGTCTGCGGCCCCGCTTCCGGCGGCGGCTGCCCCAGACCCCGCCCACAAAGCGCTTTGCCGCCACTGGCCCCGCCTCCATCATCACCCCGACCTCCCCCCTCCAGCCCCGCCCACATCCCTTCATCACCCAACCCTGACCCCCGCCCAGCCCCCCAGCCTTCATCTCCCCTTCTCTCTCAGGAGCATCTAACTGAACTTTCACAGTAGAAACGTGCAAGACCCCCAGACAGGGGGTAGCTAAACACATGAGAATTATTTTCTTCCCTCTTGCACCCTTGAAGGTATTCGCTATAGCAGTTTTAAGGCTTGGGGTGTAAACTAGTGCAGACTAGATAGAACATCTGCCTTTAACAATCTCTTTTCTAAAAATCTTCAGTCATGCTGTAGGGAACCCATCATCAAAAGAGACCATGAGAAGCCTCTGGGGTGAGAAAGCAAGCACTAGAGCAGATGATCTCAAATGCGGTTGGGATCCCAAAGTGGGTCACAACTCTGTTTTAATGGGGTGACCGTGGCTGGCTTAGACTTGCAGGGACCCAGGGTCAAAGCCCAACTGCCCGGGGCCAAAGAGCAAGCCAAAGGGCTTCAGCCCTAGACAGCATGGCTCAGGTTTCAGGCCCCCTGCCTGGGGCTGAAGCCCTTGGGCTTCAGCTTTGACACCCCCCAGGCTGGTGGGGCTGGGCTTTGGGGCAGTGGGACTCAGGTGGGCTCAGGTTTCTGTCCCTGCCACCTGGGGTCATGTAGTATTTTTTGTTGCCAGAAGGGAGTCACAGTGTTGCCGGCACCCAGTGCCGAGAGGCTGAACAACAGCTTGAGTTGGTTCGTTACCCGGTGTGCTACACCCAATAATCACAACGGGGTGGAGAAGCAGAAAAGTTTATTTGCAGCTGCAAAAAGGTACAGGGAGAATAAAATCTCAAATTCTGCACACAGAGCAGGAAGTTACACAGGCTTTTATACATCCTTTTTCCCAGCATACTTATCCAATAGCAAGCTGCTCCAAGTATCCATATAGCCAGCCAATGCAGTTCCCAGCTAGTTCCCTGATTCTCTGTATCATTTGTTAAACTATACATAAAGCTGCTTTATTCAGCATTGTTCTTCCATATCTCCCCTGTTTGGCCTTGCTTAGTTTCAGGCAGTCTGACTCTGCAACATATTGTTGCAGATTCTCAGCATAACTGCTGTGTGTGTCTCCAGGCGGGGGGGCCAAGGACACTTGGGCCTAGTACGCAGAGCTGCTGCGAGTGCCTCCAGGCGGGAGAGGGGGCCAAGGACACCTGGGCCTAGTGCGAGGGGGCTTCATCGACACTCGTGGTCTTCCATCCCCTCGAGTTACCTAGTGGCCATGCCCCAGTGTCCCCAACAACAGTGCAATGAAATTTGAGAACCCCTGCACTAGAGTATGTGTTAGGAAATGCCTGGGGGGCAAGCTGGCACATGTACCTTGCACTGGCTTACCCACCCTGCTTAGAATAGAATGGAGCCTATCTGCACGTTGTTGGATGCTTTTATCTGAAATAGTTTGAAGTAAACATTATAGCAAGGCACAAATGCCACTGCAGATTAAATAGATATGTGATGGTTTGGGAGTGACTCCTGCTATTGTTACTCTACATAGGCTACCTTGTAAAACATTCCCTAGGCTAATGTACACAGTATCAAAAAATACAAAGAGTTCCAAACTGTTTGTATCAAAACACATCAAGACAAGAAAGTAAACAATTCAAATCCAATAAGATAAATAGTTTTTAAATTAGTTAAACGTCATAGTGAACAATAATGAGCAGGATTTTGTCTCAACATAAAAAGTGTATTGAAGTGATTATATTACACAAAGCATGTGAAGAGAACAAATAAGGAAACAGCACGGAAACAGTGAAGAGTCAATATGACTATACGGAAATAAAAAGTCTCCGAAGTAATTTATAAAATTGAGTAAAGATGGAAGATCTGCTATCAAAGGAGCTAGAGTACTGAAAGCATTACAGTATGGTGCTCTCTCAGTTCAAACACATTTATGGATGCCACTCTCTTCCTTGCCTCATCATGTGTATGGAACATTCCATGCTACTGGAATGGCTGCTAGTAGTGCTATGAGTCTGATTTAGTTATATGCTGCACAGAAGGATACACACACTGGTGTTAGACTGACTTTTCTTACTGTAATCACAGTATCTGCTTCAGTATCTTTTTCTCCCAAACAAGGAGCTAACAACCTACAGCAGATTAAGTACATTTCTCTTGCAGAGTTTCTCATTCCTGTGATTGAAAGTATATAGTCTGTACCACTCCAGCTGATACAACCACAGGCAGGTTCTATTTGTCTATCCTGGGGATTTCAGCTGTCCCTGGAGTACTGGTGCATCCTCCCTAGTGCAGACAAGCAAAGCTCTTATGTGCTGCAATATGCACTGTGCAGATTATTCTTGTCTGAAACCGGGACAAACTGCACAGGTGCTAACTGAATCTTATACTGGCTCTGTCTTCAGCAGGGTTTGCAGCAGTGCAGCTACATTGGTGTCTGGCCACCAAAGGCTTTAACTGTGGCAACTCCCCAGTGTAGATGGCCTTTGTTGGTGTGTGAGATGTTGTGCTTTGTAAATCACTTACAAGTATAGATGATTTAGCAATATTTATATAAACAATTAAAAAGATGACTGAGGCTGCAAAATAAATCTCTTCTATGGTGATTTAAATTTATAACACAACTTGATTCAATAACATTCATGGAAAGACTAGAAGATGAACCTGGCATACTTCTAGGGCAAAGGTGGGCAAACTACAGCCCGGGGGCTATATCTGGCCCTCCAGACATTTTAATCCAGCCCTTGAGCTCCCGCCAGTAAGTGGGGTCTGGGGCTTGCCCCGCCCTGGCGCTCCAGCTGGGGAGCGGGCTTGGGGTCTTGGTCCACTCTGCATGGCTCCCGGAGGCAGCGGCATATCCCTACTCCGGCTCCTATGCATAGGGGCAGCCAGAGGGCTCCACACGCTGCCCCCACCTGAAGCGCCAACCCCACAGCTCCCATTGGCCAGGAACCACAGCCAATGGGAGCTGCAGGGGCAGTGCCTGTGGACAGGGCAGCACACAGAACTGCAGGGCCGCACCTCCACATAGGAGCTGGAGCGGGGACATGCTGCTGTTTCTGGGAGCTGCTTGAGGTAAGTGCCATCCAAAGCCTGCCACCCTGACTCCCTCCCATGCCCCAAGCCCCTGCCTCAGCAATGATCCCCCTCCCGCCCTCTGAACCCCTCGGTCCCAGCCCGGAGCATCCTCCTGCACCCCCAACGCTCATCGCTAGCCCTAGCATTTGAATGATTGTTCTGAGAATTGCTACTGGAATCCTTCATGCCACACCTCTGACTGTGTGCACAAAGCACTGAGTCACTCTTGCACATTTTGCATTTCAAACTATTTTCTTCTTCCACTGTAGTGTTCATCTCTCTATTATACTCTTCATGTCCATTCTCATTTGTCTCTGTCTGTAACTTTTCCCTTTCCTCTTCCTCCTCCTCATCCTCTTCCTCTACTGGATCTTTTACTTTATGAACAATAAAGAGGTGCCTGTTCAGAGAGATGTGAGATGTATAACACAAGCCACAGAGCAAGCATTGAGCAGTGGAGTTGTCCGCCTTGTGCTGAGGTATGTGTTCCTGAAATTCAGTACTGATACCTGTTGCAAATCGACATTTAGCACATTTCCAATGTGCCTTCAGTTTTTTGGCTGGTGGAACTTCAGTGGTTTCCATCTGTCCTGGAGCATCTGCAGACACTCTCTTTGGAGATTTTGCCTAAAAAAATGTTAAAAACGTCTTTATTATTATATCCACTTAAGAGCAAAAACTTTGGCTTGCTGAATTGACTGATATGGCTACAACAATACTGGTACCTTTCCCAGACCCAGAGAAGGACTCTGTGTAGCACAAAAGCTTGTCTCTCTCACCAATAGAAGTTGGACCAATAAAAGATATTACCTCACCCACCTTTTCACAGTTAGAATTAAACAGATACCATACAGTTTAAAGGAACATGAAGGACAGGTTAAAGGCTCTCTGGAATTATCTGAAGGAGGAGATGTAGGCGGTGTGGTGCACCAGGGCAGTGAATTCTATGCACATGGGTAGAACAGAAGGTGCAAAGATGAAAGTGGGAGAAGGACACAGGAAACAGCTGCTTGAGGTAAGTGCAGGCTTAAGGAAGGCTTGGGAGGAGTTAGAAGGAGAGTAAAGAGAAATGGGAACAGGGATGGAAGACAGGTCTAGAGCTCTGAAGGGGGAAGAATTTGAACTTGATGTGGAAGACAAAGGGGTTTGAAAAGGAATGTAACGTGATCAGAGGAGGGGGGAGGTATGTTATTTTATCGATAGCATGTGGGATAGACTAGCAGGGTGAGAGGTAGAGAGGACCATAGAGGAGGCTGAAACAGCTGAGGAAAGGGATGATCAAGGCATGGAGAAGGGGTTTGGTCAAAGGGCTTCTCTAGAGACATTGTTAAGGAAAAAACAACCTGATTTGACCAGCTGGACTGGGAAGGGGAAGAAGCTAAAGATGGCAAAGATGAACAGAAATAGGTAAGGCTGCAGAGGAGACTGGAATGTAGTCCCACTGAATGCCTGCTAGAATTATTCTCTCCTCAGTGTGTGATCTTAGGGAAGAAAAACTGCTGGAAGCTCAGCCAGCAGGAGCAAAGACAAGCAGCTGAAGCAGAGAACTTGAGATGTGATGACATCATCCGCTCCTGGCAGCTTTTTACAATTTTTACTCTGGACATTTTCTTCCCTCTGCTGATCGGCTGTTTGCTCCAGCTCCTTCTCAGCCTCTCCACTTCAGTCTCCCTCCCTACTCCTCTCCCCCTCTCATCTCACTCAGCAGCTAATCCCCTCCCAACAAAACCACACATGGCAAAATTATAAACAAAAGCAAAAGGAACCAACAAAATAACTAGCACTATCATGTCATTTGCATACTATCACAATTTTCATTCCGCTTGTATATTACATCCTTTCCACCCAACCTTTTGTCTGACTTATCTATTTAGATCTTAACCTCTTCGGGACAGGGACTGTCTCTTATTCTGCACTGGTACTGTACCTAGTACACTGGAGGTCTGAGTGTGGGTTGCAGTCCCTAAGCACTACCCCAATGCAAATAAAAGAAACAACTGCAACTACAGCTCAGCACAAATCTACCCCACTTTTTAAGACTGTAACAGGTTAAAAAATATAATGAAATTGGTTGAATAATTTATACAACAAATATAACTTACCCAGCTCTAACTAGGGGAAAGAAGCAGCCCTCTTTCTCCTATTGCAGGGATATTAAAAGTATGTCAAAAGGAAAAAATAGTCCTTTTAAAAATGGAAGTGATGGGAGAAGAAAATAATGGAAAAATTCAAGCTAAGTTATCTGTGGGGAAATAATTTAGAATACAAATATTTAATGGAAGGGAGAAATTTGTGTGTGACAACAAAGTAAATTGGACCTGAGACTGCAGTGCAATATGGTTGTGCAAAATAAAATAAAAAATTCCTGGACTGTGTTTGTTATAGACTAGAAGGTGTAGACATTAAGGAGACGGTATTATTTAGAGTGTACATAGCTATAACTAAGAGTAATGACATAAAATACAGAGAATCTTTAGGCAGAGATCTGCAGTTCAGGAGGGGGAGTGCTCCACAATCAAATTCCTGGACTGTGTTTGTGAGTGTGTACAAGAGAGGTGTACAGGCGTTGAGGGGGTTTTGGTGTCTTCTGTTGGCTTCTTAATTGATCGTTCAAGCCAGAAAACACTGAGTTTGTACATTCTAAATACAGAGACCTCAGGAAGTGAAAAAGTTAAGGCTCATATATCATTCTTAATTCATCCATAGGGCACATACATTTGATATTTTGGATTATTGATTAGACTGTTAACTATTAATTTACTATACAGCAATGGTTCCCAAACTAGGGGTGCCGCTTGTTCAGGGAAAGCCCCTGGTGGGCTGGGCCGGTTTGTTTACCTGCCGCATCCCCAGGTTCGGCCAATCGCAGGTCCCAGTGGCTGCGGTTCGCTGCTCCAGGCCAAGGGGGGCTGCGGGAAGCGGTGGCAGCACATCCCTCGGCCCGCGCCGTTTCCTGTGGCTCCCATTGGCGGAAAACGGCGAACTACGGCCACTGGGAGCTGCGATCGGCTGAACCTGCGGATGCGGCAGGTAAACAAATGGCCCGGCCCGCCAGGGGCTTTCCGTGAACAAGCGGTGCCCCTAGTTTGGGAACCATGCTATACAGTGTATTCCATGTGGGAGAGTCATTACCACTATAAATCCATTAATATTTGCTTCCAAAGTTTGAGGTTTTAAAGATCAGCCATTTTTAAGGTGTGACCCATCCCACCTACCAAAAAACAAAAAGGAAAACCAAATGTGAATAATTGTTTATAAGGTGAGAAAAGGTATTTTACTTACCCACTAACTTGATTGCTCCTTAACAATAATTTTAAAACGGCTGAACAGAAACTTTCCAGAAAAATTCTACTTTTGGCAAAGCCCCAGTACGGAAAGTTACAGCAGTAAAGCAGAATTCTGCTTTTTTCCATTAAAATTATGTAAGAGTGAAAACGGGGGTATAAATTTTGCCTCCCTAACTCTGAGTTTTGGTTCAAACACAATACTTCTGGTTGTTCTCTGACCTACACTGTTAACTAAGACAATACTCCTGTAAATAACCCTGGCTGCATACACTAGTTTCTAGGATATAGCTCAAAAAAACCCTGTAAGTATATATAGAGGTGGCCAAACTTAATAACCTTCCAAGCTGCATACGATAATCTTCAAAAGTTTGAGAGCCACAAGACACGCCCAACCTGCCCCAGAGGGCAGTGCCTGCTGGGGCGCAGTTCTTGTGCCCTGATGCCCCCTGCGAGGCTAAAGCCCCAAGTGCCACCACCCTGCCGTAGGATATAAACCCCAACCTCCCCCCGCAGTCTGGTAGGTGGATAATGCGGAGGTAGAGGGGGGTAGAGGACTTCACAAGCCACTATTTATTTTTCAGTATAACCATGTAAATTACTTTTGTTGAGTCACACTCTGGAGCTTTTGCTTTGGACATCTGGGACAGGTCTGGGTTTTTGATGCCATGCATGAGGCTGATGTGATTCTCCAGCATGGAAGGCTGAGGAAATGTCCGATTTTCATCTGTGCAGAACCTTAAAAACATAAAGGAAGAAAGTTACTAGTGAAGTGAAAAGCACATTTCTGCTGATTTAATTGCAGGCAGCCTGTTGGTAATGCAGAATTGTGAGTCAGTAAGAAATGTCACTGGCTACAGATAAAGGTGTTTTTAGTCTCCGAATTCTGACTGATTAGATCATCGCAGAAGATGCAGGAGTGCTCCCTACACTACATAGCATTTTATTATTTATTAGCATCTCTGTCAAAATACTTCATCTACTTAAAGTTACGTTTGCTACAGTAAGTAACCAGCAAGATTCCCAAGTATGAAAGGTACTGAAATGACAAATAATGAGTATCAGAGAGTAGTGGTATTAGTCTGTATCCAAAAAGCAACAAGGAGTGTGGTGGCAAGATAATCCGTTCTTTTATATTCCAGTAGCAAACTAGAGGCCCCAACTGAGATCAGGGCCCCACTGTGCTAGGTCCTGTACAAACAGTCCCTGCCTCAAAGCATTTACAATGGATAATGATTGGCTGCCATGATGAATTGGAGGAACCATCTGTGGGCAGGGTGTATTGTGATGTGAAAATACATGGCTTGGAGGTCGAGGACTGAGAACCAGTCTCTCCGTTCCAGTGCTAGGATAATGGTGGAGAGGGTAACCATCTTGAAGTGTTGCAGTTTGACAAATTTGTTTAGGTTTCAAAGGTCTAGGATCAGTCTTCACCCACCAGATTTCTTTTGGATCAGAAAATAATGGGGATAAAAACGCTACCGCCTGTGCTGAGATGGGACTGGCTCTATGTCTCCCAGTTGCAGAATGTGGTTTATTTCTTATTGTAGAATGCGTACATGAGAAGGGTCCCTGAAGAGGGACAGGAAGGGAGCATGGGTGGGTGGGATAGATAGGAATGGGATGGACTATCCTTCCTTGATGATCTTTAGAACCCACTTGTCTGAGGTAATTAGCTGCCATGATGGAAAGAAAGGGTCTAGATGGTCACCAAACTGGTGGGATGTTGGAGATAGTTTTTGTGACTGGACCAGGGGGAGGGTTCTCAGGGCCTCAACCACACCTTCAAAATTGTTCGGCCAAAGATGTGTGAGAGGTAGCCTCTTGAGGAGTTGTATGTCTACGATTGGTAGGGGATTTCTGTCGTACTGTTGATAGGGAGTGTACTGTGGTGGTCAGGATTGCAGGGGAGGTTGATATTTCCCCGGTTGTCTCTTCAGCGCTAGTGGGTAAATGTCGAGAGAGTGGAGAGTTGCTAGAGAGCCCTTAAGGGAGTGTAGGGATTCATTCATATGCACTGCAAATAATTTTGGGCTCTCAAAGGTAGGTTCTCGATGATGGTTTATACCTTCTTAGGGAGGCTGGAGATGTGCAAGCAGGATGCCTGCCTCAGGACGACGGCAGTTGCAATGAAATGGGCAGCAGCATCTGTGAAGTCCAAGAAAGTCTGTAAAGCTCTGTGGCCCAAATGGTATCCTTTGGATATGAGTGCCTGGAGTTGCTCCTTTTTGTCATCAGGAAAGTCTTGGCAGAGTTTCTGTATTTTGGAAAAATTGAGATAATTGTATTTGGCCATGAGAGCCTCTTAGTTGTATATTCAGAATTGGAGCATAGCAGATGAATAAGCTTTGCAGCCAAATAGAACCAATTGCTTCCAATCCCTGTCATAAGGGGTGGATCGAGGTTGGCATTGACAAGTAAGGAATCTGGAGCGGGGTGAGAAAAAAGAAATTCCATGTCCTTTGCAGGACCATAATATTTTTTTGTCTGCCCACTTGCAGGTTGGTGGGATGGACGCTGGGTCTGTCATACCACCTTGGCAGGATCGAGAAGGGCCTCATTAACTGGGAGGGCTATTTTGGAGGAGGAGGATGTCTGCGGGACGTCGAGCAGTTTATACTGTTGCTCTTTCACTTCCTCCAAAGGAATCTGGAGGGAGTCTGCTATCCTGCGAAACAGCTCCTGAATGTGTTTAAAGTTGTTGGCTGATGTAGGGGGTGGAGCCAGGATAGCCTCATCAGGGGAAGAGGAGGAGAAATGGAGTGGCAGTGGAACTTCTTCCTCTGGTTTTTCTTCCTCGTCCACTATAGGGAGAGGCTCAGTCTTTGGTGGTCGAGAGACTGATGGAGATGCCGAATGTGTAGGCCTTTGGCTTTGCTCCATGGGAGGCTTCTCAAACTGTGCTCTGTACATGGTCCACAGATCCCAGTATGGCCAATGTGAAGGGAGTGGCACATGGGGTTACATCCATTGCAGGCCATACCAGGGCCCTAGTCCGGTTGTGGGGATGTATAGAGGACTCCTTTTCTGTCTGTCCCAAGTATGAGGGTGGGACGGAGTACTTATTAATTAACCCAGAGTATGTATTAATACTTGGGGGTGGGGTGGGGGGGAATAGCTGTGCATCTCTCTCTATCAGTGTTACAGAGGGCGAACAATTTATGAGTTTACCCTGTATAAGCTTTATACAGGGTAAAATGGATTTATTTAGGGTTTGGACCCCATTGGCAGTTGGGCATCTGAGTGTTAAAGGCAGGAACACTTCTTAAGTTGCGTTCAGTTAAGTCTGCAGCTTTGGGGTACGTGGTTCAGACCCTGGGTCTGTGTTGCAGCAGAGTAGCGTGTCTGGCTCAGCAAGACAGGGTGCTGGAGTCCCGAGCTGGCAGGGAAAGCAGGGGCAGTAGTAGTCTTGGCACAGTTGGCAGTCCCAAGGGGGTTTCTGTGATCTAACTCATCACAGTGGCGTAGAACATAAATTGTTCGCCCTCTATAACACTGATAGAGAGGTATGCACAGCTGTTTGCCCCCCATCCCCCAGGGATTAATATATACTCTGGGTTAATTAATAAGTAAAAAGTGATTATATTAAATACAGAAAGTAGGATTAAAGTGGTTCCAAGTAGTAACACAGAACAAAGTGAACTACCAAGCAAAACAAAATAGAACACGCAAGTCTATGTCTAAGAAAACTGAATACAGATAAAAACCTCACCCAGTAAGCTTTCTTTTATAGACTAGTTTCAGAGTAACAGCCGTGTTAGTCTGTATTCGCAAAAAGAAAAGGAGTACTTGTGGCACCTTAGAGACTAACCAATTTATTTGAGCATGAGCTTTCGTGAGCTACAGCTCACTTCATCAGATACATACCGTGGAAACTGCTCACGAAAGCTCATGCTCAAATAAATTGGTTAGTCTCTAAGGTGCCACAAGTACTCCTTTTCTTTTATAGACTAGTTTCCTTCTAGTCTGGGTCCAGCAGTCACTCACACCCCCTGTAGTTACTGTCCTTTGTTCCAGTTTCTTTCAGGTATCCTTAGGGGTGGAGAGGCTATCTCCTTAGCCAGCAGAAGACAAAATGGAGGGGTCTCCCAGGGGTTTAAATAGACTTTCTCCTGTAGGTGGACACCCTCCTCTCCCCCTGTGTAGAATCCAGCTACAAAATGGAGTTTTGGAGTCACATGGACAAGTCACATGTCCATGTATGACTGAGTTTCTTACCAGCCAAGCCACATGCCTGGGAAAGCTCACATGTGGATTGGCATCTTCAAGACCCATTGTCCATTAAGTGCTTCTTGACTGGCCATTTAATTTGCACATTCCTTTCTCGAGAGACTGACCAAATGCTTACTAAGGCTACTTAGAAATCAAGCCAGTACACAGCCAATATTCATAACTTTGAATACAAAAATGATACATGCATACAAATAGGATGAATAGATTCAGTAGATCACAACCTTCACAGAGATATGTTACATGGCAAATGTAGCATAAAACATATTCCAGTTATATCATTCATACACACACACACACACACACACACACACACACACACACACACACACACACACACACACACTCATAAGCATATTTCCATAAAGCCTTATGGGGGGCACCATCACAATAGCATTTTACACAGACTTCACACTGATTTTCCACTAGTGTACCTGAGTACACAAGGTGCAAGGCCACGAAGTGTTAGCCAACATTCATGTTTGGTTAGTCTATACCATATTATATGAATCCCTGGTTAGCTGTAAGAGCTAAACTGACTTTTATTTTTCCTGAATTCTGTTCACTCATGCTAACCTGCATCCCACAATACCCTGCAATAGTATAACTGACCATAAACATATAATAAATTTGTCAAACTGAAGGTATCTTCATTCTATGTCTTAGTACAAGCTAGGGAGGTACCTTCACAGACCAGTACCTGGAATAGTAGTGTCCAAAACAAAAATAAAGAAAGGTACAGAACAAGTTAAGGAAATGGGATAAAATGATGGGCTGGATTTTAATGATGGGTAAAGGGTTTTGTAACTTGTAAAATCATCCTATAAATACTCCTAGCTGAAATGTGTAACTTTGGGAGCACTCTGTCTGTGTAAGATGAAGGTAACAGCACTGCACAAGACAGCTTCCCAGAGACTGGTATCACATTGAAACTTGTACTTTGTACTGGTATCACATTGAAACTTCCCTGTACTATAGCATTATTGAGTTTTAGTCATAAACCTGACTGATACTGGCTATTTTGTCTCTTGAATATCAGGGTGGATAAAAATCAATGATTTAAAAAATAATCAGATGTTTTTAATTTAAATTGGATTTTTTTGATGAAATGCTTTTTGAGGGAAAAACCTATCTAAAGATAGTTTTAATTAAGATACATTATAGCTCAAAGATATCTCATCATGGAATAGGGATTATAAATTCTAATTCTATAGTATGAGACAATATATTCATGTAATGTTTAAGAAAAGTTTTGTAAATGAGTTCAAATAGTTCACTGATTAGAGACCCAATCTTATGGGGTTCCAAGGGCTTCTGTATAGATTATTTAAGTTACTCTATCTACCCAAAGGGACTCAGTGTTCAGTCTAGAAGATACCATCAGAGATGCTTAGTTTTGCAGTTCTCAAACCGTGGATTTGTGTCTCCAGAGATAACGTGCTTGTTAACAGCAAAAATGTTTTTAAATAAATACATAATATATAGAGGTGAGAAATGACAGACCTCAACCCTATTGACCCTCTGCAAATTTGTGTATACAGAGTTAATCCCTTACCTCTCTCTAAAAGTGCAAAGTTTCAAAAAGTTCAATGAATAGAAGATTGTTGGGGACGGAATAGATCTGGACAAGGAGAAGAAGTTTGGAGATGAATGTGAGAAGGGAAGGAGAGGCAGGAGAAACAAAAGTGAAACTGTTTGAGCAGCATATTCCAGAAGTCTTGAGGTCTTTCTGAGTGCAGCCTTCATTGATTTGAAATCTACCATACCATTCTCTCACTAGAAGGGAAAACCTATAATGGCAGCAGGCCATAAAAGAGACCCAGTTTGGGAATATTTTAATGAAGTTCCTCTACCTGTGGGTAAGACAGGCATGTGTGAAAAATGCAACCAGTGCAACAAAGAAATGCAAGGCCTGGTTGCCCAAATGAAACATCATCATGAGAAGCGTTCCTTCTCAGGAGGAAGCTGCGCTGAAGATGATGAAAGGAACATGTCTGAGCATGCAGAATCTTCAGGTTGGTAAACTTTTTTATTTTATCCTTCTTTCTTAAGGACTGCCTGTCTTCCTTCTGGACTATTCTTGAATTCTCATGTTTGAGCAAAAAATATAGGTGTTACTCTATGGTACTATCATTTTAGATGCAGTTGTGATAAAAAATAAATAGCTGAAATAGGCAGATCTTCCTTTTACAATTTCACCTTTAAAGTAGTACTGAGCGTCAGTGAATGCAATGAGCAGTACTAAATGAGCAGTATGGTAATAATAATTAAATAACTGCATTGACTTAGGAGACTCTATCCTCAACATACAGGATTCTGAAGACTATCCACCTTCAAGATCACCATCATTTTCTATAGTTGCAGAGTTATCTGCCAATGATAGTGTTTCAGTCACATCATGTATGTCACATAGCCACAATATATCACCTGTAGCAAAAAGGAAAAAAAATCTCCATCATCCAGAAACAACCACAGATAAGTTGGTGATAAGAACCAGCACATTACAAAAAGAGATAATTGTTGAAAAAATTGCCGGGTTTCTTTATGCAATGAACTCTCCTTTCCATATGATTGAGAACCCACACTTCATTAACATGGTTCAGTCATTAAGACCAGGATACAGTCCACCCAACAGAGCAAATGTCACAGGCAAATTGCTGGATAAAGTGTATGAAAGAGAAATTGAGCAGTGTGCAAAAGGTCTAGAGGGTAAAATTGTTAACCTGAGTCTTGATGGGTGGAGCAATGTCCACAATGATCCTGTTGTATGTGCTTGTGTGACAACAGAAGAAGGGAATGTCTTCCTTACAGATACAATTGATACATCAGGAAATCCACACACAGCAGAATATTTACAAGAAGTAGCAGTAAAAGCTATAACAAACTGTGAAAAAAAATTCAAATTTCTATTACGCAGCTTGGTCACAGACAATGCTGCAAATGTATCCAAGATGAGAAGAAATTAGTTAGGAAAGAGTGAAGAGAGTCCCAAGTTAATAACATACAGTTCCGGTGCTCATTTGATGCACCTCCTAGCCAAAGACTTCAGTGTTCCAGAAATAAAGGCTAATGTTGTTGAAATTGCAAAATACTTCCGTAACAACCACTTTGCAGCAGCTGCTCTGAAAAAAGTGGGAGGAACCAAGCTAACTCTCCCCCAAGACGTGCGATGGAACTCAGGAGTGGACTGTTTTGAGCACTATATCAAGAACTGGCCTAAACTGATGACAGTTTGTGAACAAAATCATGAAAAAATAGATGGCACTGTCACAGCCAAAGTGCTCAACGTTGGGCTTAAGAGAAATGTTGAACACATGCTGAGTATCCTGAAGCCTATTTCTGCAGCCTTGAACAAAATGCAGGGAAACAGCTGTTTTATTGCTGATGCTGCTGAAATTTGAAATGGAACTGAGAGAGATCTTAAAAAGATGACAGAGTTAAATTTCAAGCATTAAAAAAACAAATGGGACAAGCACTGTCTCCAGCTCATTCTCTTGCAAATATTCTCAATACTCAGTACCAGGGTCAAACCTTAACTGCTGAAGAACAGGAGTTGGCTATGACACTGACATCTGTCAATCATCCCTCCGTAATGCCAACTATAATAAACTTCAGAGCTAAGGGTGAACCATTCAAGAAAGTTTGCTGATGATGTTTTAAAGGAAGTCACACCAGTGAACTGGTGGATGTCACTTAAGCACTTGGATTCAGAGACTGTTGAAGTGATAATCTCACTTTTAACAGCAGTAGCTTCTTCTGCTGGCGTAGAAAGAATATTTTCTTCCTTAGGAAGAATTCATTCCAAGTTGAGAAATCATTTGGGACCCGAAAAAGCAGGAAAGCTTGTTTTCTTTTCCAGATTATGAACAAATAGGAAAATGAAGGTGAAAATGACTGAATTAGCTGCAGAAGCCAATATAGTCAATTTAATTTTTGTTTTTTAAATATTTCATTTAAGTATTTTAGTTACAAACAATTTTAAGAAAAACAAACCTGATTTTAAAATACTTGAAAGTTTAACTAAATTCAAAAAATCATATGCTTGTTTTGTTAAAATATTACGTGTTTGCTGTTGAAGAAAAAAATCCAGAATACAGAATGTTGTTGTTTTCGTTTAATAAAACAATTTAAATGTCTGTCTGGTGATGTTCTCCTCCTAATACAGCATGGCAAGAAAATCCTCCAAATATTAATGAGTAAGCTGTTGAATTGGAGATAGTTCACCTCCCAATGACTTCATAAATATCTGCTTCAATTACTTTTGGTAAATGAAATAACCAATCATTCATTTTCTGTTATAGCTGTAAAACTAATCTGAAAAGTTTTCAAAATAAACCACTTTAAAAATGTATAGTGTGTACCTTCTAAAAATGAAACCTACATCTATCTCTGAGTTGTGAAGAATATGTATTAAGGTTATAACAATCAACAGCAGTGCACTTTTATGTAGAAATCCATGATTAAAGCGAGTATTCCTGACTAGTGATTTAAATGATTTAAATCGTGATTTAAATCAATTTGGTTTAAATCAAATCCACCCTGTTGAATACATTTCAGAATGAACCAAAGGGTGGCCAAGCAACTGACCATACAATTTATCAACAGGAGAATCAGGCCCAGTGTTTCACTGGCCATTCTGCAGGTGTGTGAGACTGTACTCTCAGATACATCTGTAGAACTCAGTTTTAAACCTCACCCCAAGTCTCCAGGAACACTGCAATCAAAACGAAAGACCTATCTTAGCCAAAAAGTCACTCATGTCTAACCTATTCCTCTTCTTACTCTTCCACAGTGTAATTGGAAAAAATACAAGGAAGTGTTATTTACTCCTTCTCATAACACAAGAACTAAATGAAATTAATAGGCAGCAGGTTTAAAATGAACAAAAGGAAGCATTTCTTCACACAATGCACAGTCAACCTGTGGAACTCTTTGCCAGAGGATGTTGTGAAGGCCAAGACTATAACAGGGTTCAAAAAAGAACTAGATAAATTAATGAAGGATAAGTCCATCAATGGCTATTAGCCAGGATGGGCAGGGATGGTGTCCCTAGCCTCTGTTTGCCCAAAGATGGGAATGGGCGACAGAGGATGGATCACTTAATGACTACCTGTTTTGTTCATCCCCTCTGGGGCACCTGGCACTGGCCACTGTCAGAAGACAGGATACTGGGGTAGATGGACCTTTGGTCTGATCCAATAGGGCCGTTCTTATATTATGTTCTTATGTAATTTACATCCTAGAGTAGACAGGAGAAGACATGATCTATTACAAAGGGCTTTTAAACATGAAAGATGAATTAATCTGTGGGAAAGCTTGGAAAGCAGTGTGGGGTACTCACCAGCAAGTGTAAACTTTCTTTGCTGTGTTATGGTTATTGCGAATATGTCTGCCCAGACTGCTGAAGTCGTTGAACGAATGCTCACACTGCCGACAGGGATATCTCTTCACAGACTAGCAGAAGAACAGAAACATCTTTTAACAACTGAAGCCAGCTAGCTCCTTTTGTCTACTTGACTCAAATGAAGGGATAAATAGCAAGGGAGATGCACAGTGCCTACACCCAGAGAGAAACCCCTTTAACTGAGGTACCTCAAAAGAACAATTCCAAGATTTTTGGGATCCCCAAGTTAACCAGCCCGAAAGTGGGCTGTCCTCATTGATCTCACCTTTAAACAGGTAAAGATCAGAAGCAGCTCAAGAACAATCTGACTTCAAAAAAGTATTATTAATTACTTCTGCTACTGGGTACTGATTTAACTCCCTTCACTTATTGGTGACAAGAAGAAACATCCTCATGCTCCTGAAGAGAGGGGGGAATTGATGAGAGTTTCCTCCTTAACGACAGAAGACCACCCTTACTGCTGAAGGAAGAAGATCTGGTTTAACTAGAAGACCTGTAGGGATAGGACACCATTATCTGCAAGCCCAGACAGCCACCTTGGAGTCAAGAGATAACGTCCTTGATAGAAAAAAGAGGCTGACTTCACTATAGGATCCTACGTGAAATTAATCCACTGACCACCATCGCACTCCTGTGCCCATCCTACACCCAGTCCTCTCAGAACTATGTGCTTCTCTGGTCCGCACCAGCTCTTTGTGCTAATGCTGGCAGGGGAGAGGGAAAAGTATCACCTTCTCCTGTCTCCTCCCTTCTCAGAGAAGGGGATGAAAGCAGGCACTGGCAAGACTCAAAACCACCTACCCATTCTCTTCTCCCAACAGCAGCACCAGGAAAAACAGCAGGCCCAAGGTAGCATTAGCATCACACTATGAGCCATATCCATTAATGACTCCAAATCCCCCTATACATTTGTTTTCTATCTGGCATCCTTCACGGCGTAAATCTGTTTGGGATTACACCCTTGTTATCATCTGCATTTGCCAGAGTTAAATCTCATCACATACATTAGCTCATTTCTAAAAAAACAAAAACAAAAAAATCTTCAATACTTAATGAGGATTTCCATTCCCCGCGTTGTGTTTATCAAATGGGACAATCCACCACTCCCATCTTTCCCCTTCTTGTATTTGTGAAATGGGACAATCCAGATCTCCTTGGTCGCTGTTCACAGGGCTCCAGTTATGTGTGACTCAGCACATTAATGACTCAGTACATTTACCTTGAGGTATTAAGAGTTTGACTGTACATGAAAACCTGGCCTCTGTTTCGTCAATGAGCTGGTGCTAGCCCTGAAAAGCCCATTCTAACACCAATCTGTGTAAAAACCCATGTCAATAGAACACAAGATTTTAGGCATACAAAAGTGAGAAAATTCAGATTTATGGTTCCTAAAGCAACCTCACCTCTGCACCTTGCACAAATTCATTACAACAGAGTCTCTCAGGGTTAGGTACCTAACAGCAGACAATTCCCCATACTGTTTAGCAAATAATAAAATATATTGAGGAAGTGCCTTTTCCTCTTCATCTTTAAATGCATATATAGATGGAGGACAGTCTCCATCTGAACTACAATGTTGCTTCCAATTACTTTTACTCAAATTGTTATCTATGTTGTGCTGAGTTGATTAGCAGAGTGGAACTGCTATTGTCATGGACAGATCACAGTGCTAAGCGAAGAGTATTGGCAGCTGCTGAGGGAAATCGCAAACACAAGCCAACAGCAATCAATACAAAACCTGGAATCCCAGCCAGTGTAGCTGTCATACCAGTGACTAGAACAGATACAGCTCTCCATTCATTTACCAAAGTATGTGAAAAAGGAAACTGGATGTGACATGCAGTGAGGGAAGGAGCAGAGGAAAGGGTGACATGCCAAAATATAGATCATGCTATTCAAATAGACCCAATATGCTGACAGCAGGTCAGGTCAGTGTTTTGTTTCTGGCTGTGCTTTCACTCCAGCAGTGCTGGTGAACAGCTACTGGGTTTCCATTTGATCAAAATATTAATGACTAGAAGTTCTATTGCCAAAAGCTTATAAACAGGAAGAAACATGCCTGAAATACTTAGTCCTGCCTTGAATGCAGGGGACTAGACTAGATGACTCGAGGTCCCTTCCAGTTCTATGATTCTATGAAAGGTATCATTTGGCTCCTTACCTTTCCATGGCTTTTCTTCATATGGGACACATAGTTTTTCCGATCAGGGTTCCATTGTGAACACTCCCTACAAGTCCAACCAACACTTTTCAAGATGGGTTTTGATTCTGAGTTGTTTGCCACTCTTGTGTCCTTCCTTGGCAAAGCAGTATGGGAAGTACCATTGGCTACTGACAACTCCTTTGGTGGTGCAAGAACTTGGCTGCTGGACGTTGTCTGAGGCTTCTGTCGAAGGTTAGAGACATCCTCAGGATATGGGGGGACCCCATGAACAGCCTAATTAGTAATAAGGGAATTGAGCATCAGAATCAAAAACAGTTTAAATAACATAGCACTGAGGAGTCCTTGTGGCACCTTAGAGACTAACCAATTTATTTGAGCATGAGCTTTCGTGAGCTACAGCTCACTTCATCAGATGCATACCGTGGAAACTGCAGCAGACTTTATATATACACAGAGAATATGAAACAATACCTCCTCCCACCCCACTGTCCTGCGGTATTGTTTCATATTCTCTGTGTATATATAAAGTCTGCTGCAGTTTCCACGGTATGCATCTGATGAAGTGAGCTGTAGCTCACGAAAGCTCATGCTCAAATAAATTGGTTAGTCTCTAAGGTGCCACAAGGACTCCTTTTCTTTTTGCGAATACAGACTAACACGGCTGTTACTCTGAAACATAGCACTGAGGTACTCCTAAATCCCCACCAAGCTTCTGCCCCTGAAATAGGCTAGAAAGTTCTGCCTGACAGAAGAGTTGTTCGAGTAGCATTGCTAATAATTTACAATAATACAACACTTCTATATTTGGCTCCCCATCTTGAGATCGTAACGTGCCTTATGAACATGAATAAATTAATCCCCACTACCCTGCTAGGTAGGTCAGTGTTGTTAAACCATTTTTAATATGAGGAAATTCAGGCACATGGAAGTGCAGTGACTAGAGCGCAGAGCCAGTAAAAGAACCCGGATTTCATAATTCCCAGTCTTGTGCCTTAATCATTCATTCAAAGGCACAAAAGGTCTTCAAATAATTGTTTCCATTTTCTAATCAGCAAGCAAAAGCACTTTACAATAGTTAGCTAATGGTACAAACTACATTTGGAAGATCATTAAGTGGTCCACCGAGACCCTCAGCAGTTTTCAAGTGGTGCGTGGAAAAAAGTTTGAGAACCACTGCAATACAGTATGAAAAACTTGCCAGGTGCATTATGGGGCTGGGGATTTGCCACTCCCCATGTAATGTGATGAACCAATACAAACAAAATAGGATGAACCAAACCCCTTCTTTTTATGTAAATGTAATGTACAAGGAAAGTAATCACAGAAAATATGAAATACCAGTAGAAACAGAAATGTTTCTAAATGGAATAGGTTTCCCACTTTTCAATCTGTCCTCATCAGCTCTTTAAAATCTTCCCTCTTAGTTACACGTGAAGTATTTAAAACATTTACGCTTTTTTTTTGCTTCAATATAAAACAACTGCCAATTAACCTGTGACATTACTGACATAACCTGTGACTGTATAGATCATTGTTGCAACCACTGTTATATATCTGCAGCAAATATTGTACAAAGGTTGTCGTGTAAGGTGTCTATGGAAAGGTTATGATTTGCTGGGCATGATCATACTGTCTGTATGTGTGTATCGTTTTTGTAGCTGAAGTTATGAATATTGGCTATGTACTTGTATCTCAATGTGTTTTCATTCTAAGTAACCTCAGTGAAGCACTTGGTCAGCTTCTTGAGAATATTCTCAGTATTCTCAGTAAGTGCCCAATCAAAAAACACTTAACTAACAATGGATTTTGGGAGACGCCATATCTGAGCTTTCCTGGGAACGTTCAAACTAACATGTAAACAATGGAGTTGGCCTGTAAAGAACCGAGTCATGCATGGACATGTGACTTGCCCATGTGACTCCAAACTCCATCTTGCTGCTGTGATCTTCCACGGGCAGAGAATATAAAAGGCCCTGAAAACTGCCCCGTGTTGTCTTCAATCCTGCTTCTGACCTTTAGAGGGACTTTGCTACAATCTGAAGCTCTGAACAAAGGACTGAATGATCCATCCCAGCTGTGGATGTACTCCAGAGACTTGATTTGAACCTGCAGTTTACTCCATCACTGCTACAAGCCTGAACCAAGAACTTTGCCATTACGGTTTGTAATTGATTCCATTTAGCCAATTCTAGCGCTCATCTATCTCTTTTTCATTTTATGAATAAACCTTTAGATTCTAAAAGATTGGCAACAGCGTGATTTGTGGGTAAGATCTGACTTGTATATTGACCTGGGTCTGGGGCTTGGTCCTTTGGGATTGAGAGAACCTTTTTTCTTTTACTGGGGTATTGTTTTTCATAACCAGTCATCCCCATAACAAGTGGCACTGGTGGTGATACTGGAAAACAGGAGTGTCTAAGGGAATTGCTTGTGTGACTTATGGTTAGCCAGTGGGGTAAAACCAAAGTCCTCTCTGTTTGGCTGGTTTGGTTTCCTCTAATAGTAAAGGAACTCCAGCTTTAGGCTGTAACTGCCCTGCTCTAAGCAATTTGTCCTGAATTGACACTCTCAAGGAGTGTCCCACCAAAGGCAGCATCGTTTATTTTTTTTTTAAATACCATCTCAAGAGATATAATAACAACAGATGAGGTACCTGGCTGTATCATTACCTGATCTACCTAAAAATGTCAGTGCTGTAAAAAGAGAGGTTACTGATCTTGTCTAGTAACTGGAGTTCTTTGAGATGTGTGATCCCTGGGTAGTATTCCACTGTGAGGGTATGTATGTCTTCCATGCACCTGAGACAGGAAGATTTTTGCGTGAAGTGTCTGTTAGGCTTTGTCTACACTGGCAAGTGAAAGGCAAAACTTTTCTTTTTCAGGAGGTGTTAAATAAACACAAAAACAAAAGTTCTGTCGACGACAAGCGCTGGTGTGAATAGCGCTTTGTCAGCAGGACCGCTCTCTTGCCAACAATGCTAATGCCGCTTGTTGGGGGTGGAAGTTTTTGTCGTTAAGAGAGCTCTTTCCTGCCGACAAGCAGCAGCTACTCCATGCGCCTTTTAGCAGCATGGCTGTAGCGGCACAGCCATGTCACTAAAAGTTGCGTAGTGTAGACATAGCCTTAGTCTGTACCCGCGCTCCTCCTCTCCTCATGCTCTGGACTGAGGGCAGAAGGGGTGATGTGGACCAACAGCCAAGAGGTTCTTTCTCTACCACAAGTAATAAATACAGAATCTGAAGCAGAGAGAAAGAAGGGCGGATAGTGGAATACAGATAGTGACCACAGAACTCAAAAACTCCACTTGCTATAAAAGGTAAATAATGCTGCTTCTGTGAGTGCTGGTTCCTATGTGTATTCCACTGTGAGTGACTGAGAAGCAGAGCCCATTTAGGAGAAGGGTGAGAGAACCTACGTGGTATTGATGACTCAAGTATCATCAATCTAAAGGATGCATTTGCTGCAGAGGCTTGAATAATGAATAATGTCTTGTGAAGGCAAGTATAGAGCTCTATACTGTAGCCTTACAGATATCAATAAGAGGCACTTCATGAAGTGAGGCTAGGGAAGCTGCCTTGACTCTGGTAGAGTGAGCCCTCACACCTTGAGGGGGAGAGCAATCAGCTGACTGACAGAGCAGAATACAGCTTGAAATCCACTTGGAAAATCTCAGAGAAGAGATCGCTTGTCCCTTCATCCATTCTGCCAATCCAGGCAATTTCCTAAATGAATTTGTTCTTTGTAAGTAAATGCCAATGCCCAGCACACACCCAGGGAAAAGAGGCTCTTCTCCTCCCTTCATTAGTGACACGTGGCTTCGGCAAAGAGAGGTGTATTGTCTGGTTTAGATGAAAGGCAGAAGAATTTTGAACCTCCATGAACCTTTTCCTTATGGAAAATTGTGTAAGCTAGAGTAGCCATTAGGTCTCCTAGTTCTTGAACCCTTCTTGGTGACCTGATGGCCACTAGAAGGGAGACTTTCATAGGTAGATAGGATAGCAAACATGTCAGCAATGGTTCAAACAGTTACTCAAATAATGCTGAGAGTACTAAGTTAAGATCCCATGTGGGAGCGTGTTTAGTTTCAGGAGGGAAGGTTCTAATGTGATGCTTTAGAAAATGTACAGCTGCTGGATGGGTGAAAATGAATGGTTATCAAGGGAAGTGGCAGGCACTAACTTCAGTTAAGTGCAATCATAGGGAGCTAAGGGAAAGACCTGAGGTCTTCAGGGTCAGCAGATAGTCCAGTTCTTCTGGAGACATCTGTTGATGCTGAACCCAAATAGAAAATCTCTGCTTAGCAAAGCAGAATTTTTTGGTGGATTCCTTTCTGCTATTATTAAAGATGGCTTGAATTGCTACTGAACATGTCTGCTGTAGGTTCAATGCCCATCCAAGTACCAAGTCTTGAGGTAGAGAGACTCCAGATTAGGATGTCTGATCTTGCCCCTGTCCTGTCTGTGTCAAGAGGTCTGGGAAAGATTGGATATTGATGGGTGGATGTGCTGATGGCTGGAGAAAGTTGGGGAATGAATCCTGTCTAGGCCATTTGGGAACAATAAGGATGACCACTGCCCTATTCTGCAGAATCTTCCTGAGGGCTCAAGATAAGAGAGGAATGGTGGGAAAGGCATACCTTAAGGGTCCCATCAACAAGATTAGAAAGGCATCCTCTTTGGAGTCCTGACCTTGCGCCCCTTTGGCGCACTATATCTTGGATTTCCTGTTTTCTCATGACTGTGATCCTAACAGCATCCCAGTGCAAGAGACTCACGTATCTGGCAGTGAGTTTCAGCTGGCCTGACCAATTCAGTGTACCCCAACTCATTAATATCATAATCTATATTTAAAAGGAGTCACGTAATATATCAGTAGGAAGCTAATAACATACTTTTTAATATTACTGTGTGGTGTATTGGGAATTATGTTCTTAAAGTGTCTCTGCTAGGCAGGGCTGAAGTTACCCCACCCTAGATAAACAAATGTGGTTCTGCCACCTTGAAAGTACTTCCAAGGTACATTGACGGACAATGGGAATGTATTTACATAAAAGGTAAACAAAACCATGAAGTCAACAAGGGGAGGAGATAACCACTCAGCTTCATGGCAGGGGGAGGAGATTGCAGGAACAGATCAATTTGCGTTTTAGAAAACACCAGTGCAGGAAGAAACCAGCATGGAATTTCCTTCACCATGAGACTCCAAATCTCCTTCCTCACAGCTTGAATGAACTTTACTTTGGGGGGTAACTTTCAGAAGAATCCATTTCAAAGGTGCGCTGGAGTATAAAAGAGAAGGGCAAAGAACCCCAAGGTATCTTTTATCTAAGGAGACAAAAAGAACCAAGCACTCTGGACTTTGTGGGAGAAGTAACTGTAAACAGGGAACAGTCATAAAGTGTTTCCAGTGGGGTCATACAGGGTTCAGTTCTTGGCCATATATTATTTAATATTTTTTTCAGTGACCTGGAAGAGAATTAAATCATCACTGATAAAGTTTGCAGATGACACAAAAATCGGAAGAGTGATAAATAATGAAGAGGACAGGTCACTGATTCAGAATGATCTGGATCCCCTTGTAAACTGGGTGCAAGCAAACAATATACCCTGTAATACGGCTAAATATAAATGTATACATCTAGGAGCAATGAATGTAGGCCATATTTACAGAATGGGAAGCAGTGACTCTGAAAAAGATTTGTGGTGGATAATCAGCTGAACATGAGCTCCCAGTGTGATGCTGTGGCCCAATAGCTAATGCAAACCTGGGCTGGATAGACAAGGGAATCTGGAGTAGGAATAGAAAGGTTATTTTACTTCTGTGTTTGGCACTGGTGCAAAAGCTGCTGGAATACTGTATCCAGTTCTGGTGCCCACAATTTAAGAAGGATGTTAGTAAGTTGGAGAGGGTTCAGAGAAGAGCCACGAGTACAAAGCCTGCTATGTAGTGATTGAATTCCTAGAGTCTATCTATCTTGACAAAGAGAAGGTGACTTGATTACAGTCTCTGGGCACCTACGTGAGGAACAATTATTTAATAACAAGCACTTCAATCTTGCAGAAAAAGCTCTAACATGATCCAATGGCTGGAAATTTAAGCTAGACAAATTCAACCTGGAAATAAGGTGTAAATTTTTAACAGTGAGAGTAACTAACCATTGGAACAATACATTAAATGTCATGGTAGATTCTCTATCACTGACCGTTTTAAAATCAAGATTGGATGTTTTTCTAAAAGATTGGTCTAGGAACTATTTTGGAGAAATTCTATGGTCTGTGTTATACAGGAGGTCAGACAAGATGGGCACAATGGTCCCTTCTGGCCTTGGACCCTTGGAATCTATGGAGATGATGATACTCCTATCGGCCCTGGCAATACTGCTAGATCTGGCTCTTCCTCCTCCTCTTCCATGGGCTGCTGAGGGGGCTCTGGCTGATCTCTGGGGGGAAGAAAGGGAAGGAGGGATGGTGAGATTCCCAATGAAAGTGGACTGATTCAGGATATTGTAATATGGATCCCATAGTCCCTTGTAAAACCAGTAAGAGGGATCCAATATAGGTTGAGGAGATCTTCAAGGCACAGTTTAAAAACAGTCCTGGGGGGAAGGGTATCCCATCTTAGGAGGTCATGGCAGTGCCTAGAGGATCCAGAACCTTCTATCTGGGATGACATCTCCTAGTGGAAGTGATGTCAGTCCTTCCCCCATGTCAAATTCCCTGGAAGAGGAAAATGTGGGCTCCAGCTCCAGTGGCTGTGCTGCCAGTACCATGACTAAAGAAATGCCCCAACTGGTAGGAAGAACTTCTCTCATAGCATTCATGGACTAATGGTGTCAGAATCTACCTTGTAAGGACCAGGCCCAATAGGAGGCAATGTTCTGGATCTAGAAGGATGATGATATCCTCTGAAGTGAAGTATCTATTGCCACTCATCGGTGTGAAGAGTCTTCTTCCTATGTTCCTTTGGAGCTGGCATGGAAAGACTCTTGGAAGCCAGTGTTTCATTATGCAAGCTTGTGGATAAAAATGGACCAAGAGGTTCTCAGGTGTCCCTTGCCAGTACTGGTGGTTGTCCAAGCCTTGACTCCTGTCTCTCCTTGCTCGGTACCGGTGGTTCTGCTCCTGTCAACAGTGCCAATGCAGAGGCACCCTTATTTTTCAGAACCTCTGGGTTGTTACCGTGACCCCTATGGGCTCTTGAGCCTCCTGGGATCCAGAACATTGTCATTGTGAAGTGTCACCTGATTTAGAAGGTGTTGGGTAAGCAGCCCTCCTCTTAGAGTGGGATTTCTCTTTAGGCTTCTGAAAGTGCTCCCTACCTTCATGGTAAGCCCAGGAAGAGTCTTGGTGCTACCTTTCGTTGCCCCTGCATTAGATGTGTGAGAGCTAGGCCTTGCCCAGTATACAAGATGGTGTTTGCCTGGTCTGAATTGAACTGAAGCCTCATAGTATTGTCCATTAGATGTCTCCTACATCTGAACTTCTGTTGATTAGGAAAGGAGCGGAAGATATAACATTCAGGTATGAGCTTTTCCAAGACAGAAGAGGCTCCCCTCAAGGTCATCATTTACCAAGAAGGACTGGGGCAGGAGATGCCATTCCTGAAGGTCAGATTCCTGGGCATAATCTGCATTCCATACCTGGGGTGGGAGGAGGTAAAAGGGGGCAGAAGGGACTTGTTCCAAATTCTAACTAACCAAAATAACTCAAACTAATACTTAACTAACAAAAGGTTTTATTTTACAATATTTACAGATTCAAAGTTGGAGGGACAGTTCCATCTCAGATCATGTGGTGACAGAAAGGAATTGGCAGTCAGGCCCCACTTAGACCAGAGCACAAGGAGAGAAAAAGCACAGGTATGGACCAAAGACAAATCCCACCAACAGCGAGCAAAGAGCTTCAGTTTCAGATGCATGGAGCACATGTGTACCCCACAGTGGAATATACAAAAGGATCAGCATGTGAAGGAGTACTGTGTCCAGTTCTGGGTGCCACACTTCAGGAAAGGTGTGGACAAATTGGAGAGTCCAGAGGAGAGCAACAAAAATGATAAAAGCTTTAGAAAACCTGACCTACTAGGAAAGGTTGAAAAACTGGGCATGCTTAGTCTTGAGAACAGAAGTCTGAGAGGGGACCTGGTGAGTCTTCAAATATGTTAAAGGTGATTATAAAGAGGATGGTGATCAATTGTTCTGCACGTTCACTGAAGGTAGAGTAGGATGTAATGGGCTTAATCTGCAACAAGGGAGATTTAGGTTAGATATTAGGAAAAACTTTCTAACTCTAAGGAGAGTTAAGCACTGGAACAGGCTTCAAAGGGAGGTTGTAGAATCCCCATCCTGGAGGTTTTAAAGAACAAGTTGGACAAATACCTGCCAGCGATGGTCTAGGTTTACTTGTTCCTGCCTCAGCACAGGGGGCTGGACTTGATGACCCCTCAAGTTCCCTTCTAACCCTACCTTTCTATGATTATATAACATCACTACTACATATTTTTGTTATAAAGTAAAATTTACTAATGTTACCCAAACTTGTATAGTGAAATTTTACTTTACACCACAATGCCCCCTGGCAAAAATTAATTACATACATAAAATAAAACCCCACCACTTCCTTCCATCTCCTGCCCTCAGAGTCACTTCTGCCTGTATACAGACACACACAAAAAGGGCTCTGTGCTATCAGTAAGTCAGATTCAGCTACCTACCTTGACTTGCTGCATTAATTGTTGTTTCTGCATATACACTAATTGACACTGCGGACACTTAAATACTCCCACCAACAGCTTGTTGGCATTCTGTTGGAAGTGCTCCTGGAGCAGCTTCTTCTTGTTAAAGACAGTCTCACAAGAACATTTGTAGATAACCCTGGAACAATTTAAAAAAAATAAAATTCATGCTCAGTATATTGACTATTTTGAAAAGACACTAGATATAAGAAAACTCTATGATTTAGTCTTAGAAAGGGAAATAACTTATTAGTGAATGGAGTTCTTTCAGTGTGCACATACCCATGCTTTTTGGTTATACCCCAAACAAGCTGCAGAGGCCCCAGAACCATTTGAAGCAATTAGCTGGAGGGGCTGAATGCATCAGGCACATATTGAATGTTCTAAAAAGAGGATCCATTAAGCCCTGCATAGATTGGGAGGGTAACCATGGATATACAGAGGTAATTCATTCAGAGAACCACAGCTACCTGTTACTTTCAACCCAATTCAATTCCCCTCACCCATGCACCCACAAGCTCTTTCAGCCATGGCTAGAGGGGAAAAAGAAGAGGTTGCAGAGTGGAGAACACAAGACAATTTCTCCAGCTTCTTTAGGCAATGGCACCCCGAACATCCAGAAGCCAGAGGAGGCAGTTGTAGTGCAAACTCCTTGTCAGTAGATGCCACTCTTACTCATGGGCAGGCAGGGCGTTGCAGCTGAGACTCCTCGCTGCAGCTGCTCAGCTCCCTCCCTATCTCTCCACCCCCAATCTTACGAGGCTCTGAGTTCAGGGCAGGGAACTTTGGCTTGGCAGAGACTAAGCCCCTGGCAAACAGCAAAAGCAGCAGCTTTTCCTCCTCCTCCTCTGACAGAGACAGGCAAAGGAAGGAGATGTGGGGGTGTGGAGGTGGGAGGGAATGTCAGTTCCAGAGCCATCCAGTGGCTAACACAGTTTACACAAAACATTGGGCAAACAGTGTAAATGCTTCCAAATGCTAAGGGCACTTACTGAGTAGTCTTGTGAGGCTCTTCTGGGTGCTGACTAGTAATATGGGCAGTGGTACTGTCTGCAGATTTGAAAGCCATTGGACAAAAAGAACATTTGTGGAAGACTTCGCAGTGTTTCTCGTGAATGTGCACTTTCAGCATAGCCAGCAACATAAAGACAACGCCACAGTGGATACACCTGGAAGACAGAGGGGAAAAAAATCTGTATTAAAACACACCAAGCACTGCCTCTCTTCAACTTCCAAAGGGAAACACAAAAGTGAAGAGTGGAGGACACCAGAGCATGGTGTTAGCTCTCACTTGACCCGCTCAGTAGTGATCTGGAAGAGGCAAAAAGCAGAATGTTAACGGAATTAATGAATCTTAAGGCTTTGCCCATGCATTGAAGCATGGAAAGTAAGGGGTTAACTGATGCCGCTCCAAAATCATCACAGGCATTGGCTAGCACCAGCTCATTAGTCTCCCCCTTCAATCTAATCCCCAGCTCCCCGTTTCATGTTAACTCAGCGATTGCCTGTGTGCACCAGGCCTGATGAAACAGCAGTCTTTTGAGTCCCTTGTGGAGCTCCAATTTCCGGCTCGGAGACTTAGCCTCTGGTCCAGTCTGGAGGTGGTGGTAGTGCGGGATAAAGACACTGTGCGTATCCTGGCTGAGTGAACTGGGAGCTCCAGGGCTGTCCAGCTGGTATCTCGCACCAGCACGAAATTCACATTGAAAGGCTAAGGTAACAAAAAGCAATCCCACCCTATTCCTTGCTTCCCTGTCTCCCAAGAGATTGGAGAGAAGGGGGAGGTTGATGGTCCTATCACACAAACACCCTGTTTAAAATAACCCTATAACCTCCCCCTTCCCCATCCCAAACCCTCATTGCGGCATCCGGCCACATTACAGCTCCAAGGCTCAGTCCCCCAGCCTTGTAACTTTATTTCCCAGCAGGGTATTTATGGGAATGGTGGGAAACATCCATCACCGGTGAGAAAAAAGAAATAGTACAAAAAGAGCTTAGAGAAACTAAGAACACAGGCAAGAAAGAGCAAAATGAGATTCAGCTCAGAAAAATGCAACTAATAGATCTGGAGAAAATAATCCAAATCACAGCCATTCAATGGGTGAAATACATTTGGAAAGCAATAATGTCATTAGAAACCGAGGCGTGGGAAATGGTAAACACAATACAATACAGCTCAATATGGCAGCAATAAAGGCTATTATGATTTGCAGATGGGATGTCATATGTCCCCCTGTATACAACTCTGATGAGACTGTCTCTCTAGTATTGCACTCAGCACCAAGCACGTCAATACCAGAGACATAGAAACAAACTAGGGTAGAGAGGGGAGAGAGAAAAGAAACAAAAATAATGAAGGGCTTGGAAGGAATGATTTATGGAGAACACTGTTGGGCTGGGTAGGCAAGTGCCTGCTGGAAAAAGAGCAAAGAGTGGCCTCCAGGGACAGTACACCCCGCTCACCTCTCTGCATCTGGCTTTCTTCACAACTAAGGCTACGGCTACACTACAGAGCTTAGTGGCGCAGCTGCATCACTGCAGCTTTGCCGCTCTAGTCTTGATAGGTCAAACATTCTAAGCAGATGGGAGAGAGCTCTCCCATCGATTTACTTCAGCCCCCGTGAGTGGTGGTAGCTATGTCGGCAGGAGAAGCTCTCCTGCTGACATGGTGCCATCCACACTGGTGCTTAGGTTGCTGAAACTTACGTCACTTGGGCGGGTTGCTTATTCACCCCCCTGAGCAACATAACTTATACCAACCTAAACTGTAGTGTGTACATAGCCTAAAACAAAGGAAGGGACAGTAGGGGCAGCCAAGGTCCTATAGGCAAGGTTCTCCCAAACTTTTATCATTTCATCCATTCATTCAGTCTCTCCTTGCAATTACAGAGACCTAGAAATACTGCCCCCAGTGAGCTGGCAATAACTGCTTGCACTTAACCATTCCTTCTTTCCATCCATCCCACCTTTTTTCATATGCAAAACATACAAAAACACTATTCTGTGTATCAGTTAAGGGTGCTCTACACATAACATGCCTATGACAAAACCTCAAAAGCAAGGAAAGGAAAAGGTAAGCCCTTTAACAGCACATGCCCTCTCCTCCTCCATCTGGATATATGCACCTGGCACAAACAACTATACACCACAACCTTAGGGCTTGTCTACACTGACAGCTCTCCTCCAGTGCAGATACTCTGCTGTAGCGCTTAGTGAAGAGGCTACTTATACCAATGGGAGAGCTTCTCCCATTGGTGTAGGTATTCCGCTTCCCTGAGAGGTGGCAGTTATGTAAATGGGAGAAGCCCTACCATTGACATAACACCGTTTACACCAGGAGTTAGGTCGTTATAACTGCGTTGCTCAGAGGTGCTGATTTTCCATGCCTCTGAGCGACATAGTTAAACTGACATAAGTTGGTAGTGTGGATCAAGTCTAATTCTGAGGCTAGGATGCCAGCGCTCCAGCAATCCTTCTCCAAACTCCTACCACCACAAATAAACCAGTCTATCCCATTCTCAACTGTCCCTTCTGCACTGTTCTGGGAAACAACATTCACTCAGATTTGGGATCTGAGGTTGTGCATCAGATATGTTATGTGTAGACCCTGAATCTAACAGTGTTTGTGTGTAGATTTCCCAGTTTTCTTAGTTTTAGAAAGGATCTCTGACATACCAGCAGCTGTCTTGAAACAGGATCTTCATGACAGTAACCAGCCACTCAAGAGCTTGTGAAAATAGCTTTCCTCAAAGCTTCTTCTCTCCAGTGCACAAGAATGCTGCTGGAGTAGATCTCTTAAGCAGCTGGTGTGCTGTGACCACTGCTTTGCATGCTGGACAGTTTGGGCTCATTGCTTCTCTGTGCTCCTCTTTCGTTGTATCCATCTGTTGTCTTTTGTCTTGTATTTAGATTTTTAGCTCCCTGGGGCAGGGAGTGTCTTTTTGCTCTTGTGTGGTGTGTACAATGCCCAGCACAGTGCAGCCCTGGTTTATGATTGAGGTTCTTAGCTGCTACCACAATACAAATAAATAATAAAAAATAATCCCAACACCAAAGAAGAGGAAGGGATATTGACAGAACTAACAGTGACTACTGTGGCCACACCGCTCCCCTTCTCCTACAGCCAACTAGGCACTTCACAGAAATCCTGTCCTTTGTAAAAGGAGCTGCCACTTTGTCAAAGATCCTCCCCATGACACAACACAAGTGATGCTGAAGTACAAAACTCCCTTCCCCTTGACTATGGTAAGCCCTGACGTGGGGATATTACCATGGAGCATCTAACAAAAGGTAGGTGCTCTCCTAAAGCGTTCAGGATATATTCCAAATGTCACACTGGAGAATGGAGGCAGGGGAGGAAACATGTTATTTGACAGCTCTCTGTTCCAAGTTTTCAGTTATGAGAAAAATGCCAATTATCTTTTCCTTTTTGTTAATGAATTTGAAAATTTTTACCAGTACCCTGTGAATTCTGCAGCCATGAAAACTGCAGCAGATTTCACCCCGCCTCAGAATTGTGATCCAGAATCTCAGATTTCATGTAAGGTTTCTAACCCTCATGGTTAGAAGAAAAAGCTTGAAAGAGTAATCTGAGTGAAACAAATGCAGTGATGGCTGCCTGAGTTTCCAGGCAGCCTGAAACGTTATCTCTGAGAAAAGGAACCGAGTCGTTCATCTTAATGGGCTGTTAACTCAGAAACTTAAAGATGGTGGCATATTGCTGAAAACTAGAGTGTAGGGACAGCAAAAAAATAAAATGAATTTAATATGAAAACAAACAATAGAGGAATGCAATGAATGTACTATTTATTTTTATATTTAATTCAATAAAAATCTCCATTTTATAAATGTATTGGAAACAGCTACAGAATTTCCAGAGTGCTGCAGAATCTATGGACATTGTCACAGAATTTAGGTCCATCTTGCCACTGAGTACATGGGGCCTTGTATTATTGCAAGACACACTACATCTCACAGAGCAAGACTTTCTACTGTTTTCTAGCAACCCAAAGGGACTAAAAAGCTATCAAGTTTGACCAGCTGAGAATTCTTCTAGTGTGAGGGAGCTTCCAGCTGGCATGAAGATATGTAGCTGGTTCCTATGTGAACCACTCACCCCACATGCAAGAAAGGAGGCAGAGGGGAGCATAGCTGGGATACTCCTGCACTCTGGCATTCTGTGGTCTGTTGGGGACCACAGTTAGCTGTCTTAAGTTTGACCAGCCCTTAGATTACTCTAACCTATGCCAGGGCCAGTACAAATATACAAGGAGAATCTGGGTATGTCTGCACAGCAAAGAAAAACCTGCAGCTGGTTGTGCCAGCAGACTGGGCTGTAGACTTCTGGGCTTGGATTGGGTGGGACGGTCCCAGACTATAGGCTCCAGAATAAGCCTGGAAGTCTACACAGCAATGAAACAGACCTAGAGCCAGAGATGGCTGTCACGGGGCAGCCAGGGGATTTTCTTTGCTGTGTAGACATACCCTCAGGGAGCTATAATCAGCTTCTGGATATGCACTTCATTGCACCAAATATCTCCTATAATCTTGAAAAGATCTATATACTACCTATCTTAAAAGCAGAATTTTCCTACAGAAAATGGATGTGTGGATGTGGTGTTAACTTTCCTAGAGATCAACAATAGGACCTGGGTAAGGCACTTATCGTTCTAAATAGAAAGCTGACAGTAAAAATAAATCTAAGCTTGAGTGCGTATAAAACTGGAAAGATTTCAGGGCCAATATTTTCAAAAGTCACAAATAATTTTGGGTGCCCAACTTGAAGTTTATACAAATTGGCCAATTTCTTCTTCTTCTTCTTCTTCTCCTCCTTCTTCTCCTTCTAATTTTTCTCCTTCTTCTCCTTCTCCTCCTCCTCCTCCTCCTTCTCCTTCTCCTCCTCCTCCCTCCTTCTCCTTCTCCTTCTCCTCCTTCTCCTTCTTCTCCTTTTCCTCCTCCTCCTCCTCCTCCTCCTTCTCCTCCTCCTTCTCCTTCATCTTCTTCTCCACGTTCTTCTTCTCCTCCTTCTTCTCATCCTTATTCTCCTCCTCCTTCTCCTTCTTCTCCTAGACTCCTCCTCCTCCTCCTCCCTCCTTCTCCTTCTCCTTCTCCTCCTTCTCCTTCTCCTTCTTCTCCTTTTCCTCCTCCTCCTCCTCTTCTTCTCTTCCTTGTTCTACTTCTCCATCTCCTTCTTCTCCTTTTCCTCCTCCTCCTCCTTCTTCTCCTCCTTCTCCTTCTTCTCCTCCTTCTCATTCTTTTCTTTCTTCTCCTTCTCCTTCTTCTCCTTCTCCTCCTTCTTCTTCTCCTCCTCCTCCTTCTTCTCCTCGATCTTCTCCTCCTTCTTCTTCTACTACTTCTTCTCCTCCTCCTCCTTCTTCTCGTCCTTCTTCTCGTCCTCCTTGCCTCCTTCTTCTCCTCCTTCCCCTCCTATTTCTCCTCCTTCTCCTTCACCTCCCTCTCATCCTTCTTTTGTCCTCCTCGTCCTTCTTCTCCTCCTCCTCCTTCTCCTCCTTCTTCTTCTTCTTCTTTTTCTTCTCCTCCTACTCCTTCTCCTCCTTCTTCTTCTTCTCCTTCTCCTCCTTCTTCTCCTTCTTCGCCTCCTTCTTCTTCTCCTCTTCCATCTCCTTCTCCTACTCCTCCTTCTCCTTCTCCTTCTCGTTCTTCTCCGCATTCTTCTCCTCCTTCTCCTTCTCATTCTCCTCCTCCTTCTTCTCTTCCTTCTCCTCCATCTCCTCCTCCTTTTCCACAACCTTCTTCTCCTCCTCCTCCTCCTCCTTCATCTCCTTCTCCTTCTTCTTCTCCTCTTTCTGCTCCTCGTTCTCCTTCTTCTACTCCTCCTCCTTCTCCTTCTCCTTCTCTTCCTACTTCTCCTCCTTCTTCTTCTCCTCCTTCTTCTCCACCTTCTCCTCCTTCTCCTACTTCTTCTTCTTCTCCTCCTTCTACGCCTCCTCCTCCTCCTCCTTCTTCTCCTTCTCCTCCTTCTTCTCCTCCTTCTCCTCCTGCTCCTTCTCCTTCTTCTCCTTCTCCTTCTCTCTCTCCTTTTCCTCCTTCTTATTCTTCTCCTTCTTCTCCTCCTAATTCTCTTCCTTCTCCTCCTTCTCCTTCTTCTCCTCCTCCTCCTCTTCTCCTTCTTCTCCTCCTCCTTCTCCTCCTCCTCCTTCTTCTCCTTCTCCTCCTTCTCCTTCTCCTCCTCATTATTCTTCTCCTCCTTCTTCTCCTTCTCCTTCTCCTCTTCCTTCTTCTCCATCTTCACCTCCTTCTTCTTCTTCTCCTCATTCTTCTCCTCCTTCTCCTTCTCCTTCTTCTTCTCCTTCTTCTCTTCCTTCACCGACTTCTTCTCCTCATTCTCCTCCTCCTTCTTCTCCAACTTCTTTTTCTTCTCCTTCTACTCCTTCTTCTCCTTCTCCTTCTCCTCCTTCGTCTTCTTCGCCTTCTCCTCCTGCTCCTTCTGCTACTTCTCCTTCTTCTTCTTCTCCATCTCCTCCTTCTTCTCCTCCTTTGTCTTCTTCTTCTCCTCCTCCTTCTCCTTCTCCTCCTTCTCCTTCTCCTCCTTCTCCTTCTTATCCTCCTTCTTCTTCTCCTCAGTCTCCTTCTCTTTCTCCTCATTCTCCTTCTTCTCCTCCTTCTTCTCTTCCTCCTTCTCCTCCTCCTTCTTCTTCTCCTCCTTCTCCTTCTCGTTCTTCTCCTCATTCTTCTCCTCCTTCCCCTTCTCCTTCTCCTTCTTTTCTCATCATCCTCCTTCTTCTCCTCCTCCTCCTTCTCCTTCTTTTTCTTCTCCTTGTTCTCCTCCTCCTTCTTCTTCTCCTTCTCCTCCTTCTTCTCCTTCTTCTCCCCCTTCTCCTTCTCCTCCTTCCTCTTCTTCTCCTTCTCCTTCTCCTCCTTCTCCTTCTTATCCTCCTTCTTCTCCTCCTTTTCCTACTCTTTCTCCTCATTCTCCTCCTTCTTCTCCTCCTCCTTCTCCTCCTCCTTCTTCTTCTCCTCCTTCTCCTACTTCTCCTTCTCGTTCTTCTCCTCATTCTTCTCCTTCTCCTTCTCCTTCTCCTCCTCCTTCATCTCCTTCTCCTTCTCCTTCTCCTCCTTCTTCTCCTCCTTCTCCCTCTCCTCCTTCATCTTCTTCTTCTCCTCCTCCTTCTTCTCCTTCTTCTCCTTCTACTTCTCCTCCTTCTCCTTCTCCTTCTCCTACTACTCTTCCTTCTTTTCTTCCTTCTCCTCCTTCTCCTCCTTCTTCTTCTCCTTCTCCTCCTCGTTCTTCTTCTCCACCTTTTTCTCCTTCTTCTCGTTCTCCTCTTTCATCTTCTTCTTCTCCTTCTTCTTCTCCTCCTCCTTCTTCTTGTCCTTCTCGTTCTCCTTCTCCTACTTCGTCTTCTTGTCCTTCTCGTTCTCCTTCTTCTCCTCCTTCTTCTTCTTCTTTTCCTCCTTCTCCTCTCTTTTCTCCTCCTTCTCCTTCTTCTCCTCCTGCTTCTTCTCCTTCTTCTCCTTCTTCTCCTGCTCCTTCTCCTTCTCCTTCTCCTCCTCCTCCTCCTTCATCTCCTCATTCTTCTCCTCCTTCTCCTTCTTCTTCTCCTTCTCCTCCTCTTTCTGCTCCTCATTCTTCTCCTCCTTCTCCTTCTCCTCATTCTTCTCCTCATTCTTCTCCTTCTTCTCCTCCTTCTCCTTCTTCTCCTCCTTCTCCTTCTTCGTCACCTTCTTCTTCCCCTCCTCCTCCTTCTCCTCCTTCTTCTTCTTCTCCTCCTTCATCTCCTCCTTCTCCTCCTCCAACTTCTCCTCCTCCTTCTTCATCTTCTCCTTCTCCATCTTCTCCTCCTTCTCCTTCTTCTTCTTCTTCTCCTTCTCCTCCTCATTCTCCTCCTTCTCCTTCTCCTCCTCCTTCTTCTCCTCCTTCTACTTCTTCTTCTCCTTCTCCTCCTTCTCCCTCACCTTCTCCTCCTCCTTCTCCTTCTTCTCCTCCTTCTCCTTTTCTTCCTTCTTCTTCTTCTCCTCCTCCTTCTCCTTCTACTCCTTCTCCTTCTTCTCCTCCTCCTCCTACTTATACTTCTCCAACTTCTTCTCTTCCTTCTCCTCCTTTTTCTTCTCCTTGTTCTCCTCCTTGTTCTTCTCCACCTTCTTTTTCTTCTCCTTCTACTCCTTCTCCTTCTCCTTTGTTTTCTTCTCCTTCTTCTCCTTCTGATTTTCCTTCTTCTCATCCTTCTTCTTCTCCTCCTTCTCCGCCTCCTTCTCCTCCTCATTCTTCTTCTCCTTTTCTTCTTCTCCTCCTTCTCCTTCTCCTTCTCCTTCCTCTCCTACTTCTCCTTCTTCTCCTCGTCCTTCTCCTCCTCCTTCTTCTCCTCCTCCTCCTTCTCCTTCTTCTCCTCCTCCTCCTTCTCCTTCTTCTTCTCCTCCTTCTCCTTTTTCTCCTCTTCCTTCTTCTTCTCCTTCTCCTCCTCCTTCTCTTTCTACTTCTTCACCTCCTTCTCCTTCTTCTCCTTCTTCTCCACCTTCTTCTCCTTCTTCTCCTCCTTCTTCTCCTTCTCCTCCTTTTTCTTCTCCTTCTTCTTCTCCTCCTACTCCTTCTCCTTCTCCTCCTTCTCCTCCTCCTTCTCCTTCTCCTCCTCCTCATTCTTCTCCTCCTCCTCCTTCTCCTTCTGCTTCTTCTGCTTCTATTTCTCTTCCTTCTCCTCCTTCTCATTCTCCATCTTCTCGTCCTTCTCCTTCTTTTTCTCCTTTTCCTCCTTTTTCTTCTCTTTCTTATCCTCCTTCCTCTTATCCTCCTTCTTCTCCTTCTTCTTCTCCTCCTCCTTCTCCTCCTTCTCCTCCTCCTTCTCCTTCTTCTCCTCCTCCTTCTTCTCCTCCTCCTCCTCCTTCTGCTTCTTCTCCTTCTTTTTTCTTCCTTCTCCTTCTTCTTCTCCACCTTCTCCTTCTCCACCTCCTCCTCCTTCTCCAACTTCTCCTCCTCCTTTTTCTCCTCATTGTTCCCCTCCTTTTCCTTCTTTTCCTCATTCTTCTACTTCTTCTCCTCCTTCTCCTCATTCTTCTCCTTCTTCTCCTCCTTCTCCATCTCCCTCTTCTCCTTCTTCTCCTCCTACTTCTTCTCCTTCTCCTCATTCAACTTCACCTTCTTCTTCTTCTCCTCCCTCTCCTTCTCTTCCTTCATCTTCTCCTTCTTCTCCTTCTCCTCCTCTTTCTTCTTCTACTCCTTCTCCTCCTCCTTTTCCTTCTACTTCTCCTCCTCCTTCTCCTCCTTTTCCTTCTCCTTCTCCTTCTCCTCCTTCTTCTCCTTCGTCTTCTTCTCCTACTTCTCGTCCTCCTCCTCCTCCTTCTTCTTCTCTTTCTTCGTCTCCTTCTTCTTATCCTCCTCCACCTTCTTCTTCTCCTCCTCCTCCTTATTCTTCTCCTCCTTTTTCTCCTCATCCTTCTCCTTTTCCTTCTTCTCCCTCTTTTTCTCCTTCTCCTCCTTTTTCTTCTTCTCAACCATCTCCTTCTCGTCCATCTTCTCCTTCTCCTTCTTCTTCTCCTTCTTCTTCTTCTTCTCCTTCTCCTTCTTCTCCTACTTCTCCTCCTCCTCCTCCTTCTCTTTCTTCTCCTCCTACTTCTTCTCCTTCTTCTTCTCCTCCTTCTCCTTCTTCTCCTCCTCCTTCTTCTTCTCCTTCTTCTCCTCCTTTTTCCCCTTCTTCTCCTTCTCCTTCTTCTTCACTTCCTTCTCCTCCTCCTCCTCCTCCTTTTTGTTCTTCTCCTCCTCCTCCTTCTTCTTCTCCTCCTCCTTCTCCTTCCTCTTCTGCTTCTTCTCCTTCTTTTTTCTTCTCCTACTTTTTCTTCTCCTTCTTCTCCTCCTTTTCCTTCTTCTTCTTCTCCTTCTCCTTGTCTTCACCTTCTTCTTATTTTCCACCTTCTCCTACTCCACCTCCTCCTCCTTCTCCTCATTCTTCTCCTCCTTCTCCTTCTTCTCCTCATTCTTTTCTTCCTTCTCCTCCTTCTTCTCCTCCTTCTCCTCCTCCTACTTCTTCTCCTTCTCCTCCTTCCTCTTCACCTTTTTCTTCTACTTCTCCTTCTCCTCCTTCTTCTCCTTCTTCTCCTTATTCTTCTCCTTCTTCTTCTCCTATATCTCGTCCTCCTCCTCCTCCTCCTTCTTCTTCTCTTCATTCGTCTCCTTCTCCTTCTGTTCCTCCACCTTCTTCTCCTCCTCCTCCTTGTTCTCCTCCTCCTTTTTCTCCTCCTCCTTCTCCTTCTCCTTCTTCTCCTTCTTTTTCTCCTTCTCCTCCTCCCTCTCCTCCTTCTCCTTCTTTTTCTTCTCCTTCTCCTTCTCCTCCCTCTCCTCCCTCTCCTTCTCCTCCTCCTTCTTCTTCTCCTTCTTCTTCTCGTCCTTCTTCTCCTCCTCCTCCTTCTTCTCCTCCTCCTCCTTCTTCTCCTCCTCCTCTTCCTTCTCCTCCTTCTCCTCCTCCTTCTTCTCCTTTTCCTCCTCCTTCTTCTCCTTCTTCTCCTACTCCTTCTCCTCCTTCTCAATCTCCATCTTCTCCTCTTTCTTCTTCTCCTCCTTCTCCTCCTTAGTCTTCTTCTCCTTGTCCTCCTTCTCCTTCCCCTCCTTCTCATTCTCCATCTTCTCCTCCTTCTTTTTCTCCTCCTTCTTCTCCTTCATCTTTTTATTCACTTCCTTCTCATCCTCCTCCTCCTCCTCCTTGTTCTTCTTCTCCTTCTTCCTCTTCTTCTCCTGCTCCTCCTCCTTATCCTTCTTTTTCTCCTTCTTCTCCTTCTTCTCCTTCTTCTTCTTCTCCTCCTTCCTCTCCTTGGTCTTCGTCTCCTCCTTCTCGTCCTGCACCTCCTCCTCCTTCTTCTTCTTCTCCTTCTTCTTCTTCTTCTCCTCTGCCTCATTCTTCTCCTCCTCCACTTTCTCCTCCTCCTTCTTCTTCTCCTCCTCCTTCTCCTTCTCCTTCTCTTCCTTCTTTTTCTCCTTCTCCTCCTCATTCTCCTCCTTCTTCTTCGTCTCCATCTTCTTCTCCTCCTCCTTCTACTTCTCCTACTCCTTCTCCTTCTCATTCTTCTCCCCCTTCTCCTTCTTCTTCTCCTTCTCCTTTATCTTCTCCTTTTTCTCCTTCTCCTTCTTCTCCTTCTTATTCTCCTTCTCCTCCATCTCCTCCTTCTCCTTCTCCTCCTTCTTCTTCTTCTCCTTCTTCTCCTCCTTCTTCTCCTCCTCCTCCTCCTCCACCTTCTTCTCCTCCTTCTCCTTCTCCTTCTCCTCCTTCTTCTTCTCCTCATTCTTCTACTTCGTCTTCTTCTTCTCCTCCTTCTCGTCCTCCTCCTCCTCCTCGTCCTTCTTCCTGTCCTGCACCTTCTCCTTCTTCTCCTTCCTCTTCTCCTTCTCCTCCTTCTTCGTCTTCTCCTTCTTCTTTTTCTTCTCCTCCTTCTCTGTCTCCTCCCTCTCCTTCTCCTTCTCCTCCTTCTTCTCCTTTCTCTCCTTGTCCTTCTCCTTGTCCATTCTCTTCTCCTTTTCCTTCTCCTTCTTCTTCTCCTACTCCTCCTTCTCCTCCTTCTTCTTAGTCTTCTCCTTCTTCTACTCTTCCTCCTCCTCCTCCTTTTCCTTCTCCTTCTTCTTCTCTTCCTTCATCTCCTCCTCCTCCGCCTCCTCCTTCTCCTTCTCCTTCTCCTTCTTCTCCTCCTCCTCCTTCTCCTACTTCTCCTCCTCCTCCTCCTCCTTCTTCTCCTCCTTATCCTTCTTCTCCTCCTTCTCCTTTTCCTTCTTCTTCTTCTTCTCCTTCTCCTCCTTCTCCTCCCTTTCCTTCTCCTCCTCCTTCTTAGTGTTCTCCTTCTTCTCCTCCTCCTCCTCCTTCACTTTCTCCTTTTTCTTCTCCTCCTTCTTCTCCTCCTCCTCCTCCTCCTTATCCTTCTCCTTCTTCTCCTTCTCCTCCTCCTCCTTCTCCTTCTTCTCCTCCTCCTTCTTCTCCGCCTTATCCTTCTTCTCCTTTTCCACCTTCTTCTTCTTCTCCTTCTCTTCTCCTCATTCTCCTTCTTCTCCTACTTCTCCTCCTCCTCCTTCTCCTTCTGCTCCTCCTTCTTCTCCATCTTCACCTCCTTCTCCTTCTTCTACTCATTCTTCTCCTCCTTCTCCTTATCCTTCTCCTTCTTCTCTTTCTTCTCCTCCTTCTTCTCCTCATTCTCCTACTCCTTCTTCTCCACCTTCTTTTTCTTCTCCTTCTCCTCCATTTTCTTCTCCTTCTCCTCCTCCTTCTGCTACTTCTTCTTCTTCTCCATCTCCTCCTTCTTCTCCTCCTTTGTCTTCTTCTTCTCCTCCTTCTCCTCCTCCTCCTCCTTCTTCCCTCCTTCTTCTCTTTCTCCTTATCCTCCTTTTTCTCCATCTTCACCTCCTTCTCCTCCTCATTCTTCTCCTCCTTCTCCTTCTCCTTCCATTCTCCTTCTTCTCCTCCTTCTTCTCATTCTCCTCCTTCTTCTCCTCATTCTTATCCTCCTTCTTCTTCTTGTTCTTCTCCTTCTTCTTCTCCACCTTCTTTTTCTTCTCCTTCTACTCCTTGCTCTCCTCCTTCTCCTTCCCCTCCATCTTCTCCTCCTTCTTCTTCTCCTACTTTTTCTTCTTCTCCTCCTTCCGTTCCTCCTTCTCCTTCTTCTCCTTCTTCTTCTCATCCTACATCTCCCCCTTCTCCTTCTGCTTCTTCTCCTCCTTCTTCTCCTCCTTATCATTCTTCTCCTCCTTCTCCTTTTCCTACTTCTCCTTCTTCTTCTCCTTCTTCTTCTTCTCCTTCTCCTTCTCCTCCTTCTTCTCTTCCTTCTCCTCCTTCTTCTCCTCATTCTCCTCCTCCTTCTTCTCCCTGTTCTCCTCCTTCTTCTTCTCCACCTTCTTTTACTTCTCCTTCTACTCATTCTGCTCCTTCTCCTTCTCCTCCTTCGTCTCCTTCTTCTTCTCCTTCTCCTTCTCCTCCTTCTTCTTCTCCTTCTCCTCCTTCTCCTCCCCTCCTCCTTCTCTTTCTCCTTCTCCTCTTTCTTCTCCATCCTCACCTCCTTCTGATACTCATTCTTCGCCTCCTCCTCCTTATCCTTCTCCTTCTTCTACTCCTTCTTCCCTTCCTTCTCCTCCTTCTTCTCTTCCTTCTCCTCCTTCTTCTCCTCATTCTCGTCCTCCTTCTCCTTCTTATCCTCCTTCTTCTTCTCCTCCACCTTCTACTCCTTCTCCTCCTTCTCCTTCTTCTTCTTCTCCTCCTTCTCCTCCTCATTATCCTCCTTCTCTTTCTCCTCCTCCTTCTTCTCCTCCTCCTTCTCCTCCTTCTCATTCTCCTTCTTCTCCTCCTTCTTCTTCTTCACCTCCCTCTCCTTCTCCTCCTTCTTCTCCTCCTCCTTCTTCTCCTCCTTCTCCTCCATCTTCTCCTCCTTTTTCTTCGCCTCGTCCTCCTTCTCCCCCTCCTTCTTCTTCTCGTCCTTCTTCTCCTCCTTCTCCTTCTCCTTGTCCTCCTCCTCCTCCTTCTCATCCTCCTTCTCCTTCTGCTCCTTTTTTTCTCCTTCTCCTTCTCCTCCTTCTTCTTCTCCTTCTTCTACTCCTTCTCCTTCTTCTCTTCCTTTTTCTTCTACTCCTTCTCTTTCTCCTCCTTCTGCTCCTTCTGCTCCTCCTCCTTCTCCTCCTTCTCTTTTTTCTCCTCCTCCTCCTTTTCTTCTCCTCCGCCTTCTCCTTCTCCTTCTCCTCCTTCTTTTTCTCCTTCTCCTCCTTTTTCTTCTCCTTATTCTCCTCCTTCTCCATCTTCTCCTCCTCCTTCTCCTCCTCTTTTTCTCCTTCTCCTCCTTTTTCTTCTCCTTATTCTCCTTCTCCTCCTTCTCCTTCTCCTCCTCTTTTTCTCCTTCTCCTCCTTTTTCTTCTCCTTATTCTCCTTCTCCTCCTTCTCCTTCTCCTCCTCCATCTTCTCCACCTCCTCCTTCTCCTCCTCTTTCTCCTTCTTTCTCCTTCTCCTCCTTCATCTTCTTCTCCTTCTCCTCCTCCTTCTCCTTTTTCTTCTCCTCCTTCTTCTCCTCCTTTTTCTCCTTCTCCTCCTCCTCCTTCTTCTTCTCCTTCTTCTTCTCCTCTTTCTTCTACTCCTTTATCTTCTTCTCCTTCTCCTAATTCTCCTTCTTCTCCTTACTTTTCTCCTTCTCCTCCTTTTTCTTCTCCTTCTCCTCCTCCTCCTCCTTCTTATTCTTCTCCTCCTTCCCCTCCTCCTTCACCTCCTCCTTCTTCTCCTCCTCCACCTTCTCCTCCTCCTCCTCCTCCTTCTTCTCCTCCTCCTCCACCTTCTCCTCCTCCTCCTCCTTCTTCTCCTCCTCCTTCTCCTTCTTCTCCTTCTCCTCCTCTTTCTCCTTCTTCTCCTCCTTCTCCTTCTTCTCCTCATTATTCTCCTCCTTCTCTTTATCCTTCCTCTCCTCCTTCTCCTTCTTCTCCTCATTATTCTCCTCCTTCTCTTTCTCCTTCTTCTCCTCCTTCTTTTCTTCCTTCTCCACCTTCTTCTCCTTCTTCTCCACCTTCTTTCCTTGTTCTCCTTCTCCTTCTTCTCCTCCTTTTTCTCTTCCTTCTTCTCCTTCTTCTTCTCGATCCCTACCTTCTTCTTCTCCTTCCCTACCTTCTTCTCCTTCTTCTCCACCTTCTTCTCCTGCTCCTTCTCCTTCTCCTCCTTCTCCTTCTTCTCCTCCTTCTTCTTCTCCTTCTCCTCCTCCCTCTTCTTCTTCTCCTCCTCCTCCTCCTCCTCCTCCTCCTCCACCTTCTCCTTCTTCTCCTTCTCCTTCTCCTTGTCCTCCTCCTCCTCCTTCTTCTCATCCTCCTTCTCCTTCTTCTCCTTTTTTTCTCCTTCTCCTCCTCCTCCTTCTTCTTCTCCTTCTTCTACTCCTTCTCCTTCTTCTCTTCCTTTTTCTTCTACTCCTTCTCTTTCTCCTCCTTCTGCTCCTCCTCCTTCTCCTCCTTCTCTTTTTTCTCCTCCTCCTCCTTTTCTTCTCCTCCGCCTTCTCCTTCTCCTTCTCCTCCTTCTTTTTCTCTTTCTCCTCCTTTTTCTTCTCCTTATTCTCCTCCTTCTCCTCCTCCTCCTTTTTCTCCTTCTTCTCCTCCTTCTCCTTCTCCTTCTTTTCCTCCTTCTTCTCCTCCTTCTCTTTCTCCTTCTTCTCCTCCTTCTTTTCTTCCTTATCCACCTTCTTGTCCTTCTTCTCCACCTTCTTCTCCTTGTTCTCCTTCTCCTTCTTCTCCTCCTTCTTCTCTTCCTTCTCCTCCTTCTTCTTCTCCTTCCCTACCTTTTTCTCCTTCTTCTCCACCTTCTTCTCCTTCTCCTTCTTTTCGTCCTTCTTCTCTTCCTCCTCCTCCTTCTTCTTCTCCTTCCCTACCTTCTTCTCCGTCTTCTCCACCTTCTTCTCCTCCTTCTCCTTCTCCTCCTCCTCCTTCTTCTTCTTCTCCTTCTCCTTCTCCTTCTTCTACTCCTTCTCTTTCTCCTCCTTCTCCTTCGCCTTCTCCTTCTCATTCTCCTCCTTCTTTTTCTCCTTCTCCTCTTTTTTCTTCTCCTTATTCTCCTTCTCCTCCTCCATCTTCTCCTCCTCCTCCTTCTCCTCCTCTTTCTCCTTCTTCTCCTCCTTCTCCTTCTTCTCCTCCTTCTCATTCTTTTCCTCATTCGTCTCCTCCTTCTCTTTCTCCTTCTTCTCCTCCTTCTTTTCTTCCTTCTCCACCTTCTTCTCCTTCTTCTTCTCCATCCCTACCTTCTTCTTCTCCTTCCCTACCTTCTTCTCCTTCTTCTCCACCTTCTTCTCCTGCTCCTTCTCCTTCTCCTCCTTCATCTTCTTATCCTTCTCCTTCTCCTCCTTCTCCTTCTTCTCCTCCTTCTTCTTCTCCTCCACATTCTTCTTCTCGTCCTTCTTTTCATCCTTCTTCTCCTTCTTCTCCTTCTCCTTCTCCTCCTCCTCCTCCTTCGTCTTCTTCTCCTTCTCCTCCTCCTCCTCCTTCTTCTTCTCCTCCTTCTTCTCATCCTTCTCATCGTCCTCCTCCTCCTCCTTTTTCTTTTCCTCCTTCTCCTTCTCCTCCTTCTTCTTCTCCTCCTTCTCCTTCTCCTCCTTCTTCTTCTCCTTCTCCTCCTCCTTCTTCTTCTTCTTCTCCTCCTCCTTCTTCTTCTTCTTCTCCTCCTCCTCCTCCTCCTCCTCCTCCACCACCTTCTCCTCCTCCTCTTTCTCCTTCTCCTTGTCCCCCTCCTCCTCCTCCTTCTCCTCTTCCTTCTCCTTCTTCTCCTTTTTTTCTCCTTCTCCTCCTCCTCCTTATTCTTCTCCTTCTTCTACTTCTCCTTCTTCTCTTCCTTCTTCTTCTACTCCTTCTCTTTCTCCTCCCTCTGCTCCTTCTGCTCCTCCTCGTCCTCCTTCTCTTTTTTCTCCTCCTCCTCCTTTTCTTCTCCTCCTCCTTCTCCTTCTCCTCCTTCTTTTTCTCTTTATCCTCCTTTCTCTTCTCCTTATTCTCCTCCTTCTCCATCTTCTCCTCCTCCTTCTCCTTCTCCTTTTCCTCCTTCTTTTTCTCTTTCTCCTCCTTTTTCTTCTCCTTATTCTCCTCCTTCTTCATCTTCTCCTCCTCCTTCTTCTCCACCTTCTTCTTCTTCTCCTTCTTCTCGTCCTTCTTCTCTTCCTTCTCCTCCTTCTTTTTCTCCTTCCCTACTTCTTCTCCTTCTTCTCCACCTTCTTCTCCTTCTCGTTCTCCTTCTCCTTCTTCGTCTTCTTCTCCTTGTCCTTCTCCTCCTTCTCCTTCTTCTCCTCCTCCTCCTTCCTCTCCTTCTTCTCCTCCTTCTCCTTCTCCTTCTTCTCCTTCTCCTTCTCTTCCTTCTTCTTCTCCTTCTCCTTCTCCTCCTTCTTCTCCTTCTCTTCCTCATTCTTCTCCTGATTCTCCTTCTTCTTCTCATTCTTCTCCTCATTCTTCTCCTTCTTCTCCTCCTTTTTCTCCTTCTCCTCCTCCTCCTTCTTCTCCTTCTTCTCCTCCTTTTCCTCATTCTTCTTGTCCTTCTCTTTCTCCTTCTTCTCCTCCTTCTTTTCTTCCTTCTCCACCATCTTCTTCTCCATCCCTACCTTCTTTTTCTCCTTCCCTACCTTCTTCTCCTTCTTCTCCACCTTATTCTCCTGCTCCTTCTCCTTCTCCTCCTTCTCCTTCTTCTCCTCCACCTTCTTCTCCTCCTCCTCCTTTGTCTTCTTCTCCTTCTCCTCCTCCTCCTACTTCTCCTTCTCCTTTTTCTTCTCCTCCTTCTTCTCCTCCTTCTCCTCCTCCTCTTTCTTCTTCTCCTCCTTCTTCTCCTCCTTCTGGTCGTCCTCCTCCTCCTCCTCTTTCTTCTTCTCCTCCTTCTTCTTCTCCTTCTCCTCCTTTTTCTTTTCCTCCTTCTCCTCCTCCTTCTTCTTCTCCTTCTTCTCCTCCTTTTTCCCCTTCTTCTCCTTCTCCTTCTTCTTCACTTCCTTCTCCTCCTCATCCTCCTCCTCCTTCTTGTTCTTCTCCTCCTCCTCCTCCTTCTCCTCCTCCTTCTTCTCCTCCTCCTTCTCCTTCCTCTTCTGCTTCTTCTCCTTCTTTTTTCTTCTCCTACTTTTTCTTCTCCTTCTTCTCCTCCTTTTCCTTCTTCTTCTTCTCCTTCTCCTTGTCTTCACCTTCTTCTTATTTTCCACCTTCTCCTACTCCACCTCCTCCTCCTTCGCCTCCTCCTTCTTCTCCTCATTCTTCTCCTCCTTCTCCTTCTTCTCCTCATTCTTTTCTTCCTTCTCCTCCTTCTCCTCCTCCTTCTCCTCCTCCTACTTCTTCTCCTTCTCCTCCTTCCTCTTCACCTTTTTCTTCTACTTCTCCTTCTCCTCCTTCTTCTCCTTCTTCTTCTCCTTCTTCTTCTCCTATATCTCGTCCTCCTCCTCCTCCTCCTTCTTCTTCTCTTCATTCGTCTCCTTCTCCTTCTGTTCCTCCACCTTCTTCTCCTCCTCCTCCTTGTTCTCCTCCTCCTTTTTCTCCTCCTCCTTCTCCTTCTCCTTCTTCTCCTTCTTTTTCTCCTTCTCCTCCTCCCTCTCCTCCTTCTCCTTCTTTTTCTTCTCCTTCTCCTTCTCCTTCCTCTCCTCCCTCTCCTTCTCCTCCTCCTTCTTCTTCTCCTTCTTCTTCTCGTCCTTCTTCTCCTCCTCCTCCTTCTTCTCCTCCTCCTCTTCCTTCTCCTCCTCCTCCTCCTCCTTCTTCTCCTTCTTCTCCTCCTCCTTCTTCTTCTCCTTTTCCTCCTCCTTCTTCTCCTTCTTCTCCTACTCCTTCTCCTCCTTCTCAATCTCCATCTTCTCCTCTTTCTTCTTCTCCTCCTTCTCCTCCTTAGTCTTCTTCTCCTTGTCCTCCTTCTCCTTCCCCTCCTTCTCATTCTCCATCTTCTCCTCCTTCTTTTTCTCCTCCTTCTTCTCCTTCATCTTTTTATTCACTTCCTTCTCATCCTCCTCCTCCTCCTTCTTGTTCTTCTTCTCCTTCTTCCTCTTCTTCTCCTGCTCCTCCTCCTTATCCTTCTTTTTCTCCTTCTTCTCCTTCTTCTTCTTCTCCTCCTTCCTCTCCTTGGTCTTCGTCTCCTCCTTCTCGTCCTCCACCTCCTCCTCCTTCCTCTTCTTCTCCTTCTTCTTCTTCTTCTTCTCTTCTTCTCCTTCTTCTTCTTCTTCTTCTCCTCTGCCTCATTCTTCTCCTCCTCCACTTTCTCCTCCTCCTTCTTCTTCTCCTCCTCCTTCTCCTTCTCCTTCTCTTCCTTCTTTTTCTCCTTCTCCTCCACATTCTCCTCCTTCTTCTTCGTCTCCATCTTCTTCTCCTCCTCCTTCTACTTCTCCTACACCTTCTCCTTCTCATTCTTCTCCTCCTTCCTCCTTCATCTCTTCTCCTTCTCCTTAATCTTCTCCTTTTATCCTTCCCTTCTTCAATCTTTCTCCCTCTTACTCCTCCATCTCCTCCACTTCTCCATCTTCATCCTTCTCCTCCACCTCTCACCTCTCCTACTCCTCTCCTTCTCCTACCTTCTCCAACCCTTCTCCCTCCTCTTCCACCTCCTTCTCCTCCTCCTCCTCTTCCACCTCCTTCTCCTTCTTCTTCTTCTCCTCCTCCTCCTTCTCCTTCTCCTCCTCCTCCTCCTTCTTCTCATCCTCCTTCTCCTTCTTCTCCTTTTTTTCTCCTTCTCCTCCTCCTCCTTCTTCTTCTACTCCTTCTCCTTCTTCTCTTCCTTCTTCTTCTACTCCTTCTCTTTCTCCTCCTTCTGCTCCTTCTGCTCCTCCTCCTCCTCCTTCTCTTTTTTCTCCTCCTCCTCCTTTTCTTCTCCTCCGCCTTCTCCTTCTCCTTCTCCTCCTTCTTTTTCTCTTTATCCTCCTTTCTCTTCTCCTTATTCTCCTCCTTCTCCATCTTCTCCTCCTGCTTCTCCTTCTCCTTTTCCTCCTTCTTTTTCTCTTTCTCCTCCTTTTTCTTCTCCTTATTCTCCTCCTTCTTCATCTTCTCCTCCTCCTTCTTCTCCACCTTCTTCTTCTTCTCCTTCTTCTCGTCCTTCTTCTCTTCCTTCTCCTCCTTCTTTTTCTCCTTCCCTACTTCTTCTCCTTCTTCTCCACCTTCTTCTCCTTCTCGTTCTCCTTCTCCTTCTTCGTCTTCTTCTCCTTGTCCTTCTCCTCCTTCTCCTTCTTCTCCTCCTCCTCCTTCCTCTCCTTCTTCTCCTCCTTCTCCTTCTCCTTCTTCTCCTTCTCCTTCTCTTCCTTCTTCTTCTCCTTCTCCTTCTCCTCCTTCTTCTCCTTCTCTTCCTCATTCTTCTCCTGATTCTCCTTCTTCTTCTCATTCTTCTCCTCATTCTTCTCCTTCTTCTCCTCCTTTTTCTCCTTCTCCTCCTCCTCCTTCTTCTCCTTCTTCTCCTCCTTTTCCTCATTCTTCTTCTCCTTCTCCTTCTCCTTCTTCTCCTCCTTCTTTTCTTCCTTCTCCACCATCTTCTTCTCCATCCCTACCTTCTTCTCCTTCTTCTCCACCTTCTTCTCCTGCTCCTTCTCCTTCTCCTCCTTCATCTTCTTATCCTTCTCCTTCTCCTCCTTCTCCTTTTTCTTCTCCTCCTTCTTCTCCTCCTTCTGGTCGTCCTCCTCCTCCTCCTCTTTCTTCTTCTCCTCCTTCTGGTCGTCCTCCTCCTCCTCCTCTTTCTTCTTCTCCTCCTTCTTCTCCTCCTTCTCCTCCTTTTTCTTTTCCTCCTTCTCCTTCTCCTCCTCCTTCTTCTCCTCCTCCTCCTCCTCCTCTGCCGCCTTCTCCTCCTCCTCCTTCTCCTCGTCCTCCTCCTCCTTCTCCTCCTCCTTCTCCTCCTCTTTTCTCCTTCTCCTCCTCCTCCTTCTTCTTCTCCTTCTTCTACTCCTTCTCCTTCTTCTCTTCCTTCTTCCTCTTCTCCTTCTCTTTCTCCTCCTTCTGCTCCTTCTGCTCCTCCTCCTTCTCTTTTTTCTCCTCCTCCTCCTTTTCTTCTCCTCCTTCTTTTTCTCATTCTCCTCCTTTTTCTTCTCCTTATTCTCCTCCTTTTTCTTCTCCTTATTCTCCTCCTTCTTCTTCTTCTTCTCCTCCTTTTCTCCTCCTCCTCCTCCTCCTCCTCCTCTGCCACCTTCTCCTCCTTCTCCTTGTCCTCCTCCGCCTCCTTCTCCTCCTCCTCCTTTTTCTCCTTCTTCTCCTCCTTCTCTTTCTCCTTCTTCTCCTCCTTCTTTTCTTCCTTCTCCACCTTCTTGTCCTTCTTCTCCACCTTCTTCTCCTTGTTCTCCTTCTCCTTCTTCTCCTCCTTCTTCTCCTCCTTCTTCTTCTCCTTCCCTACCTCTTTCTCCTTCTTCTCCACCTTCTTCTCCTTCTCCTTCTTCTTCTCCTTCTTCTCTTCCTTCTCCTCCTTCTTCTTCTTCTTCCCTACCTTCTTCTCCTTCTTCTCCACCTTATTCTCCTTCTTCTTCTCCTTCTTCTCCTCCTCCTTCTTCTCCTTCTCCTTCTCTTCCTTCTTCTTCTCCTGCTTCTCCTTCTCCTTCTCCTCCTTCGTCTTCTCCTCCTTCTCCTCCTCCTCCTTCTTCTTCTCCTCCTTCGTCTTCTCCTCCTCCTTCTCCTTCTCCTCCTCATTCTTCTCCTGATTCTCCTTCTTCTCCTCATTCTTCTCCTTCTTCTCCTTTTCCTTCTTCTCTTTCTTCTTCTTTTCCTTCTCCTCCTTCTTCTTCTTCTTCTCCTCCTCCTCCTTGTTCTTCTCCTCCTCCTCCTTCTCCCTCTCCTTCTCCTTCTTTTCCTTCTCCTTCTCCTCCTTCTCCTTCTCTTTCTCCTTCTTCTTCTACTTTTCCTCCTTCTCCTTCTCCTCCTCCTTCTCCTCCTTGTTCTTCTCCTCTTCCTCCTTCTCCTTCTCCTCCTTCTTCTCTCTCTCCTTCTCCTTTATCTCCTTCTCTCTCTCTTTCTCCTTTATCTCCTTCTCCTTCTCCTCCTTCTTCTCCTTCTTCTTCTCCTCCTTCTCCTTCTCCTTCTCCTCCTCCTTCTTCTCCTCCTCCTCCTTCTCCTCCTCCTTGTTCTTCTCCTCCTCCTCCTTCTCCTCCTTCTTCTTCTCCTCCTTCTCTTTCTCCTCCTTCATCTTCTTCTCCTTCTTCTTCCCCTCCTTCTCCTTCTCTTTCTCCTTCTTCTTCCACTTCTCCTCCTTCTCCTTCTCCTCCTCCTTCTCCTCCTTGTTCTTCTCCTCTTCCTCCTTCTCCTTCTCCTCCTCCTTGATCTTCTCCTCCTTCTTCTCTCTCTCCTTCTTCTCCTTCTCCTTCTCCTCCTTCTTCTCCTTCTCCTTCTCCTCCTCCTCCTCCTTCTCCTTCTCCTCCTCCTCCTCCTTCTCCTTTTTCTCCTTCTCCTTCTTCTCCTCCTTCTCGTCCTCCTCCTCCTCCTTCTTCTCTTTCTCCTTCTTTTCTTCAAAGTGAGCTCAAATTCATTTCATTACTCAGAAATCCTTTCTCATACTTTTTATTTACTGTAATCTTCTTCTTGTTACGTTAAATATTTTTAAATCTGCTTTGCTGTTCCAGAATGCTTTCCTTCATTGGGATGTGTGAGCAATTATCAACGCAAATAAATAGGCTTTATCCATTTCTCAAACTGGGAGGTGGAAGTGATTTTTATGCTATCAATATATTTTAAAACAATCTTTGAGTGGGACTTTTCATTCATCCCTTGCACCTCAATCTGCCAAATTTTCTGTAACAGGTAATAAAAAAATCTGTCTTTTTTCCCCCAAGAGCTGAAATAGTCCCCCATTCTTCCTCACATCCCCAGACAGACCCTTATAAACAGCACAAACCTGTATCCCACTTTGTGAGAGTAATGTAGGCAATTCTCCTTGACATGGGTTTGGAAATGGGCTGATCGGCAGAGTAGCCTGCACTCTGGGCAGCAGTAAGGGGACTTGTGAGTATGGATTCTTTGATGAGCACAGTAGCAGCACTGGTTAGGCAGCATCATCTGGCACACTTGACAAGTCTAGAGAAAGAAAAAAAGAAATCACAGTAACCATTTATTCTACACATTTTTTTCTTAAGTGACCTAATTTCATCCTAGAATCATTCAGATTGGAAGAGACCTAAACAATGCCTGGTTTTGCCTACTATCTCTCTACTGATGGAGATTCCACAGCACCTTGGCAGCTTCTTCCACTGATGAACTCTTAAAAATTCTGAAGTTAGGAACTATTACAGTGGGACCATGTCTTGTGTCACTCATAGTTCCTTTAAAAACTTTCACCTATTCGTCTGAAATTTTCTATATTTGGTCTCTTCCTCAAAGTAAATTGTTCTGGAAAACTTCAGCAAAAACCCTTCAGTCATTTTTTTGCGTAGGAGGCAAGAGGGAGTAAAATAATTAATGTTTCCCATTATAAAAAACCCTTGCTTTTAAAAACACCTTTACTGCTGAAGTCACTCTAGTAAAATGTTGGAATTTGGTAGAGAAGTAGCCTGCACGGAGAAGTGCATTTGAGTGTCCCTTGGAAAACTGCTTTTGACTTAGACCAAGTTCTGACCCTTCAAAACTTACATGCAACCCGTGCTGTACATTTTGCAAGGTTTTTCTTGCTAATCTTGTATAGTATGAAACTAAGGAAGGCAAGAATACACACACATAATTTGGCTACACTTTGAAGGAGCTTCTTTCTCAGTTTCTGCAGACCTTATGGAGTCCAGCACTCCTGCCCGTGCAACTGGAAGGAAGGGCCACTACTGCGTGTTGTAGAAGTATAGGTTTGTAGGGAAAATGTCATGAACATGGTATGTAAATTTTCTACATGAACATGGTTTCAACTCCGATGGCTCCAAAACCCCGGCCCCCAGGCTCCAGCAACCCCAACTCCTCTCACTTCCCCCAACAGATTCAAGAGATGTCTAACAATCTAAGGAGAACAGTAGGGAAATGCCTGAGCAGGTGTACAGCTGTGGTAGACATCTGCTGTGCAGAGCCCTGTTCTGCTATGTTTAGTGGCTCTCTATGCATATACTCCCCAGCTCTTAAGTTTCACGGGTGAAAGACCCCCTCATAATGTGCTTGGGAGTGTTCTGATTGAGTCCAGCTAAACTGCTCCAGATCAGGGAATTCTTATGTACTAATCTTTTTCTTACAAAAGCCTTGATAACCTCATTCAAGAAAAAAGTGACATTAAGAGGGCACAATGAAACTCTCATAAGTAGGCCTGGCAGAATTCAGTATTTGTTTTTTTATAATTTCAACAGATAATTTTGACGCATTGTTTCTATTTTTACCAATTTAAATTTTGAAACTTGAGCAGAATTATGGATTTTAACCTTTTTTAAAATTTTTATCTATTTAAATTTTCACAGTGGTGGGAAACGTGGAGGGGTGAGAGAAAAATTATTTAACAGCAGACATAGAGGTTCAAAAAATTAAAGCTTTATGACCATTAATAAAAATCATCAACAGTACATGTCAAAATACATAAGTAAATATCCTTAAATCAAAGTTCTCAAGCAGCATTTTTCTTACTTTGCCTGTGTAAATTTCAAAGATCATCAATGGCAATATTTTTTGTTGATTTGTGTGTGTAAACTGAAATTTACTTTTACCAACATTTACGAATAAAAACTGAATCCTTCTAAGCCTAGTTATAAGTCAGTGTCCAGACCAAGTTAAGGCTGCACACACTACCTTATCCATGCCTCCTTGTGGATGGGTATGGATCTGTACTTATACCACATGCTATTTCTACAGTACAACATACAATAGTTATTTCCTACATCCTTAGTCCTGGTCTACACTATGAGTTTAGGTCGAATTTAGCAGCGTTGGATCAATTTAACCTTGCACCCATCCACATGACGAAGCTTTTTTTTTTTACTTAAAGGGCTCTTAAAATCAATTTCTGTACTCCTCCCCGATGAGGGGATTAGCGCTGAAATTGACCTTGCTGGTTCGAATTTGGGGTAGTGTGGTCGCAATTCGACGGTATTGGTCTCCGGGAGCTATCCTAGAATGCTCCATTGTGACCGCTCTGGACAGCGCTCTCAACTCAGATGCACTGGCCAGGTAGACAGGAAAAGGCCCACGAACTTTTGAATCTCATTTCCTGTTTGGCCAGCGTGGCAAGCTGCAGGTGAATGCAGATCTCATCAGCAGAGGTGACCATGATGGAGTCCCAGAATTGCAAAAGAGCTCCAATATGGACTGAAGGGAGCTACAGGATCTGATTGCTCTATGGGGAGACGAATCCATGCTATCAGAACTCCGTTCCAAAAGACGAAATGCCCAAACATTTGAAAAAATCTCCAAGCACATGAAGGACAGAGGCTATAACAGGGACCCGCAGAAGTGCCGCGTGAAACTTAAGGAGCTCAGGCAAACCTACCAAAAAACCAGAGAGGCAAACGGCCGCTCGGGGTCAGAGCCCCAGACATGCTGCTTCTATGATAAGCTGCATGCCATTCTAGGGGTGCAGCCACCACTACCCCACCCCTGTGCTTTGACTCCATAAATGGATTATCACGCAACAGGGATGTGCATTTTGGGGATGAGGAAGATGAGGAGGAGGAGGTTGAAGATCGCTTGCTTGCTGTGAGCTGAGAAATCATTTTCCTTGAGAGCCAGGAGTTTCTCACCCTGGGCTGAAGCCAGTACCCCCCAAACCCATCCAAGGTGGGCTCCTGGACCCGCCAGGCAGAGAAAGAACCTCTGGTGAGTGTACCTTTGTAAATATAATACATGGTTTAAAAGCAAGCGTGTTGAACGATTAATTTGCCCTGAAGACTTGGGATGCAGTCACGGCCAGTACAGCTACTGGAAAAGTCTATTAATGTGTCTGAGGATGGAGCGGAAATCCTCCAGGGACATCTCCATAAAGCTCTTCTGGATGGTCTCCTGGTTGAAACAGTGTAGTTTTATTAAGGGGACATTTAGAGGTGGCCGTTCCTGCTGGGCTGCATGCCTGTGGCTGAAAAGAAATATTCCCCGCTGTTATCCACACAGTGGGGGAGGGGTGAAGCGATCATCCCAGAGAATAGGGGGTGTGTGTGGGAGGGTTTAGTTGGGTTTCTGCTACACAGTAACCCGAAAACCGCAGCCCCTCCTTTTAAATTGCCAACCCATTTTAAATGGCCAACCCAACGGCTGCTTGGTATGGGAAATAAGGGGGCTGCTGTTTGAAACCATTCCCACATGTTATGAAGGTTAAAGAAGCCAAAAGGGGGGGAGGGATAGCTCAGCGGTTTGAGCACTGGCCTGCTAAACCCAGGCTTGTGAGTTCAATCCTTGAGGCGGCCATTTAGGGATCTGGGGCAAAAATTGGGGATTGGTCCTGCTTTGAGCAGGGGGTTGGACTAGATGACCTCCTGAGGTCCCTTCAAACCCTGATATTCTATGATTCTATGAAAAGACTGTGGCTTACCATGGCTGCCTGCAAGCCGAATTTGGTTGCCCGGCCCTGTGTGTGTGATCTCTCACACCAAACCGGCAGACCCTCAATATAAGAGGCAAAACGTGACCTGGTACTGAAAGAACATGTGCTATGTAATGTTAACAGCAAGGCTCACTGTGAAAGAGTCTACGCATTGTTCTCTACAATGTGTCTTTTAATTACTACTCTCCCTTTTTTTCCCCTCCCGCAGCTGCAAATGTTTCAACGCTCACACTATCATCTCCATCCCAGAGACTAGTGAAGATTAGAAGGTAAAAAAAAACGCACTCATGATGAAATGTTCTCTGAGCTCATGCAGTCCTCCCACACTGAAAGATCCCAGCAGAATGCATGAAGGCAAGCAATGTCAGAGTCCAGGAAAGCACAATATGAATGCAAGGACAGGTGGCGGGTTGAAGATGATAGATGGTGTCAGCTTGCTGACAGAAGGCAGGAGGCAATGCTGAGGCTACTGGAGGATCAAACGGATATGCTCCGGCATATGGTTGAGCTGCAGGAAAGGCAGGAGCTACAGCCCCTGTGTAACCAACCACCCTCATCCCCAAGTTCCATAGCCTCCTCACCCAGACACCCAAGAATGCGGTGGAGGGGGCGGCCTCCGGGCACCCAAGCACTCCACCCCAGAGGGTTGCCCAAGCAACAGAAAGCTGGCATTCAATAAGTTTTAAAGTGCAGTGTGGCCTTGTCTTTCCCACCCCAACCAGTGCTTCCCTCCTCACCCACCCCTCCTGGGCTACCTTGGCAGTTATCCCCCTATTAGTGTGATGACTTAATAAAGAATGTATGAATTTGAAACAATGATTTTATTGCCTCTGCAAGAGGTGATCAAAGGGGGGAGGGGAGGGCGGCTTACAGGGAAGTAGAGTGAACCAAGGGGGCAGGTTCTCATAAAGGAGAAACAAACAAAACTGTCACACCGTAGCCTGGCCAGTCATGAAACTGGTTTTCAAAGCGTCTCTGATGCGCACCTCGCCCTCCGGTACTCTTTTAACCGCGTTGGTGTCTGGCTGTGCATAATCAGCAGCCAGGCGATTTGCCTCAACCTCCCACGCCGCCATAAACATCTCCCCCTTACTCTCACAGATATTGTGGAGCACACAGCAAGCAGTAATAACAATGGGAATATTGGTTTCATTGAGGTCTAACCGAGTCAGTAAACTGTGCCAGCGTGCTTTTAAACGTCCAAATGCACATGCTACCACCATTCTGCACTTGCGCAGCCTATAGTTGAACAGCTCCTCACTACTGTTCAGGCTGCCTGTTTATAGCTTCATGAGCCATGGGAGCAAGGGGTAGGCTGGGTCCCCAAGGATAACTGTAGGCATTTCAACATCCCCAACAGTTATTTTCTGGTCTGGGAAGAAAGTCCCTTGCTGCAGACCAGAGTTCCTGAAGATGCGAGCATCATGTACCTTTCCCAGCCATCCCACGTTGATACTGGTGAAACATCCCTTGTGATCCACCAGTGCTTGCAGCACCATTGAAAAGTACCCCTTGTGGTTTATGTACTCGCTGCCTTGGTGGTCCAGTGCCAAGATAGGGATATGGGTTAGGTCTATCACCCCACCACAGTTAGGGAATCCCATTGCAGCAAAGCCATCCACTATGACCTGCACATTTCCCAGAGTCACTACCCTTGACAGCAGCAGCTCAGTGATTGCGTTGGCTACTTGCATCACAGCAGCCCCACAGTAGATTTTCCCACTCCAAATTGATTCCCGACTGACCGATAGCTGTCTGGTGTTGCAAGCTTCCACAGGGCTATTGCCACTCGCTTGTGAACTGTGAGGGCTGCTCTCATCTTGGTATTCTTGCGCTTCAGGGCAGGGGAAAGCAAGTCACAAAGTTCCATGAAAGTGCCCTTACACATGCAAAATTTCAAAGCCACTGGAAATCGTCCCAGAGCTGCAATGCTATGCAGTTCCACCAGTCTGTGCTTGTTTTCCGGGCCCAGAATTGGCATTCCATGGCATGAACCTGCCCCATTACCACCATGATGTCCAAATTGCCAGGGTCTGTACTTTGAGAGAAGTCTGTGTCCATGTCCTCATCACTCTTGTCACTGCACTGCCATCGTCTCCTTGCCTGCTCTTGCAGGTTCTGGTTCTGCATATACTGCTGGATAACGCAGGTGGTGTTTACAACGCTCATAACTGCTGCAGTGATCTGAGCGGGCTCCATGCTTACCGTGGTATGGCGTCTGTAGGAGAGCAGAGTGGCAGCAGAAGTGGCGGGTGGATGACGACGCTGACAGCAATATGGTGCCCACATGGAAAAAGGTGCGAAACTATTGTTGGCCGTTGCTTTCATGGAGGGAGGGAGGGGGGAGCAAGAGATAGGCTGGCAGAAGACGGTGTAGTATGACTGCTAGCTGTCATCGGCTTCTGGGTGCTCGCCAGCAGACAGTGCAGAACAACTGTAGCTGTCATCGTTTCCAGGCAGACTGAATCGCCATGAGACGAAACTTAATAAGAGAATGACCTAGATTCACTCCCATTTATGTCCAGGCACCCCTGACAGACCTGACTGAGGTCTGCCAGGAGCACTCATGTCTGCCCAAGCGCCCTGACTGACCTCACCGAGTTCGTCCAAGAGCACCCAGGAGACGACGACGACGGCTACCAGTCATACTGTACCGTCTGCTGCCACAAAGCAATGAGCTGCTGCTGTGTAGCAATGCAGTACCACGTCTGCCAGCACCCAGGACACGTACAGTGACATGCTTGCCGTGGTATGGCATCTGCATGGGTAACCCAGGAAAAAAGGCACAAAACGATTGTCTGCCATTGCTTTCATGGGGTGCAGGGCGGGAGGGCTGACGACATGTACCAAGACCCACACACGACAATGTTTTTACCCCATCAGGCATTGGGATCTCAACCCAGAATTCCAATTGGCAGCGAAGACTGCAGGAACTGTGGGATAGCTAGCCACAGTGCAATGCTTTGGAAGTCAACGCTAGCCTCAGTATTGTGGACACACTCCACCGACTTAATGGTCTTAAGTGGGGACACACACAATCGACTGTATAAAATCAATTTCTAAAAAATCGACTTCTAAAATTCAACCTAATTTCGTAGTGTAAACATACCCTTAGATACATATGCGTAACATTAGCATTGTGCACTATGCTGTGTGTATGCCAGAGTCCTTGAAAGTGATTTATGTGAGAAGTATACAGTAAGCCACATTTACCTACCATGACAGGTTTCAGAGTAACAGCCGTGTTAGTCTGTATTTGCAAAAAGAAAAAAGAAAAGGAGTACTTGTGGTACCTTTTCTTAAATCCATAGGGGTAATATTTGATATTTAATTACTTTGGAGAGATCATACAGCAGGGTGGAATTGTAGCTGTAAAACTAATCTGAAAAGTTTTTTCAAAATAAATCACTTTAAAAATGTATAGTGTGTACCTTCTAAAAATGAAACCTACATCTATCTCTGAGTTGTGAAGAATATGTATTAAGGTTATAACAACCAACAAGAAGGCACTTCTATGTAGAAATCCATGATGAAGAGTCAATTTAATCACGGATTTCTACATAGAAGTGCCCTCTTGTTGGTTGTTATAACCTTAATAGATATTCTTCACAACTCAGAGATAGATGTAGGTTTCATTTTTAGAAGGTACACACTATACATTTTTAAAGTGATTTATTTTGAAAAAAACTTTTCAGATTAGTTTTACAGCTACAATTCCACCCTGCTGTATGATCTCTCCAAAGTAATTAAATATCAAATATTACCCCTATGGATTTAAGTCTTTTTACTATATATAATTGTTTTCCATACAGACACAGTGTACTCTCTTTTGTAGCTTTCCTTTTTGTAACGATCAATCCTATGATTTAGCAATGGACAACTTGAAACCCCATGCATTTCCCCAGCCTGAAGTCTCTCGCAATGCTTTGTTGATTCTCCTTTCAGATACCTGCTCTTAACCCACAGAGCACAATCAATCATATGCAAACAGTGACACATACACTAGCACGTATTCATTTCACATATATAATATTAAATAATGTAGGGCTGATGACACTTTCCTGAAGTGTACCATTTTTATTATATTATATTTATTGGGCATAACATTCCCAACTCTGACCTACGTGGTCCATTTACTCAAAAATTCTCTAATCCATCCATTCTTCTCCTTATCAGTATTGTACCTTCTTTGTACAATATGCCTTCCCTCCACAATACATTATACGCTTCTCCAATATCTAGGACAGCTAACATGAAACCTTTGTTTCTCATACTTTTTTGTATTTCATTTCCAATTTAACTATATGGTCGATGGTTCCTCTTTCTCTCCTAAAACCATGCTGCACCATATGCCACTGTTTTCCAAATAGGCAAACAATCTTTCATTCACAATTCTCTCTCTAATTTTATGAGACAGGGCATAATGGCAATTGGTCTATAGGTATTCACTTTTGCAGACAGTTTGTCTGATTTTCTTACTGGAATTACTGGAACTTCATGTTTCCATCCTACCAGTATCACTCCTTGTTTCCATACATTATAATATAATTCCAAAAGAACCATCAAACTGCCGTCAGGAAGGTATCTAAACATTATATTACATATATTATCTTTACCGGGGGATGTATTTTTGGTTATATCAATACCTTTCTCAAGTTCCTGCATATAAAACCTTTAATTCAATACAGTATCTTCATGTTGTCACAAACTACATAATAGTTCATGCCCCTCTTCAATGAATTGTCTTTTAATCTGGCAAAAAACTGCACTTTGTTTTTTAACATTACTCACCTCTCAGAAAGTTTCTGCTTTCTTGTTATCAGAACTTCTAACTATTTTGTCAATCCCAATAAGACCTGGCATGTAACTACTCTTATTCTGAATTCCATGCATTCTTCTAACTTGCCTGTATATTTCTGATGTTTGGGTATCTTTATTTAACCTCCCACAATACTTCTTCCAACTCTTCCCTTGTTTTTTTCATAACTCTTTGTGCTATTGCCTTAATTCTTTTATATTTCATGAAAAATACAATGAATAGTGAAGATTTAATTTTCTTACAGGCTTTGTTCCTTTCTTGAACTACCATTTTCCATTCCTCATTCCACCACGGAAGTCAGTTTTTAGTTTGGGGGTACTTCAATAGCTTAGTATAGCTACAATGGTTGCAGCTATTACCCTCTTTATTACGTTGTTGCTGAAATTCTCTATGTCCTCACTCACACAGTGTTCATTCACAAATTCAGCACAATTACTTGTCAACCCGTCCCAGTTAGCTTTCTTAAAATTCCAGGTGGATAATCTTCCATTATCTTCAACCTTACCTTGCCCTTGAAAAGTAGAAAGTACAGTATAAGGAAATGATTTCTCCCCAGTCCTTCTTCCTTATATATATTTCCCAGATGCATTTTCTCACAATATCTGCCATTATAATTCCCACATCTAAGCAAGAAAACCTACCATCCGCTACAATTGGGGTGCCATCATTTAAACCACTAGATTATCAACACCTATGAACTTTTCTAGGCATGTTGTTCTTCCTTCCCACAGCTTCTTATGGCTGTTAAAGTCAACACAGATAAAAATGGTCTTTCAGTGTTCTTCACTATTTTTTGTAATTCTGAGCTTTCTAATTTCCCACATGAGTTACAGAGATTATAAATTCTTAAAGAAATATTTCTCTTTTGCATTGGAATTTCAACAGCATTATATTCAAGACATACGTCTTCATTCTCTACTTCTACATAGTTTAATGTTTCCCTTAGGAAAATACAAACACCTCTTCATCCACACAGTTTTTGGTCTTGCCTACAGGCAATATACCCTGGAATTTCAAAACCAAGATTTTCAACCAACCATGTTTCATGGATATATATATCTGGTTTAGTTCTCATTTCCAGTATATTTTCTTTTAGTTCTTGACCATGTGCTCTCAAACTGCGTGCATTCCAATAAAAGATTTTGGTTCCCATGTGTATCATATTTCTCCACTACCCTCATTCAAGATTGCTAGCATACAAGTATTTTTCCACTGCCCTTGCTATCATTTTTTCAGATTTTTTCTGTTTGATGTGCAATTTATAACTTCTGTCATAAATGCAATAACACTTTTTTTTACTACTAATGTATCACCTATTCCTTGTGCAGTGTTTCTCATATTTTTTTTTAATAGAAGGAGGCTGTAGCTGCAATTCCCCTTTTCCTGTGTTGCTTTTCTCTTCCATTTCCGCCTGAGGTTTTGAGAGTCTCCTAAGAGTTTCCGCATAAGGCAGGTTATTAATGATTTTTATCTTTTGTATGTCTTTAGCTTGTCTTGCCGCAATAAATTCTCTGTATGCTAGACTATGACTCCCACCACAGTTACAACACTTGATCTGGGTCCTTTCTATACAATTTTCATATGAGTGTTCACCCCCACATTTATCGCATCTCATTTTCCCTTTACAAACATGCTACATGCCCATACCACTGGCACTTAGAACACCTCAGAGGAGAGGGATATATCACTTGGTTCTAAATATCTGATACCCTAGTATTACTTTTTTAGATAAAGTCCTTACTTAAATGTAATCCGTACAGTTGCTGTACGGCTTGTTTCCTCCTCCTTTTACTAATCAGCCACTTACTAATACTGTATCTTCACCTATGCTTTGTGTTCTCTCAGCATTAGTCAACTCCAATGGTACCTCTGATATTGCCCCCTTTGTTTCAGGCAAATACTTTGGAAGCTGGCAACTGTCTTAACTTTTATTGAAGTTTTACTTTTTAGCAGTTTCTCAGTCTGCTCCTTGTTTTTACACTCAACTATAAAGAGCCCAATCTTGCAACTTCCTGGCTCTTACTATATCTCCTATGATTTTTTTTTAAATCCAGTCAGTTACTTTCACAGGATTAATGCCACCTAATTTTTAAGGGGGAAGTGGGAGAGGAGGGGCTTGGGATCTCACAATTATAACATTCTAATATATTTCCTTCCTCAGCTTTGCTTTTTTTACTGATATCATCTGATTACACCTCTACTTTTTTATTCTCCCCTCTCCCTTGCATCCATTCCCTATCTCTAATAGACTTTGCTTTAGTTTCCAGGGTGACTTCATTTGGGGTCAGAAAATCCTCCATTTCTCCCCCGAAAAAAAACAATGCTTTTTTCTCTACTGCTGCTCCTGCCTGCCTCTGCCCTCTGACAGGTCTTTATAGCCCCAGGTGTAGCCCTGCCCCCTTTAATTGGCTCAGGTGGACACACTTGCTCTGGACTTTGTCTACTCAAAGGGACTAGCTACCTGTGATAATAGGGAAGGAAAACAGTCTAGTGCACAGGCACTGTCCTGAGACTCCTGGAAAAGGCTTCCTGTGTGATCTTGGGCAAGTCATTTAATCTCTCTCCGTCTCAGATCCTCACCTGTAAACTGGGAATAACATTTCCCTACTTCAGAGGGGCGTTGTGAGGATAAAATCCATTAAAGATTGGGAAGCACTCTCAGACTATAGTAACAAGGGACATATAAGTACCTAAGACAGATCAACTAGATTTCAAATCGTGATATTACTCTGACATATTTTCCATGAAAACATAATGGTTGGTATTGATATCTCTCTGTTTTTGGTTCTTCCAGTAGGGTCTTGTATTAGACATTTAATTATTTTGCCAGAGATCAGCGTCAAGCTGAGTTACAATTACTCTTTTAAAATACTGGCACGATACTGACTTTTTCCAATCTTCTGAAACTTCCCCAGTTCTCCCAGCTTTATTAAAGATTAACATTACCAGTCAAGAGAGCTTCTTAGCCAAATCTTTTAAATCTCTCATAAGAACATAAGAATGGCCATATTGGGTCAGACCAAAGGTCCCTCTAGCCCAGTATCCTGTCGTCCGACAGTGGCCAATACCAGGTGTCCCAGAGGGAATGAACTGAACAGGTAATCATCAAGTGATCCATCCCCTGTTGCCATTCCCAGCTCTCTGGTTAGATTTCCAAACCTTTTCCACTTCTATTTAGGCACTGGCAACAAGAGGGTTAATGAGAATCTGTGGGCCCAATCGGCCACACTCCACTACACCTGCAGCAAATGTTAGGCATCAAGAGGGGAATTAAAAGGAGGTCTAGCCCAGCCCAGGAAGGAGAGCAGAGCTTTGCTGCTCCTGATGTGACTGAAGATTAGCTGCAGCCCACAAACTGAGCTGAATTACCAGCTGGATGAGACCAGAGACTGAGCTGGCTCACCAGCTGGATACGCCCCTGCTAGGAGGGATGACCAGATTCTGGGGGCTTTAGCTAAAATATGGGACAGGGAGAAGGCAAGCTCTGAATAGAAGGGTGGGTTCCACCAAGAATTCATTGGATGACCCCGCTGTCAGCTTTTTTGTGTTAATTTGTGTGTGGAGTGGGTGAGGTTGTTCCTCATTTCCTTTCAGACAATAGCACCCCACAAGACATAGCACAGAAGTGTTCCTTGGCCAGAGGGCCAAAGCACCACTACCTTGGACCTCAGAGAGACCACGGCTGGGAGAGTTGTGCCCTAATGGCCACAAGGAGATGCCACAGATGGAACCTGGTCACAAATTTGGTCGTGAATGTGGGCATAGATCTAGCCCCCCTGCTGAAGGGAGCAGGTCAGAACTTTACACACACACACACAGAGGAAGGAGCACCATGGCAGCACAGACATGGAGGAACTGCTGAAATGGATGGTGGAGCAGAACACCCAACAGCAGCTCCTACAGCTGATGGCCACCAGCAACTGATCTGAAATTTAGCTGCTCAACAGCAACAACAGTTGGTGCAACAGGTCATGACCCTACTGTAACCTCCCACAACAGCTGTGTCCTTCACTATGGCACAAGTCCAGCAATGCCTACTGGGACAGTCAGACTCTCAGAGATGGAGCCTAGAGATGATCCAGACCCCTTTCTTGAAACTTTTGAACAGATGGCAGCTGCAGTAACATCCAGGGATAGGCTCCCTGGAGCTCAGGGGTCACCTCTAGGGGACTGAAAACTTGCCTAGGGTGGCTGATGTCCCAAACAGCCCCTTGCCTGGAAAATCATGGTGGTCAAGCCTACCTCAGAGCAGGAGCTGCCGCAGCCCAGGCTGGTTCTAGGATTCTCGAGCTATGATCTAATAAGGGCAACCCCTGGCAGCTGGAATGGAGATGGCATACACAGAAGGGTCTATCTAGGGACAGGTCCCAATACCAGCCACCAGGCTCATAATGTCTGTGTTTCCTGTGGCCAATCTGGGCACAGGTATGGGGACCATCCATTCATGGAATCTGGTTATGGGCAAATCTGGACTGCAGAGGCCTGAACACACCAACCAAGGCCACTTAAGTTGACTATTCCTGTTAAAGTAAACAGCATAGAAGTGATGGCCCACTAGACTCAAGGTGTGGCCAAATCCTTGTAAGGGACTCTTTAGTACTGACTCCAGGAGCTCCCTGGGACATTATCTAAATACAAAGGGTGTTAGGGAACCAGCTTTACATCACACTAGATTAACACACATACTAGAGGAGATGTTCATATTATAAAAGTCTCTCTGAATTGCCATCTACCATTCCCAACTGGTGGGTTGGTAGAGTGCTTCAAAACACATTAAAGAAGCTTGTTTCCACAGACCCCCATGACTGTGACCAGTTACTGCTCCCCCCTCCTGTTTATGGTATGTGAGGTGCTGCAGTCTTCTATGGACTTTTCCCCCACTTGAATTGCTGTATGGGAGGCAGCCTTGGGGGATGCTGGATTTAGTATAGGAAATGTGGGAGGAGCAACCTCCCTGGGCTGAACACATTTAATAATTTTATTAAGATGTTAAAATAAAAAAAATGGTACAGAGTTTAAGCGTAGAAGTTTCTGGTTATCAGAGAATAAGGTACAGATCATCAAGCGGTGCAAAGTTCAGTTTAGGATCAAATGCACAGTCGTTCTCACCCACTGCAAGAAGCTAACAACCTTAGGCACCTTTGCAAGGGAAAAATCATCTGAATGCCCAGAGTGCTCAAGAGACTGCCTACAACAAAAGGGGCCCACCTGGGAGTGTTCAAACCCAGGGATCAGGTGCCTGTTACTCCCTAGTTTGGAATCAAAACTCTTGGCCCATTGGCTGGGCCCTTCCAAAATAATTCACTAAGTAGGGCCGGTAAATTATGAAATTAGCCTGACAAAAGAAAAAACAAGTTTATCATGTCAATCTTTTAAGGCCACAGAAAGCCCAGGAGGGCCTATCTATAGCTCTCTAACCTCTGGAACCAGAGTTAGGACACAGCTATCCAGCATCTTAGGCTCCAGAGCAGTCTGTATTGGAGACAATCTCACACCGCACAACAGAAACTCAACAACTGATAGCCACATTCTCTATTTTCTCTACCTGGCCAGGATGAACCCACCTCACCTCCCCCCACATACAAATTGAGCCTGGACACTGTGCCAGAGAGACCCTGTAGCATCTTCCACAGAAGATGGGAGAAATTATGAAGCAAGAACACCAATCTATGCTGGACCCTGAGGTGTTTGAAGAATCCCACAGCAACTAGAAGAGTCCAGTTGTGTTGGTCCCTAAGCCGGATGGGACCACCTGATTTTTCACTCACTTTGTAAAAGTCAACCAATGCTGTCTCAAAGTTTGACCCAAACCTCATGCCTTGTGGATCAACTGGATGAGGCAAATCCCACTCAGACTGGAGCAGCAGTTCTCAAACTATGGGGCGGGCCTCCCAAGGGAGGCACAGAAATCTGTCATGGGAGACGTGAGCTGGGTGCTTTTGGGGGTTGGGAGAAGAAGAGCTGTGGCTGTCAGCCCTGGGTGGTGGGGCTCGGGCCGAACGGCCATCCACACCTGGGAGGCGAGGATAAAGGGGACAGCCAGAGCCCCGCCATTCAGGCTCAGGCTCTCCCCCTGCACCCTCCCCATCCTCACTGGAAGGGAGTCCAGGCTCAGGCTCTCCTTCCCCTCTGCTCCCCGCCACCCTCACCTGGAGATGGCGGGGCTCCAGCTGTCGGCAGCAGTGCAGAAGTAGGGGTGGTAATGGGGCACTAAGTCTGCTGTGAAAAGTGATACTGAGGAATATCATTTTTCACATGCCACCCTTACTTCTGAGCTACTGCTGATGTAGCTGTGCCTTTAGAGCTGGGTGCCTGGCAAGCACCTGCTGCTCTGCTTTCTGTCGTCAGAGCTGAGTGGTGGTATATGTATTGCGGCGGGGAGGGCGCTAAACAACTACAGACACAAAGAAGGGAGGCCGGATCAAATAAGTGAGAACCACTGCTCTGGAGTCCCCCCCACAAACCAAAAATAAAAATAAAAAATAAAAATAAAAAACATCAGCCTTTGACACCCCTATGGCCTACATAAGTTCTAGAGCATACTGTTTGGCCTATATGGGGCTCCAGCAACACTGCAACAGCGAATGGACCAGGTCCTCTAGCCCCTCAGCAGTTATGTGAGGCCTCTCTCACCAATCTCCTCAAGAACAGCAGCCCAAGAAAGATCCATTGGATGGAAGCTACGGAGGCCATTCAGACACTAAAGGCTCACCTCCATAGGGGACCCATTTTATACAACCTGGACTCCACCAAGGAATTCCTCATACAAACTGATGCCTCTGAAGCTGTGTTGGGAGCTGTCTTCACCCAGGTGGTCAATGGCAGAGAACATCCTGTCCTCTAAGTTGCAAACTGTTCCCAAGAGAGAAGGCCTATTCCATTATAGAAAAAGAGGGCTTAGCAGTGAAAGGGGTCATGAAGGCAGCCTTGGGGGATGGTATTACCTTCTCAACAATAAATCCACTCTGGTCACAGATCACACACTTCTATGATGGCTCCATGCCATGATGGACAACCCCAAGTCATGAGGTGGTACCTGTCCGTCCCTCCAGCCCTTCTTGTTCAGTGTCCAACATAGAGCTGGGAGCACTCCCTAAAATGCAGACTTTTCTCTCAAAATTGAGGTGAGCTGGTGGGGGAAGACTAGTGTCCCAACTAAGCACCTGACAGAGAGAATGTGTGATGGGTCAGATAAGCCCCACCACTAGCAACAAGCGGGGTAATGAGAGCCTGGGGAGCCAATTGGCCCTGCCCTGCTACACCTATTGCAAATATCAGGCATAGAGAGGGGAGTTTAAAAGGAAATCTAGCCCAGTTCAGGGATGCCCAGGAAGAAGTGCAGAGGTCTCCTGCTCCTGTTCTGAGACACACCTGCTTGCAGCTCAAAGACTGGGAAGGCTTACAGATTGGAGGAGCCCCTGCTATAAGGGATGACCAGATTCTGGCGACTTCAGCTGAAGCATATACTGTGTGAAGACAAGCCCTGAATAGGTGGTGGCAGATGACAGAACCAGGAGCAATGGTCTCAAGTTGCAGTCTAGGCTGGATATTAGGAAACACTATTTCACTAGGAGGGTGGTGAAGCACTGGAATGGGTTACCTAGGGAAGTGGTGAGTTTTGCTCTGATGGTCCATATGGGGGCATTACAGAGGCAACTCAGTCACCTAAATGAAGTGGCCAGATTTTCAGAAGAACTCAACAACTTCCATTGTTCTCATTAAGTTTAGGAGGATTCAGGGAGAATAATGGGAGCTTCTGGGTGCTGAACAATTTCAAAAATCTAGCCCAGTTGGGAGCTGGCTCTGTGGCTGCAAGTCACTGTTTAATTTTAACAGATGCTGTTTAACATCCTCCTTAATTACTGTTGGAATAGAAAGTATTTCATTGTTATAGGATATCAATCATCCAGCTTTGCTCCAAATACAGAGTAGAAATATATAAAACTCTTCTGCATTATTGACAACTGTAACACCAAATGTAGATACAGATCTAGACCAGGGGTAATCAATTATTTTTTGTCAAGGTCCAGATGGCAGAGAAAAATGCAAAAATAATGATAAGTAAATAAGATTTTGCGGTCCATTCTAAAGCATCTGGCGATCCGGATTTGGCCTGCAGTCCATCTATTGACTACACCGATCTAGACCAATGTTCGGATTCTTTTTGTTCCTGATATATATTTAAAATACCTTTTTTAATCATAGAATATCAGGGTTGGAAGGGACCTCAGGAGGTCATCTAGTCCAACCCCCTGCTCAAAGCAGGACTGATCCCCGACTAAATCATCCCAGCCAGGGCTTTGTCAAGCCTAACCTTAAAAACCTCTAAGGAAGGAGATTCTACCACCTCCCTAGGTAACGCATTCCAGTGTTTCACCACCCTCCTAGTGAAAAAGTTTTTCCTAATATCCAACCTAAACCTCTGTAACCCTTCTGCTCGTCAGAGTTGGCAGCAACAAGGGCCGGGTTCAATATCTAGGGGATCCATTCCAATAACACAATGCAAACCGGCTTGAGCCCCCACCCAGTGACCTGGGACAAATATATACCACCCCCGCTGGGCGCCTCCAAGAGGCAATACTTCCCCTCTCGCAAGCACATAGTCTGAGTGTAGCAAAAGCCTTTTAATAACAGAGAGAAACAATGTGGCATTATGTTGGGGAAACACCACCAACAGGATTCATAACACAACCCATGAGCAAAAAAAACCCACCCCAAGCAAATTGGGGCATGCCCTTTTCCCCTTGGTTCTTGAGTCCAGCAACCCCAAATCACCCAAAGTCCCAAAAGTCCAATGCCCCAAAAAGTCTCTGTCCCTGGTCAGGGCAGCCCCAGAGTTCGAAAGTTTATCTGCGGAGCTTTACCTCCCAACCTGGGTGGAAATGGGACGGGGGTAAGAGGCACCTTACATGATCTGAAGCTGACCGCCCCATAGCTCCATAGCGGCGCTCCGCTCTGCCAGCCGCCCCACGAACTCCTTTGCTCAGCTCCACTCCGCCAGCCGCCCCACGAACTCCTTCGCTCAGCCGCGAAGTCCAATGCCCCAAAAAGTCTCTGTCCCTGGTCAGGGCAGTCCCAGAGTTCGAAAGTTTATCTGCGGAGCTTTACCTCCCAACCTGGGTGGAAATGGGACGGGGGTAAGAGGCACCTTACATGATCTGAAGCTGACCGCCCCATAGCTCCATAGCGGCGCTCCGCTCTGCCAGCCGCCCCACGAACTCCTTTGCTCAGTTCCGCTCCGCCAGCCGCCCCACGAACTCCTTCGCTCAGCCGCGCTCCGCTCCGCCAGTCGCCCCACGAACTCCTTCGCTCAGCTGCGCTCCGCTCCGCCAGTCGCCCCACGAACTCCTTCGCTCAGCTGCGCTCCGCTCCGCCAGTCGCCCCACGAACTCCTTCGCTCAGCTGCGCTCCGCTCCGCTCCGCCAGCCGCCCCACGAACTCCTTCGCTCAGCTGCGCTCCGCCAGCCGCCCCACGAACTCCTTCGCTCAGCTGCGCTCCGCCAGCCGCCCCACGAACTCCTTCGCTCAGCTCCACGGCCCACAAGCAGCAACTGCCATCCACAGACAGCTCCGCGTCAAACTGCTTCACCAGCCGTCCCGCAAACTGCTCCACAATATATCTTCAGGCTCCCCCACTACTTAACACAACACTCAGTGATTTCAGCTCTTAGGTAAATTCAGCTTGTAGTAGGGGAGCCCCAGTGCTGGTGTACTGTCAGCCCAAAGTGAGCTCAGCAGCCTATAACTAGACTTCTAATGAAATCAAAATTAGCTCTGATATTCCACAGTGGAGAGAGAAGGAAGTGCAATTAGCATGTAAGGCCCTCACCAAGGGGCCCATGCCACCAAGTATTAATACTTGTCCCCAGCCTCTCTCCCTTCACACAGTTTTGGAACCCATGACCCTTGCCTAGCGAGTGCTACTTAGTTGATGGTGAATCCCTCCATCATAACAAAAGGCCACGTACAGTTCCAAGCACAGTTCCCATAATCAGGGTAATAACAATTTATTCTTCCTGCCCCAATAACAGAGACACTGGGGATCCCACAGCAGCCAAAGTGACCATTTGGGCAGCTATGGTCTCATTCTAGGTGTGGTGGGTGTGCCTATGCAAATGAGATCGGCCCCTGAAGTTCTTTTCCACAACTTGCCACACCTCACCACCAGATGTCAGGGTGGAGCTCATCCTGACACTGCTTACACCTCCCCCACTGCAACTTGAGACCATTACTCCTTGTTCTGTCATCTGCTACCACTGAGAACAGTCTAGATCCATCCTCTTTGAAACCCCCTTTCAGGTAGTTGAAAGCAGCTATCAAATTCCCCCTCATTCTTCTCTTCCGCAGACTAAACAATCCCAGTTCCCTCAGCCTCTCCTCATAAGTCACGTGTTCCAGTCCCCTAATCATTTTTGTTGCCCTCCGCTGGACGCTTTCCAATTTTTCCACATTCTTCTTGTAGTGTGGGGCCCAAAACTGGACACAGTACTCCAGATGAGGCCTCACCAATGTTGAATAGAGGGGAACGATCATGTCCCTCGATCTGCTGGCAATGCCCCTATGTATACGTCCCAAAATGCCATTGGCCTTCTTGGCAACAAGGGCACACTGTTGACTCAGATCCAGCTTCTCGTCCACTGTAACCCCTAAGTCCTTTTCTGCAGAACTGTTGCCGAGCCATTCGGTCCCTAGTCTGTAGCGGTGCATGGGATTCTTCCATCCTAAGTGCAGGACTCTGCACTTGTCCTTGTTGAACCTCATCAGATTTCTTTTGGCCCAATCCTCTAATTTGAAAGGAGCTGATTGGGGGCGCTACCAGTGGGTGCTAAGCACTTATGGCCAGGGGAACGGTGTGAAACAACCTCTGCAGAGAGAGCGATAAAGTGCCTAGATGGGCACTATGTGAGGGACAAACCAGCTTGGTGCCAGGGAAGGACAATCATGTCTCCACAATCTACTGGCACCCTTTCAGCACCCCAGAAAGCAGGACCAAACGGTGCGCTGCCTGATTGTATTGATTTGGAGTTTTCAAAATGCCTTCCGTAAAGGCTCTCACAAGAAGCTTGTAAGGAAACTAAGGAGTGCTGGAGGGAGAGGGGAAGAATTCCTGCCTGGGATCAGAAACTGACCCAGGGTACGTCTACACAGCAGCAGGGAGGTGTAATTCCCAGCGTGGGCGGATGTACGTGTACTAGCTGTGCTTGAGGGAGCGCTTACAAATAGCAGTGTGGCCATAGTGGTGGACACCCGAGTACAAGCCCCCCATGCCCTGGGTAGTTCTCGTGTGGCTAGCATCCCACAGCCTTGCTGCTATTTTTAGGAACTAGTTCCAGCCGAGCTAGCGGGGGGTCTGTCTGCCCGCACTGGGAATTACCCCTACAGGTGATGTGCAGCCATATCCGAGAGAAACGAAAACAAAACGAGGAATAAATGGCCCGTTTTTAGGTAACAGCAGGTGGCTGTCCAGGGCAGTGTACCAGGGCTGTGCTGTTTAATACCTTCCCGAATGATCTAGGAGAGGAGGGGAGCAGTGGCAAGACTAAGGGACCTAAGGAAGCTGGGGGATGGCCAGTGGAATTCAGGCTTGGCTACTGCAAGGCAATGCACATTAGCTGCTCAGACACACGGCTGGGGCCTACACAATGCACAACCACTCGGAAAAGAGCTGGCCATCGCTGGGAGCAGCTTGAGGCTAGATGGGCCCCAGGTCTGTTCGGGCCATGCCTACATGCCTGGTGTGGCTGTGCAGAGCTGAGCGGTGGGGGGCAGTTAACGATGGATAGGCCACGAGAACTCCCTCACCCAGCCTGGGTACAGGCTGCTACCAGCACAGTTTTGCACCTCCCCAACCTTCCCATCGTGGCTCAGCTCTGCCAGGCAGGCAGGGGAATGGCGGGCACCCAGCAGGGATTCCCTACAACTCAGTAACCATCACTTTGCAATGCTCGCTCAGGGGCGCCAGGAGCGTGTCCTGCTCAGAGGAGCTTGCTTTGTCTCTCAGGGGTTGCTGGGCAGGCCCCTCGTCTTCCTCTTCCTCTCCCCCTTCCTCACTCAGATTAAAGACCAGCTTCAGCTTCTCAGGCTGTACAGAATTCAGGACGATCACGCCCAGCCCCAGCAGGAAGCACAGCAGCCCTGCAACGCAACATGGGGGGACTAGTTACAGGCTGCAGGTCTGTACCTTTCCTGCACTATACTACCTCTGTGCCACCAGAGGGCTTCCTGGGCTTGGCTGAGCCTCATGGCCAACTACATGGGCTTTGGCGCCACTCTGCTCTGATGGTGCAGTGCGAAGCAGTCCAGGACGTGGGACAGGGTGAGCAGAATGGACTATGGTATCCCAGGGGAGGCCTCCCTGTCTCATGTGAGGGGTCATAACATGACAGGACTCGCTGCTCGAAAAACTAAACCGCCTCTCTATGGAGAGAACTATTTACAGAGCTGCTGCAACAGCATCTAGCATTCCAGCCATATGCACACTGACTGACAGCCTCGTGCCTCTTCCCTTCCCTTCCCTCCTGCAACTTTGCTGCACCCTCCAAGTTCCATGCAGATTGCTACCGCTTTATATAATGCAATATCCTCCGTATTATCCATCTCGTTCCTTGTACACCTTAACATCTTGTTCGCTTTGCAGATTGCTGCTACTGTTGCACACTGAGCAGGACATCACTGAGTTGTCCACAGCGAGCCTTGCCCCTTTCCTCAGTAGTTACAGATAATTTAGAACCCACTAGTGAGTCTGAATAGTTAAAACTGCTGTTTCCAATGTGCATGACATTACATCCAACAGCACTCAATGCCATCTGCCATTATATGCCCCCCAATCACCTAGCTTGGTTAGCTCTTTCTAAAGTTCCTCACGCTCTTCTCCGATCTTGCTTATCCTCAATATTTTTGGGTCATCTGCCAATTTTACTACCTCGCTGCTCAGTTCTTTTTCCAGATCTTCAATAAATGTATCAAACCAGTCCTAGCTTTACTGCTCCACTGTTAGTGGAGTTGAATATGCCAACCCTTGTAGTCACTCGCTCACACTGTACTGGTGAACGCCTTCTTTGAAAAGATACTAACTATCTCCATGATGGGCATGAATTTCCACTGCTTTTCCTCTTGCACTGTATCCAGGGCTTAACTTGTGCCAGGGCTTGCCAGGGCTGGGATACCACCCAGTATCTCTAGGTTTGGCAATTCAGAGCCCCAACACCTATGGGCTTGGCAGCTCACAGCTCTGGCACCTCTGGGCTTGGCAGCTCACAGCTCTGGCACCTCTGGGCTTGGCACATCAGTTATGAAAGTAACAAAATTACTGGAGCTCCAGCACGCAACTGATGGAGCCCTGGCACCTCTTTCAGTACAAATTAAGCACTGCTGTTATCCCAGCATTGGGGAGGGATTCAGGTAAAGGGGATTACCCACCCCACGGAGAAGCAGAAATTTCCTGTGTGAATAGAAACCTCTAATTTGTCCGACTTGGCATTTAATCAAATCCAAGGCCCAAGGGGGCCCCTGAGCTGCAATGTTGCTCTGATCCATCTCTCCAGAATCACAGCCCAGGGCCCGCTCCTTTCTCACGGCTGATGTAATGCTGCACTTGGGGTCTGGAAAGAACTTTCTCAAAGGGCTGTTAGAGCCCTGGGCTGTTGCTAAAGTGAGCCAGAAGGATGCCCCGTACACAGTCTGCAAGGAGGCTGGACCGAACCGGATGGTGCACAGCAGGGAGTTCCTCGCGACAGAGAAGAAGAGCAGTGAGAAGATCAGCGGTGCTGCCGTGAGCAGGATCATGTAGCCTCCGTACAGCAGGACTGGCATGGAGAACAGCGTGTTGGAAATCAGCCAGGTGCAGAAGGCCAACCTGCGAGAGAGCAGCGGGGTTGAAAGGAGAGGCCATCCCTCGCTTTTACACTGACCTGCTTTGGGCAGCTCCCGAGACCTTCTCTCCGATCACGAGTGGGCAGCATCCTCGTCACCTGACCCTGCAATAGTCGTCCTTTGCACTGGTATAAAGGGCTACAGAGAGCCAGGCCCACAGATCCCACGGCATCTGCACTGAACTCAACCTCCTGCCTCACCCGAGGGGCACTTCGGGCTCAGTTCAGCCCCGGTGTAATGCTACTGAATTCCAGGGATGACTTTGTTAGAGGATCCCGGTTGGACACACTTGCCCTTGAAACCACCTTCTCCTCGGCAAGAGGGAGGACTGGACGTGGTGATAGTGTGCAGTGAGGATTGACCTGGGGGTGCAAGTGTGCAAGTGCAGGGGTCCCAGTGCTCACAGACTCTCCACTCCTCACCTAGGGGAACATCTCCCTCTGAGAGGCCCTGGAATCCATGAAACGTGTGCATGCAGAAGAATTTCCTAACTACCCATGCCAGACTGCATTATCAAGGGACACGCCTGCTCTGTGATGTCAGACCCGCCACAGCGGCCTTGCCAGGGGGTGCTCCAGATATTCAGAAACCCATCTTGGGAGATGACCTTGAATCAAATAGACCCCACCGTTCTAAAGCAAGACCCTACGGCAGTTTGGGCCAGGGAGTGACAAAGAACATGGTACCCCACTGACGCTGCAGAAGGGCTTTTGGAAGGCAGAATGCAACTACCTGAGGCAGAGTTTGGCTGGGATGGGGCCTAACATACCTAGTTCTGCATAAATGCCATGTGACCGTAACTGACCACGGGTGGCCAGGGCCTTGGCTGGGTCTCCTCCAGGATTCAGAGTGGTAGCCGTGTTAGTCTGTATCAGCAAAAACAACAAGGAGTACTTGTGGCACCTTAGAGACTAACACATTTATTTGGGCATAAGCTGTCATGGGCTAAAACCCACTTCATCACATACTTGGAGTGGAAAATACAGTAGGAAGATATATATAGCAGTACATGAAAAGACGGGAGTTGCCTTACCAAGTGGGGGGTTGAGACAATTCAATTAAAGTGGGCTATTACCAACAGGATGAAAAATCACTTTTGTAGTGTGTGACGAAGTTCCTCCTCTGCCTTGGTGGATCCTGCGCTTTTTGGCAGATTTGCTCACCTCAGAGGTTCACGGCAGCCCTCAGTTTGGCCACTTTTGCTAGTGGCTCAAACCTGCCGTTCAGTCAACTAACCTCAGCACTGGCCAGCATGGGGGAAATGGCAAAAAATCTCCAGTATCTGTTGTCCTACCTAGTGGGTCAGGGATAGGCCAGATCCCTTTCCAAATTAGACCTTCCCTTCTGGTGTTGCTCACAGACCAGGTCAACTCCTCCTATGTCCAATCAGGAGTTGGGGGGAACCCAGGCCTGCTCTCTACACCGAGTTCCAGCCCAGGGCCCTGTAGATAGCAGCTGTCTACATCTCCTGTATCAGCTGCATGACAGCTACAACTCCCTGAGCTACTTCCCCATGGCCTCCCCCCAGCACCTTCTTTATCCTCACCACAGGATGTTCCTCCTGAAGCCTGATCACACTTGTACTCCTCAGTCCTCCAGCAGCACACCTTCTCGCTCCTTGCACGCCCCCCACTAACTGATCAGAGGTCCTCTTAAAACCAGGTGTCCTGATTAGTCTGCCTGCCATAATTGATTCTAGTATTTCTTAATTGGCTCCAGGTGTCTTAATTAGCTTGCCAGTCTTAATTGGTTCTAGCAGGTTCCTGTTTGCTCTAGCGCAGCCCCTGCTCTGGTCACTCAGGGAACAGAAAACTATTCATCCAGTGGCCAGTATATTTGCCTTCTACCAGACTCCTGTAACACCTGCCCCTTTTGCGGCGTGAGGGAAACCCTGGCGCACGTCTATCTGAAGTGCGCCAGGTTGCAGCCCCTATTCCGGCTCCTCACCAATCTTTTGTTACGGTTTTGGTTGCACTTTTCTCCTCACCTTCTTATCTACGCACTCCCTGTCCGTGGCCCCACTAAGTCGCGGGACCTCCTGGTCAACCTCCTCCTGGCCCTGGCTAAAGCGGCCATCTATAAAACCAGGGTGAGGAGGTTGGCCGATGGAGTCTCCTGCGACTGCGGGGCCTATTTCCGATCCTCTGTCCGTTCACGCCTCCGAGCGGAGTTCCTTTGGGCGGCGTCCACTGACTCCCTTGACGCCTTTGAAGAGCGGTGGGCACTGTCCGGGGTTCTCTGCTCGGTGTCCCCGTCCGGTTCCCTTTGTTTGACCCTTTGACCGCACTCCCGTCCCTGTTTTTCATTAGTTGTCCCCCGTAATTAGTCGGCTCTCCAGGCCCTGTGGATCTCCCCCTTAGGCTGGGGGGGGCTCCTTTCGTAGTGGACGAGCTCCGCCCGCCCACCTCCTGGATCCCAATAGACCAGACTCCTGTAACACCTGCCCCTTTTGCGGCGTGAGGGAAACCCTGGCGCACGTCTATCTGGAGTGCGCCAGGTTGCAGCCCCTATTCCGGCTCCTCACCAATCTTTTGTTACGGTTTTGGTTGCACTTTTCTCCTCACCTTCTTATCTACGCACTCCCTGTCCGTGGCCCCACTAAGTCGCGGGACCTCCTGGTCAACCTCCTCCTGGCCCTGGCTAAAGCGGCCATCTATAAAACCAGGGTGAGGAGGTTGGCCGATGGAGTCTCCTGCGACTGCGGGGCCTATTTCCAATCCTCTGTCTGTTCATGCCTCCGGGCAGAGTTCCTCTGGGCGGCGTCCACTGACTCCCTTGACGCCTTTGAGGAGTGGTGGGCGCTGTCCGTGGTTCTCTGCTCGGTGTCCCCGTCCGGTTCCCTTCGTTTGACCCTTTGACCGCACTCCCATCCCTGTTTTTCATGAGTTGTCCCCTGTAATTAGTTGGCTCTCCAGGCCCTGTGGATCTCCCCCTTAGGCTGCGGGGGGATCCTTTCGTAGTGGACGAGCTCCGCCCGCCCACTTCCTGGATCCCAATAGACCAGACTCCTGTAACACCTGCCCCTTTTGCGGCGTGAGGGAAACCCTGGCGCACGTCTATCTGGAGTGCGCCAGGCTACAGCCCCTATTCCGGCTCCTCACCAATATTTTGTTACGGTTTTGATTGCACTTTTCTCCTCACCTTCTTATCTACGCACTCCCTGTCCGTGGCCCCACTAAGTCACGGGACCTCCTGGTCAACCTCCTCCTGGCCCTGGCTAAAGTGGCCATCTATAAAACCAGGATGAGGAGGTTGGCCGATGGAGTCTCCTGCGACTGCGGGGCCTATTTCCAATCCTCTGTCTGTTCACGCCTCCGGGCAGAGTTCCTCTGGGCGGCGTCCACTGACTCCCTTGACGCCTTTGAGGAGCGGTGGGCGCTGTCCGGGGTTCTCTGCTCGGTGTCCCCGTCCGGTTCCCTTCGTTTGACCCTTTGACCGCACTCCCGTCCCTGTTTTTCATGAGTTGTCCCCCGTGATCATTTGGCTCTCCAGGCCCTGTGGATCTCCCCCTTAGGCTGCGGGGGGATCCCTTCGTAGTGGACGAGCTCCACCCGCCCACTTCCTGGATCCCAATAGGACCAGACTCCTGTAACACCTGCCCCTTTTGCGGCGTGAGGGAAACCCTGGCGCACGTCTATCTGGAGTGCGCCAGGCTACAGCCCCTATTCCGGCTCCTCACCAATATTTTGTTAAGGTTTTGGTTGCACTTTTCTCCTCACCTTCTTATCTACGCACTCCCTGTCTGTGACCCCACTAAGTCACGGGACCTCCTGGTCAACCTCCTCCTGGCCCTGGCTAAAGTGGCCATCTATAAAACCAGGATGAGGAGGTTGGCCGATGGAGTCTCCAGCGGCTGCGGGGCCTATTTCCGATCCTCTGTCCATTCACGCCTCCGGGCAGAGTTCCTCTGGGCAACATCCACTGACTCCCTTGACGCCTTTGAGGAGCGGTGGGCGCTGTCCGGGATTCTCTGCTCGGTGTCCCCGTCCGGTTCCCTTCGTTTGACCCTTTGACCGCACTCCCGTCCCTGTTTTTCATTAGTTGTCCCCCGTAATTATTTGGCTTCCCAGGTCCTGTGGATCCCCCCCTTAGGCTGGGGGGGGATCCTTTAGTAGTGGACGAGCTCCACCCGCCCGCTTCCTGGATCCCAATAGGACCAGACTCCTGTACCCCTCTGGGCTGAGTCTGTCACAAGTGGTAATCAGGGTGGTTCATTTCAAACAGTTAACAAGAACGTATGAGCAACAGTAGGGGCAAATTAGCTTGGGGAAATTAGTTTTCTTTAGTTCTTGTAGTGACCCATCCACTCCCAGTCTTTATTCAGGCCTAATTTGATGGTGTCCAGTTTGCAAATTAACTCCAGTTCTGAAGTTTCTCATTGGAGTCTGTTTTTGGACACCATCTGTTACTCTCACCTTCTTGTTAAGTGTTCGAAATAAGCCACCCTGATTACCACTACAAAAGTGATTTTTCATCCTGTTGATAATAGCCCACTTTAATTGAATTGTCTCGATCCTCCACTTGGTAAGGCAACTCCCATCATTTCATGTACTGCTTTATATATCTTCTTACTGTATTTTCCACTCCATGCATCTGATGAAGTGGGTTTTAGCCCATGAAAGCTTATGCCCAAATAAATTTGTTAAGTCTATAAGGTGCCACAAGTAATCCTCGTTGTTTCTCCTCCAGAAGTGGCACCTCCACCTATCTCCTACATGATGCACTGAATCATCACTGACTGAGAAGGAAGAGTACCAGCTACAGAACCACCAATTTCTGGAGCATCTAGGATGGGTTCTTGTCACCCAAGTACTGGCCTTGCTTAGCTTCTGGCATGGCAGCAGATCATGAGCCCAGCTAAGTAAACCTTAGCTCAGTGTTAAGAGCACCTGGATAACTCTGCAGAAAGCTCATCAACAATCTGTCAGATGCTATTCAAGCCTTGGACAAAAAGAAAAGGAGTACTTGTGACACCTTAGAGACTAACCAATTTATTTGAGCATGAGCTTTCGTGAGCTACAGCTCACTTCATCGGATGCATACCGATTCATACGGTGTGCTGCAGGAACCGGAGCCTGGCCTTGCTTTGCTTATTCCTGGCAGTGTTCTGGAAGTCGGGCTGTCAATACAAGTCACGGAGTCCAGTTCCTAGCTGCTATTCATTTAAATGGCAAGAACCTGAGCCAAGCAAAAAAAAAAAAAAAAAAATCCCAAACAAATTCCAGGGGAGGCAAAGAGGTTGCCCTGGCAGGACCAGGCCTTGGAATGTTATTCTTTGTGTGTTGTCCACGAAGACATCATCACTCACAGCCCTCATAAAAACCTGTGTCAGACACAAAAATAACAGGAAAATTCCAATTCTTCTTCCCTTTTCTAAGTGAAGAAACAGAGCAGACAGCAGTGGAGGAAGAATGGGCCAGTGGCAAAGGCACCAGCAGAGGAGTGAGGGTTCAGTGCCTGGCACTGCACAGATCCTGCCCTAGCTCTCCCCTGGGACCCTGAGCAAGTCTCTGTGGCTGAGGCTGTAAAGCTGGGATACAGCCCTCACTCACAGGGGTGTCGGGAAGAAAGGTGCATTCCAGACTGTGAGGTGTTCAGTGCGCCAGATACATACCTTGCTCCAGTTTTCAAAGCAACCCAAGGGAGTTAGGTACCCCGATCCCTTTGAATTTGGACACCTGACTCAGGTTCCATGAAAAGTCCACCCTGAAATAGGATTTCCCTGACATTGGGTCTGAACACACGCACGCTCTCTCTGAAGCATAATCCGCGCACCCACAGGGCTGTGAAGTTATGAACCAGGAGTAATGGGTCAGGTCCGGGGGGCGACCAGGGCTGGGAAAAGGGTCCCAGGGCCGGCCACGCACAAACACCACCCCTCCCCTTTAGGGGGCCAGAGTTAACCCCTGGAACAAGCCCCACACTTCACAACAGCACAAGACTTTTATCAAACCCAGGCACAGCCAGGAGCAGACCCACGCCTGGAACTCGAGCTGGGGTTACACAGACTCCCCTCCCATTCCCCACCTGGCTAGACACACAGACTCTGTGCCCCATGCCAATGCAATCCCCTCCCCGCTGTGGGCCGGACCCACCTCTCCATGCACTCTGCTCTGGTGCTGGCATGTGAGGGGAGCCCAGGCTGGTGGGGTGAGTATGTGGCCTCACCTCCTGTCAGCTCCAGGCTGAGCATTTCTAACAGTCCCCTTTTGCCAGCAGCTGGCTCTCACTCCTGCTCCTTCCCTTGTCTCTTCTCTTCCAATCTCCCTGGGCTGGGCTTTTCCCACACCACTTATTCACTCAAACCCTCCCAAAGTTAATGAGGGGTGTTTGACTGGCACCCATCCCCCAGGCAATCAGGTTTGTGCACAATAGTCGGGCAGGGGAGGGGTGAGCTCTCTCCCCAGCTCCATAAATTGGATGCAATGGAACAAAGCAACTTCAGAGATCTCTGGGAGCCTGCAATCCTCTTGTATTAGTGCATCTTTACATACCCTATTGGACAAAGCACAGGACAATGTAGTTCAGGGAATCTGGTCTTGGCCAGTTATTGTGTGCGCACGGATGGGGGACACAGACTTGCCCTGTGTGAATGCACTGAGTCTATGACCACGCTATGTTTTAAATAATCCTTTCATTGTAATTCTCCATATATTTCTGTTGCTATCCAGGAGCAGAGGGGCAGATCCTCCCCTGGCATAAATTAGCTTTGACTTTAGTGAAGTTACAACAGTCTACACAAGCTGGGGGACTGGCCTTGCATCTGGTTGTGGCTCACGTACCATGTTTGCAGTCACGAGCTTTTTAAGCAAAGAGCATGTCACCTATTCACGGTTCAGATTCTGCAGAGGCCTCTCTTTCATCACAGCAGCCTGCGTTGTTTTTGGTCAGTTATGGGTAATAGTACACTTATAGATCATTTCGTGTATGCCTTTGGAAAGAGACAAATGACAGCTCCAAAGCATTTCACAGGTAATAAAATCACCGAGTCAGTTCAGCTATCGTGGAAAGAGGCAAGCAGCCAAGGTAGGGAAGAGTGGGACACTTGCATGATGATGCTGAACTGCCCAAGCAGAGTCCCGTGCTCGGTCCGCTGGCCCTTTATCCACTCAATTACCTCGAGGCCTGTGCTTGACTTCAATGGAACAAAATGGAAGCATGTGTTTAAGTGCCGTCCTGAACAGGAATGGACTTAAACAAGTACTTAATTGCTTTCCACAATGCCCTTGATTTTGCATTAATTCCAGTAGGGCTACTCCAGCATAGTGCTCTTTAGCCTGAATAAAGATGACAAAATCAGCTGCCATGCATGTGCCAGGAATCTCCCTATGGCTGCTTGGCCCTCTTCCAATTTCGCCCCTGGGATCTCCAAGGCAGGTGATGCTGTGGGTCAGATAGAGCCTATCTTACGCAGGGCGAATTGCATCCGCGCCATAGTGAAGCTAGCCGAAAGGCCGAGTGCCTCTGGAGGGCCATGGGTGAGATGACTGCCATATTTCGTGTTTCAGAGTAACAGCCGTGTTAGTCTGTATTCGCAAAAAGAAAAGGAGTACTTGTGGCACCTTAGAGACTAACCAATTTATTTGAGCATGAGCTTTCGTGAGCTACAGCTCACTTCATCAGATGCATACCGTGGAAACTGCAGCAGACTTTAGATATACACAGAGAATATGAAACAATACCTCCTCCCACCCCACTGTCCTGCTGGTAATAGCTTATCTAAAGTAATCATCAGGTTAGGCCATTTCCAGCACAAATCCAGGTTTTCTCACCCTCCACCCCCCCACACAAATTCACTCTGCTGCTGGTTGTGTGGGGGGGTGGAGGGTGAGAAAACCTGGATTTGTGCTGGAAATGGCCTAACCTGATGATTACTTTAGATAAGCTATTACCAGCAGGACAGTGGGGTGGGAGGAGGTATTGTTTCATATTCTCTGTGTATATCTAAAGTCTGCTGCAGTTTCCACGGTATGCATCTGATGAAGTGAGCTGTAGCTCACGAAAGCTCATGCTCAAATAAATTGGTTAGTCTCTAAGGTGCCACAAGTACTCCTTTTCATATTTCGTATTGCAGCCTGCATGAGGCTTCAGCTGGGCCTGAGCAGTGCCAGCTCAGAAGCCCAGCCCTTTTCCCAGAGGGGAGCTCTCCGAGAAATGGATGACGAGGCCATCCTGCGGCTGCAGCCCAAGCTAATCGCAATGGCAGCTCAGGCACTAGCCCCAGGTGATTTCTGCCTCTGGCAGCGAGTGAGCTGCGTTGTCCAGGAGGAGACAGTGTGCAGGGTGTGCCATAGGGTGACGCAGGCGTTCCGTCAGCAGCAGAGCTGGGCCGACAATTCCAATGAAATTAGCTTCTCCTGTTTGTGAATTGCACTGGCTAATTGTACCAGTTTGTTCACCAGCCAACAGCTGTTCAGTTTGAGCAAACGTGGGTGGTTCCCCCAATCCGTACTGCCAGAGTGGGCTGGGGATTGGCCACCGAACTGGGGCTTAGGAGACCCGGGTTCTGGGCCTGCTGGGTGATCATGGGTGGATCATGCACTCTCTTTTAGTGCCATTCTCTGCCTCATCCATTTCTCTTATTTGCTCTTCAGGGCAGAGGCTGTCTGTCCGTGTGTCTGTACAGTGCACAGCACAGTGGGCTCTGGATCTCCGCTAGTGCAATATAAATGATAATAATAATTAGGCATTTCTTAGCCAAGAAATAGGCCAGGTCACCTAAGTCACATGATATTGTTTCCCCTCCCTTGCTGGATGACTTCGCCATCATAAAATACATCAGTGCCCATCCAGCATGGATTGCTATCTGTGAGCTCCCTGCCCGCATGAGCCTTACAGGTGTCACAGCCTCCTCAGCAGTAATTAGCAGCTAGGAAAACCACTTGGTTTCCCCCCCACAATCACCAGTCTCTGCAAAGTAGTGTGGGGCACCCCTGGGAAGCCCATGAGCCAGCTCAGCACAGGAACAGGACTGTTGCCTGGCCTGCTGCTCCAGCCTTGGGGAGAGCTTGGCTTTTACCCCGTACGGGGGCTGTGACAGAGCTGCCCAGTACAGATGCCACTCTAGGGGAGAGTGCTACAGCTACACAGCGGCCAAATCACTGCAATATCGCTGTAGACAGAGGGGCAGCAAACCCTGAGTCTCCTAAAGGAAAAGGTGGAGGCCACATTGCTTAAGTCACGTCCAGCGCTGGACAAAGCGCTGACAGACTGTCTCGGGATGACCCCAGGGTGCTGACCTTGGAGGGGATGGCCAAGGGGATCCACATAGATCTTTCCCAACCGCGCAGTCAGGGCTCCTCTGAAGCATGCAGGGCTTCCAGTGGTCCCAATAAAGTGTGCGTGGGGCGGGGTGTGTGTGTGTCTCTCAGCACCTGGGAGCAGCTGCTTTGGTGAGACAGTGCTTTAGGCCAGCCCCTTAGTCGCCCAGCTCAGTTTCAACACAACATTTTTTGCCAGGTCCGTGAGCCTTTGCGACTCCCTTCCGCTTGGAGCATTGGCTCTGGGTCAGGAGGGGGATTTATTCTCCGCGCGGTGCACACAGCCAGTAGAGGAGGGACCATGGTGAGCCGGCTTCGGGGTTTGCCAGTGGGGCGGGTGGAGGAGGCTTGGCATGCTGAGCTTGCTGCCTTGTAAAGCTTTAAGCCATGACTCACTGGGAACGGGTGCTTCTTCTGATAGAGCCTGGGAAGTGGCGAAGGGAAATAAAAGGCATTAGTAAATCTACTGTGAAACGAGAGACAAGAAATTTACTGTTCGTGGCTTGGAAAGCTCCCAGCTGGGCTTAACTATTAAATGCCACTGCAGTGCACCAGAGAGTAAGAGGTTAATAAAACTGACTAGGCCTGGAACATTGCAGACAGATGCTGGGCATGTTTCGCTCACACAGCTCTGTCCTTCAGCTGCCCCAGCTATACGAGTCCTGTGCTCCCCCCACAATTCTGCCAGTGCCCATCCTTCCTGGCCTTCCGCTCCCACACCAGGGTCTGTCACCAATCCAGGCACTCCCAGTGGTGGAGGCTGTCACCGTTCAGTAGGAAACTGCACCTCTGACCCCCTAGTGGCCACCTTGAGGTTGACCACTCAGGTCTCAGGCCTCTAGCCATCACCCTTCACAGGGTGGTGTCCCATGAGATTTAGGCTGCAGTTCGCTGCAATCCCCTTAGCAAGTCTGAGTTTAGCTCAGCATCTGCCTCCCTGTTCTCTCTGGGGCAAAGGCAGGATTAACCAGTGACCAGCCACCTTCACAGAGCAAAGTGGTATTTATTCAGAACAAAACCATTTCAGAGAAAACGGATCTTAAAACCAATAAACAAACAGCTTCTATGCAGGTCTAGTTTACCAGGTGTCCCTACCTTCTATGAGAAGACCTGGCAGGGTTCAAAGCACATCGGAGCTTCGCAGGGCTGGTCCCTCTGGTCCCAGTCTAATGATACTAAACTGCTGAAGATAGTTAAGACCAAAGCAGACTGTGAAGAACTTCAAAAGATCTCACAAAGTTAAGTGATTGGGCAACAAAATGGCAAATGAATTTTAATGTGGATAAATGTAAAGTAACACACATTGGAAAAAATATCCCAACTATACATACAATATGACGGGAGCTAGTTTAGCTACAACTATCAGGAGAAAGATCTTGGAGTCATCATGGATAGTTCTCTGAAGACATCCACACAGTGTGCAGCAGCAGTCAAAAAAGCAAATGGGATGTTAGGAATCAATCATTATATAAAATCATGAGTGGTTTGGAGAAAGTGAATAAGGAAAAGTGATTTAGTTGTTCCCATAATATAAGAACCAGGGGCCACCAAATGAAATTAATGTGTAGCAGGTTTAAAACAAATAAAAGGAAGTTCTTCACTCAGTGCACTGTCAACCTGTGGAACTCCTTGCCTGAGGAGGTTGTGAAGGCTAGGTCGATAACAGGGTTTAAAAGAGAACTGGATAAATTCATGGAGATTAAGTCCATTAATGGTTATTAGCCAGGATGGGTAAGGAACGGTGTCCCTAGCCTCTGTCTGTCAGAGGGTGGAGATGGATGGCAGAAGAGAGATCACTAGATCATTACCTGTTAGGTTCACTCCTTCTCGGGCATCTTGCATTAGCCACTGTCGGTAGACAGGATACTGGGCTGGATGGACCTTTGGTCTGACCCAGTATGGCCGTTCTTATGTTCTTATGTCAGTTTTTGGTTTGGCTCCCTATGCTAGGTTGGTCACTTTTTCCAGTTCTCTGTCTGCCTGGCCTCTTTAACCAGGTCAAACCAGTCTATGCTATTTACCCAGGGAATGAGGCTTCTCTAGCCTACTTACTGGCCTAGGGGTTTGCTTTAATAATTTCCAGGTGACAGTCTCTACGTAAAAGAATAAATGGACACAAATCAGACGTCAAGAATTATAACATTCAAAAACCAGTTGGAGAACACTTCAATCTCTTTGGTCACTCAATTACAGACCTAAAAGTTGCAATTCTTTAACAAAAAAACTTCAAAAACAGACTCCAACGAGAGACTGCTGAATTGGAATTAATGTGTAAACTGGATACAATTAACTTAGGATGGAATAGAGACTGGGAGTGGATGGGTCATTACACAAAGTAAAACTATTTCTCCATGTTTATTCCCCCCCACACATACACACTGTTCCTCAGACATTCTTGTCAACTGCTGGAAATGGCCCACCTTGATTATCACTACAAAAGGTTCCCCCCCACGACCCCCGCTCTCCTGCTGGTAATAGCTCACCTTAAGTGATCACTCTCGTTACAGTGTGTATGGTAACACCCATTGTTTCATGTTCTCTATGTATATAAATCTCCCCACTGTATTTTCCACTGAATGCATCCAATGAAGTGAGCTGTAGCTCACGAAAGCTTATGGTCAAATAAATTTGTTAGTCTCTAGGGTACCACAAGTCCTCCTTTTCTTTTTGCGAATACAGACTAACATGGCTGCTACTCTGAAACCAGGTGACTATAGTTTCTGCAGGAAACCCTGTAACTCCCCCATGGAGCCAGAACAGTCCCCAGCCCATACAGACACATGTGATGCTTATAGAGCTGATACAGTGATCTTTGAATATTATGTGTCTGTCATATTTATCACAAAGACAAATTAGCGCGAATGCCACTGTAGTTAGATGTTCAGGCCATAAATATCTAGTCTGGCCTCCCGTATCACATCCAATGGGCTGCCCCGTTGCCGGGCTTTAACAGCTTCTGAAATTCCTCACAATCCCTTCTAGACTTGACTCACTTCAATAATTTTGGTGCCTCTGCAGATTTTCCTGTATTTCACCCCCTTTCCCAAACCATTAATAAATATATTAATCAAACTGGTCCTTGTATGGGCTGTTGGGAAACCCAGCTATTCGCCTCCTTCCATGTTGATGATTGGCCATATTTTCCTGCTCATTGTTTTCTACCTCTCAATGAGTTTGTAATGCGTGATGGAATGGGTTCCTGAAAACCTGTGAGCAGACTGAAAGTTTGCCTATATTTTCAAAGCATTCCAAGCTCTGGGCTGTGTGTCTGTCACTAAAGCAAGCAGATGCTGTGAAAATTCACCCAGCTGGACCACAGGTGCCAGAGAGTCATAGATTCCCAGGCCAGATGGGACCACTGCGATCATCTAGTCCAGTCTCCTGCATAACACAGGCCAGAGACCTGCCCCCAAATAATCCCAAGAGCAGAGATTTTAGAAAAACAGCCAGCCTTGATTAAAAATGTTCAGTGATGGCGAATCCACCATGATCCTTGGTAAATTGTTCCAACAGTTAATTGCTTTCGCTATTAAAAATGCACACCTTATTTCCAGTCTGAATTGGCCAGTACGACGCGATGCAAAAAAGAAAACAGTTGTTGTTTTTGGCCTTGTTGCGTTATGGACAGTTGTTTCTGCTGGGGATTAATGGAGAAACTCACAGAACTTGCTCCTGTTCCCATTGAAGTCACTGGGAATTTTGTGACTGACTTTACTAGGAACAGGGTTGGGCCCACAGTAGAGAAAGGCTGGGTAATGGCAGCTGCAGATAGCAGCATCCCTGTTATTATCTTGACGACATAAAGTACTCATGCTTTCTCTGGCTGCAGGAGAGAAAGCTCTGAGTCAGCCTCATAAACCAGCTGTCATTCGGCACAGACTCCGCCCCAGCCCTCCTGTATGGGAACTGGAATTCAAATGTATGTCTACAAATAAAAGTCTGGTGCACTGTGGGTAGCTATCCCACAGTTCCCGCAGTCCCCACCACCCATTGGAATTCTGGGTTAAGCTCCCAGTGCATGATGGGGCAAAAACATTCTTGCGGGTGTTTCTGGGTGTGTGTCATCAGAAAGCTATGGCGGACAATTGTTTTGCGCCTTTTTGGTGTGCAGACGCCATACTGCTTTCAGCAGATGGTGCACCGCTGCTCTCCTCCTACTATGAATCCACCTCTCCAACTCAGCTCTGCTCGGCCATCATGAACCGAGCAGCACAGCTTCCGCCGCCAACTCTGCTCTCCCGCTATTGCCACACTTCCGAGCTTCTCCATGTTTTCTGTCCTGGGCTCCCACCTCCGTGAAAGCCACAGAAGACAACCATTTTCAGCCGTTGTTCGGCTACCATGAACCAAACAGCACAGCTTCCGCTGCCGCTCTGCTCTCCTACGTTTCGCGCCCTTTTTCCAGGATTACCTGTGCAGGTGCCATAGCCATGGAACCTGATCAGATCTCCGCGGCAGTTTTGACCATTGTAAATACCTCGTGCGTTATCCAGCAGTATGTGCAGTACCTGCAAAACCGGGTGAGGAAGTGACAACAGCGTGATTACTATACTGATGAGGACATGGACACAGACAGCACGGCGTGTGGCGATTGGGAGATCATGGTGCTGTTGGGCCAGGTTCATGCTGTAGAATGCCAATTCTGGGCCCGGGAAACAAGCACAGACTGGTGGGACCACATAGTGTTGCAGGTATGGGATGATTCCCAGTGGCTGAGAAACTTTCATATGCATAGGGCCACTTTCGTGGAACTTTGTGACTTGCTGTCCTCTGCCCTGAAGTGCAAAGACACCAAAATGAGAGCAGCCCTCACAGTTGAGAAGCAAGTGGCCATAGCCCTGTGGAAGCTTGCAATGCCCGACAGCTACCTGTCAGTCGGAAATCAGTTTGGAGTGGGGAAATCTACTGTGGGGGCTGCTGTGCTGCAAGTAGCCAACGTGATCATTGACGAGCTATCAACAGTAGTGACTTTGGGAAATGTGCAGACCATTGTGGATGGCTTTAATGCGCTGGGGTTCCCTAACTGCGGCAGGGCGATAGATGAACCGCATATCCCTATCTTGGCCCCGGAACACTGGGGCGGCCAGTACATAAACCGAAAAGGGTACTTTTCCATGGTGCTGCAAGCACTGGTGGATCACCAGGGATGTTTCACCGACATCAACGTAGGATGGCCGAGAAAGGTACATGACGCTCTCATCTTCAGGAACTCTGGACTATTTGAACAGCTGCAGGAAGGAACTTACTTCCCAGACCAGAAAATTACTGTTGGGGATGTTGAAATGCCTATAGTTATCCTCGGGGACCAGCCTACACTTTTAATGCCATGGATCATGAAGCCGTACACAGGCACCCTGGACAGTAGTAAGGAGCAGTTCAACTACAGGCTGAGCAAGTGCAGAATGGTGGTAGAATGTGCGTTTGGACGTTTGAAAGCACGCTGGCGCAGTTTACTGACTCGGTTAGATCTCAGCACAACCAATATTCCAATTGTAATTGCTGCTTCTTGTGTGCTCCACAATATCTGTGAGAATAAGAGGGAGACGTTTATGGCGGGGTGGGAGGTTGAGACAACTCACCTGGTGGCCAGTTTTGCACAGCCAGACAACAGGGTGATTAGAAGAGCGCAGCAGGACGTGCTGCACATCAGAGAAGCTTTGAAAGCCAGTTTCATGACTGGCCAGGGTATGATGTGAGAGTTGTGTTTGTTTCTCTTAAAGTTACCTGCCCCCTATTTATATATTAAAGGAAATAAAGTCACAATTGTTTAAAAACCATTCTTTATTATTTGTTGCGCAAAACATTGAGAGAAAACAGAAGCTAGACGGGGGAGGGGGGTATTGGGTTAGGGGAGTGGAGGAGGAGGGAAGGACAAGTCCAGAAACCAAATCAAAATTTAGGATATGCCAGCTTTCTGCTGCTTGTGCAATCCTCTGGGGTTGACTGTGTGGGTCCCCATAGCCTCCCCCCTTGTGTTCTTGGGGGTCTGGGTGAGGAGGCTATGGAACTTGGGGAGGAGGGAGGTTATTCAGGGGCTGCAGTGGCAGTCTGTGGTCTTGCTGCCTTTCCCGCATTAGATCCACCATACAGCGGAGCATGTCAGTTTTCTCCCCCACGAGGCTGACCATAGCATCCTGCGTGCTCTCATCGCGCACATCCCTCCTCTCTTCGTATTCATGTAATGCTTTACGCGACTCAGCAATTGTTTTCCTGCACGCATTCAACTGGGCCCTATCAGTGTGGGAGGACTGCATGAGCTTGGCAAATATGTCGTCCCGAGTTCATTTTTTCCACCTTCAAATCTGGACCAGCCTCTGGGATGGAGTAGATAGGGGCTGCATCGAAACATGTGTGCCTGCTGCAGGAGGAGAAAAGGGGAGGGTAGTATTTTAAAAGATACATTTTAGAGAACAAAGGGGACACTGTTTCTCAGTGAAACAGGCAATTCATAGTACACAGCACAAGTTCTTTCTGTACAAGGTCTCATTTCGCCTCTTATACTGAACTGCCTGCCACTTTGGTGTGAGTAAGCCATCACATGTGGCCAGGCAACAGAATTCAGCTTGCAGGCAGCCTGAGGGCTCTCTGGGATGATCGATTCACACAACACCCTCCCCCCCCACCCCCACCCCACAGGGCTCCAATGAGGCTCTGAGCAGGGATGAGCCCTTTAAACTAAATGCAAACAGCCCAGCATGGCTGGGTTTCCCTCGACCCCCCACCGCGTGGCTCCGATCAAGCTCTCACTCACCAGAAGTGCCTTCTCCAGGGTCATGGCCCGGGAGCACACTTTGGGAGTAGGGGGAGGCTATTGGCTCCAGCATTAAGAATAGTTCCTGGCTGGGGGGAAAGCAGATCCCCACTTGTCGCCTGTGCACTGTCCTCCTCCTCCTCTTCATCCTCCAAAAACTCATCCTTCTTGCTCCGTGCTACTCCCCCCTTGCAGGTGTCCACGGACAGTGGTGAGGTAGTGGTGTCATCACCCCCCATAATTGCATGCAGCTCACGGTAGAAGCGGCATGTATGGGGTTGTGACCCAGAGTGCCCGTTTGCCTCCCTGGCTTTTTGGTATGCTTGCCTGAGCTCCTTGATTTTTGAACAACACTGTTCTGTGTCCCTGGAGTAGCCTCTTTCTGTCATGGCCCTGGAAACTTTAGCATATGTTTTTGCATTCTTTTTTTTGGAACGTAGTTCTGCCATAACAGATTCATCTCCCCAGCGTGCAATGAGATCCAATACCTCCCGTTCAGACCATGCTGGAGCTCGTCTGCGAATCCGGGACTGCATGGTCTCTTGAGATGGTGGACTCTGCATGGTCGCCTGGGATGGTGGACTGTGCTGATGGTGACCAAACAGGAAATTCAAAAGTTCCCAGGGCTTTTACTGCCTACCTGGCTAGTGCATCAGAGTTCAGAGTGTTGTCCAGAGTGGTCACAAGGAAGCATTCTGGGATAGCTCCCGGAGGCCAATATTGTCGAATTGTGTCCACAGTACCTGTAACCCGGAACTGCGATCTCGATTTTAGCGCTACTTCACTTGCCGAGGTGGAGTACAGAAATCGGAGTAAAGAGCCCTTTAAATCGAAAAAACTGGTTTCGTCGTGTGGATGGAGCCAGTTCTATTTCGAGATAACTCAGCTAATTCCAAAATAACCACGTACTGTAGACCAGGCCTTAGGACTTATGGGAGGTAGGACCATGATGCAACACTGGGCAGGCCAGCACTCTTCCCACGTGTGAGTACACACACACACAGGTGCTAGAGGAGAGCCTCCTCCTCAGCGGCCAGGGCTCAATTCACATCCCTTGACTTGCCGTAAGAGCAGGACAGACACGCCAGCTTGGAGATGCTCCTGAAGCTGGTCTGTCCTCTCTGGCATGTCAACTGCTCCCTGGCCATCATCTCACCACAGGAGCTTCTCCATCTCCATCTTCCTTTGTGGAAGATGCCAGAGTTGGTTCACTCTCTGCTCTGACCCAGTGACCCCAGCCGCTCCCCTCTAGCGAACAGAGCTACCAAAACCCTCTGGGCCTTAGGAAACAGCAGGAAACAATTCACATTGCAGGGACACCGAGAGATCAGAGGCTTGATTTCTCTTCCCTTTGGATTCCCCAATCCTCCAAAATCTTGCAGAAGAGAGGAGAGGGAGAGACGAGCAAGGACAAATAGCATCTGCCTTTCCCCTCTTCCCAAGGTGCGGGAGATTGGCGTGTTCAGCTGCACTACCCCCCCAGTGGCAAAGATCAAGAGCATGGCACAAACCTGTCTGTGGATCAAGAAACAGGACTAGGCCCATTTCTCCCACCACTACGCAGGACATTAAGAGAGAAGGCAAAAGGACCCAGATATGAAGCCAGTCTGTCCATCTGCATCTCCCGCATTGATGCACAGGGAAGCACAGGCCCTGAGGTGCCCTACCTGTGCAGGGCTGATCAGCTGCAGCATGGTGAAGCTACCTCTATCAGTGTGTGGGAGAAATGCCCAGCTACCACCAGGGTAAGTACCACAGCCAGCCAGCGGGTGAATATATAAGCTGCTTCCTGCAGCAAACGGGGAGGATGGGGCCAAGCAGATGGGCCAGCGTTGTGCAGAGCCACTCTGTCTGCAGGGCACTTTGCCAGGGGCCAGAGGTTCTGTGCAGTGGCATCTCCGCAAATATTTGTGCTTAGTTTTATGAGAACAAAGAATATTTTCCTGCTGCTTAAAACTGGGTGTTTTGCTGCCCAAGTCTGCTTCCTCCGCAGACACAGGCCACTTCCCACTGGGCAAGCTAACAGAACTCCCCCGTCCACGTGGCAAAGGGCCAGGCCAGCCCAACGGGTGCTTGTTAGCAAGTGCTCCTGCCAGCCCCTTGTTTCCACCTGTAAAACTTACTGCCACCAGCGCCAGGCGTCCAGCAGTCCTGAGTCAGGCCCCAAACACAGGAGCTTGGCTTAACAAGCAGGAGGTTTTAAAAGGTAAATAACCATTGGGCTCTTTGCCTTCTGGGTGGTGAGCCTTTAGGCTACAGCTGAGACACGTGTTCCAGTTTTTCTCTGCACCAGCGAGGACTGGAAATGTACCACTTTGTAACACACGCCGAGCTGGTCGTGCGGTCACTGGGCGGCAGGAGCTGCGGAATTTAGAAAAACCACTACCGCGAGATGCGCTACAATCACTAGCGTTGCGAGCCTAGACCATGCAGAGCCCCGGCTGTGAGCTGAAGGGCTGTGCGCCATGGGACTCTTCCCAGACTTGCCTGGCCCCATCTCCTCCCAGGACAGCGGAAAAGAGAACAACCGAGACCCCAGTGTAAGGCTGCAAGCTGAGGTCAGCGCCTTTGGGTACACTGCATGGAGGTGAGTTTTGTTTGTCTTGAATGTTCTGCGCACCCCTTTCTTTTACCAAGTGCCCCCCCTGGACATCTCAGCTGTCTGGACCCATCTCAGTCAGAGGCCTGGGAGCTGGTTGCTGTAAGGGAGTGTTTGCGTTCCAGCAGCACATGGCTGTACTTACCTTTAAACCATGTGAGGCTGGGGTGCCCTGGGGATGGTATTCAGCCAGGGGCAGAATGGGGCTATGGAGGCAGAGCTCGCCAACCTCATGCAAGGAGCTTCACTGGGGGAGGAACAGTCTGAACACACACGCTGCTGGACTCCGAGTCCCTGTCAGTGCTCACAATTACCACGGGCAGGTCAGGGAGGCCTCCTGCCCAGTGAACAGTGACCAGATCCAGGCTTGCAGGATCCTAGTCCCCTAGAGGGCAGAGGGATCTGTGCTCCACTCAGACCTTGAACAGCCAGACAGACCCAGAACTGCCCTCACACCGCATGATCACTTGCCTGCTGTGTTTCCAGCTTGAACTCTGATGTGGCCTTTGTCCCTTGCCCCAGGGCTGTTCTGTTGCAGGGTTCACACCAATGGACGCAGGAATTGATGCCCTGAGGCATTTCCCTTTCAGGGTCATCCAGGGGGCTAGGCACTCACTTTGTTTCACAGCCATGTGGGTTCCCCAGGGTTTTAAACCCAGTTTCTGTAGCTGCTGCCATCTGCTGTTTTTTTGTTGCCTGCAAGGAGGTACAGCTCATTGAGTCAGTGCCCGTGTGTCATGTATCACCCCGAGAACGCGATCCTGGGACAGCCGTGTTATGCTGCCACGAAGGGCAGGTTTGCTACAGCCATGTAAACTGGCCACCTCCATACCTGGGTCCCTGACCACCAGGCTGTGATGTGGCAGGTGTAGGATAAAGGAGCACTGAAGGCAAGAACAATTTTTGACAACCTAATGGAAGGAAAACCCTGCACAGAGCAGAACCCTGCTGCAGGGGCAGGCAACCAGGGCAGCCAAATCTTTGCTTTTGAGGCACCAAATCCTTGCGGGGGGGGGGGGGGGGGTTACATAAGAATTGTGCTTGACTTTTTTTTTTTTTTTTGCACTTGGACTTTTTGGGTGCAGGGGTAGGGACAGCAAAACTAGCAGCCCTGGGCCTACTCTGCTGACATCCCGGCATGAGGACACTTCCCCACCCCTTCCTAGCCCACCCGCTGAGCTGCCGGACACCCCCCAGCTCCTCTGCTGGATGGAAGGTGACTCCAGAAACTATAGCACCTAGGGCAGCTAGGGAAGGGTCTTCTGCTCAACTGCAGGTCTTCCCGCTCTTTTCTCTCAACCCAAGGTCATAGGTTGGGGGAAGGGACATTTGAGGCAGAAGAAGGTACTGGGGGAGGTAACAGATGGGGCAGCTCTTGGGAATGGTCTGACCAGGGACCAAAGGGAGCTGGCAGGGCAGATGGGAACAGTTTATACAATAAGTGCCCGGGAAGAGGGGAACTGGCCATGGCAAAGTGGGGGGAGTTTGTATAACATGGCTACCAAGACAAGTTGTGCACTCGTCGCCGCACTGGTCACCTTGTGTGCAGGGAGTGCCCCCCTCCGGACCATTAACGTTGGTTTTCATTGTCTTGGAGCAGTGGGGAAGCTCCAGAAGACTGGAAGAAAGCAAACGTTGCGCCAGTTTTTAAAAAGAGTAAAGGGAATGACCCTGTTTATAGGCCTGTCAGCCTGATGTCTACCCTGGGCAAGGTAATGAAGGGACTCGATCAATAAAGAATTAAAAGGAGGGTGATGTAATTAGTGCAAATGAAGATGGGTTTATGGAAAACAGATCTTGTCAAACTAACTTGTTATCTTTTTATGAAGATATTGCAACTTTGGTTGATAAAAGGAATAATGTTGACATAAGTTATTTAGACTTCTGTAAGTCATTTGACTTGGTACCAAACAACATTTTGACTGAAAAACTAGAACAAAATAAAATTAACAGGACACACATTAAATGGATTAAAAACTGGCTAACTGACAGGGAATGGTCATCAAACAGGTGTGTTTCCAGTAGGGTCTCTGCAGGGATTGGGTTTTGGCCCTTCACTACTTAACATTTTTATCAATGATCTGGAATAAAACATAAAATCATCACTGATCACTTTTACAGGTGACATAAAAATTGGGGGAGCAGTAAATAAGGAAGAAGACATGTCAGTGATTCAGAGCGAGCTGGATCACTTGATAAACTGGGCAGAAATAAACAATATGCATTTTAATATGGCTAAATGTAAATGTTTACATCTAGAAACAAAGAACGTAGGTCATCCCTGCAGGATGGGGAGCTCTAGCCAAGGAAGCAGGGATTCTGAAAAAAATGTCAGGGTTGTGGTGGATAATCCGCTGAACATGAGCTCCCAGTGTGACGCCGTGGTCAAGAGAGTCAACGTGCTCCTGGGATGCATAAACAGGGGAAGCTCAAGTAGCAGTAGAGAAATTATTTTACCTCTGTGTTTGTCACTGGTGCCACTGCTGCAGGAATCCTGTGTCCAGCTCTAGTGCCCACGATTCTACAGTGATAAATTGAAGAGGGTTCGGAGAACAGCCACGAGAACGATTAGAGGACTGGAAAACCTGCCTTCTAGTGATAGATTCAAGGAGCCCAATCTATTTATCTTAACAAAGAGAAGATTAGGGGGTGACTCGATCACAGTCTGTAAGTACCTACGCAGGGCTGGCCCACAAAATTTTGGCACCTCAGACGGGGAGCTCAAATGACGCTCCCATGCCCCCTCGCTTGGGCCAAAACTTTGAAAGGTCTCAATTCTGCCTTCTTCCCGTTCTACTCCTCTCATGGTACTGCTCTGCTACCTACCCCAATAAAGGAGAACTAAAAACTTAAAATGTCTTGTTTGGAAACTTTAAGTAACACTTAACTTTCAAACGCCTGGACAGCAAATGTAACTTTTCTTGTCTGCACAGGAAACACTGGTATTTTTATCTGTTTCAAAAATCAAAGTGGTGCTTTCCGTGCCTTCTTGGTTGCAAGGATTTGAACTGCTTCCTGAAGGTCCATAGTCTGGGCTAACTCATGCTCTGCTGTGATGGTTGCAAGGCCGACCAGCCTCTCCTGTGTCACTGTGGAGCGTAGATCTGTTTTTATTATCTTCAGCTTGGAGAAGCTGCATTCTCCACTGGCAACTGTTACAGGAAGTGTTAGAAGTATGCGCAGAGCAACAAAAGCATATGGAAAGAGGGTGGTCATCTTATTTGTGCACATATATTCCAGAACAGCCTTTGGAGTTGATCCTGCTGAAATGTATCTTGAAAGGGCTTTCAGTTCATCACCTAAATCACTCGCATTAATATCGTGCATGTCATCATGTGTCAACACTGTCTCTAAAGACCTGCGTTGCTGGTGTAGGTCTTCTTCAGGTATAGTGAGGAGTTCTGGAATATCATACAACATCCCAAATATACTGCTGAGTTCTTTGAGCTGCATGAAACGTTCTTCATCTGACTGTATTGCACAATCTAGCACCTGGTTAAAGAATTCAACTTTGAATTGTTGTTTCGGGTCTCTTATGGGATTATCCCATGCCTTGTAACCAAAATGTCTTCTTCTTTGGTGACTCTTGTATTCTTGAATGGGTGGGAAAATAGCTTCAGCGTGAAGTTCTTCTGCCAACTTCTGTGAACTCTTTAGAACGTTTTGAAATCCCTCATCTGACTGGTAAGACTGTAGGTAGGACTTTGCTTTGTCCAGTTGTTCCATTGCTCTAGATATATCAAGGTCAGCTCCTTGGAGTCTCTTGCTTACAACAGTTATTTCAAACAGCATGTCATGCCACAACACTAAGCACACAGAAATTTGAAGTTATGTATGTTTCTTGTGATTCCATTTCCCTCTGCCACTGTTCTCCCACGAACAGTTCCTGTCATAGCATTATCCTCCATAATGGCAACTATGGCATCATCGATCTTCCCAATTCGGTGTTTGATAGGTTTTATCACCTCCACTCGACTTTCCCATTGTGTGGCACTCAGTGGTTTCAGTGTCAGAGAGGATGTTCCCAGAGGTTGCTTCAAAATCTGCCATCGATGAGTTGATGCAGAGAAAAATACATAGATACTTTGAATTACATTAAAAAATTCAGAAACCTCTCTAGAAGCTGATGCTGCATCACTGACTACCAAGTTCAATGAATGAGAACTGCCTGGGACAAAAAAAGCTCGAGGGTTTAACTCTCGGATCCGTGTCTGCTCTCCTCTGTTCTTTCCTCTCATGTTGGCACCACTATCGTAGCCCGGACTTCTCATGTCAGCTATCGCAATTCCCGTATCTTCCGGCTTTTTAGGAAGCACAATTGTCATACCAGCTCCTATAGTATCATCAACGTCAATAAATTCTAGGAAATGCTCTCTGACAGTCACCATTGCAGGGACATTTTCACTAGGTTCTGTTGTTGTTACAAAATGCACCATTAAAGCAATTTGTTCCGTATGGCTGATGTCAGGGGTGCAGTCCAGAATAACAGAGTAATATCTTGCTGACTTCAGATCTGCCACAATCTTCTGTTTGACTTTTGTTGCCAGTAACTGTATGATCTCATTTTGAATTGTTTTTCCAAGGTAGTGGTGTGTGTACATTTCTTGGGTGGTGACTCTTCTTCGATGCTCCTGGAGTACAGCATCAAACTCAGTCATCAGCTCCACAATTTTAAGGAAGTTTCCATTGTTTGGCACAAACCGCTGATCTGAAATGCCATGCAGTGCTAGGTTTTGGGTAGCAAGCATTCTCACAACGGCAACGAGCCTTTTCAGACCATTTTGCCAGTAAAGAGACCCTGATGCAATCTTCTCTTGATGCTGATCATCTATGGTGACCTTTAACCTTAGTCTCATCTCAAGCTCTTTCCGCCTATGGAATGCTCTCTAGTGATTTGCTGCCTTCTCATGGCATGCCAGATTTCTAGTCAGATTTTTCCAGTCCTTTGTTCCTGTAGAACCCAGTGTGGCTGGAACATTAGACTGGAAGAGTTTGCAACAAAAACAGTATGCAGCATTCTGGGGTTTTGAGTATATAAGCCATGGCCTCTCCACTTTGTCACCATTGGGGATTTCACACCAGTAATGTGTTGGATGAACACTTCTATTTTGGGGAACATGAAGTTTTTCACTTGCTGTGGCTCATGAAGTACAAGGAAGTCCCTCAGCCTACTGCTCAAGTCCACAGTCCTGGATCGTCTAGACTTAAGGAACTAAACTCAGCAGCTGCTGTTTCTTGCGCCTCCACCACACTCTTCTCTGATCTACACTTTTCTTCAGGAATGTGCATGGTTACATCCATTTGAGATGGAGATACGGATGCTGCAGTAGCTGCCAGGTCACCTGCACTCTGACTAACTGGAAGATCAGGCGTCTCCTCACGACTCACATCCTCACTGGGGCCGGAAGGCTCACCGTGAACATTTGTGTCTATGTATCTCAGAAGAGCTCCTTCCTACTTAGATAGAAAAGCTTCCTTTGCTTTCTTTCTTTTTCTGAATGCTGCCCCAGAGGGCTGTTTTCTTCTTTCACTCATGACTGCTGTTCTGTGCCAGCTATAGTGGCTCTCAACACTCAGTTGAAGGGGACAAATAAGCAGGCTGGTAGCAGGGCCTGAGTGAGGGAAGATACCAGTGTCTTAAGGGCCCAGGGATCAGCGGCCTGGGGGTGGGATATCTTAGGAGCGGGGTTCTTGGGAGTGGGTTGCTCAGAGAAGGGATCATGGAGATCCCTGAGGAATGATTTCTGGGAGGGCGGCTGTGCCAGGGAGGTGGAATACATGCCACATGCATCAGCCCCAAACACACAACTCCTGGGGAACCCCATCCCCATATATCCTCACAGCTCATCGCTCCTGTGCTGCACGGCCTTCACCACAGCCTGCAGCAAACACACCCGTGCCTGCTCCATCCCCTCAGCCACATTCACTGAGCCCCTCACTCCCACCCTCTGCGGCAGCCTCCCTGCAACATTCAGTAAGACTCTCTCAGCCCTCACACATTCAGCTGCAACCCCCCCTCTGCTGCATCCCACCCTGCCCATCAGTCGCACTGTGCATAGCAGACTCAGGTCCCAAGAAACAAATCACCCCGCTCCCTAAACGCTGGCCTGTGCTGACTGCAAAGGAAGCGCTCGCACGTGCTATACAGAGAGCTGGTTTTATTCACAAGGGCTCTTTGACCTCAGCAGTAATGCAGAAAACGCAAGGGAAATATACAGTCAGCGCTTTGGGGCTTTCTTCATACAGATGGGCAATATTCACAATATTACAGTAATACTAAATCATAAGGGTGATGTAGCTCCACAGAACCATAATTCAGACATTCCCCGGTGTTTACTACAAACCAGCCAGGCCTTCCTGATGCTGGACTCGGTAGTCTATGTACATGGCACCTTCGTCCCTTCTTCAGTTTGAAAGGTATTTCTCCAGCGCCTTCATTACCAATCCTGTCTCCTGAAATGAGAGCAACAGTATGGGTCCCCGCGCTACAGCTGCCAGGTATAACTCACCCAGGGCTACGGGCAGCATGAGTCCCCGGCAGTCCCTTAAGCCCTCTACAGGGGCAGCTTATCCACTTATCCAGCCCCATGGAGGGTTCCTGTGCCAGCATATCCCAATCCCAGGCAGCACAAGAGCGGTGAGGGGCTGGTCGGGATGTGCCAGGAAAGAAGAGTTTTCACAGATCCATTGGCCCCAACTCACAAATGGGGCAGTGTGACTGTGGCCAGCATTGCAGCCCATAGGCTAGAGATGCAGGGGGGCTGCTCTGCGGATCCAGGCTGGGGGATGGATTCCATCTCCCCAACCCACCCAGATGTCACTGTGACTTGGGCTCCCACGTTAGGAGTGACTTTCACACTGATAGAATATCCTGCCATGACGTGATAGCAGATGCATGGGTCGGATTTCAGGGACAGCTGGCACAGGAAAAGCCTAGAGCTAGGGTTGGCCAGGCATGGACTGCCCAGTAACTGACAGGGAGGCCAATCACATCGCACAGGGACTGGGGACAAGGTGAAAACAAACCCAGAGGGAGTTTTTACTATGGTACAGATGTACGTACAGCATTTTGCAAAGCTTGCTGCCTGCCTGCATCTCTGGCTCTCCACCACCGAGCCAGCAATGCCTCCCTGCTGGTCATGAATAGCCAGGACCTACCCAGAGCTTTGCAGTGTCTCTATTACCATTGCTCAGAATACTTCACCTGCAAGGACAGTCTAACGTGCCCGTCAGATACAAGCCCATTATTTCAACACGGCTTTATGCGAACACAGGAACTGCCGGCTCAGAATGGACATGGGGCCCTGCTAGCCCAGCATCCTGATGGACCAGCACCTTCTCAGGAAGATGACAGCCCATGGAGTAAGCAAATGTGGGATGATCTGTCCCAGGGACTGCTTCCCTTGAGTCCCCTGGAGTTGGAGGTACCTCAAGCCCTGAAGTAAGTGGATCCCTGCCAAGATGGTTGGGCCCAGACTCTCTCGTGCACTAGATCCGCCCAGCACAGGAGAGAAAAAAAGGCAACAGGAAGCTGGTTACAGTTCATGGTGCATCTGTACCAGCCCTGACAGACTGGAGCAGCCTAGGAGCTGCTCTAACTTACCTCACTTGACCATGGGTCCAAGGGGCTGTCTGCCAGCTGCAGCATACTGGAGTGTGCCAGCACTCCCCTCCTCCTGACACACCCCCTATACCAGGCAGGGAGCAGTTGTAGGAGCTGGATACAGCAAATTTGCTAGAGCTGAGAGCTCCCCCCTTGGTGAGTCTTTTTATGCCACCAAAGCAACACAAAGGGACCGGAGTGCAGCACAGAACCAGGCCCTTGGTTTTTTATGTTCAATCCTTACTGTTGTAATTCAGGATATTTTCATTATCCACAGAAATGCTCAGGCCTTTTGTGAATCCTGCTACTCTCTTGGCCTCAATGGCATCTTGTGGACTGTGTGAAAAAAGGATTAATCAATTTTAAATGTGCTGCCTTTCAATTTCACTGAACAAGCCCTTGTTCTTCTATAATGAGACAGGGTGAATAGCAGCGTGTGATCTCTCTACCAGTCATTTGCTGTTAGCCCCTCTTCCTTGTCTCTTCTCAAGTAAACAGTCCCAATCCTTCCCCTCTCTTGTAGTATGGAACTTTTTCCATGCCCCACCATTTGCCTATGCATCGTTACCACTGTGCATAGGCAGTTCTAAGCCTTCCCTCGAGTGGGTGCCATTTGTGTGACATTGGCAAGGAAGCCCCAGCTTGGGCATCATAGCATGGAGACTCATTGTGCCATGTGCAGCAGCTCCCTTACCAGTCAGAGATAGAACAACATTTCCTGTGACGCCGTCACTGGCCATGGAATTGTGCTGCATGCGTGTTGGGGGTCAGCTAACAGGAGTCTCTGCATTTCAGGGTGCACACAGGGCCACCATACTCCCGCACCCTTATGCCCTGTTACACAAAGTTTTGTGTATGAAATTTTCATAGTTAGATGGATGTGATTTATGTTCACTACTGCCATTCTCCTGCCCTCGGTCACTTACGCCCCTACAGTGAGTGTGATTATCCCATCTCCAGAAGAAATGTCATCAGGCCGATACTGAGGGGGAGGAGCGTCAGTTTCATCCTTAAAGACAAGACTCAGGCCACTCTTTATCTCCCATGGCAGAGTTCCAGAGCCTAGGCACTTCCACCAAGGATGCCATGTGCATGGCCCTGGAGAGGCTCCTCTTGGTGCTGTCAGCCAAAGAATCCCTGCAGTGCATAGGAACTGGGGACTATCCCTTTAAATAGGTTGTGAGCCCTCCAGTGGTCCTCACTGTGGTGTATGGTTCAAAGGCCACCAGCTCCCTGCTAGAGCAGCAGTGGGAGCACAGACCTGGGCCTGGCACATTACACACAGTGAGTAACACCATTATTTGGACCCCACTGGGCCCAGGTGGTTCCTGCACATGACAGTAGCTGTGTGAAGTGCAAAAGACCTATCGACAGGCAGTGAATCGTGCTCCTGTTGAGGGAACTTTTAGTGCCTGCGGTAGGGCGTCCCTGGCCAGTCACGGTGTGGCAAGCTGTAGGTAATGTGCCAGGCCTCGGTCCACGTAACCCTCTGCTGCTCTAGTAACAGTGTGAGGACAAGCCCTTGGTTCCCATTGCATGGGGGGAGAGGCAATGAGAAATAGGATGCTCCCTACAACCACCTACAGAACTAACTCCCATCCCCCATTCAGAGGAGGAATGGCGGGGGGTGGGGGGCGGGCGCACACAAAGGGAGGTATTGAGACTGGGGGAAGGGGCAGCCAGCTGGGAAGGGGCAATTTAAGCGAATTCGGGCAGGTTAAGTAGAATCCCTCAGTATCACATTGCAATAACAGGGGGCAGCAGGGACAGTTGGCCACATCCAAGGGAAGTGCTGGGATGAGGCTGTAACTATTTGCCAGCAAGAGGCAGAGTGCCGACAGGGGTAGAAATTAGACCGGGAAGTGCGAGAGGCGTGTGAACCCCTCACAGTTATGGAGCCCCTGCAGGCTGCATGAGCCCCGCCCCATGTCACTTGCCAGCGCTGGCAGGCTTGGGGAGGGCAGTGGGAAGGGGAGAACCAGCTCAGCCGGAGAGGGGGGCCAGGGAAAGAGAGGGTACAGGCCGTTCCCAGGTCGTGCAAGAAGCCTGGGTGAGGCCAGAAGCTGACTGAGGGTAGGCCTGGAAGCAGTGTGCCCGTGACTGGTTATCTGGCACCATGGGGTGGAGGTTGAGGCAGCCCTGATAGCTGGGGTTCACCTGAAAGGAAGAGGCTGAAAGCTGTGCCCAGTGGAGCCAAAGAGTCTCTTGCACTTTGACTTGGGGACTCTGCCACCGCCCCCCCCCAACCCCCAACCTGGAAGGGGTTGAACGCTCGCAGGGCCTGGGCCAGAGGCTGAGCCCCAGCCATAAGCCTTAGGAGCACTGAGGCAGATCTAATGCAGTGCTGGGGCACACCATGAGGGAGCATCCAGGGCTGGCACCTCCACCCCAGGGAGCTAAACGGAGACTAGCCAAGAGTTAAAGAGCTCACTGACCCCTAGGAGGAACTGTGCACTGAATCTGTGCCTGTGCAAACGAAGGCAAAAGAACTGGGAAGGCCAAAATAGGCTGCAGAGAATGCCCTCCAGAAAGCCTGTAAATCCAGAGCCAGCCCTGACATACTGAGCAGAGCAGGAGCTCAACAGTTACAGGAAATGGGAAGTGATGGGCTAATTGCCCCAGCTGTTCACACTGTGCCAGCTGCACCTATTGAGACCCATTGGTCTGAACCAAGGGGGTGAGGCGGTGACAGCCCACCCTTGATCAGACGCACAGCCCTACTCCATGCCAAACATTCCCCCTTGTAAGCAGGGCGAGCGGCCCTGGCTCTCCACTGAGCATTGGCAGTTTGTTCACCTCGCTGGAGCACATGCTCAGACTTGCAGCAGGCAGATCGGATCATTGCTGCAATAGACACAGAGCAGTCAGCATGGCTCAGCCAGCTCCCTCCTGCTGGCAGTCTCCTACACGCGCCTGCTGAGTATGCACCTGGACCTGTTTTATCCATCCAGACAAAGTGCAGCCGCTAGAATCATCTTCCTTCCCCATGGCCATGATCACCTCATACCCCTCATCAAATCCCACCCCAGTCCCCCACCTGTTACTGCACCAGATCTTATCAGAGCTCCACAGGACTCTCCCCTGCCTGCTGATCCTCTCCTGCCATGGGTCTTCCCCATGCCCTCCACCCACAGCCACAGCCTCCGCTGCCTGGTTGCAGCCCCCCCACTCTTTCCCCCAGCGATAGCAGCCCCCAGCCTCGTGCTCCACGTGGCAATCACAGGGCACAAAGAAAGCCTCCCTCACCCTGAAGTTTTGCTGCCACTGCTCCCCCATCTCCAGTACTTGGTCTCATCAGTCCGTGCTCAAGCTCTGGGCCCTGCAGCATGCAGCCCTCCACCTGGACAGTGCTGGGCGCGGAACCACTGCAGGATGAAATCTGGGAGCTGCTTGCTTCGGGCTCTGGCTCTCAGCTGGCACATCCCCCACTCTCTCACCACAGATACCTCAGCCTGCCCTTGAAAGCCTCGAGCAGAAACCTCTCCTTCAAGCATTCACGCTGGCTTCCAAGTTCAGAAAAGGTCTAGGAAAAGGTACCTGTGCCAAAGGGCTACACAGGAGCATCCCCCAGATTATGGGAGCTGGGCCTTTTCACCCACAATTCCCATAGGCAAATTCCAAAGTATCCTAGAAGGCACTGCTCCCAGGAGCTGTGCTGGGCTGCATGGGATAGGTGCCCAGTGGCCTGTGCACACAATAGCTGGTGTGTGCTGACACCAAGGCTCTCCACCAGCTCATTTGCCACTGGTTCAGTTCTCTAGTCCAGACAAGGCCAGAGACCGTTCCTGTGCTGAGCAGCTCCAGCAGAACGTGTCAGTGCGAGCAGATCACCCAGGTTCAAAGAGTTCCTAGCGCTGATCCACAGCTGCAAGCAGTACCCAGCTTCTGCGGTACCCAGGAGTCTACACCAGCCATGTCTCTCTTCCCCAGCCCCTTCCCAAGAGAACAGCCTCACCTCCCCAGGAGCCCTGAGGGAACTCTGCTGTACCCCAGGAGACGCAGCGCTGTTCCAGCTCCAAGGCTAGGGGCCCATTGGAGACAACCCCCTACCACAGGCAGCTCTACAGACAGGCAGGGGTGAGGCTGAATGGGATAAGTGCTGTGAAAGGGAGTTCATCTGTTACACAAAAGGAAATGAGCGTGGGAGGAAGAGCAGGTGGTTGATTTAGGGCAGGCCACATCTATGCTAGGAGAAAAGGGGCGCTTTTAACACATGTTAGCTGGTCATGGTAAACCCTATGTTGAGCCCCCTGTGGTGACTCCACCTAGCTCACGAGTTAAAATACAACGTGTCCCGGTTACACGAAGGTTTTAACATGCTACCTGATGCATGCTAAAAACATCCCTTTTCTCCCAGTGAAGGCAAGGCGTTTGCAGGCACAAGAAGCCTTCCCCCAACCCTCGTGCACTCTATGGAAGGGCCAGCTACAGCTGCAGTCCCTATGCTCTTGGAAGTACAAGGATTGCTCCCTAGTTTTGTCCCCTGGGGCATATAGCACCCAAAGGGTCGGAGATGGTGAAGCCCCTTCGTACTGACCCCCGATGGCCAGTGCAGCATGCACAGGGGCATTAAAGGAGGGCTTGAGCCTCTCTGCATTGCCATGTATTTGGGCCAGGGCCAATCAGGCAGTTTGGCCATTAGCAGGATCCAGCACATTGTGAAGGGTGGCTAGCAATTGGTTCAGGTGAGACTATTTCTCAGAGAGAGACGGACTCCGAGCAACCCAGCAGACCTACCAGCACAAATCAGTAAATTAGCAGCTGGTAGTTTGCATCACTCTTCAGGAAAGAGACAGGACTTTGTTCAGTCTTTGAGCTGCTCATCAAGAGCAACGAGCAGGAGTAAGATGCTACCTAAATGGGGTTGATTAGTCTCTGAATGCATTTGGTTGTGCCACACCACACAGACCTCCAGTGCAGATAATTTGCCTTAGAATGACCATAGGATTCCCTTTGCTTCCTGCAATGAGAACGTAACCTAATTCTGAGAGAATAAAACTGGGTAAGTCTTTTTACTGTTTTTAATCGGCCAGGCTGTGTGCCTGCACTGCATTCCTGAGTCCAGTAAATCATTGGCTGGCCTGACTAGTATCACTTTGGCCTACCAGAAGTTTTGTCCCTTTTAAATAATTGTTTGGATTATTTTCCACCCACTGTAGTGCAGCGATGGACCCAGAGAAAGAAAGGCAGGTTTCAGAAAGGACCCATTGGGGGTGACAGCTCAGGACTGGGAGCTGGGCAGGAGCAGCAGAACCAGGGGGCTAGTGCCCCCACACCGGAAATACTGGGGGGGGCTGATGCATGTTTCCACCCCCAATGTTTGTGGGGAGCTGTGGGGGGAGCACTGGGCACTAGCCATCAAGGAACGACCAGGACACCTGTTCCCAGCCTGGAACCGGCTTCCCTCCCAGGCTGAGTCTCCGTAGCGCCTCTCGCTCCGCCTCAGCCATTCACAGCGCATTCTGTCCCCCCTGGGGCTGGCCGAGCAGTTGCCACAAACACAGGCCACTCGGTGTGGAACTGTCTGAAGCACACTGAGAGGCCAGATCTCTCTCTCCTACAGCTCCACCTGCCTGGCATGTCAGTCACTGCTAACGGAACACCCAGCCTGTGTGTGAACTCACACTGCCGGCCACGAGCCACCCCAAGAAGTTAAGATTAAAAACCAGGCCAGCATTACAGCTTTCGGACAGGCAGCATTCAGGACAAACTTCCCAGAATTCCAAGAGGCTGCAGTGGGAGATGCACAGGTAGGGCAGGAAACTGCGGAAGGTCTGCCCCGGAGTGACGGCAGGCAGTAGCCGTGCCATCACGATTGAGATGCATCTGCGGCTGTGGGCCCAGATTAGATCAAACTGGTGTTTAAAACCAAATTCAGATGTTTTCATTCATTTGGCATCACTGCAGGGCATTCATGGTGTCCAAAGAGCAAGTACTGGCTGGGGGGTACAACCCGCTGTGTCCTTTGTATGTGACTAAGTGCATGAATCCCTGCTTGAAGTGCGTAACTCGGCTTCGCCAGCAGCTGTCAGGTGTGACCAGTGCCTCCGTAACATAGGCTGCATTCCCTGCTGTGCTCTGCTGATGCTCACCAGCCAGCTAAGCCGGGCGTACGGGCATTTTATGTCACTGGAGCACCACAATGCGATGGAGCAGGCAGGTGATTCTGAGCCATCTGTTATCATGCCTTCCTACTGCCCTGATTTTGTTGCTCCTCGCTGAATCCCCCTGCTCCCCCGCAATTTACCTACTTTACCCAGCCTGCATGCAGGGTTCCCAGCACCAGAGATGTCGGAGGGACCTTGCCACTCCCATGTGTGGGAGATGCCCCTGCGCTATCACTCCAGAGGATACTGAAAGGATCAGCCCTGCGGTGGCAAGGGCTAAGTGACTACAGGCTTTTCCCTTCTAAGAGCTATGAGCAGAGGGGACAGAGATCCTGGGCATCTGCCCATGGGCTGTGGAGGGCAAAGAAGCTACAGCTCCAGCCACGCTCTGTGCTGGGCCGAGCTCTTCCACTGGCGCTCCGCAGGGTCAGTGCCCCACAGGGGTTTGGTGGCAGAGGCATGAGGGACTGGAGCAGGAGCCCAGCTTCTGGTATTAGCATTGCCAAGCCAGAGTTAACACTGCTTCATCCTTTACTCCCACTGAGCCCCTCCCAAGCTTGGCTCCAATGGAGGTGGCAGGGTCAATAGAGGCATAGCCTCCCTTGGGAAACAGGAGTTTCCTTCCCTCTGGATCTCTGGGGTTAGCCTCCTATGTGGGCTCCTTAGCCCAGATGTGAGGGAAACTGTTCCAGCCCAGCCTTGAGGGGCTCCTTGGCCCCTCCTCTGGCTGCCCCAGGGGGGTAGGATGATTTGGCCCTGTGCTGCTCCTTGCTGCACTCCCCTGCAGCCTCTCTCTCAGCTCTCTCTCTCTCTACCACATTGCTCAGTAATCACCTGGTTGTGAAGATCAGATCTTCCTTGGTTCTCATCTATTAGTCTCTCTTGCAAGAGGATTTTCAGGAGCTCTCTGGTAAGCAGCTCTTTCATGTCCTTCAAGACAGCTCGGAGCGTTGGGCTGAAGGCCATTGGGATGGAGTTTGCTACAGCATCTCCCGGAGACTCCAGAAGCAGGGAGGCCGCAATGCTCTTCTTCCCCATGAAATGACCTGAAATGACATTGGGCACGTGTATTAGAACAGGGAATGGGCAAGATGGTTGTGGGGGCGGGGAAGATTTCAAGCTCTGGCAGGGGGCCTGGATGCAAAAGTCACACAGCTCCCTAGCGCCAAGCAGCCTTCGAAATCCGCAATATAGCAGTGGCTGCTGTGGCACTGGAATTTTTCAGAAGCAAGATACTGTAGCAGAAACCCACCTCTAGCTGAAGGAGGTGGAACTGAGGGGGAGCTAGCAAAAGAACATGACCATGGCCACATGCTTTGTTCCTCTTGAAATACTAGAAACTCTGGGTGACAACTATCCAGAGTTATCACAGTAAGTAGCAGAAATAACCACAAGTTTTGTTTTCAAGATCAGTAACTATGGGGGTTTGAAGGGAACTTTCCCTAGGGGCCAGAGATCCATCGCTACATGGGTCTTATGCCTTCCCTGGAAGCAGCTGCTGCTGGCCCCATCAGAGACTGGAGACCAGGCTAGAGGGCCCCCTATCTGAGCCACAGTGATGATTCCCAGAGCCCTAAAAACATCTTGGCAGCTCACCTTTAATAACCACCCAAATAACAACCTACGAGCTAGCTTAGCTGTTCAGAGAAAGGCAGCCAAGACAACACTTGTGCAGACGACACAGAGTGCAGGGGTGCGGGGGGTTGAGGGCTCTGGTTGGGGGTGTGGGCTCTGGCATGGAGCCAGAAAGGAGTTCAGGGTGTGGGAGGGGGCTACAGGCTGGGGTAGCGGGGGCAGGGATGTGTGCGGGGGGGAGGTTGTGGGCTCTAGGATGGTGCTCTGGGCTGGCATCAAGGGGGTTGGAGAGCAGGAGGGGGATTGGGGCTGGGGCAGGGGGTTGGGGCACGGGGGGTGGCTCAGGGGTGCAGACTCTGGGCAGTGCTTACCACACGCAGCTCCCAGAAACAGTGACATGTCCCCACTCCAGCTCCTATGCAGAGGTGTGGCCAGGTGGCTCTGCTGCGCACCGCCCTACAGCTCCAATTGGTCATGGTTTCTGGCCAATGGGAGCTGCGGGGGCAGCGCGTGAAGCAGAGCCCCAGGTTGCCCCAGTGTGTAGAAGCTGGAGCCGAGGGGAAGAGGGGGAGGGCATGCTGTTGCTTCCGGGAGCTGTGCAGAGTAGCCCCCCAACCCTGCTCCCTGGCTAAAGCGGGGCCAGACCCCAGTCCCCAGTGGCAACTTGAGGGCCTGATTAAAACGGCTGGTGGGCCAGATGCGGCCCATGGGCCATAGTTTGCCCACCTCTGTTTTAAAGCCATCAGTGCTAACTACCTGATTTGCATGCACAATCAGTCGTTAGAAATTTAAGGGCTATAAGTTGCATGGACAGTGCACTTGCAAAATCATAGCCTGTTTTCCCAGTCAGGCTCACCCTGAGCTGTAACCGGACCCAGTGCACAGTGTGACTAGGAGAGCAGTGGGACACCAGCCCCCAGGTGTTCTGTAGCATATGCTTGGAGTCAGGCTCTCCAAGCAGCAGACCCTTCAGGATCTAGCCCTCAATGAGTTCCCATAAACACTCACAGACCCGGTCTACACCTAGAACTTCGGTTGGCCTCGCTCAGGGCTGTGAAACACGTCACGCCCTCTGCAACGTGGCCAACGGAAGAATTCTTCCCTCCACCCAGGTTCCGAGGGGATGGATCAACGGTCACTGCAGGAAGTGGCGACACTCCAGTGCCATAGCTGCCGTAGCACTTGCAGTGGAGATGTACCCTCGGAGTCCGACGAGTAACAAAGGGGGCTGAACTTGGGCTGCCAGAAATAAATCCTGCAATGACCCTGGCACAATGGCTGCAAGTTGCAAACTACAGATGATAAACAGAACCCACAATAAATCCCAGCCCAGCCCCAGGGCAGCTCAGTACAGGGATATGAAGGTCAAATCTTGTGCCAGGGTATCTGCTCCAGGCCTCTCCCAGAGGCAGCCATGCACTGGCCTACAGACTCCTTGGCCAGCACCTGTAGTCTCATTCAGGCTCATCCACGTGGACCCCCGCTTGCAAGCTGCCCCTGGGATCCACCACCATGGCTACCACTAGCCCCCCTGCCAGTGACAGGCTGCTTCCCAGCCTGGCTCTCAGCCCTTCGGACAAAGCTCTTAAGCTCCCCAGCCTTTTGATTCAAGACTGGGTGGTTTTCTGAGATGTGCTTTAGGGATTATTGTAGAGCAAGTCTCTGGCCTGTGCTGTGCAGGAGATCAGGCAAAATAATCAGAACGGTCCCTTCTGGCCTTGGAATCTGAGTCACCAGAGGGCCAGTGCCTCTCCGCCCGGTGCCTCTCCAGCCCAGCCTCTGCTGGAAGCGAGGAGGAGTTTGCAGGTTTCCAGGCCGGGATAAGTCAGTGGAGTGTCTCATTGGCACCGTCCTCCCTGCTGCTTCCCCACAGGTTCTGCCCAGAACAGATCCACATGTCCGCCCTGGGGGTTGGTCATAGCTTGATGGGAAGGGCCGTTCCTGCCTAGCAGATTCATCACCCTAGTGGATAACAAGCATTTCATAAACCCCTCATCCTTCAGGGCACAAACAGCACAGGGGCATGGGCAGATCCTTAGTGCTCAGGACCGGGGCCCTCTTCATTCTGAGCCCGTTATTACAAGGCCCCACAAATGGGAGCTTGAATAGCCAGTGCATGCTGTGCCAGTGGTTAACGCCATGGGGGCTTCCGGCAGCAGATTCTGATTACACAACATATGGTTGTGTGCTGGGCTTCCCTGAACCACCGGGGGGATCTGGGCCTGGTCTGTAACAGGGAGACAAAGGTGCCGAGACATCTCTCAGGGGGCTTGAAAACCTGGGCAGGGAGCACAAGCAGGGGAAAGTGCTATGCAGTTCTCATTTGGGGAGGGCTCCTGCAGGCTGCACAGAGCCTTTCCGGCTCCCCCCTCCCCGGCTTCAGACGGGCAAGGAGGAAAAGAGGCAGCATAAAGGCCCTTCACACCTCCCATGGCAAGAGACCGGCAGAAGGGAAGCAGCACCGGGGCACAGACTGAGGAGTCAGATCACACTTGGGTCTGGGTTCATAAGGGAATTTGTTCCTTTTCTGGAAGCCTCTGCTCTGGGCATGGAGCGATCTGTCCCTCTCCCTCGGCCAGCTGGGAAAGGAGCCCTCTGGTGGCAGAGCAGCAGCAGCACAGAGGGGACACATTCTGGATTCATTGCTGCCTGGCGAGCGGACTCTCTCGTGCTACCAACCCACCCCCCACTAGCAGGGTCCCCGGCACACAGTGCCCAGGGTTACAGCAGCTGCATCCTTAACTAGGATGAGCATTGCCCTGGGACGGAGCCGGCATTGCCATTCTGAGATAGGGACGTCCTCTGGGGGTTCGCTCCACAGCAAGCCACACCGAGGGGGGTTACTGGAGGGCAACTCCAGTAACTAGTCGAGCTGGTTCTCCAGGGACTCCCTTGCTTCTCTCCTAGCCAAGCAGATTAAGTGATCCCTCAGCTCTGTCCTCCATCCCCATTCTTGGCTTCTCATCTGCGGGAAGCTTCACAGCAGCTTTCTCCCACACACCCACCTTTTCGCTTGCTCACTTGCCTTCAGGCAGCACTATTCAGACAAGTTTCACAGTGGTACCCAAGGTGCCAGACTAGATTTTGAACATGAGTAGCTGAGAAATAGATTTGGTTTCCTCTATCTCAGAGCAGTGCCAATCTGGAAGGTATTTCTGCTTTCTCTCTGCTTTGCCTTAAAATAATGGCCAGGCACTCTGCTTTGCATTTTAAAATACCAATACTTTATTACATGCAATTAGTTGTAGCCATGTCAGTCCCAGGATATTAGAGAGCCAAGGTGCGGGAGGTAATATCTTTTATTGGACCAACTTCAGTTGGTGAGAGAGACAAGCTTCCAAGCCATGCAGAGCTCTTCCTCGGGTCTGGGAAAGGTTTGCTCAGATATCCTGGGATGAACACTGCTACAACACTGGTACCTTTCCCAGACCCAAAGAAGGGCTTTGTGTATAGAAGGACTCTATAGCTTGTCTCTCTCACCAACAGAAGTTGGTCCAATAAAAGATATTCCCCCCACCACCACCACCATGTCTCTCTAATATCCGATTGCATCTGACACTCTGAAATCCTCAGTCTAATCTCCCAGTATTTGGCTCAGTGTAGACCTTGGTGCCTCCACAGCACAATACTACTCACCATGAGGCAGAATCTGCCAGAGGAATTTGCTGCCTGTGTCTGGGATTGTGGGTGCCATCTCCCTGCTATAGGGATTTGGAACAATGCATCTTGCCATGCACCCACAAAAGGGACAATCAGCTAATAGTAGCTAGGGAATATTGTCCACGCACCAGAATCATTGGTTAATCAAGGACAGCTGTTCTGCTGATCATCTATCTGTATTCCCACCCTCCCCCTCTGGGATTATGTTTCGGACATTTCATTGGTTGAATGTGTTGTCACTCCGCTGGGGGCAGGTGTGTGGATGGAGTTCTGTGGAGGTGATCTCTCCCATTTAGGGTGTGTCTATACTGCAAAAATGGTACATTGGTAACTCGGGTTAAAACAGCGGGGAAGACACAAACTTGGCTTTTAATTTGGGTTAGCAGCACAACCCAAGAGTAGGTCTCAGAGTAGCAGCCGTGTTCGTCTGTATTCGCAAAAAGAAAAGGAGTAATTTGTTAGTCTCTAAGGTGCCACAAGTACTCCTTTTCCTTTTTCTAAAAGAGTATTTACACTGCATCTGGGAGCAAGTCCCACAGCTCAAGCAGACAGACTCCTGCTAGTGGGACTCCAGCTAGTGTGCTAAGAATAGCAGTATGGATCCGGTGGCTCTGACAGCTGCTCATGCTAGCCCCCCAAGCTCGGACCCAGGGGATCAGGTGGGCTTGAGAGCCCAAGCTGCTACCCAGAGACCCAAAGTCCACACCTCTTCTTGCAGGGTAGACAAACCCTCAGATCAGTCGAGCACCACAACCTGCTCCTGTATCTGAATTAAGATTAATAGCCCCGCCGTTACTTTTCCAGTTTGCCCCAGGGACTCTCACAAGTTATTGCCCCCGAGACTGTGACTGGCCAGCATTTTCAGCACTACGTGTGCGACAAGGCAGTGCGCGCCAGGGCTCTGGAGCTGCCAGCACAGCGTGTTGGGGCAGCCCGTGCTGGGCAATGGAAGGGCGTGGGCATTGTACCGTGACAGACAGGCGGCATCTGCCCACTTCTCCTCCTGACTTGTGCCCTCCTCTTGCTCTCCAGCCCAGCTCCAGAAACCTCAGGAGCCTTCTCTCAATCCTGCCTTTCACCCTTCTCCACCCCCACATCACACAGAGGAGGATGCGAAGGAGAGGCTACTTCTGACCTGCACAAAATAGGCTCCTAATGGCTGGGTCTCTTATTTTTGGATCTTTTCTTTGGCGGGGGGGGGGGGGGGGGATTTTAATGGTGTAGATGACTTCAGGGGAGGGCTAACCCTACGTTCTTAAAATGTGCGTCTGTTTTGAGGAGCTGAGAGTGTTTGAAATGTCTCCTTATTGCAGGAGGCATAATGGTCCCTGGCTAAGCCCTGTCCCATGCTCCTTTCTCCCCCCCCTTCCTCACCCACTCTCCTGTTCTCTTGCTTTAGGTTTCTTCTGGCTGTTGATTTCTGGCCCCGGAGGTACTCAGACATTTCTGCAGGTAAATGCGCCAATTCCTGGCAGCCCTCCCTGGCACCAGGGGTCCCCCACAAGCTGCAGCGAGTAGTTTGGCAGAACCTCGTTGGGCCTTGGCCCATTTGCCCTTGGAGTTCTGCAGGCCAGAGAGCCCCTGGCCCAGAAGTGCGGGTTCCTTTGCTGGGAAGGCACTGCAGTGAATTAACCTCAGCTAGGACCCCACCAGCCCACGCAAAGCAAAGCGCGCCCCATCACCCAGCCGAAGGGCAGGCGTAGACACGGTGTGGACTGAGCCCTGGAGCGGAGGTCGGCTCACCTGTTGCTCGAGTCTGCCTCCGAGGGGTGCCAGCTCCCAGCCCCCACAGCCAAGTCCCTCGCACTGCTCCTGCCAGCGGCACTCCGGAGAGTCTCCGGAGCGGCTCTGGTGTGTTGGCGTGCGCCCCACCTTGGCGTGTTACCCAGGGCCCCACGACAAGATGCTTTGCCCAGGTGCGCTCTCGGAGACAGGAATGGAGCCCTGCCCCGCAGGCCGGCCCTCCTCGGGGCAGCTCGCAGCCGCTCTTCCCACCCAGCCCAGCCTTGTTCCTGGGCAGCTCCAGTCCCCTGTCCCGCCCAGCACCGGGGCCGGAGCCATGGGGGTCCCCCGCTGGGGCTGGGCTGCTCACCTGCCCCCGCCCAAGGCTCTCCCTCATTGCCTGTCCGGCCACACCGGCGCGGGGTTCGCCGCAGACAAGATCGCCCCGGTCCCGGCCCGCTGGCTCTGGGGGTCCGCTGACACCCTCCACCCCCCGGCCCGGCTCCCCTCTCCCCCGGGCTCGGACTAGGGGTGGTTTCGCCCGGTGGCCGGCCTGCAGCCGGGAGGGGAGCGGGGCCGTCTGCCCCCGGAACCCCCGGGCTGCTCCGCCAGACCCCGCCGGGATCCGGGAAAGCCCCTTCGATCGCCCAAGCCGCGGGCGGCTTCCCAGGGGCGCCCCGCCGGGAGGCGCCGGGGCGGGCGGGGAGCGGCACCGGGGCGGGGCGGGGCAGCGGACGGTACCTGTGGCCCAGAGGTTGCCGCGGGGGTTGACTTTGATCCTGGCCGCTCGGTCCCGCGGCTCGGCGAAGTCCGGCCGGTCGGCGGGGGCGGCCGAGAGGAAGGAGAGGAGCAGCAGGCAGCCCAGGAGCCGGCTGGCGGGCAGCGCGCCCATGGCTCCCCGCCGGGCTCCGGGGGACGCTTCGCCTGGGGCCGGGAGAAGCGGCGGCGACGACTCGTGCTCCGGGCTGGTCGCCTCTGGCTTCCCGGGCTGCTCCATTTAAAGCCTCCCACCGCGGGGCGGAGACTGGCCGGGAGCAGCCGCAGCCCTCGCCTTGCGCACGGCGGCGGCGGCGGCGGGGGTCGCCCAACCCCACCCCCACCGCTGCCCGGGCCACGCCACGCCACGGCACGCCACGCCTAGGGCCGGGAGCGTGACTGGAGGGGGTGACTCAGCGCCCAGCTGCCTGCCCCTGGCCCGGAGGATCCCACCACGTGTTCCGGCCAACCCGGGCCAGGGGGACCCTTCAGGGGGACGCTTCCCGCCCAGGCAGTGGTGCTGGAACAATGTGTAGGGTCGGGTGCTGGGAGCTGTTGATCCAAACTGTAAACTCTGTAGCTGATGGAAATGGAAACCACTTCAAGCCAGGGGGTGCGGCTGCACCCCCAGTACCCTTAGTTCCAGCACCTATGGGCCCAGGGCACCTTCTGTGCAGCGCCCCAAACAGGACACACAGGGAAGTCGGGGTGGCAGCGGCACACGGCCAGGCCCTCCAAGCAGTAGGCTTCACTCCCACACAAAGCTCAGGCTGGGTTTTACCAAACACAAAGTGGCTCACCAAAAAGAGCCCCCCAGGGTCTGCCCCAAAGCACCCTGCAGTCCGTGGAAAATATCCCACCATGGGCAGAGGTGCTTCAGAGATCTGGGCTGGAATGGCATCCTGCTCCCCCAGTGCCCTGCAACCCCTCACTGACAAACTGGGCATCCAGCTGGAGGAACAGACAGCTCAGGGGGCAGCAGAGCCGGGGAGCTGTCCATAGATCCTCTGGAGGTGCAAAAGCACAACTGGAAAATGTTTATGAGTCCTTTACATGTCAAACCCCACCCCCCATTTCCGGCTCTCACAGTGCCAGCATGGCCGGGTTGCTTTCTTCTCTCTTCAGGGAGTCAGGGGATCATGGTCAGGGCCCACCCGTTTCCCCAGGAACTTGAATAAGAGGTTCTCCAAAGCATGAGCCTTTGCACCCAGCAGGACAGGCTCTCAGCGAGTTTTCCCAGTGAATTGCCACCTATGTTGGGTGACTTTGATGAGGAAGGAGCAGCCCCTCCTGTGCTGTGAAATGCTCTAAGCTCAGACACATAGAGGCTGAGGAGCGCCCCCCACCCCATTACACAAGGTACTGTCCCCTATTCTTAACCATCATCCCTCTGGAACCATTCCCCCATCGCCATCCCTGGTAAGCAGGTGGGATTGGTGCAGCAGAGATCGGGGACAGGCAGTATTCTCCAACTAGTAAACCGGATGGCAGCTTTAGAAGACTGCACAGAGCTGGTGGTGGAACTGGCAGTAGATGTTGAGGAACCTTTCAAAGGCATGAGCTGGGGCTTGCTTTACTTTACCCAGATTACATTTAGACTTGTCCCTAGTTTCTGTTCCTGTGCAGAGGGCCTCAGCTTTGGTATATGCAAATAGCATTTCATCAGTACCATTTGCCTTAGGCCAGGAAACTTGGCAGGGCTCAGCTATGTCCCCTATTGAGTCAGTGGATGGCTCTGGGCTGCTGGTACCAGCAGTATCCTGATATCTCTGGGATCAGAGTGGGTGACTGCTACCCACAGGCTCTCCCTGGGCCCTCCTGGTCAAGATGGGAAGCCTAGAAGGGCACTATCGTTCTCAGCTGCAGCAGGAGGACACGGGGCTCTGGCCAGCAGGTAGGAGGTTGATGCAGAGAGGTCACACAGGGACCTTGTTACTGTTTTTGCGCCTGGACCAGACTGGACAGCCCCTAGGCGCTGCACTGGATTTAATCTTCTAGACATCGTGCCAAGGGAACTTGCAGCTTTTGGTTTCTGGCACCCCTTGTAGAGAAATCCTCTCTAGTGTGCGACTGACTAGAGGAACCCACTGTGGGCTACAGCCTGGGGAGCCTGGCGCTTGAAACACTACAGCGCTTGCCTCCAGGACTGTGGTGTACCCGGCATTCTCCCAGGCACCCAGGGACAGAAGTCCCGCAGCACTTGCAGGGACACCCGTGGAGGGGAGCTACAGTACTGGGCCCCCCTTGTGATAAAGACGCACTGTGACCCTTCAAAGAGCTATTCGGAAAATAGATTCTAGAATGACACCACGCCTGGCAGTGGCTACAGTGTGGGCTTTGTGCCCTGACTCGGCCCGGCAGGAGTTACAGCTCTGACACGTCTCAGCCTCAGCCGTACTCCCTTCTCTGGTCTGACACAGCAGCCAGCCTAGAACTAGTGATGAAATACGGGGACGACATCTACAATCCACATTGCCAGGAGGGCAGTGGGTTGGCTCAGCCCAGCTCTCTGTGCTTATCCTCCTCCTGTCATCTCCTGTCCCATCTAGTCTAACAGGACCACATCCATACTGCCTCAATTAGCGGGTCTGATGAATGGGGGGAGTCAGATACTAGCCTCCTGGGGTTCTCTCCTCCCATCACCATGGGAAGGACTGGTCCCCGACTGTGACGCTATCTGATTAAAATATGACCATATAGATCATTGTTGCAACCACTGTTATATATTTGCAACAAATCTTGTACAACAGTTGTCAAGTGAGGTGTCTTTAAAAAGATTATGATTTGCTGGTTATGCTTATGCTATCTGTATGCATGTATCAGTTTTGTATTTGAAATTATGAGTATTGACTCTATACCTGTATTTCAAATGTTTGCTCCTGGGGTAACTAACAAGGTAGTTAGCCGGCACATCTTGGAGGGACTATTCAAATTGAGTGGCCCATCAAAAGGACACTTAACTCACAATGGACCCTGGGTGATGTCCATCTACACTGAGTGGACTGTCATGTAAACATGCTGTCTGGAGCATAGGTAATGGCTTCCTGCAATGACGAGGCAAAATGCATGGACATATGACTTGCCCATGTGACTCCAAACTCCATCTTGTTGCTGTAATTTTCCTCAGTAAGAACAATGGGTTTCCCTCCACATGGTAGAGGATATAAAAGGCCCTGGAAACTCCTCCATTTTGCCTCTATACTGCTCCAGCCTTTGGAATGTGGACTTATACTAATGGGACATTTTAACCAATGGACTGAGGACCTTCCAATGGTTTGGAAGCAGTCAGAGACTTGACGTAAGCCAGCTGTTTATTCCATCACTGCTACAAGCCTGAACCAATAACTTTGCAATTACTGTATGTAATTGATTCCATTTAACCAATTTTAACTCTCACCTTTCTGTCTCTCTTTTTATGAATAAACCTTTAGATACTAAAGGATTGGCATCAGCGTGATTTTGGGGTAAGATCTAAGTTATATATTGACCTGGGTGTGTGGCTGGTCCTTTGGGCTCAGAAGAACCTTTTATTTGATGAGACTGGTTGTAAAGAACCACTCACCTTTAAAGCCAGTGTTTTCGGTGGTAATACAAGAACTGGAATGCCTGAGGAAACTGCCTTTATGACTTCTTGTTAGCCACTGTGGTGAAACAGAACTTTACTTTCGTTGCTGGTTTGGTGTATCCTATGGGGGATTAGCCACCAGTCTCGGGGTGTATCTGCCCTATTTCTCAGCAGTTCGTCCTTATTTTGGCATTCTCAGTTGTGACCCACAGAGGCACGGTTACACCGATGAAGCAAATGAACCTGCAGCGATGGAAAGTTCCTACTGCATCACAGGTGGAGGATAAGCACGGTAACCTCAGTGACCTGGAAGCTCTGCCAAGCAGGGCTGACAAAAGACAGAGCCGATTCTACCCCTGGGAAAATGCCTGGACTTTTTCCATGGATTTTATAACTGACACTAGCTTCTCCCTCTTGCTCTGCAACATGGGCATGCAGGGCTTGTGCAGGGTAATCCCTCCCTGTTTGCACTGCAAAGGCATCTTTTCTTTTTCTTCTTGCTATATTTCTCTCTGTGTCTCTCTCCACCCCCTCATCATGCCATTGCTTTCTTCTTGCTATTCCCCAACCTCCCCTTCACCCTGTTCTGCTCTATTGTTGTATTGGTGAGATCCATCCCAGTTGATCATCACAGAGTTACGTCGACAGTACTAAACTCTCACCAGAATCATAGAATCATAGAATCATAGAATATCAGGGTTGGAAGGGACCCCTGAAGGTCATCTAGTCCAACCCCCTGCTCGAAGCAGGACCAATTCCCAGTTAAATCATCCCAGCCAGGGCTATGTCAAGCCTGACCTTAAAAACTTCCAAGGAAGGAGATTCCACCACCTCCCTAGGCAACGCATTCCAGTGTTTCACCACCCTCTTAGTGAAAAAGTTTTTCCTAATATCCAATCTAAACCTCCCCCACTGCAACTTGAGACCATTACTCCTCGTTCTGTCATCTGCTACCATTGAGAACAGTCTAGAGCCATCCTCTTTGGAACCCCCTTTCAGGTAGTTGAAAGCAGCTATCAAATCCCCCCTCATTCTTCTCTTCTGCAGGCTAAACAATCCCAGCTCCCTCAGCCTCTCCTCATAAGTCATGTGTTCTAGACCCCTAATCATTTTTGTTGCCCTTCACTGGACTCTCTCCAATTTATCCACATCCTTCTTGTAGTGTGGGGCCCAAAACTGGACACAGTACTCCAGATGAGGCCTCACCAATGTCGAATAGAGGGGGACGATCACGTCCCTCGATCTGCTCGCTATGCCCCTACTTATACATCCCAAAATGCCATTGGCCTTCTTGGCAACAAGGGCACACTGCTGACTCATATCCAGCTTCCCGTCCACTGTCACCCCTAGGTCCTTTTCCGCAGAACTGCTGCCTAGCCATTCGGTCCCTAGTCTGTAGCGGTGCATTGGATTCTTCCGTCCTAAGTGCAGGACCCTGCACTTTTCCTTATTGAACCTCATCAGATTTCTTTTGGCCCAATCCTCCAATTTGTCTAGGTCCTTCTGTATCCTATCCCTCCCCTCCAGCGTATCTACCACTCCTCCCAGTTTAGTATCGTCCGCAAATTTGCTGAGAGTGCAATCCACACCATCCTCCAGATCATTTATGAAGATATTGAACAAAACCGGCCCCAGGACCGACCCTGGGGCACTCCACTTGACACCGGCTGCCAACTAGACATGGAGCCATTGATCACTACCCGTTGAGCCTGACAATCTAGCCAGCTTTCTACCCACCTTATAGTGCAATCATCCAGCCCATACTTCCTTAACTTGCTGACAAGAATACTGTGGGAGACCGTGTCAAAAGCTTTGCTAAAGTCAAGAAACAATACATCCACTGCTTTCCCTTCATCCACAGAACCAGTAATCTCATGATAAAAGGCGATTCATCTAGACCTGATGGCTACTTTGCAGAGTGCCAGGAAGGGTAACAAAGAGAAGAGAAGGAGAAGAGGAGCCTTTTGCTAGTGATGTTCATTGCGACAGCCGAGCCGAGCAGTCTGTTTAAGAGGCAATTTCTCACAGTGTTCTAGAATGCACATGCATAGATAGATTGCTGTGTCACATCAGGGCAAGCATAAAGTTAGTGAGTGCAAAGTTGGAATCATCTGGTCCCAGGGGTCCTGAGATTCAGCCCCCCTCATTCTAAAATTTGTTAGCTTGTAGAATGGTTTATTACCTGCTGCTAAGGAAAAAAAATACATATAGGCAGGGCCTGCCTGAAACTGATATCACACTGGGCTTCCTCCAAGCTCCTGAACGCCAGCAAGAGCCAGCTGCACAATGCAAGATTTTAGAAGTTGTTACAATTTTTTCTGTTTCTGTGAAGTGGTGCCCCAGACTGATGCAACCCAGAAATCTAGTGCGCAATCAGGCTAGAAACAGAACTTGTCAGTTACAAGACCTATTTTCAGTGCTCTTAACTTCACAGGCACATTCAGATGGGCTTTAAAGTTGGCATGCCTGTTGCGGACCTGGCATACAATTTGGGGAGCACATTTGAGGCTTTGGGGTGAGGGGCTTCCCCAAGAGACAGCCCCTCCCAAACAGCCTGATTTTACTTTTCAAAGTGTTCCAAAATGCATGCATGTAATCAGGTTGCCCTGAAATTGCTGTGTCAGATCAGGGTCTGAGGTAGACAATAAAAAGTCTGAGATAAAGTCCCCGCTCCTTCCAAATGACCCGCTTTGAATGATCTAAGGGCTTGTCTACATGGCAGCTTAGCACAGGGCAAGGCAGAGTGCCAATCTACAGTGCACTAACCTGCCAAGTACTGTCCGGCCGTGTTGACCCTGCCACTGCACACTAAAATTTCATAGTGTGCTCTGATATAGTCTTGTCAATTTTAGTGCATGGTAGCAGGGTCCACACAGTGAGTTAGTTCGTGGCAGGCTAGTGCACAGTTGTGAAATGCAGAAGAGAAGAGGGAAGCCCAATACGGGGAGGAAGACAGGATCTGGCAGGGCAAGGAAAGTGTGTGAACATTATTACATTGTATAGAGGGGAAAGCAGAAGGAGGGAGGAGTAAAAAAGGAAGGTGAAAAGAATGGACACAGGGGAGCAGAGTTGGTGGAAATAAGTAAACAGAACATACAATGAAGATGGCAATTAATAATCACTACAACTGGACAATTAATAACTAAGCAGCATGATCAAAGATTAATTCCTATCACAGTAACCTATCAATATCAGTGAGCCTGACATACCGCAGTCACTAGCTAGTACAGTTATTGAGCCGTGTTGCTGCTGCTGGATAAACAGGATTAAAGTGTAGATGCCCTTGGGGCAGGCGCAGTCAGCATGTTCGGGGCTGCCTGGAGAGATGGGGCACTTTGTGCCGGGTATGGCCCTGTGGTATCCAGAGGTGCTATGGAGCTGAGAGTGGGCCCAGCTGTCATGCTGGGGGCAGGAGTGCAATCAGTGAAGCAGCCTCATTGTTGATCAGTGGTGGGATTGGTGCCCAACACTGGCGTGTCCGTGGGGATGGGGTCCTTGGTTCTCAACTGGAGGTCTGGCCAGGAATGACTCAGGATCCCTGGGGCAGAGGGGGATCTCAGGAGGGTTATGGAAGGGGGATTGCCACAGGAAGGGCTGGAAATGAGAGTGGAGCAGGGATTAGGGCTGTCAAGGGGTTATTTGTGGGGCAGGGTGGGACTGGTGGATAGGATGGGCCTTGATCCGGATGCTGCTGGGAGTGGGCGTAGGTGGATGGGCAGGATGGTGGCCAGATCCTTACCCCTCTCTACACAGCCTGGCCATGGTCGCTATGCCCCATCAGCAGCCCTACTGCCCCACACTGGGCCAGAATCCAGGCAGCTCCACTGAGTGGGGATTCCTTGCTGCTGGCTGCAGGAGGCTGAGGGAGTGTCAAGGGTTCTCCTCACCATTGGGGCACCTCCTTGTGGCTGCATCTGGGGGAACAGCACCACCCAGTCTGATGCCCCTCTCACACCCAGCAATTACAGTGCTCCCTCTTCGTGGCTTGGCCCTCCACCCAGGTCACTATGTGGTTTCCCCCTACCAGGGTCCCAACATCACTCCACAGGAACTGGCTCAGGCACTCTTCCAATTCACTGCCCAGACTGTGCCACTTCTCCAGCAGCTGCTAGGGGAACCCGAGCCTGCCCACTACTCCAGGTTCCCCCTAAGGGGCTCTCAAATCAGCAGCCAGGGTCTGTACTGTTCCAAACCTTACTGGCATTTCCCTCAGCCTTTTCCTACTCCACCCTATCAGGCTTCTGCTCCACCAGCCTTCTGAGTAAAGCCTTCCTGCAGGACCTGGATCCCAGGGCTTCTATTCCCGCATCTGGGTCACCTCCTTCCTTTCCCTCTATAAGCCCACAGAGTGACTGCAGTCCCCCTGGCTGTGTCTGCTCTTGCTCTTGCTCTCCCTCCCTCCACCTACCCCAGCCCTGCCTGCTCAGCTGGGCCCCATCTGCAGTCAGAGGTTGTCTATCTATCTAGTTCGTTAGCCCCAGCTGAGCCACATTAACCCTTTCCAGGCTAGTCTGGGATGAACACCCGCACACAAGGAAGGACAATGTGCTGGGATGTCCCTGAGGGTTCAGGCAGCCATGGTCAGGTTATGGCGCCCTGAGGAAAAGTGTTGACTCCTCTCCGCATTTCCTGTTTTGTCTGTGGTGGGGTTTTGGACTGCAGCTCTCCTGTGCCCACCAGGAAACCATGTTTTGTGTGTGTAAATCAAAACCGGTGGCCAGATACTGGGGAGGAAGTTGCAGAGGGTATATAAAGGATTACGGGACAGATGTGCAAACTCTGGCTTCAGCCCCGGATTAAGTGATACTAATTACAGGCAGGGCAAAGAAAGCCAAAGTCCATCATTCACAGGGCCAATAACTGTAGGCACCAAAGGTAGGTTACAAAGATAGGTAGGTAGGTGACAAAGATTTAAGTTTCAGAGTAGCAGCCATGTTAGTCTGTAGCCGCAAAAAAACAGGAGTACCACAAGTCCTCCTGTTCTTTTTAAAGATTTAAGTGCTGCTCTCAGAGAAGCTGAATGCCTCCGAGAGATTACCTGGGCGGGAAAACAAGTGCCCCCGCGGAAGATGCTGTCACATTGATGGGGGCAGGGAGCAGCCAGACCACCCGTGGAATTTTAAGCAGGGGGAATGGGTTTATCCTCGCTCCAATTCAACTGCACACAAGGCGTGAAAAACGCAGCAGGCTCTGACAGGGATGGAAAAGGTGGTCTCCTCCCTCCTACCTAGGAGGTTTTTGTCAAGAAGGCACTTTTCTGTTTTCACACAGTGGCAGTGGGCACAGCCCAGCTGTACGGGTTGCCACCTAGGGTGACCATATGTCCTGTTTTGGCCGGGACAGTCCCTTTTTTAAGCCCTGTCCTGGTCATCCCGACTTTGTTAGCAAAAGAGACAAATGCCCATTTTTGCCCTCGCCCACTTATCGTCATGGAGGAACATTTGGGGAGGGGGGAGCCAAGTGACTATGCGGGTGGCGGGGCTCAGGCTGTCTGCCCCCGGTGGCATAGGACTTGGGCGGTCAGCTCCAGCCCCGGGCAGCACAGGTCTTGGACGGTCAGCCCCAGCCCCAGCCCACGCAAGGCTTGGGCAGTCAGCCCCGGGCGGTGCGGGGCTCGGACAGTAGGAGAACACTTCAACCTCTCTGGCCACTCAGTAACAGATTTAAGGGTGGCAATTTTGCAACAAGAAAAGGAGTACTTGTGGCACCTTAGAGACTAACCAATTTATTTTAGCATGAGCTTTCGTGAGCTACAGCTCACTTGTTGTATCTGATGAAGTGAGCTGTAGCTCACGAAAGCTCATGCTAAAATAAATTGGTTAGTCTCTAAGGTGCCACAAGTACTCCTTTTCTTTTTGCGAATACAGACTAACACGGCTGTTACTCTGAAACCTGTCAATTTTGCAACAGAAAAGCTTCAAAAACAGACTCCAGCGAGAAACTGCTGAGCTTGAATTAATATGCAAACTAGATACCGTTAACTTGGGTTTGAATAGAGACTGGGAGTGGCTGGGTCATTACACATATTGAATCTATTTCCCCATGTTAAGTACCCTCACACCTTCTTGTCAACTGTCTAAATGGGCCATCTTGAGTATCACTACAAAAATTTTTTTCTCCTGCTGATTACAGAACATCTTAATTAATTAGCCTCTTACTCCACCTTTTCATATTCTCCGTATGTATATATATATCTTCTTACTATATGTTCCATTCTATGCATCTGATGAAGTGGACTGTAGCCCATGAAAGCTTATGCTCAAATAAATTTGTTAGTCTCTAAGCAGCCACAAGTACTCCTGTTTTTATTGCAAATACAGACCAACATGGCTGCTACTCTGAAACCTGAAATGAGTCCCACATGGTGTACCATTTTTGCTTTGGGAAATATAGTCACCCTACACCCATCCCGGTTTGGGCAAGGGGGAAGGGAATGGGACACTTAGAGCAAAGCTTGGAAAGGGCTGGCCCGGCTGTGAAGCCATTGGAGAAGGGCAGGACTTCTGCCGTGGGCCAATTCCTTACTGGGCCAGAAGTGAGCCGATACGGACCCTCAATTGTTTCCATAATAAATCTTGGAATTCCAGGGAGATTCCCGAAGACTGCTAAGGTGGTGCCAATATTCAAACGGAGCAAGCAGGATGACCTGGGTAACTATTGGCTGGAAGCCTGATATCAGTCCTAGGCTAAATTGTGGAAAGGTGAGATTCAGTTAATACAGAATCAAAGGATAGGAATATAATTCATCCCAGCCAACCTGATTTCACAAGCCCCCCAGTCCACCTAGCTGAGGGGAGCAGAGGTGAAGTCACTGCACTGTCCTGGATGCCCTCGACTACCTCTGAGATTCATCTGACTGGAGAGTGGGGTGGTGGTGGGTGTGCTTCCTGGAGAGCCACTGTTCTGGATCCCCTCTGTGACCAGATCAGGATGGTCCCAGAGCCCTCTTACATGCCCTAGATGTGCTCAGCATTCGATCCTTTAATGCTCTGCCAGGCCTGCTGAGCAGTTTCAGTAAGGTCTGTTACACACAGTGCCACCTAGTGGCTGAACAGTATAATACAGGTTTCAGAGTAACAGCTGTGTTAGTCTGTATTCGCAAAAAGAAAAGGAGTACTTGTGGCACCTTAGAGACTAACCAATTTATTTGAGCATGAGCTTTCGTGAGCTACAGCTCACTTCATCAGATGTATACCGTGGGAAACTGCAGCAGACTTTATATATACACAGAGAATATGAAACAATACCTCCTCCCACCCCACTGTCCTGCTGGTAATAGCTTATCTAAAGTAATCGTCAGGTTAGGCCAGGTTAGGAAATGGCCTAACCTGACGATTACTTTAGATAAGCTATTACCAGCAGGACAGTGGGGTGGGAGGAGGTATTGTTTCATATTCTCTGTGTATATATAAAGTCTGCTGCAGTTTCCACGATATACATCTGATGAAGTGAGCTGTAGCTCACGAAAGCTCATGCTCAAATAAATTGGTTAGTCTCTAAGGTGCCACAAGTACTCCTTTTCTTTTTGCAGTATAATACAGTTTAGCATTGGGTTACTTCCATAGGCTGGAGAGACATTGTTGGGACTGGGAGCCTTGATCTGCTGGTTTGTTTTGAGGTTGCTCAGTTCCCTGTACACAAACAGATACACTGGGAATTTGTGTTTCTTTTCACTGATTTCCTTTTCCCCAGATAAAAGCTGTCTGTGGCTCCATGTTCCCAAGGACTTGGAGAGCAGGTGAGTGCGGAAAACTACCTGCAAGAGAGACTTGGGATGTTTTATTTTAATTTACCAGAGCCAGAGCTAGGAGTCTGCCTCTGGGGTGGGCTGATTTATTTCAGTAAGGATCCCTCCACACATTAAATCTGGCCTTTGTTGCTGGCTGTGGCACCTCGCAGAAGGATTACGGTGATAACGGCTTAGATCTCTCCCAGCCAGTCAGTTCTGTGCAATGTGTGTTCAGAACACACATTGTTCTGTCTGTGGGATGCCCCAGCATACATCAAAGGACCTAGAGAAATAACTTATGTAGATTTGTTTGATGTTTGCAACAGGACCAGGCTTTATTTCTCAAACTCAGCCAGCTTTTCCCCATGTAACCAGCCCATTTGCACTACAGCAAAGGGAGCTCAGGGCTTCGTTCTTGGGAGACCGCTCCTCCCAACCGAGCTGCAAGACAGGGTTTTTAGGATCATCTTCCTAAGAGTGTCTCCTGTCCACAGGAGAAAGTTGCACAAGGCCCCAAGTAGAAACACAACGATGGTGGGTGGGTTGGAGAACAGATTGCCATCAATTACCCACGTTTTGAGTTTATTGCTGTTAGGATATAGATATTCAGGCCTGTCTGCAAAGGCCTGTACTTTAAGAATTTAGGTGTATTCTTATCACTTGGCTAGTTAGAGGTATAAAAGAAAGAATCAAAATCATGGTCTGCCAGTGTAAGGTCCTTCTCTTACTGTGACAGTCTGAGGCCCTGTTCTTAGGCTAAGCCCTTTGGCTAAGCAGCAGAGGCAGCCAGTCATTTCCTCACATTCCAAACTAGTCACATTGAAAGAAGGTGCTATTGGGCTGTTACGAATACAATCCTGTCCTGATAGTGCCTATCACCTCCAGAGAAAGGGAAGTGCCTAGAAGATGTAAAAGGAAACTTAGTTTGATAGCATCCTGTCTGGCAAGAACTCACTTATCAATAGCTGGGATGTGAAATCCTCACTTCTGTATTGTTTTGTCATTATAGTTCCCACTTTGCTATTGTTTGTCTGCATAATCTCTGTCTGGTTTTGTGATTGTTTCTATCTGCTGTACAATTAATTTTGCTGGGTGTAAACTAATTAAGGTGGTGGGATATAATTGGTTAAATAATCATGTTACAATATGTTAGGATTGGTTAGTTAAATTTCAGTAAAAAGATTGGTTAAGGTATAGCAAAGCAGAACTCAAGTTTTACTATATAGTCTGCCATCGATCAGGAAGAGTGTGTGTGCGTGAGTGGGTGTGTGTGTGTGGGGGGGGGGAATGGGAACAGGGAATGGGGGTGGGGAAATTGGAATCATGTTTGGCTAAGGGCAGGAATGGGAACAGATGCACAGGTGTAAGGCTCTGTGGTGTCAGAGCTGGGAAGGGGGACACTAAGGAAGGAAACTGGAATCATGCTTGCTGGAAGTTCACCCCAATAAACATAGAATTGTTTGCACCTTTGAACTTTGGGTATTGTTGCTCTCTGGTCATGCGAGAAGGACCAGGGAAGTAAGTGGGTGAAGGAATAAGCCCCCTAACAATTGCCCTGGAAATGTCAGAGGTTTGGGAGATAAAAATACTCCCTTGTTTATGACACTGAAGGTCTGAGCCATTTCACTTTCTCCGAGTTCAGCATTATCAATGTGCATGAAAGGAGAAAGGCCTTTCACCAGGCAGCCTGCTAGGTCCTCTCCAAGTCTGCACTGCTCTGCACAGCAAATGCAAAAGCCTTAACTACAACCATCTACAGCCACCTTCCAGAGAAAGACACAATGACAGTTGACAATCTCCCCGAAGAAGTCTGTGGATGCCTGGCACTTCTCTTTCCTGTTGCAGTCACATACATCCGGGGTGGGTTAAAATCTCCCACCAGGACCCTGCACTGCTGAGTATCAGAGGGGCTCTGAAAGATGGATACCTGTTGATAGAACTGCACCTGCTCCAGTGCAGATGTTGACAACATTGAGGATCAGCCCCTCCACAAACCCAGAGGTGCAGCAGATGGCTGGACACATCTGGAGAGAACAGTCACCATCCCACCCAAAAACTGCACTGTGGCTGAAGTGCACCTGTCCCCCCACTCCAGTTGCCATCTGACTTTCTTGGCCACATTGGAGTGAGTCTCCTGCAGCAAGATAACAGCATAAGCCCTCGCCCGAGGGTAGGAGAATACCTGACACTTGCAGAGACTCACCCTACAGCCCCTGGTGTTCAGCGATGCAATGGAAGTTGGCTTCATTGGGGGATTGAGGATCCTTGTGGCCAGAGCAACACCGCCTGCACACCTGGCACCACACAGCAACCCATGCTCGATCCCAATGGTGCTTAGGGAATTGTGGAAGCTTCAGGCCTGCTAGTAGGCCTTGCTGGTGCCCTGGGCATAACTAACAGTGCGAACCAAAGGCTGTGAACGCAAGTAGACCTGGCCTTGCCAGAACAGCAACTCACTAGGTATTAGGTAGCATCAAGTAAGCACACTCCTGACCGGAGAGGATAGTACAGGAACACCCGGAGTTCTCAAATAACGGCGTGAACACATTTGTAGGAGATTGTACAGGGACACACCGAGCCCTCGTAAGGTAAGGAGGGAAGGACAGGATAATGGATGAGGATGTTTTGTTCCAACTAGCAGGCACAAGGACCAGGGTAATAATGAAAAGCATATGGAGTGTAATACGAAGCGTTTATATCAGTGCGTAAAGGAGAAGTTATAGGAGGGGTCAAAGCATATGGCGTGTAATACGAAGCGTGTTTGTATCAGTGTGTAAAAGGAGAAATTACAGGAAATTACAGAAATTACTTTGTATCAGCTGAGGGGACAGGACCATGGTGTCCTGAGCCTTCACCTAGTCACAGGCATACATGTGTCGGTGTCCCTGTGACCTGTTGGACAAGGTGCATGCTCTGCTGATGTCGCCACCGAACTGAGCCTGTGGTCTCTGTTTAGGAACAACCTCTAATCAGCTGAATCAGCAAGCTGCGCTCTCTGATAGTGCAGCAAACACTGTAGCTCCAAAACCAGCAGCACGTAGCAGCCTTAAGAATGCTCTGCAGCACTCATAATGCTGGTGACCCCCACTGTGGATTTGGTAAGTGGTGAGCTGCCCACTGTTAAGGGTCACAGCCTTCGATGGCAGAAAGCTCCAAGGCAGGTGTGACACATGGCCAGAAAGGGTTAAGCATCCTGCAGGATAAATGACCCAAATTCAACCTCTAGGGACATATTGGTAGATGATGTTTGTGTTTTTGTGTGTTTACACATTAACTGTTAGAGGTTGACAGTGTAATCAAACAGTTCCTCTCTATGCTGCATTCTCTTAATTCAGAGATCAAAAGGAGATCTTAACATTTAAATGAACTGTAAATATGATATCTCTGTATTGATTTCTCTTTGAAGTATATTGCAGATCAACTGCAAATGGTGGGAAACAGGCAATTGCCTTATGTTAATCCATGTAGCTAATTAACGGTGATGCTTAGGAAATAAGTCTACTTCAAAGTCTTGATGATGGCCTATTGTTTGCCTAAGGACTCCGTGCTGTCAAGAGAAGGTCTGGAACTGTATAAAGGTCTCTTGGGTCCTGATCCTTTTAATCTCAAATCTGCTTAAGCTTTATCAGGGAATGCATTAAGTTGCAAGATGGAGATCTCCAGTCCTATCTGGCTCACCCTGCGTATGAAACTTTGGACTGAAAATATGGCCTAATTCTAAGAACTCCTTGCAACTCGAAAGCTCACCATCTCTACTATGAAACCGATCTCAGAACTGTCTGTATAATGATCTTTTAACCCAGGGGCGGGCAAACTTTTTGGCCTGAGGGCTGCATCGGGTTTCGGAAATTGTATGGAGGGCCGGTTAGAGGAGGAGGTCAGGTCTGCTCAGCCCCCACCTCCTATCCAACACCCCCTGTTCCCTGACAGCCCCCCCGGGACCCCTGCCCCATCTACACACACCCCTGCCCCTAACTGCACCCCGTCGCCCCATCCTGCCCCTCCTCATTCCTGACTGCCCCCCCGGGACCTCTGCCCCATCCAACCACCCCTTTTCCCTGTCCCCTGCTGCCCCATCCAACCCCCGCTCCTTCCTGACTGCCCCCCGGGACCTCTGCCCCATTCAACCCCCTGTTCCCACCCTGACCCCTATCTACACCGCCGCCCTCTGACCATGACCCCGAGCTCCCCTGCCCTTTATCCAACCCCCCTGCTCCCTGCCCCCTTACTGCGCTGCCTGGAGCACTGGTGGCTGGCAGCACTACGGCCACGCTGCCCGGCAGGAGCCGGGCCACGCTGCCATCACCACACAGCACAGAGCCCCGGGTCAGGCCAGGCTCTGCAGCTGTGCTGCCCCAGGAGCTCACAGCCCCGCCACCCAGAGCATTGCCCTGGCAGTGAGGTGAGGCTGCAGGGGAGGGGGCACAGTGAGGGAGGGGCCGGGGGCTAGCCTCCCCGGCCAGGAGCTCAGGGGCCAGGCAGAAGGGTCCCGCGGGCCGGATGTGGCCCGCAGGCTGTAGTTTGCCCACCTCTGTTTTAACTAATACTCTCTCCCTTTTCTTTTTAAATAAATTTTAGTTTAGTTTACAAGAATTGGCTGTAAGCGTGTATTTGCGTAAGATCTGGAATATTCATTAACTGGTGAGGTAATGTGTCCAATCCTTTGAGATTGATGGAACTTTCACATTTGACTTGGCTGTCTGAGAGGGAGCTTTAAGGGAACTGTGTTTTGGCTTCTGTGTAACCAGTAAGGTATTATAGAAGCTGTTTCGTGGCTAGCTGCATGGATCTGAGTATTGGAATAGCCACCAGCTTTGGGTATTGTCTGCCCCATTCTTTGCATTTTGCCTTAACTGAGTAACCTCAGTGTGGGCCCCCCTGGAACCTCAGTCACACTAGGGAATCCCTTTTCCCCTCCTGTCAGATCCCCAGAGTTTGATGAGGAATGGATGCGCTGGGTAACGAGTAAAAGTGGCCCACATACGTTAAAAAAAGGAAGTGGAGAGAAAAGGACTGGAATCGGTAAGGCAGTGGCAGAGACTGTAGCCTTGAAGGAGAAGAATAGAAATAAGAAATGTAGAACATTGCAAATTATGGTCACGGCTGTTGGACGGCTAAGATACCATGCTACAAAATTGGCGAGGCAAGTAATAGAAACAAAAAGAGTTAAAAGCAGCAACAGAAGGAGTAGAGCACTGGGAAATGCATGCTCTGCTGGCAGGGCAGCAAGCAGTTCAGAACCATGCTATGTTACACAAAGGACAAAGCGGAGCACTGTCTTTTGATCCTTTTCCCTGCCTCCAACAAGGTCCCCTCACCCTGCAGGACCAGACTGAAATCCCTTCCACCGCTAGAGAGCACATTGCAACTTGCTCTGCTCAAGCTACTAAATGTTTGAGCATGCATCTATTCTCAAAGGGAATGCTACATCCGAGTTACATGTAATCAGCTTTTACAAACATCTCTGCTCAATAAAACCAAAACACATTTATTCACAGACTTGCTTCTGGAATTCAGCTGATGAAAGTACTCATGAAAAGGGTACCCTGAGCAGCTTATACACTTCAGGCCTCAGAAATCAGCTGCAGGGCTGGATGGGAGTTTAATGATTACTGATTATTATTTTAAGTGCTGATCACATATCTGGCACTGGAGACACAAAGTGAAGACAGTCCCTGCCCTGAAGAGTTTACAATCTATAGGCCAGATTGCATTCCTCGTGTTGGCTTGTTTGCTAAATTGCTTCTTGCAAGCTCCTCTCTGCTAGAGAAAGACCTTCCATTTCTACAGATTTATCTTTGGGGTCAGCAATGAACATATGCAAATCAATGCAATTCCATAAACAAAACACATCTCCTCACATTACTCCAGAGAGCTCTGGGCTTGTACCTTTCCATCCAGACGTTGGTCAATTGTGCTGAATTGGGAAGTGTTTGCCTTGAACCGCTCATGCAATTTGTCTTGTAATCAGGCCATGAAACAGCCAAGAAGAAACTGCTCTCTGAATTCTGGCTGCCTGTAACTCTGCATAGCCAGAAGCGTTCAGAGAAACAAGAACTCTGTCCTCAGACTACACTTGGGAAACAGGCTTTCAGCACTAGAGTAGTTTATAAACAAATCCCACTCCTGTTTCATCGACAGTCTTCATCTCTCCTAACCTGCACTGAGCCCCTGGATCTCTCGGGCTCCCTGAAGCGAGCGCTGGCATTGCACAGAAAGGAGAGTTCAGCCACTATTTCATCATTTGCAGATTTTATTTCAATATAAAAGCATGGACCCAGTAAGCACAGCACCACAAACAGCCTATGGAACATAGGAGCATTAGCACCCTAGCCAGGCCCAAGGCCCTGAGTGCTGACTTCTGGGGCAGGCCGTCGGATGCTGTGGCACTTAGTCCAGCAAACTGGAAATTCTGTGGCAGCTTCAATGATATTTTAAAAATTGAAATGTTTAGCAAATCAACTATTAAAATCAATAATGCATTCAGTACAGTCCCTCTTGTTTTGGTATTAAATTTCATTGATGTTCCCTCCACATTTTCAGTCTACACAGATCCTTGTCCTGAGCCCCCATAACTGTACTGCAAGAGTTCTCAGGGAAATGCTGGAGCTTTTGGTAACTGGGTGGGGGCATGTGATAAATGAATGGGGGGGAGGGGGCAGCTCCCTTTTATGGACACCCAGCCAGCCAGTTAGCTATAAAATCCCTGTTAGTAGCTGTTCTCTACTTGCTTTACCTGTAAAGGGTTAAAAAGTCCATAGGTAAAAGGAAGGGAGTGGGCACCTGACCAAAAGAGCCAATGGGAAGGCCAGAACTTTTAAACATTGGAAAAAAAAACTTTCCCTTTGTCTGTCTGTCTGTTGTTCTACAGAGCGAGATGCAGAGCAGGAACGGGGCTGAACTATGCTGTAGGAAGCTTTAAGCCAGGTATGAAAAACTATCAGTTCATACCTAGAGCCTGCTTATCTGAAACCCCAGATATGTAAGTAGATCAGGGAATGTCTAAGAAGACACGATTAGGTTTATCTTTTTTTTTTTCCTTACTGGCTTGTGGACTCCTCTGTGCTAACCCCTAAATGCTTTTGTTTTGCTTGTAACCATTAAGCTGGACCTCAAGAAAACCATTCTTGATACTTAATTATTATATTTGCTCTTTTTAAATCTAGCAATAGCCTAAGTTCCAGATGTATTTTCTTTCTTTTTGTTTTTAATAACATTTACCTTTTTTAGAACAAGATAGGACACAAAAAACCCAAAGAGGTTTGTGCATATATTGTTTAATTAGCTGGTAGCAACAGCTGATTTCCTTTGTTTTTCTTTCTCAGTTCTTCCTTGGGGGGCAGTGAAAGGGCTTGAGGGTACCCCACAGGGAGAAATTCTCAAGTGCACTTTCCTGGGTCCAAAGGGGTTTTTTGCAGTTGAGTGGTGGCAGCATCTACCTATCCAAGGTCAGAGAGAAGCTGTAACCCTTGGGAGCTTAATACAAGCCTGGAGTGGCCAGTATTAATTTTTAGAATCCTTGCGGGCCCCCACCTTCTGCACTCAAAGTGCCAGAGTGGGGAATCAGCCTTGACAGGGCAGTTGGGGTTTTTGGTACCTTGGAGATGTGGGTAAGTATATTTGCTGTGTGTTTCTGCTGCAATCAGCAGCACTGAAGTAGCCAACCATCTATCTATCTTCATGTTTCACAAATGACCTCTGGTCCTATGAATGGAGCAGGCCACACCTCCGAGGTACTGTTTCCTGAGGCTGCAGACAGCCTGAAGACACCACCACATTTTTTCCACTCAGTTCATGTTTTCAAGGTTTTCTTTGCAGTCAGATGATTAGGAACATAGGGCCAGATCCTCAGCACAGGAAAGGGGGGCCATCAGAGTTCTTCCTACACCCCTCTCATTCTCAAACTGGTGCTGCTTAAGCCCTGGAGTAATTTACAGCAGCCTAGAGAAGTGTCTCATTTATGGCTCCTGGCTATATTCTTTGCGTGACCCTAAACCAGTGGAGAACTAGCGGAGCAAAGCTGTGCTTCGTTTCACCCCACTTCACCTTAGTTCCAACAGACATCCTTCTGATCAATTACACTCCTCCTCAGTTCAGGTTTCTCTCTCTCTTCCGGCTGGATGTGGTGCCCAGTATCCCATGTGGCCACACTACAGCAAGACAGAGGGTGCCAATTACTTCCCCACTGTGCCGTGTTCTGCCTTTATGTAAGCAGCTCGTAACAGCACAACCCTCACCTCCCTCAGCAACTGTGTCCCACTCTCCCCTTTCCAGGGAGGGTCTATGGTTGGGATCATTTTCCCCACACATGCACTTGTTGAAATTTACCATCTTATTTTGTTATTCTCCTCTAGTGGGGCCCCACTGGCTATTTGCACCATCCGCACTAGTGCTCACTGAGGCCTCCCTTGCCTCCACTTGTGCAACAACTGCAGCTGAACCAGTGCTAGTTTGTAGTTGGCTTCACTTGGAATGCAGCCGTGTTCAGCTGTCCCTGTTGCTGACACCTGCTGGCAGTAATCGGTAATGGCTGCAGTGTAGACAAGCCAGTAGCTGGCGCATAGGCCACCCTCTAAGTAACAAAGAGGCAATTGATCCTCTCTGCCAACCAGCTTCCTCAAAACTCTTCTTGACGTCCCAGTATTACAGCCCCCTGCTACCGCAGGAGCCCTTGCCACAACCTTCAGTTGACTCTTGTCACTGAGCTAATGCTGGTCACAAGTGCCGCTGCACACAGAGCCGTGACGCTGGTGCGAAGGTGCAAGGATTCAATAGAGCACCATGTCATCAGCACTTTCACAACATTTTAATGAAGGCACGAGGTGTTGATGAACAGAATTTAAAAGCACTCTCCTTAACCTGGGACCAGCTGAAGGACTAAGAGTTCATGCTTAAGAACACCTCGGGCTGCTGGCAGTCCAGGGTTAATACAAACCCCAGGGGCAGAAGAGCTTGGCTTGCAGGCAGCCTGGTGCGAACTTCAAACCCATGGGGGAGGAGACTCGCTGGATAGGCCAGGGGAGAAGCATTCAGCCCTCAGGGGTCCTCCGGTCTGGCTCCAGGGCCTTTGCCCTGTATTTTCTCTACAGCAGTGGTGATGATATATCAGAAGTTTGCTTTCTGTTGCCAGCATTCTTTCTGCTTGTGCTGCATCCTGCTTTCCCATTTCTGTGTCTCGCACTTGGAAGAAGCCACTTGTCAGGACTCCATTCCCATGAGCTCCAACAGCTGGAGCTGAGGGCAAGAAGTTTTGTACAAAGGGACCTGGGCTACAAAGTTCCGCTATGGAGCCAGAAATCTCATATAAAGGCCTCTCTCCCTATCTGGAGAGCGCCAGAGATCTGGTATTTGCCCTGTTCTCCCTGGTGTCTCAAAGTTACTGTGTTTCATCCTACCCGGAGAACAGAACCGGCAAGATATCAAATGGGTCATTGGCCCCCTTTGGCTTGAGATGTGGTGTCCAGGACCAGTGGCTGAACTCTGAGGTAAAACATCAGGAAGGTACAGTGAGTTCTGGGGGACCCAACTGCTCCTTAGGGAGCTCACCAGAGAGCTGATGAGCTCTGTAAAGTTTGCCACAGTGCTGACCTCGCCCACATCCTCCAACTCACCCACTGGAGGGTTTGGTCCCATACAGCTCCAGGTAATGGCTCCACATACGTTGCACCTGGAGGAGAGCCTGTCCTGGTAGAGTACCCAAAGGGATTGGTTTTAGTACTCAAGGCCTGTTCAGGAAGCCAGTTAAGTCCAAAGTTCATCACTTTTGCTCTTTTCATGTGCTAGAGTTGTGATTTTACTCTATGGGGTTTGTACTCATGACACCATAGTGCCGAGATTAATGATACTTGTCTAACTGTTGGTGCCAGTAACCTTCATGAAGAATGGGGAACGAGGGCCCCGGTACATGTGTCTAATCAGGAACTGGTGAAGTCGACTTTCTGTGCGCTCTCCCAGATCAAGGGGAGGGCTGCTAAGGAGATTTGAAAGGCATGGATTTCTAGGGACACAGAGAAAACTGCAGAGAGACGGGAAAACTGTTTATAGCAGGAAGCTTGTGATTTGTGAGCAAGCTATGGGCAGACTTATTTGCAGCAGTATGAGGAACTCACACATCACAGCATGAGGGGGTGGTGCTGCTAAACTCTCAGTAACTGCCTAGAGACAGGTGTGAGCCCTGCCTCACTAATGAGCAGAAACAGAATTCTCTCATGAGTTGGATCAAACATCCTGGTAGGGGTGAACTGCAAACCTGACTCACCCAGTGCAGCTAGCAGGACACAACAGGTCAATGCACAACCTACACCACGGTCTCAGGCAGCCCCCTGGGCTAAACCTGTGCAAGCAGAATCACTGCTCTGATGGGGACCAGCACAGAAAAAAACCAGTTACTGCAGGAAGTGATAGGTGGTGTCCCTTCCCCTCTGCCCCTATGTTAGCACTACCCCCCACTACCCTAACACTCAGAAAGGGGTACTGTGTGGCTACTACCATCTTTGGGAGGAGCTATAAAACAGGGCTAGAGCAATTGTGATCACTGCAGATCCCACAGCACATTTCACAACTGTAGGGAAATTTACTTCTGTAGCCTGGACAAACCCCAGCCTGGGTAACTGCATCCTACCCACCCCTCAGCTACAACTGGGTAATTCCTATCTAACTATATCTATAAAATGATGGGGTCTAAATTAGCTGTTACCACTCAAGAAAGAGATCTTGGAGTCATTGTGGACAGTTCTCTGAAAACATCCACTCAGTGTGCAGCGGCAGTCAAAACAGTGAACAGAATGTTGGGAATCATAGGAAAGGAATAGATAATAAACCAGAAAAGATCATATTGCCTCTACATAGATCCATGGTATGCCCACATATTCAATACTGTATGCAGATTTGGTCACCCCATCTCAAGAAAGATATATTGGCATTGGAAAAGGTTCAGAAAAGGGCAACAAAAATGATTAGGGGTTTGGAACGGTTGCCATATGAGGAGAGATTAATAAGACTGGGACTTTTCAGCTTGGAAAAAAGATGACAAAGGGGGGATATGATAGAGGTCTTTTAAATCATGACTGATGTGGAGAAAGTAAATAAGGAAGTGTGATTTACTCTTTCTGATAACACAAGAACTAGGGGGTCAGGTTTAAAAAAACAAAAGGAAGTATTTTTTCACATAACGAACAGTCAGTCTGTGGAGCTCTTTGCCAGAGGATGTTGTGAAGGCCAAGACTATAACAGGGTTCAAAAAAGAACTATATAAATTCATGGAGGGTAGAGCCAGGATAGGCAGGGATGGTGTCCCTAGCCTCTGTTTGCCAGAAGCTGGGAGTGGACGACAGGGGATGGATCACTGCATGATTACCCGTTCTGTTCATTCCTCTGGGGCACCTGGCATTTGCCACTGTCGGAAGACAGGATACTGGGATAGATGGACCTTTGGTCTGACCCAGTGTGGCCGCTCTTATTTTCTTATCCAAGTTCCTCTGAGTAGCACCATTGTGCACTGCTGAGCAGCCACCGTGGTCCTCCACAGTGGTGGTTCCATTCCAGCGGGGGATGAAGCAGCCCCTACCCACCGTCCAAGACACACACATTATTTCAACAGGATTTTAAGATATCCAAAGATATGAACGGTTTACCCCATCAAAAGAAAGTTAAAGTGACAGCTGCTATTTTACTGCAACATATAAACAAAGGATAGTTTAATTCCTAAGACATTCTTTAAGAACCTGTACAACACCAAATTCCTGGGCCTTTCCAATGAGACCTTGGAAGAATTTGCATCCAGCCGTTTTTAAAACAAGAACATGGCAGGGACTGTTTTAGAGGATACGCAAAATCTTTTATTCGTGTTTTGAAAAAAGACCCTGTCACCTCAATGGGTCAAACTACAAACTGGAGGGGGTTATTTGCAGCCAGGAGCAGCACCGACCGAGAGAACATTTGTGCAGGCACTTCAGAAATGAAGCTCAGCTTCAAAATACAAAACACAACATTTGGCTTAGACTTTTAATACAAAAACACACCGATGTACGAAAAGGCTAAAATGTGACAAGCCATTGGAAATACTGTGATTAACATTCTTCCTTACACAGTAAAAAAACAAACCCAAACTGCTAAGAAGCATTGAAATGTACATTTTCCCTTCTCACCACACATCAGGCCATTCTCTACTCAAAACTCTTGGTTACAAAAAGCATGGCATCTTCACTAGGAACTTCACTGCAACAGGACTACTCTCGATGGACCAGCACAAATAAGCCCAGTAAAAAGAGGACGGCATACTGAAAAACAAAGCAACAGAATCACGAGTCAGAATGTGCGTCCAGCTCTACAGACTAACCGTAACAATAAACATGCTTAGAAGAGCAGCCACTAAGTACAGTTTAGCTTGTGTGTGTAGAAGCTTCCCCAGCAAACCAACAAGAAAATCATTTCCTAGTGTAATGTGACAAAAATAAATATGTCATACCTTAAATTTTGGGTACTCGTTCATTAAAATAGTCACAATTCCAATATAGGGGACAAATCTACAAGAGAGAAAAAAATCACTTATTTCAGACAGTTTCCACTGAAGATTTCACAGGCTAGGTTGTGCCCTGAAATACGTACAAAGAAATTGCCAGACTGGAAGACAGGAGCGCTCCATGAAGCACAGGATACTCTCTATGAACAGTTGCTTCAGTGGAAGATGCAAAGCCTCCCCTAGGGAAAGCTTCCCCCTTAACCCTCTTTAGATAAGAGGCTGGGTTAGGCTCTGAAGCAGTCAAGTTTCCTCCCTTCCTAAATTCTTGGTTTTTGTTTTAAATCCCTGGTATTATAACTTGGGATATTCTTGTTGTCCATAAATCTCCAACATTTTTTGAATCCTGTGAGCTCCTGGCCTCAGTGATATGTTGGGGCAATCAGTTTCTCCAGCTAATTATGCAGTGCTAAAAGAGATTTTTTCTTCAGTTTCAAGTTTACAGCCTCTCAGTTTCACTGCATGTCCCTGTGTTCTTGTATCATGAGACAGGAAGACAGAGTTCCTCTTCTACTTTCTCTATAGCATTCATCATTTCGTATAACTATCATGCCCCTTCTTATTCTCTTATGCTAAGGTAAGCAACCACAATCTCTGCAGTCTCTTCATATTGGAGTTTTTCCAAGCTTCTAACCATTCTGGTTGCTTTCTGAAGCCCCTCTATTTCCGCTTTCCCCATTGTGATAGAAATCAGTGGTCCACATTCTATAATGTCATTAGAACACAGGCTCTCAAACTACATTGCACTGCGACCCCCTTCTGACAACAAAAATTACTACATGACCCCAGGAAGGGGGACCGAAGCCTGAGCCTGCTTGAGTCCAGCAGCCCCAGGCGGGAGGGCCAAAACCTAAGCCTGAGCCCTACTGCCCTGGGCAGGGGGGCCAAAGCCGAAGCCCAAGGGCTTCGGTCTCAGTTGGGGGTCTGTAACCTGTGTCCTGCCACTCAGGGCTGAAGCCCTTGGGCTTTGGCTTCAGCACGGGGCTTGGGCCACAGCAAGTCCTACCGACCCCATTAAAAAGGAGTCCCAACCCACAGTTTGAGAACTGCTGCATTAGAAGATCTTCATTGTTACTCCCATCCCCATACATTTGCTTCTCTGACTGCTGCTGTCCATTGAGCAGAGATCTTCCCTGAACTGCCCGCAATGATGCACAGGACTTTTCTCTTAGCAGCTGGCTATTTTAGAACCCAACAGGGCATAGGAGTAATTCAGATTATTCCTCGTTATGCACATTACTTGGCATTTGTCAACAATGAATTTCATCTGCTCCAGTGTAGCCCATTCACCTCATTTGGTTGGGTTCTTTTGAAGCCTGAGCTTTGATCAACCTAAATAATTGTATAATCCTGCAAATTCCCACTTCGCTGCATACACATGGGCAAATCTGTACCTAAAGCAACAAAAGCGGATGTGTGGTGCACACCAAGTTAGTTATATCAGAAACAACCCACGCCACTTGCACTGTGAGCTGAGTGACGTGGTTATCAGTACCCTGTTCACAATGAAAGTACTCCTCGATATACAAAGGGACGCACTACTTGTGGAGGGCATATGGAGTGCAACGTCACACCCTCCTCCTCAATGTTCTGCCAGAGACCTGGACACTGCCCATGGCGGAGGCAGTACATTTAAAATCCCTGTTCGTCTCTGGTCACGCCCCCTTTTATAGCTTTGCAACTTGATGTCATTCAGAGGTATCCTAGCAAGATTTGGGGTTCCTGGTCCCCGGGTGCCTGAAAACACGTTGGGGTGTAGGATTGCTAACAGAATGCAGGTAGCAGTATCTCTGAAAGTGTAGGTGTCTTGGCATTTAGGCACCAATGCCATGAGGCAGTGTGCCTCAGTTTCCCCTTATACACAGTAGCGTAGGCCTGTTATGCTTTTGCTGCTGTGCCAAGCTTCCAGCCTGTTTACAGGTATAAGCTGAAAAGTAACGTGCTTGTGGGACTGTCTTGTCACCATCCCTAGCACGTACAGAAGTTTTTCCCAAAAATTAGGTATGTCACACATCTTCGAAGGGTTTACCATTAGTATTAACTCCTTCGTCCTGACCCATAGGTGGAGTAACAAGAGATACAAGATAACCAGCCACTTTATGGCAGACAGACTCTGTTCACCCAGTCTGCATTTTTCAATTCCTTTGTGTACCATAGTAGGCGTTCAGATACAGATTCTCCTGTCTCTTTGGAGAAGGCTCTCAATTCAGGTGTGTGTGTGGGGTTTTGGCAAGGAAAGGGTGCACTGCAACCATGCCTGCCCTCGGCCCCTCCCTCTAGAATCTCTTTGTGTCGGGCCCCATCTGCTTGTGAAGCTTCCCAAATGCAACTTCCTCCTGCCTTGAAGAGACAATGTTATGTCTTGCAAGCGTAGCAGGAACAGCATCCTTCAATGGAGTGCTTTGGATTGGTAAGATCCCCCCAGTCACTCCACTCTCTGTTCCCAAAAGGTCAGCTGGGTGGACTCTCCTGTGTCCCCCAAAAGGGAAGGTGACTCTGACCCAGCTGTAGCTGTGAGCCCACCAGCCATGACAGACCCTTCCATCGGCCAGGAAAATCCGCCCCCTTTCACTCAGGTCGAGCTTGCTTCCAGCTACATTACCCTCCCCCAGGGAGATGATCACAGGACAGGCGCTGGCTCTACCCACCCCCTCCTGCAGGGTCCTGCCTTGAGCACCAGGGCTACAGGAACTGGCCTCAACCATCCCTGCCCCCAATGGCCCATTTTCCACTGCTACTGAGGAATTAAAGAGAGACTCTCCTATTTTCCCAGCAGCACATGTGACTTCACCCTCCCCTCTGGGGCCTTCAGCACAAGATTCCTTCTTGCTGCTAACGAACCTAAAAAGATCTATCTAGCTTTAACATTAAACTCAATAAGTTTACGGAGGAGATGGTATGATGGGATAACATGGTTTTGGTAATTAAATATTCATGGTAAACAGGCCCAATGGCCTGTGATGGGATATTAGATGGGGTGGGATCTGAGTTACCCAGGAAAGAATTTTCTGTAGTATCTGGCTGGTGAATCTTGCCCATATGCTCAGGGTTTAGCTGATCGTCATATTTGGGGTCGGGAAGGAATTTTCCTCCAGGGCAGATTGGAAGAAGCCCTGGAGGTTTTTCACCTTCCTCTGTAGCATGGGGCACGGGTCACTTGCTGGAGGATTCTCTGCTCCTTGAAGTCTTTAAACCACGATTTGAGGACTTCAATAGCTCAGACATAGGTGAGAGGTTTTTCGCAGGAGTGGTGGGTGAAATTCTGTGGCCTGCGTTGTGCAGGAGGTCAGACTAGATGATCATAATGGTCCCTTCTGACCTAAATATCTATGAATCTATGAAACCCTGGGACTGATTCTGCCACATCAAAAAAATCATTCCCTAGTAGAAACGGTGCAAAATTGTGTGCCACCGCTGCAACAGTTAGTGCAGCCCGCAAATCACCAGTTTCCATGTGTATCTTAACCAAAGGTGCAAGGACCTTATAACCTCCCACCAATTCTAATTCTGCCATTTTTCCTGGTAACAAATCCTTCTCCTGGATCAGGTCTCTCCTGACCACAGAAATCTCTACACCAGTGTCCCTCCAACCTTGGAGCACTGTGCCATTAAGCTTAACAGCATGCATATGCTCACTGCTTGGTTGTGTAGAAGCAACCTTTACAAATCCTGTGTGGAAAGAGGCAGTAGCCTGGGATACCCCTGTGCTCTGAGAAGCAGCAGCTTCATGTGTTACCTGCTGCCTGTTTCCACTCAGCCAAGGACACTTATTCCTCAGGTGCTCAGTCAACTTACAATGATAGCACCTTCTGGGCTCCTCTGCTTGTACAGGAGACTTGGGACGAGTAACAGGGGAATGGGGAGGTGAACGCCCCGCCTCCTTTTTCCCAGGGGTAAAACGGTGATTCTGTTTTCCACTAACCCTCTACCCCTCTGTCAGTGGCTTGTGTTTAATTGCAGCTTGTGATTGCTCATAAGAGTCTGCAAACCCAGCTAATTCCCCCACTGCATCCACCTTTTTGTCCCACAAATACTGTTTTACATCATCACTGCCCATATTCAGGAACTGTTCTTGAGTAACCAAATCACACATTTCTTCAAAGCTTGTAATGCCTTTTCCCCTCATCCACTTGTCTAACAAATCTCTCATTTCATCTACATAGGGCACATTACTTACTCCAGATCCCCTCTTAAGACTCTTGAATTTTACCCTGTAGGTTTCAGGTGTAATCTGAAAATGTTTCAAAACCACTTGCTTAAATTTACCTCAGTTTGAAGCATCAGCAATAGGCATCTTATGTCCAGAACTCTCTCAATCAATTTTGCAATCAAAGTAGTCATTTTTTGATCCTCAGGAATTGCATGGAGAGTGCACAGTCTCTCAGATGCGATGAAATATTTGGCAATATCACTGGATTCCTCATATTGCAGGCATAACCGTTCCCATTTGTGGATTTTTGGGAAAGTGGAGCTAGCTGCCGAAGGTTTTGTCTCTTCCTCTCCATTACATGCTTCTGGGTTTCAATTTCGGCAGGTCTCTGGGCCTCAATTTCTTTGTCTTTTAACTCCCCCAGGGCTAGCTGCCTCTCTCTTTCCTTCTCCTGAGCTTGCTACCTCTTTCTTTTATCTCCAGTTCTTTCAGTTGCAATAATCTTGGTGCTCCCTCTTCTTTTCTGCAGCTTGCAGCCTAAAAAGTTCCAACTTTGCAATCGCTTCACTGCTTTCACTCATTTTTCTGTTCCTACTTCCCTTTCCCAAAATAAAGGAACAGAAAACAACAAACCAGTAACCACTTTGTCTGTTCTCCAGCCACCACACTTAAAACTCACTTAAAATCACTACCAGTGTCTCAAAGCAATCAGCTGTGCACATATCCTGTTCAACTACATCACTGTGATGGGTTCGGTCACAGAGACCTCCTTGGGACTGTCACCTGACATGCTGAGATTACCTCTGAGCCTATTTTCCCTGCTAGCCTGCTGCTACACAGACCCAAGTCTTGTCCACGCCCCTAAAGCTGCAGACTAACTAAAAACTGCTCAACAAGTCACTTAACTCCCGCACCCAGACACCCAGCTCCCAATGGGATCCAAACCCCAAATAAATCCATTTTACTCTGTATAAAGCTTATACAAGGTAAACTCAAATTCTCCACCCTCTATAACACTATTGGACAGATATGCCCAGCTGTTTGCTCCCCCAGGTATTAATCACTTACTCTGGGTTCATTAATAAACAAAAGTGATTTTATTAAGTATAAAAAGTAGGATTGAATTGGTTTCAAATAATAACAGATGGAACACAGTAAGTCACCAAGCAAAATAAAGCAAAAACATGCAAGTCTAAGCCTAATACATTAAACTGATTACAGGTAAAATCTCACCCTCAGAAAAGTTCCAATAAGCATCCTTCACAGACTAGACTCCTTCCTAGTCTTGGCCCATTCCTTTCCTCTGGTACAGTCCTTGTTAGTTTCGGCAGACATCTTAGGTGGAAAGCAGGGGTGTTCTCATGACGGGGTGTTCTCATGACTGGCAGCCCCCTTTGTTCTATTCCACCCCCTTTTATAGCTTTGGCACAAGGCGGGAATCTTTTGTCTCTCTTGGTCCCCCCCTTTGGGAAATACCAGATTTAAGATGGATTCCAGTGTCAGGTGACATGATCACATGACCTGTGAGACCCCAGCTTCCATTCTTCCTGGGCTGGCCCACAGGTACACAAGAAGGTTGGTAAGTAAACAGAGCCATTTACAACCAATTGTCCTAGTCAATGGAAGCCATCAAGATTCTAAACCACCATTCATGGCCCACACTTCGCATAATTACAACAGGGCCTCAGAGTTGTACTTCATATTTCTAGCTTCAGATACAAGAATGATACATACATACAAATGGGAGGAATATATTCAGTAGGTTATAACCTTTGTTATGATACCTTACAAGAGACCTTTTGCATAAAGCATATTCCAGTTACATCATATTCACACTCAAGCATATTTCCATAAAACATATGGAGTGTAACATTACACTACTATGAAGTGAGTCTAAGACACCAGGAAGTTTTGAGACAGATGGACTCTACATAGATTTGACACCAGAAGTAGAGCCAGCGTTTGCCATTTTGGGGTGGGCCTGTGAAATGAATTTTCCGCCCCTATTGTCCCCTAGGACACAAAAGACAGGACTGAAGATTTTAGAGCTCTAGCAAGGAGATTCTTTGGGGGACACCCAAACTTTAACTAGCTCTTCAGGTCACCATCTGGGTCCAGCTGTAGGAGAAGTGAAGCCTAAGGCCTGTGCTGCGGGCTGTGCATACTTTAATATTTAGACTGGCTCTATAAGGGACAATTATCCAGGTAAGGCAGGGATCTGAGGACAATGGACTCCAATCTGCCAGACAGTTGAAGTGAACATTCAGGTAAAGTTTAGCACTTACAGCTGGCCCCGGGATGATCCGACACACCGGCCGCTGTTGGCACAGACCCCGGGGTGGCCCTGGAGCCAGCATCACCGGCCACTGCTGGTGTGGCCCTGGAGCCAACTGCTCAGATGGCTGCTGGGGCAGCACTGGGGGCACTGGAGCAGCAGCAGTCCCAAGGGCCACCCCGGAGGCCGTGGGAGCAGTGGTTCCCAAGGGCCACATAGAAGCAAGTGGTGGGAGGCAGTCAGCCCCCACCGCCAGAGCAGGGGCCAGCTGTTGGCCCCATAACTCCCCCAGATCAGCGGTGTCCCAGGGCCCCAGGAGCTGTGAAGTTTGAGTCAGGGGTATTTATAGTGAAAGCCATGGACAGGTCACAGGCCGTGAATGTTTGTTTATTGCCCATGATCTGTCCATGACTTCTACTAAAAATACCCATGACTAAATCTTAGCCTTAATTATGCCTTCCAAAGTTCAGTCAGCCAATCATTTCTTTTAATCAACCTAAATTGATTAATTTGATAGGAAAATATAAACACTCTTCAATACACCAGTTCAGCGTATGCTTTTCCTGAAAGCAACAAAAAGCCTTTTTAGTATTTAGCATCAACAAGTCGTTAAGCTATTTTGATCTTCAACTCCAATCAAAAGATAGTTTTTCTACTCCTCTTTGAAAATTTTCATCCAAGTACTACCGACATTAACTTGAAAGTGATTTTCTTTTGTTTCTTTTTAAACGTTAAGCTTGTGCCTTTACTTGATTCTTTATGGTGGGTAAAAGAAGCCTGAAAGCTTTCTATTGTAATTATCAAAAATATTCAGTTTATGGATCCCTAGTTTTTCTGGGAATGTCTTTGGGCTCTCAGGGATGTTTCTTGAGCTCTTGTACCTTAACTGAAAGAAGCATTGAACCTTTAGCAGAGATGGCCTTTCTCCCAACTGTTCATTAAGCCGTAGAGTTAAACAGACATTAACTTTAAGCAGTCTGACTAAAAAATCCCCGCCATCTTCAGTTGCTGAACTTTCATTGTCTTAGCATTTGTGCCAAAACTGCACCAGGTCCCAAGTCACCAGGCAGGCAAGACCTGAATTTTGAATGTAAAAAGCCTTTCCAGCCTTCTTTATCCATTATAAAAGCAGTGAAAGGGTACACTCCCACTGCAGATCAGCTTTAATCGAGTTCCAGAAGGGGCTACATGACAACTCATCCACCTCCAAGACAGGAAATGAGCAGAATCCTGGAGGACAGTTCACACATGGCTACCTTTGGTCAAGGCAAGCCAAGAAGTGAACTTGCCTTTGTTACTCAATTCCACACATTACCTGCTCACACACCACTTTAATCAGAAACTCCAACAGGGAAGAGCTCAACAGAAGAAAAGCATTTTCCAGTTCACACTGGAGACAAGCACTGGTCAGAGCACACCCTCCTCTGCTGGATAGCTTTACTTACCCTCTTGCTCGCCCCACCACGTCTTTCTTCTCCAGCCAGTGCTGCCCTTGTTTGTACAGCCCTCTGTCATCAACAACATTACTGTCTCCCTTTGTCAAAAATTTGATGTCTCCATTTTGCCTTACAAAGAAAAGAGACCACAGGTCACAGATGAGCCACTAACAGATATTCTAAGCAAGCACAATGACTGCAGGGACTAAGATATACAAACATTTCAAACCCACAGGTTTGTCAGAGGTCCCAGCCAAGAGGAGCCCTCCCCCTTCAAAGCATTTTTGGAAGGGCAGATTAAATATTTAGAAACATTTAAAACATGAGAGAGAGAGCGCGCTCCTGCCCCCACTAATTCCAAAACATTGATGTTCTTTCCTAGGAGTTTCTGGATGGCACTGATGGGATGTGTGATTGCTTCTCTCTTGGTAATTCTCTCTCCTGCTTCTGATCCTTTTTGCCTCCCTTTCCACCTGCAGTGTCTCCTGATACTTCCTTCCACCTTTCTAGAGCTCCCAAGTGATGCATATTTCCAAGTGGCATCCACAAAATGGTGCTACCAACTGGGCTTTGGCGCATTCCAGTCACTTGTGAATGGTCCCTTGAAAGCATGTGCCAACTGGAGCTGCTCTTATAGCTTGGTTCAGCATGTCATGAGCTTCCCAGTCTGCAGGCCTACTGTCAAATCAATTGTCTGCAGGAAAGGACGTGGAAGCTTTTCATTGTGTTCACTCCCTCCACTGCACTCGAGCCTACGGGTACTCTGACACTGTCTGCAGCCAATAAGAAGAAAGTCCAAGAGGAACGCAGAGTCAGCTGCATTGGAGTAGCCGCAAGAGTGTCCTTAAAGTGTCTTAGGTAAGGACGGCCTTGTCATAGGTACAGTACATGAAGCCTGCCTCAGACAGCTTATTGTTGCAATTCAGCAACAAGTGAGAACGTCAAAACAGGAGTGTACAGTGCAGGTCTGCTACTCTCAAAAAGGATTCGCAAAAAGAAAAGGAGTACTTGTGGCACCTTAGAGACTAACCAATTTATTTGAGCATAAGCTTTCATGAGCTACAGCTCACTTCATCGGATGCAAAAGGATTATGCAACAGTGGCTTCTTCTTGCAGTGCAGATCTGAACCCTGGAGATACTAGCTATCAGAATAAGCAGGTGACCTGAGTGCCAAACATAAGTTGCCACTCCTTCTCATCCTTATTAGCCCTGCAGAGTCCCCAAGCTCTGGGAGGGGGAAACTGGATTCTAACCTGTCTCACAAAGTGACAGAACTGTTAAGTAAATTCTGACAGCAGAATCTTTACCTCTGGAGGTAGAGAATGAATCCAGTTTAGTTCTTAGTCCAGAAGCACTTTGTAGGGCTGATGGGTAGAACACACTTTGCTTTATAAACAAAGGAGATTTGATCTGGAGTCAGAGGAAAATATGAATCTGCGCATTTTTGGTTTTCAATAGGCTACAGAGTCTCATACGGACAGCCCATTACTACACAATAGAAATTGTAAATCAGGAAGCTAGAGGTTTTGGCCACTGGGTAGAGAACAGCTGAGCGTTTTGGTATCCAGGGAGAAACAGGAGGCAGCTTAAGTCTAGGGTAAATACTCAAACTCGCTGCTGGTGATGGCAGAAATGTCAAAAATTAAGCAGTTATCTTTATATGTCAGAGTTAACACCCATTGAAATGAATGTGGCAGGTCAGACCTCAGACCTGTTGCTTCAGGCTGTCTGCTCTGCTTCACACTGCTCATGGCTTTAAAGGTTATCTTTACAAACAGGAAGACTAGATTTAATACTAAATGTAACCTGAGATTCTGGGAAAGACGGTGGATTCCACAGAATGCAAAGCACAAGGCCTTGCCTATAGTCCATTCATCCATGGCCATCTCAACACTCAGCAACAGCTGAACAGATTCATATAATTCTTTAACAAAAAGTTTAGCTCTGAGGTAAAGCCAAGGATGGGAAGTTTGGGAAGGAAGAGGAAAGTTTCGTAAAGAATCCACATCTCAGCCTCAGCGACACCTGAACTGGTTGCATGCAGGAGGAGACTGGATGACCTTACAGGTTTTTTCTCTTCTAGCAACTATCTGTCAAGGCAGTGCAAAAATCTAGTAGTATGTATTAACAAAAGGAAAAAGTATGAGAAGTGTCTCTTATGTGGGTAAATTTCACAGATTAATCTTAAAATACTGTACATGCAATGTGACATTGGAACCACCAAGACCTCCATATTTCCCTATTTTATTTTTAAATTCAGGATGTCCAAGTGCAGTTCTACTCTGAGAAGAGACTAAAAATATCACAATGGGTTTTCTTTATTGATCAAGATTTGTGTATAAATAAATAAATAGCAAAGAGACTGGTCCTATTAACTAGCAGATCTGGAACCCACCCTGAGAGGAGAGTTAAGCGGGGCTGCCCAAGGACAGCAGCTTGCTGAAACTGAAGTCTGGCAAGACAGATCATGCTGGTGGGGAGGGAAGCACTTTGTAGAACTCATCACGACTAACATCACCCCCACCATTGAAGCATCCTACCCTCCAGATATTGAGATGATTCACAACTTTGGGGTCATTCTACACCCCACTGTTTCTAGGTACCAACATAGCTGTAGCTACTAGAATTGCGTTGAGGCTGAAGGTGAAAAGCCACGCTATCTATCAAAGTGATTTGGCTGTGGTAATCCTCGCACATGTGACTTCTACACTCCATTACTACAATTCATTGTGTCTAGAAATGACTCCATCAGTCCTGATAAAAGCTCCAGGTTATTTGTAATGTAGCACCACCACCTACTGGGAGCCCATCACCTCTAGACACCACTCTCTGCCTTGGCTCTCCATGGAATATAGGATCCAATTTAAGAGTCTCAAATCCCTCTACGGGACTGTCCCAAATTAGCTGAGGAACTGCCCCCATGTGTGACCACCACCACATGCCACTGGAAACATGGAAGAGGGAGTCTCATGAACACAGGATGGAGTTTTCTTGGAAGCTGGCTCAGAACTGCAGAACTTGCTCAAGGAACGAATCAGAATGACCATCTCACCCACCTCAGAACAAAATGCAAAACTCACTCTGGCTCAAGGTTTACAGAGAAGGAATGATACAATCCAGGTAACCAGGCCTTCCTAAGGTAGATATACCCTGTCCCAGAATGAGAACAAGAGAATTGGCATATTAAAAACCAACACATTTTAAATTAAACACACTACTTATATCTAAAGGATCCCAAAACGTTAAATATATAGAAGTCACTTCACTGACCACTGAAATGCAATCACCTTTGGGGCAGAACAGAGCAGCTATATAACAGAGAATATCAACACTATCCAGCAGTATGGGACAGGAAATGAACAGTATTGTATTCCAGTAACGTTGCAGAGGAAGTTAAGGGAGGCAGAATTGCCCATAGTTGGTCAGGACTCCAGGATTAATCCCCAACTTGTGAAAAATGGCAAGAGATCTTTAGCACAAGTTATCAGGACCTGACAGTAATTCACCTGGATGAAGACCCTTCCAGCAGCATGCTATTTCCTGGCACTCTGGGTCAGTGTTGAGGTAAGAGCCTTCACAGCACTTCCTCCAGAACCCAGGCTTTCCTTGATGTCTCCCATCCACTTACCAACCAGACTATTTTTTGAGATAAGCACAGCCCAAGGTACATGGCTATAGACATTTGCTATACAATTACCCCAGACGCGATACGTACTTTTCATGAATTTTCAAGACTCGATGAACTACTGGAATTTCCCTTCCTTCTATCCTGAAGACCACAATTTCTCCCACCCTGATGGGATCTTCAATTCGGTTGGTTAAGAACAGGAGATCTCCTCTGTAAAAAGCAGTCTCCGTGCTGCCATTGAAAGACAAGGAAAATAGAAGTTAGGAAACAAGGACATTTGAAAAACTAGAATCAGTGTTTGAAATCTATATGGTTTCAAGTAAACCCCAGGAAATCCTCCCTTAGGAAAGAGCCCCTGAGGAAAACAATCAAAATATTGAAATCACTGAGATGCTTTGATATAGACAAAGTAATCCCATAGTTGTAAGACAATCAAGACAAATATATACAGAGGATCATTAAATTACATCCCCTCTCCTCCACTTGGCCCTCCTTTCTTTCTATTCTCTTGAGACTTTCTCCCTTCCTTTCCCTACAAAACATACAGCTTCACCCCAAAAAAACAAAAGGTTAATATGAATCATTACAAATGTACACACGCCGTGTTAAGGTCATGTTTAAATAATTTTGGAAAAAAGGGAATGTTAATGATAAAACAAGATATGATCAATATACAATATGTTACTTAACACAGTTAATCTGGTATGAAGATATGCACCTATATATCAAGACAATGTAATTGTAATATCTTATGGCTCATCACCCAAAGTATCCATAGTCTACCCCCTCGCTCCCCCCTCAAAACTAAGAGTCCCTGAGGAAAGCAGTTGAAGCCAAGATATTTCAGTTTCACCCACACTCTGCTTTGATTTCCCACCACTGGCAGCCATCAGCCTTACCACCACCATGCCAACCAGGCAAGGCTCTCTGGTATCCAGACTGACTCTTAGTGGTAAAGAGACTAGTGGCCACCAGCAACTTGTTTCCCCGCACTGCTAGAGCTGCACCAGGACTACTGCAATGGTGGGAAATTTTCGGCCATGTCTGTGCTACAGACTTTGGTTGATGCAAGTTTTGTCTGCATGCAGTAGCTGAAATTAGCATATTGCTTTGGTGTGGGCATACTTGGCTGCTTCCATTGGCGCTACGCATATTCACCCAGAAAACTTGTGCAAAGTGCAATGCAGTGCACCACAAGTATGTATCCAGTGTGCCATCTGCTGCAATGCCTTTTGGGGGATTTTTGCAATGTGTTGTAGGATAGTAATGACTCACCCAAGGATCTGCAGGAGCTAGGGGTCAAGTTTTCAGCATGCAACTTTCTCCATCCCATAATGTCATCCATATCCCACAATTTTCTCACCTTTTTAAAAAATCCCACTCTGACAGAAGCACAGAGCCCGCAGAACTCTGCACTGTTCTCCCAAATGTTGCAAACTCAAGACGTGTGATTCTCCTGTACTTGCAGACCCACAGAAAGTACAGCAACAACGGTGGACACGAGGATTTCTTTGAGAACAGTTTGCTGAGCGACATTGCAAAGAATAGTTCAAGGTTGTTGGTGACATTCATGGAGCAGCTACAGATGGTGGAGAGCAACTTTTGGGCCCCCAAAATGAGCACTGACTGGTGGGATCACATCTTAATGCAGCTTTGGGACAATGAGCATTAGCTGCAGAACTTTTGGGTATGCAAGGCCACATTCTTGGATCCGCGTGCCAAGTTCATCCCAGAGCTCCAGTGCATGGACAACAGAATGAGAGCTGCATTGACAATAGAGAAGCGAGTGGCAATCATGCCCTGCAATGTTGGATTACTACTGGTCAGTGGGAAATCATTTTTGAATTGGGAAATCCAGTGGGGGCTGTTGTGATGCAAGTGTGCAGGGCTATTAATAGTCTCCTGCTATGCAGGACGGTGACTCTCAGCACTGTGAAGGACATAGTGGATGGATCTGCAGCAATGGGATTCCTGAACTGCCCGGGGCGGCAGACGGCATGCACATCCCTATTTTGGTACCAGCTCGCCTTGCCCCCGAGTACAGCAACAGAAAGGGCTACTTTTCTATGATTATGCAAGCGCTGGTGGATCATCAGGGATGCTTCACAGATATCAATTTGGGCTGGTCAGAGAAGGTGCATGATTTCTCCCATCTTGACGAAAACAGGACTTTTGCAAAAACTGCAACCAAGGACATTCTTTCTTGACCATTGGATTACCATTTGGCACTACTGAAATGCCAACAGTGATTCTGAGGAACCCAGCCTATCCCTTGCTCCACTGGCTCATGAAGCTGTCCACTGGGCATGGGGACAGCACCAAGGAAATATTCAACTACCATCTCAGCAGATGCAGAATGACAACTGAAGGGGCACTGGTGGTGTTTACCCAACAGATTGGGATATTTTTCTCATGGAAAACCCATTATTATAGCTGCCAGTTGTGTTCTGCACAGTATCTGTGGGGCAAAGGGAGAAAAAAAGCTTCCATCAGAGTGGAGAGCAGGCTGTCTACTGACTTTGAAGAGCCCAACAACATGGAGGTATGCAGTTGAGGGAGGCTTTGAAAATTCACTTTAGTGGTCAGTTACAGCAGTGTTTTGTGTGGAAGCGTTCTCTGGGCCTGGAGCTTTGGGTGCTGCAAAGAATTGCATAGTGCTTGCTGTACATTTATAACTATGACTGTTCATTTTACTGAAGCTATGAGTTCTGTGGTGCTTGGTTTGCATTTACAAACATTGTTTGCTTTGACTACCACTATTCATTCTGCATTTGTGAACTAAGATAATTTGGTTCTCCATAAACAAAACTTTGAATGGGAATAAATAGTGCAGAAAATCAATGTGCAAAAACACCCCACAGGCAATGTTATACAGATTTTTAACCTAACTTAAAGGGGTGAAAATTTAAAATTATAAACTAAGTAAACACACGTCCACTTGAGTGCACAAATGTAGTTCATTGTGGGCCCACATACACCAGCCGTTGTTCTTGCAGGTCAGTATGTGAGGCTGTGGTCTTCTCTGCTGTCTCCCAGGGTGGAGTGGTAGGCACAGGCAGTGGTAGGCATGCGCCCTCATGATGCCATGGGTATGTTGGAGGGTGTAGGGAGCAGCAATCATGGAGTTCTCCAGGGACCGCAAAGGATGGAGTGTCCAGGAGTTACGGACCAGTAGTCTTTGCATTTGCTTCCTGAGAAGACCCATAATGTCTTGGAGTATTTTCCCACTCCTTGTCTTGCTGGGACTCTTGGGCCTTCCTACTGTCCTCTGTCCTTTTCCATGCTGTTGTTCATATTGGCCCTCCAAGCCTTTTGTTCCTCGTCTGATGCAACACTGGCTTGTAGGACTTCATTGGACATGTCCTCCATAGTCCTCTTCTTTCACCTCGTCCTTGGGGTCAGGCATTCTGCGGGTGTAGAGGGCACATCCTTCAAGGCTGCCATGACAGAAGCTACTGATAAAAAACACAGATGTGACATTGGATTTACAGGCACATCCATTATTCACATAAGCCCTTAAGAAATGCTTATTAACACTTCAGCTTTGGATCGCCTTGGTACAGCACCACTTTCCGGCCCCAGCCACAGTAAATATTATCACCAGGTGTGGGGAGAAGAATCTTCTGTTGTATGAAGATATAAAAGTTCATTCCCTATTCCATCAGTATGAGTATAGAGCAGGGGTTCTCAAACTTCATTGCACCGCGACCCCCTTCTGACAACAAAAATTACTACACTGACCCCAGGACAGGGAACCGAAGCCTGAGCCTGACCAAGCCCCGATGCTCTGGGTGGGGAAAAGTCAAAGCCACTGCCCCAGGCAGGGAGCCAAAGCCCAAGGTCTTCAGGCCCAGGTGTGGAGGGGGGGCTGGCAACCTGAGCCCCACCACCCACGGTGGAAGCCTTTGGCCCCAGGCAGGGGGCTTGGGCTTCAGCCCCGGGCCCCAACAAGTCTGACACCAGCCCTGGCGACCCCATTAAAATGGGATCCCGACCCACAGTTTGAGAACTGCTGGCATAGGGCAATGGTATTGAACACTGGCACTATTTTCCACAGGCAGTGGTAATTTTAGCTGATCTCACCCAAGGCTCACAAAGGCACAGAGAACACAGCTGCTAATGGCATCCTAAAACCACACTGGCCTATATTCTGCTAGCCTGTTTACTACAAAGGTACAAGCCAATCTCATCGAAGAGCAACTTGGGAAAGTATCCTACCTTGGAGGAAGGAATAAAGCAGCCATTCCTAGAAATCTTTGGGAGAAGACTGCAGAGTATCTCCATGAAAGTTTCATTGAAATCTTTCCAGAGGACAAAAGGGACATCCCTATGCACATAAAGCATGCTGCATGGCCCACCCACCATCTAACCCACCGGGGAATGAAAGACAGATGACAACACTACCTCCTCTTGAAGGAAAAGTTGTTCCTTTTGCCTGTCTTCTTAACTTGGGGATGGGCCAGGCACCGTCCTTGCATTTAAACATTGCAAGGAAAGGTATGCACACACTTATCCGAGTTCCCTTTCCCTTCATCAGGCTCATCCACACTTGCCAGGAGGGACTGTGGCGGAGTCTCAAGCAGTTCCTGGTTTGCAGCATGGCCAAAGTCCTGGCTGTGCATCGTCATCCTCACTTTGCACAGTTGTGGTCGGTCTCAGACTTCTCCAATGTATCCGCAATGGTGTGCGGGGTGCTGGTGGGGTCTCTGCCAGGTATGGCATGCAGTCTTTGAAGAAGCGGCAGATCTACCACACAACACCTGGTCCACTATTGTGCTCCCTGGTCTCATGGTATCCCTGGCAAATTCCTTAACTTTCACACAGCTGCTGATTCCAGTCGTACCTTTTGCCTGCGTTCCCCATGCAAGCTGCCTGTAGATGTCCATAGCTGTGCTTGCACAGCCTCTTCTTCCCACAGGCCTGTGAGATCCAATACTTCCCCTCTACTCCACGCAGGAGCACATCTAGTACTCCTCTGTGTGCATGAAGCAGACACGGTTAGTTGGGCACCTGCACACAAGGGTGAGCTGCTAGGTGTGCTTGCCAAGGTGGGCAATCAGCAAAAAGGATTTCAAAAATATGCAGGGTGTTTTAAGGAGGAGATGATTCTGGTCTCTGTTAGCCCTGTCCAGTGGAGTTTAAAATTGTGACCAGAGCAGTCACTGTCACAGGGAATGGGGCATTGTGGGACAGCTGCTGGAGGACTGTTCGGGTTAACACAGGTCATGCAGTATCTACACTTGCACAGTGTTGACCTCAGAGGTGGTTTTACTGCATGAGTAAACAGCGTGCTTACGTTGACCAGAAAATTTGCATAGTAGATACGTGCACAAATAGGTCAATGCAAGGTAACTTACGTCAACTTAACTTCGTAGCGCAGACCAGGCCTTAAGGTCAGTTTAGACACATCCTTTGTGAATTCACATTACGCTCAAAATAGAAGGGCTCTCAAGTTCCCAGACAGCCTGTGCTGGAGATCGGTTCTTGTGATTCAGCATGTCTCCTCAAACAATCTCACTGCAAGCACTCCTACCCAAATTTTTTCTTGTAAATGGCAGAACATTACAGCATCCCCTAACCTTTTTAATTGCAAATAAAATCATAATAAAAGGAAACGAACTTCAAGCACTGCATGTATTCCCATCGTACCTGGAGATACTAGGCAAAGGTTGCTTCTCAGAAGATAACATAATTTCACTGAAAAGGGAAAGTGAGTTTATGGCCTCCCATCTTACTCAATGGGAAGTGGGTGAAGTGCCTCTCATCAGCACTCTGAGGAATCAGCAGTAAGAGATAGAAGTTTCACTAGTTTGTTTTCAAAAGTGACGTGATGAAAAACAATGACAAGCTGCATAGCCAATGTCCCCAGAGACCTGGACCTGTGAAGTCAGTCCATGTACATTCTGGGGAAGCCAGTACCTGCAATAGGTACAGTAGAACCTCAGTTACGAACACCTCGGGAATGGAGGTTGTTCGTAACTCTGAATTGTTCGTAACTCTGGTTACATCATGGTTGTTCTTTCAGAAATTTACAACTGAATATTGACTTAATACAGCTTTGAAACTATGATACAGAAGAAAAATGCTGCTTTTAAACATCTTCATTCAAATGAAACAAGTACAGAAACAATTTCTTTACTTTGTGAAATCTTTAACCCCCCCCCTTTTTTTTTTTTAAGTAGTTTACGTTTAACACAGTACTGTGCTGTATTTGTTTGTTTTGTCTCTGCTGCCACCTGATCGCATACTTCCCATTTCAAATGAGGTGCTTGGTTGACTGGTCACTTCATAACTCTGGTGTTCGTAACTCTGAGATTCTATTTTATAGCCACTCCTGCAGGAATTTCGGCAACAGGAAGCTACTTCAAGTCATAACTTGCCGACACCAGCCCCACTCATTTCCTATTGCATTTCTTTGCTCACACAGAGGCAAGATGCTATGTGAAAGAATTTCCCATTGAGTCATATGCATAGTGTTCAGCAAGAGCTACTGAAGTGGGAAGGACAACTTGCCGAGTAGTCTTACAGCTCATCAGATGACCAGAAAATAGATCTCTGGGCATGGAACAGAGTGGTCAGCACACTCCTAGCCTTGTTACAGGAAAGCAGCACAACACATTCAATCGCAAGCCAAGACACTAAACAATTCTGTTCACATTTGTTATACTCATAGCAATCATAAGTTTCCCCGCTGAATGTCTGTCTGTTACATTGACTTCCTCATGATATCAATTTCACTGCCATTAAGAGCTCGTCATGTACTTTAAATATACATGTAGCAGCAAGATGGAAAACAATGAAGACGGGGGAAAATAATGCATTTATATTTTCTGTTGTATTCCACAATTTAGTTTCAGTTCAAGTTGCTATCCTTTTGATAAGATAATCTTTATAACATAAATAGATGCACCGCTGTAATGGTAACCCAATCTTGCTGAGAATCAATAGACCCCCCCCCATCCCCTCTACTTTACCTGTGACCTCCCTCCTTCGTCACTTCTTCCAGACATCTTCATGCTCACTTCTACGCTATCCCTTAGGCCTGGAATGTCTGCACTGAACCCATCCATAAGGCCATTACACTCTCTTCCTTCCATGGCCCACAAAGTCACAAGACCTCCTTGTCATCCAGCAGACATCAGGCTTCCATCAGGCTAAGAAAGCTCAACGGTGGTGGTGGGTGATCTGCAACTCTGGGGCGTGCATCCACTGGCTTCTTGGACTCCTCTGAGGAGCAGTGGGCTGGAAGAACAAGAACTAGACTAAAAGGAAGTCTGGCTAAAAAATATACAGGAGATGCTGGACATTCAAACAATATATGAATGAATACTTCTCAGCCAAGCCATCTTTAAGCCAGTGTTGCTGAAATTCTATAAAGACTGAATTACCTGTGTTCCTTTCCTGAATGGAAACATTCAGCCTCCCCTCCTCTCAAAGCCAGATCCATGTCATGACCCATTTGCCACACTTCATGAGAAATCTGAAAGTCAAACAATTTTTACCTGAGTACCACTACAATGGGACATTCACTTCCTGTAACCACCATTAGCCCCTTCCAGATCATTAAAGCTGAGGAGACAATCATCCCAAAGTTTAGCACCCAATAATACAGCTGCAATAAAAAAAAGACACTAGGTTAAGGGAGCACAAACATGGACGTGTAGTAACTTTATAAGGGGTGATGTTGTGGAGAACGAGGAAAACAGATTTCCAACAAGTGAGTGACTATGAGGTACTGCCTTTGTAAGTGAGCTAGGTCTGAAGCAGTGGCGGATTTACTGTGAAACAGTATGTGCCCTGGCTCGGGTCTCGCGGGCCGGGCACTTGGGTAGCCCGCTCCATGGGGGGAACTGCAGGGGCAGAAACTGTGGGGGGGAGTAGAACAGGGAGGGAGGGAGACTCACCCGCAGCCTCAGGGGAGTAGGCGGGAGGTGCGGGTGGCGATGAGAGCTGCAAACACACGCCAGAAGATGCAGGAGTACAGGGTTGCCTCACAGCTGGCCGGAGAGAAGCGACGCTTTGGAGGTGAAACTGCCACTTCTCTCCAGCTGCGTGGCTGCCCCCTGCTCCTCCTGCCCATGGTCACGCTGCTCGCCGCTGCCTGGTGAGTGGCGGCTGGGCGCAGCCCACCGCAGGGGGGAGCGGCCAGGGCATGGGCGATGTTTCGGCTCTCCTCCCAAGCAGACAGGAGAGCTGACAAAGCACGAAAGTGGGGGGAATTTGCACTCTTTCAAAGGCTGCAGTAAATAACTTCCCTCCAAAGTTGTGGGCAGAGCAGTGAGAATCTGAGTCCAACTCAGTGCCACTCAGGGCTTGTCATGGGTCACTACAGCTGCATGCTGCCTGTTACTCAGAGATAAATGCACAATCAATCACAAGCTAGCCTCAGACGGTAAGCTCTTTTGGCACAAGGATGTAGGCTTAATATATTTTTGTGTAGTGCCATATCCTGTATGGCACTTTATAACTAATGAACATGAACTATAGGATGCATATATACCACTTTTAAGCAATCATACAGAGATTTAGGTAATTGGAGCATTTAAATCCTGAGCTAAAAGGTTCTGATCTGGAATTTCCCAAAGCATGGCACAGAGTCAGTTAATACAATGTTTTCGTCTAAGCTTTGGCCCTTGAGTTGTGGTGTAGTCTTTTGGGGCTCTGCTAAATAGCTGCTGTGTTCCATCACAGAGGTAGCTACCTTTCAGGAGTGGCGAAGTGATTTCTATATACTCCTTATCTACCCAACAAGAATATTCAGAGGATTGATTTGGTTAATCTTAATTTAAAGCAATTTCTGATCATCAGAAAATAAATATTTTAAAAAACCTTCCCCTTGGAGTCTGGCATGATTAGGAGGACAGACAGTTTATAGTTAACCTTAAACTTCTGAAAAAAAGAATGGGGGGGGGGGGGAGATAATAGAGAATGTTCTTTTTCTTGGCTGCGTCCCGGGAGAGCGGGGGGCAAAAATGAAGCTGAGCACAGGGCCCCACTAACTCTAAATCTGCCACTGGTCTGAAGCCCAAGAACGGGATGCTCCTCCACTAATGGGCCACTCGATAGACAAAGGAGTCAGAGCAGGGGGGCAGCGCGCTACAGCGACACTCAGAACGAATCCGTGCGACCCCCCAGGGCCACTGCCAACCTGCTCAGGCCTGGGGACGAGCGTCGGGGGCTCCAAGGCTAGTCACTGCGGTTCCTCACCGGCCACACGAGCCAAAGCCCGTCCCCACGCCCCTCACCCGGCTCAGCTCCGTGGGCGGGCGGACTGAGGCGCTGGCCGGAAGGAAGAGGAGGCGCCGGCTCTTACTCCCCCCACAGACCGCCAGGCTCCCATGGGCCATGCTGGGCAGCTCCACGGCCTGCGGCAACAGGACGCCCCAGGCCAGGGCTCCCCACGGGCGCCTGGTCCGGGCCTGCAGGGCAGGCTGCGCGTGGCCAGAGACCAGAGCCCCGCCAGGCCCGGGCGCTCCGCGGGGGGATGGAGGGGGGAGCAGCAGGAGCGGCCAGGCCACGCCAGCCCCAGCGCTGGGGGCCTCACCTGCCGCTTGTTCATGCGCCGCACATCGTCCAGAAAGTCCAGGGAGAGCATCGCGGGAGCCTCCGGCACCGGCCGCCAGCGCGCCACTTCCGCTTCCGGTCTGCGGCCCCGCTTCCGGCTGCTGCTGCCCCAGACCCCGCCCACAAAGCGCTTTGCCGCCACTGGCCCCGCCTCCATCATCACCCCGACCTCCCCCCTCCAGCCCCGCCCACATCCCTTCATCACCCAACCCTGACCCCCGCCTTCATCTCCCCTTCTCTCTCAGGAGCATCTAACTGAACTTTCACGGTAGAAACGTGCAAGACCCCCAGACAGGGGGTAGCTAAACACATGAGAATTATTTTCTTCCCTCTTGCACCCTTGAAGGTATTCGCTATAGCAGTTTTAAGGCTTGGGGTGTAAACTAGTGCAGACTAGATAGAACATCTGCCTTTAACAATCACTTTTCTAAAACTCTTCAGTCATGCTGTAGGGAACCCATCATCAAAAGAAGAGACCATGAGAAGCCTCTGGGGTGAGAAAGCAAGCACTAGAGCAGATGATCTCAAATGCGGTTGGGATCCCAAAGTGGGTCACAACTCTGTTTTAATGGGGTGACCGTGGCTGGCTTAGACTTGCAGGGACCCAGGGTCAAAGCCCAACTGCCCGGGGCCAAAGAGCTTCAGCCCTAGACAGCATGGCTCAGGTTACAGGCCCCCTGCCTGGGGCTGAAGCCCTTGGGCTTCAGCTTTGACACCCCCCAGGCTGGTGGGGCTGGGCTTTGGGGCAGTGGGACTCAGGTGGGCTCAGGTTTCCGTCCCCGCCACCTGGGATCATGTAGTATTTTTTGTTGCCAGAAGGGAGTCACAGTGCAATGAAATTTGAGAACCCCTGCACTAGAGTATGTGTTAGGAAATGCCTGGGGGGCAAGCTGGCACATGTACCTTGCACTGGGTTACCCACCCTGCTTAGAATAGAATGGAGCCTATCCGCATGTTCTTGGATGCTTTTATTTGAAATAGTTTGAAGTAAACATTATAGCAAGGCACAAATGCCACTGCAGATTAAATAGATATGTGATGGTTTGGGAGTGACCCCTGCTATTGTTACTCTACATAGGCTACCTTGTAAAACATTCCCTAGGCTAATGTACACAGTATCAAAAAATACAAAGAGTTCCAAACTGTTTGTATCAAAACACATCAAGACAAGAAAGTAAGCAATTCAAATCCAATAAGATAAATAGTTTTTAAATTAGTTAAACGTCATAGTGAACAATAATGAGCGGGATTTTGTCTCAACATAAAAAGTGTATTGAAGTAATTATATTACACAAAGCATGTGAAGAGAACAAATAAGGAAACAGCACGGAAACAGTGAAGAGTCAATATGACTATACGGAAATAAAAAGTCTCCAAAGTAATTTATAAAATTGAGTAAAGATGGGAGATCTGCTATCAAAGGAGCTAGAGTACTGGAAGCATTACAGTATGGTGCTCTCTCAGTTCAAACACATTTATGGATGCCACTCTCTTCCTTGCCTCATCATGTGTATGAAACATTCCATGCTACTGGAACGGCTGCTAGTAGTGCTATGAGTCTGATTTAGTTATATGCTGCACAGAAGGATACACACACTGGTGTTAGACTGACTTTTCTTACTGTAATCACAGTATCTGCTTCAGTATCTTTTTCTCCCAAACAAGGAGCTAACAACCTACAGCAGATTAAGTACATTTCTCTTGCAGAGTTTCTCATTCCTGTGATTGAAAGTATATAGTCTGTACCACTCCAGCTGATACAGCAACAGGCAGGTTCTATTTGTCTATCCTGGGGATTTCAGCTGTCCCTGGAGTACTGGTGCATCCTCCCTAGTGCAGACAAGCAAAGCTCTTATGTGCTGCAATATGCACTGTGCAGATTATTCTTGTCTGAAACCGGGACAAACTGCACAGGTGCTAACTGAATCTTATACTGGCTCTGTCTTCAGCAGGGTTTGCAGCAGTGCAGCTACATTGGTGTCTGGCCACCAAAGGCTTTAACTGTGGCAACTCCCCAGTTGATGGCCTTTGTTGGTGTGTGAGATGTTGTGCTTTGTAAATCACTTACAAGTATAGATGATTTAGCAATATTTATATAAACAATTAAAAAGATGACTGAGGCTGCAAAATAAATCTCTTCTATGGTGATTTAAATTTATAACACAACTTGATTCAATAACATTCATGGAAAGACTAGAAGATGAACCTGGCATACTTCTAGGGCAAAGGTGGGCAAACTACAGCCCGGGGGCCATATCTGGCCCTCCAGACGTTTTAATCCAGCCCTTGAGCTCCCGCCAGTAAGTGGGGTCTGGGGCTTGCCCCGCCCTGGCGCTCCAGCTAGGGAGCGGGCTCGGGGTCTTGGTCCACTCTGCATGGCTCCCGGAGGCAGCGGCATATCCCTACTCCGGCTCCTACGCATAGGGGCAACCAGAGGTCTCCACACGCTGCCTCCACCTGAAGCGCCACCCCCCACAGCTCCCATTGACCAGGAACCACAGCCACTGGGAGCTGCAGGGGCAGTGCCTGTGGACAGGGCAGCACACAGAACTGCCAGGCCGCACCTCCACATAGGAGCTGGAGCGGGGACATGCTGCTGTTTCTGGGAGCTGCTTGAGGAAAGTGCCATCCAGAGCCTGCCACCCTGACTCCCTCCCATGCCCCAAGCCCCTGCCTCAGCAATGATCCCCCTCCTGCCCTCTGAACCCCTCGGTCCCAGCCCGGACCACCCTCCTGCACCCCCAACGCTCATCGCTAGCCCCACTCCAGAGCCCACACCCAAGCTGGAGCCCTCCCATACCCCAACCCCCAATTTCGTGAGCATTCATGGCCTGCCCTATAATTTCCATATCCAGATGTGGCCCTCGGGCCAAAAAGTTTGCCCACCCCTGTTCTAGGGCAATGAAAAAGCCATGGTTTGCATCTGCTGCATGATGGAAGACTATTTAACATAGGTTTGTACTGTCCTGACAAGTGTATTTGGTTGACACACAGTCTTATGGATTTGAGTGATAAAGCAGAAGGTTGGAAGGGGAATTTAAATACTAGAAGAAAACTAAAAGAAAGGAGGCAAGGCTAGCGCTCCAGGCAGAGGCAGTACATACTCAAGGAAGAGAGCTCATTTTCAGAAAGAAAACTGCAGCTTCAGAAAGTGCTCCTGCATCCTTAGGAGTCAGACAAGTTCCAGTGGGGATTCTTGTCCTGCTTTCTCTTTTCACCTCTGATCTGGCAGAGATTCAGTGCTATGGAGGTGGAAGCAGTTTTTATTTCCCTTACAAATTAAAAAAGTTAATGGAAAGCACAGTCCAGCCCACGAAATAAACAGGATATTTCAAAGATCTGCTCGATTTCCACCCAATATTTTGAGTAAAAATTTTTCTTTTCTTAAATCTTAGTAGCATTTGAATGATTGTTCTGAGAATTGCTACTGGAATCCTCCACGCCACACCTCTGACTGTGTGCACAAACCACTGAGTCACTCTTGCACATTTTGCATTTCAAACTATTTTCTTCTTCCACTGTAGTGTTCATTTCTCTATTATACTCTTCATGTCCATTCTCATTTGTCTCTGTCTGTAACTTTTCCCTTTCCTCTTCCTCCTCCTCCTCCTCTTCTTCTACTGGATCTTTTACTTTATGAACAATAAAGAGGTGCCTGTTCAGAGAGATGTGAGATGTATAACACAAGCCACAGAGCAAGCATTGAGCAGTGGAGTTGTCCGCCTTGTGCTGAGGTATGTGTTCCTGAAATTCAGTACTGATATCTGTTGCAAATCCACATTTAGCACATTTCCAATGTGCCTTCAGTTTTTTGGCTGGTGGAACTTCAGTGGTTTCCATCTGTCCTGGAGCATCTGCAGACACTCTCTTTGGAGATTTTGCCTAAAAAAATGTTAAAAACGTCTTTATTATTATATCCACTTAAGAGCAAGAACTTTGGCTTGCTGAATTGACTGACATGGCTACAACAATACTGGTACCTTTCCCAGACCCAAAGAAGGACTCTGTGTAGCACAAAAGCTTGTCTCTCTCACCAATAGAAGTTGGACCAATAAAAGATATTACCTCACCCACCTTTTCACAGTTAGAATTAAACAGACACCATACAGTTTAAAGGAACATGAAGGACAGGTTAAAGGCTCTCTGGAATTATCTGAAGGAGGAGATGTAGGCGGTGTGGTGCACCAGGGCAGTGAGTTCTATGCACATGGGTAGAACAGAAGGTGCAAAGATGAAAGTGGGAGAAGGACACAGGAAACAGCTGCTTGAGGTAAGTGCAGGCTTAAGGAAGGCTTGGGAGGAGTTAGAAGGAGAGTAAAGAGAAATGAGAACAGGGATGGAAGACAGGTCTAGAGCTCTGAAGGGGGAAGAATTTGAACTTGATGTGGAAGACAAAGGGGTTTGAAAAGGAATGTAACATGATCAGAGGAGGGGGGAGGTATGTTATTTTATCGATAGCATGTGGGATAGACTAGCAGGGTGAGAGGTAGAGAGGACCATGGAGGAGGCTGAAACAGCTGAGGAAAGGGATAATCAAGGCATGGAGAAGGGGTTTGGTCAAAGGGCTTCTCTAGAGACATTGTTAAGGAAAAAACAGCCTGATTTGACCAGCTGGACTGGGAAGGGGAAGAAGCTGAATATGGCAAAGATGAACGGAAATAGGTAAGGCTGCAGAGGAGACTGGAATGTAGTCCCACTGAATGCCTGCTAGAATCAGTCTCTCCTCAGTGTGTGATCTTAGGGAAGAAAAACTGCTGGAAGCTCAGCCAGCAGGAGCAAAGACAAGCAGCTGAAGCAGAGAACTTGAGATGTGATGACATCATCCGCTCCTGGCAGCTTTTTACAATTTTTACTCTGGACATTTTCTTCCCTCTGCTGATCGGCTGTTTGCTCCAGCTCCTTCTCAGCCTCTCCACTTCAGCCTCCCTCCCTACTCCTCTCCCCCTCTCATCTCTCTCAGCAGCTAATTCCCTCCCAACAAAACCCCACATGGCAAAATTATAAATAAAAGCAAAAGGAACCAACAAAATAACTAGCACTATCATGTCATTTGCATACTATCACAATGTTCATTCCGCTTGTATATTACATCCTTTCCACCCAACCTTTTGTCTGACTTATCTATTTAGATCTTAACCTCTTCGGGACAGGGACTGTCTCTTATTCTGCACTGGTACTGTACCTAGTACACTGGAGGTCTGAGTGTGGGTTGCAGTCCCTAAGCACTACCCCAATGCAAATAAAAGAAACAACTGCAACTACAGCTCAGCACAAATCTACCCCACTTTTTAAGACTGTAACAGTTAAAAAAATATAATGAAATTGGTTGAATAATTTATACAACAAATATAACTTACCCAGCTCTAACTAGGGGAAAGAAGCAGCCCTCTTTCTCCTATTGCAGGGATATTAAAAGTATTTCAATAGGAAAAAATAGTCCTTTTAAAAATGGAAGTGATGAGAGAAGAAAATAATGAAAAAATTCAAGCTAAGTTATCTGTGGGGAAATAATTTAGAATACAAATATTTAATGGAAGGGAGAAATTTGTGTGTGACAACAAAGTAAATTGGACCTGAGACTGCAGTGCAATATGGTTGTGCAAAATAAAATAAAAAATTCCTGGACTGTGTTTGTTATAGACTAGAAGGTGTAGACATTAAGGAGACGGTATTATTTAGAGTGTACATAGCTATAACTAAGAGTAATGAGATAAAATACAGAGAATCTTTATGCAGAGATCTGCGGTTCAGGAGTGGGAGTGCTCCACAATCAAATTCCTGGACTGTGTGAGTGTGTACAAGAGAGGTGCACAGGCGTTGAGGGGGTTTTGGTGTCTTCTGTTGTCTTCTTAATTGATCGTTCAAGCCAGAAAACACTGAGTTTGTACATTCTAAATACAGAGACCCCAGGAAGTGAAAAAGTTAAGGCTCATATATCATTTTTAATTCACCCATAGGGCACATACATTTGATATTTTGGATTATTGATTAGACTGTTAAATATTAATTTACTATACAGCAATGGTTCCCAAACTAGGGGTGCTGCTTGTTCAGGGAAAGCCCCTGGTGGGCTGGGCCGGTTTGTTTACCTGCCGCATCCCCAGATTCGGCCAATCGCAGGTCCCAGTGGCTGCGGTTCGCTGCTCCAGGCCAAGGGGGGCTGCGGGAAGCAGTGGCAGCACATCCCTCGGCCCACGCCATTTCCTGTGGCTCCCATTGGCGGAAAACGGCGAACTACGGCCACTGGGAGCTGCGATCGGCTGAACCTGCGGATGCGGCAGGTAAACAAACGGCCCGGCCCGCCAGGGGCTTTCCGTGAACAAGCGGTGCCCCTAGTTTGGGAACCATGCTATACACCGTATTCCATGTGGGAGAGTCATTACCACTATAAATCCATTAATATTTGCTTCCAAAGTTTGAGGTTTTAAAGATCAGCCATTTTTAAGGTGTGACCCATCCCACCTACCAAAAAACAAAAAGGAAAACCAAATGTGAATAATTGTTTATAAGGTGAGAAAAGGTATTTTACTTACCCACTAACTTGATTGCTCCTTAACAATAATTTTAAAACGGCTGAACAGAAACTTTCCAGAAAAATTCTACTTTTGGCAAAGCCCCAGTACGGAAAGTTACAGCAGTAAAGCAGAATTCTGTTTTTTCCATTAAAATTATGTAAGAGTGAAAACGGGGGTATAAATTTTGCCTCCCTAACTCTGAGTTTTGGTTCAAACACAATACTTCTGGTTGTTCTCTGACCTACACTGTTAACTAAGACAATACTCCTGTAAATAACCCTGGCTGCATACACTAGTTTCTAGGATATAGCTCAAAAAACCCTGTAAGTATATATAGAGGTGGCCAAACTTAATAACCCTCCAAGTTGCATAAGATAATCTTCAAAAGTTTTACTTGTGGCACCTTAGAGACTAACCAATTTATTTGAGCATGAGCTTTCGTGAGCTACAGCTCGCTTCATCGGATGCATACCGTGGAAACTGCAGCAGACTTTATATATACACAGAGAATATGAAACAATACCTCCTCCCACCCCACTGTCCTGCTGGTAATAGCTTATCTAAAGTGATCATCAGGTTGGGCCATTTCCAGCACAAATCCAGGTTTTCTCACCCTCCACCCCCCCACACAAATTCACTCTCCTGCTGGTGATAGCCCATCCAGCAGGAGAGTGAATTTGTGTGGGGGGGTGGAGGGTGAGAAAACCTGGATTTGTGCTGGAAATGGCCCAACCTGATGATCACTTTAGATAAGCTATTACCAGCAGGACAGTGGGGTGGGAGGAGGTATTGTTTCATATTCTCTGTGTATATATAAAGTCTGCTGCAGTTTCCACGGTATGCATCCGATGAAGCGAGCTGTAGCTCACGAAAGCTCATGCTCAAATAAATTGGTTAGTCTCTAAGGTGCCACAAGTACTCCTTTTCTTTTTGCGAATACAGACTAACACGGCTGTTACTCTGAAACCTTCAAAAGTTTGAGAGCCACAAGACATGCCCAACCTGCCCCAGAGGACAGTGCCTGCTGGGGCGCAGTTCTTGTGCCCTGATGCCCCCTGCGAGGCTAAAGCCCCGAGTACCACCACCCTGCTGTAGGATATAAAACCCAACCTCCCCCCGCAGTCTGGTAGGTGGATAATGTGGGGGCGGAGGGGGATAGAGGACTTCACAAGCCACTATTTATTTTTCAGTATAACCATGTAAATTACTTTTGTTGAGTCACACTCTGGAGCTTTTGCTTTGGACATCTGGGACAGGTCTGGGTTTTTGATGCCATGCATGAGGCTGATGTGATTCTCCAGCATGGAAGGCTGAGGAAATGTCCGATTTTCATCTGTGCAGAACCTTAAAAACATAAAGGAAGAAAGTTACTAGCGAAGTGAAAAGCACATATCTGTTGATTTAATTGCAGGCAGCCTGTTGGTAATGCAGAATTGTGAGTCAGTAAGAAATGTCACTGGCTACAGATAAAGGTGGTTTTAGTCTCCGAATTCTGACTGATTAGATCATCTCAGAAGATGCAGGAGTGCTCCCTACACTACATAGCATTCTGTTATTTATTAGTATTTCTGACAAAATACTTCATCTACTTAAAGTTACGTTTGCTACAGTAAGTAACCAGCAAGATTCCCAAGTATGAAAGGTACTGAAATGACAAATAATGAGTATCAGAAAGTAGCGGTGTTAGTCTGTATCCAAAAAGCAACAAGGAGTGTGGTGGCACGATAATCCGTTCTTTTATATTCCAGTAGCAAACTAGAGGCCCCAACTGAGATCAGGGCCCCACTGTGCTAGGACCTGTACAAACAGTCCCTGCCTCAAAGCATTTACAATGGATAATGATTGGCTGCCATGATGAATTGAAGGAACCATCTGTGGGCAGGGTGTATTGTGATGTGAAAATACATGGCTTGGAGGTCGAGGACTGAGAACCAGTCTCCCCGTTCCAGTGCTAGGATAATGGTGGAGAGGGTAACCATCTTGAAGTGTTGCAGTTTGACAAATTTGTTTAGGTTTCAAAGGTCTAGGATCGGTCTTCACCCACCAGATTTCTTTTGGATCAGAAAATAATGGGGATAAAAACCCTACCACCTGTGCTGAGATAGGACTGGCTCTATGTCTCCCAGTTGCAGAAGGTGGTTTATTTCTTCTTGTAGAATGCGTACATGAGAAGGGTCCCTGAAGAGGGACAGGAAGGGAGCAAGGGTGGGTGGGATAGATAGGAATGGGATGGACAATCCTTCCTTGATGATCTTTAGAACGCACTTGTCGGAGGTAATTATCTGCCATGATGGAAAGAAAGGGTCTAGATGGTCACCAAACTGGTGGGATGTTGGAGACAGTTTTTGTGACTGGACCAGGGGGAGGGTTCTCAGGGCCTCAACCACACCTTCAAAATTGTTTGGCCAAAGATGTGTGAGAGGTAGTCCCTTGAGGAGTTGTATGTCTATGCTGGGTAGGGGATTTCTGTCGTACTGTTGATAGGGAGTGTACTGTGGTGGTCAGGATTGCAGGGGAGGTTGATATTTCCCCGGTTGTCTCTTCAGCGCTAGTGGGTAAATGTCGAGAGAGTGGAGAGTTGCTAGAGAGCCCTTAAGGGAGTGTAGGGATTCATTCATATGCACTGCAAATAATTTTGGGCTCTCAAAGGTAGGTTCTCGATGATGGTTTATACCTTCTTAGGGAGGCTGGAGATGTGCAAGCAGGATGCCTGCCTCAGGACTACGGCAGTTGCAATGGAATGGGCAGCAGCATCTGTGAAGTCCAAGAAAGTCTGTAAAGCACTGTGGCCCAAATGGTATCCTTTGGATATGAGTGCCTGGAGTTGCTCCTTTTTGTCATCAGGAAAGTCTTGGCAGAGTTTCTGTATTTTGGAATAATTGAGATAATTGTATTTGGCCATGAGAGCCTCTTAGTTGTATATTCAGAATTGGAGCATAGCAGATGAATAAGCTTTGCAGCCAAATAGAACCAATTGCTTCCAATCCCTGTCATAAGGGGTGGATCGAGGTTGGCATTGACAAGTAAGGAATCTGGAGCGGGGCGAGAAAAAAGAAATTCCATGTCCTTTGCAGGACCATAATATTTTTTTGTCTGCCCACTTGCAGGTTGGTGGGATGGATGCTGGGTCTGTCATACCACCTTGGCAGGATCGAGAAGGGCCTCATTAACTGGGAGGGCTATTTTGAAGGAGGAGGATGTCTGCGGGACGTCGAGCAGTTTATACTGTTGTTCTTTCACTTCCTCCAAAGGAATCTGGAGGGAGTCTGCTATCCTGCGAAACAGCTCCTGAATGTGTTTAAAGTTGTTGGCTGACGTAGGGGGTGGAGCCAGGATAGCCTCATCAGGGGAAGAAATGGAGTGGCAGTGGAACTTCTTCCTCTGGTTTTTCTTCCACGTCCACTATAAGGAGAGGCTCAGTCTTTGGTGGTCGAGAGACCGATGGAGATGCCCAATGTGTAGGCCTTTGGCTTTGCTCCATGGGAGGCCTCTCAAACTGTGCTCTGTACATGGCCCATGGATCCCAGTATGGCCAATGTCAAGGGAGTGGCACATGGGGTTACATCCATGGCAGGCCATACCAGGGCCCTAGTCCGGTTGTGGGGATGTATAGAGGACTCCTTTTCTGTCTGTCCCGAGTATGAGGGTGGGACGGAGTACTTATTAATTAACCCAGAGTATGTAGTAATACTTGGGGGTGGGGTGGGGGGAATAGCTGTGCATCTCTCTCTATCAGTGTTACAGAGGGCGAACAATTTATGAGTTTACCCTGTATAAGCTTTATACAGGGTAAAATGGATTTATTTAGGGTTTGGACCCCATTGGGAGTTGGGCATCTGAGTGTTAAAGGCAGGAACACTTCTTAAGTTGCTTTCAGTTAAGTCTGCAGCTTTGGGGTACGTGGTTCAGACCCTGGAACTGTGTTGCAGCAGAGTAGCGTGTCTGGCTCAGCAAGACAGGGTGCTGGAGTCCCGAGCTGGCAGGGAAAGCAGGGGCAGTAGTAGTCTTGGCACAGTTGGCAGTCCCAAGAGGGTTTCTGTGATCTAACTCATCACAGTGGCGTAGAACATAAATTGTTCGCCCTCTATAACACTGATAGAGAGGTATGCACAGCTGTTTGCCCCCCATCCCCCAGGGATTAATATATACTCTGGGTTAATTAATAAGTAAAAAGTGATTATATTAAATACAGAAAGTAGGATTAAAGTGGTTCCAAGTAGTAACACAGAACAAAGTGAACTACCAAGCAAAACAAAATAGAACACGCAAGTCTATGTCTAAGAAATCTGAATACAGATAAAAACCTCACCCAGTAAGCTTCCTTTTACAGACTAGTCTCCTTCTAGTCTGGGTCCAGCAGTCACTCACACCCCCTGTAGTTACTGTCCTTTGTTCCAGTTTCTTTCAGGTATCCTTAGGGGTGGAGAGGCTATCTCCTTAGCCAGCAGAAGACAAAATGGAGGGGTCTCCCAGGGGTTTATATAGACTTTCTCCTGTAGGTGGACACCCTCCTCTCCCCCTGTGTAGAATCCAGCTACAAAATGGAGTTTTGGAGTCATGGACAAGTCACATGTCCATGTATGACTGAGTTTCTTACCAGCCAAGCCACATGCCTGGGAAAGCTCACATGTGGATTGGCATCTTCAAGATCCATTGTCCATTAAGTGCTTCTTGACTGGCCATTTAACTTGCACGTTCCTTTCTCGAGAGACTGACCAAATGCTTACTAAGGCTACTTAGAAATCAAGCCAGTACACAGCCAATATTCATAACTTTGAATACAAAAATGATACACGCATACAAATAGGATATATAGATTCAGTAGATCATAACCTTCACAGAGATATGTTACATGGCAAATGTAGAATAAAACATATTCCAGTTATATTATTCATATATACACACACACACACACACACACACACACACATTCATAAGCATATTTCCATAAAGCCTTATGGGGGGCACCATCACAATAGCATTTTACACAGACTTCACACTGATTTTCCACAAGTGTACCTGAGTACACAAGGTGCAAGGCCACGAAGTGTTAGCCAACATTCATGTTTGGTTAGTCTATACCATATTATATGAATCCCTGGTTAGCTGTAAGAGCTAAACTGACTTATTTTTCCTGAATTCTGTTCACTCATGCTAAGCTGCATCCCACAATACGCTGCAATAGTACAACTGACCATAAACATATAATAAATTCTATGTCTTAGTACAAGCTAGGGAGGTACCTTCACAGACCAGTACCTGGAATTGTAGTGTCCAAAACAAAAATAAAGAAAGGTACAGAACAAGTTAAGGAAATGGGATAAAATGATGGGCTGGATTTTAATGATAGGTAAAGGGTTTTGTAACTTGTAAAATCATCCTATAAATACTTCTAGCTTAAATGTGTAACTTTGGGAGCACTCTGTCTGTGTAAGATGAAGGTAACAGCACTGCACAAGACAGTTTCCCAGAGACTGGTATCACATTGAAACTTTTCCCTGTACTATAGCATTATTGAGTTTTAGTCATAAACCTGACTGATACTGGCTATTTTGTCTCTTGAATATCAGGGTGGATAAAAATCAATGATTTTAAAAAAAAATCAGATTTTTTAAATTTAAATTGGATTTTTTTGATAAAATGCTTTTTGAGGGAAAAACCTATCTAAAGATAGTTTTAATTAAGATACATTATAGCTCAAAGATATCTCATCACGGAATAGGGATTATAAATTCTAATTCTATAGTATGAGACAATATATTCATGTAATGTTTAAGAAAAGTTTTGTAAATGAGTTCCAATAATTCACCGATTAGAGACCCAGTCTTAATGGGGTTCCAGGGGCTTCTGTATAGATTATTTAAGTTACTCTATCTACCCAAAGGGACTCAGTGTTCAGTCTAGAAGATACCATCAGAGATTCTTAGTTTTGCAGTTCTCAAACCGTGGATTTGTGTCTCCAGAGATAACATGCTTGTTAACAGCAAAAATGTTTTTTAATAAATACATAATATATAGAGGTGAGAAATGACAGACCTCAACCCTACTGACCCTCTGCAAATTTGTGTATACAGAGTTAATCTCTTACCTCTCTCTGAAAGTGCAAAGTTTCAAAAAGTTCAATGAATAGAAGATTGTTGCGGACGGAATAGATCTGGACAAGGAAAAGAAGTCTGGAGATGAATGTGAGAAGGGAAGGAGAGACAGGAGAAACAAAAGTGAAACTGTTTGAGCAGCATATTCCAGAAGTCTTGAGGTCTTTCTGAGTGCAGCCTTCCTTGATTTGAAATCTACCATACCATTCTCTCACTAGAAGGGAAAACCTATAATGGCAGCAGGCCATAAAAGAGACCCAGTTTGGGAATATTTTAATGAAGTTCCTCTACCTGTGGGTAAGCAGGCATGCGTGAAAAATGCAACCAGTGCAACAAAGAAATGCAAGGCCTGGTTGCCCAAATGAAACATCATCATGAGAAGCGTTCCTTCTCAGGAGGAAGCTGCGTTGAAGATGATGAAAGGAACATGTCTGAACATGCAGAATCTTCAGGTTGGTAAACTTTTTTATTTTATCCTTCTTTCTTAAGGACTGCCTGTCTTCCTTCTGGACTATTCTTGAATTCTCATGTTTGAGCAAAAAATATAGGTGTTACTCTATGGTACTATCATTTTAGATACAGTTGTGATAAAAAATAAATAGCTGAAATAGGCAGATCTTCCTTTTACAATTTCACCTTTAAAGTAGTACTGAGCATCAGTGAATGCAATGAGCAGTACGGTAATAATAATTAAATAACTGCATTGACTTAGGAGACTCTATCCTCAACATACAGGATTCTGAAGACTATCCACCTTCAAGATCACCATCATTTTCTATAGTTGCAGAGTTATCTGCCAACGATAGTGTTTCAGTCACATCATGTATGTCACATAGCCACAATATATCACCTGTAGTAAAAAGGAAAAAAAATCTCCGTCATCCAGAAACAACCACAGATAAGTTGGTGATAAGAACCGGCACATTACAAAAAGAGATAATTGTTGAAAAAATTGCCCAGTTTCCTTATGCAACGAACTCTCCTTTCCGTATGATTGAGAACCCACACTTCATTAACATGGTTCAGTCATTAAGACCAGGATACAGTCCACCCAACAGAGCAAATGTCACAGGCAAATTGCTGGATAAAGTGTATGAAAGAGAAATTGAGCAGTGTGCAAAAGGTCTAGAGGGTAAAATTGTTAACCTGAGTCTTGATGGGTGGTGCAATGTCCACAATGATCCTGTTGTATGTGCTTGTGTGACAACAGAAGAAGGGAATGTCTTCCTTACAGATACAATTGATACATCAGGAAATCCACACACAGCAGAATATTTACAAGAAGTAGCAGTAAAAGCTATAACAAACTGTGAAAAAAAATTCAAATTTCTATTACGCAGCTTGGTCACAGACAATGCTGCAAATGTATCCAAGATGAGAAGAAATTAGTTAGAAGAGAGTGAAGAGAGTCCCAAGTTAATAACATACAGTTCCGCTGCTCATTTGATGCACCTCCTAGCCAAAGACTTCAGTGTTCCAGAAATAAAGGCTAATGTTGTTGAAATTGCAAAATACTTCCGTAACAACCACTTTGCAGCAGCTGCTCTGAAAAAAGTGGGAGGAACCAAGCTAACTCTCCCCCAAGACGTGCGATGGAACTCAGGAGTGGACTGTTTTGAGCACTATATCAAGAACTGGCCTAAATTGATGACAGTTTGTGAACAAAATCATGAAAAAAATAGATGGCACTGTCACAGCCAAAGTGCTCAACGTTGGGCTTAAGAGAAATGTTGAACACATGCTGAGTATCCTGAAGCCTATTTCTGTAGCCTTGAACAAAATGCAGGGAAACAGCTGTTTTATTGCTGATGCTGCTGAAATTTGGAAGGAACTGAGAGAGATCTTTTAAAAAGATGACAGAGTTAAATTTCAAGCATTAAAAAAACAAATGGGACAAGCACTGTCTCCAGCTCATTCTCTTGCAAATATTCTCAATACTCAGTACCAGGGTCAAACCTTAACTGCTGAAGAACAGGAGTTGGCTATGACACTGACATCTGGCAATCATCCCTCCGTAATGCCAACTATAATAAACTTCAAAGCTAAGGGTGAACCATTCAAGAAAGTTTGCTGATGATGTTTTAAAGGAAGTCACACCAGTGAACTGGTGGATGTCACTTAAGCACTTGGATTCAGAGACTGTTGAAGTGATAATCTCACTTTTAACAGCAATAGCTTCTTCTGCTGGCGTAGAAAGAATATTTTCTTCCTTAGGAAGAATTCATTCCAAGCTGAAAAATCATTTGGGACCCGAAAAAGCAGGAAACCTTGTTTTCTTTTCCAGATTATGAACAAATAGGAAAATGAAGGTGAAAATGACTGAATTAGCTGCAGAAGCCAATATAGTCAATTTAATTTTGTTTTTTAAATATTTCATTTAAGTATTTTAGTTACAAACAATTTTAATAAAAACAAACCTGATTTTAAAATACTTGAAAGTTTAACTAAATTCAAAAAATCATATGCTTGTTTTGTTAAAATATTACGTGTTTGCTGTTGAAGAAAAAAATCCAGAATACAGAACGTTGTTGTTTTCGTTTAATAAAACAATTTAAATGTCTGTCTGGTGATGTTCTCCTCCTAATACAGTATGGCAAGAAAATCCTCCAAATATTAATGAGTAAGCTGTTGAATTGGAGATAGTTCACCTCCCAATGACTTCATAAATATCTGCTTCAATTACTTTTGGTAAATGAAATAACCAATCATTCATTTTCTCTTATAGCTGTAAAACTAATCTGAAAAGTTTTCAAAATAAATCACTTTAAAAATATATAGTGTGTGCCTTCTAAAAATGAAACCTACATCTATCTCTGAGTTGTGAAGAATATGTATTAAGGTAACAATCAACAGCAGTGCACTTTTATGTAGAAATCCATGATTAAAGCGAGTTTTCCTGACTAGTGATTTAAATCAATTTGATTTAAATCAAATCCACTCTGTTGAATACATTTCAGAATGAACCAAAGGGTGGCCAAGCAACTGACCATACAATTTATCAACAGGAGAATCAGGCCCAGTGTTTCACTGGCCATTCTGCAGGTGTGTGAGACTGTACTCATAGATACATCTGTAGAACTCAGTTTTAAACCTCACCCCAAGTCTCCAGGAACACTGCAATCAAAACGAAAGACCTATCTTAGCCAAAAAGTCACTCATGTCTAACCTTTTCCTCTTCTTACTCTTCCACAGTGTAATTGGAGAAAGTACAAGGAAGTGTTATTTACTCCTTCTCATAACACAAGAACTGGGGGTCACTAAATGAAATTAATAGGCAGCAGGTTTAAAATGAACAAAAGGAAGCATTTCTTCACACAATGCACAGTCAACCTGTGGAACTCTTTGTCAGAGGATGTTGTGAAGGCCAAGACTATAACAGGGTTCAAAAAAGAACTAGATAAATTAATGAAGGATAAGTCCATCAATGGCTATTAGCCAGGATGGGCAGGGATGGTGTCCCTAGCCTCTGTTTGCCCAAAGATGGGAATGGGCGACAGAGGATGGATCACTTAATGACTACCTGTTTTGTTCATCCCCTCTGGGGCACCTGGCACTGGCCACTGTCAGAAGACAGGATACTGGGGTAGATGGACCTTTGGTCTGATCCAATAGGGCCGTTCTTATATTATGTTCTTATGTAATTTACATTCTAGAGTAGACAGGAGAAGACATGATCTATTACAAAGGGCTTTTAAACATGAAAGATGAATTAATCTGTGGGAAAGCTTGGAAAGCAGTGTTGGGTACTCACCAGCAAGTGTAAACTTTCTTTGCTGTGTCATGGTTATTGCGAATATGTCTGCCCAGACTGCTGAAGTCGTTGAACGAATGCTCACACTGCCGACAGGGATATCTCTTCACAGACTAGCAGAAGAACAGAAACATCTTTTAACAACTGAAGCCAGCTAGCTCCTTTTGTCTACTTGACTCAAATGAAGGGATGAATAGCAAGGGAGACGCACAGTGCCTACACCCAGAGAGAAACCCCTTTAACTGAGGTACCTCAAAAGAACAATTTCAAGATTTTTGGGATCCCCAAGTTAGCCAGCCTGAAAGTGGGCTGTCCTCATTGATCTCACCTTTAAACAGGTAAAGATCAGAAGCAGCTCAAGAACAATCTGACTTTAAAAAAAAAGTATTATTAATTACTTCTGCTACTGGGTACTGATTTAACTCTCTTCACTTATTGGTGACAAGAAGAAACCTCCTCATGCTCCTGAAGAGAGGGGGGAATTGATGAGAGTTTCCTCCTTAACGACAGAAGACCACCCTTACTGCTGAAGGAAGAAGATCTGGTTTAACTAGAAGACCTGTAGGGATAGGACACCATTATCTGCAAGCCCAGACAGCCACCTTGGAGTCAAGAGATAAGGTGCTTGATAGAAAAAGAGGCTGACTTCACTATAGGATTCTACGTGAAATTAATCCACTGACCACCACCGCACTCCTGTGCCCATCCTACACCCAGTCCTCTCAGAACTATGTGCTTCTCTGGTCCGCACCAGCTCTTTGTGCTAATGCTGGCAGGGGAGAGGGAAAAGTATCACCTTCTCCTGTCTCCTCCCTTCTCAGAGAAGGGGATGAAAGCAGGCACTGGCAAGACTCAAAACCACCTACCCATTCTCTTCTCCCAACAGCAGCACCAGGAAAAACAGCAGGCCCAAGGTAGCATTAGCATCACACTATGAGCCATATCCATTAATGACTCCAAATCCCCCTATACATTTGTTTTCTATCTGGCACCCTTCACGGTGTAAATCTGTTTGGGATTACACCCTTGTTATCATCTGCATTTGCCAGAGTTAAATCTCATCACATACATTAGCTCATTTCTAAAAAAACAAAAACAAAAAAATCTTCAATACTTAATGAGGATTTCCATTCCCCACGTTGTGTTTATCAAATGGGACAATCCACCATTCCCATCTTTCCCCTTCTTGTATTTGTGAAATGGGACAATCCAGATCTCCTTGGTCGCTGTTCACAGGGCTCCAGTTACGTGTGACTCAGCACATTAATGACTCAGTACCTTTACCTTGAGGTATTAAGAGTTTGGCTGTACACGAAAACCTGGCCTCTGTTTCGTCAATGAGCTGGTGCTAGCCCTGAAAAGCCCATTCTAACACCAATCTGTGTAAAAACCCATGTCAATAGAACACAAGATTTTAGGCACACAAAAGTGAGAAAATTCAGATTTATGGTTCCTAAAGCAACCTCACCTCTGCACCTTGCACAAATTCATTACAACAGAGTCTCTCAGGGTTAGGTACCTAACAGCAGACAATTCCCCATACTGTTTAGCAAATAATAAAATATATCGAGGAAGTGCCTTTTCCTCTTCATCTTTAAATGCATATATAGATGGAGGACAGTCTCCATCTGAACTACAATGTTGCTTCCAATTACTTTTACTCAAATTGCTATCTATGTTGTGCTGAGTTGATTAGCAGAGTGGAACTGCTATTGTCATGGACAGATCACAGTGCTAAGCGAAGAGTATTGGCAGCTGCTGAGGGAAATCGCAAACACAAGCCAACAGCAATCAATACAAAACCTGGAATCCCAACCAGTGTAGCTGTCAGACCAGTGACTAGAACAGATACAGCTCTCCATTCATTTACCAAAGTATGTGAAAAAGGAAACTGGATGTGACATGCAGTGAGGGAAGGAGCAGAGGAAAGGGTGACATGCCAAAGTATAGATCATACTATTCAAATAGACCCAATATGCTGACAGCAGGTCAGGTCAATGTTTTGTTTCTGGCTATACTTTCACTCCAACAGTGCTGGTGAACAGCTACTGGGTTTCCATTTGATCAAAATATTAATGACTAGTAGTTCTATTGCCAAAAGCTTATAAACAGGAAGAAACATGCCTCAAATACTTAGTCCTGCCTTGAAATGCAGGGGACTAGACTAGATGACCTCTTGAGGTCCCTTCCAGTTCTATGATTCTATGAAAGGTATCATTTGGCTCCTTACCTTTCCATGGCTTTTCTTCATATGGGACACATAGTTTTCCCGATCAGGGTTCCATTGTGAACACTCTCTACATGTCCAACCAACACTTTTCAAGATGGGTTTTGATTCTGAGTTGTTTTCCACTCTTGTGTCCTTCCTTGGCAAAGCAGTGTGGGAAGTACCATTGGCTACTGACAACTCCTTTGGTGGTGCAAGAACTTGGCTGCTGGACGTTGTCTGAGGCTTCTGTCGAAGGTTAGACACATCCTCAGGATATGGGGGAACCCCATGAACAGCCTGATTAGTAATAAGGGAATTGAGCATCAGAATCAAAAACAGTTTAAATAACATAGCACTGAGGTACTCCTAAATCCCCACCAAGCTTCTGCCCCTGAAATAGGCTGGAAAGTTCTGCCTGATAGAAGAGTTGTTCGAGTAGCATTGCTAATAATTTACAAAAATACAACACTTCTATATTTGGCTCCCCATCTTGAGATCGTAACATGCCTTATGAACATGAATAAATTAATCCCCACTACCCTGCTAGGTAGGTCAGTGTTGTTAAACCATTTTTAATATGAGGAAATTCAGGCACATGGAAGGGCAGTGACTAGAGCGCAGAGCCAGTAAAAGAACCCGGATCTCATAATTCCCAGTCTTGTGCCTTAATCTATTCATTCAAAGGCACAAAAGGTCTTCAAATAATTGGTTCCATTTTCTAATCAGCAAGCAAAAGCACTTTACAATAGTTAGCTAACGGTACAAACAACATTTGGAAGATCATTAAGTGGTCCACCGAGACCCTCAGCAGTTTTCAAGTGGTGCGTGGAAAAAAAGTTTGAGAACCACTGCAATACAGTATGAACAACTTGCCAGGTGCATTATGGGGCTGGGGATTTGCCACTCCCCATGTAATGTGATGAACCAATACAAACAAAATAGGATGAACCAAACCCCTTCTTTTTATGTAAATGTAATGTACAAGGAAAGTAATCACAGAAAATATGAAATACCAGTAGAAACAGAAATGTTTCTAAATGGAATAGGTTTCCCACTTTTCAATCTGTCCTCATCAGCTCTTTAAAATCTTCCCTCTTAGTTACACGTGAAGTATTTAAAACATTTACGCTTTTTTTTTTGCTTCAATATAAAACAACTGCCAATTAACCTGTGACATTACTGACATAACCTGTGACTGTATAGATCATTGTTGCAACCACTGTTATATATCTGCAGCAAATATTGTACAAAGGTTGTCGTGTAAGGTGTCTATGGAAAGGTTATGATTTGCTGGGCATGATCATACTGTCTGTATGTGTGTATCATTTTTGTAGCTGAAGTTATGAATATTGGCTATGTACTTGTATCTCAATGTGTTTTCATTCTAAGTAACCTCAGTGAAGCACTTGGTCAGCTTCTTGAGAATATTCTCAGTATTCTCAGTAAGTGCCCAATCAAAAAACACTTAACTAACAATGGACTTTGGGAGATGCCACATCTGAGCTTTCCTGGGAACGTTCAAGCTAACAATGTAAACAATGGAGTTGGCCTGTAAAGAACCGAGTCATGCATGGACATGTGACTTGTCCATGTGACTCCAAACTCCATCTTGCTGCTGTGATCTTCCACGGGCAGAGAATATAAAAGGCCTTGAAAACCGCCCCGTGTTGTCTTCAATCCTGCTTCTGACCTCTAGAGAGACTTTGCTACAATCTGAAGCTCTGAACAAAGGACTGAATGATCCATCCCAGCTGTGGATGTACTCCAGAGACTTGATTTGAACCTGCAGTTTACTCCATCACTGCTACAAGCCTGAACCAAGAACTTTGCCATTACGGTTTGTAATTGATTCCATTTAACCAATTCTAGCGCTCATCTATCTCTTTTTCATTTTATGAATAAACCTTTAGATTCTAAAAGATTGGCAACAGTGTGATTTGTGGGTGAGATCTGACTTGTATATTGACCTGGGTCTGGGGCTTGGTCCTTTGGGATTGAGAGAACCTTTTTTCTTTTACTGGGGTATTGTTTTTCATAACCAGTCATCCCCATAACAAGTGGCACTGGTGGTGATACTGGAGAACTGGAGTGTCTAAGGGAATTGCTTGTGTGACTTATGGTTAGCCAGTGGGGTAAAACCAAAGTCCTTTCTGTTTGGCTGGTTTGGTTTGCTTTAATAGTAAGGGAACTCCAGCTTTAGGCTGTAACTGCCCTGCTCTAAGCAATCTGTCCTGAATTGACACTCTCAAGGAGTGTCCCACCAAAGGCAGCATCGTTTATTTTTTTTTTAAATACCGTCTCAAGAGATAGAACAAACAACAGATGAGGTACCTGGCTGTATCATTACCTGATCTACCTAAAAATGTGTGTGATCCCTAGGTAGTATTCCACTGTGAGGGTATGCATGTCTTCCATGCACCTGAGACAGGAAGATTTTTGCGTGAAGTGTCTGTTAGGCTTTGTCTACACTGGCAAGTGAAAGGCAAAACTTTTCTTTTTCAGGAGGTGTTAAATAAACACAAAAACAAAAGTTCTGTCGACGACAAGCGCTGGTGTGAATAGCGCTTTGTCAGCAGGACCGCTCTCTTGCCAACAATGCTAATGCCGCTTGTTGGGGGTGGAAGTTTTTATCATTAAGAGAGCTCTTTCCTGCCGACAAGCAGCAGCTACTCCATGCGCCTTTTAGCAGCATGGCTGTAGCGGCACAGCCATGTCACTAAAAGCTGCGTAGTGTAGACATAGCCTTAGTCTGTACCCGCGCTCCTCCTCTCCTCATGCTCTGGACTGAGGGCAGAAGGGGTGATGTGGACCAACAGCCAAGAGGTTCTTTCTCTACCACAAGTAATAAATACAGAATCTGAAGCAGAGAGAAAGAAGGGCGGATAGTGGAATACAGATAGTGACCACAGAACTCAAAAACTCCACTTGCTATAAAAGGTAAATAATGCTGCTTCTGTGAGTGCTGGTTCCTATGTGTATTCCACTGTGGGTGACTGAGAAGCAGAGCCCATTTAGGAGAAGGGTGAGAGAACCTACGTGGTATTGATGACTCAAGTACCATCAATCTAAAGGATGCATTTGCTGCAGAGGCTTGAATAGTGAATAATGTCCCGTGAAGGCAAGTATAGAGCTCTATACTATTGTCTTACAGATATCAATAAGAGGCACTTCATGAAGTGAGGCTAGGGAAGCTGCCTTGACTCTGGTAGAGTGGGCCCTCACACCTTGAGGGGGAGAGCTATCAGCTGACTGACAGAGCAGAATACAGCTTGAAATCCACTTGGAAAATCTCGGAGAAGAGATCGCTTGTCCCTTCATCCATTCTGCCAATCCAGGCAATTTCCTAAATGAATTTGTTCTTTGTAAGTAAATGCCAATGCCCAGCACACACCCAGGGAAAAGAGGCTCTTCTCCTCCCTTCATTAGTCACACGTGGCTTCGGCAAAGAAAGGTGTATTGTCTGGTTTAGATGAAAGGCGGAAGAATTTTGGGTGTAGTCTCCATGAACCTTTTCCTTATGGAAAATTGTATAAGCTAGAGTAGCCATTAGGTCTCCTAGTTCTTGAACCCTTCTAGGTGACCTGATGGCCCCTAGAAGGGAGAATTTCACAGATAGATAGAACAGCAAACATGTCAGCAATGGTTCAAATGGTTACTCAAATAACGCTGAGAGTACTAAGTTAAGATCCCATGTGGGAGCGTGTTTAGTTTCAGGAGGGAAGGTTCTAATGTGATGCTTTAGAAAATGTACAGCTGCTGGATGGGTGAAAATGAATGGTTATCAAGGGAAGTGGCAGGCACTAACTTCAGTTAAGTGCAATCATAGGGAGCTAAGGGAAAGACCTGAGGTCTTCAGGGTCAGCAGATAGTCCAGTTCTTCTGGAGACATCTGTTGATGCTGAACCCAAATAGAAAATCTCTGCTTAGCAAAGCAGAATTTTTTGGTGGATTCCTTCCTGCTATTATGAAAGATGGCTTGAATTGCTACTGAACATGTCTGCTGTAGGTTCAATGCCCATCCAAGTACCAAGTCTTGAGGTAGAGAGACTCCAGATTAGGATGTCTGATCTTGCCCCTGTCCTGTCTGTGTCAAGAGGTCTGGGAAAGATTGGATATTGATGGGTGGATGTGCTGATGGCTGGAGAAAGTTGGGGAACGAATACTGTCTAGGCCATTTGGGAACAATAAAGATGACCACTGCCCTATTCTGCAGAATCTTCCTGAGGGCTCGAGATAAGAGAGGAATGGTGGGAAAGGCATACCTTAAGGGTCCCATCAACAAGATTAGAAAGGCATCCTCTTTGGAGTCCTGACCTTGCGCCCCTTTCGCGCACTATATCTTGGATTTCCTGTTTTCTCATGACTGTGATCCTAACAGCACCCCAGTGCAAGAGACTCACGTATCTGGCAGTGAGTTTCAGCTGGCCTGACCAATTCAGTGTACCCCAACTCATTAATATCATAATCTATATTTAAAAGGAGTCACGTAATATATCAGTAGGAAGCTAATAACATACTTATTAATATTATTGTGTGGTGTATTGGGAATTATGTTCTTAAAGTGTCTCTGCTAGGCAGGGCTGAAGTTACCTCACCCTAGATAAACAAATGTGGTTCTGCCACCTTGAAAGTACTTCCAAGGTACATTGACAGACAATGGGAATGTATTTACATAAAAGGTAAACAAAACCATGAAGTCAACAAGGGGAGGAGATAACCACTCAGCTTCATGGCAGGGGGAGGAGATTGCAGGAACAGATCAATTTGCGTTTTAGAAAACACCAGTGCAGGAAGAAACCAGCATGGAATTTCCTTCACCATGAGACTCCAAATCTCCTTCCTCACAGCTTGAATGAACTTTACTTTGGGGGGTAACTTTCAGAAGAATCCATTTCAAAGGTGCGCTGGAGTATAAAAGAGAAGGGCAAAGAACCCCAAGGTATCTTTTATCTAAGGAGACAAAAAGAACCAAGCACTCTGGACTTTGTGGGAGAAGTAACTGTAAACAGGGAACAGTCATAAAGTGTTTCCAGTGGGGTCATACAGGGTTCAGTTCTTGGCCATATATTATTTAATATTTTTTTCAGTGACCTGGATGAGAATTAAATCATCACTGATAAAGTTTGCAGATGACACAAAAATCGGAAGAGTGATAAATAATGAAGAGGACAGGTCACTGATTCAGAATGATCTGGATCCCCTTGTAAACTGGGTGCAAGCAAACAATATACCCTGTAATACGGCTAAATATAAATGTATACATCTAGGAGCAATGAATGTAGGCCATATTTATAGAATGGGAAGCAGTGACTCTGAAAAAGATTTGTGGTGGATAATCAGCTGAACATGAGCTCCCAGTGTGATGCTGTGGCCCAATAGCTAATGCAAACCTGGGCTGGATAGACAGGGGAATCTGGAGTAGGAATAGAAAGGTTATTTTACTTCTGTGTTTGGCACTGGTGCAAAAGCTGCTGGAATACTGTGTCCAGTTCTGGTGCCCACAATTTAAGAAGGATGTTAGTAAGTTGGAGAGGGTTCAGAGAAGAGCCACGAGTACAAAGCCTGCTATGTAGTGATTGAATTCCTAGAGTCTATCTATCTTGACAAAGAGAAGGTGACTTGATTACAGTCTCTGGGCACCTACGTGGGGAACAATTATTTAATAACAAGCACTTCAATCTTGCAGAAAAAGCTCTAACATGATCCAATGGCTGGAAATTTAAGCTAGACAAATTCAACCTGGAAATAAAGTGTAAATTTTTAACAGTGAGAGTAACTAACCATTGGAACAATACATTAAATGTCATGGTAGATTCTCTATCACTGACCGTTTTAAAATCAAGATTGGATGTTTTTCTAAAAGATTGATCTAGGAATTATTTTGGAGAAATTCTATGGTCTGTGTTATACGGGAGGTCAGACAAGATGGGCACAATGGTCCCTTCTGGCCTTGGACCCTTGGAATCTATGGAGTTGATGATACTCCTATCGGCCCTGGCAATACTGCTAGAACTGGCTCTTCCTCCTCCTCTTCCATGGGCTGCTGAGGGGGCTCTGGCTGATCTCTGGGGGGAAGAAAGGGAGGGAGGGATGGTGAGATTCCCAATGAAAGTGGACTGATTCAGGATACTGTAATATGGATCCCATAGTCCCTTGTAAAACCAGTAAGAGGGATCCAATATAGGTTGAGGAGATCTTCAAGGCACAGTTTAAAAACAGTCCTGGGGGGAAGGGTATCCCATCTTAGGAGGTCATGGCAGTGCCTAGAGGATCCAGAACCTTCTATCTGGGATGACATCTCCTAGTGGAAGTGATGTCAGTCCTTCCCCCATGTCAAATTCCCTGGAAGAGGAAAATGTGGGCTCCAGTTCTAGTGGCTGTGCTGCCAGTACCATGACTAAAGAAATGCCCCAACTGGTAGGAAGAACTTCTCTCATAGCATTCATGGACTAATGGTGTCAGAATCTACCTTGTAAGGACCAGGCCCAATAGGAGGCAATGTTCTGGATCTAGAAGGAGGATGATATCCTCTGAAGTGAAGTATCTATTGCCACTCATCGGTGTGAAGAGTCTTCTTCCTATGTTCCTTTGGAGCTGGCATGGAAAGACTCTTGGAAACCAGTGTTTCATTATGCAAGCTTGTGGATAAAAATGGACCAAGAGGTTCTCAGGTGTCCCTTGCCAGTACTGGTGGTTGTCCAAGCCTTGACTCGTGTCTCTCCTTGCTCGGTACCGGTGGTTCTGCTCCTGTCAACAGTGCCAATGCAGAGGCACCCTTATTTTTCAGAACCTCTGGGTTGTTACCGTGACCCCATGGGCTCTTGAGCCTCCTGGGATCCAGAACATTGTCATTGTGAAGTGTCACCTGATTGAGAAAGTGTTGGGTAAGCAGCCCTCCTCTTAGAGTGGGATTTCTCTTTAGGCTTCTGAAAGTGCTCCCTACCTTCATGGTAAGCCCGGGAAGTGTCTTGGCGCTACCTTTCCTTGCCCCTGTATTAGATGTGTGAGAGCTAGGCCTTGCCCAGTATACAAGATGGTGTTTACCTGGTCTGAATTGAACTGAAGCCTCATAGTATTGTCCACTAGATGTCTCCTACATCTGAACTTCTATTGATTGGGAAAGGAGCGGAAGATATAGCATTCAGGTATGAGCTTTTCCAAGACAGAAGAGGCTCCCCTCAAGGTCATCATTTACCAAGAAGGACTGGGGCAGGAGATGCCATTCCTGAAGGTCAGATTCCTGGGCATAATCTGCATTCCATACCTGGGGTGGGAGGAGGTAAAAGGGGGCAGAAGGGACTTGTTCCAAATTCTAACTAACCAAAAATAACTCAAACTAATACTTAACTAACAAAAGGTTTTATTTTACAATATTTACAGATTCAAAGTTGGAGGGACAGTTCTGGGGACACTGGAGGGTTCCATCTCAGATCATGTGGTGGCAGAAAGGAACTGGCAGTCAGGCCCCACTTAGACCAGAGCACAAGGAGAGAAAAAGCACAGGTGTGGACCAAAGACAAATCCCACCAACAGCAAGTAAAGGGCTTCAGTTTCAGATGCATGGAGCACATGTGTACCCCACAGTGGAATATACAAAAGGATCAGCATGTGAAGGAGTACTGTGTCCAGTTCTGGGTGCCACACTTCAGGAAAGGTGTGGACAAATTGGAGAGTCCAGAGGAGAGCAACAAAAACAATAAAAGCTTTAGAAAACCTGACCTACTAGGAAAGGTTGAAAAACTGGGCATGCTTAGTCTTGAGAAAAGAAGTCTGAGAGGGGACCTGATGAGTCTTCAAATATGTTAAAGGCGGTTATAAAGAGGATGGTGATCAATTGTTCTGCACGTTCACTGAAGGTAGAGTAGGATGTAATGGGCTTAATCTGCAACAAGGGAGATTTAGGTTAGATACTAGGAAAAACTTTCTAACTCTAAGGAGAGTTAAGCACCGGAACAGGCTTCAAAGGAAGGTTGTAGAATCCCTATCCTGGAGGTTTTAAAGAACAAGTTGGACAAACACCTGCCAGAGATGGTCTAGGTTTACTTGTTCCTGCCTCAGCACAGGGGGCTGGACTTGATGACCCCTCAAGTTCCCTTCTAACCCTACCTTTCTATGATTATATAACATCACTACTACATATTTTTGTTATAAAGTGAAATTTACTAGTGTTACCCAAACTTGCATAGTGAAATTTTACCTTACACCACAATGCCCCCTGGCAAAAATTAATTACATACATATAATAAAACCCCACCACTTCCTTCCATCTCCTGCCCTCAGAGTCACTTCTGCCTGTATACAGACACACACAAAAAGGGCTCTGTGCTATCAGTAAGTCAGATTCAGCTACCTACCTTGACATGCTGCATTAATTGTTGTTTCTGCATATACACTAATTGACACTGTGGACACTTAAATACTCCCACCAACAGCTTGTTGGCATTCTGTTGGAAGTGCTCCTGGAGCAGCTTCTTCTTGTTAAAGACAGTCTCACAAGAACATTTGTAGATAACCCTGGAACAATTTAAAAAAAATAAAATTCATGCTCAGTATATTGACTATTTTGAAAAGACACTAGATAGAAGAAAACTCTATGATTTAGTCTTAGAAAGGGAAGTTACTTATTAGTGAATGGAGTTCTTTCAATGTGCTGCCTGCACATACCCATGCTTTTTGGTTATAACCCAAACAAGCTGCACAGGCCCCAGAACCGTTTGAAGCAATTAGCTGGAGGGGCTGAATGCATCAGGCACATATTGAGTGTTCTAAAAAGAGGATCCATTAAGCCCTGCATAGATTGGGAGGGTAACCATGGATATACAGAGGTAATTCATTCAGAGAACACCAGCTACCTGTTACTTTCAACCCAATCCAATTCCCCCCACCCATGCACCCACAAGCTCTTTCAGCCATGGCTAGAGGGGAAAAAGAAGAGGTTGCAGAGTGGAGAACACAAGACAATTTCTCCAGCTTCTTTAGGCAGTGGCACCCCGAACATCCAGAAGCCAGACGAGGCAGTTGTAGTGCAAACTCCTTGTCAGTAGATGCCACTCTTACTCATGGGCAGGCAGGGTGTTGCAGCTGAGACTCCTCGCTGCAGCTGCTCAGCTCCCTCCCTATCTCTCCACCCCCAATCTTATGAGGCTCTGAGTTCAGGGCAGGGAACTTTGGCTTGGCAGAGACTAAGCCCCTGGCAAACAGCAAAAGCAGCAGCTTTTCCTCCTCCTCCTCCTCTGACAGAGACAGGCAAAGGAAGGAGATGTGGGGGTGTGGAGGTGGGAGGGAATGTCAGTTCCAGAGCCATCCAGTGGCTAACACAGTTTACACAAAACATTGGGCAAACAGTGTAAATGCTTCCAAATGCTAAGGGCACTTACTGAGTAGTTTTGTGAGGCTCTTCTGGGTGCTGGCTAGTAATATGGGCAGTGGTACTGTCCGCAGATTTGAAAGCCATTGGACAAAAAGAACATTTGTGGAAGACTTCGCAGTGTTTCTCGTGAATGTGCACTTTCAGCATAGCTAGCGACATAAAGACAACTCCACAGTGGATACACCTGGAAGACAGAGGGGAAAAAAATCTGCATTAAAATACACCAAGCACTGCCTCTCTTCAACTTCCAAAGGGAAACACAAAAGTGAAGAGTGGAGGACACCAGAGCATGGTGTTAGCTCTCACTTGACCCCCTCAGTAGTGATCTGGAAGAGGCAAAAAGCAGAATGTTAATGGAATTAATGAATCTTAAGGCTTTGCCCATGCATTGAGGCATGGAAAGTAAGGGGTTAACTGATGCCGCTCCAAAATCATCACAGGCATTCGCTAGCACCAGCTCATTAGTCTCCCCCTTCAATCTAATCCCCAGCTCCCCGTTTCATGTTCAAACATTCTAAGCAGATGGGAGAGAGCTCTCCCATCAACTTACTTCAGCCCCCATGAGTGGTGGTAGCTATGTCGGCAGGAGAAGCTCTCCTGCTGACATGGTGCCATCCACACTGGTGCTTAGGTTGCTGAAACTTACGTCACTCAGAGGGGTTGCTTATTCACACCCCTGAGCAACATAACTTATACCAACCTAAACTGTAGTGCGTACATAGCCTAAAACAAAGGGAAGGGACAGTAGGGGCAGCCAAGGTCCTATAGGCAAGGTTCTCCCAAACTTTCATCATTTCATCCATTCAGTCAGTCTCTCCTCGCAATTACAGAGACCTAGAAATACTGCCCCCAGTGAGCTGGCAACAACTGCTTGCACTTAACCATTCCTTCTTTCCATCCATCCCACCTTTTTTCTTATTCAAAACACACAAAAACACTATTCTGTTTATCAGTTAAGGGTGCTCTACACATAACATGCCTATGACAAAACCTCAAAAGCAAGGAAAGGAAAAGGTAAGCCCTTTAACAGCACATGCCCTCTCCTCCTCCACCCAGATATATGCACCTGGCACAAACAACTATACACCACAACCTTAGGGCTTGTCTACACTGACAGCACTCCTCCAGTGCAGATACTCTGCTGTAGCGCTTAGTGAAGAGGCTACTTACACCAATGGGAGAGCTTCTCCCATTGGTGTAGGTATTCCACTTCCCTGAGAGGTGGCAGCTATGTAAATGGGAGAAGCCCTACCATTGACATAGCTCCGTTTACACCAGGAGTTAGGTCGTTATAACTGCGTTGCTGAGGGGTGCTGATTTTCCATGCCTCTGAGCGACATAGTTAAACTGACATAAGTTGGTAGTGTGGATCAAGTCTAATTCTGAGGCTAGGATGCCAGCGCTCCAGCAATCCTTCTCCAAACTCCTACCACCACAAATAAACCAGACTATCCCATTCTTAACTGTCCCTTCTGCACTGTTCTGGGAAACGACATTCACTCAGATTTGGGATCTGAGGTTGTGCATCAGATATGTTATGTGTAGACCCTGAATCTAACAGTGTTTGTGTGTAGATTTCCCAGTTTTCTTAATTTTAGAAAGGATCTCTGACATACCAGCAGCTTCTTGAAACAGGATCTTCATGACAGTAACCAGCCACTCAGGAGCTTGTGAAAATAGCTTTCCTCAAAGCTCCTCCTCTCCAGTGCACAAGAATGCTGCTGGAGTAGATCTCTTAAGCAGCTGGTGTGCTGTGACCACTGCTTTCCATGCTGGACAGTTTGGGCTCATTGCTTCTCTGTGCTCCTCTTTCGTTGTATCCATCTGTTTTTTGTCTTGTGTTTAGATTTTTAGCTTCCTGGGGCAGGGAGTGTCTTTTTGCTCTTGTGTGGTGTGTACAATGCCCAGCACAGTGCAGCCCTGGTTTATGATTGAGGTTCTTAGCTGCTACCACAATACAAATAAATAATAAAAAATAATCCCAACACCAAAGAAGAGGAAGGGATATTGACAGAACTAACAGTGACTACTGTGGCCACACCGCTCCCCTTCTCCTACAGCCAACTAGGCACTTCACAAAAATCCTGTCCTTTGTAAAAGGAACTGCCACTTTGTCAAAGATCCTCCCCATGACACAACACAAGTGATGCTGAAGTACAAAACTCCCTTCCTCTTGACTATGGTAAGCCCTGACGTGGGGATATTACCATGGAGTATCTAAAAAAAGGTAGGTGCTCTCTTAAAGCGTTCAGGATATATTCCAAATGTCACACTGGAGAATGGAGGCAGGGGATGAAACATGTTATTTGACAGCTCTCTGTTCCAAGTTTTCAGTTATGAGAAAAATGCCAATTATTTTTTCCTTTTTGTTAATGAATTTGAAAATTTTTACCAGTACCCTGTGAATTCTGCAGCCATGAAAACTGCAGCAGATTTCACCCCGCCTCAGAATTGTGATCCAGAATCTCAGATTTCATGTAAAGTTTCTAACCCTTATGGTTAGAAGAAAAAGCTTGAAAGAGTAATCTGAGTGAAACAAATGCAGTGATGTCTGCCTGAGTTTGCAGTTATCTCTGAGAAAAGGAACCGAGTCATTCATCTTAATGGGCTGTTAACGCTGAAACTTAAAGATGGTGGCATATTGCTGAAAACTAGAGTGTAGGGACAGCAAAAAAATAAAGTGAATTTAATATGAAAACAAACAATAGAGGAATACAATGAATGTATTATTTATTTTTATATTTAATTCAATAAAAATCTCCATTTTATAAATGTATTGGAAACAGCTACAGAATTTCCAGAGTGCTGCAGAATCTATGGACGTTGTCACAGAATTTAGGTCCATCTTGCCATTGAGTACATGGGGCCTTGTATTATTGCAAGACACACTACATCTCACAGAGCAAGACTTTCTACTGTATTCCAGCAACCCAAAGGGACTAAAAAGCTGTCAGGTTTGTCCAGCTGAGAATTCTTCCAGTGTGAGGGAGCTTCCAGCTGGCATGAAGATGTGTAGCTGGTTCCTATGTGAACCACTCACCCCACATGCAAGAAAGGAGGTAGAGGAGAGCATAGCTGGGATACTGCTGCACTCTGGCCTGTTGGGGACCACAGTTAGCTGTCTTAAGTTTGACCAGCCCTTAGATTACTCTAACCTATGCCAGGGCCAGTACAAATATGCAAGGAGAATCTGGGTACGTCTGCACAGCAAAGAAAAACCTGCAGCTGGCTTGTGCCAGCAGACTTGGGCTGTAGACTTCTGGGCTTGGACTGGATGGGACGGTCCCAGACTATAGGCTCTAGAATAAGCCTGGAAGTCTACACAGCAATGAAACAGACCTACAGCCAGAGACGGCTGTCACGGGGCAGCCAGGTGATTTTCTTTGCTGTGTAGACATACCCTCAGGGAGCTATAACCAGCTCCTGGATATGCACTTCATTGCACCAAATAGCTTTTATAATCTTGCAAAGATCTATATACTACCTATCTTAAAAGCAGAATTTTCCTGCAGATTTGTGGGATCTCTCCATTTTGGAGAGCGTGGATGTGGTGTTAACTTTCCTAGAGATCAACAATAGGACCTGGGTAAGGCACTTATCGTTCTAAATAGAAAGCTGTCAGTAAAAATAAATCTAAGCTTGAGTGGGTATAAAACTGGAAAGATTTCAGGGCCAATATTTTCAAAAGTCACTAATAATTTTGGGTGCCCAACTTGAAGTTTATACAAATTGGCCCATTTCTTTTCTTTTCTTCTTCTTCTTTTTTTTTTTTTAAAGTGAGCTCAAATTCATTTCAGCACTCAGAAATGCTTTCTAATAGTTTTTATTTACTGTAATCTTCTTCTTGTTACATTAAATATTTTTAAATCTGCTTTGCTGTTCCAGAATGCTTTCCTTCATTGGGATGTGTGAGCAATTATCAACGCAAATAAATAGACTTTATCCATTTCTCAAACTGCGAGGTGGAAGTGATTTTTATGCTATCAATATATTTAAAACAATCTTTCAGTGGGACTTTGGATTCAGCCCTTGCACCTCAATCTGCCAAATTTTCTGTAACAGGTAATAAAAAAACCTGTCTTTTTTCCCCCAAGAGCTGAAATAGTCCCCCATTCTTCCTCACATCCCCAGACAGACCCTTATAAACAGCACAAACCTGTATCCCACTTTGCGAGAGTAATGTAAGCAATTCTCCTTGACATGGGTTTGGAAATGGGCTGATCGGCAGAGTATCCCGCACTCTGGGCAACAGTAAGGGGACTTGTGAGTATGGATTCTTTGATGAGCACAGTAGCAGCACTGGTTAGGCAGCATCATCTGGCACACTTGACAAGTCTAGAGAAAGAAAAAAAGAAATCACAGTAACCATTTATTCTACACATTTTTTTCTTAAGTGACCTAATTTCATCCTAGAATCATTCAGATTGGAAGAGACCTAAACAATGCCTGGTTTTGCCTACTATCTCTCTACTGATGGAGATTCCACAGCACCTTGGCAGCTTCTTCCACTGATGAACTCTTAAAAATTCTGAAGTTAGGAACTATTACAGTGGGACCATGTCTTGTGTCACTCATAGTTCTTTTAAATACTTTCACCTATTCGTCTGAAATTTTCTATATTTGGTCTCTTCCTCAAAGTAAATTGTTCTGGAAAACTTCAGCAAAAACCCTTCAGTCATTTTTTTGCGTAGGAGGCAAGAGGGAGTAAAATAACTAATGTTTCCCATTATAAAAAACCCTTGCTTTTAAAAACACCTTTACTGCTGAAGTCACTCTGGTAAAATGTTGGAATTTGGTAGAGAAGTAGCCTGCACGGAGAAGTGCATTTGAGTGTCCCTTGGAAAACTGCTTTTGACTTAGACCAAGTTCTGACCCTTCAAAACTTACATGCAACCCGTGCTGTACATTTTGCAAGGTTTTTCTTGCTAATCTTGTATAGTATGAAACTAAGGAAGGCAAGAATACACACACATAATTTGGCTACACTTTGAAGGAGCTTCTTTCTCAGTTTCTGCAGACCTTATGGAGTCCAGCACTCCTGCCCGTGCAACTGGAAGGAAAGGCCACTACTGTGTGTTGTAGAAGTATAGGTTTGTAGGGAAAACGTCATGAACATGGTATGTAAATTTTCTACATGAACATGGTTTCAACTCCGATGGCTCCAAAACCCCGGCCCCCAGGCTCCAGCAACCCCAATTCCTCTCACTTCCCCCAACAGATTCAAGAGATGTCTGACAATCTAAGAAGAACAGTAGGGAAATGTCTGAGCAGGTGTACAGTTGTGGTAGACATCTGCTGTGCAGAGCCCTGTTCTGCTATGTTTAGTGGCTCTCTATGCATATACTCCCCAGCTCTTAAGTTTCACGGGTGAAAGACCCCCTCATAATGTGCTTGGGAGTGTTCTGATTGAGTCCAGCTAAACTGCTCCAGATCAGGGAATTCTTATGTACTAACCTTTTTCTTACAAAAGCCTTGATAACCTCATTCAAGAAAAAAGTGACATTAAGAGGGCACAATGAAACTCTCATAAGTAGGCTGGCAGAATTCAGTATTTGTTTTTTTATAATTTCAACAGATAATTTTGACGCATTGTTTCTATTTTTACCAATTTAAATTTTCAAAGTTGAGCAAAATTATGGGTTTTAACCTTTTTAAAATTTTTATCTATTTAAATTTTCACAGTGGTGGGAAACGTGGAGGGGTGAGAGAAAAATTATTTAACAACAGTAGACATAGAGGTTCAAAAAATTAAAGCTTTATGACCATTAACACAAATTATCAACAGTACATGTCAAAATACATAAGTAAATATCCTTAAATCAAAGTTCTCAAGCAGCATTTTTCTTACTTTGCCTGTCTGTAAATTACAAAGATCATCAATGGAAATATTTTTTGTTGATTTGTGTGTGTAAACTGAAATTTACTTTTACCAACATTTACCAATAAAAACTGAATCCTTCTAAGCCTAGTTATAAGTCAGTGTCCAGACCAAGTTAAGGCTGCACACACTACCTTATCCATGCCTCCTTGTGGATGGGTATGGATCTGTACTTATACCACATGCTATTTCTACAGTACAACATACAATAGTTATTTCCTACATCCTTAGTCCTGGTCTACACTATGAGTTTAGGTCGAATTTAGCAGCGTTGGATCAATTTAACCCTGCACCCATCCACATGATGAAGGTTTTTTTTTTGTTTTTTTTTTTTTTTTTTTTTTACTTAAAGGGCTCTTAAAATCAATTTCTGTACTCCTCCCCGATGAGGGGATTATCGCTGAAATTGACCTTGCTGGTTCGAATTTGGGGTAGTGTGGTCGCAATTCGACGGTATTGGCCTCCGGGAGCTATCTCAGAGTGCTCCATTGTGACCGCTCTGGACAGCGCTCTCAACTCAGATGTACTGGCCAGGTAGACAGGAAAAGGCCCGCGAACTTTTGAATCTCATTTCCTGTTTGGCCAGCGTGGCAAGCTGCAGGTGAATGCAGATCTCATCAGCAGAGGTGACCATGATGGAGTCCCAGAATTGCAAAAGAGCTCCAATATGGACTGAAGGGAGGTACAGGATCTGATTGCTGTATGGGGAGACGAATCCGTGCTATCAGAACTCCGTTCCAAAAGACGAAATGCCCAAACATTTGAAAAAATCTCCAAGCACATGAAGGACAGAGGCTATAACAGGGACCCGCAGAAGTGCCGCGTGAAACTTAAGGAGCTCAGGCAAACCTACCAAAAAGCCAGAGAGGCAAACAGCCGCTCGGGGTCAGAGCCCCAGATATGCGGCTTCTATGATGAGCTGCATACCATTCTAGGGGGTGCAGCCACCACTACCCCACCCCTGTGCTTCGACTCCATAAATGGATTATCACGCAACAGGGATGTGCATTTTGGGGACGAGGAAGATGAGGAGGAGGAGATTGAAGATCGCTTGCTTGCTGTGCGCTGAGAAACCATTTTCCCCGAGATCCAGTTTCTCACCCTGGGCTGGAGCCAGTACCCCCCGAACCCACCCAAGGTAGGCTCCTGGACCCGCCAGGCGGAGAAGGAACCTCTGGTGAGTGTACCTTTGTAAATATAATACATGGTTTAAAAGCAAGCGTGTTGAACGATTAATTTGCCCTGAAGACTTGGCATGCAGTCGCGGCCAGTACAGCTACTGGAAAAGTCTATTAATGTGTCTGGGGATGGAGCGGAAATCCTCCAGGCACATCTCCATAAAGCTCTTCTGGATGGTCACCTGGTTGAAATAGGGTAATTTTATTAAGGGGACATTTAGAGGTGGCCGTTCCTGCTGGGCTGCATGCCTGTGGCTGAAAAGAAATATGCTCCGCTGTTATCCATGCAGTGGGGGGAGGGGTGAAGCAATCATCCCAGAGAATTGGGCGTGTGTTGGGGGGGGGTTTAGTTGGGTTTCTGCTACACAGTAACCTGAAAACCACAGCCCCTCCTTTTAAATTGCCAACCCATTTTAAATGGCCAACCCAACGGCTGCTTGGTATGGGAAATAAGGGGGCTGCTGTTTGAAACCATTCCCACATGTTATGAAGGTTAAAGAAGCCAAAAGGGGGGGGAGGGATAGCTCAGTGGTTTGAGCACTGGCCTGCTAAACCCAGGCTTGTGAGTTCAATCCTTGAGGCGGCCATTTAGGGATCTGGGGCAAAAATTGGGGATTGGTCCTGCTTTGAGCAAGGGGTTGGACTAGATGACCTCCTGAGGTCCTTTCCAACCCTGATATTCTATGATTCTATGAAAAGACTGTGGCTTACCATGGCTGCCTGCAAGCCGAATTCGGTTGCCCGGCCCTGTGTGTGTGATCTCTCACACCAAACCAGCAGACCCTCAATATAAGATGCAAAACACAACCTGGTACTGAAAGAACATGTGCTATGTAATGTTAACAGCAAGGCTCACTGTGAAAGAGTCTACACATTGTTCTCTAAAATGTGTCTTTTAACTACTACTCTCCCTTTTTTTCCCCTCCCGCAGCTGCAAATGTTTCAACGCTCACACTATCATCTCCATCCCAGAGACTAGTGAAGATTAGAAGGCAAAAAAAAACGCACTCATGATGAAATGTTCTCTGAGCTCATGCAGTCCTCCCACACTGAAAGATCCCAGCAGAATGCATGAAGGCAAGCAATGTCAGAGTCCAGGAAAGCACAATATGAATGCAAGGACAGGTGGCGGGTTGAAGATGATAGATGGTGTCAGCTTGCTGACAGAAGGCAGGAGGCAATGCTGAGGCTACTGGAGGATCAAACGGATATGCTCCGGCATATGGTTGAGCTGCAGGAAAGGCAGGAGCTACAGCCCCTGTGTAACCAACCGCCCTCATCCCCAAGTTCCATAGCCTCCTCACCCAGACACCCAAGAATGCGGTGGAGTCGGGGGGGCCTCCGGTTTTAAAGTGCAGTGTGGCCTTGTCTTTCCCACCCCAACCAGTGCTTCCCTCCTCACCCACCCCTCCTGGGCTACCTTGGCAGTTATCCCCCTATTAGTGTGATGACTTAATAAAGAATGCATGAATTTGAAACAATGATTTTATTGCCTCTGCAAGAGGTGATCAAAGGGGGGGAGGGGAGGGCAGTTGGCTCACAGGGAAGTAGAGTGAACCAAGGGGGCAGGTTCTCATAAAGGAGAAACATACGTAACTGTCACACCGTAGCCTGGCCAGTCATGAAACTGGTCTTCAAAGCGTCTCTGATGTGCACTGCGCCCTCCGGTACTCTTCTAACCACGTTGGTGTCTGGCTGCGCATAATCAGCAGCCAGGCAATTTGCCTCAACCTCCCACGCCGCCATAAACATCTCCCCCTTACTCTCACAGATATTGTGGAGCACACAGCAAGCAGTAATAACAATGGGAATATTGGTTTCATTGAGGTCTAACCGAGTCAGTAAACTGTGCCAGCGTGCTTTTAAACGTCCAAATGCACATTCTACCACCATTCTGCACTTGCGCAGCCTATAGTTGAACAGCTCCTCACTACTGTTCAGGCTGCCTGTTTATAGCTTCATGAGCCATGGGAGCAAGGGGTAGGCTGGGTCCCCAAGGATAACTGTAGGCATTTCAACATCCCCAACATTTATTTTCTGGTCTGGGAAGAAAGTCCCTTGCTGCAGACCAGAGTTCGCCTGAAGATGCGAGCATCATGTACCTTTCCCAGCCATCCCACGTTGATACTGGTGAAACATCCCTTGTGATCCACCAGTGCTTGCAGCACCATTGAAAAGTACCCCTTGCGGTTTACGTACTCGCTGCCTCGGCAGTCCAGTGCCAAGATAGGGATATGGGTTCGGTCTATCACCCCACCACAGTTTGGGAAATGTGCAGGTCATAGTGGATGGCTTTGCTGCAATGGGATTCCCTGAGTCACTACCCTTGATAGCAGCAGCTCAGTGATTGCGTTGGCTACTTGCATCACAGCAGCTCCCACAGTAGATTTTCCCACTCCAAATTGATTCCCGACTGACCGATAGCTGTCTGGTGTTGCAAGCTTCCACAGGGCTATTGCCACTCGCTTGTGAACTGTGAGGGCTGCTCTCATCTTGGTATTCTTGCGCTTCAGAGCAGGGGAAAGCAAGTCACAAAGTTCCATGAAAGTGCCCTTACACATGCAAAAGTTTCAAAGCCACTGCGAATCGTCCCAGAGCTGCAACGCTATGCAGTTCCACCAGTCTGTGCTTGTTTCCAGGGCCCAGAATTGGCATTCCATGGCATGAACCTGCCCCATTACCACCATGATGTCCAAATTGCCAGGGTCCGTACTTTGAAAGAAGTCTGTGTCCATGTCCTCATCACTCGTGTCACTGCGCTGCCGTTGTCTCCTTGTCTGCTCTTGCAGGTTCTGGTTCTGCATATACTGCTGGATAGCGCAGGTGGTGTTTACAACGCTCATAACTGCTGCGGTGATCTGAGCGGGCTCCATGCTTACCGTGGTATGGCGTCTGTAGGAGAGCAGAGTGGCAGCAGAAGTGGCGGGTGGATGATGACGCTGACAGCAACATGGCGCCCACATGGAAAAAGGTGCGAAACTATTGTTGGCCGTTGCTTTCATGGAGGGAGGGGGGAGCAAGGGGTAGGCTGGCAGAAGACGATGCAGTATGACTGCTAGCCATCGTGGTCTTCTGGGTGCTCGCCAGCAGACAGTGCAGAACAACTGTAGCTGTCATCATTTCCAGGCAGACTGAATCGCCATGAGACGAAACTTAATAAGAGAATGACCTAGATTCACTCCCATTTATGTCCAGGCACCCCTGACAGACCTGCCAGGAGCACCCATGTCTGCCCAAGTGCCCCGACCAACCTCATCGAGTTCGTCCAAGAGCACCCAGGAGACGATGACGACGGCTACCAGTTGTACTGCACCGTCTGCTGCCACAAAGCAATGAGCTGCTGCAGTGTAGCAATGCAGTACCGCGTCTGCCAGCATCCAAGACACGTACAGTGACATGCTTGCTGTGGTATGGCGTCTGCATGGGTAACCCAGGAAAAAAGGCACAAAACGATTGTCTGCCATTGCTTTCATGGGGTGCAGGGTGGGAGGGCTGACGACATGTACCAAGACCCACCCACGACAATGTTTTTACCCCATCAGGCATTGGGATCTCAACCCAGAATTCCAATTGGCGGCGGAGACTGCAGGAACTGTGGGATAGCTAGCCACAGTGCAGTGCTCCGGAAGTCAATGCTAGCCTCAGTATTGTGGAAGCACTCCGCCGATTTAATGGTCTTAAGTGGGGACACACACAATCGACTGTATAAAATCGATTTCTAAAAAATCGACTTCTAAAATTAGACCTAATTTCGTAGTGTAAACATACCCTTAGATACATATGCGTAACATTAGCATTGTGCACTATGCTGTGTGTATGCCAGAGTCCTTGAAAGTGATTTATGTGAGAAGTATACAGTAAGCCACATTTACCTACCATGACAGGTTTCACAATAACAGCCGTGTTAGTCTGTATTTGCAAAAAGAAAAAAGAAAACGAGTACTTTTGGCACCTTTTCTATTTACCTACCATATTTCAGACTAAGTATAAACTATAGCAATAGTGAAAATGAACTGGTATATACAGTCCACCTAAATTGATAGCTATGTTAGTGTCATAATTAGCTGCCTCACCTCTTGAACTGCACCAAAGGAAGGCTGTACTATATGGCAAGCTCTCTAGAGTAGCTCACAAGCATGAGTGCCAACCTCAGGGTAGACTGTCAAGGAACAGGGCAAAAACCACAAACTGCTTGTATGTTCTATAATTAGATTTCACCAACCAAGTATAAAGTGTGAATGTCTCAAGCACTATAACAGCTTTAACATGGAGGCAGTCCCCTTGGGCACTCCGGTCTATCTTGCCACCCAGGCAAGCCTGCCTTTGCAATAGATGGTCCCTTACACTAAAAGTCTCAACAATATTCAGGTTACTACACCTAGTCTCAAAGCTAAATTGTACCTCAGAGATCTTTCTCCAAGGATAACACTCGCAGTCAATCCTGTAATAAACTAAAGATTTATTAACTAGGAAAAAGAGTTATTTGCAAGGTTAAAGCAGGTAAATACACACACACAAGTTACAGTCTTAGGTTTCAAAAGGAAATAGACACTGCTGTAATATGCAAGCTGTGTGTGTCCTTTAGGGCTAACTCAAGTTAAGCAGCTTGGGGATCCCTTGCTTATGCTTAGAAATATTGCTCTCTCTGAATTTCAAGCAGCATAGAAAGAACCATTTTTCTTGACAGGGATTTTTATCCCCCTCACCCAGAGCTCAAGCTGATGGGACGAGGGTTTGTGCATGACTCCACTTCATGGGTGCGGGGGGAGCAATCAACAAAGTCTTTCATCCACAGATGTTCCACAACGGCTTGTCTGATGTCAATAGGCTCTCTTTTGTTGGGCAGGAGATGAACCCTCTCATGGTAAACTCGTATTTCACACTTGATAGTGCTTTTCTCCTGACAGTGAGGGTTTACAGTTTTAGAGCAAATACTTTTTTAGTTACAAAGCAAACACTTAAATATTACCTTATGACATAGGATACAGATTTATAAGTGAGATTAATGCATGCAGCAACTTAGAAGCATTTCATAAAGTTTAAACACAGTATTATTTTAACAATACTAACACACAGGTGAATCAGACTGGTTTCCAGCTCTGCATTCATTTGTCAGTGTTCAGTGATGCCTAGGGGCCTTGGCATAAGCTGGCACCTGGCGTGCCAGCACCACACACACATATAGTATGGGGTTAGTGACAAAATAATTAAATACATACAGTAGACAACAATGTATCATATAAAAAGTTTAACTCAGAAAGAGATATTAGATCATTACAATAATGACATTACTGTAAACTTAACAGAATGAAAGAACATTACAAGATGCTGCACACGCATATGTAAAGTTGTAAACAACTTTTAAATATTATATCATAGTTGAGAAATAGCATGAACTTATGTAATTAAATACGGTCTCACATGGCACAAGGAGGTAGACATAAAATTGTTCTATCATTTTCTGACTTTTGAGGCCTTAAACATGCACCCTTAAAATACTCTTATGTAGTTTTAGTTAATGGACTTAATAGCACTGATAGTTAAGGCCTAACATTTTCCATTAAATGACCCTTGTTTTCAGTTGCTCATAACTGAAACTAATTGTTAGGGCTGAAATTTTCTACGTTTAGTCTTGGACTCAGGTTAGATTGGTTAGGAAAGTTTGAGGAAAAAATGGTGCAGCTGTTTTCAAGAATGTTAAACTTAAAAGAAACTGACTGCCTTCCCCCGCATCATCCCCTACTGCAGACCCTCCATAATTGGATAGTGAATTTGCAGTGGGCAAGTGCATAGTCCCTAGGACTTCAGCAACATGCAGAGTACTTTGGCTCTGATCCAATAAAACAATTTTAAGCACAAGATTGGACCCACTGAATGGGCTATTCACGTGCTTAAAGTTAAGCATGTGCTATGTGCTTTGTTGGATCAGTGCCAGAGCACTCTACACGCTGCAGGATTAAGCCGAAACTCACCATTTGCATATGTACAGCAGAACTTGCTCAGCACTGCTCTCTTAATATTTTTAATGTTCCAACTGAACTGGCCTGGCCATCCCTCTTACATTTACATATTAACATGTAAACTGTTCCTGCTCATCAACAAAAATAGCCTTTGGCCTATCAGAGAGGGCACTGGGCTGGGAGTCAAGGAGACCAAAATGGCCTGAGAGGTTCCACCAGATGATTTTTGTCAGAGGTTTGGAACAAAACGCATGTCTGTAATAAAGCTGCACCAAGTCTCATCCACATGGTCACAATACTTCTCAGAATAAATATGCCAAATCTATGTGCTTAGTTATGGAGAAATGGTATCCTGACTGACAGCGTCTGATACCAGATGCTTCAGAGGAAAGTGAAAAAAACCTTTAAGTTGTCAATGATGTAGTAACTTCCCCAATGATTCCTCAAAGCTTCAGTCAGAAATTGGCTTATGCCCTAACTTTGTTTTCGTTCATTTGTTTTAATATTATTATTGTAACTTTGAGTGCTCTCATTATCTATATAAATGTCTAGCCCATTTTTTAACCTCAATGTATGGCAGTGAGTTTCACAGGCTAATTGCACTTTCTGTTAAAACTCATAAAAATACTTTTTTAAACCTGCCGCTTTTCAGTTGCATTACATATCCCTTTATAGAGTTACACTTACGTAGATCCTAACACCAAAAGGGCCAATCATCTAATCTGATCTCCTCCACAGCACAGGTCATAGAATTTTGCCTAATTCCAGCATCAAGCCCAACAAGAATTTATGATTGAACTCCAGTATATCTTTTAGAAAGACAATCAATCATGATTTAAAGACTTCAAGTGAAAAAGAATTTATCAAGAATTTAAGTTCTTCCAATGAGTTATTATGCACCACATTGTCCACACTAGACTTTTTACTGAGTTAATGGATTGCCAACTGCTTGTAAGAGACAGTGTTGATATTCCTCAGACATTAGTTTGTTACCTTAGGAAATCGACTGCATGCAGCTTATAACAACTATTTCGGTTAGGAGGGTGTGACTTTTTGATGGAAATACTTGTACACCATTTAGAGTGAACACAGTTTTATCAGGATAAAGGTGCCTCGTGCTTCTATAAATTAATCCCCTTCCCATATGGGAATAAGCACTTTTATACTGGTGTAACTGCATCTACACTAGGGGGAACATATCAATTTGAAGTGGTACAATTTATGTGGAGACAAGGCATGGGGCAAAGAACAAATGTTTATTTCCTAGAACAAATATTTGGGGAATGTTCACACTAGCCTTTAAAGATTCATAGATGCTAAGGTCAGAAAGGACCGTTATGATCACTTAGTCCGACCTCCTGCACAACGCAGGCCACAAAATCTCACCCACCAACTCCTGTGAAAAACCTCTCATCTATGTCTGAGCTATTATCTACCTTTAGTTAACTGGCAATCAATCAATTTGAGTTAAAAAGCCTAGTGTAGATAAACCCACTGTTAAAAAGGTGTGTCTTATTTCCAGTCTGAATTTGTCTAACTTCAAACTCCAGCCATCGGATCTTGTTTTGCCAGTTCTCATTCAGCCAGTTCTGCTCTCACCCAGCTCTCTTCCCCTTCTGGAATGCCAGCCCCAGGGCTACTTCCCTTGTTCCAGGCACCCACCACCAGAGTTAGTGCCACTCCTCTGTAGTTCCACTTCCCAGGCACAGCCTGCACAATCACTCCTCTTTCCCCCCCCCTCCCCATGGCAAAGCAGACTTGACTGCATTGTCTATAGCTGCCACCAACTATAATCCCTAAATACCTAGCATTTTATATTCTCTCGTTCTGCCCTGCGTCTTTCAGGTAATGCAACAACACCTTCCTAATACTACACTTTTCCCCAATATTTTTACTAAATAACAAAGTTACCTTATGCCATTTAAATTCCTCAAACAGCTTTTCCCTTTCTTTCTCAAAGCCCTTACATACCCATAACAGGTAATCAATTGTTTCTTCTACCAGACAGCATGCACATAGTCCATCTTTGTGTTTACTGATTTGATTAAGATTTTCATTAAAATCACAATGGCCAGTGAGTATTCTAAACAAAATCACTTCATTTTTCCTATCCGGGTCCCGAAGCATAGCATTATCTTCAACTCTAGTAGAGCACAATTCAAAAAAAATAATCCCCCTCATTTTTCGTTGATCTAAATTTGCCATTCCTCTTTTAAATTTTGTGTACTAGGCTTTCGAATTCCTGTTTACTCAATGGCATTTCTATTGAATCTCTCTATTTCTTACAGCGCTTTTAGCTGCTTTTTGAGCCAATTTGTTCCATTATCCTGATATGTGCTGGGATCCAAGCTAATGCTACATGTATCCCCATCTGTACTAACTTATTAGAAATATAATTTCATTGATTAAATCACTTCTACTTATAGATGCACCCTTTTTATTGCCACATGATCTGATTGAGTCTGAAAAAATGACCCTCGCTGCAGTTTAAAACTGGCATTATTGCTACTAGTTTGGCTGTCATGACAGCTACAAAATTGGATATTCTTTTACATGCACTAATTCCAAATTTTGGTATACAATATGCTATCCCTATTCTATTTTTTTTTTCTTTTTTGGACTTATCGGTATATATTTTCAAAAACAACTCCACTTTTCCTCTATATATCGGAACACTCCATTTTTTATACCTATAGTCTACTTCTTAACTCTTACGTTTATAAAATAACTCGAAATCCATATTTGGACCTGTGCTTTCATCCATAACTAATTTTCCCATGACTAAAAGTTTTGAGTTCATTTAGCTTTTCCTTATCTTTCAGCTCATGCATCCACATTTTAACTCGAATGGCAGGCATATGGAGTTCTAACACTGCGTGCCTATTGAATGTCCAACAACCCTCATAAATTTGGGTGGTACTTTCATCATTGCAATTCCCTTTAACTTTGGCCCAGGAAGTTAGGTCCACTAGTTTCAATCGTAGTGTTACTGGCATTTCACTAGCAGCTCTGTGTAGCGCGCCTATGGGTGTTGTAATAAAGGCACCTCACACGACTTTTAGTGCCTGTGCATATACTAAATCTAATTTTGTAAGTTTGAATTTGGTGCTGACCCAAAAGCTTGCCAGCCATAGTTGATAACTGGTCTGATTAAGGCTCTCTCTGTATACTTTTCCTATTAGCCCCCCAATTAGTCCCAACAATATTTTTAAAGCAGGTTGATCCTTCCTTTGCATTTATCTTTAACATAGTCTGTATGACAGTGTGGATAAAAATCAATGATTAAAAAACAAAATCAGATTTTTTGGATACTTTTTTTTCCCCTCAAAAAACATTTTATCTAAAGATAGCTTTAATTAAGATACATTATAGCTCAAAGATATCTCAACATGGAATAGGGATTATAAATTCTAATTCTATAACGAGACAATATATTCATGTAATGTTCAAGAAAAAAGTTTTGTAAATGAGTTCCAATAGTTCATGGAACTATTTTATGGGGTTCCAGGGGCTTCTGTATAGATTATTTAGGTTAATCCTTCTATCTACCCAATGGGGCTCAGTCTAGAAGATACCATCAGAGATGCTTAGTTTTGCAGTTCTCAAACTGTGGATTTGTGTCTCCAGAGATAACAGCAAAAATGTTTTTAAATAAATACATAATATATAGAGGTGAGAAATAAGACCTCAACCCTATTGTCCCTCTGCAAATTTGTGTACACAGAGTCAATCCCTTACCTAGCTCTAAAAGTGCAAAGTTTCAGAAAGTTCAATGGCTAGAAGATTGGTGGGGGTGGAATAGATCTGGACAAGGAGAAGAAGTCTGGAGATAAATGTGAGAAGGGCAGGACAGGCAGGAGAAACAAAAGTGAAACTGTTTGAGCAGCATATTCCAGAAGTCTTGAGGTCTTTCTGAGTGTAGCCTTCATTGATTTGAGATCTACCATACCATTCTCTCACTAGAAGGGAAAATCTATAACGGCAGCAGGCTGTAAAAGACCCAGTTTGGGAATAAGAACCATTCAAGAAATACATGTTTGCTGATGATGTTTTAAAGAAAGTCACACCAGTGAACTGGTGGAAGTCACTTAAGTACTGGGATTCAAAGACTGTTGAAGTGATGATCTCACTTTTAACAGCAGTAGCTCCTTCTGCTGGCGTAGAAAGAATATTTTCTTCCTTAGGAAGAATTCATTCCAAATTGAGAAATAATTTGGGACCTGAAAAGCAGGAAAGCTTGTTTCTCTTTTCCAGGTTATGAACAAACAGGAAAACAAAGGAGAAGACGACTGAGTTAGCTACAGAAGCCAATAATTTAAGTTTCTTATGTTCACCTGGCTGACGTAATCTATTTAATTTTTGGGTTTTTTTTTTAATATTTCATTTAAGTATTTTAGTTAAAAACAATTTTAAGAAAAACAAACCTGATTTTAAAAAACTTGAATGTTTAACTAAATTCAAAAATTCATGTGCTTGTTTTGTTAAAATATTATGTTTGCTGTTGAAGAAAAAAATCCAGAATACAGAACGTTGTTGTTTTAGTTAAATAAAACTATTTAAATGTCTGTCTGGTGATGTTCTCCTAATACAGCGTGGCAAGAAAATCCTCCAAATACTAATGAGTAACCTGTTGAATTGGAGATATTTAGGAAGTCATTGGGAGGTAAACTATCTGCTTCAATTATCTTTGGTAAATGAAAAACATTCATTTTCTGATATAGCTGTAAAACTAATCTGAAAAGTTTTCAAAATTAATCACTTTAAAAATGTATAGTGTGTACCTTCTAAAAATGAAACCTACATCTATCTCTGAGTTCTGAAGAATATGTATTAAGGTTATAACAACCAACAAGAAGGCACTTCTATGTAGAAATCCATGGGGAAGAGTCAATTTAATCACAGATTAGTCACTGAGTCATCTATCTGCCGCCCTGACCGGGAAAACTGAGAAGTCTGCTGCTTGCCAGGGGCTAAGATTCGCGATGTGACGGAGAGACTGCCGAGACTCATCAAGCCCTCGGATCGCTACCCCTTCCTGCTTCTCCACGTGGGCACCAATGATACTGCCAAGAATGACCTTGAGCGGATCACTGCGGACTACGTGGCTCCGGGAAGAAGGATAAAGGAGTTTGAGGCGCAAGTGGTGTTCTCGTCCATCCTCCCCGTGGAAGGAAAAGGCCTGGGTAGGGACCGTCAAATCGTGGAAGTCAACGAATGGCTACGCAGGTGGTGTCGGAGAGAAGGCCTTGGATTCTCTGACCATGGGATGGTGTTCCATGAAGGAGGAGTGCTGGGCAGAGACGGGCTCCATCTTACGAAGAGAGGGAAGAGCATCTTTGCGAGCAGGCTGGCTAACCTAGTGAGGAGGGCTTTAAACTAGGTTCACCAGGGGAAGGAGACCAAAGCCCTGAGGTAAGTGGGAAAGCGGGATACCAGGAGGAAGCACACGCAGGAACGTCTGTGTGGGGAGGGCTCCTGCCTCATACTGAGAATGAGGGGCGATCAGCAGGTTATCTCAAGTGCTTATATATGAATGCACAAAACCTTGGAAACAAGCAGGGAGAACTGGAGGTCCTGGTGATGTCAAGGAATTATGATGTGATTGGAATAACAGACTTGGTGGGATAACTCACACGACTGGAGTACTGTCATGGATGCTTATAAACTGTTCAGGAAGGACAGGCAGGGCAGAAAAGGTGGGGGAGTAGCACTGTATATAAGGGAGCAGTATGACTGCTCAGAGCTCCGGTACGAAACTGCAGAAAAACCTGAATGTCTCTGGATTAAGTTTAGAAGTGTGAGCAACAAGAGTGATGTAGTGGTGGGAGTCTGCTATAGACCACCGGACCAGGAGGATGAGGTGGATGAGGCTTTCTTCCGGCAACTCGCAGAAGCTACTAGATCGCACGCCCTGGTTCTCATGGGTGACTTTAATTTTCCTGATATATGCTGGGAGAGTAATACAGCGGTGCATAGGCAATCCAGGAAGTTTTTGGAAAGCGTAGGGGACAATTTCCTGGTGCAAGTGCTAGAGGAGCCAACTGTGGGGGGAGCTTTTCTTGCTGCTCACAAACTGGGAAGAATTAGTGGGGGAAGCAAAAGTGGATGGGAATCTGGGAGGCAGTGACCATGAATTGGTTGAGTTCAGGATCCTGACACAGGGAAGTAAGGTAAGCAGCAGGATATGGACCCTGGACTTCAGGAAAGCAGACCTCGACTCCCTCAGGGAACGGATGAGTAGGATCCCCTGGGGGACTAACATGAAGGGGAAAGGAGTCCAGGAGAGCTGGCTGTATTTCAAGGAATCCCCGTTGAGGTTACAGAGACAAACCATCCCAATGAGTCGAAAGAATAGTAAATATGGCAGGCAACCAGCTTGGCTTAACAGTGAAATCCTAGCGGATCTTAAACAAAAAAAAGAAGCTTACAAGAAGTGGAAGGTTGGACATGTGACCAGGGAAGAGTATAAAAATATTGCTCAGGCATGTAGGAATGAAATCAGGAGGGCCAAATCGCACCTGGAGCTGCAGCTAGCAAGAGATGTCAAGAGTAACAAGAAGGGTTTCTTCAGGTATGTTAGCAGCAAGAAGAAAGCCAAGGAAAGTGTGGGCCCTTTACCCAATGAGGGAGGCAACCTAGTGACAGAGGATGTGGAAAAAGCTAATGTACTCAATGCTTTTTTTGCCTCTGTCTTCACTAACAAGGTCAGCTCCCAGACTGCTGAGCTGGGCATCACAACATGGGGAGTAGATGTCCAGCCCTCTGTGGAGAAAGAGGTGGTTAGGGACTATTTAGAAAAGCTGGACGTGCACAAGTCCATGGGGCCGGACGAGTTGCATCCGAGAGTGCTAAAGGAATTAGCGGCTGTGATTGCAGAGCCATTGGCCATTATCTTTCAAAACTCGTGGCGAACGGGGGAAGTCCCAGATGGCTGGAAAAAGGCTAATGTAGTGCCAATCTTTAAAAAAGGGAAGAAGGAGGATCCTGGGAACTACAGGCCAGTCAGCCTCACCTCAGTCTCCGGAAAAATCATGGAGCAGGTCCTGAAAGACTCAATCCTGAAGCACTTACATGAGAGGAAAGTGATCAGGAACAGTCAGCATGGATTCACCAAGGGAAGGTCATGCCTGACTAATCTAATTGCCTTCTATGATGAGATTACTGGTTCTGTGGATGAAGGGAAAGCAGTGGATGTATTGTTTCTTGACTTTAGCAAAGCTTTTGACACGGTCTCCCACAGTATTCTTGTCAGCAAGTTAAAGAAGTATGGGCTGGATGAATGCACTATAAGGTGGGTAGAAAGTTGGCTAGATTGTCGGGCTCAACGGGTAGTGATCAATGGCTCCATTTCTAGTTTGGCAACCGGTGACAAGTGGAGTGCCCCAAGGGTCGGTCCTGGGGCCGGTTTTGTTCAATATCTTCATAAATGATCTGGAGGATGGTGTGGATTGCACTCTCAGCAAATTTGCGGATGATACTAAACTAGGAGGAGTGGTAGATACGCTGGAGGGCAGGGATAGGATACAGAGGGACCTAGACAAATGGGAGGATTGGGCCAAAAGAAATCTGATGAGGTTCAATAAGGATAAGTGCAGGGTCCTGCACTTAAGATGGAAGAATCCAATGCACAGCTACAGACTAGGGACCGAATGGCTAGGCAGCAGTTCTCCAGAAAAGGACCTAGGAGTGACAGTGGACGAGAAGCTGGATATGAGTCAGCAGTGTGCCCTTTTTGCCAAGAAGGCCAACGGCATTTTGGGATGTATAAGTAGGGGCATAGCGAGCAGATCGAGGGACGTGATCGTTCCCCTCTATTCGACATTGGTGAGGCCTCATCTGGAGTACTGTGTCCAGTTTTGGGCCCCACACTACAAGAAGGATGTGGATAAATTGGAGAGAGTCCACCGAAGGGCAACAAAAATGATTAGGGGTCTGGAACACATGACTTATGAGGAGAGGCTGAGGGAACTGGGATTGTTTAGTCTGCAGAAGAGAAGAATGAGAGGGGATTTGACAGCTGCTTTCAACTACCTGAGAGGTGGTTCCAGAGAGGATGGTTCTAGACTATTCTCAGTGGTAGAAGAGGACACGACAAGGAGTAATGGTCTCAAGTTGCAGTGGGGGAGGTTTAGGTTGGATATTAGGAAAAACTTTTTCACTAGGAGGGTGGTGAAACACTGGAATGCATTACCTAGGGAGGTGGTGGAATCTCCTTAGAAGTTTTTAAGGTCAGGCTTGACAAAGCCCTGGCTGGAATGATTTAATTGGGGATTGAGCAGGGGGTTGGACTAGATGACCTCCTGAGGTCGCTTCCCACCCTGATATTCTATGATTTTATGACACTTCCATGAAATGTACCATTTTTATTATATTATATTTATTGGGCATAACATTCCCAACTCTGACCTACATGGTCCATTTACTCAAAAATTCTCTAATCCATCCATTCTTCTCCTTATCAGTATTGTACCTTCTTTGTACAATATGCCTTCCCTCCACAATACATTATACGCTTCTCCAATATCTAGGACAGCTAACATGAAACCTTTGTTTCTCATACTTTTTTGTATTTCATTTCCAATTTAACTATATGGTCGATGGATCCTCTTTCTCTCCTAAAACCATGCTGCACCATATGCCATTGTTTTCCAAATAGGCAAACAATCTTTCATTCACAATTCTCTCTATAATTTTATGAGACAGGGCATAATGGCAATTGGTCTATAGGTATTCACTTTTGCAGACAGTTTGTCTGATTTTCTTACTGGAATTACTGGAACTTCATGTTTCCACCCTACCAGTATCACTCCTTGTTTCCATACATTATAATATAATTCCAAAAGAACCATCAAACTGCCGTCAGGAAGGTATCTAAACATTACATTACATATATTATCTTTACCTGGAGATGTATTTTTGGTTATATCAATACCTTTCTCAAGTTCCTGCATATAAAACCTTTAATTCAATACAGTATCTTCATGTTGTCACAAACTACATAATAGTTCATGCCCCTCTTCAATGAATTGTCTTTTAATCTGGCAAAAAACTGCACTTTGTTTTTTAACATTACTCACCTCTCAGAAAGTTTCTGCTTTCTTGTTATCAGAACTTCTAACTATTTTGTCAATCCCAATAAGACCTGGCATGTAACTACTCTTATTCTGAATTCCATGCATTCTTCGAACTTGCCTGTATATTTCTGATGTTTGGGTATCTTTATTTAACCTCCCACAATACTTCTTCCAACTCTTCCCTTGTTTTTTTCATAACTCTTTGTGCTATTGCCTTAATTCTTTTATATTTCATTAAATCTTCACTATTCATTGTATTTTTCATTTTCTTATAGGCTTTGTTCCTTTCTTGAACTACCATTTTCCATTCCTCATTCCACCACAGAAGTCAGTTTTTAGTTTGGGGGCACTTCAATAGCTTAGTATAGCTTCAATGGTTGCAGCTATTACCCTCTTTATTACGTTGTTGCTGAAATTCTCTATGTCCTCACTCACACAGTGTTCATTCACAAATTCAGCACAATTACTTGTCAACCCGTCCCAGTTAGCTTTCTTAAAATTCCAGGTGGATAATCTTCCATTATCTTCAACCTTACCTTGCCCTTGAAAAGTAGAAAGTACAGTATAAGGAAATGATTTCTCCCCAGTCCTCCTTCCTTATATATATTTCCCAGATGCATTTTCTCACAATATCTGCCATTATAATTCCCACATCTAAGCAAGAAAACCTACCATCCGCTACAATTGGGGTGCCATCATTTAAACCACTAGATTATCAACACCTATGAACTTTTCTAGGCATGTTGTTCTTCCTTCCCACAGCTTCTTATGGCTGTTAAAGTCAACACAGATAAAAATGGTCTTTCAGTGTTCTTCACTATTTTTTGTAATTCTGAGCTTTCTAATTTCCCACATGAGTTACAGAGATTATAAATTCTTAAAGAAATATTTCTCTTTTGCATTGGAATTTCAACAGCATTATATTCAAGACATACGTCTTCATTCTCTACTTCTACATAGTTTAATGTTTCCCTTAGGAAAATACAAACACCTCTTCATCCACACAGTTTTTGGTCTTGCCTACAGGCAATATACCCTGGAATTTCAAAACCAAGATTTTCAACCAACCATGTTTCATGGATATATATATCTGGTTTAGTTCTCATTTCCAGTATATTGTCTTTTAGTTCTTGACCATGTGCTCTCAAACTGTGTGCATTCCAATAAAAGATTTTGGTTCCCATGTGTATATTTCTCCACTACCCTCATTCAAGATTGCTAGCATACAAGTATTTTTCCACTGCCCTTGCTGCCCTTGCTATCATTTTTTCAGATTTTTTCTGTTTGATGTGCAGTTTATAACTTGTCATAAATGCAATAACACTTTTTTTTAACTACTAATGTATCACCTATTCCTTGTGCAGTGTTTCTCATTTTTTTTTTTAATAGAAGGAGGCTGTAGCTGCAATTCCCCTTTTCCTGTGTTGCTTTTCTCTTCCATTTCCGCCTGAGGTTTTGAGAGTCTCCTAAGAGTTTCCGCATAAGACAGGTTATTAATGATTTTTATCTTTTGTATGTCTTTAGCTTGTCTTGCCGCAATAAATTCTCAGTATGCTGGACTATGACTTCCACCGCAGTTACAACACTTGACCTGGGTCCTTTCTATACAATTTTCATATGAATGTTCACCCCCACATTTATCGCATCTCATTTTCCGTTTACAAACATGCTACGTGCCCATACCACTGGCACTTAGAACACCTCAGAGGAGAGGGATATATCACTTGGTTCTAAATATCTGATACCCTAGTATTACTTTTTTAGATAAAGTCCTTACTTAAATGTAATCTGTACAGTTGCTGTACAGCTTATTTCCTCCTCCTTTTACTAATCAGCCACTTACTAATACTGTATCTTCACCTATGCTTTGTGTTCTCTCAGCATTAGTCAACTCCAATGGTACCTCTGATATTGCCCCCTTTGTTTCAGGCAAATACTTTGGAAGCTGGCAACTGTCTTAAACTGCTAAAAAGAAAAACTTCAATAAAAGTTATCAGTCTGCTCCTTGTTTTTACACTCAACTATAAAGAGCCCCATCTTGCAACTTCCTGGCTCTTACTATATCCCCTATGATTTTTTTTAAATCCAGTCAGTTACTTCACAGGATTAATGCCACCTAATTTTTAAGGGGGAAGTGGGAGTGGAGGGGCTTGGGATCTCACAATTATAACATTCTAATATATTTCCTTCCTCAGCTTTGCTTGTTTTACTGATATCTGATTACACCTCTACATTTTTATTCTCCCCTCTCCCTTGCATCCATTCCCTATTTCTAATAGACTTTGCTTTAGTTTCCAGGGTGACTTCATTTGGGGTCAGAAAATCCTCCATTTCTCCCCCCAAAAAAACAATGCTTTTTTCTCTACTGCTGCTCCTGCCTGCCTCTGCCCTCTGACAGGTCTTTATAGCCCCAGGTGTAGCCCTGCCCCCTTTAATTGGCTCAAGTGGACACACCTGCTCTGGACTTCGTCTACTCAAAGGGACTAGCAACCTGTGATAATAGGGAAGGAAAACAGTCTAGTGCATAGGCACTGTCCTGAGACTCCTGGAAAAGGCTTCCTGTGCCATCTTGGGCAAGTCAAGATCTCTCTCCGTCTCAGATCCTCACCTGTAAACTGGGAATAATATTTCCCTACTTCAGAAGGGCGTTGTGAGGATAAAATCCATTAAAGATTGGGAAGCACTCTCAGACTATAGTATCAGGGGACATATAAGTACCTAAGACAGATCAACTGGATTTCAAATCGTGATATTACTCTGACATATTTTCCATGAAAACATAATGGTTGGTACTGATACCTCTGTTTTCGGTTCTTCCAATAGGGTCTTGAATTAGACATTTAATTATTTTGCCTGAGATCAGCGTCAAGCTGAGTTACAATTACTCTTTTAAAATACTGGCACGATACTGACTTTTTCCAATCTTCTGAAACTTCCCCAGTTCTCCCAGCTTTATTAAAGATTAACATTACCAGTCAAGAGAGCTTCTTAGCCAAATCTTTTAAATCTCTCATAAGAACATAAGAATGGCCATACTGGGTCAGACCAAAGGTCCCTCTAGCCCAGTATCCCGTCGTCCGACCGTGGCCAATACCAGGTGTCCCAGAGGGAATGAACTGAACAGGTAATCATCAAGTGATCCATCCCCTGTTGCCATTCCCAGCTCTCTGGTTAGATTTCCAAACCTTTTCCACTTCTATTTAGGCACTGGCAACAAGAGGGTTAATGAGAATCTGTGGGCCCAATCGGCCACACTCCACTACACCTGCAGCAAATGTTAGGCATCAAGAGGGGAATTAAAAGGAGGTCTAGCCCAGCCCAGGAAGGAGAGCAGAGCTTTGCTGCTCCTGATGTGACTGAAGATTAGCTGCAGCCCACAAACTGAGCTGAATTACCAGCTGGATGAGACCAGAGACTGAGCTGGCTCACCAGCTGGATACGCCCCTGCTAGGAGGGATGACCAGATTCTGGGGGCTTTAGCTAAAATATGGGACAGGGAGAAGGCAAGCTCTGAATAGAAGGGTGGGTTCCACCAAGAATTCATTGGATGACCCCGCTGTCAGCTTTTTTGTGTTAATTTGTGTGTGGGGTGGGGGAGGTTGTTCATCATTTCCTTTCAGACAATAGCACCCCACAAGGGATAGCACTGAAGTGTTCCTTGGCCAGAGGGCCAAAGCACCACTACCTTGGACCTCAGAGAGACCACGGCTGGGAGAGTTGTGCCCTAATGGGCCACAAGGAGATGCCACAGATGCAACCTCGTCACAAATTTGGTCGTGAATGTGGGCATAGATCTAGCCCCCCTGCTGAAGGGAGCAGGTCAGAACTTTACACACACACACACACACACACACACACACACACACACACACACAGAGAGGAAGGAGCACCATGGCAGCACAGACATGGAGGAACTGCTGAAATGGATGGTGGAGCAGAACACCCAACAGCAGCTCCTACAGCTGATGGCCACCAGCAACTGATCTGAAATTTAGCTGCTCAACAGCAACAACAGTTGGTGCAACAGATCATGACCCTACTGTAACCTCCCACAACAGCTGTGTCCTTCACTATGGCACAAGTCCAGCAATGCCTACTGGGACAGTCAGACTCTCAGAGATGGAGCCTAGAGATGATCCAGACCCCTTTCTTGAAACTTTTGAACAGATGGCAGCTGCAGTAACATCCAGAGATAGGCTCCCTAGAGCTCAGGGGTCACCTCTAGGGGACTGAAAACTTGCCTAGGGTGGCTGACATCCGAAAGAGCCCCTTGCCTGGAAAATCATGGTGGTCAAGCCTACCTCAGAGCAGGAGCTGCCGCAGCCCAGGCTGGTTCTAGGATTCTCGAGCTATGATCTAATAAGGGCAACCCCTGGCAGCTGGAATGGAGATGGCATACACAGAAGGGTCTATCTAGGGACAGGTCCCAATACCAGCCACCAGGCTCATAATGTCTGTGTTTCCTGTGGCCAATCTGGGCACAGGTATGGGGACCATCCATTCATGGAATCTGGTTATGGGCAAATCTGGACTGCGGAGGCCTGAACACACCAACCAAGGCCACTTAAGTTGACTATCCCTGTTAAAGTAAACAGCATAGAAGTGATGGCCCACTAGACTCAAGGTGTGGCCAAACCCTGTAAGGGACTTTTTGGTACTGACTCCAGGAGCTCCCTGGGACATTATCTAAATACAACGGGTGTTAGGGAACCAGCTTTACATCACACTAGATTAACACACATACTAGAGGAGATGTTCATATTATAAAAGTCTCTCTGAATTGCCATCTACCATTCCCAACTGGTGGGTTGGTAGAGTGCTTCAAAACACATTAAAGAAGCTTGTTTCCACAGACCCCCATGACTGTGACCAGTTACTGCTCCCCCCTCCTGTTTATGGTGTGTGTGGTGCTGCAGTCATCTATGGACTTTTCCCCCACTTGAATTGCTGTATGGGAGGCAGCCTTGGGGGATGCTGGATTTAGTATAGGAAATGTGGGAGGAGCAACCTCCCTGGGCTGAACACATTTAATAATTTTATTAAGATGTTAAAATAAAAAAAAAATGGTACAGAGTTTAAGCGTAGAAGTTTCTGGTTATCAGAGAATAAAGGTACAGATCATCAAGCGGTGCAAAGTTCAGTTTAGGATCGGATGTACAGTCGTTCTCACCCACTGCAAGAAGCTAACAACCTTAGGCACCTTTGCAAGGGAAAAATCATCTGAATGCCCAGAGTGCTCAAGAGACTGCCTACAACAAAAGGGGCCCACCTGGGAGTGTTCAAACCCAGGGATCAGGTGCCTGTTACTCCCTAGTTTGGAATCAAAACTCTTGGCCCATTGGCTGGGCCCTTCCAAAATAATTCACTAAGTAGGGCCGGTAAATTATGAAATTAGCCTGACAAAAGAAAAAACAAGTTTATCATGTCAATCTTTTAAGGCCACAGAAAGCCCAGGAGGGCCTATCTATAGCTCTCTAACCTCTGGAACCAGAGTTAGGACACAGCTATCCAGCATCTTTGTCTCCAATACAGACTGCTCTGGAGCCTATCTCACACCGCACAACAGAAACTCAACAACTGATAGTCGCATTCTCTATTTTCTCTACCTGGCCAGGATGAACCCACCTCACCTCCCCCCACATACAAATTGAGCCTGGACACTGTGCCAGAGAGACCCTGTGGCATCTTCCACAGAAGATGGGAGAAATTATGAAGCAAGAACACCAATCTATGCTGGACCCTGAGGTGTTTGAAGAATCCCACAGCAACTAGAAGAGTCCAGTTGTGTTGGTCCCTAAGCCGGATGGGACCACCTGATTTTTCACTCACTTTGTAAATGTCAACCAATGCTGTCTCAAAGTTTGACCCAAACCTCATGCCTTGAGGATCAACTGGATGAGGCAAATCCCACTCAGTCTGGAGCAGCAGTTCTCAAACTATGGGGCGGGCCTCCCAAGGGAGGCACAGAAATCTGTCATGGGAGACGTGAGCTGGGTGCTTTTGGGGGTTGGGAGAGGAAGAGCTGTGGCTGTCAGCCCTGGGTGGTGGGGCTCGGGCCGAATGGCCATCCACACCTGGGAGGCGAGGATAAAGGGGACAGCCAGAGCCCCGCCATTCAGGCTCAGGCTCTCCCCCTGCACCCTCCCCATCCTCACTGGAAGGGAGTCCAGGCTCAGGCTCTCCTTCCCCTCTGCTCCCCGCCACCCTCACCTGGAGATGGCGGGGCTCCAGCTGTCGGCAGCAGTGCAGAAGTAGGGGTGGTAATGGGGCACTAAGTCTGCTGTGAAAAGTGATATTGAGGAATATCATTTTTCACATTGCCACCCTTACTTCTGAGCTACTGCTGATGCAGCTGTGCCTTTAGAGCTGGGTGCCTGGCAAGCACCTGCTGCTCTGCTTTCTGTCGTCAGAGCTGAGTGGTGGTATATGTATTGCGGCGGGGAGGGCGCTAAACAACTACAGACACAAATAAGGGAGGCCGGATCAAATAAGAGAGAACCACTGCTCTGGAGTCCCCCCCACAAACCAAAAATAAAAATAAAAAAAAAATAAAAAAAAATCAGCCTTTGACACCCCTATGGCCTACATAAGTTCTAGAGCATACTGTTTGGCCTATATGGGGCTCCAGCAACACTGCAACAGCGAATGGACCAGGTCCTCTAGCCCCTCAGCAGTTATGTGAGGCCTCTCTCACCAATCTCCTCAAGAACAGCAGCCCAAGAAAGATCCATTGGATGGAAGCTACGGAGGCCATTCAGACACTAAAGGCTCACCTTCACAGGGGACCCATTTTATACAGCCTGGACTCCACCAAGGAATTCCTCATACAAACTGATGCCTCTGAAGCTGTGTTGGGAGCTGTCTTCACCCAGGTGGTCAATGGCAGGGAACATCCTGTCCTCTAAGTTGCAAACTGTTCCCAAGAGAGAAGGCCTATTCCATTATAGAAAAAGAGGGCTTAGCAGTGAAAGGGGTCATGAAGGCAGCCTTGGGGGATGGTATTACCTTCTCAACAATAAATCCACTCTGGTCACAGATCACACACTTCTATGATGGCTCCATGCCATGACGGACACCCCCAAGTCTGAGGTGGTACCTGTCCGTCCCTCCAGCCCTTCTTGTTCAGTGTCCAACATAGAGTGGGAGCACTCCCTAAAATGCAGACTTTTCTCTCAAAATTGAGGTGAGCTGGTGGGGGAAGACTAGTGTCCCAACTAAGCACCTGACAGAGAGAATGTGTGATGGGTCAGATAAGCCCCACCACTAGCAACAAGCGGGGTAATGAGAGCCTGTGGAGCCAATTGGCCCTGCCCTGCTACACCTGTTGCAAATATCAGGCATAGAGAGGGGAGTTTAAAAGGAAATCTAGCCCAGTTCAGGGATGCCCAGGAAGAAGTGCAGAGGTCGCCTGCTCCTGTTCTGAGACACACCTGCTTGCAGCTCAAAGACTGGGAAGGCTTACAGATTGGAGGAGCCCCTGCTATAAGGGATGACCAGATTCTGGCGGCTTCAGCTGAAGCATATACTGTGTGAAGACAAGCCCTGAATAGGTGAATAGGTGGTGGCAGATGACAGAACCAGGAGCAATGGTCTCAAGTTGCAGTCTAGGCTGGATATTAGGAAACACTATTTCACTAAGAGGGTGGTGAAGCACTGGAATGGGTTACCTAGGGAAGTGGTGAGTTTTGCTCTGATGGTCCATATGGGGGCATTACAGAGGCAACTCAGTCACCTAAATGAAGTGGCCAGATTTTCAGAAGCACTCAACAACTTCCATTATTCTCATTAAGTTTAGGAGGATTCAGGGAGAATAATGGGAGCTTCTGGGTGCTGAACAATTTCAAAAATCTAGCCCAGTTGGGAGCTGGCTCTGTGGCTGCAAGTCACTGTTTAATTTTAACAGATGCTGTTTAACATCCTCCTTAATTACTGTTGGAATAGAAAGTATTTCATTGTTATAGGATATCAATCATCCAGCTTTGCTCCAAATACAGAGTAGAAATATATAAAACTCTTCTGCATTATTGACAACTGTAACACCAAATGTAGATATGGATCTAGACCAGGGGTAATCAATTATTTTTTGTCAAGGTCCAGATGGCAGAGAAAAATACAAAAATAATGATAAGTATATAAGATTTTGCAGTCCATTCTAAAGCATCTGGCGATCCGGATTTGGCCCGCAGTCCATCTATTGACTACACCGATCTAGACCAATGTTCGGATTCTTTTTGTTCCTGATATATATTTAAAATACCTTTTTTAGTCATAGAATATCAGGGTTGGAAGGGACCTCAGGAGGTCATCTAGTCCAACCCCCTGCTCAAAGCAGGGCTGATCCCCGACTAAATCATCCCAGCCAGGGCTTTGTCAAGCCTGACCTTAAAAACTTCTCGGGAAGAAGATTCCATCACCTCCCTAGGTAACGCATTCCAGTGTTTCACCACCCTCCTAGTGAAAAAGTTTTTCCTAATATCCAACCTAAACCTCCCCCACTGCAACTTGAGACCATTACTCCTTGTTCTGTCATCTGCTACCACTGAGAACAGTCTAGATCCATCCTCTTTGGAACCCCCTTTCAGGTAGTTGAAAGCAGCTATCAAATCCCCCCTCATTCTTCTCTTCTGCAGACTAAACAATCCCAGTTCCCTCAGCCTCTCCTCATAAGACACGTGTTCCAGACCCCTAATCATTTTTGTTGCCCTCCGCTGGACGCTTTCCAATTTTTCCACATCCTTCCTGTAGTGTGGGGCCCAAAACTGGACACAGTACTCCAGATGAGGCCTCACCAATGTCGAACAGAGAGCAACAATCACGTCCCTCGATCTGCTGGCAATGCCCCTATGTATACGTCCCAAAATGCCATTGGCCTTCTTGGCAACAAGGGCACACTGTTGACTCAGATCCAGCTTCTCGTCCACTGTAACCCCTAGGTCCTTTTCTGCAGAACTGTTGCCAAGCCTTCGGTCCCTAGTCTGTAGCGGTGCATGGGATTCTTCCATCCTAAGTGCAGGACTCTGCACTTGTCCTTGTTGAACCTCATCAGATTTCTTTTGGCCCAATCCTCCAATATTTGTCTGGGGCCCTCTGTATCCTATCTACCTCTCCTCCCAGTTTAGTGTCATCTGCAAACTTGCTGAGGGTGCAATCCACACCATCCTCCAGATCATTTATGAAGATATTGAACAAAACCGGCCCCAGGACCAACCCTTGGGGCACTCCACTTGATACCAGCTGCCAACTAGACATGGAGCCATTGATCACTATCCGTTGAGCCCGACAATCTAGCCAACTCTCTGTCCACCTTATAGTCTATTCATCCAGTCCATACTTCAACTTGCTGGCAAGAATATTGTGGGAGACTGTGTCAAAAGCTTTGCTAAAGTCAAGGAACAACACGTCCACTACTTTCCCCTCATCCACAGAGGGAGTTCTCATAGAAGGCAATTAGATTAGTCAGGCATGACTTGCCCTTGATGAATCCATGCTGACTGTTCCTGATCACTTTCCTCTCATGTAAGTGCTTCAGAATTGATTCCTCGAGGGCTTGCTCCATGATTTTTCCAGGGACTGAGGTGAGGCTGACTGGCCTGTAGTTCCCAGGATCCTCCTTCTTCCTTTTTGTAAAGATGGGCACTATTTTAGCCTTTTTGCAGTCGTCCAGGACTTCCCCTGATCGCCATGAGTTTTCAAAGATAATGGCCAATGGCTCTGCAATCACATCCGCCAACTCTTTTAGCACTCTCGGATGCAGCACATCCGGCCCCATGGACTTGTGCTCCTCCAGCTTTTCTAAGTAGTCCCAAACCACTTCTTTCTCCACAGAGGGCTGGTCAACTCCTCCCCATGCTGTGCTGCCCAGCATGGGGAGTAGTCTGGGAGCTGACCTTGTTCATGAAGACAGAGACAAAAAAAGCATTGAGTACATTAGCTTTTTCCACATCCTCTGTCGCTAGGTTGCTTCCCTCATTCAGTAAGGGGCCCACACTTTCCTTGACTTTCTTCTTGTTGCTAACATACCTGAAGAAACCCTTCTTGTTACTCTTAACATCTCTTGCTAGCTGCAACTCTAGGTGTGATTTGGCCTTCCTGATTTCACTCAGGCATGCCTGAGCAATATTTTTATACTCTTCCGTGGTCACTTGTCCAATCTTTCACTTCTTGGAAGCTTCTTTTTTGTGTTTAAGATCAGCTAGGATTTCACTGTTAAGCCAAGCCATATTTACTATTCTTTCTACACATCGGGATGGTTTGTCCCTGTAACCTCAATAAGGATTCTTTAAAATACAGCCAACTTTCCTGGACTCCTTTCCCCATCATGTTATTCTTCCAGGGGATCCTGCCCATCAGTTCCCTGTGGGAGTCAAAGTCTGCTTTTCTGAAGTCCAGGGTCTGTATTTTCTTTAATCTTATTGGTCACAGATATTTAATCAATACCTTTAAAGTTCCCTTATCAATTACCTGCATTTAAAAAAACCTTCTAATTCATGTTATTTACTATCAATTTTCTTTTTCTATTTGTCTATATATTTACTGCTGTTTCTACACACTCTCAATCATTTTTTTTTTTTTTTAACCAAAGTAACTTTTTCTGTAACTGAAGAATTGTGGCTATTTGGGAATCTAATATGGTGTTAAACTTTTTTTGTTCACACTTCCGTTTTTAAAATTTTTGCTCCTAATCAGTTTTGATCATAATCTATTTTTAGTTTTGATAGATGGGCCTTTTAAAGCATCAAGTATATATTTCACTGGCTGGGAGTGTATTTTGCTTACAAAAACAAATGTAACCAGGGCATGGTCAGTTGTACCTAGGCAACCACTAAATTCAGTGATTAATTTCTCTCTATCCATCGGAATGAGGTCTAATAGTGAATTACTCCATGTTGGTTGTAATAATTTTCTAATATAAAAAGGGTCTATAATTTGTAGAAAATTCTTTGTTCTTGTATTAAAAAAGGAAAGATAGATATACCTCCTCTAACCATTCTTTATTCTGTTTACTTTTAACGTGTACACTTTTGCTTGTCTCCTATGTAAACTAAACACTCAGTCTTTCAAAGTGTTCCTATGGAAGTCTGTTCATGTCTCTGTTCATGCTTGTTTGTAAACCCACTCTACTGGGGATATTTTATTTATATATAAATAAAATTTATAAAAAATAGGCAATAGAATTGCCTAATAAGATTGCCTGACACTTCTCATTAAGACACTGTTTTCAGATGCTTTTAACTTTGCCAAATTGTAACTATTTGGACTGAATTTTCCTTGCTGCGTGTCTGCCTTAGAATGATTATTTTTCGAAAACTTAGGACAAAGCTGTTCAGTCACTTCCGAGAATGACACTAGGGAAAAACAGCCAATGTTGTTATTACATTCTACTGGCCTTTACTTTGAAAAGCTCTAGTGCCACTGTGCTTTGGAGGAATGGAGAACCACTTTGACACTTCAGTTTTTCACAATCAGCCATCAGGGCTTGCAGCAGGTCACTTACTCTTCTGGCAGATGTTATGGTTATAATTAAGGCTGTAAGAAAAATCACAGGCTGCAATTTTGTTGCAGAAACACACACTGCAACTTTTCATAGTTGCCACAACTTTGAGAGGTGTTGCGCCCTGGCACATTGGCCCACACCAAAACTGCAACTTTAGCAAACTGTAGCCATAACTTTTGAACCATACAATCACTACTTTCTCACAGCCTTAGCTTATTGTTTTTATTGACAGGTGAAACAGCAAACATTTGTTTAGAGGCTCAAAAGGAGAAACTGAGTAAAAACTAGGTTAAGATCCCATTATAGAGCTGTACCTTTGACTGGTGGATAGATATCCACTAGATCCTTAAATCTCTTTACTGTGTCATAAGCAAATAAAGTTCCATTATCAATTAGCACGTGATAAGCAGATGTAGCTACTAAATAAACTTTCACAGACAAAGGCAAGACCATAAAGTTTCAGGTGAAGCATGCATTCAAGTATACACTGGACTAGAGCTGAGGTTGGGACTAGGATACTCAGACTTGAAACTTTTTCCCTAAGATCACAGTATTTGTGAATGGATTGCTTCCTGAAATTTATCAAGACATGTTGCACTTCCAGTGAACAGGATGTCTCTAGATCTGTCAGAAGCCTATGAAGATCTAGGTGATAATTCTGGCTATTCTGAGACAACAGATCTATGCTCACAGAGTGAGGTCAATGCTCCTCTCTAGAGGCATGCAGGTCTGGAAATCAGAAGCAACCAAAATTATTTTGGCTTTGCCTTGTTTTAGATCTATTTTATTACTCTTTGGATGAGAGTAAATGGAAGAAAAGCACAGAGGAAACCTACTCCCCAGTTAAGTAGGACCTGGGAATGGGCTGACTGTCTGCTACTGCTCTTGAGCAGAACCTCAGGCATTTGAATTTTTGGACTTAATACCATTTTTTTTGTTAACTCCTGAGAGAAAATATCTTGTCCATCACTGATACCTTTAGAGGCCATTCAGGCTCTTCCCTTCCATCCATGCTCAGTTGATTTGGTAGGTTGTTGTTTTGACCATCAGACGCAGGGCAATGAGGTAAATGTGATTAATACATCAGTCCCTTAGCACCACAGCTTCCTTGCCCTGCTAAGTGAAATGAGCTCCTCTTTGCTTGTCCATAGCACATGGCTTGTGTTGTCCATAACAACTTGAACTGCATCATGTTGCAAATAAGGAAAGAAAGGCTTGAGAACCCAGCGAAATGCCCTCAGTTCTTCAGAGTATCAGCAAGGATAGTTGCTGATAGAGCTGGGGGGGTTGAATGTTACTCATTTCAGGACATTGTGACTCTGTATCCACCATGAGAGGGATAGGAGTAACTTCTCTTGGATGAGTCAATTTCAAGCCCATGTCTGAACTTGGCTAGCAAAACACTATCTGCCAATGCTGCAGATCTCTCATCTTAAGCCAAGCATACAGTGTCACGTAGGCAGCTGAGGCCATGAGGCTCAGTCTGAGGAAGAAGGTGACTGTCTGGTTGGAGTTCTGCCCCCTTGGTTGACTCTAAATTCCCTGTAGGCCACCCGCACTCCTGCCTTCAATCACAGCTTGCTTGCAAAGGAAATAAAGTCACTATCATTTAAAAAAAACATGTATTCTTTATTGATTATAAAAATAGGGAGATAACTCACAAGGTAGCCTGGGTGGGGTGTGGGAGGAGGGTAGAAGGGAAGGAAAAGGCCACTTTAAAACTTGTTGAATGACAGCCTTCTGTTGCTTGGGCTATCCACTCGGGTGGAATGGTTGGATGCCCGGAGCCTCCCGCACCCCCTCGTTCTTGGGCATCTGGTTGAGGAGGCTATGGAACTTGGGGAGGAGAGAGGGCGGTTAAACAGGAGCTGCAGCAGCAGTCTGTGATCCTGCTGCCGTTCCTGAACCTCCACCAGATGCTGGAGCGTGTCCGTTTGATCCCGCAGTAGCCCCAGCATTGCCTCATGCCTCCTCTGATCTTCCTGCCACCACCTCTCCTCATGTTCATCAGCCACTTTCCTGTACTCTGCTGTTGTGTCCCTCCATATATTCTGCTGAGCTCTGTCAGTGCCAGAAAACTGCATGAGCTCAGAGAACATTTCATCGTGCGTGCATTTTTTTCGCTGCCTTATCTGAGATAGCCTTTGGGACAGAGGAGGGAGGCCTGAAACATTTGCAGCTGCTGGAGGAAAAAAAGGAGTGAAGATACATTTTACAGAACAATGGCTATACTCTTTCACGGTGAACAACACTATTCACATTACAGAGCACATGTGATTTTGGAACAAGGTAGCATTTTGCATCTTATATTGAGTGCCTGCGGCTTTGGTGTTAGAGATCACACACGCAGGGCCGCGCAACAGATTTCGGCTTGCAGGTGGCCATGGTAAGCCATAGTATTTCGGCTTCTGCAATCTTCATAACAGCAGCGCCTTTCTCTCCCATACCAAGCAAAGCCCACTGAGTTGGCCATTTAGTGCTGCGGTTTTCCTGTTAATGTGCAGCAGCAGAAACCAAACTAACCACCCCCTGTCCCCCACCCACCCCCTGGCCATCCAATTCTCTGGGATAATTGCCTTACCCCTCACCCCACCGCGTGGCTGGTATCAGGGAAGATCCCTGCTAGCCAAACGCAAACATCTCAGCACCAATGCCCCTCCCCCCGCCCCCCACGACGTGGCTAACTGCGGGGAGGATTTCTTTTCAGCCACAGGCAAACAGCCCAGTAGGAACGGCCATCTCTGAATGTCCCCTTAAATTAAATTCCCCTATTTCAACCAGGTTACCATGAACGATTTCACTCTCCTGAGGATAACACAGAGAGATAAAGAACGGATGTTGCTTGAATACCAGCAAACACCGGGACCATACGCTGCCAGGCTTTGTCATGCAATGATACCAGATTATTTGCTACTAGCATGGCGTGGTAAAGTGTCCTACCATGGAGGACGGAATAAGGCTGCTCTCCCCAGAAACCTTCTGCAAAGGCTTTTAGAGTACCTCCAGGAGAACTTCATGGAGATGTCCCTGAAGGATTTCCGCTCCATCCCCAGACATGTTAACAGACTTTCCAGTAGCTGTACTGGCCACGAATGCATCCCAAGTCCTCAGGACTACTTGATCATTAAAAAATGTTGGCTTTTATAACATGTATTCTATTTTAAAAAGGCACACTCACCAGAGGTCCCCTCTCCGACTTCGTTGGGTTGGGAGGATATTTCAGTCAGGGAAGATAAAAAGATCCTGGCTGTCAGGGAGAATGGTGTGCTGTGTGCTCTCCTCAAGCTTCTCCTCCTCTTCCTCCTCATCTTCCCCGTCCACAAAATCCTCAGGCATGGCAGAGAGTACCCCATCATCGGAGTCCACAGACGGGGTGGTGGTGGCGGCCCCCCCTAAAATTGCATGCAGCTCAGCGTAGAAGCGGCATATCTAGGGCTCTGTCCTGGAGCATCCGTTTGATTCTTTGGTTTTCTAGTACTCTTGTCCGAGCTCTTTAAGTTTCAAGCGGCACTGTGTTGCGTCCCTGCTGTAGCCTCTGTCCCTCATGGCCTTTGAGATTTTTTGAAATGTTCTGGCATTTCGTCTTTTGGAATGTAGTTCTGATAGCACGGATTCCTCTCCCCATACAGTGATCAGATCCAGTACCTCCTGTTCGGTCCATGCTGGAACTCTTTTTTGATTCTGGAACTGCATGGTCACCTGTGCTGATGAGCTCGCCTGGCCAAACAGGAAATGAGATTCAAAAGTTCCCGGGCCTTATCCTGTACACCTGGCCAGTGCATCTGAGTTCAGAGTGCTGTCCAGAGCAGTCACAATGGCACACTGTGGGATAGCTCCCGGAGGCCAATACCTTTGAATTGCGTCCACACTAACCCTAATTCGAAATGGCAATGTCAATTTCAGCGCTAATCCCCTAGTTGGGTGGAGTACAGAAATCAGTTTTAAGAGCCCTTTATGTCAAAAAAAGGGCTTTGTTGTGTGGACGGGTGCATGGTTAATTCGATTTAATGCTGTAAATCCGACAAACTCTTAATGTACACCAGGCCTTAGTCTTGCCCAGAGGGAGGCACCTATCTCCACTTGGGATTCACAGCTGAGTCTCCTCTCCTGGAGTTAGGTGCCTGAACCAGGTCAGTACTTTTCCAAGGGGAAAAAGGAAAAAAAAAAAAAAAAAAAAAAAGAGGTAATGGTGTCAGTGCCACCCCCAGTCCCATAACCTGTAGCCCAGTGGCATTCACCAAGGTTGATATCTTTTATTTATAGAGTTTATTTTTAAAAATAAATATTTAAATAAAAATATTTAAAATGAAATTATGACAATATATGTTAAGGCCTATGATGAACCATTTCAATGATTTATTAAAATTAGGGCTGTCAAGCAATTTAAAAAAATTAATTGCTCTGTTAAACAATACAAATTATTTAAATATTTTTGGACATTTTCTACATTTTCATATATATTGATTTCAATTACAACACAGAATACAAAGTGTACAGTGCTCACTTTATTTTGTTACAAATATTTGCACTGTAAAAAAATAGTATTTTTCAATTCACCTAATACAAGTACTGTAATGCAATCTCTATCAAAGCTGAACTTACAAATGTAGAATTATGTACAAAAAAAACTGCATTCAAAAAACAATGTAAAACTTTGGATTGTAGGCTCTAATCAATCCTACCTCTTGTTCAGCCAATTGCTCAGACAAACAAGTTTGTTTACATTTGCAGAAGATAATGCTGCTTGTTTCTTGTTTACAATTGTCACCTGAAAGTGAGAACAGGTGTTTGTATGGCACTGTTATAGCTAGTGTCGCAAAATATTTACGTCCCAGATGCACTAAAGATTCATATGTCCCTTCATGCTTCAACCACCATTCCAGGGGACATGTGCCCATGCTGATGACAGGTTCTGCTTAATAAGCATCCAAAGCAGTGTAGACCAACATGTTCATTTTCATCATCATGATTCAGATGTCACCAGCAGAAGGTTGATTTTCCTTTTTGGTGGTTTGGGTTCTGTAGCTTCTGCATCAGAGTGTTGCTTTTTTAAGACTTCTGAAAGCATTCTCCACACCTCATCTGTCACAGATTTTGGAAGGCACTTCAGATTCTTAAACCTTGGGTCGAGTGCTGTAGCTATCTTTAGAAATTTCACATTGGCATCTTCTTTGCATTTTGTCAAATTTGCAGTGAAAGTGTTCTTAAAACGAACAACATGTGCTGGGTCATCATCTGAGACTGCCATAACATGAAATATATGGCAGAATGCGGATAAAGCAGAACAGGAGACATACAATTCTCCCCCAAGGAGTTCAGTCACAAATTTAATTAACACTTTTTTTTTTAAACAAGTGTCATCAGCATGGAAGCATGTCCATTGGAACGATGGCCAAAGCACGAAGAGACATATGAATCTTTAGCACATAAGTAGCTGGCATCACAAGAGATAACAGTGCCATGCTTTCTCACTTTCAGGTGACATTGTAATTAAGAAGTGGGTAGCATTATCTCCCGTAATGCAAACAAAACTTATTTCTCTTAGAAATTGGCTGTACAAGAAGTCGGACTGAATGGACTTGTAGGCTCTAAAGCTTTATATTGTTCTGTTTTTGAGTGCAGTTATGGAACAAAACCCCCTACATTTGTAAGTTGCATTTTCATGATAAAGAGATTGCACAACAATACTTGTATGAGAAGAATTGAAAAATTTTTATCTTTTATCATTTTTACAGTGCAAAAATTTGTAATAAAAAATAAAATGAGCACTGTATACTTTGTATTCTATGTTGTAATTGAAATAGATATATTTGAAAATGTAGAAAAACATCCAAAATATTTAATAAATTTCAGTTCATATTCTATTGTTTAACAATGTGATAAACCCAGATTTTTTTAATTACGTGAGTTAACTGATTAAATTGACAGTTCTAATTAAAATAATTTATTTTAAAATAATTAAGCAGTACTTGTTTGCTGCCAAAGTTTTAAAAAAAAGTAAATCCACTGAACTGGAAATCACTGTCTAAGTACCTGGAACCAGAGTTTGCTGAGGTGTTAAACCAGCTTTTGACAACAGTAGCCTCTTCTGCAGGTGCAGCTTTCAATATTCCTCATGGTTGTAAACACCACCTTGAGAATGTGAACTTACTGTAACCAATACAGTCATAGCTGCCTGATAGTAAATGTGATAAAATATTCTAGAGTGGAGGTTTGAATGCTTGATAGTTGTGGTGTGATCGGTGGAGTCCAGTTGTTAGGATAGTGGTAAGGTGCCTGTGGGTGGGGGAAGAGATATGTATTAGGTAGATTTTGACACTTCCTGGCCTTTGTGACTGTGTCTCACATATGTTGTGTTCAGCAACCTAGTTTCATTTGTTTTTTGTGTAAAATTTTCTAGTTTTTTTTGTAATACACAAGTACCTGTTGTCTCACCTACATGCTGGGGGATATGGGTGGGCCCAGACACGTCACTGAAATAGACGTAACTTAGATCTACTCACCACAGCGTCTTCACTGTGGTGAGTCGACAGCTGACACTCTCCGGTCGACTCTGCCTGCGCCTCTTGCTCCGGTGGAGTACCGGAGTCGACGGGAGAGTGGTCGGCAGTCGATTTATCATGACTAGACGTGATAAGTTGACCCCACTGGATTGATCACTGCCCGTTGATCCTGCAGGTAACGTAGGCAAGCCCAGAGTTGAAAAACACTGAGTATCAGTAAAACTCTCCCCCCAGGAAAAAAGTTTTAAACGCAGCACATCTTGTTTCAGCAACTCCTCAGTTTCCTCCACTCCCAAGACCCCTCAACAAATCTCCATTTTCTGGTTTAAGCTGCAGACAGGTGTGTTCTCAAGCCACTGCCCCTTCCTCGTTGCTTGTCCAGTTTTCTTCTTTACAGTGTTGTTGTAGCTGTGTTGGTCTCAGGACAAGACCGACACAAGCTTCTCCCTCCCACCAACAGAAATTGGTCCAATAAAAGGTATTACCTCATCTACCTTCCACCCTCTTTTGAATGGGAAGTCCATCTGGTGATATTTCTGATATAATTGTCTTTTTCCTCCGCCTGCGATTTTGCATGAGAGCCAGAGTGTTGGAAGTGAGTCACTCAGGGATCAGCAAGCTATGTGTCCACAAAAAGATGTTCCTTTACGTAGGATCTCAAGTCACTGTGCTCCTTTTAAATTAATCTTTCTCATCACCTCTTTGTTCATAGGGTTCATTATACAATTAACTAAACATTCTTCTAGAAAACCAGAATTCAAATGTTCTGAGTTTGATCTGTGTCCTTTTTAAGTGTCCAGCTCTCACATCCATACAGGAGAGTTGACCATATGTAGCCCTTCAGCAATTAAGTGCAAATATTCAGTTTTGACTTTCAACAATGCAGGAGCCTTTGAAAATTACTGAATACATTTTTAGAAGCTTGATTACTGTGTCATATCTTTCATCTGATGTTGTTAGACTCCCTAAACAGGGATATCTATTCGCTTGTTCCACCATTCAACGGCCAAGGTATAAGTGTTACCTAATTTGTGCATCACTATGTTTACTTATTATCATTATCATACTTCCTCACTCCATATTTCCTGCTGATACTGTTCATGGCAATAAGCATATTCTGTTTTGCATTGCTTCAACTAGGGAAGATCTTCAGATTATTCATGTATCTGTTGTTGATTTGTAGACTTGTATGTCCAGATAGGTGTCTTCTGGACCTCATTATACCTTCCTACCTATATATTAAACAGTTGGAGACAAAGTGCAACCTTGATGCTGCAGTATTCAGATGATTTCATTCATTCACATTGCTGCTTTCTGTCCCCAAATACAGGATTTTTATCTTGAGATCAGTTACATTCTCAAGAATCAGAGTAGCAGCCGTGTTAGTCTGTATTCGCAAAAAGAAAAGGAGGACTTGGGGTACCTTAGAGACTAACAAATTTATTTGAGCATAAGATTTCATGAGCTACAGCTCACTTCATCGAATCCATTCAGTGGAAAATACAGTGAGGAGATTTATATACACACAGAACATGAAAAAATGGGTGTTACCACACACACTGTAACGAGAGTGATCACTTAAGGTGAGCTATTAACAGCAGGAGAGCGGGGGAGGGAGGGCTTTTTGTAGTGATAATCAAGGTGGGCTATTTCCAACAGTTGACAAGAACGTCTGAAGAACAGTGAGGAGGAACAAACAAGTGAGGGGGAATAAACAAAGGGAAATAGTTTTACTTTGTGTAATGACCCATCCACTCCCAGTCTCTATTCAAGCCTAAGTTAATTGTATCCAGTTTGCAAATTAATTCCAATTCAGCAGTCTCTCGTCGGGAGTCTGTTTTTGAAGGTTTTTTGTGGAAGAATTGCAAGCTTTAGGTCTGTAATCGAGTGACCAAGAGACTGAAGTGTTCTCCAACTGGTTTTTGAATGTTATAATTCTTGACGTCTGATGTGTGTCCATTTATTCTTTTACGTAGAGACTGTCCAGTTTGACCAATGTACATGGCAGAGGGCCATTGCTGGCACATGAGGGCATATAATCACATTGGTAGATGTGCAGGTGAACGAGCCTCTGATAGTGTGGCTGATGTGATTAGGCCCTATGATGGTGTCCCCTGAATAGATATGTGGGCACAGTTGGCAACGGGCTTTGTTGCAAGGATAGGTTCCTGGGTTAGTGGTTCTGTTGTGTGGTGTGAGGTTGCTGGTGAGTATTTGCTTCAGGTTGGGGGGCTGTCTGTAAGCAAGGACTGGCCTGTCTCCCAAGATCTGTGAGAGTGATGGGTTGTCCTTCAGGATAGGTTGTAGATCCTTGATGATGTGTTGGAGAGGTTTCAGTTGGGGGCTGAAGGTGATAGCTAGTGGCATTCTGTTATTTTCTTTGTTGGGCCAGTCCTGTAGTAGGTGACTTCTGGGTATTCTTCTGGCTCTGTCAATCTGTTTCTTCACTTCAGCAGGTGGGTAATGTAGTTGTAAGAATGCTTGATAGAGATCTTGTAGGCGTTTGTCTCTGTCTGAGGAGTTGGAGCAAATGCGGTTGTATCGTAGAGCTTGGCTGTAGACAATGGATCATGTGGTAACACCCATTGTTTCATGTTCTCTATGTATATAAATCTCCCCACTGTATTTTCCACTGAATGCATCCGATGAAGTGAGCTGTAGCTCACGAAAGCTTATGCTCAAACAAATTTGTTAGTCTCTAAGGTGCCACAAGTAATCCTTTCCTTTACTCTCACGAATGGGTGGTATCCTGTGTTGGATTTTATCAAATGCTGTCTCGCAATCTACAAACCATATATAAAATTTCCCTTTGCACTTTTATCACATGCCTGCATAAGATCCTCAGGGCAAAGATTGCCACTCTGGTTTCTACTTCAGTGAGGAAACCAAACCGACAACACTTTTCAACAAAACTTTACATGGGTGTCTTATCAGATCTACAGTTCAATGTTGTTCAGTCTCTGGCATTACTAACCTTCAATACAGGAATAGAGACTGACCTTTTAAAATACTCCAGAAGTTCTCCTTGTGTGCATATCTGATTACAATTTTTAGCACACCCTACTTTTTCAGATTAACACTTTAACATTCATTACCATGTAGATAAATTTTTTTTCATTTTCATTGTTTAATACATTTAACAAGTGGATGGAGTGTAACCAATGCAGTGTTGAAGCACTGGACTTCCCCCTCCAGTCCCATTTCCCCACATCCAACCTTTTGCACACATTCCTCTTCTACCCACTACTACCCCTTCACTCACCTCCTCTGCCTCACCAACAGCTATTCATCTCACAGAGCAAGGAATGAGTGGGGATCAGGGAAGTGATGAGTCACAGTAGGATCAGGGTGGTGACCATTGTCAAGGTTTTCTTCACAATCGTTGAGGACCAGCCACTAGAAGGCATGCAACACACTCTCTCCAAACAGTTTGTACAACTGTTTCCTATGACAGCAGGAGAACAGTGGTAACAGGATTCCTTGATTCTGCTCCTAGCTCTTAGAAGAGAGTATGGTCTAGAGGTTAGAGCAAGGCCTGAAAGGATTTCGAAGTTGCTATTTGCTTGATATCTGCATTTAAAGTATACATTAATGTTTTCAAAAGGCTTTGTGAAGGTGGGTAGCCCCATTTTAAAGATGCACAGGCAAGCTCACATTTGTCATTCCTTCTGTGAGGCAGTATAGATAAGTGTCATTCAGTTAGGTCTGCTACATTACAGACCTGGGTTGTATTTCTTACTCTGCCAGAAATGATTAAAAAAAACGAACAACAACAACGTGTCTCAGATCCTCAGTTACCTCATCCGTAACATGTTGAGGGAAACAATACTTGACTGCCTCCTGAGGTCAGGCTATGAAACCTTCCTCTCTACACAGAAGGGCACAGATTTATCATCATCAGTGACACAGGTAAGACGAGAACTCAGCCTCCTAGCCTAGGCCAAGAGGGCCTATTTAGTCAGTGTTCCAACTACTGCTCCAGCTCTATGTCGGTCACATGCATACAATGCAGAAGGGATAAAGTGGAACATAAGCATTATGCTGCCCCTCTGCACAGAAGTGAATTTCACCCTAGAGCCTCCATGGTTTTTTTTCTTTCCAAGACCTTTTAAAAAAAATAAAGACCAAGAGATTGAAATTAATTCCCAAATGCCCTTTTCATTTCTCCAATATACACCCAGTTTGAAAAGGCATGACAAAGATCTGGCAGCAGTTTAAGATATTCATTTGTCAGTAATTTCTAATGCACATGACTGAGAGCTGCTACCTTATATATGGTCAAGTTTCCTACATATTCCCCTACCTGCTCTTTATCAATAAGATTTTTTAAACAAACCAGTACTTAATTGTCCATAATGCTTTATTTTTCTTTCTAAAGACAGATTACAAAAAGCAGATGAGTAGCGCAGTCCTTTTAGAATCATGAATTTTATCCTCCTTTACTTATTAGTTTCCCAGAGAAACAAAAACCTCACTAAGCTAGAGTTAAGGTCAAAAATAAATATTACCTGTAAAACCTTATCAGATGTGGCCCTGTGGTTGTAAGGGTGTTTGCAAGTCAGGAAATCGAAGGCTAAAGTATAGTTCCACTCTGAAAAGTGGCTGTGTCAAAATGGCATCATTGGGCTTCCTGTTTCAATAAAACAATAGTCAAAATGACTCAGTATCAGAAGAAAGAAGATAGTTTTACTAACTGTCAGCTCTGCAAAGAGCTTTGGAACAGTCAGACCAGGTTCTTTCCTACTCACCCATCACCATCAGCTTCCTGTAGGCCACACAAAGCCTGTGGGGCTTTGGTCTTCGTTGATACACAACTGAGGTTGCAAAATTATTTAATGATGATGATATGCGATTAAGTAATCGCAATGCTTTTTTTTATAAACAGAACCTCTTTTTAGTACTGCAGGACCTTTAGAAGGTACTGTTAAAATTAACATTGACCCTGGCACCTGTCCACTGATAACCAGTAGCTGTATATATAGAACACTTGTACAAACTGTACCAAAGTGACAGCAGAAGATGAAGGTATATGCTAACTATAAAGGGCAGTGTGACGTTACACTCTATGTTTATGGAAATATGCTTATGAGTATAAATATGACATAACTGGAATATGGTTTGTGCTAGATATGCCATGTAACATAACTTTTCAAAGGTTATGATCTACTGAATATATTCATCCTATTTGTATGCATATATACTTTTTATATCTGAAGTTATGAGTGTTGGCTCTATGCTTGTATTTGAAGTGTTTGCTGAAGGAAACACATAAGGGAGGTTTGGCCAATATATTGTGACGGGTCTATTCAAGTAACTGGGAGTACTTAACTAACAATGCACTTTTGGAGACGCCAATCCACATCTGAGCTTTCCTGGGAACGTTCAAACTAACATGTAAACAATGGCATCCGCCTGCAAAGAGCTGAATCATTCATGGACATGTAACCTGCCCAGGTGGCTACAAACTCCATCTTGTTGCTGTGATTTTGTACAGAACAACAAAGGGATTTCTGCCCACAAGAGAGAGAATATAAAAGGACCGGGAAGCCTCTCCATTTTGTCTTCAGCTGGCTCAAGAGATGGCCTCTCCACCCCAAAGAGATGCCTGAAAGAAACTGGAACAAAGGACTGTAACTACAGGGGTGTGAGTGATTGCTGGACCCAGACCATAAACTACAACGTTGGTCTGAAAAGGATTGTACACAAGAGAACATCTAAGGTGAGAAATTAGTATTTGTAACTAGATCCTTAGTGTATTAAGTTAGCCTTGCATATTTTGTTTTATTTTGCTTGGTAACTTACTTTGTTCTGTACGTTATTACTTGAAACCACTTAAATCCCACTTTTTATATTTAATAAAATCACTTTTGTTTATGAATTAACCCAGAGTAAGTGATTAATACCTGGGGGACCAAACAGCTGTGCATCTCTCTCTCTAATAGTGTTATAGAGGGCAGACAATTTACGAGTTCACCCTGTATAAACTTTATACAGACTAAAATGAATTTATTTGGGATTTGGATCCCATTGGGAGTTGAGTGTCTGAGCACTGGAGCACTTCTTAAGCTGTTTTCAGTTAAGTCTGCAGCTTTGGGGTACGGTTCAGACCCTGGGTCTATGTTGCAGCAGGCTTTCGTATCTGGCTCAGCAAGGCAGGGTTCTGGAGGCCCAAACTGGCACAGAAAACAGGCTCAGAGGTAGTCTCAGTACATCAGGTGACAGTCCCAGCTACAGGCATTTCTACTGCTTCAACAACCTTAATTCTGAATTTCCTGCTAAATCCTCTTCTTCCTCTCCTCACAATCCTCCACCCTTACTGGATTCCATGATGTCCCTTCTGACCCTTTAGCTTCCCACCACCCTGAAACCTGGGTCAACAATTCTGTTTGCTAAAATAACCACTCATTTGACCATATTCACCAAACTCTGCTTCTCTAACCTCTCCATTTCCACATTCCCTCTCTGCTCACCACCTCCATCCTCTTTAGCTATGCCTCAAATCTGCCCCTTTGTGACCGTCAATCCATTTACTCTATGCCACTCAGTAGGTTCCTACCCACACTTTCTTCTGCTGACTGTTCTGAATCCTTCCATTCCACACTTTCCTCCACCCTCCTGTTTTTTTATTCTTCTGTCCAATTGCAGAGTTCATCTTAAGACCTCCCAAACCTAGCTCATTCTAAACTTCCAGTTCCTCTGCTCCTGATCCCTGAGTGCCTCTGAGGAAACTCCCAAGACTATACAAGCTCTCTTTCAGTTTGGATATATTCCTCACTAAACAGCACTATTTCTGCACCTTTATAAGTGCCCACACCCAATACCCCAAACCCAGCCAGAGGCCCAGTAGTGGTATGGGTTGATTCCTGGTTCCCAATAGGTAGTGGCAATCGTGCTGTGAAGCTTGTTCCCTTTCCTGCAAATAGGTTCCTTCTTCAAAACTATTCAATCCACAAGCCTATGCAAATAGCCAAGTGACTCCCAGAAACATCCAAAAAGGGGTAGCAACCTCACCCAATTAAGATGACCCAATCAAAAGACAAATTGAGTTATGTCCACTTTCTATTTCTGGAATCTCTCAGCTCACTGTTATTCCAACCTGTGTCCACAGCAGAAACTTGAAGACCTCTAGTCAGTTTTCTTAACTCAATACACATCCATTTGGTAGCAGTCTGCCTATTGTTTATTTCATATAACAGGCCAAACTGGATTTGTTATCTTTGACATACTTTGGACAACTTCGGACACAGGCTTTTGCATATATTTTTCCATCAACCTCAACATGGCATAAAAATGCTTGATCATTTCTCCATAAACCTCTCCAACTCCCCACTTTTAGTCAGCCTGTAAGATGGGAGTTCTCAGACTCCTCTCTCATTTTCTCTAATAATCCAAGCTGTATCCAAATCCTGCTGCTGCTGCTTCCAGAACTGTTAAGATCCTGCTTTTTATTTTTGGTCCACACAGATGAGACTCATTTAGGCCCTCATGATTTATCTGGATGGGTTTTTCCAAGTTTACCCATCATTGTAGTATTAGAGCAGAGGTGGGCAAACTACGGCCCGCGGGACCGTCCTGCCCAGCCAGAGCTCCCAGCCATGGAGGCTAGTCCCCAGCCTCTCCCCCGCTATTGCCTTTCCCCTGCAGCCACGCTGCTGCGTGGGAAGCATGGCTTGCACCCGCCCACCTCCCAGGCTTTCCAATAAGCCTGTCCTGCTGCTCTCAGTGGTATGGTAAGGGGGAGGAGGGATTGGATATGGGGGGGAGCTCCTGGGGTGGGGGCAGACAGGGGGCAGTTGGATGGGGCGGAGGTGGCTGTCAGGAAACAGGGAGGGTTGGATAGGGGGTGGGGAAGTCAGGGGATAGGGAGCAGGGGGGGCGGTGGAGGAAGGGAGGATTGGATGACTTGAGGGTTCTGAGGGGGGGCACTCAGGGGGCAGGAAGTGGGATAGGCCCTCCATACCATTTTGCAACCCCGATGTGGCCCTCAGGCCAAAAATTTTGCCCACCCCTGTATTAGAGTATCTTCCACAAAGAAGTTAACACAAGTCTCTTCCACACCTACCAGTTATTGCCTTTTTTAGAAAAAATAGGCTATATGAGATGCAAGTAGGCTGCTGCATTATGATTGTTACCACAAGAAAGCCAAATTGAAGTGGGGGGTATTGCATTTAGTTCTGAACTTGGAGAGGGCAGAGTTAATTCTTTTTTAGTCTGTAAACAAGCTCCACAGCCTTCACCTGGCTCCTGTAAGAGCTCTTTCTCCTGAAGATCGGAGTCTTTTCCAATTTGGAAACAGTTCCATTTTTCCAATTATGTGAAGCCATCAGGTTCATCACCACAGAAAAAGGCAGCTCTAACTACCTGAGAGATCACCAACACCAAGCAGGGCTTTAAAAGTCAGTACAGTGAAAATGAACTGAACTGTGTCCAACGGAGAACCAGAGTGGGAAGCTATGAATTAGGATGATGTGTTCTTGATAATCTGCATTACCGAAGAGACAATCATTATATTCTAGACCAATTTAGCCTCCTCAGGGTATTGAATTTTACTGCTAAGTATAGAAAATTGCAATAATCATGCCATCTTGATTACTGTAATCCTTTCTGGCAACTCTGACATCCACATCATTCTCCTCCAACAGCTACTAAGGCCAGGTCTACATCAGAAGAAGTTTGGCAGTAAAGCTGTATCAGCAAAACTTCCGAGTGTACACAGAGCTTATACCAGCTACAGAGTGCTTATACGGTTTGGCAACATGATAAGCTATACTGGCAAAGGCACTTTTACGCCAGAATCACTGCATTTGCAGTCTGGCTCTTGCTGGTATACAACTATCACCACTCTCACGCCTCACAAAAAAACCCACCCTAACCAACACTGCAATACCAGCAAAGTTTCTAGTGTACAACGGGCCTATGACCATCTTCTTTGTTCATCTCTCTAGCCATACCTGCCTTGTTCTGTTTCAATGCATTCATCAACTCCTTTTATGATCTCATATTCATGCAGAGGTGTGGGAAAGTATCCAACTGCAAAGGAAGAAATAAGGCTGCCATCCCTAGAAACCTGAAGAGGAGGATTGCAGAGGACCTCCATGAAAATTTCACTGGGATCTATCAGCAGGATTCTAGGGATGTCGCTGTGTACAGAAACAAACTGCTCTGTATAACTCTTCAGAGGAATGAAAAGCAGATACCTATCTGTGTCTCAGACCCTGCCGAGGTATCCACCATGGCCTAGGTGGTGGTGGGGTTTCTGCCAAGTATTTCATGTAGTTCTTGGTAAAAGCAGCAGGTCCATGGCTTAACATTGGATTGATTGTTGGCCTCCATGGCCTTCTGGTGTGCCAACCACAGTTCCTTGGCTTTCAGGTGGCACTGCTGCTGATCCCTGTCGTACCCCTTCTCCTGAATCCCCCATGCAATCTGCTCATAGATGTCCACATTTCTATAGCTGGACCATAGCTATGCCTGCACAGCCTCTTCTCCCCACAGTCCCAGGAGATTCGGTATTTCCTGTCTACTCCAGGTCAGAGCGTATCTGGGATGCATAGCCGGAATGGTTGGCTGGGCAGTTGCACACAACAAGAGAGAGATGCTAGGTGTGCACACCAAGCTGGACAATCAGGAAAAGGTATTGCAAAAAAATTGCTGGATTTTTAAGTGGCGAGGGGCAGCTTCTGGTCTCTGTGACCCCTGAGCAGTGGAGTTAACAACTGTGACCAGAATGAGCCATTTCCTTCACCCCTGGTGGGCCATACTCACTATGGCTGGTGCTATGCACAAACACTCCCAAGCAGAATGGTCAATAAGCACATTTTATTTCAAACTTTAGGGGAGCAATGGAAGGGAGTTTTGAACCTTAACTTTTGCTTTCCATTGCGACTACACTGACAATGGTACCTCTATGTTTTATCTCTAGCTGTTGCCATTGCAACCATGACAGATAAGGAGAAGAAAGAAGAGGACTGAAGATAACATGTTCAGCAAGACCATGCAAGCAAGTGCTGCATCAGACCATGAGCAGAAGGGCTTGGAGGGTGAATACTGCAGACTGTGTGGGAAAGAAAGAGCAGACAGGACCAGGAGAAAGGCCCACGAGTCAAAGCAGGAAAAGGAAAGGGAGTTGCACCCGAACATAATGGGTCTTCTCTAGAAGCAAACAGATGCTGCAGACTCTTGCGGAACCTACAGGTTCAACAATCAAAGGCTTCCCTCCCTTTGCTATCCATGGAGAACTCCAGTTTAGCACCTCCTTACACATACACTCTCAATGTTCCACATGGCACCACATTACCCCTCAGGGTGGATAAAAATCAATGATTTTTTTTTAATCGGATTTTTAAAATTTAAATTGGATTTTTTTGATAAAATGTTTGAGGGAAAAACCTCTCTCATCATGGAATAGGGATTATAAATTCTAATTCCATAGCATGAGACTATATATTCATGTAAAGTTTAAGAAAAGTTTTGTAAATGAGTTCCAACAGTTCATAGTTTAGGGACCCAATCTTATGGGGTTCCAGAGGCTTCTGTACAGATTTAGGTTAATCTTTCTATCTACCCGATAGGGCTCAGTGCTCAGTCTAGAAGATACCATCAGAGATGATTAGTTTTGCAGTTCTCAAACTGTGGATGTGTGTCTCCAGAGATAACATGCTTGTTAACTGCAAAAATGTTTTAAAATAATTAAATATATAGAGGTGAGAAATAACAGATCTCAACCCTATTGTCCCTCTGCAAATCTGTACAGAGTCAATCCCTTACCTCTCTCTAAAAGTGCAAAGTTTCAAAAAGTTCAATGAATAGAAGATTGTTGGGAGCAAAATAGATCTGGACAACGAGAAGAAGTCTGGAGATAACTGTGAGAAGGGAGGGACAGTCAGGAGAAACAAAAGTAAAACTGTTTGAGCAGAAGTCTTGAGATCTTTCTGAGAGTAGCCTTCATTGATTTGAGATCTACCATACCATTCTCTCACTAGAAGGGAAAACCTATAACGGCAGCAGGCCATAAAAGAGACCCAGTTTGGGAATATTTTAATGAAGTTCCTCAACCTGTGGGTAAGACAGGCATGCGTGAAAAATGCAACCAGTGCAACAAAGAAATGCAAGGCCTGGTTGCCCAAATGAAACATCATCATGAGAAGTGTTCCTTCTCAGGAGGAAGCTGCATTGAAGATGATGAAAGGAACATGTCTGAACATGCAGGAGCTTCATGTTGGTTTTTATTTCATCCTTCTTTCTTAAGGACTGCCTGTCTTCCTTCTGGACTATTCTTGAATTCTGTTTCAGCAAAAAATATAGGTGTTACTCTATGATACTATGATTTTAGATGCAGTTGTACAATTTCACCTTTAAAGTAGTACAGGTACTGAGCGTCAGGGAATGCAATGAGCAGTACTAAATGAGCAGTATGGTAATAATAATTAAATAACTGCATTGACTTAGGAGACTATCCTCAACATACAGGATTCTGAAGACTATCCACCTTCAAGATCACCATCATTTTCTACAGTTGCAGAGTTATCTGCCAATGATAGTGTTTCAGTCACATCATGTATGTCACATAGCCACAATATATCACCTGTAGCAAAAAGGAAAAAAAATCTCCGTCATCCAGAAACAACCACAGATAAGTTGGTGATAAGAACCGGCACATTACAAAAAGAGATAATTGTTGAAAAAATTGCCCGGTTTCTTTATGCAACGAACTCTCCTTTCCGTATGATTGAGAACCCACACTTCATTAACATGGTTCAGTCATTAAGACCAGGATACAGTCCACCCAACAGAGCAAATGTCACAGGCAAATTGCTGGATAAAGTGTATGAAAGAGAAATTGAGTAGTGTGCAAAAGGTCTAGAGGGTAAAATTGTTAACCTGAGTCTTGATGGGTGGAGCAATGTCCACAATGATCCTGTTGTATGTGCTTATGGGACAACAGAAGAAGGGAATGTCTTCCTTACAGATACAATTGATACATCAGGAAATCCACACACAGCAGAATATTTACAAGAAGTAGCAGTAAAAGCTATAACAAACTCTGAAAAAAAATTCAAATTTCTATTACGCAGCTTGGTCACAGACAATGCTGCAAATGTATCCAAGATGAGAAGAAATTAGTTAGAAGAGAGTGAAGAGAGTCCCAAGTTAATAACATACAGTTCCGGTGCTCATTTCATGCACCTCCTAGCCAAAGACTTCAGTGTTCCAGAAATAAAGGCTAATGTTGTTGAAATTGCAAAATACTTCCGTAACAACCACTTTGCAGCAGCTGCTCTGAAAAAAGTGAGAGGAACCAATCTAAATCTCCCACAAGATGCGTGATGGAACTCAGGAGTGGACTGTTTTGAGCACTATATCAAGAACTGGCTTAATCTGATGACAGTTTGTGAACAAAACCATGAAAAAAATAGATGGCACTGTCACAGCCAAAGTGCTCAACGTTGGGCTTAAGAGAAATGTTGAACACATGCTGAGTATCCTGAAGCCTATTTCTGTAGCCTTGAACAAAATGCAGGGAAATAGCTGTTTTATTGCTGATGCTGTTGAAATTTAGAAGGAACTGAGTGATATCTTAAGAAGAGAAATATGCAATGACAGAGTTAAATTACAAGCATTAAAAAAACAAATGGGACAAGCACTGTCTCCAGCTCATTCTCTTGCAAATATTCTCAATACTCAGTACCAGGGTCAAACCTTAACTGCTGAAGAACAGGAGTTGGCTATGACACTGACATCTGGCAACCATCCCTCCGTAATGCCAACTATAATAAACTTCAGAGCTAAGGGTGAACCATTCAAGGAAGTTTGCTCATGATGTTTTAAAGGAAGTCACACCAGTGACCTGGTGGATGTCACTTAAGCACTTGGATTCAGAGACTGTTGAAGTGATAATCTCACTTTTAACAGCAGTAGCTTCTTCTGCCAGTGTAGAAAGAATATTTTCTTCCTTTGGAAGAATTCATTCCAAATTGAGAAATTGTTTGGGACCCGAAAAAGCAGGAAAGCTTGTTTTTCTTTTCCAGATTATGAACAAACAGGAAAACGAAGGTGAAGACGACAGACTTAGCTGCAGAAGCCAATATTTTAAGTTCCTCATGTTGACCTGGCTGACATAGTCAATTTAATTTTTTTTTAAAAAATATTTCATTTAACTATTTTAGCTACAAACAATTTTAAGAAAAACAAATCTGATTTTAAAAAACTTGAATGTTTAACTCAATTCAAAAAATCATATGCTTGTTTTGTTAAAATATTATTTGTTTGCTGTTGAAGAAAAAAATCCAGAATATATAACATTGATGTTTTAGTTAAATAAAACTATTTAAATGTTTGTCTAGTGATGTTCTCCTCCTAAGACAGCATGGCAAGAAAATCCTCCAAATATTAATGAGTAAGCTGTTGAATTGGAGATAGTTCACCTCCAAATGACTTCATAAATATCTGCTTCAATTACCTTTGGTAAATGAAGTAACCAAACAACCATCCATTTTCTGATATAGTTGTAAAACTATTCTGAAAAGTTTTCAAAATAAATCACTAAAAATGTATAGTGTGTACCTTCTAAAAATGAAACCTACATCTATCTCCAAGTTGTGAAGAATATGTATTAAGGTTATAACAACCAACAAAAACGCACTTTTATGTAATAATCCATGATTAAATTGAGTCTTCCTGAATAGTGATTTAAATCAAATCCACGCTGCTACTCCTACCATTCCACACCAGGATAAAGTAAGGACAACTACAGCTTCATATACACTGACCTGTGAGAGCCACATTTGTTGTATGAGTAGCCAAAATGGACATTAATGGAACAGAACTTAAGAGGAAAGAACATTCATTTATTAAGTTTTTAAATGTATTAGCTTTTAACTTGTACAGATTTTTTGGCACACTGGTTATGTTACTCAAAATTATATTTTTTGGAAAATAATTCATCTTTAATTCCCAACATCACTGCAGAATGCCAAGTGGTACTGAAAGCACCCACTTACTTGTTATTGTACAGTGTGACAGCTCATAGGATTAGTGACAGATAGTGTAATATTTCTAAATGTACAGCAAGCACCAGAAAATTAATAGGTGCACTGACATTGTATATTCATAGACATACACCAAAACACCCCTCTGTTACGATATAGGTATTCAAGCCTGTCTGTAAAGACCTATACTTTAAGAATTTAGGTATATGTTTATCATTTAGCTAGTTATAGAGGTATAAAAGAAAGAATCTGTTTAAGGGCCTTCTCTCACTGTGACAGTCTGAGGCCCTGTTCTTAGGCGAAGGCCTTTGGCTAAGCAGCAGAGGCAGCCATAAGCTGGGAAGCATATGATCACATCCTCACATTCCAAACTCGTCATATTGAAATAAGGCAATCTGGGGCTGTTGAAAAGATGATCCCTTGCTATGGAGGTAATAGATCGGAAGAGCCTAGAAGATGTAAAAGGAAATTTACTTTGATAGTTTTCTGTCTGGTAAGAACTCAGTCTATCAATAGACACAGGTGGGAAACCCTTTTGTCTTTATAAATGTAGTTGTGAAATCCTCACTTCTGTAATGTTTTGTCATAATAGTTCCTACTTTACTATTGTTTATTTGCATGGTCTCTGTCTGGTTCTGTGATTGTTTCTGTCTGCTGTATTAATTTTGCTGGGTGTAAATTAACAAGGTGGTAGGATATAATTGGTTAGCTAATCATGTTACAATATGTTAGGATTAGTTAGGTAAATTTCAGTAGAATGATTGGTTACGGTATAGCTAAGAATATTACTATATAAATTAGGGGCAAACAGGAAGTAAGTTAAAAGAAAAGGAGTACTTGTGGCACCTTAGAGACTAACCAATTTATTTGAGCATAAGCTTTCGTGAGCTACAGCTCATTTGTGAGCTGTAGCTCACGAAAGCTTATGCTCAAATAAATTGGTTAGTCTCTAAGGTGCCACAAGTACTCCTTTTCTTTTTGTGAATACAGACTAACACGGCTGCTACTCTGAAACAGGAAGTAAGTTGGGATTTGAAAATAAGGAAAAAGGAACTTGGATTTAAGCTTGCTGGAAGTTCACCCCAATAAACATTGAATTGTTTGTACCTTCAGACTTCGGGTACTGTTTCGCTCTGTTCATACAAGAAGGACCAGGGAAGTGGGAGGGTGAAGGAATAAGCTCTCTAACACCCTCTATTCCTAACAGGCCTCAGAATTGCAGGGCAAGGAGGAACAGTTCACCAAAACACTTTACTGGGGCTCACTATTATAGTGCTTTCTCAAGGCCTTCCTCAGCCATATATCTCCACATTGAGCTCATTTAATACCCCTTGTGTCTGACTGTTCAAACCCAGCAGATAGCCAGTCCACCTCCATGTTCCACCCCGCCAGCAACTTTTCTCCCTTTGCCTCACAGATCCTATGCAGGATACAGCAGGCAGCTATAATTATGGAGATATTTTTCTCAGAGATCCAATCTTGTGAGTAAACAATGCCATACTTCTTTTAGCCCACCCAAAAAGCACATTTAACTGTCATTCAACTACAGGATCAGTAGGTGAAGAATCTTTCCTTGATGCTGTCAAGCTGGCCACTATACAGCTTCATAAGCCAAGGGTAGGCTGAGCTCCACAGGATCATTACTGGCATTTCAATATTCTCAATGGTAATCCACATGTCAGGAAAGAAAGTTCCTGCTTGTAGCTTTCTGAACAGTCTTGTGTTCTTAAAGATGTGAGCATCATGCACTTTCCCTGACCAGCCCACACTGATGTCAGTAAAGAGTCCCTGGTGATCCACTTGCATAACCACAGAAAAAGTAGCCTTTTCTGTTGATGTACTGTGGGGCAAGATGAGCTGGTTGCCAAAATAGGGATATGCATGCTATCTTTCACAGTGCTGCAGTTTGGGAACCCCATTACTGCAAATCCATCCACTATGTCTGGCACATTGCCAAGCGTCAGTACTGTGTACCACGAGATGAATAATGGCCCTGCACATTTGCATGACAACAGCCCCCACAGCGGTTTTTCCAACTCCAAAAATGATTTCCCACTAATGGGAAACAATCCGGCGTTGCAATCACCACTCACTTCTCCACGCCAGTGCAACTCTCATACTAGTGTCCTTGCGCTGGAGAGCTGGGGTGAGCTCAGCACACAGATCCAGGAATGTGGCCTTTCACGTCTGAAAGTTCTGCAGCCAATGCTTGTCATCCCAAAACACGTACAGCAGAACCTCAGTTATTAACACCAGAGTTACAAACTGACCAGTCAACCGCACACCTTATTTGGAACTGGAAGTATGCAATCATGCGGCAGCAGAGAGAAAAAAGCAAAGACAGTACAGTACTGTGTTAAACGTAAACTACTGAAAAAAATAAAGGGAAAGCAGCATTTTTCTTCTACAGAATAAAGTTTCAAAGCTGTATTAAGTCAATGTTCAGTTGTAAACTTTTGAAAGAACCACCATAATGTTTTGTTCAGAGTTACAAACATTTCACAGTATGAACAATCTCCATTCCCAAGGTGTTCATAACTGAGGTTCTGCTGTATTATGATGCAATCCCACCAGTCAGTAATCCTTTCTTGGGCACAGAAGCCCACCAGCTCCAGCACCACCACCAGCCACCTTGAATTGGTTTTCACTACGCCCCCACAGCAATCTGTCCTCCATGAAACCATCATGCTCTCCACTGATGCGGTTCTTCTTGTGACTCTGCAAATACCAGAGGATCATGCATCCTGTGCTTGCAATGCTCAGAATAATAGCACAGAGCCGTGCAGGTTCCATGCTTCTGTCAGAGATGACTGATAGCGGGGAGGGCAGAGCATATTCACGCAATTTTTTTTTAAAAAGGCACTAAAATTACAGACCTTGAATGACATTATGGGATGGAGAAAGTTGCATGCTGGTACGCTGACCCCTTGCACCACTTGTTTCTGCCCCACGATATATTACCAAAATTTCCCAAAACACAGTGCGCTGGACAGTCGCAATCTGCATACCGGGATACCTACTCATGGTGCACCGCACTATGCATTGACAAAAGCATCTTAGGTAGTATATGCAACGCTAATGCAAGGATCCAAGTGTGCACATGTACAAGCAATATACTAAATGCAGCAACTTTATACCAACGTAACGTGCGTTAGCAAAATGTGTAGTATAGACAGCTTATGTCCACAGAAGAATGCTTCCATCAATGTAACTAACTTTGTTTGGAGAGGTGATGTTCTTATACTAATGGAAAAACCTCTTCCATCAATAAAGGCTATATCTACAATGCAGGGTTATGCTGGCATAGCTACATCAGTATAGCTATTTTGGTATAGTCTCGGCAAAGTAGACATCCCCTTAGTGCTAACTGCAGAAAAGAGCTGTTAAGCTTCAGCAACTCTCCAAAAAAAGGAAAGTCATCCCTCAGAAGTGTGAATAACTGAATTATTTAAACATGCTTTATTAGAATCAACTCTCCAATCACGAAAGAAGGTTTCGTGAGGAGGTGAAAGAAGCAATAAGATATAAAATGGGGAAGCTGACAGCAAAGGATACAAATTTGCATTTCCTGACTGGTGACAACTGATAGGGATGCTAAAGGCAGCAACAACAAAAAGGCAAAGACCAGCAGGGTTAAGGACAATAAGAAGGAATTCCTGAAATATATTAGGAACGAACAAAATCATAATGATATACGTCCAAGACTAGATAAGGATAACTGCCAAATCATGATGCAGAATAGGCAGAAATTAATATTTCTGTTCTGTATTTGGATACAAGCAGGATGATATTTATATCAGACACTGATAATGAAATATTTTCCATTCCATCAATAACTATGGGCCATGACAAACAGCAACTATGAAAATTAAACATTTTAAAATCTGGAGAACCCAATAATTTGCATCCAAGAGTATTAGAGGAATTGGATGAAGAGCTCCCTGAATCATTAATGTTAATTAATGGTCCTAGAATACTGGAGAAGCTCCAAAGGACTGGAAAAAAACTAATATTGTCCCAGTGTTTAAAAAGGAGTAAAATGGCATGTTCTACAAAGTATATGCTAGTTAGTCTGATGTCATTCCTGGACAAAATAATGGAAAGGTTGATCTGGAATGCAATCACTAAAGAGTTAAAGAACAGTGGTATAATTACTTCCAAACAACATGGTTTTACAGTAAATAGGTCTTATCAAACAAAAAATTCTGAAAAGTTTGATGAGTACACAAGTTTGGTTGATAAAGGTAACTAAGTTAATATACTTGGACTTCTGTACGGCATTTGACCAGCATTTTGATATAAAACTAACACTATATAAAATCAATGTAGCCCTATTAAATGGCTAAGGACTAGTTAGCTGACAGATCTCATAAAAAGTAAGTGTACACAGAAAATCAACACTCAACAAGAGAGTGTTTCTAATGTGGTTCCACAGGGATCTGTTCTTGCCACCAATACTATTAAATATCAATGATCTGGAAGAAAATACAAGATCATTGCTGGTAAAACCTGCAGATGACAAATTGGTGGAGTGGTAAATAAAGATGGGGCCTGGTCAGTTACATACCCGAAGTTGATCACTTGGTAAAGTGAACTCATTTAAACTAATGTCATTCATTTTAAACACAGCCAAAAGCAAGATCATACATCTAGGAACAAGGACCATAGGTCGTACAAGATGGAGGACCATATCCTGGAATGCAGTGACATTGAATAGGACTTGGGGATAACAGCGGATAACCAATTGAACATGAGCTCCCACCTGTGCTATGCTGTAGCTAAGAGGGCAAACACAACCCTTGGATGTATAAGCAAGGAAATATCAAGGAGTAGGGAGGTACTGTTACCTCTTTATACAGCATTAGTGAGACTATTACTGGAATACTTCGTCCAGTTCCTGTGTCCACACATCAAAAGGACATGGAAAAATTACAAAGAAAAATGCTACAAGAATGATTTGAAGCCCAGAGACCATAATTTATATCAAAAGGCTTAAGCAGCTCAGTCTGTGTAAGCTTACCCAAGAAAAGGTTAAAAGGTGACCTGATCATCATCCACAAGTACTTACATATGTAAGAGATTTCTGGTAGTAGATGGCTCTTTAATCCAATGGTTGGAAGTTGAAGTTAGAGAAATTCAGAATAGAAATAATGCAAAAAATTTAAGTCAGGATAACTTATCAGTAGAACAATTTACCTAGGGATAGAGTGGATTCTTCATCACCTGAAGCTTTTAAATCAAGAGTTCCTATCTTTCTAGAATATATGTTCTCGCTCAAATCCAAGTTACGGGTTTGAGGCAGATTTTACCAACTGAGGTTCTTTGGCCTGTGTTATGTAGGTCAGATTAGACAATTTTAAGGGTCCCTTCTGGCCTTAAAAATCAATGAATCTTTGTCTAAGATTAGAATACTGGATCAAGTAATCCATTCCCTGCATGCAATAGAGGTACTGAAGAGAGAAGAGAAAACAGAAGAAAGAAATTATGGCACCTATACTGGGCCACAGCAAGTCTGAAACTCAATCTTAGTGCTCCCAATATTTGTTTAAATTAAAAACAGTTCTAGGTGGAATGCTCTAGTGAGAGATTTGTAGCTGTATACTCCAGATCATTCAATGTGTCCATGCTAAGAATGGTCAGCCATGCTTCCAAAGTCTCCTGTCAGCTTGTAGTCTTTGTTTATGGATCTAATTAAGGGAATTATATCTGGGGCCTGCCAGCACATACAACTTAATAAATAATTTTGGCAGCCAAAAATACATGGAAGGTTTTGCCTTTTTCTAAAGAGTAAGCGAGGAAAGATCTCTCCTTCTATTCAACTATGGCTATTTGAGTATTTAATAAGGATGTTGTATGATCGATCAGACCCTCAAAGAATCAGATGGCATGATCTTAGTGTGCAAGAATGGAATGTCCCCCTCTCCTTCATACCTATGGGGAGGGCAGGCAAAGGAGAGGTAGAACTGCATAGATTCTCAGGGTGGCATTCCTTAGAATTGGAGATCAGTGCTCACTCAGAGGGAAGAAACCCAGGAGAAAAGCAGCAGGGCAGTAGCTTGTTCAATTACAAAGGAAACTGAGTCCCTTGCTGAGGAGCAGACTGCACTGAAGTGCTAAGCCACTTCTTTAATGTCCCACCAGAAGCCCTAGCCAGGCATGGGCCTCATCACAAGACAGCCAAGAAGAGGCTGTCACAACTGTCAGACTGATGCTATTGCAGATACTGCACCTGCCTCTCAGGGTATGTGTACGCTGCAATTAGACACCAGCAAATGGCCCGTGCCAGCGGACTCAGACTCACAGGACTCAGGCTAAGGGTTGTTTAATTCTGGTGTAAATGTTTGGGCTCAAGCTGCAGCCCAAACTCTGGGACCAGCTCAGGCAGGGTCCTAAAGCCCAGGCTCCAGCCTGAATGCCTATACCACAATTAAACAGCCCCTTAGCCAGAGCCCCATGGGCCAGATGCAGGTTTTGAATTGCAGTGTGGACATATCCCCAGTCTCTCCTTTTCTATTTATGCCTTGCTGGGCTGCATGTGTTACCAGGGTCCCAGAGTTCAAAATGCTGCACAAACAAAACCCACCTCAAAACGTTACAAAAACCAGAAATTAAATACGATCACATGACTCCCAACCTGGTTCTGAATTTAAAACCCTGTTAGAATTCAAAATGATCTTGACAAATTAGAAAAGAGCTCTGAAATCAAGATGATGAAATTCAGTACAGACAAGTTCAAAGTACTTCACTTAGGACAAATCAAATGCACAACTACAAAATGGGGAATAACTGGCTATGCGCTAGTACTGCTGAAAAGACTCTGGGAGGCTATAATAGATCACAAATTGAATGAGTCAACAATGTGATGCAGTTGTAAAAAAGGCTAATATTTTGAAGTGTATTAACGGTGTTGTTGTATTTCAGACACAGAAGGTAATTGCACCACTCGGCACTGGTAAGAACTCAGCAGAAATACAGCATCCAGTTCTGGGTGCCACACTTGAAGGAATATGTGGATGAACTGGAGAGAGTCCAGAGGAGAGCAAAACAATGATAAAAGGTTTAAAAACCTGATCTATGAGGAAAGGCTAAAAAAACAAGGCATGTTTAGTCTTGAGAATGGAAGACTGAGGGGGCACCTGACAACAGTCTTCAAACATGTTAAGGGATGTTATAAAGAGGAAGGTGATCAATTGTTCTCCATGTCCACAGAAGGCAGGACAAGTAGTAATGGCTTAATTTGCAGCAACAGAGATTTAGTTTAGATATGAGGAAAAATTGTCTAACTAAGGATAGTTAAGCACTGGACCAGTTACCAAGGGAGGTTGTGGAATCCCCATCTTTGGAGGTTTTTATAAACAGGTTGGACAAACATCAGTAAGGAATGGTCTAGGTTTACTTGGTCCTGCCACAGTGAGGGGACTGGACTAGATGACCTCTCTATGTCCTTACCAGCCCTACATTTCCAGGATTCTAATTAATCTGTGTAATTCATCCTATAGTTTACACTCTCATCCTTCAAAGCATAGACAGTGAGTAACTAGTCAATAGGTCTGGTATTCATGTGCTCAGAACTGAAGACCAAACTTGTGAGCAATCTCCCCAGAGCCACAGAAAAAATCACCATCTTTGCAGTCCATGGCGCAGTGCTGTTGCACACCTAGCCCAAAACTTCACTGGCAGCTGCTTTCTATTTTACTTTCCACCATCATCCCTACAATTATGACACAAGATACACTGACATACAGACCCCAATACAAAATTGAAAGCTTAAATAATTCACTTTCAACTATGATGTCTATTCTCTTTCTTTTTCAAATGGTAGTTACATTTCTATTGGGTTTAAAGGAGTTAAGATTTTAAAGAATTACTTACCAGTCCCTCATTATCTTCCGAGGTTCTCTGGAAGTGTGCTGCTAGAGCAACATAATCCTGTGCCTGCTTGTTACATTCAAGACACTTTAGTCCATGACGGATTAGTCTCAATGGGTCTGCATACAGAGGCATGGCTGGGTGAGTGTTGATAGAGGTTCCTGTCCCACTTCCTGATGTGGCACTGGGTTTACATGAAGGAGCTGGGAAATGCAAAGTCTGAGGGGCCAAAGACACTGAAGAGTTTGTAGGAGAAGGTGAAAACATTTCATCTAAGGAAATTGGTTTCATTAACAGCTGAGAACATTGCATAATCAATCCTTTGCTCTTGTGCTCTCTCGCATGTTTAAGCAAACTACACTTGTTAAAGAACAGCAGCAGAGTTGAACACTGAGTACACATGACTTCAATGTGGACACTTCGCCTACTATAGTGTTGAGTTAGGCTTTTTTCTAAGGCAAATGAATCTCCACATTCAAGGCAACAATACCCAGATGCAGGTAACTGAATATTACTGTCAGGTGGTGGGCTGAGGTTTGGAGAATACACTGACACAAGATTGTTACTGTTTAGTACTTTATTAAATTCCTCCACAATTACAGGAGCAGCTTTCTTTACTTGATGCACCAGTGGCACTGACATTTGGGTTAGCTGAGGCTGACTTCGCCTTTGCACAGACGATTTTGCTGTGACAGAAGCAGCAACACTGTGTGGAACTAAATTGAGATTTGCTAGATGTACGGCTTTGGGAAGGAGGCTGGAAGTGGTGGGGTTAGATGGCTGCGTCACAATACCCTGATGCTGCCTCTTGTTGGGCTGCTCCCCTACATTACCTATTTTTGTGGCATCACTGCCACAGTTTGGCAGTGGAGACGAAGACACTTTGGGTGTGCTGTTGTCAGTAGTCTCTGTTTTCATATCATCTATACAGGGGCTTGCAACATTTGACACTTGAATAGCTGTGGCAGCTGCATTTTTGGTGGAACCCTTGCTTGCCTCATTTTCCATGACTGCACTAGTATCAGGTGAAGGGAAGGACTTAGTACACTCTTCTGCGGCCAAACCTTCTGCAGATGACTCCTCAGGAGATTTGCCCAACTCTTCCGCTTCTGGCAAGATTCTAGTTACAGTTCTTTTAATTTCACCAGAAGACATCTTAATAGTTTTTATTCTAACTTTGGGAATAGCTGGTGGAGAGCCAGCTGCCACGGATGGAGAGCCTTTTCCACTACTATCACTGCACACACTTCGAGGACTCTCAGGCTGCTTGTTGGCCTTTTTTACCACCTCTAGGGGGCTTCTTGGGCTCTTTGGTGACTTAGGCATTTTGGGGCTTCCTTTCATGCCATCTTTAAAATGGCCAGAAGGTTCTTTTGTAAGGCTTGTTTGATCTTCTTTTGGAATACATGCAACTTTTTTGGCCTGAAGAGCTACTAATGCAGCAACACAAGATGACAATTTTGAGTGAGCTGGCTTTAGACGTTGGCGAGGTGGGATTGATGAAGAAAAGTTCACCTCAGGCATAGACCCTCTGCTTTCCTTCAAGTTATTGTCGTGGAAGCTTCCAAACGCCAAGCCTTCTCCAAGGAAGTTGTTGGTATCCACTAGATCTTTGCTGGATTCTACTAACTTCTCTGCTACTCTGTCTTGTTCTTTTCTGCTCAATTCCAGCCTATTTTCTTGCTGGCTATGAATCTCCATCTTTTGTTCTTTTTTACAATATTGATCGAACATACTCAATTCTGGCTCTGGTACCTTCCTAAGTGAATCTAGAACTGAAGCCGCAGATGGAATATACATTGGAGTTGGTGGGAAATATGGAGTTTGGGCATGTTTTGGTTTATTGTCAATACTGTTTTCTTTGAAAGCATCCTCCGGTTCAGGGCTGGAGATAGGGCTGAACTGACTGAATGTGGGTAAAGGTTCTGACTTCGACTGGTCCAGTTTTTCAGAATAGTTTTTCAAACTATCACCATTAATAAAAGCAGAATCAAATTTCCCATAATTGTGCACTAAGTTGTGAGCCTCTGATGGCAGATCAGACCCACGGAACCCATTGTGTAACAGACCAGCTCCAAGGTGATTCCCCTCCTTCTCTGCTTCAAAGGACTCCTGACGACTTGTGTTCTTCACAATAACACTCACAACAGGGATATCAGGAGCCGGCACTGATTGGGACAAGGACACATTTTCATCTATACAAATTCCTGATGGCTTTAAGTGATTTTCGTTCTCTTCACCAGTTGACTGTATGGTCTCCTTGGCATCAAGGCTAGTTGGGTCTGGGATGTCAAAAGCAGCCAAAAGGTCATCGAAGTCTGGGGTTTTCATGTCCCCCATGATGAAAGCTGCAATTAAAAGCGAAACACACTATCAAAGTTTGTCTCTGGGAAAAAAATCTATTAAACTCTTACTTGGATTTACTCTAACTAATGAAGAAAAAAATTAGGACTCTAGCCACTACAGGGAAGCTAGGTTGGGAAGTTTCAACATGCTATCACTTAAACTTCCAGTTTAAACACTGTGGGATTTTATTGTTCATTTGTAGATGGACTAACTCAGTGCCATTCAGCCTTTCTGGCCCCAGGGCCTAATGTGTTACTTTAAAAGGCCAAGGAGCTGCAAACAAGACTCTGGGGCAGATCCTCTACTGTTCTGCTCCCTATAGACTGCTCAAGCAGCACAAGCCACCTGCAAATACCCTGTTGTGGATTCCTAACATTGAGTAGCCTCCAGTCGGCATCCAGCTGTCTCCTACACTCCCCTAGCACAGCTGTGCCAGGCTGGGAGGGGATTAGCTGCAATGTGCTGTGCTCTGGCTACCCCACTTGGTGCATGGTTCCTTGGGACTACTGGCAGCTGGTGCAAGTTAGAACAGCTGGAAGTCTGTCTTAACCTGGGCTGGGAGAAGAATCAGGGAGCTGTAAGTTAGTAGTTGTTCTCAGTTTCTCTTCGTGCCCCATTCCTATATTGCCCTGGGTGGCTATGTAGAAGAGGGGCACATCCTTTCCTAGGTGCCCTCTACATTCAGCCAAAGTCAGTCAAATTCCAACCCTGCTCTCCCTAGAGCTCCCATAGCCTGAAGGGGAAGCAGGTAATGAAGCAATTGATGCTACTCTCCCCTCCCTCCTGTGCAACCCAACAGGGAGCCAGTGGGGTAACTGCAGCAGCTGCTGCTCCTGGAGCTACAGGGAAAGCTGTGGAAGGCAGTGCCCCCTACCTCCTCCTTCCATAGGTACAGGGCTGATCCAAACACTTCAGTGTAAAAAATAAAAATCACAGGGCATGGCTCAGGGAGCACTCTTCAATTGACCAAACAGAGTCATGCTGAAGGACCACCAACATAAGGCCTCAAGGATCACAGAATGGATACCTCTGGACAAACTCAAAAGTGAAACTAGTATGATCTGCAAATAACAGAAGCTGTTACTTCCTGGAAAGGTTTCAGAGTAGCAGCCATGTTAGTCTGTATCCGCAAAAAGAAAAGGAGGACTTGTGGCACCTTAGAGACTCACAAATTTATTTGAGCATAAGCTTTTGTGAGCTACAACTCACTTCATCGGATGCATGCAGCAGAAAACACAGTGGGAAGAATTTATATACATAGAGAACATGAAACAATGGGTGTGACCATACACACTGTAACAAGAGTGATCAGGTACAGAGAGCTATTACCAGCCGGGGGGGGGGACGGGGGGACGGATGGACGGACGACGGGACTCCTTTGTAGTGATAATCAAGGTGGGCCATTTCCAGCAGTTGACAAGAATGTGTGAGGAACAGTGGGTGGGGGGGGGGGGGGAGGAGAGGAGGAATAAACATGGGGAAATAGTTTTACTTTGTGTAACGACACATCCATTTCCCTGGAAAGGGTACAGTGTAGCCAGACCTCAACTATTTAGTACTGTCAATCACCTGGAGAAAAGCCAGAAGCAATTGGCCAGCCCAAGAGAAACAGCATTGAAAAACGAGGTTCCAGGTTTCTGCCAAAGCAACCTAAATAATAAAAAAGTCTTTACCAAATATTTTAGTACGTTGTGTACAGCACCTGGAGCACTCAGTTGTGGATTACTGTATAAGGGGGCTGATCCTATAGTCCTTAATTAGCTAATAAAATCACTGAAGAGTTTTGCCAGAGCACAGAATAAAGAATCATGCCTAAAAATCATAATCCAAACCAAAAGTTTGAGCATTTCTTTGGTTATAACTGTCTACAAAGGAAGGTAAAGATTACACAGGCACTGACTGCAGCTTCACAGTTAACATTATAATTGAGTTTTCATTATACACGTTCTCTAACACAGAAAAGAGATTTGTTATTACTGTAAAGGACTAAATATCCTCCCCCAGTAGTTGTACATAAATTCATGAAATATTTAAATTATACCTTAAAAGGAGACCTTTTTGAAATTTTTAAGACAACTCATGTTTTTTCAGCCACATCTAACTGGAAAATGGCAAGTTTATGAATCCAGAACTGGTACATACTGTATGCACAACAACACTTATGCAGAGTTCTTTTGCCCCGGGGGGGAGAGATGGGTAAATTAAACAAAGAGATTGTTTCTATTTTTCATTACTAATGACTAACATCTTCTCATAGAAGCCACCACTTAACATTTTAACAGTTGAAAGTCACATTTAAAATATATTCCCTTCCAGAAAGCTGCTACAAGGAACAACTTCTATGTGAACTGACAACTAAACACTACACTTTGTTACAAAACAATGGAACATACCGAATGGTCTCTGCTCTCTATTCGCCCCACTCTATCACTTCTGTACGAAGAAGAAACTAAGTTAATCATTAATCACATTAATTATTGCGGGGCCTCAGGACCAATCAAGAATTGGTCCTCTTTGTGCTAGACTCTGTACAAACACTGAGTAGCAGATGGTCCCTGCCCCAAAGTTCTAAAAACTAAATAGACACGAGACACAGACTGGGCAGAGGTGGGGGTGAGGAAGGGATATCACACAGAAGCAGAGTGAACAATATGATAATGGAAAACGTCATTTTAGTGTCAGGATTTTTTGGCTACAGTCCTCTTTCCACACTACCTAACTGGTTGCTCCTCAAGCACAGTTACAAAATTTACGGCTTGTCTACAAACAAAGAGCATTGGTTTAATTAAAAGGTTTTAAAATGTAGTTTAAGCCAGTGAAAAGGCTTTATGGATACTTCTTTTGCTTTAAGAATGGCTAACTTCGGGTTAGATTAAACCTGTTCTAATTGACCTAAACTAAACTAAAATAAGAGCATCTACACAGGGGTTTGTACCAGTTTAAGACCATACCTTTAGTTAAATCAGTGTAATTCTGTATTTAGACAAGCCCTTGGAAGTTCAGAAGATGATCCATAAAGTGCTTAAGAACAGTGCCAGTCTATGGCGAGTTGTCATGCACCATAAGGACTACAGCTGCTGGCAAGAAGCATCGATGTAGGACCTTCCACTTACTTTTGGAGGGAAAAGTCTGTGCCAGCTGGAAGAGAAGACTAGACATCCTTCATTTTCTGGCACACAAGTAATTATACAACGAAGACTGTTCATTCCTTACAGCAGAGATCGGCAACCTTTGGCACACGGCCCACCGGGCCGGTTTGTTTACCTGCCACATCCGCAGGTTCGGCCAACCACAGCTCCGACTGGCCGCGGTACACCGCTCCAGGCCAATGGGGGCTGTGGGAAGCGGTGGCCAGCACATCCCTCGGCACGCGCCTCTTACCGCAGCCCCCATTGGCCTGGAGCGGCGAAACGCGGCCAGCCGAACCCGCAGACGCGGCAGGTAAGTAAACTGGCCCAGCCCGCCAGGGGGCTTATGCTGGCGAACCACATGCCAAAGGTTGCTGATCCCTGCCTTACAGCATAATGCCCATGTCTTTATGCACAGAAGGTAAATCACCACATTATTTTAGGCACATAAAATTTCTATGATTAAAAGATTTCGGTGCACCAAGACTTATATACAGAATGCTTTAAACAAAAAATTTCATAAACAGCACGGTACGCAGTCCAACCTGTTACATCTCCTTTTCCCAGCTTCAGCTAAATCTGCAGATTGCAGTCTACCAATTTATACTGAGAACTGGAATGTTTCAGAGCACTGAATTTGGCTCCATATGAGTCAGAAGCACCACACAGACTGGGCTCACTAATAAGCAATGCAGACAAAGATTAGCTGAAAATAAGTCTGCAGAGAGGGGACCAAGGGCCAGACTTTTTAAAAGGATTTAGGTGCCTAGTAGGATTTCCAAAAGCACTTTAAAAGCTTTTGGAAATGTCCCTAGGCAGATAAAGAGGCAGATAGGTGCTGGCGTACTTTTAAAAATTTGGTCCTAGATAACTACAGTAGGACAAGAACTGGGACTCCTCACCACATAAAGCTTTATGGGAAATAGTCCAGTGTTTGCAGGACAGTCTGTGTACATATTTAAGTCCCACAGCAGCTTAATTTATGTACTCTCTCTGTTGTACAGAGTATAAGTCTCTCCTTTGCTCATATTGCAATATTTCTTCATAAAGTTTATTTTAAGACGATATAAAGTTATATTTTCTCAGAGTAAAGCAGAATCAGACTCAGGATCTGGAGAAAACTCTACAAACATTTCCAGTTAAAAAGATTTTAAAATAACCAAAATTTTAAAGAGAAGTAAATTGTCGAATATTTCTGTGTATTCCTAAATATTGAAAAGAGAATCAAGTTATAATTCAATGTATTGAAGTTTCTATCGTACCTTCTGCATTATAGAAAAATAAACATTTGTCATTCTTATATAATGTGAATGTTTGTCACTGGAGTGAGTAAAAAAAGTATGGGTACAGACAAATTTTTAAATTACAACTTAAAACAAAAAAAATTGAAGAAGTTGAAATTTGCAAAGTGTAACAGGTCATCAAACAGTCTGATAAATGACAATTACTTGCACAATAACCAAGTCTGTATATGTTTTGTTGACCAAAAACCAACCAAGCAAGAATATACATTTCAACAAGAAGGCACAGGGGAATGAAAGGAGACAAAGATCTTAGCTCTTAACTCTCTAGGGCACTGAAGGAACTGTGGGCCAGGTAGAACTGTAAACTCACAAGGCCCTTTGCTACATCTACGCTCCAAGACACACTGAATTCCAAAGGAGTTACTGTAATATCAATGCTCCACATGCACACTACATTCACTTTTCATTGGGAGTATTATTTCTGTGGACTTTTTGAGATCTGCAATAGGTCCAGTAGACTTTACAACAACATGAAACATTCTGTTCAAAGAAGAAGTTCAAGATTGCCATCTAATATTAGAGTATGAAAACACAGTTATACAAAGGTAAGTTACAGTCCTAAAAAGCTAAGTATTTAGAAGTATGCAAGTTAAGGGACAATAGAAAAATACCCCAAAAGCCAGGCTTAATTTTTAGACAGGACAGCGTGGGAAAGCAAAATCTCTTTGCCAGCAGAGTACTTTCAGAGAACTTGAAGATCAGGCTCATGGACTTAGTAAACACAGAAAGTGTACAACAACTGGCAGTAAAAGATGAAGCTGAGTTTGTCGAAGGAGACATTTGTTTAGGGAATGTCAGGAGAGAGTGGGTTTTGGGATGCTAAAGGGACAGAAAGATTAGCCAGCTAGGAGAATAAATTGGAGGCTTCCACAACACATAGGGGTGGATTCAGGCTTCAAAGTTTTAACATACAGTAAAGTACAGGAAACACAGAGTAGAAGAACAGAGTAGGCAGGTCCCAAAACAAACTCCGTGGACAACTTAATTTACATGGCTTGGTGTGAATGTGGCCTGTTGATTTACTGTACAGGCTGGGTAGACAGTTGTGCTCCAGGTCAGCAGTTCTCAAACTAGGGTCCAGGAACCCCAGGGGTCCTTAGAAACTGCACATGGGGTCTGCAAAATGTCAACCATCAAGCCAAGGATAGACAGATTCTCCAATAAGAAGCAGGTACACCCACCTCACTGACATCTGTAAATGCTCTTATACTTTTTTCTTAAAGCATTACTAACAGTACGTGTATATGAAGTACACATATACCTTTGTCAATCAGTTTCTCAGTCGTAGGTCCGTGATTAACATTGCATTTGAAAAGGAGTCCATCCACAAAAAAAAGTTTGAGAACCTCTGCTCTAGGTAACCAAACTTTGGGCTGGAAGTGGCAATTTCTGGGCTCTATCCCTTACTCTGCCAGTGACCTGCTGTGTGCCTTTGGGCAAGTCACTAAAACTACTCTGTGCCCCTGTTTCCCCACTATGAAGCAGGAACCTCCCACTTACCTATCTTCATCAAGAGCTTCAAGATCAAAAGAAAAAAAGAGAGACTAACCCCCAGAGCAATACTATTAGGCTAAAGCCAACCCCCAGGATCCAGACGTGCCATCCCGGAGGGAAGGCCACACACACTGCTCAGTGGCCTTCGTCCCAGGCGGTGAGGGAGAGGGGAGAAGTCTTCTGCCCCCAGCTGGCAGCAGTGCCTGTCCCACCGGCAAGGGAAGATCTCTGTGGGGCCAGGCAGGCCAGGGTACAGTCACAGCCATTCCCTGAGGCGGGAGGTGCAGTCAGTCCGCCCGCCCGCCCCATAGCGTGGGCAGGGCAGGCTGTCTCCTGTCCATGGGGCTGGAAGTGCTTTGTGGGGCTGGCGGGAGCCGGCCTGTCTGTGCGGCCCCATGGGGCAGGCAGCAGAGTCACGTCAGTCTGTCTGTCTGTCTGTCTGTCTGCTCACCCAAGGGGTCGGCAGGGGGGTGTCAGCCTGCACCGCGGACTGGGGGAGGGGAGCGGGCAGTAGTGAGCCCCACGGGGGGTGCTGGAGTCCGGCTGTCAGAGCAGGGAGCTGTGCGTCTGAGCGGGACTCGGTCCGTCCGCGGGGGTCAGTGGCCGGCCCGGCCGAGCCGCACTTACCAGCGCAGGCAGCTCCTCCGGGGCCCGCACAGGCCTCACCCAGCGCCGGGCAGCAACGGCCGCAACATGGCGGCGGCGGGGCGGGGCCAGGCCTGGGAAGACCTGCCCCGCTCCGCCCCTTTGGCCCCGACTCCGCTCCCTGCCGCGCCCCCAGGGACCGCCCCGCTCGCGGCTCTCTGCTTTGCCCCGCCTCCCCCCGGAAACCGCCCCGCCCCCTTGGCCCCACCCCGCCCCCGCTCCCGGCCGCGCCCCCAGGGACCGCCCCGCCCCTCCGGGGAACCGCCTGGGAAGACCTGCGCCGCTCCGCCCCTTTGGCCCCTACTCCGCTCCCTGCCGCGCCCCCAGGGACCGCCCCGCTCGGCCGCCTGCGACGCTGTGCCCGTTCCCGCCCCGCCCGCCCCTGTCCGCGCCGCCCAGGCCCAGCTCTCGCTGCGCTCCTCGGCGCGCTCCCGCTGCTGCGCAGCCCTGGAGCCCTGTCCTCCGCGCCCACCTCTCGCGCGCGCCCGGGCCCCGCGGCCCGCGCTCGAGCCGCTCCGGGGCGTTACACGGGCCGTGAGAGGCCCAGGCTGAGGCCCGGGTGCGGCGATTCACACCATCATTCCGCGGGCGCGCTTGCTGCCACGGGCGGTCCCGCGCCAAAGGGGCGCCTGGCGAGCTGGGCTTGGGCCTGGGGGCGAGTCCCGGAGCACGGCTCCCTCGTGCTGGGGTAACGGCTCCGGCGTTAGGAGCGGGGCGCTCGCTGGTCGCGGGGCTGGGCTGGGAAACCTGTGTGCCCTGCCCCGGCCCGCGCTGCTGTGGCACGGAGCCTGGTGCTGTGTCTGCGCTGGCCGAGCGGTGTGCGGGCCTCGAGAGCCGTTCCCGGGGCTAGGTGCCTGGCTGAGAAAGCCGAGAGGAGGTAAGGCACAGGTGGTTTGTGTACCTCCTCCTCCCCCCAGCTGGCGGTCACCCCGGGGAAAACCACAGGGCCTTGTCTCCAGCAGCCTGTCACAAGAGAACTACTCAGCTGTGCGGCCTCCCTGGAAATACACACCTTTGTGGCACTGAAGACAGCGCCTCAGTCTTCAGCGGGGAACAATAGGCACAATCCCCCAGTCAGTCAGCACCATTGCTGGGTATATTTGTACCCTGAAGACGGGTTGAATATAGGACCCTGAGACTGCAGTTCAGGCGAGGGGTGGGTGCTTTTGCTGGAGCTCTTGAAGGCACTGTGGTGACATAATGAGGTGCCAGCCTCAGAGGGTGCAGACCTTCATATTACGATCATCCTTCTTTTTTTCTTGTGTGCTTTAAAAATGACCTGCAACACTGTTGAATCTTTCTCGCAGCCTTCGCTTGTTATTAGCAGGTAGGTTTTTAAGACCTCCTAATAATTAAAACAGCAAAAAACAACCTTCTGTCTTTTATTTCTCTTTGTAATTTGCCTTTTGGATGCACCCTGTCCCATCAGCAACTCATGTAATTTCTGTGAAATAGTGACATCACAAATCTGAGTTCCTACTAGTGTGAATTTTGTGCCCTCCCATGTTTTCTGGACCAGGACACAACAATGTAGCAATGTATAGGTGTGATAGGTTTCCCCGGGGTGCCACTTTGAACTGGGGTACTACTGAGGCCGCGTGACCCATGAGCCTGGGCTCCCTTTAACTGTACTGCTGTGACAAGCTGCAGACCTGCTCCTGATCTCTCACTTTCACCAGCCTACATAAGGGTAGGGACACACCCAGCTGTAGTAACAGGCTTTCTGACTAGCCCCCTGCATGGGAAGGCTTCAGCTAAGGAAGTGCTCAGATACTCAAGTGCACACCCCCCTCTGGAGTGCAAATCCAATATAGTATTGTCTTGTGCTGCACAGAGAACTATACAGCATATGTGATGTTGCACTCCATATCTTTATGGAAATATGCTTATGAGTGTAAATATTATATAACTGGAATATGCTTTATGCAAAAGGTCTCTTGTAAGGTATCATTGCAAAGCTTATCTACTGAGTGTGTTCATCCTATTTATATGAATGTATCATTCTTGTATCTGAAGCTAGAAATATGAAATATTACTCTGAAGTTCTATTGTAACTATGCAAAGTGTGGGCCATTAATGGTGGCTTGGAATCTTGATGGCTTCCATTAACTAGTACAATTGGTTGTAAATGGCTCCTTTTCTTTTTGGGAATACAGACTAACACGGCTGCTACTCTGAAATCTGTTTACTTGTAAGCCTTCCTGTATACCTGGGTGCTAGCCAGTGAGTAATGAAGTCTCACAGGACATGTGAACATGTCACATGATACTGGAATCCATCTTAAACCTGGTGCTTTTCCATTTAGAAGGAAGGGTGGGAACCTAGAGAGAGAGAGACAAAGGATTCTCGCCTTGTGCCAAAGATATAAAAGGGGGTGGAACAGAACAAAGGGGGCTGCCAGTCATGGAAATCCCCTAGTTACCACCTGAGCTGGAACTAACAAGAACAGGGGAAAGGATTGGGCCCAGACTAAGAAGGAGTCTAGTCTGTGAAAGAAGCTTATTGGAACATCTGAGGGTGAGATTTACCTGTATTCAGTTTCTTAAATGTATTAGGCTTAGACTTGTGTGTTTTCTTTTATTTTGCTTGGTAACTTACTTTGTTCTGTTTGTTTTTACTTGAAACAACTTAAATCCTACTTTTTATACTTAGTACAATCACTTTTGTTTATTAATTAACCCAGAGTAAGTGATTAATACCTGGTGGAGCAAACAGCTGTGCATATCTCTGTGATGGGTTGGATCACAGAAACCCCTTGGGAGCTGCCACCTGATGTGCCAAGACTACTTCTGCCCCCGCTTTCCCTGCCAGCTTAGGACTCCAGCACCCTGTCTTGCTAAGCCAGACACACCAGTCTGTTCCCAACACAGATCCAGGGTCTGAACCACGTACCCCAAAGCTACAGACTTAACTGAAAGCAAGTTAAAAAGTGTTCCTGCCTTTAACACTCAGATGCCCAACTCCCAATGGGATCCAAAGCCTAAATAAATATGTTTTACCCTGTATAAAGCTTATACAGGGTAAAGTCATAAATTGTTCGCCCTCTCTGACACTGATAGAGAGATATGCACAGCTGTTTGCCCTCCCCGCCCCCAAGTATTAATACATACTCTGGGTTAATTAATAAGTAAAAAGTGATTTTTATTAAATACAGAAAGTAGGATTTCATAGAATATCAGGGTTGAAAGGGAACTCAGGAGGTCATCTACTCCAACCCCCTGCTCAAAGCAGGCCCAATCCCCAACTAAATCATCCCAGCCAGGGCTTTGTCAAGCCTGACCTTAAAAACCTCAAACGAAGGGGATTCCACCACCTCCCTAGGTAACGCATTCCAGTGCTTCACCACCCTCTTAGTAAAAAAGTTTTTCCTAATATCCAATCTAAACCTCCCCCACTGCAACTTGAGACCATTACTCCTTATTCTGTCATCTACTACCACTGAGAACAGTCTAGATCCATCCTCTTTGGAACCCCCTTTCAGGTAGTTGAAAGCAGCTATCAAATCCCCCTTCATTCTTCTCTTCCGCAGACTAAACAATCCCAGTTCCTTCAGCCTCTCCTCATAAGTCATGTGTTCCAGTCCCCTAATCAGTTTTGTTACCCTCCGCTGGACGCTTTCCAGTTTTTCCACATCCTTCTTGTAGTGTGGGGCCCAACACTGGACACAGTACTCCGGATGAGGCCTCACGAATGTCAAATAGAGGGGAACGATCACGTCCCTCGATCTGCTGGCAGTGCCCCTATTTATATAGCCCAAAATGCTGTTAGCCTTCTTGGCAACTGTTGACTCATATGCAAAGCAGATTTAATTGGTTCCAAGTAGTAACAGACAGAACAAACAATTACCAAGCAAAATAAAATAAAACATGCAAGTCTATGTCTAGTACAGTAATAAAACTGAATACAGATAAAAACCTCACCAGTTCCAGCAAGCCTTCTTTTACAGACTAGTCTCCTTCTAGTCTGGGTCCAGCAATCACTCACACCCCCTGTAGTTACTGTCCTTTGTTCCAGTTTCTTTCAGGTATCTTTGGGGGTGGAGAGGCTCTCTCTTTAGCCAGCTGAAGACAAAATGGAGGGGTCTCCCAGGGGTTTAAATAGGCTCTCTCATGGGTGGAGACCCCCTCCTCTCTCCTATGCAAAGTCCAGCTACAAAATGGAGTGTTGGAGTCACCTGGGCAAGTCATATGTCCATGAATGACTGAGTTCCTTACCAGCCAAGCCACATCCCTGGGAAAGCCCAGATGTGGATTGGCGTCTCCAAGTTCATTGTTGGCTTAAGGGCATCTTGATTGGGCGCTTACTGGGAATAGTCTTTTCTCAGGAAGCTGACCAACTGCTTCACTAAAACCTACTCAGAATCAAACAAATATGCAGCCAATATTCATAACTTCAAATACAAAAATGGTACTTGCATACAAATAGGAGTAATAGATTCAGTAGATCATAACCTTTACAGGGATATGTTACATGGCATATGTAGCATAAAACACATTCCAGTTATGTCATATATACATTCATAAGTATATTTCCATAAAGCCTTGTGGGGGGCATCATCACAATCTCTTTGAGTGTTATGGAGGGTGGACAATTTACGAGTTTACCCTGTATAAGCTTTATGCAGAGTAAAACTGATTTATTTGGATCCCATTGAGAGCTGGGTGACTGGGTGCTGGAGATAGGTGACTTGCTGAGCAGTTTTTGTTTAAAGTCTTCAATTTTCGGGGCATGGACCAGACCTGGATCTGTGTTGCAGCAGACTAACATGTCTGGCTCAACAAGGCAGGGTTCTGGATTCCCAAGTTGGCAGTGGAAAACGGGCTCAGAGGTAATTCCAGTACATTAGGTGACAGCCTCAAGGGGGGTCTGTGTGACTGAACCCGTCACAGCGTAAGCTCATTGAAATTCACCCCCTCCCTCAGTGTGGAGGAAGATATGCACAGCTTTTTGCCCCCCCCCATCCTCATTATGAATTCCACAGACTGGTTTTAGAGACAACAAATAAAATCTATCTTTTGTAGTGAATAAACTTGTAAGTGATTATAAGAGTTAGCAAACAGATCAAAGCAGATTACCATAGGAAATAAACAAAACCACAAACTAAGCTTAAGATACTAACAAAACTGGTTACAAGTAACAAATTCTCACCCTAAATGTTGTTTTAGGCAGATTGTAGAGTTTCTTGAAGGCAAGCTGCTCTTGCTTACAGCTTAAAACTCCATGTATTTCTTTCACAGGCCCCACCCCCTCTAGCCTGGGTTCAATCCTCCCCCCCCCCCACTCTTTGTCTTTGTTTCTTATGTTTTCAGCAGTCATCCTGGGTGGGGATTCAGTGAAGAAGGAATCCTGATTATGGCACTCCTCTGCCTTAAATAGGTTTTTCGTATGGCCGGAATCTTTTGTTTTCCAGTATGTCGTTCCCCGCTGCCACCAGTGGAAAAATACTGGTATTCTATCATGGAATCCAGGACCAGATGACTTGATCACATGACCCTGCAGTGTCAAAGGAGCCATGAGGCAGAGGCTGTTTGTAACATCCCAGGAAAGCTTCTCAGGAAAGTGGGAGATTAGTATCTTCAAAGACCTATTGTTCTCCCTAATGGTCCATTGACTTGTTTCCATCTAGCCAGCCAGACTGATTGCATTCTGTCTGGTGGGCGTTTCCCAGGTGCAAACACTTTTGTAGTATAGATATATAGTCAATATTCCTAACTTTAGATACAAAAAAGATACATGCATAAAAATAGGATAATCATAGTCAGTAAATCATACCCTTTCGAATGATACCTCACATGATCTATCTTGCATAAAATACATGATAATTATGACAATCATATAATATTACTATGAAAATATGGGAAGCAGTGTCACAATAGGTAAAGTGATAGAGGGGAGAATGCTGTTTGTTTCTGCTTGGCATGCAGATAGCAGTGATGTTGGCAGGGCAGAATTTTTTAGAGAAAGGCAGAGCTAATATTTTTCATAAAAATAAAACAGGGATTTTGACAAAAAAGCAGAAATTGATCTTCACGAACCATGGGCACCTGCAACGGTTTGTCCAGTGGTGAGAGCACCACACAGGGTGAGATCCACACGCTGTTCCTTGTCTCCCACAAACAGCCTGTGTCACCTTGGGCAAGTCACTCAGGGCTAAATCAACAGAAGTACTTCAGTGTTCATTGGTGCAGGGACTTAAGTTTCTTATATCCCAGCTGAGTACCCTAATCACTGGGCAGTAGTTAGTCTCTCTCTCTCTCTGGCCCACTGAATATTTTTTTATACAAAGTATAAAGCTTCAAGAGGAGAGATTGAGAGAGCCTAACCCAGAATACCCCAAAAGCATACTGGTGGGGGCACTCCCCTGGGATATAGGAAACCTGGGTTCAGACCCATTCTTCCAATCAGGCAGAGCGGAGATTTGAACTTGTGTCTGCTAAAGCCTAAGTAAATGCATGAGGCGCACACACATACCCACCCTGAAAATTCATGACCTGCTTCCCCATGGCTGCCTTGTGTTTTAAACATGGTCTGAGAATGCCTATGGGATCAGACTCCACTGGCAAGATAGGTGGAGGGAATGCCTAGTTTGAGGGGGCCACCAGCCCTTTATTGAGGGCTTCAAGAGCTTGTTAGTTATCTGGCAGTGTTAGCGTTTAGGTGGCTTTGCACACATGTACTGGTGGAAAAATAGGCACCTACAGCCACTGAGTGGTGGTTTTGAGAATGTCAGTGGCACCTAAATGTTGGACTTAGGCACATAAGTAACTTCGTGGATCTAGCCTTTCATCTCTCTGTGCCTCAGTTCCCCCTCAGTAAATGGGTATAACAGTATTTCCCTATCTCACAAACATGTTCTTGGGATAAATACATTAAAGATTGTGAGATGCTCAAGTACTGTGGCGATGGGGGCCAAATAAGTACCAAAACTAGATAGAGTCCCAAGCTGAAAAAGTGAACAAACGCAAAAGCTTTGCAGATCACCTTGAGAGTATGTCTTCACTGAAGTTAACTTGTGTGATTGACACTTGGGTTAGCCTAGCCCAGATGTAAGCAGATAGGCTGCAGAGCGCTTCCCGGATGACTGTGTTCTGACAAGTGTTGCATTCTCCAGGTGGGTGTCGCTAGGACTTATGGGGGCATAGCCTATGATTTTTTGTGGTGCAGTAAACTGAGCTGCTCTATGATTCTTTTGCAGTGAATTGTGAGAGAACTTGTCTGTCCTTCTGGGCAAATGGGGGAGAGGGAATCATGAGACACTGGAACACTATCAGCACCTGCGTGATGTGGCCTCCTCTAAAATGGGTGGGTTAGCCAGCCAACTGAAAGCAGCATCCAGACTTTAGCCTACAGCCCCACACAAGACAGATGGCTGGAGCTGATAACATCACTAAATTGGGGTCACAGTTTTCATAGAATGTGGGGCCAGAAGGGACCATTAGATCATCTAGTCTGAACTACTGTATAACACAGGCCATTAAATTTCACCCAGTTACCCTTGTGTTGAGCCTAATAACTATAGTTAGACCAAAACATTTTAGTCCTTAAGAACATTGGTCAGACCAATGATCCATCTAGCCCAATATCCTGTCTTCCAACAGTGGCCAACACCCGGTGCTTCAGAGGGAACAAACAGAACAGATAATCATCGGGTGGTCCATCCCCCGCCATCCACTCCCAGCTTCTGGCAGTCAGAGACTAGGGACACCCAGAGCATGGTTTTACATCCCTGACCATCTTGGCTAATAGCTAGGACCCTACCAAATGCATGGCCCATTTTGGTCAATTTCACAGTCAGAGGATTTTGAACATCGTAAATGTTATGATTTAAGCTATTTAAATATGAAATTTCACAGTGTTGTAATCGTAGGGGTCCTGACCCAAAAAGAAGTTGTGGGCGTGGTTTCACGGTTGTGGTACTGCTACCCTTATTTCTGCGCTGCTGCTCGTGGTGACGGTGCTTTCAGAGCTGGGCAGCTGGAGAGCAGTGGTTGCTAGCTGGTAGCCCAACTCTGAAGGCAGAGCTGCTGCCAGCAGCAGCACAGAAGTAAAGATGGCATGGTATGGTATTGCCACCCTTCCTTCTGCGCTGCTGCCTGCTGAGCTGGGCCCTCAGTCAGCAGCCGCCACTCTCCAGCCCCCAGCTCTGAAGGCAGCAGGGCAAAAGTAAGAGTTGCATGGTAGGGTATCGCCACACTTACTTCTGCGCTGCTGCTGGTGAGGTGCTGCCTTCAGAGCTGGGTGCCTGGCCACCAGCCACCGCTCTCCAGCCACCCATCTCTGAAGGCAACACAGAAATAAGGGTGGCAATACTGCAGCCTCACTAAAAACATTGCGAGCTCCCTGCAACTCCCTTTTGGGTCAGGACCCCCAATTTGAGAAATACTGGTCTCCCATGAAATCGCTATAAGATACGGTAAAAGCACTCAAAAGACCAGATTTCATGGTGAGAGACCAGATTTCATAATCCATGATGCATTTTTCATAGCTGCGAATTTGATAGGGCCCTACTAATATCCATTGATGGACCTATCCTCCATAAACTTATCTACTTCTTTTTTGAACCCTGTTATGCTTTCAGCTTTCATGACATCCCCTAGCAATGAAGGCTAAACTGTTGTGAGCCACAGGCAGAGAACAGGAGATCCCAAAGTGCCACCAATGTCTGAGTCCCCTGTAATGGCAAGGAATTAGGTAGGGTACACCCAGATGTTTCTAGCAGACAATCTATGCCCCATGTTGCAAAGGAGGGCAAAAACCCTCCAAGGTGCCTGCCAATCTAGCCCGGGGGAAAATTCCTTCCTGACCCCTAATCTGGTGATCAGTTTGACCCTGACCATGTGACCAAGACCCACTACCTCCGCATCTAAGAATAAGGATTCTCTCTACCACCTCAGCACTGGTCCACCCCATCTAGCGTCCCACTGCCAGCCACAAACAATCAGACAAACACCTGAATACATCCAGCCGATGTGGGGGGAGGGGGAGGAAGGGGGAGAAGTCAGTGATGGGTTGAATCTCTGAAGCATGAGATTGGATTATAGTCATTGTATTAATACAGAACTGCAAATGTCATGACCATGTGGAGAGCAATGCAAGCGCTCCTATTCTCTGCATAACCCTTGAAGGAAGGGGTTGAACAGGGATGCATAGATTCCAAGGCCAGAAGAGACCACTATGACTGCCAGTCTATAGTTGCATGGGTCATCCCATTTTATATATTGGACCTACTGTTTTCCATGGGACCCCTGTATAGAATGGACAGTGAACAAGACAGGGTTTTGTATGGAGTCAGATGGGATCTGGAGGAGGGGGAAAAAATGCCAAAAACTTGATCTCGTCTAGTCCTCAAGGCTAAGATAGTCTGAACGTTGTGTTAATTTACATAGTAGGTAAACCTCAGACAATTAATTCAAATTGCCAGGAGTCAAATGTAATATAGCCACAAAATCAGGAGTAGTTGGTAGTTTTTGCTAGCAGACCAGAAAATGAAAAGGCCAAAACTCAAGAATTTAGGATGCCTGGGCAACCTTTATTTGGCCCCCTGGTGCATATGCATAATGATACACTATTACATGATCACACAATATTTTTTCTACAGGACCCCACCTCATTCAGTGCACAGGATGGACAGTGAATGGGGTCGGGGCTGCAAAAAGGAAAGATACTCTTGTGCCTCAGGCACTGTAGCAGAACCAAGAAGAGTTTGGTTATCTCTGGCTCTACCACTGATTCCCTATGTGACATGACACAAGGCATCAAACAAGTATTCTGAGGAGATGCTAATTATCAGTGCCCAGCTGGACACACCTAGGGCCAAGTTTTCAGAAGGGTCAACTCCTGCTGAAGTCATTGGGTGCTGTGGGTGCTCAGCACAATTTAAAAAGACTTCAGGTGTTAGGTTTGACACCTGCTTATTGAGGCATTCAAAATTAGTGGACATTTTTGAAAAGATTGTCTAATCTCCCTGTGCCTCATTTGACATTAATAAAATGGGAGTGCTGTGAAGATAAGTCCATTCATGTTTGAGAGGTGCTCAGACACTGTGATGAGGGGCACCAGAGACAATTAATCATTCTGTATTCAGGACAAAGTTTGAATCTTGTGCAGTAAATAAGACCTGGACCAATCAGTGAATTTTGGGGAGAAAAAGAAGCAGAAGGAGGAGTGCCTCATTCTTTGAGCACCATCCATCTTGAGGAAGGGTTCTTGTGGAACAAAAATGTGTCTCAGTCTCACACTAATGAATATTTTCAGCCCCTCAGCAAGGATTTATTTATGCCCCTGTGGTGCACCCATCACTGTGGTATCCAAGTACTTGTTTTACTAGGGCCTTATCCCAAGGAAAGACGACACAAATTCAGAAGAAAATGAAAAGAAAATTCTTCTCTACCATAGCTCCAACTAATAATGAATAAAAAGGGAATTACCTTGATCTCATCTTCCTGTCTCCCATGACTTCATCTAAAAATTAATTAATGCCCCGTGTTTGCTTTCACAGCCTGCTCCATTTCTTCCAGAGTTGTTCTTTTCTCAGTTTAGCAAGTGACTTGCTGCTGTATGATTGATGCTGCTGCATAGACAAGCTATTGCAGCCTCTGTGTCTATCACCACATCTGATCCCTCCTTCCGACAAGCTGCAGAGCTTTGATTTCCACATAGTCACGCCATTCTGATCAGACAGGCATACTAGTATTGGGAGAAGAGCTTTATCATAGACCCTCAGCAACCCTTCATGGGAACAGATCAGCTCCACAGCAATTCACATATGGTGCATGGTGTCAGGAGAAGGTGAGTATTTAACAACATTCATTACTTCCCTAAAGAGGTAATAGCTTTCAGTAACACCTGGGATTCCTCTAACTCCTAGGATGAAACATTATTGGTCCATGGACTCAGCAGCTTGTGATTCCAAAAGCTGCTTTCTGTTTTAACAATGACTTTCTCTTACATATTCTCCTGACCCCCAAAGAGAACCCTAAAAGTTTATATTCTCCCTCTCTTCCCCATCTGTGCTTGGGTCCTATCCTACGCACATCAGGGCTTCAAATGGAAAAATATGCTGGCATGCTCTCCAACCCTTACTGCAGGGATAGAAAGCCTGGACATCCTAGTGTATCCCCTCCTTCGATGACAATCTTTCCCCCACTTTCCATCTCTCCAGGGACTAATGCTAGATACCCAATCCATGGTCAGTACATAAACAAAAGTTTTTATTCCCAACTCTGGAATTCAGCAACTACCTTTAGGTATTTACATTTGAAAATATTTCCTATAGTTTTAAGTTTAAAAGTGGCCAAATAAATTGTGTGATTTCTGACTCCCTTCGAGTCTTGTGAATTTGAGATGGAGCTGTGGACCAGAACATTTTCAGCCTTACATTCCCCAGATCTGGATAAAATTTGCCTTTACTTCCTGGTAAAACATGAATATGCTGGTGTCAAAAGATACTTCCTTCTCTTATGGCAGAATGTGTCTCGTTAGATTTCTAGCCCACACAAGTGGCTGGTGGTGTTAATGGGGGAGAGAAAGTGGAACAGAGAATCAAGGCACACAATCTCAGTAAAAGCTGCAAGGGAGAAATACCATTTTTTAATACCAAACTCCAGGATAAAAGAAAGAAAAGACATTACAAGGGCTGTGGAAAAAAGGTCTTTCAGGTAAAACAAAATACAGGGCTTATTATGAAGAATTCTTTTTCCCAGGAAAAATATTAGGGGATGTGACAATGAGAACAGGAAAGGGCTGTACAAGTGAAATCAAAAGCCTTTTGAAAAGATAGTGGTGACAAATCGGCAAACTGTGGAATACTAACCGTGGATGTGAGAGTGTTTTCCTCCCTTTTTTTATACTGCTGGGCACTCACTTGCCATCAGTTATGCTGTCCTACCAGTCATAGTACTACTGTGTTGTGCTGTGGCTGCTCTGAAGTGCCAACATAAGATATTAAACTGTAGGACAAACAAATATCAGCTTTTAAATGCTGCATGCTTTCTGACTCATGCAGACACGTTATATATGCATAATGTTTTAATTAGTAGCTTGCAAGATGTCCTAAAATATATTTCCCTAACCAGACTGCTTGCAAAAACCTGGGCTTTCCAAGCTGTGTCTTAGAAAATAAGCATGTACCACTTATTTTCAGAGCAGTACAGCTGTTGAAGAGCGAGGTCATAGTGACGAAGAGAAAGTAGCTAGAAATTGTTTGCCACTCATTTCACTGTTAGGTGAGAACCTCCATACAACGAATGCCAGTGACAACAAATAGAAAGGCTGATTACCATATTGCAGCCAAGGGCTTAGTATAGGTCGGGGTGAGCAAACTTTTTGGCTTGAGGGCCACATTGGGGTGCAAAACTGTATGGAGGGCCGGGTAGGGAAGGTGGTGCCCCCCAAACAGCCTGGCCCCTGCCCCCATTCACCCCCTCCCACTTCTCGCCCCCTGACTGTTCCCCTCAGAACTCCTGACCCATCCAATCCCCCCTGCTCCTTGTTCCCTGATTGCCCCCTCCTGGGACCCCTCCACCCCAAACTGCCCCCCCCGGGATCCCACCCCCTATCCAACCCCCCCGTTCCCTGACCGCCCCAGAACCTCCGTCCTATCCAACCGCCCCCTGCTCCCTGTCCCCTGACTGCCCCCCAGGGCCCCCCGCCCCTAGCCACCTGCTGCTCCCTGACTGCCCCCTGAGACCTCCTAACTACCAAACCCTCCACGCCGCTGCGTGCGCTGCCACCACCCCCTTACCATGCCGCTCAAAGCGGCAGGAGCTCACAGTCCTGGCTGCCTGCGTGGCAGCAAGGGAGGGGGAACGGGGGGGAGGGGCTGGGGGCTAGCCTCCCAGACCAGGAGCTATGGGGCCGGGCAGGACGGTCCCGCGGGCGATAGTTTGCCCACCTCTGGTATAGGTAGATGCCAAAAGGGACTAGTGAATTATATCTATAAACAACATCCACCGTTACATTAGATAGGATACAATAATAAGCCTTCTCCTTCAGTGTATGAGCCAGACTCTAAATTTTCCCTTGGGAAGGTTTTTCCATAACTGTCCATTATGGGGCTTCTTGCACCTTTCTCTGAAGCATCTGGTACTGGTCACTGTCAGAGGTAGGATACTGAGCTAGATGGCCCTCTGCTTTTATCCTCCTTGGCATTTTCTATGTTCTTGTATTCCCTCTCCTGATGGTGATGTTCGCAGAGTAGTTTGTAAGTGTCATAATGCAATGTTCGTCAGTCTCTAATATGGCAACGGGTGTTCCCATTTCTTTAAAGAAGTATCACACTTTCTGGCCATCTTGAGAGCTTTTCCAGCTGTAATAATATTTTAAGCTGTCTACACAAGTTAAGATTTTTTTTTCCCCTCAGAGTGTCCACTGTAATGTAACAGAAATAAAAAACAGTGGGAATTCAGAGGCACTTTCTGGCAATGGTGCTGGGACTATGGCTGCAGTGTATTCAGCATAGGGCTCCAAACCTTGAGTTTCTCTGCTATCCCAGATACTGCACACCTGGTTATAAAAACTCACGCTGAGCCTGCTTCACTCAGACTTCATACTGCTCTTGGTGTCTAAGCACTTCTCCCTAGAGAAACACCTCTAGAGAGAACACTGTGATTAAAACATCAGTAATAAAACAAACTACCTGATTCAAACTCTCGTTCATCACAAATTGAAGAATAGCAGGTGAATCTAACGCATCATATGGCATCTTGTCAGTGGGTATTTACCACAACATTCTATGCAATGCCTTATGATGTAATGCTTTATGAGGAACACTTCATCATCATCGCCCCTAGGACTCCAGTCATAGAGTTTAAGGCCAGAAGGGACCAGTAGATCATATAGTCTGACCTGTATCTCACAGGCCACCAACACCACCTTATGATAAACCCAACAACTAAAATGAGACCAAAGTAAATAAGACCCACAGGAGACTAGACTATTATGTGCCACAGGCAGAGAATAGGAGGAACCAAGATCAACCAGTGCTCAAGGTCCCTCTAGTGACAGACAAATGATTAAATGAGATATACGCAGATAATCCTGGCAAGTGACCCACACCCACATGCTGCAAAAGAAGGTTTAAAAAAAAAAAAACCAAGGTCAATGCCAATCTGATGTGGGGAAAATTCTTTCCCAACCCCATATGGCAATCAGTTAGACCCTGAGCATCTGAGCAAGAACCAGCCAGCCAAGGACCTGAGAGAGAATGCTCATTGCCACCTCAGAGACCTTGCCTAGTATCCCATCTCCAGCCATGGTGTCAAGGCTAATTCCCCGCTCCTACACTTGAACACAGGACATAAACCAGAGTGAGCCCCAGGGCTGTTGAGTCTACTCCTGACTATTGCAAGCAACTCTGTCATACAATCACACTCAAATCTGTCCAGCTCTCTCAAAGTAATTAAGTTGCTTGCCTCCACAACTCCTATTGGGAGGCTGTTCCAGAACCTCACTCCTCTGATGATTACAAACCTCCTTCTAATATCCAGACTGACTTTGTTCATGGCCAATTTATACACATTTGTTCTTGTGCCAAGAAGGAGATTAGGATGACCATGAACCTCAGCATCTTCAGAACAAATTGCAAAACCCACTTCCTTGTCCTGCCTTCCCATATAACAAAACCCCATATAGTGAAACAGCAACAAATTCTGACTACAGAGTGGGGAAACGAGAGGGAGAGAGACATAGGGAACCTCTTTTTATCACCTGAATTTGTCAGGTGTCTATCACCCAGCACCATGTAATTTAGATAGATCTAAAACTGATCCTTGCCAAACCCACAAGATACCCATCATTGTCACTGGTCTGAAGATGCAGAGGTTCATGGTCATCCTAATCTTCTCCAGCACTGAGCTCTAGATTCCCAGGCTGAGTGCCAAGACACAGTTGTCTCCCGCACACCCGAATCTCAGTCTTGAGGGTGACATTTTCATTGTTCCCAGGGACTGTAGCTGCCATGGAAGGTCACGATCAAGCATGGAGAAGCCATCCTGTGGTAAACTTGGGAATAGAAGGCTTTAAAGACAGGACCAAACCTTTCAATTTCACCAAATACTCAACGAGGAGCTAGTGTAGAGAGCAGAGCACAAATCACAAATTTATGGTCCAGTCTGGATAAGTCTGAATCTGACCAAAGGGTTGCAGTCTCCTGCCCAGTAGTAGGTGGCAAAGGACATTTTGCATCCAGGCCTGTTTGGTTATCAAACCTTTTTATTAATGATCTGGAAGAGGGAGCAAACAGAACATTAACAATTCTACAACACTAAATTGTGAGGAGTTTGGAACACCAGTGAGGACAGAGAAATAATACATTAGAAATGAGATGGAGGTCTTTAATACCTAGTTTGCTTCAGTCTTCACTAAAAAGGTGAATGGTGACTAGACACTCAACACAACTAATATTAACAACAAGGGGGAAGGAATGCAAGCCAAACTGGGGAAAGAACAGGTTAAAGAGTATTTAGATAAATTTGCTGTCCAAGTAGAAGTGGGTATCTAGTGTGGTCCCACAGGAGTCAGTCCTAGGGCTGGTACTAGTCATATTTTCATTAATGACTTGGATAATGGAGTGGAGAGTAGGGTTATAAAATTTGCAGATGACACCAACCTGGGGGGAGTTGCAAGCACTTTAGAGGACAGGATCAGAATTCAAAACAACCTAGCCAAATTGGAGAATTGGTCTGAAATCAACAAGATGAAATTCAATAAAAACAAGTTCAAAGTACTTCACATAGGAAGGAAAAAATCTGATGCACAACTACAAAATAGGAAATAATTGGCTATGCGGCAGTACTGCTGAAAAGGGTCTAGAGGTTATAGTGGATCACAAATTGAATATGAATCAACAATGAGATGCAGTTGTGAAAAAGGCAATACCATGCTGGGGTGTAACAGGAGCGTTGTATGTAAGACATGGGAAGGAATTGTCCCACTCTACTTGGCACTGGTGAGTTGGAGTCCTGTGTCCAGTTCTTGGTGCCATACTTGAAGGAAAATTTGGACAAACAGGAGAGAGTCCAGAGGACAGCAACAAAAACAACAGATTTGGAAAACCTGGCCTATGAGGAAAGGTTAAAAAAACCTGGTCATGTTAGATCTTGAAGAATAGGGCGGGCTAATAACAGTCTTCAAATATGTTAAGGGTTGTTATAGAGTGGACAAGTAATGGTCTTAATCTGCAGCAAGGGAGATTTATATTAGATATTAGGAAAAGCTTTCAAACTATAAGGGTAGTGAATCTCTGGAATAGGCTTCCAAGGGAGGTTGTGGAATCACCATCACTAAGGGTTTTTAAGAACAAGCTGGACAAATACCTCTCAGGGATGGTCTAGGTGTACTTCTTATGTTCTTATGTCCTGCCACTACGCAGAGGGCTGGACTAAGTTACTTCTCAAGGTCCCTTCCAGCCCTACGATTCTATGATTAAAGAGACCTTGCTGAGATGAGGGCAATGACTTTTTGAGAGCCAATAGTGTGCTTAGTGAGGTACTGAAAAGAGATGAAGACAGAATGAAATAGTCAGTCCAGGAAAACTAAGAGGTTTGCCATCCATCAGCTAGTTTACAATCTAAGAAGTAGGATGTTGGGATGACATTAGAGAAGGGAAGAGTAGGTGTTTGATAGTGAGATGTATTAGGTTTTGTTTGGCATTGCCTCCAAAGGAAAGTGATGAAAGTATCCTCCTTAAGACATTTCATATGATATTGGACAAAGCACTAAAACTAGAAGGTAGGAATCAATCCTGCAGTGGCCTCCAGGGGTGGCCTAACTGCCCCTTTACAGCTCTGACTCCTACAGGTTACCATGATGGGAAGTCCCTTCAGCTGTCCTCATTCCTGGCTCAGATTTCTCTTGCCTGTGCACCAGCCTAGAATTCTCTCCCATTTATTCCTCCAAACTCTTTAAATCAGAAATGCTACTCAGGAATCAGAGGCAATAAAATTTTCCAAGCCACATAGGCCCCCGGCCTTACTCTGTCTGCACCACTGTTTGTCTTGCACCTTTTATTTTGAGTCTTTGTCCTACCCTCCTTTTCATCTACCTTCAGGAAGCAAATGATCAAGAGAGGGAAAGACAGTAGATGGGGAATAAGGACGAGAGGAGGTGGGGACATCAGGCAGGGAATGGCGTCAGAGGAGGAGACCCTGGCACATGCAGTTCTCCTTGGTTATTAAGGAAAATCTGTGCTGACAGCACATGCTCTTTAAATTTGATTTTTGAAGGGATAAATTTGCTAAGCTGTCTTCTATTCTAGGAATGGTTAGAAAACAATTACATCAATATGGGGGGAGGGTGACTTTCTTGAGGTTCCTGCCCCCTAAATGATTCTAAGATTCCTGCACTGAGACACAGTACTATTGGATTATGCTGGGCTACGGTCTACTTTGTTTCCATTTAAAGTAAACATGGATGTGTGTTAGGCACCATTTATTCACTGCTGCCTTGTGGTGCAAAGGGCAAATCTAGGCCAGCCACTTCACAAAGTGCTGACATTTCCTCTAAGGCTAAGATTTTTCAAAGGAGTCCAAGCGAGTCAGGCATCCAGGTCCTATTGATATTCTCTGGGAGTTGGGTACCTAGAACGTAAGACTTCTTTGAAAATACCAACGTATGGGTAAACATTTATAAAGTGCCTAAGTCCCTTAGGAGCCCATGGCTTATTGACTTTCTGAAGATCTTAAACTCCTTGGAAGTTGATCGACAAAGAGGACATACACTCTGCATTGCAGTACCTAACTTTAGGCACTCTGCCACGCAGGGGATTTCACAGCCTTGGGTTAGGTACCCAGGCTCCCTAGAAAATTAATGGGGAGAGTTAGGCACCTGAGAATGGGATCCTTAAAAGCCAGCAAGCTGAGCAGTGAATTGCCCAAGCTAGCCAATAGGAAATGCCAAGGAGATGGGTGGGGACTAAGCACCTATCTCCATTCAGGATTCACATCTATGAGTTCTCCTGCAGTTAGGTGTCTAAGCCATGCGAGGGTGAGCTATGTACTCCAATGGGCAGGGCACTTACCTGGGCTGTAGAATACTTGGGTTGAGATCCCCCTGCTGCTTAGTTCAGATCAGGGGCTGGAACCCAGGTTTCCCACTTCCCAGCAGAGTGCCCTAACAAAGAGTATAATGGGATGGGGCTTTCTTAATTTCTCCTGTTGAAGCTGTTCCACTTTCTATATATTTAAATATTCATTGACCCAGAGAGAGAGAGAGAGAAAGAAACAGGGTCAATGAATCAGGGAACTCTATGATTCTGGCACTCACCTAGCATGTGAGACTCACGTTTTTCCTGCAGAGTAGGCAGAGCAGGAAGCTGAAGGTCAGCCCCACCCAGACCAATGCCCAAGCCACTGGGCTGTTCTACAGCAAGACTTTCTCAGTCTCTCCTGATCACACAGTTCCCCTTTGTATGAAATATTCATTCATCAGAGAGAGTGAGTGAGTCTGACTCTGTAGCCCAGTAGTTAGTACAGCCTCTCGGGAGACCTAGGTTCCAATCCCTGCTCCAATATATAAGAAACAATCTGTGTTTAGGGAAGACAATATTCTCCACGTCCACAGTCTGAGCATAGGACTCTCTCTTCCTAGCACTAAGGCATATGAATGTAGCAGGAGTGTTCCACATCAGGGTGAAGCCCTGTGTGCCTAGAGATGAGTATCGGTGAGATTTTCATACTTCTGTTTGAGCTCTCCTTTTCTGTAAGGGCGCACAAAAGGCTCTTCCCAGATAGTGCAAGGACTGTGGCTAGATAGGGATTTGGGGCCATTGTTTTTCGTCAATGTTTCTGTTAAGTCTAATAATCTTTGTGTCTGTGTAAATATTCATCAGGCTCTGCAGAGGGACTGATGGGCATGATTGTAGTGAAGGGCCCTTTTCTCCATATCTGGAATAAAATAGTCTGTATTTGGTCTGTGCTTTTTTCTGAAGGTAAAGAAGGATGTGTGTCTCTCACCCCCTTGCAGCACTCACATTAGATCTACCAAAGAGACAATGGCATGTTATTAGGCATCAGCGGCTGTTTCACTCCAACATACTAGGATAGGTGTGTTAGGACCAACAAGTGCATCAGGCAAAAAGTGTGCCAAGCAGAAGGATTATATGACTGTGGGGCTAGCTGACCAGAGAGACCAGCCTTATGAGTCTATGGAACACAGAATATGAGTTTACAAAACCCAGGGATCATTGCAGGCCTGATCCACAGCCAGCTGAAAGCAATGGAAAGACTTCCCTCGTCAACAAGAGACTTGGAGACAGACACTTAAGGATTGGAGAGTTCTCTTTTGTTTGTAAGGCCTTCTGAACATAGTGTGTCTGTTACTGGTCTCATGGACAACAGGGATGTCATTGTGGAATATTTGTTATGGGGTAAGTTAATGAGCATGAAGGAGCCTGTCTGCAAATCCTGGAGCAGCTAATATGATTGGACCTGAAGTAAACTCTAGTTATGCACAGGCCTTGAGGAGGGTTGTGACATATAGGCCTGTGTTATTGGTGAGACCCCCATCCTGTATGTTAGGGGTTGGATATAGAGTACACTTCCAAGTCACTAGGAGGTTATAGCCAACTTCAGACTTGCTGCCTGTTTTTCTGTGTTGCTTATTATAAAATATTAAATCAGATAAATACCTTTGGCCTTTCTGAATGATAAGAAAATACATTTTTTCTACCTCCTCAAATGCTGTTGTTTTCCCTGGAAATGCTAATGGCATTATGTAAAAGGTTATTTCATCCTTCTTAATCTGAAGACATAGTGGCACAGTTGTGATGCCCTTTGTTTATGCCTTTTTAATGATGGCTTTTATCTCTGAGAATCTGAGGCCTCACTTACAGACTTTGGGGCTTTGTATCTTCAAAGCCTCTCACTTCAGGTTTCTCATTCAGTCTTATCAAGTACCCTTTGGTGAGGCTATAATCGATGTTAATGAGCTTCTAGAAGCAGCTGGCAGCTTCTTTATGAGTTGGGAAGATTCTTCTCTCTGAAGTGTTGCTTTGTGTTTTATCAGTTCAGTTTGCATAGCACAAGAGGCTGAGAGATTGGGGTCCTTTCCTTCAAGAAAAGATATATGCATCCTCACCTTCACATTTAAAACTTGAACTCCGGTGAATCAGAGATATTTGGGAGGTGTTGATAGCACTGAGCTCCTGGGACATAGGAAGAATTTAGTGTGTTTGTATATGTGTGGTGTATGTCCATCTTTGTATAAATGTAGGCGCATGACTGTATGTTTATACAAGCTGTATATTTATGTAGGTGTATGTGCATATAGTGTGTGTCTGTGTCCATGGGGGGCGGCAGTACCTATTTGTCTGTGGCCATGTGTGTCTACGTGCATGTGTGTGTGAATGCACAGAATTCTTTTTATTAAAAGAATGTGTGAAATTGTCCACACGCATCCTCTCAGTGATGCAGAGCCAGAAATAACAGTAGTGATAGTGCCCACAGCCAGCATGCCATGTATAGCTGCTGTGGAATCCACCCTTTGCTGAGGAATTGTGCCCCAGAGCCCAAGATGTCATTTACAATATGTTTCTGGCCTTTATGGCAGTGAAGCAGACCTTGAAAATGTGAGCTGAGTGTAAGAGATGCAGACTTGTCTTCCCAACTTTGCAAAAAAGCCTGGAACAATGGGTTAACTCTGAAAAGTAAAGATTAAATGTCATTGTTAACTATTTCATGACTGCTCATTCTATCAGAAAGACAAGGTGGGTGGGATAATGTCTTTTATTGAACCAGCTTCTGTTGGTGAGAGAGAAGCTTTCATACCTCACCCACCTTGTCTCTCTAGTATTCTGGGACTGACAGGGCTACAACTACACTGCATACAACATTTTATCAGAAACACTCAACTAGTGGGTTCATCCTACAATCCCAAGCCCTCCTGTGCCGCCAGAGGTGCCATACACTCTAACTGCCCTCTAACCCACTGCCACAATCTCCAGTGGCCTTTCAATGGGACGCTCGTGAGCGTGCAGTTAAGAATGTGCTAAAGTGCTTTGAATCGGTTGCCATCTTAACTATGGAAAGGGATTGCTGCCTCTCCATAATAAAGCATGGTCATGGGAGCCAAGAGATAGTGGTGGGTGTTGAGACCAGTCCCATAGCAGTACAGCAGCTATGTCAGTGCCTCAGCTGTTGTGTACATGCCTCATTTTTTCCCCCAATCTTCAGCCGGAACGGAAAATTTCTTTCTGCTAGCTGCATCTCCCACAGTTCTTGACCTCTAGGCTGCCCTCCTCTTTCTGCAGCTCAAGGAGGCGGATTAGAGTTTTGCAGCCTCATGGTCTGGTCTTGTCCCACCAGCTGCTGCTTACTTCCACGATTCTCCTCTGGCTGGTCACTTTGGTCAATTCAAGATCCAGGCTCTGGTGTTGAGGAGTTTCTGGTGGCTGGCTCTCCATGCTTCGGTTGTGACCTCTGTGCCCAGACCAAAACCCTCCCTGTGAAACTGCCGGGCCTCCTTCAGCTCTTGCCCACACCACCTCAGCCTTGGGCCATTGTGCTGATGAACACCACATGGAGCTACCACCTCTCAAGGTTACACCATGATACTAGTAGTAGTTGATCTCCTGATGACAATGGTGCATCTGATATCATCCCACTGCCTCCCCACTGCTCAGAAAATATCTGTCACTTTCATGGGTTGCCCACAAGCATAGTATCCAACTGGAGGTCCTAGTTCATTTCCCACTTTGGAGGGAATTTCTGCACCTCCTAGGTACCTCAACTGCTTACCACCCTAGCACCAATGGTCAGGCAAAGAGGGTCAGGTCCTGGAGCAAAATCAACAGTGCTTCCTAAATTACCACCAGGACAATTAGCTGGCACTTTTTCCCCATGCTGAATTTGCCTACAACAAGTCCACATGCCATGACCCAGTGGACCACTTTTTTGCTTGCTCTGATGATTTTTTAGTGTGGTTTGGGTGGGTGGGGTTTTTTGCTCACTTAGGCAGTGTATGAGCTCTGTCACGGCTCTGGTGAGACCTTGTGTGGCTAGCCTTGCTGAGGGCCTGAAATCCTCTCATGGGATCTCTTTCTGACTCCTCGCTTGCAGTTTCAGATTCCCCATGGGAGTCAGGAGGGGAAACACATTCAGGGCCCCACTGTTCAAATTGGGAAGGAGTGTGGGCTGGCTTATGAGACCTGCTTCTTCCCCTAGGGTGTTCAGGATCCATTTTAGGATTTGTGACTCCACAAGGCTGCCTCTCTGTTTTCCAGGGTCTCCTTGAGACTTACTTTGAGTCAGCTGATTGGGGGGGTCTTCCTTGTCCTTGGAGCCACTCCTTGTTCTGCCCTGAGACTTCCGGTTCATTTTTCCACATTGGAGTTACAGCTGCTCTGGTGGGTAGGGGATGCCACTTTCCTGTCCAACTCATAGCCCCGGGACCTAAAAGAGTCAGGGATGGGAGGCTGGGTGCAGGTTGGGCACAAGTTACCCACTGTCTGTTGAGCCTAAGAGTGCAGTTTCACAGATGGAGTAACATTTGATTTCATTCAGTGCTTTTTAGGTTGCTCTGCCATGCCTGGCTGGAAGGTGCAGAGGAGCCAGCAGAGAGGCACTGCAGCTGAGGCTCCAGGGAGTTCCAGAAATGGCACGAGGCAGGGCTTTCGGGGAGATCACTGCTCACCATTGCCCCAAAGTTTGACAAAAAAACCCATCTTAGGCAGATATGAAGGTGGGAGTTGTAAAAACTGCTACCCACACACTGGAAGCAAGCAGGAGCTGAGGGGACATGGTCAGCTCATGTGGCTCCAAAACTCTGATCTGCCGCCATAAGCTGTAGAGAGGAGACACGCCCAAATGTCAATAATTGTGGGAGACACTGGGCTGCAGAAATGCAGTAATTTATTAGTCCGTTCTTTGATTCAAGGTTCTGGAAAGTCATAGCCAAAATCTCTACCTTGCCTCTTCAATCACTGTTTATTTGTAATGTTTAATAACAAATCTGTTTCATCAGCTTGACACTGTGGCAAGAAACTCAAACTCAGCAAAGGCAGAATTATCAAAGAGATTTTAGTTCTTAATCATGGTGTGAGAGGTCATGCCAGTGCTTTTTGTGCGTGTGGAGTTTGGTCGATAACTTCAAAGAGTGTCTTCATCCTTTGTCAAGATGTAAGATGACCATTATATTTGAAATTGTCATTGATAAGGAATAAAATTGTCTACATCTCAGAAGATGAGAGAAAAATCTCAAGTGTTTCATGATGTCTCATCTTTTTGCAAAATACTTTTCTGAGACCCAATATCACTGAGGTAATTTCAAGTGATTAATAACGGCAGAACAGGATGTGAAATGACTGTTGAAAGAAGTTAAGAATAGTGGAACCGTATAAAGAGACAGCGATATCAATAAATTTAATTTCTGTTCATTAATAAAACATAAGTTACGTGATTCAACATGGCACAAACACTGCTTCTGTCTCTGTGTATTTAGACTGGCATATGCCCCTCAATATTGTAGGAACTGCTTGCTGGAGCGTACTTTGGTAGGATTGCATTTCAGTTCCCTCTCATTGCTAACCATGCTGACTTTCATGATTCCCCCCCCCCCGCCCTTTTCTAAACCCACCGTCAGCTTTAGTTTGGTATAACTTCAAAAAGATCCCTTTGGTTGTTTTCATTTTTGATGAGAACAGAAATATTTGGCATTTCCAAAGCTCCTTGCAGTGCCAGGGCTAAACAGAATGCACATACATTAGCAAACTAGGCAAGAATGCATAAACATATCCTTTTGCTGGGTCTTCATGTGCAAATGTGATGGATGAAGGTCCACCTTTTATAGTTCCATACTTTATAGACCTTTGGCCCTGTGTGTCCACAGAGAATAATTTACCATTACCTGGTATTTCAGTGTGTTCAAATCCATTCTCAAGTATCAAGAAAAATTTTAGGAACATAAGAACTGCCATGTCAGATCAACCCAATGGTCCATCTTGTCCAATACCTTGTCTCTGAGGAAGGCATGAGAACTCCCAGTAATTTTATAACTTGCTCAGAGAAGAAATTTCTCCCAGCCCTACAAATTAGTGGTTGACTTGAATCATAATCATCCTAAATAATTTTATCCTATTGGTATATGTAAGAAATTACATTAAAAAAACTGTTAAAATGCTATATCAAGATGTAAGGGGGTCGGCACCTGCCTCTCACAAGTGCCCCCTTCCCTGGCTGATAGTGCCTGCAATCACAGTTCTTTTGACCAGGTCTTCAGCAACTCAGCCCTCTGGCTAAGCCTCATTTACTATCCCCCCTTCCAGAGTATACAGTCTCGGGTTCTTTTCCCAGTCCTGGTGTGGGGCTCTAAGGCTTCTTTCCATTGGCCCTGCCTTCATAAACAACCCAAACAAGGCCCATCTCAGTACCTGCAGCTGTGGTCCTTTCAACAGTCCTCCCTGGGCTCAGTCTGCAACCAGACCAGCTGGGCCCATCCTGGTGCCCTTGGCTGATCAGGCCAGGTTCTGGGCTCAGGCTGCCCACTTTGACCTGTCCACAGTCCTGCTACTCAGCCAGGCACCTGGTCCTCCCTCTTCAAGCTCCAGGCAGGAACTGAACTCTCTGCTCTGCTGCTTGTCTTTTATATAGGCCTTCTGGCCCCTGATTGGTTGCTTCTCTGCAGCCACTCTAGGCTGCCTGGAGGACTTCTTTGCTACTCTGTTTTGGGGTGGCCTTCATTGTCCTTATCCTGAGAAATGTTCTGACCAGCACAGGACAGAGAGTGGGACCCAGATGACATTGCCAAGTCTACCAGCTCCAGCTAACTCCCAAACACCACCTGAGATGTGAGACTTTGGTTCACGTTATCATCACCCGCCTCTCCGCCACTCCCATGTGTGTCCTTCGGCAACTTATTTCTTCTCTTTCCTATTCCTCTCCTTTTGCCTCCTGCAGTGGTTCCCAAACTTGTTCCGCTGCTTGTGCAGGGAAAGCCCCTGGTGGGCCGGCCAGTTTGTTTACCTGCCACGTCCGTAGGTTCACCTGATTGTGGCTCCCAGTGGCCGCAGTTTGCTGCTGCAGGCCAATGGGAGCTGCTGTTTAATAAGAGTCTGGATAAACTGGCCAAGGCTACATATTTTGCTACACTGCTGGGAGCCTGTCATCAGAAAGGCAGCTAAAAGCAATGTCCTAAACAGCTAGACATTGGTACAAGTTTGGTATATCTTGGGAGTGGCTAATCAGACCATGTGCTGTGCTGGAGTTCCTCCAGCAGTGTCGTTACAAGTGAGAGTCAACACCAGAGACAGAAGCTGCATTTTCTCTCTTTGCTATTCTTTTCTCTTCCCTTTTGTATATGTTCATTTTGTAGGATACACCATTGACTTTAACAACAGCAGCAACATCTCCAGCTCCTGCCCTCTACAGGAGGTCAGACTAGATGATCATAATAGTCCCTCTGGCCTTGGATTCTATTAATCTGTGAATAATCTCAACTACATTTCCTCTTTTCCCCAAAAAGGACTGTTGTTACCATCTTTAATATCATCTAAAAGATGGTCAGACAGTGGTGTTTTCCTTCTAAAAATTATCTGTGGCTAAAGGGAAAGGAAATAAAGGATATTGTTAAAATGATAGTCTTGCTACTTTACATTTCAAATGCTTTAACTGTTTTGAGATCTTTTTCTGTACCTTTAATAAAAGGTTAAGAAGATTTTTAATGGTGTGTTTGCCAGGGGACTAAGCAGGTCGAGCTCTCTGTATTCTTGAACCTTAACTCTTTAGTGTTTTAAAGTGACAGGGTCATGTTTGAGTTTCTGGATCCGTTTGTTATTCCATCAAAACTAAAACAATATCCTATCTGGGAAGATAGGCCCACATCGGACTTAAGTGAAATATGGTTTTAAATTAAATTTGGATATTAGCATGATTGATAGGCCAAGACATGTGACCACAAAGAATGCGATCAGGAGAAAGAAGAGTTGTTTGTGTTAAACTTGTGGTGACCTTTGAAATACCAGTGTTAGCTTATTTAAGGTTTGGGCTGACATAATAGAAATAAAGAAAACAAGGTGCCAGGTGCAGGTTATATACGTTTGTTTAACTTACTATAAAGAAATGCTTAGTACTTAGTGTCAGGGCCGAGACATTGACGGCTGGGTCTAGAGGTTGGAGTAGGAGTCAGAGTTGGGAATCAAGCCAAGGGAGCTGGAATAAGAGTTAGAGAGTTCCGCCAAGGATCAGAGACAGATTCAGAGACCAGGGGCAAGGATCAGGAACAACTCAGGAAAGCAGGAACCAGGAGCAAGGCAGGAAAGCAGGACTCAGGAGTGAGGCAAGACAACAGGGTTCAAAGTAGCAGCCATAGAGAGCCCAGTTTTGTGGAGTGACCTAGCAGATCACCGGTCCAGATAACACCAGGGGAACGTCACAATGAGCCACTCACTTTGTTGATGGGTTTCAAAGGTGTTTGCTGACAGCAGAGGAAGGGTGAGACTCAGGAATCCTGGGTTCAGTACCAGTTTCTGGAGGGCAAAGTGCTGTATTAGGATAGGCGCTTTAGTCCATGTACCTTCAGCCCATGCATGTCCCCTTGGGTCCTGGCTCACTCTCCTTCTGCTCCTATGGAACCCCCACCTTCATCCTGACCCCTGCCTGTCTGCTGCTATCCAACCCCTTCCCCAGCCTTTGAGTTCTGCCTTCCTGCATTGGTTCTATCCCCCTCACCCTCTGGCTCAGAGGCGGTGGAGGGGGTGCTGAGGTTTAGGACTAAGGGGTGTACATCAGGCACAGAGGGAGCTCTGGCAGTGATGGAGGGTGAGAGGACAGGCACTTGACTTGGAGACACACGGCAGGCTGAGGAAGCGGCATGCTCAGGGTAGCTATGGTGGCATGATGTTCCACTCCCATAGGTGGCACGTGAACTCCTCCTTCGAGGAGCTAACCCCACAGCCACGGCCCTTCTTCCGCCCTCCCCCGCCCCGCCACTCGCTGGAGTCCCAAGCCCCTCACTGTGGCTGGAGGAGCTCCGACCGGGCTTCCCCGAGCACCGGTCCACCTGCCCCAGCCACCGTAGGTCACTGGCTGGCCCGCCCCAGCTGCCCTGTCTCCTGGGCTGCCAGCTGGCCCAAGTCAGCCCAAGCACCAGCCCACCCCGCCCCAGCTGCCCCAAACCACCAGTGGTCAACCCCAGCTGCAGAATTTTAAAATACTGTGCGCAGAATTTTTAATTTTTTGGTGCAGAATTCCCTCCGGAGTAACTAGCGTTTCTCAATGAAACAGTTGTAAGAATTGTTTTTTTAACATAGACAAAACATTGTATTTTTCCCTAATTTCTTTCTTGGAAATGACTGCATTGGTTTAGCTTAAAGTAAAAAAAATTATCCCAATGCAGAAACCCTGCATAGAAAATTTCAGTTCAGAAGGTTAAAGTTTGGCAAAGTGATAAGCAAATGAAAACAGGGTCTTATAATGGGACGTGTCAGGCTACCTTAACAATAATTCAGACACTCTCGACCCCAGGAAACATTGCACCTTTAGCACAGAGTCATAGGGCCAGGTTCTGTTAATTTTCGTTATGGGAGTTTAATGAATGTTTTAAAGTTACTATTAGTTTGGTGTCTGACAAGCAAAACTGAGTCACCGGCAAAAGAACTCCAAGCCCCAATTACCATTAATGTCATGTGACCTACAACATCCTGCAACCCTATCCAACCTGCCCAATAATTCCTTGGGCTTTTCATGCTCTGGTATGTAAGCAGCAGATGTTGGCACAGAGCTTGCTGTGGCCCAACATATCTAATCAGCCTTCAGATCCCAAGGAACTACACCAGATAGACAGACATGCCTGCCCACCCAATGGTATTGTGATGTGCTGAGCTGCTTTCCAGGATGCCATCCACACGTTACAAAGTCACTGTCACATGCTGCAGGAGACAGCCCCTTGAAGGCCCACGTTCAGACTTGGCGGGGGGTGGGGAGGGGGACTTGGTGGCTGCCATCACCCTGGTAAGACATGACTGTACACTGTGGCAAGCATTGTGCATGATGCTCTGAGTGTGCGCTTCAGCAGAGCTCCCTCTCTCACCACCGCTGCTCAGTGCACAAAGGCTGGTTTCTGTCTCTCTTCTCAGCACACAGACTTCAGTGGAGCTATATAGCAGCTGAACATCCACCCCTCATTCTTCTGCAGAGAGGCAGCACAAGGCCTATGGATCTCTTCAGCCCTCAAAATAGGATTTACATGAAATTTAACTGGTATCTTCAGTCTGTGACAGCCATTGCACAGGGGAGCTTCCCGCTAGGTGAATCATTTGCTACAGCCATGCAATCTACACTGGAAGGGTCCTTCATTTCTTCAAAAAGAAAACACCAAGCAATTCCCACACGAGGAAAACTGACAATTTACAGTTAAGGCTGCAGTCATGTTATCTAAGTACTAGAAAGAAAATCCACACCTTAATACACAGGGTCACAGTCACAAAGGGGAATAGTTAGATATTCAGTGGGCCAGAGAGTGAGAATGATTTCATAGCCCAGTAGCTATAGCACCCACCTGGGAAGAGGGAGACCCACATGCCAGGCCCTTATTCCAAAGAATATTTAATAGAAAGCACATTCTGTATGCCTGCCCACCCACTAAAATGTAGGCACCTCAGGGACTTTGGCAATGGACACCCCAGGGTTAGGTGGTAGCTGAGAAGGAGTTTTGTGAATGCCAGTGGTGCCTAAATGTTGGACCTACGCACCTGTAGTGGCAATTAGATGCCTAAATCCCCCTTGTGAATCTCACCCACAGATGCCCAAAACCACTCAGACACTAGAGAACACTAGGTTAAAGCATCCAGCTACATCAGACGCATCCCACAAACACTGTCATTTAGAATATAACAAAACCTTTAACTCTGACCCACGTTAGAACCAGGGGAAAAACAATGTAATAAATATGTTAAAATACATTAAAATTATGTGCATTCGCAAAATGATATCAGAAGGTGGTTTAGAGAAAAATGAACATAATCCCAAATACAAAGATCAAATATATCCTTTAGAAACACAAATATACGTTATTGTACAATTGTTTGTTGCATGTTCCTATTAGATAGAAAAGCCTAACACCATTTCAGCATCACATACTGAACACAGCTACACAGTCATACAATTTTACTTTTGTCATTTGTTAATTCTTTGTAATATTTATACAGAGTTGAGAGAACTGTTTACTTTTTTAATTGTATCTGTGGTTGTATCAGACATGCCTGCAAGGTCCTTGGGTCTCTTCACTTACCATTTCTTACAGTTTTGTCAGTGCTTGATATAGACATTTGTATATTAAAGTGTGACTCTCCAAGCAGCTCAGTTGCCAACACTGGCTGTAAATGAATGACATTTGCTGTTCGGGAATGTGATGACTCATGTCAGTCACACTGTCTAGTGGACAGTAAAATCACCCATCTGCAGAATGCCCTTGTTTTAAACAGCTTATAGCTTTGCCTGTGAATCAGGTAAAGCTCACTAGGACTCCCTGCTAATGGGATGAGAGGAGAAACCCTTTCAACAGCAGCTTGACCATCTGGTTGTGATCCACGCCAGACTGGAGAAGAGCTCAGACTAGAATACAGATTATGGGAGTTGTCTGGTTTGTAACTTGAAATACAGTCTGCTGATAGTGAGATGAACTCACCCCACGTCAAGGACAATCCTGCCTTGGGCCAGTCCTTTGTAGTGCTGAGCAGAGGCTGCTCAGGTCACTCTCATCGTTTTCCTCCGGCTCGCTGCATATGTTTGACTGGCTGCTACATTGCCAGCTGTGTCTGGGCTCTGCTGTCAGAGAGGTGGGGCCCTCATGGGCTACAGTCACAGCAGGGGCATCCTTGGGGCACATGGTGGCAGCAGCCTCTTGGCCCGCCATGCTGGATGGGTTTGCAGAGCTTTTCGGGCTGAACAGTTTTGCTAGCAGAGATTTCTGGAGGATTTTCTGCAGACTCTCGCAAGCCCTCTGCTTGGTGCCCAGCTGGGTGTAATGCAAATCCAGCTGCAGCAGCACATCAGTCTGGGGAAAGAGCAGAAGACTCAGAATAAATCAGAGATGAAAACCTAAAGCAGGCTTCACTTCAACCACCACCAAAGGACCAAAGGCTGGACTGGGTGCTCTTGGGAGCTCACTGCCCCCAAACACTGTCTGCAGCACGTAACTCTGGCCAGGAGACCCAGGTCACTGACAAACTTCACCGGGACACATTCACGACTAGCTAACTGTGTTATTGCATCTGCTTACACCAGCAGTGAATCTGGCCCATTGTCTACCTACTGGACTTCCTGGTTTCCATTGAAATGAGCTCTCTTGGCGACAGGATAAGCTGTGCTTGGGATGTACCCTTTGTCACTGGTGACATCGCAGGAGTTTGGCTAAGTGGAGCCAGGGGCTCTGTGGGAGGCTGCTCCTCTTATGGTGAGGATTGCGATTTCTTATAAAAGTGTTGCAATGTTGTTGTTTTGAATCAGTCATCTTGGCCATAGGTTTAGGCCCAGGGAAGGCACCAGGGAAGGCAGGTCTGGCATTAGGGCTCAAAATGAATTCAGTTCGGCACATTCTGGGGATTAAAAGCTGACTGACCTCAAAATGTAGTTGTTAATGGGGAACTGTCAACAAATAGGGGTGTGTAGGGAGCCAGGGTGGCTCCCCTCCGAACCAGAGGGTAAAGAGCCACCCTCTCAGCCTGAGTGGGCGGGGCCAGACCAAGCTTCCGCCAATCCCCGGAAGGGGAAGGGTGGGACAGGAAGTACAAAGGGCGGGGCCCTCTGCCCAGTGAGGAGAGCACCAGGGAGGGAGACAGACACAGGCTGCTCCCTTGCGATCCTGCTGCTGACCCAGGCGAAGCCCTGGGCAAGGAGGAGCCTGAACGGGAGGAAGGCCTGTGGCAACCAGGACTGCCAGCTGCTGAATACCCAGAGGACCTGGAGGGACCTGACCGCAGCCCGGGCCAGCGTGAGTCCGATACAGAGGGGGAGCGGGCGTGGCCCGCGGCGGAATACTCGGACGAGATGGAGGGACCGGAGCTGCCCGCGGCGGAATACCCGGATGAGATGGAGGGACCGGAGCGACCCGCCTGAGAGACCGGGTAGGAAGTAGCCCAGGGGCCGAACTGCACCGTGGGCTGGGTGTGTTTGGTCAGCGGGCGCGGATGGCCCCGCTGACCCAGCGGCGGGACTTTTGCCTCCCGCCACTGTCAGGGCCCTGGGTTGGAACGCAGTGGAGTTGGGTGGGCCTTTGTTCCCCTACCCCGGCCAACCTGCCCGAGAGGCACGCTGCTGACTCGTGCCGGCACTCCCCTGCCCGAAGGGGGCGCTACTGACTCCGGCCGGCACACCTTCCCTGCTAATTCCCCAACGCCCGGAAGGTGTGGCTGAGGCCTGCCAGTTAGACCATAGCTCTCCATCGCCCCTAGGGGCTTGGAGGACCGACCGAAACCTGTCACAAGTGGTGGAGAATGCGGGCATAGGTCCCAACCCCTGCCGAAAGGGGTTAGTGCGAGGGCGCCTCTGAAGCTCCCCTACTGGAAAGATGGAGATGGAAAGGCTTATCAAGTTCCTCGCTGAGAGCCAGCAACAGCAGCAGCACCAACTCGTGCAGCAGCTGGGGGCCCACCAGCAGCAGTTGCTTCAAACCCTGGGGGCCCAGCACCAGGAACAACAAACCCAGTGCTTCCAGCAGCTTGCAACCCTGTGGCCGGGCCAGGGTGGTGCTCAACCGGAGCGGGCAGCCACCCCGACCCCTCCCGCCCCACCAATCCGTCTGGCCAAGATGGGGCCTGAGGATGACCCGGAAGCCTACCTAGTGACCTTCGAGCGGGTTGCCTCAGTGGCTGGTTGGGCGCCTGACCAATGGGCGACACTCCTCGCCCCATATCTGACGGGGCTAGCCCAGAAGGCTTACCGTGGGCTCCAAGATGATGAGGCCCGCATTTATGCTCGAGTGAAAGCAACTATCTTGGATGCCTTCAACATTACCGCAGAAACCTTTCGGCAATGGTTTCGGGAAAAGGTCTACCCACCGGGCGCCAGACCCCAGGCGGTGGCCCAGGAACTGAAGGACGCGGGTACCCAATGGCTCCAACCTGAGCGTCGAACCGCAGCTGAGGTGACGGAACAGGTCATCCTTGAACAATTCGTGCACATCCTCCCACCCCAGGGGAGGGCTTGGGTGTTACGGCACCGGCCACAAAGTCTGAGCACGGCCGTCGTGCTTATGGAGGACTTTCTCGAGGCTGAGTCCCCGATAGGACCGGCTGCCTGCCCCCCAAACCCTGGACTCAATGCACAGAAACTTGAACGGAGGGGGCGCACCTCCCAAACCAACGCACCCCACCATACCGGACGACCAGAAGGCGGCAGGGCTGAGTTTTCCCGACAGCCCGAGTCAACACCACTCTCCGGCCCTGGACGCTTAACCTGACCACCAGGCCCCAGCCCACTCTGTGGCCCCACTGGTGCCCCCATGTGGCCGGCGCGCCCAGAGGTAGGACCTTGTTTCCGATGTGGCGAGTATGGGCATCTGCAACAGGGCTGTCCTGCAATGGACTACAACTTTGGCCTGGTGTGCGCCGGGGAGTGACGGGCCCATCTGCCCTCCGTGGCCAAACTGACAGCTCCCATGGAAGTCGCCGGGGTCCCCGTGGTGGGTCTAGTCGATTCGGGCTATGGGCTGACCCTTGTCCGCCAGGCGCTCTTCTTGGACACCAAGCGGACCGTCAGGGAAGTACGGATTCAGTGCATCCACGGAGACGTAAAATCGTACCCCACGGTGCGGGTCCCCATCACGGTGCACAGAGTAACTCAGTTAATGAATGTGGCGGCGGCATCCCTCGCCTATCCAGTGATCCTGGGCCATGACTGGCCAGACTTCGTCGAGGTGCTCCAATCCCTACCCACCAAAGAGGCGTTCAAGGGAGCCCCGCCTGAGAAGAAGACAGGACTTGACTCGAGCTCCGACCCTGGAGCTGAACCAGGCCCCGCCCCCGGGCAGGATGGCCTGGAAATGGCGGGTCCCCCTCCTGACCTGGTGGACTTTAGCCGAGATCAAAGGGAGGATCCTATACTCCGGTTTGCCTATGAGCAGCTGGCCCGGGTGGATGGTGAGGTCGTGGAGGTGCAGCGCACCACCCAATGGCCCAGGTTTGAACTCAACCACGAGCGGCTCTACCGCCTTGACCGAAACCCCCAGACCCAAGAGGTCCGGACCCAACTCATGGTCCCCCGCATCCATCGTCGGGCTGTCCTGAAGCTGGCCCATGACATCCCGGCGGCTGGCCATTTAGGGCAGGAAAAAACTGCGGCCAGGGTCCTGGCCAGGTTCTTCTGGCCCGGCGTCCACTGTGAGGTGAAGGAGTATTGTGCGTCGTGCCCGGACTGCCAACATGCAGCCCCGGCCGGGGTCGGAAGGCCCCCCTGGTCCCGTTACCAGTCGTAGGTGTGCCATTTGAGTGGGTAGCAATGGACCTGGTCGGGCCTTTCCCAAAAAGCAAGGCGGGCCATCAATACATCCTCGTCCTGATGGACTACGCCACCCGCTTCCCGGAGGCCATCCCCTTAAAAAGTATCACCGCCTGCACTATCGCTGCGGAGCGCGTGAAGATCTTTGCAAGGGTGGGCCTCCCACGGGAGATACTCACTGATCAAGGGACCAACTTCATGTCTAAGTTGTTCCGCCAGGTATGCGCCCTATTGGGGATTAAGAAATTGCAGACCTCGGTCTACCATCCCCAGACTGACGGATTGGTCGAGCGGTTTAACCGGACCCTGAAGGGAATGTTGCGGCATTTCCCCACCCAGGACCTCCACCAGTGGGACCAGCTGCTCTCTCCTTTACTACTGGCGATTCGAGAAGTCCCACAGGCGTCCACGAAGTTCTCCCTGTTCGAGCTCCTCTATAGGCGGCGACCCCGCGGGGTGTTGGACCTCTTGAGGGAGACTTGGGAACACAACCCGTCCGCCAGACAGGGTCTCTTGCAATATGTCTTACAACTGCAGGGGCGGCTGGTGTGGGCGGGCGAGCTCGCGAGGGAGAATTTAAACACCGCCCAAAGATCCCAGGAGCAGCACTACAATTGGGGCGCCCAGGCTCGATCATTCGGGCCAGGGGACCGAGTACTCCGCCTGCTCCCCTCGGAGGAATCAAAGCTTTTTGCCCGCTGGCAGGGTCCGTATGAGGTCCTCCGCCAGGTAGGGCCGGTAACCTATGAGATTCGGCAATCTGGTCACCGTAAGGAAAAGCAGATTTATCATGTAAACCTCTTAAAACCTTGGCAGGACCGGGAAGGGCTCCTAGTGGCCCCCTATCCCCCCGAACCGGAACTGGGGCCCCAACCACCCGAGGAGTCGGATAATGGTGAACCCCAGCTAGCAGAGACACTCACCGTCGAGCAGCGAGAACAGGCACTCTGCTTAGTGAGGGCATTCCCCAAGACGTTCACCACGAAACCCAGGCGGACTACGCTCACCTACCATGTGATCCAGACGGAACCCGGGGTGGTGGTCCGAGAGACAACCCAGCCATTGCTAAGGCGAATGCGGGAGGCCGTAGAGGAGGAAGTCCAGGCGATGTTGGAGCTGGGTGTTATTGAGCCTTCCCAGAGTGAGTGGCGGAGCCCCATCGTCCTCGTACTGAAGCCCGATGGGAGCCGGCGGTTTTGCATTGACTTCCGGAGGGTAAAGGCCATCTCAAAATTTGACGCCTATCCGATGCCCCGCGTCGATGAGCTCCTCGACCGGCTCGGGGAGGCCTGTTATATCACCACTTTAGATCTCACCAAAGGGTACTGGCAGATCCCCCTGGATCCCAGGTCCAAGGAGAAGACCGCGTTTGCCACCCCTTCAGGGTTATACCATTTCACCCGGATGCCTTTCGGCCTACATGGGGCCCCGGCAACCTTCCAGCGTTTGATGGACCAGGTGTTGCAACCACACACGAAATACGCGGCGGCCTACCTGGATGATGTGGTCATCTATGGCAATAACTGGGAGGAACATCTTAACCAAGTAGTGGCAGTCCTCTGGGACCTCCGCGCAGCCGGGCTTACGGCCAACTCGAAAAAATGCCGAATCAGGCGGGAGGAAACCACTTACCTGGGGTACACCTTGGGCCGGGGACAGGTCCGCCCCCTCATCGGGAAGGTCCAAGCACTCCAGGAATGTCCAGTGCCGACCACGAAGAGGCAAGTATGTCAATTTTTGGGCTTAGCTGGTTATTATCGGCGGTTTGTACCCCACTTCGCAAGCATTACGGCCCCGCTAACGGAGCTCTTGACCAAGGACAGTCCCCGCCGGGTGCATTGGTCCAACGAGTGCGAGACGGCCTTTCGAACTATCAAAGAACGGCTGTGTAGCGATCCAATACTCTTCAGCCCTGACTTTCATCGTGACTTTATTGTCCAGACAGATGCCTCAGGCGTTGGGCTTGGGGCGGTCCTCTCGCAGGAGGTGGATGGGGAGGAACACCCGATTGTTTACCTCAGTCGGAAGCTGTTCCCCAGAGAACGGAACTACTCCATCGTGGAGAAAGAGGCCCTAGCCGTTAAGTGGGCAGTCGATGCTCTCCGCTACTACTTCCTCGGGGCCCCCTTTATACTGGTTACGGACCACGCACCCCTGAAGTGGCTTAATAAGATGAAGGACAATAATGCCAGGCTGATGCGATGGTATATCGCTCTGCAGCCCTATGCCTTCACGATTCACCATCGGGCGGGACGAGACAACGCCAATGCGGATTTCCTGTCCCACCTTGGAGAAGGTGAGAACGCCAGCTCCGAAGATTGGGAGCTGGATTTGAGGGGTGGGGTATGTAGGGAGCCAGGGTGGCTCTCCTCCGAACCAGAGGGTAAAGAGCCACCCTCTCAGCCTGAGTGGGCGGGGCCAGACCAAGCTTCCGCCAATCCCTGGAAGGGGAAGGGTGGGACAGGAAGTACAAAGGGCGGGGCCCTCTGCCCAGTGAGGAGAGCACCAGGGAAGGAGACAGACACAGGTTGCTCCCTCACAGTCCTGCTGCTGACCCAGGCGAAGCCCTGGGCAAGGAGGAGCCTGACCGGGAGGAAGGCCTGTGGCAACCAGGACTGCCAGCCGCTGAATACCCAGAGGACCTGGAGGGGCCTGACTGCAGCCCGGGCCAGCGTGAGTCCGATACAGAGGGGGAGCAGGAGTGGCCCGCGGCAGAATACTCGGACGAGATGGAGGGACCGGAGCTGCCCGCGGCGGAATACCCGGATGAGATGGAGGGACCGGAGCGACCCGCCTGAAAGACTGGGTAGGAAGTAGCCCAGGGGCTGAACTGCACCGTGGGCTGGGTGTGTTTGGTCAGCGGGTGCGGATGGCCCCGCTGACCCAGCGGTGGGACTTTCGCCTCCCGCCACTGTCAGGGCCCTGGGCTGGAACGCAGTGGAGTTGGGTGGGCCTGTGTTCCCCTACCCCGGCCAACCTGCCCGAGGGGCGCGCTGCTGACTCGTGCCGGCGCTCCCCCGCCCGAGGGGCGCGCTGCTGACTCGTGCCGGCGCTCCCCCGCCCGAGGGGCGCGCTGCTGACTCGTGCCGGCGCTCCCCCGCCCGAGGGGCGCGCTGCTGACTCGTGCCGGCGCTCCCCCGCCCGAGGGGCGCGCTGCTGACTCGTGCCGGCGCTCCCCCGCCCGAGGGGCGCGCTGCTGACTCGTGCCGGCGCTCCCCCGCCCGAGGGGCGCGCTGCTGACTCGTGCCGGCGCTCCCCCGCCCGAGGGGCGCGCTGCTGACTCGTGCCGGCGCTCCCCCGCCCGAGGGGCGCGCTGCTGACTCGTGCCGGCGCTCCCCCGCCCGAGGGGCGCGCTGCTGACTCGTGCCGGCGCTCCCCCGCCCGAGGGGCGCGCTGCTGACTCGTGCCGGCGCTCCCCCGCCCGAGGGGCGCGCTGCTGACTCGTGCCGGCGCTCCCCGCCCGAGGGGCGCGCTGCTGACTCGTGCCGGCGCTCCCCGCCCGAGGGGCGCGCTGCTGACTCGTGCCGGCGCTCCCCGCCCGAGGGGCGCGCTGCTGACTCGTGCCGGCGCTCCCCGCCCGAGGGGCGCGCTGCTGACTCGTGCCGGCGCTCCCCGCCCGAGGGGCGCGCTGCTGACTCGTGCCGGCGCTCCCCGCCCGAGGGGCGCGCTGCTGACTCGTGCCGGCGCTCCCCGCCCGAGGGGCGCGCTGCTGACTCGTGCCGGCGCTCCCCGCCCGAGGGGCGCGCTGCTGACTCGTGCCGGCGCTCCCCGCCCGAGGGGCGCGCTGCTGACTCGTGCCGGCGCTCCCTGCCCGAGGGGCGCGCTGCTGACTCCGGCTGGCACACCTTCCCTGCTAATTCCCCAACTCCTGGAAGGTGTGGCTGAGGCCTGCCAGTGAGACCATAGCTCTCCATCGCCCCTAGGGGCTCGGAGGACCAACCAAAACCTGTCACAGGGTGTTTCTAGTGGGATCTGTTCTTGGCCCATTGCTATTCAATATTTTTACCAATGATCTGGAAGAAAATATAAAATCATGGCTGGTAAGTCTGCAGATGACACAAACTGGGGAAGTGATAAGTAGCAAGAACAGATCACTGACACAGAGCAATCTGGATCACTTCGTAAACTGGATGCAATGAAACAACATGCATGTAATACAGTCAAATATAAGATCATTTGTCTAGGAAGAAAGAATGTATGGCACACTTACAGAATAGGCGACTGTATCCTGGAAAACAGCGACTCTGAAGAGGACTTAGGAGTTATGACAGATAAACAATTGATAAACAAAAGTGAAATGCTGTGGCTGAGAGAGCATATAGAGTCCTTGGATGTATAACTAGATCACTGAAGAGGAGTGGGGGAATGGTAGTACATCTGTATAAGGCATTAGCAAGACCATTATTGCAATATTGTGTCCAGTTCTGGTATCCACACTTAAAACAGATGTTGACCAACTGGAAGGGTTTTCAAGCAAGGGTAAGAGGTGATTTGATCGCAGTTTATAAGGAGCTTGTGACAAAGTGCTGAGGTCTAATAGATGGGCCAGCACTCTGATCACTGTACCTGCACTTAGTTTCTCCAGCGATGGTCGATTGAGGAAATAGGGAGGAATTAACTAATGAGACGGGGAAGCAGGGTGAGTTAAGGGACTAATTGGCCCATCAGCTGACTAGCTTGATAAAAGACAAGGTTAGCAGGGAAAAAGGAGAGGACAGAGCTAGCTGTACGCAGATTGAAGGTAATCCCAAGGAAGAGAGATCTCTTTTCCTCCCAGGGCCCTGATGAACAGAGGTTGATTGTTCTAGGGTCATAGGTATTAGAATTGTGGCATTGCCCTGTATAGGTGTTGGTGGAGGGGACTTGAATAAATTACATGGAGTAGACACTAAAAGAAGAGACTGTGAGCAGTTTCTGCAGTGATCAAGGACTGGGGGGATCTACGCCCCATTACAAGTGTGGGTTTGTCTGGGATATGGATTCCCCTGCAGGGGTGACTGAAAATTTGTCAGGGGGAGTTGGTGTGAAGGCTCAGCATCCAGACACAGCAGACTCTGCCGTGGTTGGCTGAGGAGCAGAAAGAGCTGCAAAACACTATGCAGACATTCCAGCAATCCCACCGATTTGAACGTCAATCCCTGCTGGTGTGGCAAGCGAAGCAGCAGAAAAGCCTCCAGGAATTAGTCAGTTGTTACAGAAGTTAGTGAGTCCTAGTGCAGAGACTGGGAGTCATACACCGGGAGTGACTTTATGCAAAGCAGGCCCAACTGATGATCTTGACTCATTCCTGGTAACATTTGAGAGGGTAGCCACAGGCGCCAGATGGGGTAAAGAAATTTGGGCCCTCCAGGTGGCACTCTAGCTCACTGGGAAAACTCTGTGGCTTACCGGCCCTGAATAAGGAACAGGCCCAGAACTAAGATGTTATGAAGGCCACCATTTTAGACTGGGTAGAGCTGTCTGTTGAAAAATACCAGCAGAAATTTTGGGCCACTAGAGGGGTAGGATCCAGGGCATATGCACAAAAGCTGACAGCCTGGGCGGCCCACTGGCTGAAGCCAGGTATTGGATCTGTGGGGGAAATTACAGATCTGGTAGTACTGGACCAATTTCTCCTGAGCCTCCCAGAGAATACCAGAATCTGGGTGAGGCAGCACCAGCCCAGCATCCTAGAGGTCACAATTTAACTCTCCAAAGAGTTTGCAGAAACCAATTTTCCCAAAAGAGTGGTCCAGCGACTTATGGGTCTGGAGCCAAGGGGGCTGGGGGTGGGAGTGGGAACTGAAAAGCCCCAAGAAGAAAAGTGAGGAAGCAAAAGGAACTCTTTCAGGGAATCGGGAACTAGTATGCTAACAATGTGGAAGGTCAGGACATATTAAGCGGGACTGCCCCAGGATGCAATGCAGGTTCCCAGAGTTCTGTGGATGGACTGGGACTGCCGGGGGGAAGGAAAAGGAAAACGCCTATCATCCCTATAAAGATGGGAATAAGGGGGATTGTGGACACTGCCTCAGGATGCTCATTGATCTGGGGGGATTTAGTGAAGCCCCACTGGAGGCTCCCAAGGGAGAAGGGAGAGTTAACATGCATTCAAGGGGAGAAGAACATGCCCAATGGCAGAGGTATCCCTAGCGGTAAAGGGGAAATGCAGATGGAAGCAGGTGGGAGTAATGGAGAGGCTACCCCATCTGGCTATAGAGGGTACGGACTGAGCCCTTTCCCCTATAGAAAGAAAGCGAGTGGCCATGGCCCCACATGCTAGAAAAAGGAGCAAATGAGGAACGGCCTGAGTTAACAGAATCAGAACACCCTAGGCAGAACGATACAAGCCAAGGTGAAAATTGAACTGCTCCAGCAGAAAAGAGGGAGAAAAAGGAAAAGGTAGAACTAGGTTCAGGGGAGAAGAACAGCCCAAGAGTTGGACAGTCCCAGGTCACTGCATGGCAGAAAGGGTGAGGGGAGGAACCCAGGGGCCAGTTCGTGGGACTGGGAGAACCAGAGGCCTTAGAGAAGGAAGAGAAAGGGGGACAACCCGGAGACAAGAAGGAAGAAGATAAGGAGAGTGGACCTGTAGGTGTGAAGCTCTGTGGGCTAAGACTGAATTATGGGAGCAATTTTTGCAGGTGGAGGATGGAATGACCCAGAAAAGGGATCCTACAAGACCAACCTGGGGCAAATGGGAATGTATAGAGGCAAGAACCTCCTACAAGGAGGGAAAGGTGCAAAAAACCCGCAAACCCACTCTTAGGTAGAGGAGGGATGTGTGTGACAGAGTGCTGAGGTGTGACAGATGAGTCAGAACTCTGCTCGCTGCAGCCTTAGTGAGTTTCCCCAGTGACGGTCGATGGGGGGAGCTGGATAAGGAACTAATTGGCCCATCAGCTGACTAGCTTGATAAAAGGCAGGGTTAGCAGGGAAAAGGGGAGAGGACAGAGCTAGTTGTGCTCAGACTGAAGCCAAGCCCAAAGAAGGGAGATCTCTTTTCCTTCCAGGGCCTGGATAAACAGGGGCTGACGGTCATAGCATAATAGGGAATTAGAATTGTTATATTGCATTTTATAAGTGTTAATGGGGGGCACTTGAATACATTATATGGAACAAACACTAAAAACCTGAGACTGAGCAGGTTTTGTGGTGATCAAGGATAGGGGGACACACGCCCCTTTACATTCCTATGCAGAGAAGGGACATCTGATGTAGGGGGCTTTTTAATCTAGCTGATAAAGGAATAAGAAGATCCTGTGACTTGGAAATTGGGTCCTAAAAATTCAAATTAGAAATAAGGTGCAATTTTGTAACAATGAGGCGATTATCCATTGGCACCAGGTTATGGATGGATTTCATGGATTCTCCATTTCCTGGAGTTTTCACCCCAAGTCTGGAAGCTTTTGTGAGGATATGCTGTGGCTAAGCTGCAAAGTATTGGGCCCCCAGGTAGCAGGGAAGAACCAGTCCCAGCACCGCAGGGCTGACTGACTGAGGGTCTCTGGCCTATGCTAGACAGCAGGTCAGACTAGATAACCATAATGATCCCTCCTTCTGGCCTTGCAGTTTATTACTCATCCGCTCTGAATGAGCAGCCTTGTCTATCTATGGGATAGGTAAGTGTCTCTTGATGGAATTAAATTTTTTTGTAAGCCACTGGAGATGGGCCTGGTCTTTGCTTGTGGCCCGGCCGTCTGTCTGAAACCGAAAGGACTGAGGAAAACATGCTCTCTAGTCTCAGGGGCTAGAAAGGAAGTTTGAGCAAAGGGGACAGCTCTTTTGTGCCCCAACAGTGATTTGCCCTGATAGCAGCAGTGTTGGCTTCGTCATTAATCTGCCACAGGAGAGTTCAAGGCCCAGGGAGAGGCCGCAGCACCATGGCCATATCTGAGCCAGTGTTTCCCTTCACAGCCAGGAACATGGGTCAGGAATGCTTGAGGATGATGTATGTCTCCTGCAAGGATGGTCTGGGAGGCACCAGCTGCTCTCTGGGGCAGTAAAGCCAGCAGTGAAGTTTCCACAGAGGATGGCTTTTTTACCTGAATTTTCTGTAGGCCACAGAGCCGGAGCACACAGTCCAATTCCTCTTGCTCATACAGTGAGACAAGGAGTGACACCATCCGGTCAGACTGGCAGTCACTCAGCATGGCCAGTTCTTGCACCTCCTGGAGCAGACAGACAAGAATAAACAAAAAAGCATTCTCAGCACAAGCCAAAGAAGCCAGAGAGCTCTGGTTAAGGTAAATACTGCATTTTCTAATACAAATGCTACAAAAGGGAAGTGTAAGAACACAGGGACAGTTTCTGAGTATTCACTTTTGTGCTGTTCTGGTGGCACAAAGCAGCCAGAGAACTGTAGGGCTTTTGCCAGCATAAATATAGTAAAAACAAATGTACATCCCTACTTGATGTTACCTGCCCTAGCTTAAAAGGGAGTCTGTAATACGCTGGCCTGCTTATGTGGGATCATGAGGCCCTCTAGTGGCGCATTCCAGCAACTACAACAGCCCTTCCAAATTCATGGGTAATGTCTAGGCAGCCCATCAGCAAGCCTCCCAGCCCAGGTTAGCAGGGCTTGCGCTGGTGCGCTAAAAATAGCTGTGTAGACAGTGCTTTGATGTTGCAGCTTGGTCTGAAGCCCACCCCACTCCCTAGGTTTCAGAGCCTGACCTCCAGCCCAAGTCACAACTTCAAAGCGCTGTCTGAAGAGCTATTTTTAGAGAACTAGTGTGAGCCCCGCTAACCCGAGTCTGTCGACCTGGGCTGGGAAGCTCACTGACATGGGCTGGGTAAAGTAGAGGTACCCTAAAAGACTTGGCCAGATCCTTAGGTGTTCTGGCTAGTGCTCGCTGGCTGCAAGAGCTGCCAAATGGCTCGGGAGCCTCCTCTGAGCCAAGTGTGAACTGCTGTGGCATACAGCTGGTGTTCGGGCTTGTTCCCCACAAAAGCCCCCTGCAGTCAGCGTACGAGGACAGGACTGACGCTGCACTGACCCCAAGCTAGCTGTTCAATGCCATCTGGCCATTGCAGGCAGGTGTAATGCAGTACAGCCCTCAGAATGGAGCACTGTTTGTAAGAAGTGACACTAGCAGCAAGACAGACCAGTGGGCATGTCACACCAACTTTCACATCTGCTCTGATCTCCCATCCGTGCATGTGGGGAGGTTTGGAGTCTTGGCACAAGCTTGGTGCACTGGTGCTGAAGCTCCTGAGTTCAGTCCCTGCTGCCAACAGGCATGTCTGTACATGAAGGGCTAGTGACAGCAGGAGGGTTTGCTGCATGAACAGCAGCAATCAGTGACCTAGCTCCTGTTATCGCGATTCAGGCTTCATTTTGGAGCAACTGGATAAATGCAAATACCTTGGAGATTGGAGTATTTTTGTACAAACCAACCTGACCTGAAGATGCGTCTGTTTCCAAGTACTTGGTGCATCAGAGAGATGCAGATGGGAGGGAGCTCGGAAAAGAGCAACAATGGTTGAGGCAAAGAGTTAGGAGGAAACATTAAAGGGCAGCATTCTTGCTGCTGAGGGTAGAACATATCATTGTAAAGGGGTGGAGTTCCACACCCAGTCCAACCCCCTGGTCAGTTACTTCAAACCATCTGAAATTGTTCCTCGGGGCTGCACTGTTCTGTGTTGGTCTCAGGTGGAAGGTGACTAGGCTACGTCTTCTCTACTGAATTAGCTCGAGTTAACTCTTTGAGTTAGCTTTGCTCAAGTGAGAGCAGCCACACTGTGACCCAGCACTGGAGCTGCACAGAGAGCCTGGATTAGCAACACAGTATTTATATGACAAGCATAGAGTAGCTGCGTCTGCACTGCATTAGTAGCTCCACCATCAGCAGCACCCAAGCTCCAATCCCCAACCCCTGATGGGCTAGCTCACGCGAGTGTAAAGCGCCATTAAACTCAAGCTAGAGATTTGTCTATGTGCATGGGAGTTTGGTTGGGGTAACAGCAGAGTTATACCTGGTGCTAACTCTGCTGTGAAGACAGGCTGTTCGTCTGGAACAGAACAAAAGGAATATTCCACCCCATGTGTTCTCCTTGGATCACAGCCCATTTGAACTTCACAGCCACTACTTCCACCTCCCTCCCTCACACTGAATCCCCATCCTTAAGCTGCTCTTGCCCAGGTCTCTAATGATCAGTTTCTGATCAAATCTCAAGACCTCTGCGCCACCTTCACCTCAACTTCGCTGTTGCTTTTGACATGTTATCATAGAATCATAGAATATCAGGGTTGGAAGGGACCTCAGGAGGTCATCTAGTCCAACCCCCTGCTCAAAGCAGGACCAATCCCCAACTAGATCACCCCAGCCAGGGCTTTGTCAAGCCTGACCTTAAAAATATCTAAGGAAGGAGATTCCACCACTTCCCTAGGTAATGCATTCCAGTGTTTCACCACCCTCCTAGTGAAAAAGTTTTTCCTAATATCCAACCTAAACCTCCCCCACTGCAACTTGAGACCATTACTCCTTGTTCTGTCATCAGCTACCACTGAGAACAGTCTAGATCCATCCTCTTTGGAACCCCCTTTCAGGTAGTTGAAAGCAGCTACCAAAACCCCCCTCATTCTTTTCTTCCGCAGACTAAACAATCCCAGTTCCCTCAGCCTCTTCTCATAAGTCATGTGTTCCAGTCCCCTAATCATTTTTGTTGCCCTCCACTGGACTCTTTCCAATTTTTCCACAATTTTTCATCTTCTCTTCTCTTCCCGTTTGTAATCCTGTCTTCTCCTGGCTCACTGCCCTCCTCCCTCCCCACCAGCATTTCCTTCAGTGTCTCTCCAGGCAGCTCCTCCCCTGCCATTCCCTTGCTGCCTGCAGCATTCATTCTCCTCCCTTGTGGCATGCATTACCCAGTCTGTAATGTTTGGCTTTGCAATCTCATGAACACCCTTAGCAGACAGCCTCGCTGTACATCATAAATCTTCCAGCTGTTAAAAATGGTGATACTCTATCCCCAAGACATAAACAATCACAACCTTGACCCCCATACTTACATGATGCACCTCTTCTCCCTATCCTCTGTCTGCCTGTCTGTCGCCTCTCGTGGGGAAGGCTTGTCCCTCATTTTGTGTTTGTAAAGTGCCCAACAGATGGCCCAGTGGGTAGGATCCCAGTCTAGGACTAAAGACACCATCATTCAATCCCCTGTTCTCCTACAGACTTCCTGCGTGCCCGTGGGCAAGCCACTTAGTCTCTCTGTACATTGGGGAAAGCAGCACTGCCTTAACCCACTGCAAGGATAACTGCTTTAAAGATTATGATGTGCTTTGAGAGCGACTGATGAAAAGGGCTAAGTATTATTATACTGTGGGCACTGCTAGAATCTATATAACCAGATTCCAGAATTTGTCTGCGAGTCACTCTGAAGCCGCAAATGGCTGAGTCAGTGCGGAGTGATGGAAACGATTACAGGCATGGTTGTGTTGACTAATGTATGCTGGCTACCATATTAATATATTAATAACATGTATCATCCACACCATATACATATAAGTATACATTAAGCACAAACATTGTAACAGTGAGATAGCCTAAACTGGCCAATACTATAATCCTGTTCACTTATGCTAAGTATCCCATAACACCTTGCATTAGCTGAAGTAAGCTTTGGCTTAAGTAGACAGGAAAACTGTCAGTATCAGGACATATCATTGTTCCCTCATTTCAACAGAAAGTGAGTTACCCTATTTATAACCAAACCTATTTATCCTGCTACACAAGTGCAAGAAGCAGGAGGGCAGATGCCCTGCCCCGCATGGATGAACTTGCTGGGTCATGCACAACACCGCATTCAACCATCCTTATGCCATCACCCTTTGTCCTGGGATCAGTGGACAGGGACCTGGTGTCACTCATTCAATCGCTGCTGCCTCACAACCCCTTTGCCACCCAGACCTGCCAGAGCGATGCGATGTGATGCGGACCACAGGTTAGTTCAGAGTTGCGATTGCAGAATGGAATTCTATACTGCGGACAACGCATTTCTGTTCCGGACTGCCAGCCTAGATGCAAGGGTCTCAAAGTACGTTATGAGTCCCAGCTCGCCAGCCATTTTGGCCAAACTAAAACCAGGAACTTGGTTTTGTGAAATTTCTGGTGGCCGCGTATACACACATATATCAGGAAATACACTGACTCCTGCTGTGATCGGTGTTCCCGGGCCAAGAACCCTTGTGTTCTCCTTCAGTCCATATACACCCTCTCTCAGCCCTGATCTACTGTGTCCCTGGATTTTATAGCAGAACTACCCCACTCCCAGGGATGTACAATTGGGTTGGTTGCTGTTGATTACTTGCCCAAGGTGGCCCATTTGATCCTCTCTTGTGCAGTTCTCGCTGCCCTGGAAAACACCCACCTCTTTCTTGAACACATCTTTTGGCTCCACAGACTATTGACTGGCATTGTGGCAGACCAAGTCCCACAGTTTGTCTCCCACGTCTGATGAGAGCTCTACAATCCCTTGGGGGTAGAAAGCCCTGAACTGCCCTACTCTCCTGGCTGATGTAATAGCTATTACAAATGCTACCTTTGTTGAAATGTGTAACAGAGAGCAAGTTGCTAGACGCTCAAAATGGGGGATCCATCGGCTTTGATAAAACTGAATTCAGACGTCAGTGTGGAATAGGACTCCGTACCTGCAGAAACACCCTGTCCAACCCCCTCAAAAACCTTATGACCAACGGGCTGGAAAAAAGGGAGCGGTTATCCACCGGAAGGTGAAATGTCAATATAGCTGCTAGCTGTGTCCTAATTAAGCTAATCGCTAATCCTTGATGTTTCAGATACAAAATATAGTCCTTCACATGCTGAACAGAAGCAAGGATGGGGAAGACCCCGCCCCCCACTTCAGCCTCCATCAGATGGAAAATCTTTTCCATTCAGCCAGGACGGGTCGACCTTGTTGATGGCTTTCTACTATTCAGCACTACCTCCTGCATCTCTCTTGAGTAGGACTCCTCTGCTGATGTTAGCCATGAAGCCTCCAGGCCAACAGGTGGAGAGCTTCGAGGCTGGGGTAGAGGAGACAGCTATGATTCTGCAAAACTAGGTCTGTGGGAAGTGGGAGCAATAGCGGGAGACTGATAGGTCCAAAAGCTGAGAAAAACAGTGTTGATGGGTAGAGTTGCCAGGCGTCCGGTTTTCAATTGGAATGCCCGGCCAAAAAGGGACCCTGGCAGCTCCAGTCAGCACAGCCGACCAGGCCATTAGAAGTCCAGTTGGTGGTGCTGCGGGTCTAAGGCAGACTAGTCCCTTCCTGTCCTGGCACCACGCTGCGCCCTGGAAGCTGCCAGCAAGTCCGGCTCCTGGGGGGAGGAGGGGTGGGGCTCCATGTGCTGTCCCCATGCCAAGCACCCGCTCCACACTCCTATTGGCTGAGAACAGTTGCAAATGAGAGCTGGGGGGCTGGTGCCTGCAGGCAAGAGCAGCGCACTGAGCCTCCTGGCACCCCCGCCTAGGAGCCAGATCCGCTGGCCACTTCCGGGGTACAGCTCAGTGCCAGGATTGGCAGGGAGTGTGCCTTAGCCATGCAGCACCGCTGACTGGGAGCCGCCTGAGCTAAGCCCTCACCTCAACCCCGATCCCCACCCCCTTCCCCAGCCCTGAGCTCCCCCAAACCCAGAGCCCCCTCCTGCACCCCAAACTCTTCATCCCTGGGCCCACACCAGAGCCTGCACCCACAGCTGGAGCCCCCACACCCCTTGCACCTCAACCCCCTGCCCCAGCCCAGAGCCCCTTCCCAAACCCTGAACCCCTCATGCCTGACCCCATCCCAGAGTCTGCACCACCAGCCCAGAGCCCATACCCCCTCCCAGAGCCCACTCCCCTGCCTCAGCCTGCAGCCTTCTCCCACATTCCGAATCCCTCGGCCCCATTCCCCAGCCTGGAGCTCCCTCCTGCACCCCAAGCCCCTCATCCCCAGCCTCACCCCCAGCCGGAGCCCTCATCCCCTCCCACACCCTGAACCCCTCATTTCTGGCCCCACCCCAGAGCCTGGACCCCCAGTTAGAGCCCTTACCCCCTCCCGCACCCCAACCCCCTGTCCCAGCCCAGTGAAAGTGAATGAAGGTGGGAGAGAACAAGCCACTGAGGGATGGGGAATGTAGTCAGTGGGGGCGGGTTCCTGGGGAAGGGGTGGGGCTAGAGTGTTCCATTTTGTGCGATTAGAAAGTTGGCAACCCTACTGACGGACCAAGCTGGGTTGATCAGTATAAGATTGGCTTTGTCCTGCTTGACCTGGCACAGAACTTTGAAAAGAAGAGGAATGGGGGAAAAGGATCCATCAACAAACCCAGCTGTGTCCTGCTCCGGAACAGAGCTAGTGACATTTTGGTTGTCCCTTGTTACAAGCAAATCCACTTGGGGAGTTCCCGAGAGCTGGAAAATGGACCTTACTATATCTGGGCAAAGGGACCCCCGTAGAGATTGATAAACAACTTGCTTAGGTGCTTTGCCGGCATATTCTGAGCCCTCGCAGAGACAGACAGTTCTATTATTCTAGATACGCATCTTTATTTGGCAAATCATTGAACAAAACCTCCAAACTGCTGAGAAAAATTTCTTTTATATATTCCCCATCTGTAAATGGCTTTCAGTTTTTTGCAATGCACTGTGCAATCTTGTAACTTCCTTCTGGGGCTTGATTTTTACTTACACTTAAGCATTTAGACACACTGCTTTGCTTCTCATATCCTGCTACTGCCTTTTTGATCAATTCAGTCTTGTCTGCTTCGTCAAGAAAGGTTTTCTCGTGGTTCATTGGAAAATGTTGTCAAATAGCTGATGTGCGACAAACAACACTTTCACAACAGAAAGCACAAACAGCGTGGTCCTTTTGAATAAATTCAAATGTGTCTGTCCAAGGAAGCTGAAATAAACGGACATTTAACTTTGCTTTCTTAGGAGCTGACATTTTGTCAAATGTACCCCTCAACTTACAGTGGGAAAAAAAATGGCGACAGACAGCACGCACGTCAAATGCAATGAGCTCTTTCCATGTGACGTGATAGTGATGTAAGCAATAAATCAGGACTTAAAAATATCCCAGTACAGTGGCTCTGGAACAATTTTTAAGGTGGGGGTGCTGAGCTGTGCCCCCTCTTGCCCCTGTCTGCACCTCTCACTGCCCCAGGACACTCTGCAGTACCGAGGAATGAAGAGATGTTGATGCAAGTCCATCGGGAGCCGGTCTCAACAGGCCCCGTTGGGCTCTGGAGTCAATGAACTCCCCTAGTTAGAGGTGTGCTGTGGGGAGTGCTTCCTCTTAGAACACCTTCCCAAGTCCTTAGCAGAGTCAACCTCTTTGAATCCCTCAATGACCCTGGTATTGAATCCAATTTCCGATGCCTCTTCTTCGGTACTGGAGATGCTGATCTGCCCCTCACTACCAGTAGCACCAGAGGTGTGCTACTGACCGAAGCCGAGGTGCTCAAAGCCCAGAGTAGAGGTCTCAAATGTAGGCTGCAGCACCTACTCCAAGAGCAGATATTTTAATCTGGCTGCTCTTTTTTTTTTTCCAACTGGGCCTACAGCCCTTGCAAAATGCCCTTGCATTTAAGGGAGCTGGGGTGTGGCTCACTATTCAGGATGGCCTTGCCACAAGAGTGTCAGGGCTTGAAACCCCGAGAGCGTGGCTTACATCTGGTACTGGGGCGGGTCCCCAACACTGGGTGCTGGAACCCACACAAACAACAAAAACAATTTTTTGTTTACTAAGAAACTAACTGACTGACTTAACTACTCATACGATACACAGGTGCTATAAACAGATAACAGGAAAGATTTGCAGAAGCAAGGCCAGGAAGCTCCAACAACCATCAGTGGTGACAGGAAGGAACTGAGGAGGGTCCGGAGTTGCTCAGCCCTTTGTGCCTACACGATGTGTGTGAGGCAGCAGACGGCACTCAAGCTGTCCCAACAAGTCCTGCTAAAGGTAAAAACTCTCTGACAACTGTGCACGGGAGCACAGAAAGCCCTACTGTGGAATGGACATGTGCGATCACTTGAAGAAGAATGTGATTTCCCCTGCTTGAATGTGACCCCGAAGTAAATCAAGAGACATTGGAAACACATTTACATAAAAGGTAAACAAAGCCTTGGCATGGCACATCGCCTCTGCATTTAGAACGTTTGTTCTGTAGCTTGGACTGATGGAACCCTGAACAGCCTCAGGGGGATGCCCTGAATCACCAGTCCTGATTGCTGCCAGGAGCCGAGGGCCATCCCTCCCAGTAGGTGTGAAATGGGCCCATGGTGGTGCCGGTTGTGCCTGCTGTTGCCTAGCGCCTCCCGTAAGAGGAGCACACTCCTGGGAAATGCTCCCCACCCAGCACTTCAGCCCCTGCTCATGCACTGCCACTCAGCCCACACAAGCTCTTCCCTCTGGGAAGGGCATTGCACTGAGCTGTCTCCAGCAGCATCTGACATCCCTCCAGTGTCTCTGTCTCCAGGATACAGCAAGCCAGCCTGTGGTGCTCTGTCCCCATGCTGGAGCATGTAGGGTCCAGCATGGCTGATTCCTGCTGGCTACAGGATCCCAGGCAGGACTCTCTTCCTCACTGAGTGAGCATCCTTGGGCAGAGCAAAGACCTCCAGATCCCCCACTTTATGATGGTCAGAAATGCAGTTCCCCAGAGAGCTGCCAGACAAACACCCTAGAAACAGAGTGATATGCCCATTCTACAGCTCATCCCCAACCCGCCTTTCAACATTCACTGCCCTTGCCTGGCCCCTGAACACACCTACCCCAACAGCACTACCCCAGGCTTCCACCCACCCACCCAAACATTCCCAGCTCCCCTCCCCACCATCCCAAATGTACATCCCACCTTCTCTACACACTGAGCCCCTCAGCCTCTCCTGGACATATACCCCCTCCCAAACCTTACCCACACAGCACACACCCCACTCACACTATACACACACCACCCACACTACACAACCCCCACCTGCACACTGTCCCTCCTTCCTGCCCAACCACTGGCATTACTATTTCTGCTGCCTTTTCAATCCTGCTGAGAAAAGGGGCTGAAGGGAAGTTCAGGACACTAGCCTGAGGTCCCCAGCCAAAGGCATGATGGAGCTCACCGCAGGTCTGCAGAGCAGGAGTCGGATGTCGGTGACGTGCGGAGGAGGAGCCTGCAGCTTTGCACTCACGTGCATTACGTTAGAGAAAACCACCTGGAAGCGTAGTTCCACTTGGATGCCACATGGAAAAGTCAGTGTCTCCTTCAGCAACTCTGTAAGTGAAATCAGAGGAAGAGTCATGGCAGAGGCCAGAATGCACAGCACACCAAGCGCTCTCTGTCTCATTGCTGTGCCCTGTCAGCAGATGGGAATGATTCATAGATTCTACTGGACCACTGTGATCACCTAGGCTGACCGCCGTAACACCAGCCAGAGAACTGCCCCACAATAATTCCTAGAGCAGACCTAACATCCTCCCTTGACTGAAAAATTGTCAGCGATGGAAAATCCACCATGACCCTTGGTAAATTGTTCCAGTGGTTAATTACTCTCACTGTTAAAAATGTATGTAGTATTTCCGGTTTGAATTTCTCCAGCTTCAACTTCCAGCCATTGGCTTGTGTTAGACCTTTCTCTGCTGGATTGAAGAGACCATCATTAACTATTTGTTCCCCAAGTAGGTACTGTTTTAGGGTAAATTCGTAGGCCTCATTACCACTTGTGAGTTCAACTGTAAGAAGTGAGCATAAGTTCATAAGATGTCACACTAACCTGGAACAGCCAATGTTGATGGGAAAAGGCATGAAAGGGAGACAAAAAGACTGAGCTAGTCCAAACAAAAAGGCCTTCTGATATAACTCAAGGATTGTGTTAAGATCATTTTTGGTTTACCAAACGTGATTTTAACATAGTCCTTGAGTGTGAAACCAGAAATTAGTGAACCAAAGTTGGTGCTTCAGAAACAAGGCCTAATTAGTGGACAAAATAATGAGGGGATGAGCTATTCTGCCCATCGCTCCCTTTTGGGGTCCTTGAAGAAAAGAGACTTTGGGAGAAAAATTGGCTACTGGGATGAGATTCACAATTATGACTGCCACCCCCACCATCTCCTGGGACCCCAGGCCTTCATCATCCTGATCCTGAGAGATGTCCTGACTGGACAGGGCCAGAGAAAAGGACCCAGATGACCTCACCACATCCACCAGCTCCAGCTGATTCCCAACCATCACCTGGGATGAAACAGGATTGGACCTTAATAATAAAGAGAGCTGCAGCCCATCTCAACTAACTTCTTCTCTGTTCTCCAAAAGGACAGTTATTACCAGCTTTGATACCATCTTAGAGACTGTCAGACACAGGGATTCTTCCTTCTAAAAACTCTCTCCAGCTAACAAGAAAGGGAACAAGGTATGCTGTTAAAATGAAAGCCTTATTTAATACTTTATATTGTAAAGGCTTTAACTGTGTTCCCCTCTTTTCTTTATCTTTAATAAAAGGTTAAAAGGATTTTTAATGGCGTGTTTGCCATGGGACTAAGTAGGCTGAAGTCTCTGTAGACCAAACCCCAACCCTTAACACTGTTTAATACTGGACAGTGGCTAGGTTATGTTAATGCCTTTACATCTAAATGAATGCAACAGTGCTTATAGACTCTTATCAAGTCACCCCTTAAGTATCTCTTTTTTAAGTTAAATAGATTGAGCTCCTTCCATCTATCGATATAAGACATGTTTTCTAACCCTTCTTGAACTGTGAACACCAGAACTGGATGCAGTATTCCAGCAGCGGTTACTCCAGCGCCAAATACAGAGGTAAAATAACCTCTTTACTCCTACTTGAAATTCCCCTGTTTATGCATCCAAGGATTGCATTAGCCCTTTTGGTCACTATGTTGCCCCAGCTGATTATCCCACCACGACCCTCAAATCTTTTTCAGAATCCCTACTTCCCAGGATAGAATCCCCCATCCTGTAAGTATGGCCTACATTCTTTGTTCCTAGATATATGTGTGACAGAATATACCTAGGTGTTCACACCCTACATGTTATTGCCATAATTTTTGTACAAGATATGCCTTATAAGGTATCATCTGAAAACTCATAATTTACTGGTCAGTATGGTCCTGATAAAATTTGTGTGGCAACATTGTACGTAAAGTTATAACATTTCCCTGTATGATGTTATTAACACATGTTCCAAACCCCACAGCCGTGCTCAAACAGAGATTGGCAAACAGTCTGTCCTAAACAAAGGAATGTGTGATCGCTTAATTTACCTTAAGCAGTAAACAGAGTCATCAAGACGAAGGAAAACAAAGGATGCTCACTGATGAGAAAAGGGGAACATCCTTCCACATAGACTTTCTGCCTTCTAGTGCCCAGCTGGAAATGTTTTTCAAGAGAGGGACTGAAACTTTAAAAAGAAGGGACAAATACCCCAAGGCACCCACTCTCTGTCTGCCTGCCCATCACATTCACTGCAACTGAAGCAACAAAGGAAGCAGTCATTGGACTCTGGGGGATGGGTACTGGTCAGTAAGACTGCTGAAAGAAAGCACATGGTGAGAAATTTTGCTTGAATCTGATATAGTTTAAGTTAGGTATTAGTAAACATTTTATGTTTATTTTCCTTGTTACCATTTCTGATTTTTATGCCTCATGACTTGTACTCACTTAAAATCTCTCTCTTTGTAGTTAACAAACTTGTTTTACTGTTTTATCTAATTCAGTGTGTTTAAACTGAAGTTTCTGAATAACTATTTGAGATAATAACCCTGCACATTATTCCCTTTAAGGAATAACAGACTTAAAATATTTTGTACTGTCCCCGAGAGGTCTAGGCAGAACACGACATACATTTCTGGGGGGAAATCTGGGTCTGGGGGTGTGTTGGGGTCACCCTGCAGTATAACCCAGGCTGGTGAGACTTAGAGTATAACCCAAGTATGGCTGACAGGCTGCAGTCACACACAGACACTCTGGGTGTAACTTCCATGCTGGTGGCTGTTTGTGAGCAGCCCAGGTGGGAGATACTTTATCAAGGCATTGTAGGAATGGAAGAACGGCTATACTGGGTCAGACCAAACGTCCATCTAGCCCAGTATCCTGTCTTCTGACAGTGGCCAATGCCAGGTGCACCAGAGAGAATGAACGGGACAAGTAATCATGAAGTGATCCAACCGCTGTCACCCATTCCAGCTTCTGGAAAACAGAGGCACCCAAGGTTGCAGGGCAGGGGTGACACAGCTGCTCATTCGTCTGGATTGTACCCTGGTATGTCACAATATGCATTTACATTTAGCTGTAATAAAATGCACATTGGTTGCTTGTGCCCAGTTTACCAAGTGACCCAGATCACTCTGTACCAGAGACCTGTCCTCTTCATTATTTACCACTCCCACAATTTTTGTGCCATCTGCAAGCTTTATCAATGTTTTCTTCCAGGTCATTAATAAACATATTACATAGTGTAGGGCGAAGAACTGATCCCTGTGGAACCCCACTAAAACCACACCCATTTGATGACGATTCTCTGTTTACAGTTACATTTTGAGAGGGTGCCCCTCCTGTCCCAGCTGTTATTTTCTCCGCCTGCAGTGCTTGAGTTACCCCTGCAGTGTGGGAAGGTATGTATAGTTGTTGTAAATTGCTGGCCCATGGCTGGGCAGTGATCCCTGGGATACTCCTTGTGAGCCCGCCACTGCCATTCTGCAAATTCCCTGCTGCTGCTGTTCTCTTTGCCCCATCCCATTATTTCCACTATAATTCCTTGGACAGGAATCGCTTCAGTGTTCAGCCAGCAGCTGAGTCACCTCCTCACTGGCCCCACTTCTTCAAGCCTGCTGGCTTGCCTTGCAAGCTTCCTGCTCCAATCCCAGCAGGGCCTGAACCTGCCAGGAAAAGCCTCTTGCTCGACAGTGGCAGCGGGACCTCCCTCTATTTGCTGCTCCCCAATCTCTGGGTGCTGCCACTGCTTCTCCCCCATCTGACTCTTATGGCAAGAGACCCTTAGGCCCCCACCCCATTCTGTGCCGTATGCCCAGACCCCAGCAGCAGCGCCCTCTGGATTCACCCACCCCAACCCCTTCCCAAAATGGTTCCCACAGCTCTGCTAGCCCTCTCCATGGCCTGGACCACTTCCTGGAGGGGGTGGCAGAGAAGCAGTACCCTGAGGCACCCCCTTATGGGGGGGCAGTGTAGCTGTGAACAGGGCGCAGCGGGAAGCAGGAGCAGTGAAACCCAAATACAACATTGTGCACTATTGATGTTAGACATATTTAAGAGCCAGATGCTAATGTACCTTGCCTGGGACCCCCAGGGCCGGGGCTGAGACAGCGTGGCTAAGGGCTCTGCACTGGTCTCTTACCATGGCTGTGTCCCCAGAGCTCTGCAGTCGGCCCAGTGGTGCAGATGGGGTCTGTCAGCGCCCGGGCTTCCTTCAGCGTGTGCTTGATCTCCATCACCTGCTTTCCAGTTACCAAGGGGTCCCGACCAATGTCTGGGGGAGAAAGAGCTGCCTGAGGAATGGTTCAAAGGGATAAGGCACAAAGGGTGCTGAGGCAGCCAGCTCCCACTGAGAGTCAGTGGGGTTTGGGCGCCCACTTCCTTTTTGTGCCTTTGAATTTTCCCCCTAAATTGGGGGCCTGGCTCACAGCGTGCCTGCAGCCATTCCGGTCTCTCCACATACAGTTCCTACTGTGCCCCCTCACTCTCCTGGCCCAACTCGGAACCCCCCACTGTATAGTCTATGAGCTACTGAGCAGTACTGCACCCATGAGCCCAGCGAAGGGTGGAATATTAGGGTGTTGGAATATTCACCATCCCATTCCTTATGCATCCTAATATCTTGTTTGGTTTCTGAACCGCGCCTACACACTGAGCAGAGGTTTCACATAGCTGCCTGCAGCAACCCCCAGGTCCCTGTCCCGAGTGAGTACAGTCCATTGAGAACCCAGCAATGTGAATGAAGAGTTCAGATCACTCCTCACCTCGCATTTGTCGCACTGGATTTCAACTGCCACTGAGTCATCAGCAAACATTGCCACCTCACTTCTCCAGATTATTCACAAATATGACAAACAGCACCAGACTTAGTATGGGGACCCCACTGCTTCCCTTGTGCCTTGAGGAACTCTGACCATTCCTTTCTACACTTTGCTTCTGTCTCAGCCCGTTTCTGACTTGTCACATCTACACACAACTAATTCATTTCCTTAATAACCTCTCGCGAGGGCCTTTGCCAAGGATTTTTGAAGGACTGGGTAAATGCTATCAGCTGGTTCTCCTGTCGCCCCTGCTTTGTTGTTGCCATGATTAGAGAATTGTAGTAGATGGCAAAGGCAGGATTTTTGTTTGCAGAAGCTGTGCTGGCTTATACCCAGCATGCCAATTTCACCCAGGTGGTTTGTTATTCTAATGAAACCAGTGTACTTTGCTCTGATGTGAGGCTTCGGGGCCTCTAATGCCCAGGGTCACCTCTAGAGCCTTTTGTAAAGAAAGATACAATGGCCACCCCCCTCCGTATTCACTGATTTTAACAAGAGATGGATTTTATTACTCTGATGCTCTTGGACACACTGTCTGGGCCTGGAGACTCATTGGCCTTTCATTTGTCTGTTTATTCCATCTCCCCTTCCTTTGAATCCTTGATCAGTGACTGCACCTCAACTTTACTACCTGGAACAAGTAGCTTCCAGCTTTAACTAAACAACTTCCGGTGCAATATTTACCTTCCAACACATCCTCCAGTACGTGGGTCACTTTCTTTTCCTGCAGAATGTGCTTTTTCAGATACTTCATGAAGATCCCAGAACTGAACTCCCCATCCTGAACTTCATAGGCTTCTGCATCTTCACTCCTTCGAAGGCAAGCACACGACCCTCAGCTGCTTGCCACACAGACATGGCACAGGAGCACCCATAAACCCCAGAGACACACTTTGATTCAGGATTTCCTTTCTATTGGCCTAGTTGTTGCTTTGGCCATATTAAGAGAGACCCTGGAAAGTCAGTTGCCAATTCTGGGGGAATAATACAGAATCCTTGCAAACTCAAGGGGCTGAAAAATTGGAGTATTATATGCTGCTCATTTGGATGAAGGAACATGAGCACCTGTATTTGCTTCAGAGTATTGGTCCTCTAATTATAAGGTTGCATTGAACTGATGGCCTTTCTGTAGTTTCTGTTGCTGTTTGCATTGTGAGCCACTGGGCGTATCTGCAGCATTTTAGTGCAATACAGAGGCTTGTTTTAATGAAAATTAAACTGCATTGTATTGTTTCAGGGGCAGAGTTATGACAGCTCAGCACATCTGAAAATCTCTTCCACAATGATCTCCTGGCCTTGGAAAAAGTTCTGTGACTCATGGGGTGCCCTGTGCACTGCCCCAGGGTGTGTCAATTGAATTATCCAATTGTAGCCCTGAAGGAGGTGCTGCCATCCAGAACAACCAGCTCTGTATCTAACTTTAGGATCCTTCAGCTCAGGCTGGATGTGTCCTGGCTTGTTGGCGAGAGACTCCATTACAAATACTCACTGATATTAGGCCACAAAAGGGTGCTACAATCTTAACTGTGGATTAGCCACAGCTGCCAGCAGAGGGCTGTAGGGAGAGATGAGGGTACACATCAGGAAAGCCAGGGAGAAAGTGTGAGAACCAGAGATCAGAGACAGGCCCGGCCTGCACTAGGGATGTCCAGCGGCAGCAGTACTAGCTGGCAAATGGAGACAGGGCCGTTGCAGCTTCTGGCAGTCTCAGCACCTCCCCGTCACTGACACTTGATCTGATGGCCAGAGTTCCAGCCCTGCAGAAGCAAGAGCCTCAAGCCTCAAGCACAGCCACTGGGAATGCCAAAGGTCTCCAGTCACCAGCAATCAGCAGATACTTACGTGGCATAGCCATAAACCGTATTCCCCCAGGGCTCCAGCGGCTGCACCTGCGACAGCGCACACTGTGGGTTGTACCTAGAGATGAAAGGATGTAACAGGTGAACTGGGTGAAGGCGGATTTGCTTTCATACACGTACAGGATGGCCCCATCCCTGGGCACAAACAGAACCCATATGTCCAACGCAATGATGTCTGCTGCGTGACAGCAATGCACTCGACAATTACATCAAACCCAATTTCTAAACACTTACCTACAAGGAAAGCCATGGAGGATGGTGTAGCAATGGCCATGGGGTCTTTTCAACAGCTGAGAGCTCCCCCAGCCCAGCCAGACTCTGGGCAATTTGTGCTGCTGGGGCTGAGCAAAGGGGAAAATGTCTGTCTGAAATCTGTAGGGCTGACTCCATTGTGGAGCTGAGGGTGCAGCTGGAAAGGAGCCTGATCTCTGAAAGGGGCTCTGATCCTGGGACTGATTTTCCACCAGCATAGTGGAGAGCTGCATCAGGACTCATAACAGCTCATACACTGGTTCATACTGCCCCCACGGGACTACTACACTGGAGAGGATTGCTGGAGCACACACTTCTTCCCTTCCCCAGGGAGCTGGCTAGGCCAGCCAGCCCTCTGCAATGTCAGAGGAATCCCCCAGTGCCCTGTTAGGGCAGCTTTAGTGAAGAGTGGCCTTGCTGTGGCCAAGGAGTTGGCCCATAATTTCCAAGATCAGGTAAAGGGTGTCAGGGCTGATTTGGTGTGAAAGGCTTGACTTCCACCACAAAATACCTGAGAGATCCTTTGTGCATGGCCTTAGTCACTGGGTCTGCATAGGAGGTTGCTATCTGCAGCCTACCGGGGAAGAATCAGCTTTGCACAATATCTCTGGGCACTGAAGATACCTGGGCATAGGGAGGGCCAGAGTCTCTCTCATTTACACCAGGTTTACACCAGTGCAGCGGAGTCACTCCCAGTTTGCACATGTGGAACTGAGGTCAAAGCCAGGCCCAGAGTATTGTCCGCAGCAGTGTTATCTGCTCCGTTGTGGTCTGGCCTGCTGAGGAGGAAGTACAGGATGTCCCTGTTTCACAGAGTCAGCAGCAGATAGCAGGCTGTTTGTTTATAACTTGTGACCAGGAACCAGGGGGCCACTGGATGGCAATGTTTGTCTGGCTTGCACCTACCTTTCAAACACACCCAGAAGTCACAATGACAGGCATGAGGTACGTTTCTAAATAAAATCAATGAATGAATAGATTTATCTGCCCTCAGCTGCTCCAGACAAACACATGAGCAGCTAGAGGATTCCAGACACGAGGAACAACAAGACGTCATATCCCAGAATAGGCTAGAGCCCTCACTGGCCCCACACAGCGCGCAATGTGCATCTAATCCATGGGCTACACTCAGCTGCTTTGGTGCAGACACACACACACAGCGACAGAACAGCCAGCCTAGCACAAGGAGTGGAAAAATCGGTTCGGGTTTGTTTGCCTTGACTGAGGACAAGGCTCAGCTGGAACATGTTTTCAGAGCATGATGGAGCAGAGACATCCTTGGCAATGGAAATGATGAGCAGGGTTAGCGCCCAGACACTGGGCCTGATTCTCATCTCATTTACATCACTGTAGCTCACTGGCTTCAATTATTTACGTGCCATGTAGGTGGGAGGAGATTTATGTCCATTTGTCTTAGGCGACATGCCCTAGAAATGCCAACAAGACAATAAGCTTGATTGTGTTCTCACGCAGGGGTAAACCAGGAGCAATTCCACTGAATTCAATGACGTGATACCTGTGTAAAGCAGGTGCAAGTACAACTGGAGTCTGGGACAAGGTAGCCCAATAATGACAGCCCCAGACACAGATCACTTTGTCCTGGTCCTCATAGTCCCAAGATCCCAAAGTGCTCAGACATCTCAGTGATGCGTACAGGCTAAAAACCTAAATAGAACAGAAAATGGGAACAGCATCTACCAAATGGCTAGTTTTAATGCACTATGTATGGCGCTGCTACACATAGGAGGAGGGCTTCAGCTTCAAAAACGTTGCAGAAATCCAATGTGTGAGCAAGTAAGGGAGGCAGGGTGGGGGCCCACTCCTTAGTTTCTGTCCTGGGCTCCAGCGAGTCTAATGCTGGCCCTGCTAGGGAGCATGCTCAGTGCAGATGGAATGATCACAGATTTGAGCAACAAGCCTCTAACAAGCTCTACTTCAAATGTGCAAGTGGTGATTTTCTGCAGCTTACAACTTGGCCATATCTGGACAGATTTCCACGGAGACAACAAAAGACTCTTCTTTAACCCCAGGACCACTCCCTTGCCAAATTTCATGTTTCTGCTCCAAAACATGAAGGCACTAAAGCTCTTCACAGGTAATCAAGGGCCCCTACAAGTACGCATACCAATGGGACACTAATTTTTACATTTGCTGTATCAGGTCTCATGACTGGGGAAATTCACAGGTATTATCAGTGTGGGCACCGGTAATCCTGTTTTACCCTGTTCTGTTTCCTGTTTAATATAATTACTGTGTTGAAGATATTGTGTGTGCTTGTGTTATTTCTTGGGAGTTTCCAACTCTCTGGCAAGTAAGTGGAGGTTACGCTGTGGTTATAATTTTCCTCTGCCACAGTCCTGGGGAGGATGGTAGGGCTTGGGACACCCATGGGAGGACTACAGCTCCCCCCCCAGCACCTGCCCTCACAGAATGCTCAGGCAAGGGGTCTGCTCAAATGAGGCACTCTCCAACTTACTCTCCTGCTGAAGAGCGTTCATGCCAGAGGTGTCTGTGGGCCCCAATGGGCCTGGAGTTAAGCTCACTGTCATTATCTCTTAATTAAGGCCTTGATTCATCATGGCAGTTGGGTGTGCGTAGCTTTAGTCACATGAACAGAGCCTTAGAAGCCAATGGCCACCTCTCACACCATGAACTTTAGGCCTGTGCCAAAGGAGCCAGCTGAACTGAGCCAAAGTCAGGGGTTCTTTCCCTGTCTCCCCTCTGGGTTGTGAAAGCAACTACTGCTAACCCCACTGTCCTTGGGAGGTGGGGGAAAGGAACAGAACCTACCATTTCCTGCAGGTGTCCAGCAGGATGAGGTTGAGGGCTGTCTGCCTCTGCTGCATCTTCTGGAGGATCCTCTGCACGCTGATGCAGTTCTCGGGGGCGTAGGGCTGTGGGGCGTCAATGGGGACCATGTAGTTTCTCCCAGAATGTTCATATCCATGCCCAGCATAGTAGAATATGGCTGCAAACCATGGACAAGAGAGGGAGAGTTATGGGAAGAGGCCAGGCTTTGCGCCGAGAGGCATGGAAAACACAGGGTGCTGTTTGTTACCAGGGCAACTGCTCCAATGTCCAGCACGCCTCCCTTCCCCCACCATATAGCAGATGTGTTACACCACAGCCCGTTCCCCTCCCCATGGGATCCTGTATCGTCTCAGAGCAGGTGTGTAACATCCCAGCCCACCTCCTCCTTCCGGGCACTATGACACCTCAGAGCAGGTGTGTTACACCACAGCCCACCCCCTGGTCCTGGGCGCTACAAAACCTCAGAGCAGGTGTGTGGCACCACATCCCACCTCCTCCTCCCGGGTGCTGCGACACCTCAGAATGGGTATGTGGCAACACAACTCACCCCCCTCCTCACAGGTTCTGTGAGGCCTCAAAGCAGGTGTGTTGTTCCCCCCATTCATGGTGGGGACACCTCACTATGCAGGCAATAACCTGGCCGTCATTTGATTGTCGGTCTAACCTAATCTGCTCCCCCACCATCACCCGGCCAGTAGTCCTAAGTCCTACAACTCTGAGAGAAGCCCTTTCTAGTATCAGCCTAAACCTGTCCTCCTCACAGCCTCTGCTGACATATAGAATCACAGAATTAAGGGACCATTATGATCATCTAGTCTGACCTTCTGCACAACGCAGGCCACAGAATCTCACCCACCCACTCCTGTAACAAACCCCTAACTTATGTCTGAGCTATTGAAGTCCTCAAATTGTGGTTTAAAGACTTCAAGATGCAGAGAATCCTCCAGCAAGTGACCCGTGCCACACGCTGCAGAAGGAGGCGAAAAACCCCCAGGGCCTCGGCCAATCTGCCCTGGGGCAAAATTCCTTCCTGACCCCAAATATGGCGATCAGCTAAACCCTAAGCATGTGGGCAAGACTCACCAGCCAGACACCCAGGAAAGAATTATCTGTGGTAACTCAGATCCCACCCCATCTAACATCCCATCACAGGCCATTGAGCATATCTACTGCTAGTAGTCGAAGCTCAATTAATTGCCAAAATTAGACCTTCATCATGGCTCCTCCTGACTGGACAAATCCATCCATGGATTTCAGCTCCCTACTGGGGACCTGAGCACCTGAAAGCAGTCACCTCTCATCACTTCATTCCTCAGTTCAGTAGAACTTCTGGAGCTGCAGGGGTGGGGCTGGAGTAGCCGCACCTGGGAATCAGGGAGCTGTAACCAGTTCATGCATGGCGCCCTCCTCACCTCTTATGCTGAGTGGATCTTGGTGGAGGAGAGAAACTAGCACATCAGCTCTTCTAACCTTTGCCTTTAAGTGAGGGTCACTGTATCATGCAGCAAATTGGAACTAAATTAATTTTGCATCCTTAATGTTTCTTTAATACAGCTCTGTGTATCTGATAATAGTCAGCACTGCCAATAGTTATGGTTGCCCAACACTTCCCATTATAAGAACCTGTTTTCAGTTGCTTATAACTTTGCCAATAACTGGGCTAAAATATTCCATGCCAAGTGTTTGCTTCAAGCTGAATATTTCCGGGAAGATTCAGCTAAAATGGTTCAGCTGTTTCTGAGAATGAGGCTGCAGAAAAATACATTGTTTTCCCCACATTAAAAAAAATGATTACAACCATTTCATTGAGGAGTTCTAGCAGCTCTGTGCTTTGGAGCAGGGCCTTGACATTTGGCACATGGTCACCTTGGTGTTAGGGAGGTGCTGTTTGCTGCCCTCATGAGAATCTACCCACATTTGTTTAGTTTAAGTGTCTGAAAAATCAGTTTGCACGTACCAAAGATTCTGTCTGCCTGGAAGATAGATTCGTAGATTCCAAGGCCAGAAGGGACTGTTGTGATCACCTAGTCTGCCCTCCTGCATAGCACAGGCCAGAGAACTTCCCCAAGTAATCCTAGCTCATACTCCAGCCCGTCACAGCGTCTACATGCCAACCAGATGGCAAATGCCCCTTCCTCACAGAGCGACTGAGACGGTGCCATGCCGGGGCTGAGCTGGACTTTCCCTACAATTGCTCCTCCCAGCTTGCGGGGAGGGGGTGGGTGCTGTGACAGAAGGCACTACAACTGAGAGCAGAGAGACCACTTCCTATCCTCTCAATGCTCTGCCTGCTGGCCCCCAGGCAGCAGGGAGGAGGAGGAAGTCCTCTGACTTAAACACAAGAGGAGTGAGGTCAGGGGGAGGTGAGGAGGGGGAACAGTTGCAGCATTGGAGGGAGGGCAGAAACAAGCTGGGGAAAGAGGAGGGTTAGAAGCTGGAGCTGGAGGGTGGGGAGGGAGCAGGGGGGATGGTGGAATAGGGCCAGAAAGGGAGAGGAAGAGGCTGGAGATGCAGGGGCAGAAGGGTCTGTAACCATGCAGGGTTGCCAACAATTTTGTATTATAAGGGTTGGCCCTTACTTAAATAAAAACATTGCCTGGCCTGTACTAAATTGGTTTGGGATGCCTTTTATCCCACATTTCCACCAGGGGTGTAATGCTGCCAGAGTGGTCTGGAGCATTGTTCTGGCACCTGAACCCCTGACAGAGTGGGGCTCGAGCACATCTCTTTGCAAAGTGCTGCCAGTTGGCCACTTGACCTGGCACATGGGATTGCAATGCCACTCAGATTTGGCCCAGCTCCCCCTCCAGCTCTAGGCCCTGCTGAAAGTTGCACACCTCCCCCCATTGAAATCTGAACTGGTGCCCCTACTGTTTGCAGCGAAGCCTTCTCTAGGTGTACCTTCCAAGTCCACACCCATTCTTGCAGTCCCTACCCCGGCAGTGCATGGCACTGCAGCAGCTGGAAGCCAGCAACTGCAGCTGCTGACTCAGTTTGCGCCCCATACAGAATGTGAACAGGACCCACAATGGCTGCCCAGCCCAGTACCTGAGGCCCTGAGTTCTCTGCAGCGCCAGAGCTAGAGAGAGAGATCCCCTAGGACGGACAAGGGAGGAGAAGAACTCACCCCTAAGGTTCAAGTTAAGACTGGGGACAGCTGAGGTCTGTCCTGTATTTCTGAAATACAGCAACTCCTAGCTTAACGTTGCAGTTACGTTCCTGAAAAATGCAACTTTAAGGGAAATGATGTTAGCGAATCCCATTTCCCCATAAGAATTAACGTAAATAGAGGGGGTTAGGTTTTTATACACACACACACACACACACACACACACAGTATAAGTTTTAAACAAACAATTTAATACTGTACACAGCAATGATGATTGTGAAGCTTGGTTGAGGTGGTGGAGTCAGAGGGTAGGATATTTCCCAGGGAGTGCCTTACTGCTAAATGATGAACTAGCACTCAGCTGAGCCCTCAAGGGTTAACACATTGTTGTAAATGTAGCCTCACACTCTACAAGGCAGCACAAATGGAGGGAGGGGAGACAGCATGGCAGAGAGAGACAGAGACACACACTGTGTGTGTGTGTGTGTGAGAGAGAGAGAGACGCATTGCCCCTTTAAGTACGCTGACTGCACTCTAAGTACATTGCCTTTTTAAGTAGATCAGCAAGTTGAGACAGCAGCTGCTGCCCGCAAGCTCCCTCCATCCTGAGCCCTGTCGTGTCCCCCCCGCTTTATGGAGATGGGGTAAGCGGGGAGCAGGAGCAGTGGGAACGGGACACCCTGACATTAGCCCCTTCTTCTCCCCCCCGCGCACAGCAAGCAGGAGGCTCCCTGGAGCAGCTCCAAGGCAGAGGGCAGGAGCAGCACAAGGCAGTGCGGGGAGGGACAGCTGAACTGCCGGCAACTGAAAGCCTGCTGGGTGGCTGCTGCACAGGGAACTTAGGGGAGCTGATGTGGGGCTGCCAGTCCACCTTGGTTCCAAGCACCCACCACTGGCTCCAATGGGCTGGGCTCTTCCTGCAAGCAGTGGACAAAGCAGGTGGCTGCCAAACAACGTTATAAGGGATCATTGCGCAACTTTAAACAAGCATGTTCCCTAATTGATCAGCAAGTAACAATGTTAACCAGGACGACTTTAAATGAGGAGTTACTGTACAATGTTGTCAACCGTATTAACCACTATAGAACACTGCACTAACTGGAACTGAACCTATTAGTCCTGAGTCTCAGCATATAGCTGTGAAGCCCACCAGCAAAACATGTCTTCACCCCTCTCCAGTGGCTGCTCCACAGAAAAGATAAAAGCCTTCTACTGCTCCCAGTTACTCCATTAGCTCTAGTGAAGGAGAACTGTGCTTTGGATCTCAAGATCCTAACCCTGCTGATGACCCAGTGAGAGGGTCAGCATCGTTCCACGGGCTGGAATTTTTGTTTTCAATTTTTACGTTTTTAAAAAACGTAGACAATTATATAAAAAACTGTGTTAAAAGAACATTATTAAAGTTTGGCAAGTCAAACACTCAAAAGCTAGGAAATGCCAGAATTAAGCTTGCCTGTGTAACTTTAATTCACCTCCCCTGTGCATATGCATGATGGTATAGTCTATAATTACACACTCACATACAATTTTTTCCATAGGACCCCTGCACCATTTTTCCTCATTCCCACTGCCACTGTTGTCTATAGGACCCTGCCTCAGTTGTTGCTGAAGTTGAAAGGTGCGTAGTGAATGAGGCAGGGGACTGCAGAAAGGATGAGCTCGTAGTTAGGGCAGTTGAATGCTGCCCTGGAGAATTGGATTCTATTGCCACCTGTCCCCACAGAATTCCTACCTGGTGCCAGGCAAGTCACTTAAACCACAATTTTCACAGGTGGCCTCTGTGTGTTTCTCATTTTCTGGGTACCCAACTTGAGACACTGGTGGTTTGATTTGTAGAGGTATCGAACACTCACAACTGTAACTGAAGTCAATGTGAGTTGTGCAGTGATTATGTGAAGTGATATAAAATGCTACATAAGGCTGTAGGCTTCTCAAATTCGGCACCCAAAATTAGTTGACAATTTTTTCCTTTAATTTCTGTGCTTCAGTTCCTCACGTATAAAATGGGGATAATACCAGTCCCTCACTTCACAGGAGTGTCGTGAAGATAAATGCATTATGTTTGTAAAGAATTCAGAGACCATGAGAGCACCACAGGATAGCCCATGAGGAAACAAATAATTCTGTATGCAGTACTTGTGGCACCTTAGAGACTAACCAATTTATTTGAGCATTATTTAGTCTCTAAGGTGCCACAAGTCCTCCTTTTCTTTTTGCGAATACAGACTAACACGGCTGCTACTCTGAAATCTGTATGCAGTGCAAGCTTTGGATTGGGTGCAGTAAATAAGGAAGGGGCCCACAAACTGAATATGAGGTTAAACAGAGATATTGAATTATCCATTCAGTAAGCACCGTCCATCCTGTGCACTGAATGAGGCAGGGGTGCTGTGGAAAACATAGTACATGATCATGTAATTAAAGACTGTACCACAATGCATATGTACAAGGGATGAATTAAATTTTCACAGGCAACCTGGACTCTGCCACTTCCTAACTTCTGAGTGCTTGCTTTTGCAACCTTAACATTAATGTGTTTTAATATAATATATAAATATAAACTACATTAAAATAATGGTATTAAAGTTGCAAAATCAGCCTTATGCCAGATTTATGTTGCCCATGCAGCTGTAATTTAGCCCCCTTGTGTGTATGCATTATGTGAGGCAGATATGCCTGCCTATGAAAATTGAACCCCAAAATTGTGAGTTTAGAAAGAAAATACCTTTTTACTCTACCCAAGTTAAAGACTAACCTTTCGCCCAGATTTTGTGTGGCAAACAAATGCTGTTCAAAGATGAGCTGCTGAGTACCAAAATATAAAGGGGAAGCTACAAGCATCTGTTTGTAAAACAGGAACTGCCCCTCTCTGGCCACAGCTGAGTATATGTGTGCGTGGTGCATTCCTGTATTATCACTTACAACATTTTGCTATCTTTGTATTTCTGAAATTATCTTTGAGTTGGGACTTTTTTTATGAGGGCTGAGATAACGCCTATGGACTGGGCAATGACCTCAAACATCTCAAAATACCTACACACCTGCTGATTGACTGACTGATGGTAGATTTTTGGTCTGTGGATTTTCCAAGCCCAGAGTTACTGGAATGGGGGGTTTCAGAGTAACAGCCGTGTTAGTCTGTATTCGCAAAAAGAAAAGGAGTACTTATGGCACCTTAGAGACTAACCAATTTATTTGAGCATAAGCTTTCGTGAGCTACAGCTCACTTCATCGGATGCATACTGTGGAAAATACAGAAGATGTTTTTATACACACAAATCATGAAAAAATGGGTGTTTATCACTACAAAGGTTTTCTCTCCCCCCACCCCACTCTCCTGCTGGTAATAGCTTATGTAAAGTGATCACTCTCCTTACAATGTGTATGATAATCAAGGTGGGCCATTTCCAGCACAAATCCAGGCTTTCTCCCCCCCACCCCCCCCAAACAAACCCACTCTCCTGTTGGTAATAGCTTATCTAAAGTGATCACTGTCCTTACAGATGCGTATGATAATCAAGGTGGGCCATTTCCAGCACAAATCCAGGGTTTAACAGGAACGTCTGAGGAAGGGGGGGGGTTAGGAAAACAAGGGGAAGTAGGTTACCTTGCATAATGACTTAGCCACTCCCAGTCTCTATTCAAGCCTAAGTTAACTGTATCCAATTTGCAAATGAATTCCAATTCAGCAGTCTCTCGCTGGAGTCTGGATTTGAAGTTTTTCTGTTGTAATATCGCAACTTTCATGTCTGTAATCGCGTGATCAGAGAGATTGAAGTGTTCTCCGACTGGTTTATGAATGTTATAATTCTTGACATCTGATTTGTGTCCATTTATTCTTTTACGTAGAGACTGTCCAGTTTGACCAATGTACATGGCAGAGGGGCATTGCTGGCACATGATGGCATATATCACATTGGTAGATGTGCAGGTGAACGAGCCTCTGATAGTGTGGCTGATGTTATTAGGCCCTGTGATGGTGTCCCCTGAATAGATATGTGGGCACAGTTGGCAACGGGCTTTGTTGCAAGGATAGGTTCCTGGGTTAGTGGTTCTGTTGTGTGGTATGGGGTTGCTGGTAGGTATTCGCTTCAGGTTGGGGGGCTGTCTGTAGGCAAGGACTGGCCTGTCTCCCAAGATTTGTGAGAGTGTTGGGTCATCCTTCAAGATAGGTTGTAGATCCTTGATAATGCGTTGGAGGGGTTTTAGTTGGGGGCTGAAGGTGACGGCTAGTGGCGTTCTGTTATTTTCTTTGTTGGGCCTGTCCTGTAGTAGGTGACTTCTGGGAACTCTTCTGGCTCTATCAATCTGTTTCTTCACTTCCGCAGGTGGGTATTGTAGTTGTAAAAATGCTTGATAGAGATCTTGTAGGTGTTTGTCTCTGTCTGAGGGGTTGGAGCAAATGCAGTTGTATTGCAGAGCTTGGCTGTAGACAATGGATCGTGTGGTGTGGTCAGGGTGAAAGCTGGAGGCGTGTAGGTAGGAATAGCAGTCAGTAGGTTTCCGGTATAGGGTGGTGTTTATGTGACCATCGTTTATTAGCACTGTAGTGTCCAGGAAGTGGATCTCTTGTGTGGACTGGACCAGGCTGAGGTTGATGGTGGGATGGAAATTGTTGAAATCATGTTGGAATTCCTCAAGAGTTTCTTTTCCATGGGTCCAGACGATGAAGATGTCATCAATATAGCGCATGTAGAGTAGGGGCGTTAGGGGACGAGAGCTGAGGAAGCGTTGTTCTAAGTCAGCCATAAAAATGTTGGCATACTGTGGGGCCATGTGGGTACCCATAGCAGTGCCGCTGATTTGAAGGTATACATTGTCCCCAAATGTAAAATAGTTATGGGTAAGGACAAAGTCACAAAGTTCAGCCACCAGGTTAGCCGTGACATTATCGGGGATAGTGTTCTTGACGGCTTGTATTCCATCTTTGTGTGGAATGTTGGTGTAGAGGGCTTCTGGATTTGTGCTGGAAATGGCCCACCTTGATTATCATACACATTGTAAGGAGAGTGACCACTTTACATAAGCTATTACCAGCAGCAGAGTGGGGTGGGGGGGGAGAGAAAACCTTTTGTAGTGATAAACACCCATTTTTTCATGATTTGTGTGTATAAAAACATCTTCTGTATTTTCCACAGTATGCATCCGATGAAGTGAGCTGTAGCTCACGAAAGCTTATGCTCAAATAAATTGGTTAGTCTCTAAGGTGCCACAAGTCCTCCTTTTCTTTTTGGAATGGGGAGACTCCTCATTTGCAGCAAGGGGACCTAATCAGACCCCACTGAGTGATTCCAGTCACCACAGAAGAGGAGGTCCCATTCTGATTCTCCAAGAAGTTTCTGAGAGGAGTTTCAAGGGGGAGGAACCAGCCAGGCCATCTTCAAAAACTGAATGAAAAGAAGAAGCCCTGAGGCTGCTGCTGGCTCGCTTCTGGCTTCTGTTGGATGCTGGCCGCTGGCCTCTGGCTAGGCAACGGGACCACACATGACTAAGAAACCTGTGCTTTCTCCACCCCTCCATGGATATGAGTCCAGCAACATGCAACAGCTAGGATTTGACAACTACAAGAAAATGACCTCTAACCAGCCAACAAGTCTGCTGACATTAAACATTGGAGCCAATCAGACCACCGGCTGATCTTTTCAAACACGCACTGGCTTCCTAACGCTGATTGAAACCACAAGTCATGAAACCATTCTGCATAAGTATCAACCTTCTGGGTTTAGTTTTATTTCACATTTGCTGTAGCGGGATGCCTCTACCTCAGCATTTTTGCACTTGTTTTTAAACTCCAGCAGATGGTTAGTAGTGAGCATTGCATATGGCTAGAACCCATAGAATCTATTTGAGAATGGAGCCTATAGAATAGTTCCTCGGATACCTAACAGCCCTAGGTTAAACAACCTTGCTGCCTAAAAGATCACACATCCATAAATTTCAGGGGTTAGGAGTTGTATATTTAATCCTGAGAAATCATGTTATTTTCACCTAAATTTGTCATTTGAACATTATATGTAACAAGCCGAGTCATCTTGAATTGTATTGGAATATTTCATTGTAACCTTATGTTGTATGTGGGGAGAATGGATAACCAATAATTTGGGCAGGCAACCTTAATTGGCATCAGAATTGCAGTGATTTTACCCTCCTTGTATTAGCTATTCGGCTGGAACCTAAATACAGTAACACCTCGCTTAACGTTGTAGTTATGTTCCAGAAAAATGCGACTTTAAGAGAAATTATGTTAAACAAATCCAATTTCCCCATAAGAATTAATGTAAATAGGGGGGGTTAGGTTCCAGGGACATTTTTTTCGCCAGACAAAAGACTATATTATATGGACAGTATAAGTTTTAAACAATTAAATACTGTACACAGCAATGATGATTGTGAAGCTTGGTTGAGGTGGTGGAGTCAGAGGGTAGAAGAGGGTAGGATATTTCCCAGGGAGTGCCTTACTGCTGAATGATGAACTAGCACTCCGCTGAGCCCTCAAGGGTTAACACATTGTTGTAAATGTAGCCTCACACTCTACAAGGCAGCACAAATGGAAGGAGGGGAGACAGGAAGGCAGACAGAAACACACGCCCTGTGTGTGGGAGAGAGATGCACATTGCCCCTTTAAGTACGCTGACTGCACTCTAAGTACATTGCCTTTTTAAGTAGATCAGGAAGTAGAGACAGCTGCTGCTACCAGCAAGCTCCCTCCCTACTGAGTCCTGTTGTGTTCCCCCCCACACACACACTCTATGGAGATGTGGTAAGCAGAATGCAGGAGAAGGGTGGAGGGGGACACCCTGACATTAGCACCCCTCTTCCCCCTACCTCCGCACAGCAAGCAGGAGGCTCTGGAGAGCAGCTCCAAGGCAGAGAGCAGGAGCAGCACATGGCAGTGCAGGGAGGGACAGCTGAACTGCCGGCAGGTGGTAGCCTGCTGGGTGGCTGCCGCACAGGGAACTTAGAGGAGTGGGGAGCTGATGAGGGGCTGCTGGTCCACTCTGGTTCCAAGCCCCCACCACTAGCTCCAGCAGGCTGCTCTTTCTGCAAGCAGTGGACAAAGCAGGTGGCTGCCAAACGACGTTATAAGAGAGCACTGCGCAAGTTTAAACGAGCATGTTCCCTAATTGATCAGCAACGTAACAACGTTAACCGGGACGACTTTAAGTGAGGAGTTCCTGTATATTGATTGGCATTGAGACTGATAGTGCCCTGTTACTTTGGAGCTGATAGTTAAACCAGACTGTGGCCTCTCCAAATTATGACACAGAGTTTATAAGTAATTGTGTATTTCACATGGTTTAAGCAACCTGATAATTAGATTCATTTGATATGAGTTAACTCACATTCTTGTAATTTGATTGGTTTGTATGTATTTTATGCTATTGCTAAGTTAATTAGTTTAGTTAATAAAACACATAAAACTGGGATGTTTGGTTTGGATGTTTCCTTTTCAGAAATCAGATTGTAAAGCGGAGGTAACTCTGTGACCTCCTTGGTGGCGGTCCATGGAACTGCTTCTATGGCCTGACCATAGCTGGTACCTGAACTGGAACATTGCTGTTTTTTGAGGGGAAGTTCATTTTTGTATTGATCATTTCTTTTGATCAGCACCATGGGTTCCAGAATCTTGGAGGGCAGTGGATATGAGCCAGTCAACCTAAAGGTTGATCAGTTCCCCAGAATAAGTCTATGCTCCTCTCAGTTATGATGCAGTCTTTAATTACATGATCACGGCAATGGACTGGAGCTGTTCTGTAGTAACTGATGAATACTGTATATTGAGCTGGTTATTGGCAGTGGTGAGCTGGAGCCAGTTCACACCAGTTCGCGCGAACCAGTTGTTAAATTTTGAAGCAGTTTTAGAACCGGTTGTTAACCCGCTTCCCTGCATGGGGAGCTGAGGCTTTGATGGGCTCTGGCCAGGAAGTGATGAAATTCCTCTTCCCGCCACCGGGGGCGCTGCACTATGGGAGCCATGTGGGCTGCCACCTGGCCCTGGACATGAGCCCTGTTGCTGCTGCTGCTCCCCCGATCCCTGGCCCTGGGGCTCCCGCTGCTGCCTGGTGGGTCCCCGGCTGCTCTGCTGGGCCTGGACTGCATCCTGCTGCTCTCCCCGTGAGCACCCACCACCCTGCCCGCAGCCAGCCCCTGCCTCCAGCCCCCCGCCACACCCCCTGCCTGCAGCCAGCCCCTGCCCACAGCCCCTGCCCTGTCCCATGCCCCTGTCTCCAGCTAGCCCCACGTCCACTAGTGCCCTACAGTTCCCACAGCAGTAACCCTGCACACCTGCTTCAATGAGGGGGGCAGGGAGCAGCTGGGACCCACACATGTGCACACCCTAGGGTGACCAAACAGCAAGTGTGAAAAATCAAGACGGGGTGGGGGGGTAATAGGAGCCTATACAAGAATAAGACCCCCAAACCGGGACTGTCCCTATAAAATTGGGACATCTGGTCACCCTAGCACACCCCCAGGGCGTGGCGGGGCCCCACACATGTGAAATGGAGCTCATTTCTAGTTCAGGCCCATTTTTTTAAAAAAGAACTTTAGGCAGGGTTAACATACAGCCATATTTTCCCAGACAGGTCAGGCTTTTTGGTTCTTAAATCGCCGTCTGGGAGGAATTTTTAAAATTTAAAAATTCCTCCCGGGAAAATACGGACATATGGTAACCCAGTTGATACAAAAAATACATACTGGGGCACATCCCTTAAATCAGAACTTTTTATAGGGAACCAGTTGTTAAGATTTTGGCAGCTCATTGCTGGTTATTGGGATGTTACAGTATGACTGTATTGGTACAATGATTAGTGTAATGGGCTGCAAGGAAAAAAAAAAAAAAGCAGGCAGAGAAATGAGTAACTCAAGATAAGCAACCCCTTAGCCAACACGAGTAGATTTATCATTGACAAAGCCTGAACTATGAGCGTGAAGATTTTTCCTCCTCCCCAACCAACCTGAAAAACTAGTTTTGTCCAGAAGGGCCAAAATCTGGGAAGTCAGAAAAATAATGGAACTCTGGCAGCTTAAAAAGGATCTCTGTCTCAAGGTAGGGGGAAAACCAGACAGAGACACAGGGACCTACTGAGGATGGGAAGCCTCTAGGTAAGATAGAGATGTTTAGATGGTTTATTGTTTTATAATCCTTTTGCTCTAAGTGCTTTGTTCATATTGTTAAACTAAACACCACTGTGGTATAAGCAGATTGTCTGGTCACTGGTTACAGACTCCCAAAGGGAAGAACTGCAAGTGCAAACCCAGTCCAACCTACTGGGTAAGCCTCTGTAGCCCGGGGCCCAGACAGATTGGGAGAACTGCCCCAGGAGAGGTGCAGGCAGGAGGCCTGACACATGACCGGGTGCACTCAGGGAAAGCTGGCAGAGGACAGTGCTTCAGCTAGCCCTGTAACTATGGCAATCACATACTACCCATTCCACACAACTGCGTCCTCATTCAGTGCACAGGACGGACAGGGCTCAGGGAACGAGACAGCTGTTCAATATTTCTTTTATCCTCAACATTTAATACACCTCTACCCCGATATAACGTGATCCGATATAACACGAATTCGGATACAACGCGGTAAAGCAAAAATGGTTTTCTGTCTCTTCTACAACATTGGTTCTAAAACTGGGGGTTGCGACCCGGTTATGTGGGGGGTCGCAAGCCCTGACCTCAGCGTGTGGCTGCAAGTTGCAAGCCCCGACCCCTGCGCCAGACTGTGTGCCCCGACAGTGACGCATGGCTGTGAGCCCCGACCCCTGTGTGGAGCTGCGAGGCTATGAGCCCTGGCGCATGGCTGTGAGTCCCAACCCTGACCCCTGCGCCGGGCTGTGAGCCCTGACCCTGACAGGGACATGTGGCTGCGAGCCCTGAACCCAGTGCGGGCTGTGAGCCCTGAACCCGACAGGGACACGTGGCTGTGAGCCCCAACCCCAACAAAGACGCTTGGCTGCAAGCCCTGAACCCGGTGTGCGGCTGCGAGCCCCAACCCCACTGCCAGGCTGTGAGCCCCGACCGCGGGCTGTGAGCCCCAACCCCGACAGGGATGCGTGGCTGCAAGCCCTGACCCCGGGCTTGATGTGAAGGACGACATCAGATGCGCCCTTTCTAAAACAACACCAAGAATAAAACTTCTTGTGTCAAATACTGTATTAATAACAGAAATGCACGAGGCCAAAGCAAGTTCGAAATAAGGCGGTTTCACCGATAACACGGTAAGATTTTTTGGCTCCTGAGGACCACGTTATGCCGGGATAGAGGTGTATGTGGCCCAACTTTATTTACTGCACACCCTGCAAACCCTGCACTGAATATGGAATGATAAGCTGCTTCATGGGCCTTTCTCTGGTGCTCATCACCACAGTGACAGCCCCACAAACATAAATAAATTTATCTTCACTGCCCTTACCTGAGATAACAGAGCATGAATTTACATATGTGGAACTGAGGCACAGAGGGGTTAAAGCCAAAATTGTCAAAAGTGCCCACTAATTTTGGGTTCCCAAACGGAAAAGGACTGCATTTTCTGAGGTCTGAGCATTTCTGTAGTACTTTACAGCTTGAAAGAGCAGCTCCAGTTGACTTCAATTGCAGCACTTCTGCAAACCAAAAGCCAGGTGTCTCAAGGTGGCACCCAGAAAAGGAGGAACTGACAATTAGTGTCCAGCTGTGAAAACCGTGGTTTAAATGAGTTCCTCGCACCACTCAGGAGCTCTGTGGCAGAGGTGGCAATAGATCCCAGTTCTTCTGGGTAGCAGTTACACCTTAGCTACATTCACTACACACCTTCCAACTTCTGCAACCAATGAGGCAGGGATCCTACAGTCAACAGCCTCCTTCATTACACTGCCCTGATTCATCCCCAGAGCAGCTCCAGCCTGTTGAAAAAACTAGTCTGGGATAATATATTTAGAAACTGTATCATCATGCATGCACACAAGGGGGCTGAGTCCATAGATTCCAAGGCCAGAAGGGACCACTGTGATTATCTTGTCTGACCTCCTGTACAGCACAACACATACCCCCTCTATTATCAGCAGCATTTGCTCCCCCAACTTTCCACACTGCACACAGAGCTGGATGACTTGAGCTAAGGGGCTACCTCCATCACCAAGCTGCAGACGGCTATTCTACTATGTGCACCAGCCACTGGTGGAGGAAGCATAACACATTGAAACAGTGGGTTAAATATGCACGCTTAGCCCTGTTTTGATGACAGTATAGCCAAGTGCAAAAATGGGGCTAAGAGTTGCGGCGACCATAGGAGAACTGGTTCTGTTCCCAGCTCATGTAACTTCTCAATGGCATAGGTTTGTGAAGGGCAGTGATGAAGTGGGGGATTTTTTTTAAATGGTTTGCATGTGTGCTGCATGTTTAATGAGGTGGCGGGAGAGGGTGTTTGTTGTTGCAGAGGACCAGGTGTGACCTCACCTTGCAGCCTGGATCACAGACAACAGCCTGGACACAGTGGTACATAGCAACTGGTGACCCAGAGACCCACCCCAGCTTGGAAGCCAGCTGGTTCTGGACAGTGGGAGGACAAAGGGCAGAGGAGAGAGGGCCCAAGTGATCTGTTTGTCTAGGAAAGAAGACAAAGGACGGAGGAGAAGCTGTTGGGGAGCTGATGTAGGATAGTTGACTGAAAGGAGGTTGCTTCTGGACTGGGGACAAAGAGCAGCCTGAGCCCACCTGGACTGGGATAGACTCAGTTGGATGGTGCTGGAACTTTCTAGGCTCAACAGCCCTGAGAACTTCCTGTGCTGTGTTCAGATGTTCAATAAACTCTTCAGTTTTACGCTGGCTGAGAGTCACTGCAGTCTTGAGATCAGGGTTGCATTGCTCCCTGTGGGTGTGGAGAACCCAGGGGTCAAGAGCGAGAGGACTCCCTGAAGGTACTCACAGAGAGAGACAGGCATGCTGAAGGCTCAGAGAGGTGCAGCTCCACGAGGTGGTGGAGCCCAGGGCTTAACCCCCCCGAGAGTGAGTATGACCCCTGACAAGGGCTGTCACACTAAAGGGGATGCCTCCCAGGGACCGTACAGAGTTGAGAGAGCACGGGGCCTGTGAGTGCGTGACAAGGCACAATGATTAACACCAATCTGTAGAAGAATTGTGATTTCTTGGTCTCCTGCTTCCCTGCCCAATGCATCTTCCCCTGGGCTGAAGGGTATTTTGATGGGAGAAAGTCCTGCTGCAAACCATAGAGGTTCTAGAGCTTTAAAAACCAAACCAGAAACCCCGCCAAACAAACAAAAAGCACCCAACAATCAGAACAATTTGATAAAGAAAATGTAAGGCAACCTTAACACAGGGCTCACTGCCACACCCCCTGAAATACTAATGACCACTGCTAACTGCTCTCTGGTTTGCTGCCTGGGGTGGCTCTCTGCTTGGCCTGTATTCTAGTGAAGATGGCTTTGGAGAGCTTCTCAGGTTGCAACATACCATAGACTCCTTTCCCCAGGAGTTGCAGGAACTGATTGACAGCTATCAGCATCTCTGTCTTGTTCAGGTCCAGGAGGGAGACCACCCGGAATCCCAGTCGCTTTAGGAGAAGGCTGAGTTCAAACACATCAGTGATGGGAGCCATCAGGTGCGGATGATTCCAGTAATGGTTGTTGCCCACCAAAAGTGCGACCTTGTCTGTTGCTGGCAGAAATATCAAGTGACAAGCAAAGATGTAAGTGTCTAAGCAAGGAGCAAGGTCCTTGATTGATCTACCAGCATCCAAACCTCCTGGAATGGGTTCTGCTGGTTACTCAAGGTTATACATAAACTGCAGGACTCCTCAAGGCTGTTTGATCAGGAAGCAGCCCAGGAAGGGGGGCGGGGGAGGCAGAGGTCTGATTGCTCATTGTTGGGGACACGTTCTGCCCCGTGCCAGTCAGGGTTGAACAGGGACAGTCCCACTACATGAGGAGGGTAGGATTTGGTACATTGAACTCTCCACATGGCCCAGAACTCTCCTCCCTGCAAGGCAGCACATAGTGTGGAACAAGGCCACAGAAGCCACAGAAAGGCGAGGGCACAAAGGCCACAGACTGGGCTGTACCGGAGAAAGACTCCTGCACCCTGCCCCATGCATCTACCCCAGGGCCTGACCCACCTAGTTTGGCTGGCCATTGTGCTCTGGATTTGCCCCAGAGGGGCATTAAAAACCGTTATTAACCTGTTCTGTAATTGTTATTCTTTGAAATGTGTTGCATGTGTCCATTCCACTTCAGGTGCGTGCGCGCCCAGTGCACCAGAGTCAGAGATTTTTCCCTTAGCAATACCTGTCAGGGCACTGCATGTGCCCTCAACCTCCTCGTCCTGGTGTGGGTGGAGCCACCCTGGACCTTCCTCAGTTCCTTCTTACCAGACAGACTCCAACAGAGAGGGGGAGGAGAGTGGGTCATAGAATGGACGTGGACAGCAGTTACAGAAGAACAGCAATTACAGAACAAGTTAATAACCGTTTTTTCCTTCGAGTGATTGTCCCTGTCCATTCCACTTCAGTTCAACCTGCAGGTGGGTTTCAGAGTCGACCTGAACAATGACTGAAGATCTACACATCCTGGCATTGTCTCTGGAATGCTGAGATACAGCACAGTGAGTAGTTCTGGTATGTACCAACGACCAAGTTGCAGCTCTACAAATGTCTGCTCTAGGTACTTGGTCCAAAAAAGCTGCGGAAGCTGCCTGACATTTTGCAGAGTGCTGCCACACTGCATGGAGAGGGCACCTTGGCAAGGTTATAGTGCAGGCGTATGCAGGATAAAATCCTCTGTGTCGAGCCTGGAGGGCCTTTCTTCCTGGCCACGACGACACAAACAGGTGGGATGATGATCTAAAAGGCCTAGTTCTGTCCAAGTAAAAAGCTAACACCCTTCTAACACCCAAGCTATGGAGTTTCTCCACATCCTTGTGAGGACAGGGCTTAGGAAAGAAAGTCAGTAAGCATATGCCTTGAGTGAGGTGGAATTCTGATGCTACTTAGTCAGGAAATTCAAGTGTGGATATACATACAACTTGTCCCTATAAAAAACTGTGTAAGGAGGGTCAGTTGCCAATGCTTGTAACTCCAGCAGCTTTCTCACGGAGGTAATAGCTACCAAAAATGCTGCTTTCTTAGAAAGATCCAGTAAAGAGGACATAGCCGTTGGTTCAAAGGATGGACCCACCAACCTTGTTAGCACCAGATCTAGGTCCCAGGGATGGGTGGGATCCATGACATGGGGATATAACCTGTCTAGACCCTTTAAGAATCTGACTGACACAGGATTAGAAAACACTGGGTGGTCTGCAGTTGGTGGGTAGTAAACGGAGACTGCTGTCCGGTGAACTCCAGATGGAACTAGTCAATAGGTCTTGTTGTTTCAAGTGGAACAAACAGTCTAAACCATGTTGGCTAGAAGAGGCTCGTTTCCACTTGAACAAGTGAGTCTACCTCGTAGATGGCTTCCTGCTGCTCAGGAGAACGTTTTGCACGTTCCACAAACACTCCACCTCCTGTGGCATTAACCACAGAGCATCCAGGCTGTAACTTGGAGAGTGGCTGGGCTGGGATGTAGCAGGTGACCTGGGTCCTGAGAGATCAGGTTGGGAGCTGTGGGGAGTCTCACCACTGTGCCCTTTTTTGTTCAGGGTTTGAAGTCCCTGCAAATCTGGCAGTGGCCTTGAATATGACCCTCACTGAGGCACTTCAGGTAGGTGGAACGTGGGAGAAGGCTCCACACGTGCACCACAATTGAGGCATATCCTGGTACAAGGCATCAGTACCCTGTGAGTAAGGGGGAACCCATGCTCCAAGAAAAAATAACTCAGAAAACCTACACTAATCTAACACTAATGAATACCGCTAACTTATAAAGGGAGAAACGTGCAGTAGCAAGCCCATGGGCTCCGACTACTGATCATGAGTGGGGAGAAGGAACTTAGGGTGGTCAGAGGCAGCTCCACCCTTTATACCACTGTGCAACAGCATAAGATTGCGGAGGACACATGTGCCACCTTGATGGGTACAGCTAAGGGAAAAACCTCTGACCCTGGTTCACAGGGAGTACGCACACCAGCAGTGGAATGGACACGTACAATCACTCAAAGAACTGATGTTTCCTATTTTACCTGTGAGACCATGGTGTGAGATGGTACATGCTGGTCATGGGGGAGGGGTGCCTGGCATGGTCTGTTTGTACAGCTGTATTTGACAAATGTGCCAAGGCGCTGTTAGAGCAGAGGACAGGTGCTGGGTCCTCTGGAAGGAGTGTGTCAATCAAAATAAGTTACAGCTTCATTGCACTTTGGACACAGGTTTGTTTTGACAGGAAGAGACAAACATAGCACTCACCAAAAAACGGATCTGCCAGACACGTACCTGCAAAATGACAGGGAGGAAATCAACCCCCAAGCACACACCCTGGATCCCAAGTGCTAACTCAGGTCAGTTGTCTGACACCAACAGTCCCTGATTAAACAGGCCTTCCCCTCACCCCCCAATATAACGCTGAATCTAACAGCTCCACACTCTACTCTGACACAGAACAGCAGAGGGGGTGAGAAGCCCAAGGCCAGGGTGGAGGCATTGATCTTTCATGTTACACAGGAGTAAGTCAGTGATGCCTGCTACTGTGCACCAAGGGGACGAGCGGGGCGGGGCCCAGCTTTACCCCCCAATACGTCAGCCGGTATAGCTCTGAGTTGCTGGGATCACCGAACATTACTACCCCCGGCACAAGAGGCAGGCAGGCGGAACTGTGCCTCCCAGGAGCACCATTCCTTCCCTGCCCTGCCCCAGGGGTAGCAGCTACTTGCTGCCCCATGCATAGGTCCGCTAGCAAACCAGCCTCACCCTAAAGATATTGGCCTAGCTTCTCAAAAGGAACTGGGCATTTTGGGTATTCAGCAGATACCCCTGAAAGGGGCTTGGTTCCCAGCAAGGGCCGAGTACCCACTCCTCAAAAACCAGTCCCCTCTATGGTGTGTGAGGCAAAGTGAGGAAGTGAGGGTGGGAAGGTGCATGGCAGCTGAATTCCCCCCAAGACAAAGGTCAGGGATGGACTGGCAAGGAAGGCAGAGAAGCAGGGTCAGACTCCAAAAGGGAGGGAGACAAGGAGTCGTCCAGGGGTTGATAGCAGCAGCCTGGAAGTCTGATGGAATGAAGGTCAGAGGAGGGGCAGGAAGGGGCTGATGGTGGAAGGCTGGAAATGGCAGAGGGGCAGGTGGCAGGATGAACGGGAGGAGCCAAATGCCACCAGCCTGTCTCTTCTTGTTCCTGATGTAGTCTAGCGCTTCTCCATATTCAGGGCATCCTGCTAGGAACTGCCCCTGCCCATGGGCTTCTACTCTCTGCCTGTGCAACTATCTGCTCCCCGAATGGCAAAGGAAAAGAAAAACAAAATGAAAATCTCCAATCACATCAGCCTCCAGCCCAAATCGCTCAGGCCAGCAGTTCTCAGCCTTTTCAGGCTGGCAACCCCTAATTCAAAGTCAAAAACGTGCCTGACCTCCTCACATTTATTACAAAATGCAGGAAAAAGGGGGGCCAGTGCTAACAAGGATAAACCTAGATAACTGAGTGGTGTGTGTGTTTTGAGAGGCTGATGGAGAGCACTCGACCATGCAGGGTAAGGGGGGGCAGAGAGTGGGAGAGTGAGATTTTCTTTGCTTTAGATTTGTGCCCTCCCCCCCCACCGCAACTGCCTTTAGTGACCCACCTGGGGTGTGACCCACTGGTTGACAAATACTGGCCTGCCTATTTGGTGACCCATCTTACTTGCCATGTGGTTTGGAATGATTATCTGAACCCAGCAGGACAGCACACCTCACTCGCTGACACACACCAGTGAGCTATTAGTTTTCAAATGATACCTCACGAGGCATATTTTGTACAGAGATTATTACCATAGCGTGTAGGATGTGAATACAGGGGTGCGTTCAGTCACCACCACATTTATTATTTTGTAAATTATTTTATAAGTGATTTTTAAGCCAATCTCATGATTTGGCGGGGGTGGGGGTTGGAGCTGACTCATGAGTTTGAACATGTCGGGTGGTGACTCTTCCAATTCTATATGGGGAGAGGGGACCGACTCCGTCCACTTCCCTCGGAAATAGCCCATTTGTCCCCATCTCCCTCTGGCCGTCTGTATCTTGTGGGCACTGGCTCTGTCGTGTAGGTTAGGGCAGCTGTTACTTGTTTCAGTTTGTTTGAATTCGTGCAGTGCTCTGTTTCACCACATCCTGCACCCTGTGACGGCTCCACCAGTTACTGAGAAGGTGGAGATACTGGGCTAGCTTCCATAGTCTGCCCATTTGCATTGCAAAGGGGCTGTAAAGCTAGCTGAACAGACTAGCGAAGGACTCCCCCAGCATGGGAGAGTCCCGAGCCAGTGCAGATCGGGCATGGCCATCCTTATGGCACCACTGCCTCAAACCGCAGACAAAAGGCATGGCCAGCATCAGGTGTGTGGCTAGGGCATGGCCAGTTCAGTGGTGAGGATGCTCTGAGTTACACTGGATACAAACTAGTCCCTGGACTTCTCCACAATTGGGGAGCTACCCAACAGCAATGGAACCTTGGTGGAAGAGGGGGGCCCATGAGGACCCGCCCCTCTCTGTGGTCCACCCATGCTCCTTCTCTTCCCCCCAAGGCTCCACTCCTGCTCCTCGTCTTCCCTTGAGGCCCCAACCATTTCCATGGCCCCACCCCCTGTTCCTCCTCTTCCCCCTGAGGCCCTGTTATGGGGCGGTGACACAGACCAGGGGCTGCTCTCGGCACACTAGCACCCCACCCAGGACAGGTGGAAGGTCCAGGGCTCCCCACAGTGGCCTGGGCTCCCTAGGCAGCTCTTACCCTGCTCGGCTCCAGCTTGTGGCCTGGCCAGGGGTCAGGGCCTCAGGCGGAAGAGGACGAGCAGGGGTGGGGCCACGGAGAGGGACCAGGCCTCATGGTGAGGAGGGGCTAAGACCCACCTCAGCCCCCTGCCCCCCCCCACCAGGAAGAGACTGGGGCCACTGGCAGCGGGGAGAGCTGATCACTTTATCAGCTCCCCTGCCATGAAGCACAGCTCCTGCCGGTGCCACTCTGTGCCTGCCCGAGGCTTGCCGTTTGGAGGGGCAATGCAGCCCTCTGCCTGCCAAACTATGCTCATGTTAAAAGATGCATGGGCATGGCCCTCCTGGTCCCCGCCGAGTTCCAGCGCCCCTGCCTTTGCCCCACCCTCCCGGGTTCCAAGACAAGCACATCTCGGCCAGTCCCAGGAATCGGGCCTACTGACTTCCATGTCCCTATAGCATATGTATCCCTGACATTTTTACCAGCTCTGTGTGTTCAGCATTTGTTAGTGTGGTATGCTAGATTCCTAAGATTTGTTCCTGCAGTGCAAACACAATCCTTCTCATCCAAGATTATTTTGGATAAGAGCTGTGAAATCTACATCTCCACAGCCCAAGAATGCCAAAGTGAGAATCTTGCAGCACATTATAATGCAACAGCTTTTCGATGACACTGCTGAGGATTCCTTAGAAACCATTCATTGTTTTAATCTGATACTGACAGAAAACACATGGCCAAGCTCTTAGCGTTCAGCTGTGCTCCTGACCCGAGCTCTCTGGGCAGAGTAGATCTGCAGGGCTAGTGAATGAATTGCTTAGACCCAGCTCAGTTCTCTGGTTAATTCGACAATGTCACAGCCTCTCTGGGGTTACCAAGGAATTTCATGTGACTGCTGTATGTAATTCTGAGCCTTGCAGGATAAAAGCGGAGGGCAACCCTTTGCATTTCGATCTTTTTGTTACGGGAAAAGAGCCACACTCCTTGTCTTAGTGGCAGCACAGACATTATTCCCTCCCCCCCCTATAATTATAGATTCCACTTCCTGGGCTAAATTTAAAACTCTCCCCTTCTCATGGAATTCCAGGAATGCCATTATCGCTGCTCTGAGCCGGGGCTGGTAGACAGCTACTTTCTCAGCTCAAGTGAGCTGGCGCTGCTCCACTGAGGCCACTGCTTCGAGTCAAGGTATTTACTGGGCATGAGAAACCATTCTACAGGCTGTCTTTGTGACAGGCGTTGCCAGGACACCTCCGAATTCTCTGCGGCCTATGGGACGTCGAGTTGCTACAACTACAAAGAGCATTCTCGGTTCAGCAAGAGTTGCCCCTGATATTACTCCAAACCCTGCCTCATCCGCCCAGGACCGCAGGAGTAGATAGGCATCGCACGCATTTCTCAGATCAGGAACTGAGTCAGAGAAGTTAAACGCCAAAGTTTTGACAGTGGCCGCTGATTTCTGGGATGCCTGTTTTCAGGCGTGCATAAAGAGTCTAAAGTTGGACTCACAGAATTACCAATCCCTTTTGCTGATGTTAGCTGAACTGGCTCACCCAAGGCCAGAGAGGGAGTCAGTGTCAAAGCCCACATGCTGGATCACCCAACCCCATGGTGCTCAGTCCTACACTTACCCACATCGGCCACACTGACGCTGGCCCAGAGATAACACCATGGCACTCGCCCCCCCATCCCCACCCCGAGGTTACTGCTCTGACATCTAGCCTCTCCTAATATCTTTCAAACTGAACACCCATTTGTAACACAGCAGGCTGTGAATTAGATCTGCTCACCTATGTGGATCTCCACGGCATCAGTCCAGTGTTCCCCTTGGCCATTGGCTGCACAGCAAAGGTACGTGCCAGAGTCACTCAGCTTCGCAGAGTTGATCTGAAGAGATTGACAGTAACATCAAATCGTTTTCACCTGGATTTTGTGTCCCCAGATTACAGCTGCCAAGTACCCATTGCCCCAAAGCCTCTCACAATTACTTATCAGGCCTCACAGTTAAGGCCACATTTTAGTCATGGGTATTTTTAGTAAAGTCACGGACAGGTCACAGACAGTAAACAAAAAGTCACGGCCCGTGACCTGTCCATGACTTTTACTAAAAATACCAGTGAATAAAACTTTTGGGGGGGGAGGGGGGAGCTGCCCAGGGGCCCCACGGGTGCTAGGGGAGCGCAGCCGGGGCTGGGGGGAAGGGAGGCCATCCGGTGGTGCACAGTTCAAGACCCCTGCGGGTGCTGGTGCAGACACCTGCAGGCACCGCCCCCACAGCTCCCATTGGCCACGGATCCTGGCCAATGGAAGCTGTGAAGCCAGTGCTCTGGGTGGAGGCAGCATGCAGAGCTGCCTGGCCACGCCTCCACCTAGCAGCTGAGCAAGGGGGATGTCGCCGCTTCCAGGGAGCCCCCCAGGTAGTGCTGCCCAGAGCCCGCCTCACCCCATCCCATGCCCCAACCCCCTGCCCCCTCTCACACCCAAACTCTGCTGCTGGGGGGGTGCCACGGGGGCCCGAGACTGCCCCATCAGCACCGGTGTCCCTGGTGTAGGGGCTGCCTGAGCTGCCCCTGAGCCAGGTGCACCGGCCGTTGCAGAAGTCACGGAGGTCATGGAAAGTCACGGAATCTGTGACTCCCATGACCTTCGTGACAAACTCGCAGCCTTACTCATAGTGTATGAGTCCCAAAGAACTTGCAGTCCATATAGACAAGGACCACAGAGATTTGGCCACATCCATACAGGGAGTCTATGGCAGAACCAGGGAGTGAATGCAGATCTCCACACTAACGCCTCAAATGAAGCCCATCCTGCCCCGCTAAGACCCACGATCACAGCCACATTCTGCAGGGGGGAGCGTAAGTGGGGGAACTAGGGATGTGGGGGGTGCTGCAGGTTTTACACGGGGCTCTGCTCCGAGCCCCACACCTGGGATCCTGGCTGCTGGTCCCACGCCCAGGGCTCTGCTCCCAGCCTCACATGTGGGGTCCCAGCTCCTGGCCCCATGCCCAAGGCTTTGCTCCTGGGCCCACACCTGGGGCCCCACTGCCGGTCCCACACCCAGGGCTCTGCTCCTGGCGCTGTACCCAGGGCTCTGCTCCTGGCCCCGCATACAGGTTCCTGGCCCCATGCCCAAGGCTCTGCTCCCAGCCCTGTGCCCAGAGTCCCAGCTGCCAGCTCCGCCCCTGCCCCCCTTGGCTCCCTTACCCTGCCTGCATTCCCCCCTCCCACAGCCCTGGCCCTTTTGCCAGCTCGAGCTTTAGAGGCGGGGCGTGGGAGGGATGGGTACAGACAGGGGTAAGGTGGGGGGGCGCAAGGTAAAAACTTTGGGGACCGCTGCTTTGCAGTTTTGCTGACTTCCAGCATCCCCACTATAAAAAGTGTTCCAGGGCCACTGGTAGGGAGATTCGTGCATGTCTGCAAGCTTTAATGACAGGAGGTTTCCTGCTCAGACTCGAAGGACAATGAGGTGCATTGATGGCCTGATCCTAAACCTGTACTACATGGAATGGACAGAATACCCAGAAGACCAACCTACTTGCCAGAGGTGCTGAACACCCACAGCTCCTGGCTGCTCAGGACCTCCCAGCTGCTCAGGACCTCCCAAAATCAGGCCCAAAATGTCTCTTAAATTGGGCACGCAGTAACTGAGTCACCCCAAAATAGTGGCGACTTCTGCTTATCTGTCGAGAGAGCCTGGTTCCAAAAGGGTTAAAGAAAGGATCGTGTCCTGCCCTGTGATGCAGTGTTCACCCCACACTTGCCCTGAAGGAGTTAATGTAGGCTAAGAAGGGGCTAATTAACCAGACAGGCCACAACTGAGGTGAATCAAGTGGCTTAAGTAATCCCGACGGAATAATGAGGGGGCCCAGCTGAGGAGGAATTAGCTGGGTGGGGTTTATAAGGACAGGAAGCTGGCAGCTGAGAGGAAACCAGAGGCTGTAGTCACTCTCCGGAAGAAGGGAGACTGTTGTTTGGGAGCTATAGCGCCAAAGTAGCCTACATTCATTCCTTGGGAGGAGGGAGTTTTGGGGCTGGCAACCACAAGGGGGGGAGGGGGAGAGTGAGCCAGCAGGTTAGGAAAGAAGCAGTAAGGGCCCGAATAGAACAGACCATGGCTGCTGATTAGAAGGGCCCTAAGATGGAGTAGAAGGCAGGCCTGGGTTCCCCTGCCAGCTACTGGAGAAGTGAGACTGGCTGGGCAGTGAATGGGCAGGCTGCCTGAGCCTGCTCATAAGAAGAAACTTTGACACTCTGGAAGGCGAGAACATGTGACTTGGCCAGAGGGCCAAACCACAAACACAGAGCATCTTGCCCCTCTGAGAGCCAGGAAGAGAAGGCAGGGTGTGCGGCAAGAGGCGGAATGGAGGCATCAGACTGAGAATCAGCTAATCCCCAGAGTGACCAGGAGGAGGTGCAGCAGCAGACCCCGTGCAGCACCCCCATGCTCAGATTCTCCATGTATGGGAGTGGTTTGGGGGCAAGTTCGTGCCAATGTGTCCCGTTTAAAGTGACCATTTCTATTGCTCCCCTGGGAGGGCTGTGCATTGTCGCCTTGGTGTCTGGCAAAGTCCTTCATTCCTTTCTAGGATTCTCCTGTACTCACACACAACCTCTGCCAAGTCACAGCCACCCAAGAGATAGAGGGGGTACCTGGGCTCTGCTCACCCAACTGCAGAGACCCAAACAGTGCAAAGAGCTTACAGCCTGCTTTGCAGGGAAACCTGACTCAATTCAAGATGGTTTCTCTAAGGTCAAAGAAGCAGGGAGTAGTGACATTGCATGTAATTTTGCTTGACTGCATAAACTAAAGCCCTGGAAGCTATGAGGGATGTCCCACATGGCTGGAGAAAAGCAGAGTCACCTGTGGCTCCAGTAACCAAGGTGATAATGACACTAGGATATCCGTCACTCACAGGTCTTTCATGCCTATTCCAAGCCAGCAGGAGATGAAATGCCAAGAACCACACCTGCTTTCTGGTGGCTGACTGGGATGGGGGCAGTTCTCTCATGCTCAAAGCCCTCTTCCCTCTTCCCCTCCCGTCACCATTACACTGAGCCAAAGCTTATGAACCGCCTAAAGACAACATTACCAAGAGTTTCTTCTTCTTCTGATGCTTCATGGGGGTCCCATTGTGGTACCACTGGTAGTGTGGGGCTGGCACCCCCAGAGCGGCACACTGCAGCTGGAGTGGCTTGCCCACCCGTACCTCTGGCGCAGTGGGATTGAGGACTACGACGGGTTCTCCTTGCCACAGCTCAGGGAGCAGGCCTGGCAAGCAACATTACAACTGAATTAGAGCACATTTCTTTGCCACAGCATGATGAAAGAGGATGAATGGCTCCTCAGAGCAAGAGTCTGAGCTAAAACCCAGAAGTGTGAACTCTCCCCATGTGTTTCCCTTCCCCTCTAAGGCATGCCAGGCCTCTCAAATTCACTAGCTATCCCATAGCAAGCCCTCTCCGTCCACCATGCAGTTTCTGGAATTACACCTTCTACCCCACCCCACCTTCCCAAAACAGCTCATGGCACAGTCTGCAACACCCACCTTCCATCAAGATAAACACACTACCACCTTCAGTGGTACCCCAGGCTCTAACACATGCTCACCTTCCACACAAAATTTAAAGGCAACTATGCCTGGGATTCATAGATTCCAAGGGCAGAAGGGACTACTGTGGTTATCTAGTCTGACCTCCTATTGAGCACAGGCCAAAGAACTGCTCCTAAATAATCCCTACAGCAGATCTTTTAGAAAAACAGCCAGTCTTGATTGAAAAATTGCCAGTGATGGAGAATCCACCATGACCCTTGGTAAATTGTTCCAATGGTTAATTACCCTCCCTGTTAAAAATTCACTAAGGCTGTCAATTAATCACAGTTAACACCTGCAATTAACTGAAAACAAAATTAATGGGTTAATCACATAGATCTGGGTGAGGAGGGAGGCATCTGGGGGGAGGGCTGAAGCACCAACTAGGAGCCCTGTGCCCCAAGGGTAGCAGGAGCTTGCTGGGAGCCTGGAGCGCATAGGGAAGCTAAAAGTAGGAGGTCACAATTCTTTTTTAAGTACAAATGGGGTCACCAGCACAAAAAGTTTGAGAAACACTGCTATAGAGAATAGGGGCCTGGTGAGCTCAGCCTCCCTGCACCCACCTCTCCTCCCCTGCTTCAGGCCAAGTCCCTGAGGTAAAATCCACCCTCCCTTGCAAACAGGGGCTCACTCAGCTGAAGGGAGTTATGTAAAAATAATAATAATTCTACTTTTGTAAGTTCAACTTGCATGAAAGAGATTGCACTACAGTACTTGTGTAAGGTGAATTGAAAGGCTATTTTTTACAGTGTAAATATTTGTCATCAAAAATAAAGTGACACTGTACACTTTAAGAAAAGGACTCCTTTTCTTTTTGCGAATACAGACTAACACGGCTGTTACTCTGAAAACTGTACACTTTGTAGTCTGTTGTGATTGAAATTTAATATTTGAAAGTATAGAACACATCCAAAATATTTAAATAAATGATATTCTATTATTGTTTAACAGTGCAATTAAAATGGATTAATTGCAATTTTTTTAATCTCATGATTAATCACTATTAATTTTTTTAATTGCTTGACAGCCCTAAAATTTACCCCTTATTTCTAGCCTGAATTTGTCTAGCTTCAACTGCCAGCCATTGGATGGTATTAGATCTTTCTCTGATAGACTGAAGAGCCTATTAGTAAATATTTGTTCCCTATGTAGATACTTAGACTGTATTAAGTCACCCCTTAACCTTCTCTTTGTTAAACTAAATAGATCAAGCTACAGTCTACCACTATGCAATGTGTTTTTTAATCAGAGTCTGCAGTCTTTGCTCCTAGATGTAAACGTTTACATTTAGCCTTATTAAATTGCATATTGTTTGCTTGTGTCCAGTTTACCAAGCAATCCAGATCAGTCTGAATTACTCACCTGTCCTCTTCATTATTTACCATTCCCCCAGTTTTTGTATCAGCTACAAACTTTATCGGTGGTGGGTTTTTTTCTGCCCGGAGAGTGATAAAAATGTTAAATAGCATAGGCCAAGAACCAATCCTGGCAGGACCCCCCTCGAAACACACCCCTTCAATGACAATTCCCCATTTACAGTTACATTTTGAGACCTACCAGTCGGCCAGTTTTTATCCATTTAATGTGTGCCATGTTAATTTTATATTCTACTTTTTTAATCAAAATGTCAGGTGGTACCAAGTCAAATGCTTTACAGAAGTCTTTTATGTCAACGTTATTATCTTTAACAACCTAACTTTTGCATTAATTACATTACCCTCCTTTAATTCCTTATTAAGCGTTCTGTATCAGCTGCTCCATTATCTTGCCTGGGATCGACATCAGGCTGACAGGTCTGTAATTACCCAGGTCATCCCATTTACCTTTTTTAATAACTGACACAACATTCACTTTCTTCCAGTCTTCTGGAACTTTCCCAGTGCTCCAGGACAATGAAAAATCAACATTAATGGTCCAGCAAGCTCCTTGGCTAGCTCTTTTAAAACTCTTGGTTGCAAGTTATCTGGACATGCTAATTTTAAAATATCTAACTTTAGTAGCTTCTGTCTAACATCCTCCTGAGATACTTGTGGAATGGAAAGTGTGTTCTCATGGCCATATGACCAGACTGCGTCAACTGTTTTTTCCCCAAATACAGAATAGAAGTATTTATTGAACACTTCGGCCTTTTCAGCATTATTATTGATAATTCTATCAGTTCCAGCTAGTACTCCTCCAATAGCACTTTCAGGATTCATTTTGTTCCTAATATATTTTAAAAACTCCTTCTTACTCTTTTTAACACTGCTGGCCATAAATTTCTCCTTGTGTCCTCTTGCTTCCTATTTGGTTTTCCACAATTCCCAACTTCTGATTTATACTCATTGCTATCAATTTCCTCTTTCTTCCATTTGTTACATATTAACTTATTTTTTACAGTTGCCTTCACTTCCCTTTAAACCAGGCTGATACTGCCTTCTTCCTCAGTTGTGGGATTATGGCTTTTGGGGGATTTAGTAAGGTTTTCTCAATGATTCCCAACTATCATTCACATTTTTCTGATTAAATTCTTCCTCCCAGCTCATTTGGCTCATAATTGTTTTCAGCTTTGGGAAATTGGCCCAAGCACCAAATATATATATTACTGGTCTGGACTTTACTCTGTTTGCACATTATAAATGTGATCAAGTCATGACCACGTGTACCTAAGCTATCATTAATTTTTAGTCCTGTGATCATCTCCTCTTTATCTGTTACAACGAGGTCCAATAAAGAACTCCGTCCTCCTGGCTGCAATGCTTTTTGAGTTAGGAAATTGTCATCTCTTATATTTTGAAATTCCAGGGATATTTTAGTCCTGGCAGCATATGTGCCTCAAATTAAATTCCCCCATGATTACATGGCTTTTTTCCCTATACATGGTTGATAGATGTGTAAGGAGCCAACCATCCTGTTCACTATTGTGATCTGGCAGACACTAACTAGTAACCCATTTGTGCTTTATCTGTGAGTTCAGAGTGTTAATTTTGCTCCCTCTCTCATAGCTTCAGAGACTTCCTATTATCCAAGTCCCTTTGATGAACACAGGCACAAAGCCCAGTGGGTAACACTGTCTGGGAGTGCTGGCATGAGTGTTATAAACAGGAGACACGGAGATCCAGAGCCCCACACTCAGGGGATAAGGACACTGATTTAAATGGTTTGGGAGCACAGAGACAGCTGTCTGACTTGGACACATTGGCAGGATCACATTGCTAGAGCCTGCTTTCCCTTGATATCAAGTGATGGACTGGCCTAGAATGCTTCCACTGAGGATATCCTCTGGAGGGTCTCTGTGTTCTAAGGGAAGGTGAGCGCTCACTAGAGGGATGCGGGCTGTGTGGGGGAAGGAAAAGTGTGTACCTTTGGTAATATGCTGATGGACCTCTACTCTCACCCAGTTAGAGAAGGTGACGTTTTTGTGCAGGTCATTGATTCGGCAGATGTACAGTCGGGTTTCCCTTGCAGTGATGAGCAAATCTGGCTCCGTGGCCCCCACAATCTGGCAACAAGCAGACTGAAAAGAAAATGCAACCTGTGGACATGGCACAAAGTCCTTTCTCTTCACCAGTACGTTTGTAACCCAAAGGCACCAGCAGGCTCTTGGAGAGAGACACTACCACAGAGACTGGGAGAACCTCCTTGCTTCAAGCCCTGTTAACCAGACTGATGGATGATGCAGAGATGGGTATAGGGGAGAGGAGCTCATTTGACAACTCCCAGCAGCAACTTGCCATTGATGCACCATGGGTCTGAATAAGCAAACACATCCCACTTCCCCCCATTCTCTTTGTTTTTGGTTTCCTAGCCTCCTGGTTCCAAACCTGGCCAGCTCCAGAATGGACCCAGCTCTATTACACCATGGCTGTGTAAGCAGTAGGGCAGGCTGAAGCAGCCCTGTCCTGGTGACAGAATGGATCAGAATGAGCCAGGAAGGCGGAGCATGCAGTCAGGTATCGCCAGGTAGGAAAATGGAGCTGAGATTCCCAGGCTGCATGGATGCATCCTGCTGGTTGCACTGCTGTGAATGCAAAGACGGGGGCTCCTATTCCTGCTCTCCTGTGTGTGTCTGTCGAACCTGTCCTAGCAGCAGGATTCGTCCCAGCAAAGATGACTGAGACAAACTGCCCCATTTAACTGGGTTCCTTTCCTGCACCAAGATGAGCATTTGGGGTGAGCAGGGGACTGCACAACAAGCCTGCCTGAGATGGATGTGAATGCCAAAGAAGGGAAAGGTGTGCATGTGCACGTCTGCATGTTGGTGGAGGGGGTTCGCAGGGAGAATGGCTGTTTCCAATGTTTTAATCTGAAATCAGATGTTAATGGCAAGTGTGGCAGAGCAGCCCACGGGGAGGGTGGAGCAGGCCCAGGCCCAAGGGGATGCAGTGCCGCTATTCCACCTTGTTCTCAGCATCTGTGCCGGGCTCTGCTTTATCAACATTGCAGGCCTGATTTTCTGCTATCTGGTCCCTTGTCACCTGCTGCCTGTGCAGACTCAGAGTCAGGCTCTTACCCCTGTGGCAGTGAGCAGCGGGGTGCCTGGGTGCAGCACTGACTTCAGATGCCCGGCAATGGAGAATCAGGCCCTGAGAGCAGAGACTCCTGGTCTCTCATTGCATGCCCAAGAGAAGAGGCTGCCATCCTGCACAGTCACTTGGCCTACCAATGAACCTTACTGTGCCTTGTCTCATACCCTCCTGCTTCCCCTGCACGCACCTTTCCCTCCTCTAAGCTGGCTTGGTCCAGCTCTCGCTGCCCTCTCCCTTGGAGGGCTATAACTTGTCCCCCTGGCTCCTCCTCCCTAAGTGACTTCACAGGCCCTGCTTACAGTCCTTCCAGCTCTGCTGCCTCCCTTCCTCTCCCTGCTTCCTTGTTTGACCACAATTACTGGGCCAATGCGTTTATCCCTCCCAAGACACAGGCAACCCTGCCACCCCCACACTCTGTTCTCCCAGTGCCTGCATTCCTTCTCATCCCTCAGTGCCACTCATTCCTCTTCAGCCCCTCCTTCTGTCACAACCCACTAGTCTCTCCCTTGCTTTGACTCCTCCTTCAACCACACAGGCCTCTCTTGCTCTTGTTGACTCCATGGTCTCCTCCCCACCCCCAGGCTTTTACTCTCACCGGGCAAGCGCCTCTCCCTGAGCTGAGCACCTCTGGAAAAAAGCCAGCAGCTGGGGATTTCCCTCTCTGCTCTTTTTCCTCCAGGTCTGCTGCCTTCCTTGCTAAACAAATCTATTTCTCATTAAATAGAGTTAAATAAATTTAACTCTATTTAATAAATCTATTTCTCATTAAATAGAGTTCTCATTAAATTCCTGCACCTCCACCCACACTGTTTCTTCTACCTTCAGCTCTCCCGCTAACCCTCTGCCCCTCTCTGTTCTCTACCAGCTTCTTTACAGACAGTGCTAGCATGAACGATCAGCAGGCTGCCCTGTCACACACCAGTCTGAGTGGCAACTGCTGCTCCTACCATCTTCCTTCAGCCCATGCAGATGGCCCCCGGATCCAGCCCACACCCCACTCGTGGCCACTCAGCCTTTCAGACATGGCAGCTTTGCACTGACAGGGCTAAGGGCGGTTCTCTGCCCATCCCCGGAACTGATGCGTGTGGCACAGCGGCTGGGGTGGGGAGGGGAGCTTCTGTCTTGCAGCTGCAGATCTACTTTCCCCTGGCCTTACCTGGCACTGGTAGAACCACTGGTACTGTGGGGAGGTGCAGGCTGTGGCCCTACATCGCAGCGTGAGGGAGTAACCGACAGGGACGGAGGTGGAGGCCGGCTGCTCAGTGATCACAATAGCTAGAGAGAAGCAGATGCAGAGTGGTAATGGCAACCAAGGGAACAGAGAGAGGAGCAGCAAAGTGGCCTGATGCTCTGGGCCCTAAATATTCAACCTGTTTCCCCTCGAGTTGGATGGCCAGATGGCCCAGTATGATGCAGGGCGTTCTTTTGCCAGGCCAATCTGTAGAGCTAGATTGAGCCCTGGCCCTGCAAGGGCTGGAAGGGAAGGGTGGTGACTGGAGCCCTCCCTCATCTTGTGCCCCAAGCAGTTCTTGAGCTTGAGACACCATAGACTCCTGGTGAGAAGCCACCTCCATGGGGGCAGGCTGGGCCCTGGGCTCATCCCTCTCTGTGCCACTTCACTCAGCTGGCCAGGCACATGATGCTGCACCATCCGAAGGGTGCTCCTGCCCTGTGCTGAGAAGCTCTGGAAGGGGCTGTGTCCATCTGCTCAGGCTGATGCTCCTCACCTGTAGAACTGCTGGGCATGCCTCCTCAGCGGCTGGGGTCTAGCATGCTGCCATCACTACTTTTACAGTGTTTAAACTTATGGGCTACAGCACCCAGAGCTGTACAATTTGTATATTGATTGTTTGAACAGTAGCAACTGCACATCTGGTGTCATTAATAAAGATGGCCTGCAGAAATGCTCCATTACACTTGGCTAATGAGCAGAGCACCATACACCAGCTCTTCTGGAAGCACCAATGGTGGCTCCATCATTAAGGGTCAGTTAAGTTTTGGGAGAAAAATAACAGTAGCGTCAACCCCAAACATTAAAAAAAGTGAGTCAAGCCCTGGAAAACATGAGATGATTTTAAATATTGTGAGATTTCAACAAAACACATTGTGTTATTTTTCTTTGCTTTCTGGTGTTGGAGGGTTCCTGGCACGCATTGCCCAGGTTTTCTCTGCAAACCAAGGGGGTAGAAACTTGGTTTCTTATTTAAAATGGAAGATGAGATTCTCCCGTAATCACATGATTCCAGCAGCTGTGGCTTTGGGAAAAGCACCAAAGAGTGAGACCCACAGTTGTGTGCCACACCTGCAGCACGGCAATACAGATGTGTATTTAAACTCATCTGTTACGCTTTGGGGGTGGGCAGAAGAGAGAAATAGCTACTATGGATCATAGTGAAGGGAGCCCTATCCCCTCAACATGGCTGAGTGCTGCTCACCTTTTGGCATTGCTTAATCAGCAGCTTGGTCTTCTATGGGCATAGGCGTCAGCAATTGGGTGCCTTGCTCCCTGGCCACTCTCCCTCTAGGAAGCAGCACCTCCCTGGAAAGAGGCAGAGGGTCTTTGTGAGAAAGGAAACTTCTGGCCCACATGCCAGCGTACCAAAGCAGAGAGGCAGCTGGCTGTTGCCATGTTACTCAGCATAAAGGGCCCACAAGCTAACTGCGCACCATGGGTCCTTACTAACTGGCACATAGATTGTTCCTTTGGTGGCCTGTTGCTGCAGCAGCATGCTGGGGTAACAAAAGCAGACACATGCTCCCTCTACCCTCACCCCCCAGGCAGGAGAAGGTAGAAGAGGGGCAGGTGAGGGGCATTGCAGGATGTCAGGGGCCTTAGCTTTCCTGGGTAAGGAGTGTGCTGTGCTTGGAGGATGGGGCAAAGGGATGAGTCTGAAATGTGCCAGGGTGGGGGACTGGGGAACCCAGAAATGCAGGGGTTGAGAGCAGCCAGGGCTCCCCAGAACTGTGCCAGGCTTGGAGGTGGAGGGGACACCACAGCTGTGCAGAGGGAACAGGGCCTGTGCTCTCCAATGGGAGTGGGGAGGCTGCCTGATATCTGCCAAGGGGAGCATGGGGGCAGATGCTAAAGGAGGGTTGGTAGTTCTGGAGCTTGGACAGAGGGACATCAGGGAACCATCCAAACAAGTGGACTGGGTAGTCAGGGCTTCTTTCCCCCTGCTCACCCCCCCCCCCCATAGCCTTGCTTCTATCCCCATTTCGCTCCCCACAATCTCTGCCCTGCTCCCCTCTCCCCGCCCAGCTCCATCCCTCTGCCATTCAAAAACCTCAACAGGACAAGCCCTGGAGGACTGGGAGCCAGGACTCCCTGCTGCCCCACCTGTTCCCCTCCCCCCTTTGTTTCCTCCACCCTGCAATATAGGGTCAGAATCCAGCTGAGAGGGATGGGGGACTGCAAAGGAGTCAGATGCACTCCCCAGTCCCAGGTCTGTTTTGTCTGATCTGTGGAGGATTTCTCTGCACCGGCACTTTGGCCACATCCCTGACACACTCGCTGTGCCGGGGTGTCTGCTGCTGGCAGATCTCCTGGCTTACCCACAACACATACTGCCATGAGGACACAGTTTGCGTGGCAAGTGAGGGCTGGTCGGATATGGTAGCAGTGATAACAGCTTCCAGGAAGATGCAGTGGAGTGGGGAACTCCCTGGTTGCAGGGGAAGCTCTTCAGGGAAGAGCGTGGCTCCGTGTGACATGAGCAGCAATGTGACGATAACAGTGGTTGCTGCCGGTAGCACCACAGATCCACGTGGCATGTCCCCAGAATAGAAACACACAGAAATCTCTTATTCATTGATGATTTCTGTACATTTCTGAGAGCTCCCCTTTGGCCCACCCCGACACATCCCGGCAGCAGGGATAAATTGTGAGTGCTGCCCCAACCTCTCTAGGTGGATCCCTTCCACCAACATTCCGGGGGGGTGGGGTGGGGGTTGAGGACCCCAGCCTAGTCTCTGAGCCGCAGCCTCACTTTCACATTTGAATCTTACTAAAGTCCAGCCCCCAGCTGTGCTCAGCACTGCATCCATAGGAAGCAAATCCTCTGTCATTGGCATCGTGGCTTTTAACATATGAACTTTACCAGGAGAACTGTAAGCCTCACTGTAGGATAAGTCTTGCCACGGGCATCACTGCATTAAGGTACTCAGATGCTATGGTGATGGGCCCACAACAAGTACCTAGCCAGATCACACATGCACATGAAACAAACGATGGCCCTGATTCTGCAAATATTAAGGCATGTGAATAACTTGACACACTGGAATAGTCTCAATGAACTCAAAGGGATGATGCACATCAGTGGTTCCCAAACTTTAACAGCCTGTGCACCCCTTTCACTAAATTGTGAAATCTCGTGAACCTCCTCCTAAAAATGAATATTTCCAGGGATTTAAGTTTAAATTTCCTCCGCATTCCGTGGGGCTCCTGCTCCTGGACCCCATTGACTGCCCCGGTCAACTGAGCTCCACTGAGCTCGGGCTGCAGATCCCGCTGACCACCAGGGCTCGGGCTGCCAGCCCAACTACCGGACCCTGCTCTCCCTGGGGCTCGGGCTGCCAGCCCCGGGCGGAGCGCTGGGGTTCGGGCAGCCAGCTACCCTGCTGATGGGGGCAGGGCTTGGGCTGCCAGCCCCAACTGCCTGGCCCCACTCTTCCTGGGGCTCGGGCTGCCAGCCCCGGGCGGAGCGCTGGGGTTCGGGCAGCCAGCTCCCCTGCTGATGGGGGCAGGGCTCGGACTGCCAGCCCCAACTGCCTGGCCCTGCTCTTCCTGGGGCTCAGGCTGCCAGCCCCAACTGCCTGGCCCCACTCTCCCTGGGGATCGGGCTGTCTGCCCTGCAACCGGGTCCCACCTGCTGCCTCCAATGCCCGGAGTCCTCTGGCTGCCATTAGTGAATTTTTTCTTGCAAACCCCTGTAACGTTCTACGAACCCCCAGGGGTTCACAAACCCCAGTTTGGGAACCACTGATGTACATGTACATGAAGTTACTGATGTGCCTACAAGTTTGCAGGGTTGTGGCCTATGGATGAGCTTTACTCAAGCTGCTTTTTGAACCTCTACAACTCTTTTGTGTATGTTGAGAAAATAAAATCTTTCGTTTCAATGACAGGTGGTGTTTGGGACATTACTTCTGTAGGAACATTACTTTACCACTCCTTGTAATTTGCTCTAGACAATGCCAGGTGACATAGATAGCTGAAAGTAACATTCCTTTAGCTAGTTAGAAAATCCTAAGAATAATATTTAAAACCAGACCTGTAGCTTTCGCCCTGCCTCAGGCCCCGGCAGAGCATGTGTGACTGCGGTTCCACCCGATAAATGAAAGTATCATTTCTCACATATTAATGCTTTCACATCCCTTTTAAAGCTCAGAAGATACCAGCATTCTTCAGCCTCCTGTTAGATGTGCAGCTTCAAAACTTTGCCCAGAGGCCCCATTCAGCCCCTTGGTAGAAAGATAGAGTCTTGTGACTGTCACCAAAGCAAACTCCAGCTTAGCTGGCAATTTCCAGGCTGGCAGGCTGCATGGGGGATCAAAGAAGCCTCCTTTGTGCCTCTTTCTACCTTCACCACAAAAGAAAATAAAAAGAGCAACAGACGACAGAAAGGACGGTAATTGCCCTGGGGAAAACGCCAGGTAACTTACCAGGTGTTCGGCTTTGTAACCTGCGGGAGAGTCACTTTTTGCAACCTGCTGCTCGGACAGTTCCTGGGTGTACAGTGATCCAGCACTTCCTCATTTCTGCAGTGGTTTGGTGAGGAGTCTCACACCAGCACAACAGGCTGAGTCACTAGCCAATCCCAAAACAAGTCCAAGCCCTGAAAGTGAAACTGGGGAAAAACTTCTCTGAGTGCAAGTGTGTCTCCTCCCTCCTGGTGAGACACACGTTAGCCGAGGAAACAGATCTGCTACCAGCACTGGTCCCACGCAAGCAGAGATCATAGACAAAGTGAACAAATTTTCCTGCCAAAGGCTTCCCTGGAAGGGGACTTCCCAGACAGCAGTACAGCCTGCCTATGAATCAGCTCTCAGATTTCCTTCCAGAACTCAGTATTTCTTAAAGGAGCAATAGCAGCCATTAGTCATAGTACTGCTCCTTTCTCTCCACAACTCCTACAAGTTCATCCTCTCTGCTGTTCCTGCCCACCACAAACAGCTGCCGTGCCCTCTAGCTAAGCCAGCATTGCTGCCAGATAATTAGGTTAAACAGGGGAGAAACTGTCATCTCTCTTTTTAAAGTACTTTTATTTTGCAACTTTTTGACTGTGTGGATTCAGAAAAGGGATGGGAGAGCCAAGCAAGAAAAACAACCAGAGACAACTGCATCACACTTTGCCCTAAGAATCATGGGAACAACAAAGGGAAGCGTGAATCACCAGAATCTGGAGATGATTCAGGAACTGGTTGTGACTAGGGCTAGTTTAAAGCAATCTGGGGCCTTAGGGTCCTCCAAAAATGGGATGCCCCATAGCTCTGCTCCTCCAGCCCAGACTTTGTTGTGGTCTCACACACCTCCTTTGGAGGGCTGGTGGAAGGGGACCTCCTTCCCCCAAGAGAAACAGAGGCAGCAGCAGGGGAGGCCATCAGTGTTTATTCCAGCCGCCAGGGCATATCTGCTGGGGTGGATGGGCCATCTGCTGCGCTCTTTCTCTCCTGCCACACAGAGTCTTGTGTTGGGGTGATGTTGCTGGTGGGGCTGTCCAGAGCAGCAGGCCTCAGAGTTAACACCCCATTGAGATGAATGGGGCAGACCCCCCTCAGCACTATTGTTTCAAGCTCTCTGCAGACTCGGCAGTTACCTTCAAGTCATGTTTTCTAATAGTCTTTCCCAACCATGGGTGCTAGGAACTATTAAAAACTGAAACTGAGATGATCATGTCACTCCATGAGCTAGTGCCCTAGTTATGCTTTAATCGGGGGCCACATCCGGCCCTAGTTATGCTTTAATCGGGGGCCACATCCGGCCCTCCAGATATTTTAATCAGGGCCTTGCGCTCCCTCTGGGAAGTGGGGTCTGGGGCTTGCCCGTCAGAGTCTTGCTCCACTCTGCACGGCTCCTGGAAGCAGCGGCACATCCCCGCTCCAGCTCCTATGTGTAGGGGCAGCAAGGGGGCTCCACACGGTGCCCCCACCCCAAACGCCATCCCCTGCAGCTCCCATTGGCCAGGAACCACAGCCAATGGGAACTGCAGGGGCAGCACCTGGAGACAGGGCAGCACCTGGAGACAGGAAAGCACGCAAAGCCACCTGGCCACGCCTCCATATAAGAGCTGGAGAGGGGACATGTTGCTGTGTCTGGGAGCTGCTTGAGGTAAGCATCACCCAGAGCCTGCCACCCTGACTCCCTCCTGTGCCCCAAACCCGCGTCCCAGCCCTGATCCCCCTCCCGCCCTCTGAACCCCTCGGTCCCAGCCCAGAGCACCCTCCTACAGCCCCAACCCCTCATCCTTAGCCCCAGCCCAAAGCCCACAGCCCCAGCTGGAGCCCTCCCGCATCCCAACCCCCAATTTTGTGAGCATTCATGGCCCGCCATACAATTTCCATACCCAGATGTGGCGGGCCAAAAAGTTTGCCCATCCCTTCCTTAATCTGACCCTGGTCTCAACCTAATAGTTAAGGGTGAGTTGAGTTGTTCAATTAAAGCAGGGATTCAACCTCTTCGCTATGTAGGAAGAATACAAAGTATCCTCCTAAAATCCCAGCATTCACTCTTTGGGCACAGAATGAATTGTCTGAGAATTTACAGGTTAATTAGCTAATTCATTTAGGAATTACATTTCATTCTTAAATGGGTCTATAAGGGAATTTAGCTCTCCATGTCAGTCTATTTTTTGTCCCAAATGATCCTAATAGCAGAATAGCCAACTCCTCAAACTTTCCTTGTAGTTACTGAAACTCTCTGAAATCCTGCCTGTAGGCTGCATCTGAAGAAACTTGATTGGAGTCATACTAAGATATTCACTCTGGTTGTATCTCATAGCTCGGATTGTAGCCTAGAGCCAGGGCTCTGTCAATAGCTCAGGTCTAGCTAATTTGCATACTGCAGTTCAATAAATTGAAATGAGTCAGCTCCATGAGCATATCAGAGTTGGGTTACTTGGCCCAAGCTGTCACCACTCCCAACAGTGCTTGGCCACATGCTAGCTTCTGTAGCCCATCAGACAGAGTCCTGGTCTGAGGGGCTGGGTCAGGATAACTGGAGTGGGACTCTTCTGGGCAAGCTGAACAGCACTCTCAGACCATAGAGACATCAACGAGGGGCCATGAGTGGAAGGATATGGGTGCCCCCACTATGCCCTAATCTTTCAGCAATTCTGGGGAGACCATTCTGGTCCATCACTTTTTTGAGCAAGTCCCTTCTCTGCCCGTCTCATGATGACATCATGCAATGTAAGGACTGCCTGCAAAGGTGCCCATGAAATTAATAACCTGCACCCTTCAAACCCCTAGCCCCCTACCCATGTAACGCCCCCAAACCCTGCTGCCCACATCTTGCTTCCAAGTTCAAAATCCCTAGCCCAAACCACAAGCCCTGCTCCCTACGCCCATCCACCACACCAACAGCAGAAGTTCTCATGCAAAGGGGAAGTAAGGTGGAAAATGCCTTGTCAGATCCAAGCTCTCCCCAGACTGGAGGAGACCATGCAAATGGTATTCCAAAACTGAGGGGAATGTAACATTTTCTCATTATTCCCATGGAGACTTGAATTACTATAATAACTCCTTGTTCTGTTTCTCAGCTCCCCCAGATCCTGCCCCTGACACCCCACGCACCTGACAGCCCCAGCTTACAACAGTCTCTGCTTTCACTCTGCCTCACTGCCCAGCCACGTACTCCAAGATGAATTCCAAGCAGGGTACGGCCAATCTATCTAGACATCAGAAAAGCATTTGATACAGTGCCAGAAGGGAACCAGTTTTAGTTAAGATAGAGACTGTGGGGATTAGTACAAGAATTGGAAAGTGGGTATGGAACTGGCTAAAAGGGCGATGACAAAGGGTTGTGCTGAAAGGGAAATGATCAAGCTGCAGGGAGGTTACTAGTGGAGCCCCTCACTGCACTAATCTTCGGACGGATCTTATTTAATATTTTCATTAGTGACCTTGGCACAAAAAGCAGAAGTATGCTAATGAAATTTGCTGATGACACATGGTGGGGAGGTGTTATCAACACAGAGAAGGATCATACAAGAAGAACTGGATGACCTAGAGGACTGAAATAAAAGAAACAAGATGAATTGTAATAGAAGAAAGTACAAGGTAATGCACTTAGAGACTAGTACCAATAATTTTTGCTAGAAGCTGGGAGCTCATCAGTTGGAAACGACAGAGGAGAAGAAAAACCTGGGCGTATTAGTCGATGGCAGGATGATGATGAGTGAGGCTCAGATTTTGTCAGCGTTATTTTTAGTTGAAGTCATGGACAGATCACGGGCAACAAACAAAAATTCACAGCCAGTGACCTGTCCCTGATTTTAGGGGCTGCAGGGTACTGGTTCTAGCCCCAGTTGCAGGGCAGGTGCTCACAGTCCTGCCTCCAGCCCTGGCTTCAGCTGCTGACACGTCACGGAGGTCTGGTAAAGTCATGGAATCTGTGACTGCTGTGCCCTCCATGACTAAATCAGCCAATTCTGATCACCCATGTTCAAGAAAGTTGATTTTAAACTGAAACAGGTGCAGAGAAGGGCTGCTAGGATGATCAGGGGAATGAAGAATCTATATTGTCAGAGGAGGCTAAAAGAGCTGAAATTGGTTTAGCCTAGCAAAACAAAAGCTGAGAAGAGATCTGATTGATCTCTATGAATACATCAGGAGGAAACACCAGGGACGGAGATGAGCTACCGAAACTAAAGGACAACATTGGCACAAGAACAAATGCATATAAACTGGTCATGGATAAACTGAGGCTGGAAATTAGAAGGTTTCTAACCATCAGAGTAGTGAGGTTCTGGAACAGCCTCCCAATAGGAGTAGTGAGGGCAAGAAAACTGACTGGTTTTTAAATGGAGCTTGACAAGGTTCTAAACAGGATTACATGACGGATTGCCTGTGGGATTCAGTGAGCCATGAGGTCCCTTCCAGTTTGGTGTTCTGATGTTCTTATTTCACATGGGCAAGCCGTGATGTAGTCATGCAAATTGCATTGTATGTATTATTACAAGTCAAACAACCACAGCAAATGCAGGAATCAGGGTGGCCTGCACAAGCAGGACTGCAGCAGGCATCTATATGTGTGTGATACGTCTCACGCTGGCACTAGCAACACTGTATATTCTGCTGTCCTGACATGATGTCCTGGGAGGTGTGCTGCCTGCCTGGTGCCCACGTCCAAGATGTTACGGAAAGGTTGCCAAGGCTTATCCAGCCCTCTGACCTCTACTCCACACTGACATGGGCACTAATGGTATTGTCATGTATGACGCTGAGAAGATCAATAGCGACTACAGGGCTCTGGGTGCAAAAGTGAAGGATTGGGGGTGCAGACTATGTTCTCATCCATCCTTCCAGTTGAAGGTAAGTTCCCAAGCAGAGACACACACATCCTGGAGATGCATGCATGGCTGTGCACATGGTGTCAATGGGAGGGCGTCGGTTTCCTTGACACAGGATGCTGTTCTGGGAAGAAGGTCTGCTGGGAAGAGTTGGGGTCCACCAGACCAAAAACGGGAACAGCATCTTTGCACACCGGCTTGCCAACCTAGCGAGGAGGGTTTTAAACTAGGTTCAAAGGTGGCAGGTGACAAAAGCCCATAGGTAAGCATTAAAAAAGACAACCTTCATACAGGGATAGATGTTGGAGGTTCATGGAAAACCCTAAACTTAGGGCGTGGAACCGTACCCTTAAAAAGCTTAAGAGTTGGGAGCACTACCTATAGGAATCCTAAACCTAGGGCAGTGATCCGTGCCCACAGGAACTGCAACCCTAGGGCAGGGAGCCCTACCTCTGGGAACCCTAACCCTAGGGTGGGAAGCCTTATCCATAGTAAACCCGAACCTTAGGGCAAAGCGCCCTACCCATAGGAACCCTTACCCTAGAGTGGGGAGTCCTAACCATAAGAACCCTAATCCTAACTCCAAGAGGCCTACCCATGGGAACCCTAATGCTAGGGCAGAGAGCCGTACCAATAGGAACCTTAAACTTTACTCCAAGTGGCCTACCGATAGGATCCCTAACCATAACTCCCAAGCTGCCTACCCATAGGAACCCTAACCCTAGGTGGGAGAGCCCTACCCATGGGAACCTTAACCCTGGGAATCGCAGCCTTACCCATAGGAAACCTAATCCTAACTCCAAGTGGCCTACCCATAGGAACCCTAACCCTAGGGCAGCAAGCCCTACGCATGACAACCCTAACCTTATGGCGGGGAGCACTACACATGGGAACCCTAACTCCAAGTGGTCTACCCATGGAATCCTAACCCTAACTCCAAGTGGCCTAACCATAGAAACCCTAACCTTAGGGCAGGGAGCCCTACACATGGGAACCCTAACCTTATGGTGGGGAGCCCTACCCCTGGGAACCCTAACTCCAAGAGGCCTACCCATAGGAACCCTAATGTTGGGGAAGGGAGTCATACCAATAGGAACCTTAAACTTTACTCCAACTTGCCTCCCCATAGGAACCCTAACCCTAGGGCGGACAGCCCTACCCATGGGAGACCTAACCTTAGAGTGGGGACCCCTACCCATGGGAAGGCCAACCCTAGAATGGGGAGCCTTATCAATAAGAACCCTAACTCTAGGGCAGGGAGCCCTAACAATAGGAACCCTAACCCCAACTCCAAGTGGCCTACCCATAGGAATGCTAACCTGAACTCTAAGTGGCGTAGGCATAGGAATCCTAACCCTTGGGCGGGGAGCCCTATGTATGGGAACCCAAACCTTAGGGCATAGAGCCCTACCCATAGGAACCCTAACCCTAGGGCAGTGAGCCCTACCTATAGGAACTCAAACCCTAACTCCATGTGGCCTATCTATAGGAACCCTAATGCTAGGGAGGGGAGCCGTACCAATAGGAACCTTAAACTTTACTCCAAGTGGCCTACACATAGGAATACTAACCATAACTCCAAGCTGCCTTCCCATAAGAACCCTAACTGTAGGGCGGGGAACGCTACCCATAGGAACCCTAACCCTAGGGCAGGGAGCCCTACACATAAGAACCTGTAGCAGGGTGAGTACCCACTCCAGCTCTGAAGGGGTTGGAAAAGCCCTGCAGAGGGCTAGGGCTAGGGCTAGGGCAGGGAGCAAAACCCTGGCTGACTGGGGGAAGTGGTGGCAGCTGTGGACCACACCCCAATCAGGGCCCAGCTGGCTCTATAAAGGCTTTGAGCCAGATGTTCCAGTAGAGATGCTCTCTAGCTTGGGGAGAGAGGGACCTGACTGCAAGGGCTGAGAAAGTACCCAGATTGGGAGCAGGGCTGGGGAAGGCCAAGGGAGCTGGGAAGCTCGGGCTAGGAAAACCCCAGGCTTCAGACCTGGGAAGGTCTATTAGGTATGGGGGTTGCAGGGGTAGCCACGGGTAGGCAGAGACAGCAGGTCCAAACGCCCTCGCCTGAGATCAGTGGCGTATACTGCAGTCTGCCCCAGGGAGCGGTGGCTAGTTGGTGACTGGCAGTAGCCTAAGACTGAGGTGAGGTGAGGTGGGGATAGTGGGTGGGGGTTCCCCTGGGAGGGGGAGACCCAGAACTGTGGGGGTACTGCTGGGGGCAGCACCCAAGACTAGAGCACCAGGATCCAGGAGGGACATGGGGGCCAGGGGTGGTGAGACAATGGCCTGAAGGAGGTGCTCTGGAGGCTGGATGCTAATTCCCTGAGATGACCAGCAGGAGGTGCTGCTGGGTGAGTCTGTACCCTGTGACAGAACCCTTACCCTAATTTAAATTGGCCATCCCATAGGAACCCTAAATCTAGGATGGGGAGCTCTACCAATGGGACTCCTAAACCTATCTCCAAGTGGCCTAACCCTAGGGCCAGGGCCGCCCTTAAGATTTATGGGGCCCTATGCAGTATTAAAGTGGTGTCAGACATAGGGTCAGCAGCCTGGGCTCATAGCCCGGGGAGGGGGGTAGGAGTGACAAGGCAGCAAATATACCGAGCCGCCTGGCCTGCCTCATGGCGGTGGAGTGTTACAATTCCCCACAGAGACCCTCTCCCTCACACAGAACGTGTGGCCCTGGTGCATTTGGCTCTGTGAACACGGCCCCTGCCTAAGGAGACTGCAGCGCATGCTGGGTGTGTGGGAGCTGACCCGCTCTTACCTGCTGTCCTGGGCGATGGGTAAAGCTGCCGCTTGGGGAGGCTAGCTCCCCAGCCCACCACTTCTGCCTGTGGCTCTGCCCATACTCCCCTCCTGCTCTGCCTCACGCCCTGCCCCCCCAGCCCACTGTCTCCCTCCTCTCTCCCTCCCCGTCACCCCTTTCTAGCCAGGTCCCTGAACCCAAATGAAGCAAATGACATTTGAAAAAAAACACTCTTCTGCAATTTCTTTCTCAAGAAAATGGAGCATGTTTTCCACTGCATGGCAGATGGTGAAGACTGGACATGCAGAAGGTACCTAATTAAAAGCCCTAAACTTGAGACTAAAAAATGTCAGTCACAGGTTTTTTGATATACCCTGAAGTTTGTCAGATTTATTTGCAAAAACTTTGTAGTAAGGGCAAGTCAGCTGTCCTGCTGAATACAACATGAAATATTATGGAATACATGATGCAGCTCTTCTCAGTTTTATGTTTTCTTAATCAGTATTTCTAAGCTGATTTTATATTGTACTCTTAAGCCTTCATAAAGTTATCATTCCAGTTTACTACATATTTAACTCGCTGAAACAAAGACATTATTTTAAATTCATCAGTCATCGAGGTTTAGTGTGTTCATAACAATGTTCATTGCTTTTAGAAAAAGGGAACACTAATTTACTTTGTGAGAGCTCCATAACAATAGACGTTTATGAAATTTCACTAATTTTAAAAAATATATTTCCAAAGATTTTTAGGCATAACAAAGGATTTTATATCTTACTAAGGTACTGATTTTGCTTGCGGGTTCTCTTAAAACTAGTTCATTAAATAGTCAGAAGTAAAGAAAGGGAAACTTGTTTGTCCAGCTATCTGGAAGGAAAGGGGTGTTGTCCTTTGAAGGGCTCGCTTAAACAGGGGGGTGAAGAGAGAAAGGGATGGACAGAAAGACTTTGGAAACAAGTTTTTTGTACTATAGTAGTTAAAATTAAAATGTGTATTTTAGATAAATGTGGTCTTCTGAAAGATTTATTTTAAAAACTAGATGTCCAAAGATCCAAGCATTTAAGACTAAAGATGAATACTCAGATTGTGCATCTAAAAATCTATGCGAGGATTTTTTTAGAGATGTGATTTTATAATCTTTAGCAACACAATGATGAAGTATTTTTAAAGCAAATTTTAAATTAAGATCCTGTAGACTAACATGTTCTGAGTAAATATTACAATAATGCACAACTGTTTTTGTCAGTAAATTAAGAAACTGACAGTATATACCCAGGGGTTGGCAAATGCCTGTTTGGATTCATTACCACTTGAATGGTTCTTTAACAGTTTTAAGGTTGTGCTAATAGGTCTGGCAGGCTGGAAGCCTTTTTCACTTTTAAGTTACTAGATCCCCTTCAGAGGAAGACTCCCCAGGCTGCAGCAGCCAGCTGTGGTGGGAGCCTGCAGGAAGTGTTAAAACAGGGATAGGAAGGGGCGGGAGGATAGACATGAAGACCCAGGGGTGCCCCAAATTATCAGGTGCTCTACACAGCCGAGTATGCCTTAGGACGGCCCTGCCTAGGGCAGGGAGCCCAACCATAGAAACCCTAAGCCTGACTCCAAGAAGCCTACCCATGGAAACTGTAACCCCAGGGTGGGGAGCACTATCCAGGAGAAACCTAAGCCTGAGGCAGGGAGCCCTCCTCATAGGAACATGAACCCTAGGGCAGGGAGCCCTTCCCATAGGAACCCTAAGTCCAAGTGGTGTAACCATAACCCTAACTCCAAGTGCCCTACCCATGGGAACCCTAATTCTAGGGCAGGGAGCCAAACCCTTTAGGGTCATAGGAGCAACAAGAGGGAAATGAGGGAGGGGATCAATTCAACTTCTTAGATGTCTATACACAAATGCAAGATATTTGGGGAATAAAGTGGAAGAACTGGAAGTATTAGTACATAAGCTAAAGTGTGACTGAATTGGCATCACAGAGACTTGGTGGGAAAAGTCTCATGACTGGACTATTGATATAGAGGGGTATAGGATGGACAAGGAGGAGGTGTTACATTATTCATTAAAAACATATACACCTGTTCTGAGGTCCAGAAGGCGGTGGGAGGCAGGCCAGCTCCAAGTCTCTGCGTAAAGATGAAGGGGGTAAAAAACAGGGGTGAGTAGGGGTTCTACTATACACCACCAAATCTGGCAGGCTCCCTACCCAGCTCTGTGTGTTCCCTCTGCCACCTAGGAGCTGCAGGGCCACGAGGCTCTGCGCAGCTCCCACTGGCTGGGAACTCTGCCTAGGAGCTGCAGGGCCATGCCAATGGGAACAAGGGAGCCCCCACCCCGAGGTAAGCGATTCTCCCTCCCACCCTCAACTGCTGAGCCAGCCCCCTTCCACACACCCAAACTGTTGCTGCTGGCCCCTGCAGAAGTCATGGAGGTCATGGAATCCGTGACAGACTCGCAGCCTTAACCATGGGATGTATGCCCAGAAATCTTAGCACCACATCTGAATGGACACATTGCCAGTGTGGGCACGAGACATTGCAGCAATGCCCACAGCATCAACTGTTAGTCTGTAGTGTGGCCACTTACCCTTGGGTAAGCAGGGGATTTGTCCCACTGTAGTAGGGGACTTTCTCTATGCACACTGTACCCCCAGCTGAACAGAGTGAAAAAAGGATCTAAGTCCCTGCCCTGATTCACTTCACCCCGGTACCTGCCCACCTTGACCTTCCCTCCCAACCCACCTGTGAGCAGAACTCACACAGGGAAAACTGAGACCAGGGGCTCCTGGGTGTTTACCTCAATCTCTCTGTGAGCAACTCTGGGCAGGGACGAGGTTGCTCTTCAGGATATGCCTAACTCTCTTGTCACCCTATTAACCTGCAAGCACTGCAATTCACTTAAATATACATACAATGTATTTACACCAAAACTGTTTCTTTGGGGATTAAAGAACGCTTCACGGTGTCAGGCCTGTGAGGAAATTACTTGGGTGCAGTTCAATGCAGCAGTCTCTAAAGTGCAATACACTTACGGTTACAATACATTTACAAGTCTGCTGTCTCTTTCCTGGACAGGATGTGCCGCTGTGATGCTGCTGATGGCACTCTCCCAGGATGGGTTTGGGCTCTAGGTGACAGGACCCGTTCTCCATCTTCAGTTCTGGCCCTCCTGTCAGGCCACCTCCCTCCCTGGGTCTGGCACTTAATGCCCTCCCAATTGGCAATGTCCCACTCTGGGTCCGGCTCTTAACACCCTCTCCACAGACTTTGAGAAAGGGGCCTGTCTCTCCCCCTCTCCCATGACCAGTGCACATGATCCTGCTGCGACAGCAGGAGACTCATCCCACCACTATCACTACAATGCTTCTCTGGCTCCGGCTATTGATCTGGGCTGCTGCCCTCTCCCCAACTCACCTCTGGCTCTGGGTTGCTGCCCTCTCCCCTGCTCAGCTCCAGCCCGGCTGCACTCTCTCTCACTCTGCTTTACTCTGCCCTGACAGGCCCAGCAGCAGCTCACGCAGAGCTCTGGACTCTTGATTTCCTCATTGGCTTGCCCACCCTGTCAATCAGCTGACTTGGAGTGCTGGCCTCCCCCCGTTGGCCTGGGGACCTGTCAGCCCTGGGATCCTGGCTCCTCTTTTGCCCTTCCCCTTTCTCCTGGTATTGGGAGAGGGCAAACCGAAAACCCTCTAGATTTCAGGAAGTGTCCAACATCCCCTTACCTTTGTGATACCTCCTGCATGCGAGCCTAAGGCAAGACTCGAGTGAATGTGGCCCTGGCCCCTCAGCGTGCTCCTGTGCTGACAGAGGCAATGCCCTGACAACGGAAACTGGTGCCCCACACACCCGCCCCAGCTGAGGGGTCCAGGTTGATGGAGGACCAGGCCGGCCCAGTGTTTTCCCCAGGAATTGAAATTAGGGGGGTGTTCAAAAATACAGGGGTGAGGTGAGGACCGATGAGGGGTGAGACTGTTAGGGTGAAGGTGGGCTGTATGACAGCATAGTAAAAACTGAAAAATGTTTCACGACCATTTTATTAGATTTAAATCATCACACAGATTTAAGTTGGCTACACTTAACCTACTATCTGCATTCTTCTTGGTTTCTTGTAATTTTGTACAACTCTGTTAATTAACTTCTCAAATGCAGTGCATTCATTTTTGATGGCTTCTCATGTGTCCGGTACTTCCAGTCCTTCATGATATGCTCATGATCACGCAGAAAGCGACTTCTTTCAGAACACAAAATTCTATTGAATGAGGAAAAAGAACGCTCAACTGTAGCTGTTGTAACTGGGGCTAGAAAGAGATGAATTTCTACTTCTTTCATGTCAGGAAACATAGAACAAAAATTGAGTCAAACCACTAGTGATGATAAAAAAAATTGAAGTCAAATCTTCATTTGTTCATCATATGATATTCAATTCTGTGTTCAAATTCTCTATTCTGTCCTGATCACATGGCAGCCCCATTGCTGGTAGTGCCTCACTCCACTCATCTGTCAGTGTTTTATAAGACAGGCACCTGTAAAAGCTACGTAGAGGTTGATAGAATCCAGAAGTTGGTGTTGTACAGATGTAAGAATCAAGTCTGTGTACTTTACTTTTTCAGCTGGCTTAACAAAAACTTTTTGTCCCCTTCATTTAAGTGTAAGCAGAGTCAGGATGAGCTCCACCCTGACATCTGGTGGTGAGGTGTGGCAAATTGTGGAAAAGAACTTCAGGGGCTGATCTCATTTGCATAGGCACACCCACCCCGCCTAGAATGAGGCCATAGCTGCCCAAATGGTCACTTTGACTGCTGTGGGATTCCCAGTGTCTCTGTTATTGGGGCAGGAAGAATAAATTGTTATTACCCTGATTATGGGAATCAAGGACAGTGGAACTGCACTTGGCCTTTTGTTATGATGGAAGGATTCGCCATCAACTAAGGAGCACTCGCTAGGCAAGGGACATGGGTTCCAAAACTCTGTGAATTGAGAGAGGCTGGGGACAGGCATTAATACCTGGTGGTATAGGTCTTACATGCTAATCGCACTTCCGCCTCTCTCCACTGTGGAATACCAGAGCTAATTTTGATTCTATTAGGAGTCTAGCTATAGGCTGCTGAGCTGAATTCCCTTTGTGCTAATGGTGCACCAGCACGGAGGCTCCCCTACTACAAGCTGAAATCACAAAAGAGCTAAACTTACTAAGAGCTGAAATCACTGAGTGTTGTGTTAAGTAGTGGGGGAGCCTGAAGATATATGGTGGAGCAGTTTGCGGGTTGGTGAGCGGAGCGGCTGGTAGAGCAGAGCAGTTTGTTGGATGTCTAGAGCAGCCCATGGGGTGGCTGGCAGAATGGAGCCCCATGGAGAGGTGGGGCCATCAGCTTTAGACCATGTAAGGTGCCCCTTACTTTCCCCCCCCCCAAATCTCCACCCAGGTTGGGAGGTAAAACTCCGCAGATAAACTTTTGAACTCTGGGGCTGCCCTGACCAGGGACAGAGACTTTTGGGACTTTAGGTGATTTGGGTTGCTGGACTCAAGAACCAAAGGGAAAGGAAATGCCCCAATTTGCTTGGGGTGGGATTTTTGCTCATGGGTTGTGTTATGAATCCTGTTGGTGGTGTTTTCCCAACATAATGCCACATTGTTTCTCTCTGTTATTAAAAGGCTTTTTGCTACACTCAGACTGTGTGCTTGCGAGAGGGGAAGTATTGCCTCTTGGAGGCACGCAGCGGGGGTGGTATATATTTGTCCCAGGTCACTGGGTGGGGGCTCGAGCCGGTTTTGCATTGTGTTATTGGAATGGAACCCCTAGATACTGAACCCGGCCCTTGTTGCTGCCAACTCTGACAGGCAGAAGGGTTACATAAGGAGCCAATATAAATGCTCTAATTAGTCAACTTCTGAACTGAAGTCTGTCTTCCAGTACATTTTCAATGGATATCTCTCTGACTGATCCAAGTGTAGCTTCCATTCCTGGACAGAAATCTACTACTGTTGTAGCAGATACTTGGATGGCATTGTTTAATGACCCAAGTGGTTTCAACAGTAGACTTACAAGAGAGAACGGTGATTGTCTTCTCTGAACTTGGTAGCAAAAGTAGTCCACCAGCCTCACTACTTAGATCCGTCCCATCTCGGAAGATACTTTCCAAAGCCAATAATAATGGTTGCAGTAATTTTAAGACAACAGCCAAGGATTGCTTATGGTTTTCCAGGTTGGACTACTTTGAACTTCAGTCCCAGTGCATCTTCTATATTTTCCAAGATGTGCAGTCCTTTTGGACTCTAGCTGAAAAAAAAAGTATAATGAAGACATTAAATTTATAGCTTTTAAAATGCCCTTTGAAAATTTTGCAGCTTGTACTAGAGCTAGCTGGAGTAGATGGCCTCTGCAGTGTGTATAGGAGAGATTAGAGTTACACTTTTTTCTGAGCAAAGCTTGTACTCCACTATGTTTTCCAGAGAAGTTTGCAGCTCCATCAAATGCACAAGCAGCCATCTGTTTGGGGTTCAATTTACAAGCATTTAACTCTTCTAAGACGTGAGTTGTCAGAAATGCAGCCGATTTGTCTTCTATACCGGAACATCTAGAAATTCATCTACTGGCCTACCACAGACATCAAGATAACCTACGCAGTGACTTAATACTTGACACCCATTTGCATCGGTTCATTCATCAGCCATATATGCACATTTTTAGAACGAGGTGGGAGAGTTCTTCACTTTTTCAACTGCTGAGTCTTTCACTGTTGCACTGCATGCTTCTAATCAGTCAGTTGAGTTTCTTGCAGAAAGATAGTGAGCATTTGCTGGTCTTGGTTGGAACAAGTGTCCAACTTCAGGATGAACAAATGACAATGCACTTAACATTGGCCTCCAGTTTGTAGTGTGTGATGTCTCTTGCTTAAAGAGAAAGTATGATGTGACCGCCATGTTTGTTTGAATAAACAGTCTCCAGCATTTTTAACAGCCTCATTAAGTACTTCTAAAGTTGGCTTTGACAATGATTGGCTTATAAGGTTTTCTGCATGTCAATGCAGTCCAGAGAATTGGTGTTTTTGCAGCCTTTCCACATAGTTTGTCAGCATTGGCTTTGCTAATCGGTGTAGCAAACCAAGCTCCTCCACTTTTATTACATAAATCCATGGTATGCTCACACCTTGAATTGTGAGTGCAGTTCTGGTTTGCCCCATTTCAAAAAAGATCTGTTGGTGTTGGAAAAGGTACAGAGAGAGGCACCTAAAATGATGAGGGGTATGGAACAGCTTCCATATGAGGAGAGAATAAAAAGACTGGGACTTTTTAGCTTGGAAAAGAGACAACTAAGAGGGGATATGATACAGGTCTATAAAATCTTGACTGGTGTGGAGAAAGCGAATAAGTTCCTTCACATAAAACAAGAACTAGGGATAAATGAAATTAATAGGCAGCGGGTTTAAAACAAACAAAAGGAAATACTACTTCACACAACACACAGTCAACCTGTGTGACTTTTTGCCAGGGGGTGTTGTGAAGGCCAAAACTATAACAGGGTTCAAAAAAGAACTAGATAAGTTTATGGAGGATATGTCCATCAATGGCTATTAGCCAGGATGGGCAGGGATGTAAAACTGTGCTCTGAGAGCCTCTGCTGGTCAGAAGCTGGGAGTTGATGACAGAGGATGGATCACTCAATAAATTGCCCTGTTCTGTTAAATCCCTTTGAAGCATCTGGCATTGTCCACTGTTGGAAGACAGATTATTGGGCTAGATGGACCATTGGTCTGACCCAATATAGCCATTCTTATGTAAAAATTAATTATAATGTTTAGTACAGAAACTCCACAAGATAACAACCTCTCAAGATAATGTTCTTGGCAAATAATGCATTTTTTAAAAAAATCTTGGCCTACTAGGAAATGTATATTTATATAAGTTTCTTAGACACAAATCTAGCATTCTGGAGCAAAGTCAGTAAAACACAGCCCAACAAACAAATGTTCCTTTAATATGTCCCTCCCTTCTCCCTCTACTACACCCCACACGTAGTTGTTGTCCTTGGTCAGTGAAGACCCACAGTTCAGAGCTGCTTTCGCATGAGTTCACCTCCCACCTCCCTTCGCATGAGTTGCACCTTGCTGATTCCTCCAGCTGCTTGCCACTTGTTCCGGCTGCTTACTCTGGCTGCTGTTTGTCATGCCACAATTCACTCCACCATTGCCGCTGGCCGCTGTGCCATCTCCTTCTGCTACCATTGTGACCTCTGTGAGTCGGTCTCTTGAGGTTCCACCCAGCTCTCAGTGATTTCAGCTCTCAGTGGGGGAACCTCACAGCGAGTGCAGGCTGAGCTGTCTTTTCCACAGACATGCCGTCCTGCAGGAGGTCTAAGCACTTAGACCTGATTATTAGTGATTTCAGCTCTAGTGACCACTTAACAAAATAAAAAAGATTCTCTATAGAGTCTAATAAGTTCTATCTTTACATAGGGGAGAGGAGCAAGTCAAATAGTGCCTGTGACTCTTCGGCACAGACCACACCACCAAGCAAAACCCCTGTCCCGTCCCCCCAACTCTTTCCACTGGGATCTGCCATCCAAACCCCTTGCTTAGCAAGTGCAGTTCAGCTGAGGGTGACCAGTGCTTAATTTGTAATGAAAGAGGTGACAGGGCTCAAGCAAGTTTTTTTTACTTGCAAAACTGATGTGGCAAGCCCACAGGTCTCAGGGCTATGAACTGACAAGCCTAGAGGTGCTGGGGCTCTGCCCTGGCAAAAATTAAGAATTGAGGATGACCCCTCTCAATCAGGACAGACTAAGTACAGTTCTGTTGCCCTTTACTCCTACAATAAGGATAACAACATTTCATGACACCCCCCCCCCACACACACACATTCAATACTAAAATGATTTGTATCCCAACACCAGCCAAAATTGATCACCTGGGCAGCACAGTTCTGTCTGCTGGATATCTAGGACGAGTAGGTGAGTTCATGTAAATACAGTCTGGTCCTGAAGCCTTCCCCCACGCCCCCGGCTCATCACTAGCTGTCAGGGGAGAGAGCTCATTCAGACCTTGCTTACAAATCATAATTTGAAATTATAAGGTTGGCCAACGTTGCCAAAACAAATGTGCCAACATTGTCAGAAAAAACAAGAGCTGGGTAAAGAAGCTAGTCTTTGTTCATACTTTCAAACCTATTACACTTTTTCAGGTACACCTATTTTATCATATACTATATATATATATATTTTAAGTGTGTATTAATGTTTCATTTTCAATTCAAATTTCCAATGACTTAATTGACAACACTGCATAACTATTAGTTGACCAATGGGGGGGGGCTATTTGGGGAAATTCCGGGGGTGTAGGGAAATCCCTACAACCCGCTGCAGAAGGCACTGTTTTGAGAAGTGGCCTGGAGGTCAGAAAGCCAGGGAGGCTGAGAGAGAGCAAAAAGAAAAGGAGTACTTGTGGCACCTTAGAGACTAATAGTCCTTTTTCTTTTTGCGGATACAGACTAACATGGCTGCTACGCTGAAATCTGTCAGAGAGAGCAGTCATTGGCCGGCTAACGGGGCTGGGTTAGCTGGCATTAGGCTGTAGCCTCATTTGATAAATGTAACAGGAACCATGGGAGACAATGGACCCTGACCCTGTCATGTGATGAGGTAATAACCTTGTCACTCCAACCAGGTCATGTGCCTGGGACCAGACAATACAATTCAGCCTTATACCCTTATTACAGCGGGAAGGTCATGGGAGATCCCCAGTGCTGGGGAGCAGAGAGGGGGAGTAGGGTGATCCTGTGGCCCAGGTGAAGGGAGGGATGGGCGAAGGGGAAAGGAATCCTGGGGCGCAGACAAGGAGAGGGACAGGAGGTGGTCGAAAGCAGTGCCTGGGTGGGGAGGGGTCCCAGTTCCCACAGCTGGGATGGGAGGAGGATATTGGTGTCCAGGCAGTTAGAGGAGTGTGCGTGGAGCCTGGCACCCAAGCAGGGCTCGGAGTATGTGCCTGGGGGGGACCCCAGTGCTGTGGCAAAGGAGGGGAGTCATGGTGCCTGGGGGGAATGGGGCTGGGAAGAGGAGGTTGTGATGAAGTGGCTGGGGGTCCCAGTGGCACGCTGAGGTTTGAGAGGGACTTGGTCCTGGATGAGAGGGGATCATGGTAAGGTGGCTCCCGATGGCCTGCCTGAAGAAGTTCCTAGTCTGGGGTGGGGGGCGGGTTCTGGAGCCGGGGTTCCGGGCGGTCCTTGTGCCCAGTGTCCAGGTATGGGGATCCCCGTGTCCAGTGCGGGAGGTCACGGTGCAGGGGTCCTTGTGCCCAGTGTCCCAGTGCGGGGATCCCGGGCGTGGGGTCCTGGTGCCCAATGTCCCAGTGCGGGGCTGCAGGTACTCGGTTTGGGAGGTCCCGGTGCCGGAACCCGGCTGCGGGGTGCCCCAGGCTGTCCGGCTCCGAGTGAGTGACAGCCCCATGTGCGGTGGGGCGCGGCGCCCGGGGCCTGGAAATGCTGACAGAAGCGCTGGTGTCTAAAAATAGCCGCTGATGGAGCGGGGCGGGCGCTACGCAGGGAGCCGGGGGCGCAGGATAGGTCGGGGACCGCCCCGCGGGCAGCCCGCTCCCCCAGCGCGTCCCGGGACGCGCAGTCCCCCTGTCGTCGGGGCTCCGGGAGGGCGGGCGCCGCCGGGTGGAGATGGGCTCCCGCCGGAGACCCCTGAGCCGCTCCTACTCGGGCAACGGGCGCTACTCGCTCTACAGCCCCAGCAGCTCCCCCGGCCCCGGGGCGGAGAGCGAGGAGGGCGAGGGCCCCGGCTGGAGCGCCCGGCCCGACAGCCGCAGCTACCTGCTCAGCATCCGGCCAGAGAACAGGTGGGGGCCGGCCGGGGGTCTGGGCGCTAGGCTTGGCGGGAGCCCCGGCCCCGACGCGGGGCTGGGTCCGAGCAGCGCAGCGCGGCGCGGCGCGGCGGGGCGGGGGGGCAACTGGGTTGCGGAGCCGGGCTGGGGGCCGGGGAAGGGGTTGGGTGCCAGGCTGGAGGTGTCTAAGAGCGGGGCTGCGGGCTAGGCCGGTGGGGGCAGCGGGGGTGGGCTAAGGCAGGCGCCGGGGCCCCGCGGGCGGGCGCTGTGGCTGCGGGGGAGGCCTGGCGTTGGCCCTGAAGCTCCTTGCGCCCCGCAGCTGCAGCTTGGCGCAGCTCGGGCCTGAAGGACGCTGGGCGCAGGGACTGCCGCCTGTCGGGTCCCTGGCACGTGGGGCAGCAGCCAAGGCTCCCGCGGTGGAGAGGGCCGCCCTTAGAGGAGCACCCACGTGTCGGATCCAGGGTCAGTGCTGGACAAACCCCAGTGCTTTGTCTCCTCTAGGGCACCTGTGCCCTCCCAGCCCAGCCCGGACTAGCCAGGGTACAGTCGGAGCCTGTCCCCTAGGGAAGTTCCCTTGGTAACTGGTCCAGGTGCAGGATTGGGGCTAAGGCCAGCTGAAGAAAGCGGGGCTGGTGTGTAGGACTCAGTGCTGGGGCCCTTTCTGGAAATGGGTAATCCAGAGGGTCTGATGTGTGTGTGCCCTGTGTGTGGCTTTGGGTCATTTCGCCTCTCCCCTTGTGAATTTCCCTGAGTGTGTTTGTGTAACTGCCAGCCATTCTGGCAACCAGTTTAGGTACTATCGGTAGGGAATGCTATTATCAAGGCTTGCCCTGAAGTGCGGGTGAGCTCGCACTGTGCATTACACCCAGGTAACTAACACAGAAACACAAATGGCATCAGTGGGCAATAGCAATGAATATTGTAGGAAGCAAAAGAGCAGTGGCATGCTTCTTCTATCTGTAATGGGAAATGTAATGTCAGAAAAACCCAAAAGCCCAGTGCTTCTCTTCTACCTAAAGTGGGTCCCTTTCCCCATTCCCCTGACCCCCAAACAGTTGCTGAGTTTGTGTGGAACTTGGGAAGGTTTCTTGTAACTTTTGTATAAGCACCTAGTAATATACTTTGATGAATGACTTATAAATCGATAAAAAGAATGACACTTTAGGGCCCACAGTGGAGAGGCATTATTCCGATGAGGCACTTGTTTCTGAATGATAGAACAGTCCTTTGGAACAACACATAGCTTTGCACTTAGGAGACGCAAGTGCACTGGCTGGCAGTGATCCTCAAGAGAGGAAGAATGAGCTTGTATTTGGTGTGACAATCCTAGCTCTGTCACAGATTTCCCGGGTGACTGGGCAAGCTGCTTACACAAACTGAGGGCTGACTTTGCAAACTCAGGTACCCAATCTGCCTCCTGGAATCTGTGCTCCTTATGAGAAGAGAAGCAAGTGCATTGTTGCTGCCCTCTGCTTCAGTCTCGGGTTGGGAGGGGTAACTCCTGTGAGTGGTGTTCTGGTTTCATTGCTGGTGGAAAGCTGAGGAGCAGGAGGTTGGATTTGTATCTGGAATAAGCTCTCCCTCCTGCTCTCTGGAATCTCATTCTTGTTTAGAATGTCCTGATTTTATAGGGATAGTTTTGATATTTGGGGCTTTGCCTTCTATAGGCACCAATTACCCACCACTCCATGTCCTGTTTTTTCACACTTGCTCTCTGGTCACCCTAGTCTTGTTATGACAGCTCCATTGTACCTGAGGGGTGCAGTTTTCTTGCAAGGCTTTTGTGACGGAGAGGAGGAGATTCCTTTGGTAGCTTGGGCCCACTATATGGTGGAGTGATACATGTATGCCACAAAGTCCCTAAAGTTGCATAGTAGTAACCTGTGATTCACAGTATCAAATGTGGTACATATGTCCAGTAATGAGCACAGGGATGTGGCTGCTGCCCATGGCTGAGGAGATCAGTGTGATCAAAGAGCTGTGTCCCGCTCTACAGCCTGTGGGAGAGGGCTCCAGTACGTGGGTGAAAGGCAGCTACTACTGGAGTTGGCTCTTTAGTAGTGTCTTGAGTCTTGCCAAAAAATGGCAGCTTAGACACTGGGTTAGTGGGTTGGAAATCTGATTGTGTCCAGTAATTGCTCCTTAAATGCTCTTGTCAGAAGAGTGAAAAGTGTCATGATGTTCTGGTCATTTGTCTCTCAATGACTGTCAGAATTGCTCTGCTTACAGGTAAAAACATCTGCAATCCTTACAAACTCAGCCTGGGCTCTGAGACTGACACTGGGTTCTCTGCTTCTCACGTGTCCAGACTCTAATCAATACCCTGCAGGCCAAATTATGCATTAAATCTCATCTTTGCAACCTATGAATGTTATGAAGGGGCCAGTAGAAGTTGGCAAACAATTGTCTTAATTCACTGGAAAGAAAGTAATTGTTTGCTACATTTTACAGGAGTAAAAATACAAGTTGAAAATTAGGTGATGAGGGAATTTGAAGAGCAATTGTTTATACATAAAACAAACTCATGCATTTGAAGCAGGAATCTTGTGAGAATTTTAAGACAGATCACAGGGAGTGAAGAAGCACTTAAGTGGGATAAGAACAGTGCATAGAGGACAAGTTGCATCAGTCTTTGCCACACAGGATGCTAGAGGTACCTACCTCAAACCTATACTTTTTGGGTAATAAAGAGGTACTAAGAGAATGAAGTGTCAAAAGGAGGTATTGGAACAAAGTCATAAATAGCAGAATAACAAGTCATCAAAACCAGATAATACATGCCAGAATTCTGAATGAATTTAAGAATGAACTGGCTGAGCAGCTACCAAATATTTGCAGTCTCATTTAAAACAGTTACTATACCAGAGAAATAGGTATAATATTTTCATTCTATAATGTGGGAAGAAAATGAATTAGGGGAGACCGGAGAATTACAGATCTGTGAGGCTTCCTTGGTGTGATAACTAAAATAAAGGAAAGTCATGCCTTTGCAATCTACTAGAATTCTTTCAACTTTACTGGATAAAGGAGAGCTGATTGCTCTAATGTATTTGGACTGTGAAAAAGTCTTGGACAGTTCTTCACAATTGCTAGTAAGAAGACTAGGGATAGGTCTTCATTGTCAAAACACCTGTGGTTTTACAGGTTGAGCTGACTTCAGATGGTTATCTTGCTGTAAAATCCCTCATGGAGACAAGGTCCTCTATTTGGGCTTATCTACACTGGTACTTTACAGCGCTGCAACTTTCTCGCTCAGGTAAACCCCCCCCTCCCCCCCGAGTGCTGCAAGTTTCAGTGCTGTAAAGTGCCAGTGTAGACAGTGCACCAGCGCTGGGAGCTATTCCCCTCATGAGGTGGGTTGTTTTTTTTATAGCGCTGGGAGAACTCTCTCCCAGTTCTATGCCGCTACTCAGCGCTTTCACGTTGCTAGTGAAGACATGCCCTTGGTTTACTGCAGTATAGGTAGGTAAAGTCAACTGTTGGTGGAGGGGGAGACAGTATTGACTTCAGTTAACTACCTGTGCCTTGCCTCCACTAAGATTTCACAGGGAGTGTGTGTGTGATCATCTCACTATAATTTTACTGCTAAAAAGGGGTGTTGACATAGCCTAGGTAGTCATGAGGAGAGAGATGTAAACTACTGTCCTGGCTTAGAAACGGGCTAAAGCAGTAGGAATAAAGCCTTTTCTTCACTAGGAAAAAAGATGTGTCAGTGTGCTAGCTAACTCAAGATAGCTAACTTGAGGTAATTCTTAGTGAAGACAAGGCTGTTGGTAGTTTTCACACAGTAGCACGTCAAGGTAAACTTTAATTCACGTGAAGACTACAGACTTGCTTGCTTTCACTGGGATTTTAACGTGAGTTAAGAACACATCTATTTTCTAGTGAAGAGACACGGTCAGTGGTCAGTTTTCAGCATGGCAAAAGGCTAACGGTGCCCCAAGGATTCTGGGGTTGGCGGCAGTAAATATCTACCAATTATATACAGAAAAATCAAAAGAGCATGACGATTGGACAGTCAGGAGCTCAAAAGTTGGGAAGTGTCAGAATTAGGGTTGCCTGGGCACCCTACTCTGCACAGTTTATGTTATGATGCACTCTCTAATTACATGATCACATGCTGTTATTTCCACAAGACTGCTGCCTCACCCAGTGCACAGGACAGATGGTGCTCACAGAGTGGCTAGCTGTTCAGTATTTATTATTCCCTTCATTCAGTATGATCTCAGGCTAGATATATTGCACACCCTCCAAAACCAGACCTGAATACAGAATTAATTTCTTCATTTTTATGGTGGCTGTCTCCACAGTATCTGAATACATTATGAACATTAATGAATTTATTCTTACCACCACTCTGGTGAGGGGGTGGTATTATCCTCCGTCTATAGCTGGGAGCTGGAAATAGAAATGATGTATAAATCATTCATTGGTTTGGTGGGGGTGGTTTGTTTGTTTTATTTTGGGTGCCCAACATGAGGTGCCTAGGGCCTGGTTTTTTTTCCCAGAGAACTTCGTATGTTCAAAGCACAGCTCCAGTCAGTCGACTTTTGAAGCTGCGAGTGCTTCTCATTTCTGCAAGTTAGGCCTCAAGTTGGGCACCTAAGAAAATGAGGCACACACAATTAGTGACCACTTGGGAAAACTTTGGTTTAAATGGATTGTCCAGCATCACACAGGAACTCTGTGGCAAAGAGAGAATCCAATGCTGCTGATGGCATGCAACTGCCCTAACCACACAACCATCCTTTCTCCCTGAAATCACCTGCCTCCTTCCCAACACACCTTATTTCTGCAACAAATGAGGCAGGGATCCTACAGCCAACAGTCTCCCTCACCATACAGCCCTGATTCATTCCCTATGCACTGTCCATCCTGTGCACTGAGGGCTTGACCTGGCTCCCATTGAAGTTGATGGCAAAATTCCCTTGTCTTCTGTAGTTCAGGGTCAGAGACTGAATAAAGCAAGGTACTGTGGGGAGTAAATAGTTTGCAATCATTTAATTAAAGACTGTGCCCTAACAAGATTGAAAAGGGAGTGAGCCATGATGCTGTATCGCTTGTAGATGACCGCTATTTAGTTAGTCCAATCTAGATAAGACTAAGGAACTTCAGAAGGACCTAAAAAGTTAGGTGAGTGAACAGCAAAATAGCAGACAGAATGCAATATTGACACATGCTAGGTAATGCATATCTGAATTACTGATCAACGCTTCTGGGTTCTTAATTAACTGTAGGCACTCAGGCAAACTCCCTGGGCATCACTGTGGCCATGTTAAGGAAAACTTCGGGTAACTTCACGGTGGTAGTTAAAAAAACAAACTAGATGTTATGCTTTAAAGAAAGGAATAGATAACACTGACAGTACAATGCCATTATATATAAATCAGGGGTGTCCCTTCACCTGGAATGCTGCATGCAGTTCTCCGCACCCTCGCTCCAGAGAATTAGAAGGGGCGTAAGATGGTGAAAATGATTAGATGCATGCAGACTTCTAATGAGTAGAGACTGGGAAGGACTGCTTACTTTAGAGGAAATGAATAAGCAAATACATAACCTGGGTAGTCTCTGACCTTTCTTACAATACAAGAACAAGGGAGTGTCACAGGAAACTTAAAGGGAGCACATTTTAAACTGGTAAAATATATTTATTTGGGAGTTAACTTACTCATTGCCAAAGCCAAGTGATTTGCAGTATTAAGAAGGGCTAGACCTGGACCAGGCCTCAGAGATTGGGAATATTTGGGTGGATGGGTGTGTCCCCAGAATATCCAGTAGCTCAATGGTTAGAGCACTCACTTGGGTAGTGGGATCCAGATTCAAATCCCTGCTCTGGCTGACTTGGACCCAGGTCTCCTATCTCCCAGGTGAGCACCCTGATTACCAGGCTATTGGATATTTTGGGGTGGTGCTCTGTTTCTCTTGTTGAAGCTCTTCGACTCTATAAATATTCATTACGCAAGAGCAAGAAAGAGTTTGAATCTGTAGCCCGCTGGTCAGGGCACTCACCTGGGACGTGGTACAGTCAAGTTCCAGTCCTGCTCCAAATCAGCCAGAGCAGGGATTTGAATATGGGTTTCCCACATCCCAGCTGAGTGCCCTAGCACTGGGCTATCGGTTGTAACGGGGTGGGGTTCCCCTTTCTGGTTGTGAGAAATGACTGATCTGGCTGAGATTTCTTACTGCAGGAGAGGTTCATGGCTAAGAATCCTGGACAGAGTTAGGGGTCTCCCTCCAGCCTGCAAGGCAGGCACTTAAGAACCTGGGATTGAAGTCCCAACGCTTTTCTCTGCATGTCAGTCCTGGCTGGCTTAGACAGATTCCCACTCAGTGTGCTGGCTCCTGAAAGGTGCCCAAGGATACATCCACACTGAGCACGCCTTACAGTGGCATGTAGAGTACATAGATGGCACACCAACTACCATGGGTGTATATAGCAATGTAGATGGTGAGGCACTGCTTAGGCGAGGAGATTAAAGACACATCTGAACCCTTAGGGTACATACCCTACACTGCTCTGCACGTGGCCAAGCAGTGCTTCCCCTGCCTACACTGCTATTTTTATAAGTATAGTGTCCCACTGCCAGAGCCTTTCCCCACCATAGGGAAGGACTCTGGCAGTGGGGAAAGGCTCCAGCAGCTCCCTCCTGTGAGAGCCTTTCACTGCTGCTTGTAGCTACACACTGCAGTGTGGATGCAGCCCACTTTTCACTGCAGCAGGTAGCTATGCATACTCTACATGCTGCCACCACTGGTGGCAGCATAGAAATAAACAAACTCTCCCAGTGCTTTGTGTGAGGAATTTGGGTGCCTAACTCAGGGCTGACAATATCAGTAGGTGGCAGGGTGCATAGGAGTTGGCACTTGGCATTGTCCCTTTATGGATCTAGCCCCTTGTCAAGGTTTCTTCCCCACTCTGAACTCAGGGTACAGATGTGGGGACCTGCATGAAAGACCCCCTAAGCTTATTCTTACCAGCTTAGGTTAAAAACTTCCTCAAGGTACAAACTTTGCCTTGTCCTTGAACCCTATGCTGCCACCACCAAGCGTGTTAAACAAAGATCAGGGAAAGAGCCCACTTGGAGACATCTTCCCCCCAAGCCCTACACTCCCTTTCCTAGGGAAGCTTGATAAAAATCCTCACCAATTTGTACAGGTGAACACAGACCCAAACCCTTGGATCTTAAGAACAATGAAAAAGCAATCAGGTTCTTAAAAGAAGACTTTTAATTAACGAAAAAGTAAAAGAATCACCTCTGTAAAAATCCGGATGGTAAATACCTTACAGGGTAATCAGATTCAAAATCCTTCTAGGCAAAACCTTAAGTTACAAGAAGACAAAAGAACAGAAATATACATTCCATTCAGCACAGCTATTTTACCAGCCATTAAACAAAAGAAATCTAACGCATTTCTAGCTAGATTACTTACTAACTTTTTACAGGAGTTCTGAGCTGCATTCCTGATCTGTTCCCGGCAAAAGCATCACACAGACAGACAGACCCTTTCTTCTCCCTCTCCCCCCCACCCCCCTCCAGCTTTGAAAGTATCTTGTCTCCTCATTGGTCATTTTGGTCAGGTGCCAGCGAGGTTATCTTAGCTTCTTAACCCTTTACAGATGAAAGGGTTTTGCCTCTAGCCAGGAGGGATTTTATAGTTCTGTATACAGAAAGGTTGTTACCCTTCCCTTTATATTTATGCCACCTCTCTTAGCCTTGTCTTGGATAACTTTCTTGCATCTGATGAAGTGAGCTGTAGCTCACGAAAGCTTATTCTCAAATAAATTTGTTAGTCTCTAAGGTGCCACAAGTACTCCTTTTCTTTTTGCGAATACAGACTAACACAGCTGCTACTCTGAAACCTTTCTTTTCCATTGTAGACCAGCTCAGAGAGATGCTACTATCACCCAGCATATGGAATGAATTTCTAAGTTCTCTGCTTTTCTGACCAGCAATTGCTCCCGGACCTACATGTCGTGCATCAGCATATACTATAAAGTGAAGGTGAAAGATCTGGCTGTAATACAACAGGCTGAGAACATGGGCATCCATTTAGTTCCTGAAAAGCATGCTCCGCTTCCTTATTTTATAGAAGTTCCTTCTTGGATGGTTTGGCTTTTGTAAGCTCCTTAAAGAGTTTGCTTTGTCAGTAAATGTTTGCCAAGAAACCAGTTCAAGGAAGGCCTTAACATCCTTGTTATTATGGGATGTGGGGATTTCGGTGTGCTGATGTTGTCTGGACAATGTCCCAATCTCGGAAAGATAGCAGGACCATTAGTTGCTCCGAAAGCATAAATAACTCTTCATGAGATGGTCTCTAGATAGTAGCTTTTTAGGGCAGAGACCTCTCTTTTTTTCTGGGTTTGTGTAGCACCCAGCACAAGGAGGCCCCGGTCCATGACTGGGCTGCATTTTCAGGCTTCTTCCGAAGAGACCTGCCAATATCAACTAGCTATATCGTGAGTGGTCAAGTGCTGTGCACCTGTGAGCTGGTCCAGAATCAGTGTGTGGGAAGAGACTGAAACTGACCCCCTTTATAAAGCTCTTTGAGATCTAGTGATGAAAAGCTTTATATAAGAACTAGGTATTATTAATTGGTTGTGCCTCTCTCTTCTAGCATTAAGAAAAGGAGTACTTGTGGCGCCTTAGAGACTAACCAATTTATTTGAGCATAAGCTTTCGTGAGCTACAGGTCACTTCATTGGATGCATACTGTGGAAAGTGTAGAAGATCTTTTTATATGCACACAAAGCCTGAAAAAGTACCTCCTCCCACCCCACTCTCCTGCTGGTAATAGCTTATCTAAAGTGATCACTCTCCTTACAATGTGTATGATAATCAAGTTGGGCCATTTCCAGCAAAAATCCAGGTTTTCTCATCCCCCCACCAACTCACTCTCCTGCTGGTAATAGCTTATCTAAAGTGATCACTCTCCTTACAATGTGTATGATAATCAAGGTGAGCCATTTCCAGCACAAATCCAGGTTTTCTCACCCCCCTCCCCCACAAACTCACTCTCCTGCTGGTTATAGCTTATCTAAAGTGATCACTCTCCTTACAATGTGTATGATAATTAAGTTGGGCCATTTCCAGCACAAATCCAGGTTTTCTCACCCCCCTCCCCCACAAACTCACTCTCCTGCTGGTAATAGCTTATCCAAAGTGACCACTCTCCTTACAATGTGTATGATAATCAAGGTGAGCCATTTCCAGCACAAATCCAGGGTTTAACAAGAATGTCTGGGGAGGGGGGGTAGGAAAAAACAAGGGGAAATAGGCTACCTTGCATAATGACTAAGCCACTCCCAGTCTCTATTCAAGCTTAAGTTAATTGTATTCAATTTGCAAATGAATTCCAATTCAGCAGTTTCTCGCTGGAGTCTGGATTTGAAGTTTTTTTTGTTGTAAAATAGCGACTTTCATGTCTGTAATCGCGTGATCAGAGAGATTGAAGTGTTCTCCGACTGGTTTATGAATGTTATAATTCTTGACATCTGATTTGTGTCCATTTACTCTTTTACGTAGAGACTGTCCAGTTTGACCAATGTACATGGCAGAGGGGCATTGCTGGCACATGATGGCATATATCACATTGGTGGATGTGCAGGTGAACGAGCCTCTGATAGTGTGGCTGATGTTATTAGGCCCTGTGATGGTGTCCCCTGAATAGATATGTGGGCACAGTTGGCAACGGGCTTTGTTGCAAGGATAGGTTCCTGGGTTAGTGGTTCTGTTGTGTGGTATGGGGTTGCTGGTGAGTATTTGCTTCAGGTTGGGGGGCTGTCTGTAGGCAAGGACTGGCCTGTCTCCCAAGATTTGTGAGAGTGTTGGGTCATCCTTCAGGATAGGTTGTAGATCCTTAATAATGCATTGGAGGGGTTTTAGTTGGGGGCTGAAGGTGACGGCTAGTGGCGTTCTGTTATTTTCTTTGTTAGGCCTGTCCTGTAGTAGGTGACTTCTGGGAACTCTTCTGGCTCTATCAATCTGTTTCTTCACTTCCGCAGGTGGGTATTGTAGTTCAACTTGTGTGTGTGAATTTTAGTCTTCCTTTCGAACAGTAATAAAGTGATGGCCACAGACTCTGAATGAATCCCACTAACATGTCCTGCACTTGGGCGTCTCCCATCTGATGGAGGGATGCAGAATGGTCTCTGAAACATGCAGCTCCTGTGTCAGTACAGTGTTCTGTCAAGAGTCCGTTCCAGCCTTTGCAGTAACCTTAACTTTGAATTGTCAGATGCAAACCAAACACTACAAGCTCTTTGCAGAAATTATTTTCAATTCAGAAAATGTTTCCTATTATTCATTGAGCCCTAATTCTGACACTCCCTTTGTGACCTTGGCCAAGTCACTTAACCCATCGGTGCCTTCATATTCCAGTCCATAAAATGGTGAGTGATACTACTAAAAAATTCTTGTAAAGCTCTCTGTATTCTGCCGATAAAGTAGTGCCCCATACTAATTACCACTGTGCATGAAGCAGTAAGCACATTTGTGACATAAATGCTGATGCATGATATTTGGTAGGAAATGGGATACTTCATTACAGGAAATACTTGAAAGCAGACTAAGATCACAACATATATGTGATAGCTTCATTGTTTTTTTGGTCAAACTCAAAATGCAAACAAAATCAACTCAAACTGCTTCAGAGTTCCACCACAACTTCAACACCGACCTGTGCATTAAACTCTCTGGAATGCTCCCACACTAGCATCAACTTCCTGGACACCATGATCAGCTTCCACAATGGAGTCCTACAGCCAACCTTATACAAGAAATGCCTGGATCACCACACCTACCTTTATAGATCCAGTAACTACCACAAACACACCAAGAAATCAGTTATCTACCGCCAGACACTCAGATACTGCAGAATGTGCTCTGAGGAGAAAGTCTGGGATATACACTTTAGCACACTTAAAACCACATTAACCAAACAACGAACGGACCTTATGGAACGGGCTGCCTAAATAGCCTGAGAGAACCTGCTTCAATACAGAAATAAAACCCCTCTGACCTCACACCCCTACCACCCCATACTGGAACCCCTGTGAGGTATCATCAAACAACACTGCCATACTCAATGGGGTCCCCATCCTGAAAGAAATCTTTCCTGAGCCCTCATTTCTGGCCTTCAAACCACCCCGCAGTCTCTCCAAGTGGCAAGTTCATCATCAGAAGCAAGCTCGCCACAGACCAGGACACACCCACTCAAAGCGGCACCAGAACAACAGATGGAAAACCTTCAGACAGCTCTCCAGTGCTACAGTGATCAACACCCCCCACAATTCACCTTTCAAGAGTCTCATGGATCCTGCATATGCATATCACAGCATGTGGCAGTGCACCTCATCCAGTGCGCTAAATGCTCCAATAACCACTATGTGGGTGAGACCAGACAGTCATTACACTCTCAGATTAACTCACACAGGAAAATAAGAAACAAATACCCTATTGCTTGTCGATGAACACTTTTCACAAAGCAATCACTCTGTATCTGACCTATCAGTCCTCATCCTCAAAGGAAACCCATATAACACTTCAAAAGATGAGCTTGGGAGTTTAAATTCATAACTCTGCTAGACACTAAAAATCATGGACTTAATAGACACTAGATTTATGGCTTATTACAACAATCTGTAGCCCACTAACCCCCTCCTTTTGTGGTATGACTGCAGAGGTGTCGATGGGCAACTCCTATGTTGTATGATCCTTTAGAACAGTGGTTTTCAAACTTTTTCTGGCGACCCAATTGAAGAAAATTGTTGATGCCTGTGACTCAACGGAGCTTGGGATGAGGGGTTTGGGGTGTGGGAGGGGCTCAGGGCTGGAGCAGAGGGTTGGGGTTCGGGGTGATGGCTGCAGGGTGGGGCTGGGAATCAGGGTTCAGGGTGTGGGAGGGGGCTTTGGGCTGGGATTGGGGTCAGGGCTCCTGGGTGGGGGTGCAGGCTCTGGGGTGGGGTCGGGGATGAAGGTTTTGGGGTGCAGAAAAGGGCTCTGGGTTTGGGGGGGCTCAAGGCTGGGGCAGGGTGTTGGGGTGCAGGCTTTCCTTGGGCAGCTTCTGGTCAGCGGGGCTGCTAAGGCAGGCTTCCTGCCTGTCCTGGCACCACAGACTGCGCTGTGCCCTGGAAGTGGCCAGTAGCCAGTCCGGCTCCTAGGCAGAGGCATGCAGGCACTGTCCCCTCCCCCAGCTCCCATTGGCCGGGAATCGGCCACTGGGCGTGTGGAGCTGGTGTTCGGGGCAGGAGCAGTGTGCAGAGCTCCGTGGTCCCCCTGCCTTGGAGCTGAACCTGCTGTGGGCCGCTTTCGGTGCAGCACGGTGTCACAACAGCTAGGGACTACCCTGCCTTAGCCGGGCAGCACTGCCAACGGGACCTTTAACAGCCTGGTCGGCAGTGCTGACCAGAGCTGCCGAGACTCAGTGTGTTACATTCTGCAACCCAGTACTGGGTCGTGACCTGCAGTTTGAAAACCACTGCCCCTTAGAATATGTGCTAACTACTTATGCTAAACAATCTGTTCCATCTTGTATTTAGCTGTGACCTGTGTGGTACCTTTCCCAGAGCTGAAGAAGAGCTCTGTGTGGCTTGAAAGCTTCTCTCTCTACAGAAGTTGGTCCAGCAAAAGATATTACTTCACCCACCTTGTGTCTCTTAAAAAAAAAAAATTCAGGGTAGTTACTGGACAGTAGAGAGATTGGAAAATGTTCAATCTGGCTCATGGCTCTAAAGGTCCCTTCCACCTCTACATTTTTTTGATCCTATGTTTCTGTTTCCAGTAGAGTTAACCTTGCAGGCAGAAAAGTTCAAATGAAATCTTAAACCAACCCATTCGCATGTGCCAAGCGGTATCGTGTGTCAGAGTGCAGTAAAACAGATCCGACTATGTCTAGCACTAAAGTAATCATCCAGGAGATCCCACCTTCTGTCACCAGAGAGAATGAAATCCTAGCTTCACTTTGTGTGGGCCCGACTCAGATCTTTTGACCTGTGGGACAATGGCATGCAGGTGTGTGCACGCACCCCCACTTCCCCCCTCTGAGGTTGCTTAAATGAGCTGCTGTGCGGGAACTGAGGATTGAAATTTGTTAGTGACTTGCTGTGTCCACTGCAGCACATGCAGCTCACTAACCAGCTATAGTGTAAAAAAAACAGGAGTACTTGTGTCACCTTAGAGACTAACAAGTTCATCTGCATATGTATGTGTGGAGCCATCCTATTCAGGTAGCCCCTCACCAACTTCTGTCCATTCCAGTATGTAGGCTTGACCAGGAAGAACACTGACATTTAACTAAACAATTAAATGGCAGGGATGAGGTGAAGGCAGATATTTTTGGGAGGGAGGGGGAATTCTTTTCCATCAGAGGACTTACAATTAATTGCACCAGGTACTTCTATCTTTAAAAAAATCTTACGCAAAAAATGTGATTGGGGAGTGGAACCAACACACGCACAGGTTGTCCAGTGTTGTCTTTTTTTATAAAAATTGAATGCTGTCAATTGCTCAGCCTCCTTGGCTTGCAGGAGAATGAAATTTGGCAGGTATTACAGTTGTACATAACAGAAGGCTTCCCTCTTTTACTGCCCCCCCACCCTCAAAGGCAAGAAATCCCCGCCTTACACAGGGCAGATGATGCTTAGGGGATGAATCCGGTGTATTTAGTGAAGGAGGCTGTTATCTGTAGAGGAGGCTGTTATATGTAGGACCCTTTCTTGATTTGTTGCAGAAGTTGGAAAGTATGTAGTTCACAAGACAGATTGCAGGAAGAGAATGGATAGTCTTGTAGCTATGACAGATGACTGCTACAGAGAAACTGAATTCCATTTCAGCCTCTGCTACGGAATTTGAATGTGATGCTGGTTAAGCCAATTAGTGACCAACTGTGAAAATATTGGTATAACTGGGGTTGCCTCACTTCTTTGGTGTCCAACTCAATAAACCTAGGGCCTGATTTTCAGAGGTCGAACGCTCCACTGCAACTGAAATCCATGGGAGCTGTAGATGCTCTCACCCTGGGCAGTCAGGCAGCAGGGTCTGCAGGAATGAGCAGGAGCTGGTGTAAGTTTTTATACCCTCATGTAAATCAGTGGATCTGTGATAACTTGGATCAGCTGAGGATCTGCCCCAGGGAACTCAGGAGACCCTGAGTTTGAATCTTTCCTCTGCCAATGGCCTGTTCTGTGGCCTTGAGCAAGTGACTTGGAGATCGTCCTTACCCACCTCCTGCCACAGTGTTGTGGATTAATTAATGTCCGCAGAGGGCTTTGTAAAATCATATAGTACTCTGGAAAAATAGGGTCCTGGGAGTCTCAGGTTAAGCTCTGTAATTTTGGCACCCAATTTAGGCCTTGTCTAAACTTAAGCTATACCAATTGAATTAAATCTGTTTAGAAACTGATGATGTTCCCCTTGTGTGGAAATGCTTAAATTGTTTTAACTTAGTTAAATTGGTGTATCTGTGTGGAGAAAAGGCCTTAGGGGAGTTTTTCAAATTTTGGCCTGAATCTGCCTGTGCCAGTGTCCTGTCCGTAAGACCCAGATCCCCACTCCTCACAGGGCTTTTGAGAAGTTACATCTGTTGTTTGAGTTACTTAGATCCTTCAGTTATGAGCAACAACATAGAAAAGCCCAAGACCCAATGAATGACACTCCCATATTCTGTGCAGGGTTCGTAGAGGGTTCAGTAAACAAAGCAGTGGCCACACATTACATGTCAAAGATCAAAACAAATAACTGAGCAGCTTCGTTTCCTTAGCCCTGTCCATCCTGTGCACTGAGTGAGGCAGGGGTTCTGTAGAAAATGTGTAATTAGGCTATACCGTAATGCGTACACACAAGGAAACTGAGCTGTGGTTGTTCACATACCACAAATTAAGGGAGCCTTAATTGTGGCACTTCCTAATTTCTGAGTGATTTACTTTACAACCTGAAAAAACAATTTGTAATGTTGCTTTCTTGTATGTGATAAAAAGCCACTGTTGTGAACTTCCCACTTTCTCCAATAATATCTTCCAGTCTCTTTCCCAACTACCCAGGAAAAAAGCCAGACTGAAAGGTCAAAGGGCCATAGAAAGCCCAGTTCAAAGTGACTAAATGCTTTAAAATCCCTGTCACGGAGCACTCTGTTCCTAGTTCTGCATCTTTGCCTAGCAACACGCATTTCAGAGAAACAGCTCCATCTGGGGGCAGCCCAGAGCACGGGTGTGCTGCTTGAGGACACTCCACATCTGTGCAGCTGCTGCTGTCTGCAGTCCTGCCCTGGACAACTGCTCTGGGGAAAGCCATGGAGAATGCGGAGCCTGAAGCACATCTCCTCTGTATGATCAATGGGGGAGGAAGAGACAGGGAAGAGAAGTAGTAGGATGTGAGTTCCCTGTTTGGGTGTTTGGAAGGGTCTGTGTGGTGGGGAGATGAATGGTCTCTCCTCTAACATAGGCTGGCCAGTTACTGTCCCCACATGGTGCCCTGGGAGAGAATGTGTGGCTTGCAGAGTATGTGTTGTGAGGCATCTGAGCAGCAAGTCCCAAGGTATGTGAACAAACCCGCTCATCCTATAGAGGAATTGGCGAGCAAAGCAAGCTGTGGCACTGGAGACAGACAGGCCTACTCAGATGTGACTGAAGGTTCTGAGTGGGGCTAGTAACAAAGCTGACAGACATGAAGAAAAGGAGTACTTGTGGCACCTTAGAGACTAACCAATTTATTTGAGCATGAGCTTTCGTGAGCTACAGCTCACTTCATCGGCATCCGATGAAGTGAGCTGTAGCTCACGAAAGCTCATGCTCAAATAAATTGGTTAGTCTCTAAGGTGCCACAAGTACTCCTTTTCTTTTTGCGAATACAGACTAACACGGCTGTTACTCTGAAACCTGAGAGACATGGTTTCCAAAACTATGATTTTCACACTGTGTCCTTCTAACTTCGGGGTTCTGGTGGACCTGACAGAGACAATGTTCCTGAGCGGGACCTTTCCTGGAGAGCAAGCCTTAGATCACAGCTGGAGGAGAGACATTCCTCAGGTACCCTAATCCCAAGTGATGGTCAGTAACACCTCAGACTCCACCCAGTGCCATTCCCAGAGCATTAATGTTACCTGCTGTGCTTAATGAGAGAGGTGCTGCCTTCTGGATTTGCCTCTTCTTCCAGGTAGACTGAAGCTGTAGCCCCCTGTAAAGTGCATTGGTTGTGTTAACCAGCACCGGGCTTCTCCCTGGCTCCGAGGTACACACTGTCACACCCTGTCTCCGGCATAGAGGTTTGTTTCTTTAACAGAAGTTTTCAAAAAGAAAACAGTCTTACCTGTGTCCTTCGCCCCAGGACCACACCTCCGAAGGGTCTCTGGCATACCAGCTGCTGGCAGCCTCCATCCTAGAATCATAGACTTTAAGGTCAAAAGGGACCATTATGATTGTCTAGTCTGACCTCCTGCACAACACAGGCCACAGAATCTCACCTATCTACTCCTGTAACAAACCCCTAACCTATGTCTGAGCTATTGAAGTCCTCAAATCATAGTTTAAAGGCTTCAAGGTGCAGAGAATCCTCTAGGAAGTGACCCGTGCCTCACGCTGCAGAGGAAGGTGAAACCCGCCCAGGACCTCTGCCAATCTTCCCTGGAGGAAAATTCCTTCCCGACCCCAAATATGGCAATCAGCTAAACCCTGAGCATGTGGGCAAGCAGGGATTTCCCCACCCCCAGTTTTGAGAACTAGTTACATGCAGTGTTGCCAATTTAGTGATTGTTTGGAAATTTGAATTGAAACATTAATACACACTTTAAAAGCATATACAGTATAGGATAAAATACGTGGATCTGAAAAAGTATAATAGATTTGAAAAGTATGAACATCGACTAGCTTCCTTGTACAGCAGTTTATGACCATGTCAGTGCATTCATTTCAGTGATGTTGGCCAACCTAATAATTTCAAATTATGATTTGCAAGCAAAGTCTAAATGAGCTCTCCCTGACAGCTAGTGATAGGCTGGGGGGGAAAGGCTTCAAGACCAGATTGTATTTACATTCACACCTAATCTACCTAGGTATCCAGCAAACAGAGCTGTGTTGCCCAAGTGATAGATTTTGTCTGGGGTTGGGTTACAAATCACTTGAATGCGGGGGGTATGTGTGTGTGTGTGTGTGTGTGTGTGTGTAATGAAATGTTGTTGTTCTTATTGTACGAGTAAAGGGCAGCAGAACTGTACTTAGCCTGTGCTGATTGAGGGCATAGAGAGAGAGAGAGAGGTGTTTTGCTTGATGGTCTGCCTGAGTCACAAGTACTATTAAACCTGCCCCTCTCCACTGTTTAAAGACAGAGCTGATTAGGCTCCATAGATAGTCTTTGTTTTGTTAAGTGATCACTACAGCTGAAATCACTGATGATCAGGTCTAAGTGCTTAGACCTGCTGTGGATCAGTGTTTCTGTGGAAGAGATGGCCCTAGCAGCGAGGTTCCTCCACTGAGAGCTCAGCTAAAATCACTGAGAGCTGGTGGAACCTCAAGAGACCAACTCGCAGAGGTCACAGTGGCAGGTGGCAGCAGAAGGTGATGGTACAGGGACATTGGCAACAAAGCGATAAAGTGAACGGTGGCACAACGAACAACAGTGGCCAGAGCAAACAGTGAACAGCTGGAGGAACGAGCAAGGTGCTTTCTTGCCCCCCACCTGGGAGATGAACTCATGCGAAAGCACCTCTGAACTCTGAATCTCCACTGACCAAGGACAACACCGGTGAGTGTTAATGAGGCTGTTAAGAATGTTGGAGACACAACACAGTTCATGCGAACAAACATGGCCATGGCATCGTACTTTCTGTTTAAGCAAGAGATACCACACACTACAAACTGGAGGCCAATGTTAAGTGCATTGTCACTTGTTCATCCTGAAGTTGAACACTGGTTCCGAACAAGACCAGCAAATGCTCACTATCTTTCTGCAAGAAACTCAACTGACTGGCTAGACGCATGTGGTGCAACAGTGAAAGACTCAACAGTTGAAAAAGTGAAGAACTCTCCCACCAAATTCAAAAAATTTGCATACATGGCTGATGAACACACCAATGCAAATGGGCATCAAGTATTAAGTCATTGTGTACGTTATCTTGATGTCAGTGGTAGGCCAGTGGATGCATTTCTAGATGTTCAAGTTATAGAAGACTGAATGGCTGCGTCTGTGACAACCCACATCTTAGAAGAGTTAAATGCATGTCAATGGGACCCCAAAAAGATGGCTGCTTGTGAATTGATGGAGCTGGAAACTTCTCTGGAAGACATGGTGGAGCACAAGCTTTGCTCAGCGAAAAGTGTAGCCCTAGTCTCTCCTATACACACTGCAGAGGCCATCTACTCCAACTAGAGCTAGTACGAGCTGCAGACTCTTCAAAAGACATTTTAAAAAGCTATAAATTTAATGTCTTCATTATATTCTTTTTTCAGCAAGAGTCCAAAAAGACTGAATATCTTGGAAAATATAGAAGATACACTGGGACTGAAGTTCAAATTAGTCCAACCTGGGAAAATCCTCTGGCTTTCTCATGTGTGATCCTTGGGTGTTTTCTTAAAATTACTCCAACCATTATTACTGGCTTTGGAAAGTATCTACCAAGATGGGATGGATCTAAGTACTGAGGCTGGTGGATTACTTTTGTTACTACGTTCAGAGAAGACTATTGCCATTCTCTCTCTTGTAAGTCTACTGTTGAAACCACTGCGGTCATTAAACAATGTCATCCAGGCATCTGCTACAACAGTAGTAGATCTTTGTCCAGCAATAGAAGCTACATTTGGATCAATCAGAGAGCTATCTATTGAAAAAGTACTGGAAGAAGCAAAGACTTCAGTCCAGAAGTTGACTAATGAAGGCGATTCATAGATATTAAGGGCAGAAGGGACCATTATGATCATCTAGTTTGACCTCCTGCACAATGCAGGCCACAGAATCTCACCCTTAAGTGAAGAGGACAAGAAGTATTTAAGAAAACTGAAAAAGTACACAGACTTGATTCTTAAAAAACCTACAACAGCGACTTCTAGATTCTACTCAACCTCTATGTAGCTTTTACAGATCCCTGTCCTATAAAACACCGACTACCAGCAATGGGGCGGCCATGTGCTCAGGACAGAATAGAGAATTTGAACACAGAGTGGAATATCATATGACTAAAGAATGAAGATTTGACTTCAATTTCCTTTTTATCATCACTAGCGGCTCGACCTGATCTTTATGCTATGTTTCCTGGGCTGAAAGAAGTAGGAATTCATCTCTTGCTACTCCCAGTCACAACAGCTACAGTTGAGCATTCTCTTTCATCGTTGAGTAGAATTTTGTGTTTTGAAAGAAGTCTCCTTCTGCCTGATCATGTGAATGAACTAATGAGCATATCAATTGAAGGAATGGAAGTACTGGACACACTAGAAGCCACCAAAGATGAATGCATTGCATTCAAGAAGTTCATTAACAGAGTTGTGCAAAATTATAACAAGAAACCAAGAAGGATGTAGATGTAGTGCTTCATAGAAGGCTTGAGTAGCCAACTTTAATTTGTGTGATGATTTTAAAATCTAATAAAATGGTCATGAAACATTTTTCAGTTTTTTACTATGGTGCTATACAGCTTCACCCTCCACGGTTTCCCCCTCATTGGTCCTGACACCACCCACCCTGTAAATTTGAAAACCCCCCCCAATTCAATTCCTGAGGAAAACACTGTGGGCAAGACTCACCAGCCAGACACCCAGGAAAGAATTCTCTGTAGTAACTCAGATCCCATCCCATCACAGGCCATTGGGCATATTTACCGCTAATAGTCAAAGATCAATTAGGATAGCCTAACTTTGGCAACTATCATACCATCCCCTCCATAAACTTATCAAGTTTAGCATTGAAGCCAGATATGTCTTTTGTCCCCACTGCTCCCCTTAGAAGGCTGTTCCAGAACTTCGCTCCCTTGATGGTTAGAAACCTTTGTCTAATTTTAAGTCTAAACTTCCCGATGGCCAGTTTATATCCATTTGTTCTTGTGTCTACATTGGTACTGAGCTTAAATAATTCCTCTCCCTCCCTGGTATTTATCCCTCTGATATATTTGAGAGCAATCGTATCTCTCCCTCAGTCTTCTTTTGGTTAGGCTAAACAAGCCAAGCTCTTTGAGTCTCCTTTCATAAGACCGGTTTTCCATTCCTCGGATCATCCTAGTAGCCCTTCTCTGTACCTGTTCCAGATTGAATTCATCCTTCTCTACTCCCTTCCTGGAGCAGCAGCCACAGGGACCCACCACAGCTAGCTTCCCTCCCCAGGGCTCAGCCTGTCTCAGGCCTGCTACTAGCCCTCTTTAAGTAGCTGGATTGGGTTCACCTGCTCTGGTCCAGGGGAGCTGTGCTTTGTCTGGCCACACGGACCAGGAGGGGGTCTGGAGGGGTCAAGGGCCTGAGCATATGTAGAAAGGTCTGAGTTGATTGATGTTGCTCCCTCTGGCATGTACGTGACCTGACGCACGTCGGAGCATGGTCTGGAAATCTGTCGTGTTCTGCCCTGTGGGGATAGGGTGGCCAGGTGTCTGGTTTTCATCCAGAAAGTCTGGTTGAAAAGGGGACCTGACAGTGTCTGGTCAGATCTACTGACTGGACACCCAAAGTCCAGTTACTGCGGACAGGGGAGGCAGGGAGGCACCGGGTCATCACCCATGCCAGCCCCTACTCAGCTGGGCCACCTGCTATCTGCATCTGGTGGCTGCAGCTCCCAGTCCCTGCTCCACAGGCAAGTCCCTTCTGACCCAGGGTGGGAGAGGCAGGGGGCAGAGTAGAAGAAAAGCAGTGAGAACCGGAGGAGGGAGTAGAGGAGCGAACAGGGGTGGGGCCTTGGGGGAAGAGGTGGGGCGGGGCCTTAGGGGAAGGGGCGGCCGGGGGAGGTTCCAGCACTCTTGCTAGTGTGTCCAGTTTTAAAATATTACAAAATTGGCAATCCTATGTGTGAAGCTGTCATGCTAATCCATGAGATTAGTGCCAATGACATCAGCAAAACCAGGGAACTGGACTCTACACAGAGTGCTGTAAAATGCTCAAAGCAAACAACAGAAAACATTTCCCCCCACCTGCTTTCATTGCTGATGAATTTCCAGTCACAAACTTATTTTCAAGTTGAGTGACCTTTTAACCCTAGGTAGTGAGAGTGTCCTGTGCAAGGGAATGTCACCTCTTGGTTTGCCACATTGTAAAAAGTCTCTGTGCAGCCATTTGCAAAAGCAAGTGACCTATAAGTTTAAGGGGTTTGTTCCCATTTTTTCTCATGTTGATTAGGGGCTCTGCCTCCGCAAATGGAAACACTGGCAGGCTTGCCAGGTGCAGTTTTCAGAGGCTGTCTTGTGTTACTTTGCTAGCACTAGACTGAGTGCCTCTTTCTGTGCAATGAGGGGTGTAAGGTCTCGGATGTAATTTCAGAAGCTCAGTGGGAGGCTTGACGGTTTTGAACCTTATTTTTGTTCCCAATTGTACTGTTCCCTCATCATAGCATCTTCCTAAAATGAAGGGGAAGCTTCTTTTGGCTGTTGTGTCCTGATCCGAAGCAAGATTGAGTTGACTCGATCAGTTAACAAGTACCTACACTGAGAGAAGATTTCTGATAGTAGAGGGCTCTTTAGTCTGGCAGACAAAGGCAGAATAGGATCCAGTGGCTGGAAGATGAAGTTAGATGGATTCAGACTGGAAATAAAGCAGATACTGCAGCAATTTACTTCGGGCTTTGGCAAATTCTCTGTCCCTATCTCAGGATTAGGGATCTGTCTGAAAGATGTACTCTAGCTCAGTGGCTCTCAACTTTTCCGGACTACGGACCCCTTTCAGGAGTGTGGCTTGTCTTGCATAACCCCAAGTTTCACCTCACTTAAAAACTACTTGCTTACAAAATCAGTGTGGCTGTGACATTTAGACATTAAAATACATCACTGAAAAATTGCTTCCTTTCTCATTTTTACGATATAATTATAAAATAGATTACAATGTAAATATTGTACTTTCATTTCAGTATATAGAGCAATATAAACAAGTCATATGAAATTTTAGTTTGTACAGACTTCGCTGGTGCTTTTTATGCAGCCTGTTGTAAAACTAGGCAAATATTTAAATGAGCTGATGTATGCTCCAGAAGACCTCAGCATACCCCAGGGCTACATGTACTCTTGCTTGAGAACCACTGCTCTAGCTCAGCCAGAAGTCATTAGGCTCAATGCAAGACTCACTGGGCAAGGTTCTCTTATGCGGGAGGTCAGACTGTATGATGATGGTCCTTCTGCCTTTAAAAAACAAAAAAAACCCCAATCTCTGGATTAGTGCCTTCTTGCTCATTTACATGTCTCCATCCATTTGTGTAGCCATTTGCAACATGACTACAGCAGCTGACCACTCCTGTACTATGTTCTGCTGAATCTCCTTTGGAAACAAGAAAAGTAAAGCAAACTTAGTTAGCCTCTCATTGCTCCTAACATGTAAACTAATTTGTCTCCTAATTCCCTAAATTCCTCCTGGATAATAGCTGGCAAAAGAATCCTGTGTCTCTGATACCCTTCAAGTAGAACAAAGCTTCTGCTCATCTTGGTTTGTTTCTATATGGATGATGATGTCATTACATAAAATGGCTCTATATGGGCAGCCTTCTCCCATCCCTGTCAAAGATGAGAGGGAAATCTATAGCTGGGAGAACCCCAAATCAAGGTGGGTTATACCTGTTTTGTGAGACACCGCCTCCAGAGTCCCCATAGGAGCAGTGTGCCTAGCCACGGGGCCACCAAATCTCTGTCAGCAGCAGTTGGCAGGTCAGGGGTGCATTGCATAACTTGCTTGAGCCCAGCATATCATAAAGGGAATAAACTCCCCTGCCCCCACCACATAACTGTTCTTCAGTTCCTCTGTCAGAGTGGTCACAGAGCCAGCCTCTCCCTTGCTCCATGTTTTACATATAGTTCATGAACAGGTGGACAACGTTGTGATGGGTCCACCCGGGGTGCCACCTGGAACTGGAGTACCACTGAGCCCACCTGACCCACTAGCCTGGGCTACCTTTACACTGTACTGCTGTGACAGGCCCTCCAGCACACATACAGGTAGGACAGGCCCAGCTACAGCTACATACAGATGCTGAGATCAGCTCTGCATGGGGAAGCTTCTGCTAAGGACCTGCCCAGCTACTCAAGTGCACCCCCCGCCCCCGGAGTGTAAACCCAAAATTATACCGTTTTGCCCTGCACAGAGATCTGTACAGGATAAGCTCATGAAATTCGCCCCTCCCTCAGTGTGGAGAGGAAATATACAACAGCTTTCGGCCCCAAGTTATAACTCCTACACACCGGTTCGTGATATACCAAACACAAATCTATTAACTACAAAAGATGGGTTTTAAGTGATTATAAGGGATAGCAATAGCAAATAAACAAAAACGCACTCTAAGCTTAATATGCTAAAGAGATTGGATATGAGCAGCAAATTCTCACCCCTAAATGATTATTTAAGCCGGTTGCAGAGATTCTTAAGGGGCAAGCTGCACTTGCTTGCAGCTTCAAATCCCAGGTATAAATTCCTTTTACAGACTTGAAATTCCTCTAGCCTGGGTCCAGCACTTCCACCCATTCAGTCCTTGTTCCTCCAGGTGTTTCCAAGAGTCTCCTTTGTCAGGGAGTCAGTGAAGAACCACAGTTATGTCACTCCCCTGTCTTAAATAGCTTTTGCATGTGGCGGGAACCGTTTGTCTCCAAGTTTGATTCCAACGCCTTTCAGTGGAAAAACACTGGTATTCCAAGATGGAGTCCAGTACCAGGTGATCTGGTCACATGCTCCTGTAGTGTCATGGCAGCCATGACTCAGAAGCTGTTTACAGCGTCCTCAGGAAGGCCTCCTGGTGGGAGATTAGCCTCTTCTAAGGTCTGTTGTTTTCTCTAATGGCCCTTGTCAGTCAGCCATCTATATATAGCCAGTGATACTCAAAGTGGTGGTCCGCAGACTGGTGCCGGTCTGCGAGCCATCGGCTGCCAGTCTGTGCGCACATTGGAAAAAAAAATTGCTGGTCCCTCACATCTGATAGCTTGAGAAGCACTGGTCTAGACTGAGTGTATTCTGCCTAGTGGGCATTCCCAGGTGTAAACATATTTGTAATACAGATACACAGTCAATATTCCTAACTTCAGATACAAAAATGATGTATGCATACAAATAGGATAATCATATTCAGTAAATCATACCCTTTCCAATGATCTCAATGGCCGATGTATAAAATACATCATAGTTATGCCATAATCATAATCCTAATATCTCCCTGAAGAATATGGGGTGCAGTGTCACAGTTGTGTCTATACTACACTTTAGTTGGACTTGGGCTGCTGTGCTGGATTATTTTTCTTTTTTGTATTGCCTCAGGCTTTTCCCAAAAGGGTTTTGAAAATGGGTTTGCTCAAGCTAGGGACCTTGACTTGAATGCTTGTGTTCCCAAGTATGTTCTATCTACCATGTACCTGCAAAAGGGTCCACAGTGTTCAGCCATCCCCCTAATAAAACCATTTTTAAAGGTTTCAGAGTAGCAGCCATGTTAGTCTGTAGTCGCAAAAAGAAAAGGAGGACTTGTGGCACGTTAGAGACTAATTTATTTGAGCATAAGCTTTCGTGAGCTACAGCTCACTTCATCGGATGCATTCAGTGAATAAATTTGTTAGTCTCTAAGGTGCCACAAGTACTCCTTTTCATTTTTAAAGGGTGTCTCAAACTGTCCTTCTGGGACTGTAACTTGCCATTGAACAAACCCAAAGCAGCCCTCTTGAGCCTCCCGGATCTTGCAGTCTCTGCCATTTCTCACTGAAGTTTTCATTTTTAGAGCCATTACTCGGTCAGGAGGGTCTGAGTTGCACACGCTTGGAGCCAACCAATTTATGCTGTGTTCCACACACAGCAGGGTGGCTACGCTTACCCCTTGACTTATGACAAAACTGCATCTGTTTTTTGTCGACCAGGCTGTGATGGAGACTGTCTCTGCTCTAAAGCCACACAGGGGAAGGGAGGCTACATGCTCTGGATGGTAGTGATGGAACAGACTGCATGTGGTCTTTGGAGAGAACTCTGCACGCCATCTCAGTTTAAAGTCTATTTCTGTGGATAAGAGACTGTGCTTAGTTATGCTATGAGCTAGTAGGCGTCCTGTATCTGAATGTCTCTGGGATCACTTGGCTAAAGGGGTAGAGTGTTTTTGCAGCATTCCCCAAACTGCAATCCATAGGACTGCTACCTGGAGTTCCATTCACACCTTTGCAAATCATTGTTCTCTGGATATTTCGGCAACAGCAGATGTTGGTTTTGAGGGGGCAGGGTTTCAGTCACTGTTCAGCACATGGGTTTCCTCTGCTTGCCTGCTAAGGGAAGTCCCAGTGGCCAGGCACCTTTGGCCAAGCTCTGTGGAAGCAATGGAGGGGAAGAAAGGCTCACTTACCGACGGTAGCTCTTGCTCTCCAAATGTGTTGCGGCCTCAGAGCTGCACTGCCGCTGCGCCCCGCCCCCCCAATTCCTTAGGCATCTCTGTCACAAATATGGAGCTGAGGGAAGGTTGGACAGGTCATGCATTCATGCCTTTAGTCTGTGTGGCGTGTTAGGCTCCAGGGAACGGCACATGCCCCATAGCTGCCAAATACTGCTCCAAAATGGTTCTGTGGACAGATGTGTGACTCCCTGGAGGCAAAGTGTTTGGAGAACAGGCTCTGCTCTTGGTAAGTAACTCACCTGCGCCCATCAGATATAGGTGTTAGCATTGGAGCGTGTTTTATAAAACAGTTAGCCTTGTAACAAGTTACCACAAAGGGAATGGAGACCATGGAAGTTTTTGTGAAATGTGCTTACAGTAAGTTCTCGCAGTGACTTGGTTCAGAGCATTACGAACAGGGAGCTTTTCTGCCTCCTGGAATTCCTTCAACATGCAGATCCCACCTCTGAGCTTGGAAGTGCAGTTTGTGGCAAACACACTTGTTGCTCATCAGTAGGTGGCCAGGCCCCAGGCCTGCTCCTCAGGACAAGTAAGTTGGTTCGTGGTCTCAAGTGCCATCTTATCAGGATACCCTCTAGACTAAGTGTAGTTTCCTGCCTTGCGCATACACCGCTGTAGAGAGTGCTTGGACCACTCAGGTGCTGTTTTTTGGAAATCTAGCCTTTCAGACCCACATAAAATGTTCTTACATTTCTGCTGTTAATGACCATTTCATTTCAGTTTTGGTTACAGTTTACAATGTAGCTCGCTTATCCTGGCAGGCAGGCTAAGGCAGCTGTGGCCTTTTAATAGAGACTCTGACCTGTGCAAGATGACTTATCATTAATCTGTCAACATAATGGTTTAATTTCTGCTTCTTTTCATGCTTTTTGGTCTAATGGTTTTGTTTGCTGTTTCTGCTTAGCTTATCAGGCAACCGATTATCTCCCTCCAGCTTTAGAAGGTAAACCTCTATTCTATTAAACTTCTCTGACCAAATCCTTTCCTGGACCTGTGACATCGCATGACTAACCTTTAGTGCTTTGGTACTAGCTGAAGAGAGCATGGCACTTATATAATGTGCACGCATGAGATTCTGCATGCTTGAGTCTCTACTACTTGCTTGAAGTGCAAACAGTCAGGCTGGTGTTTATCGCGCACAATTCTGGTAGATGCAAGGACTATCCATCTTCACCATTGAAAGGGTGGAGGTGGGGAAAGGTCTGTTCAGCTATTTCTTACTATTAAAGAGAGACTTTCATACAGGGATACGCTTTAAAAAATAGACATGCCACCTTGTTCAAATAAGAGCTCTCTCTTCCCCACAAGCTGCCCTTGCAACCCAGATTCTCCTTAGCCAGACTGCAGTGAAGCCATATCTGTGCCATAGATCTATTGTCAATGTGGACTGTTGTAAAGTCAAAGATGTCACTATTGCTTCCCTGCAGAAGTAAGGAGGAGAGGATGAGCTGGTGGGGAAGAGGTCCTTCCAGAGTGATTGCTAGCCTCCAGGATTGCTGCTAAAAGGGGCGAGGAAAGAAAAACCACTCCAAGAGCCACAGAAAAGGGGAAGAGGTTTTTGTTTTTTTTTCAAGTCCGCTTTGTCCAGAGGTTTCCCTAGTACAGAAGTCCCTCTTTAATGTAAAAAGGCTATTGAATTGCCGTCCTTTCATACTTCCTTCTAGAATCTGCTCAATTTATGTGCTTCTGATCTGCTGCTGCAGACAACATGCAGATGTAGGAAGGTTAAAAAGCAAACAGATACTACTTACACTCTGCAAAATTTCAGGAGCACTCAGAAAATGGGTACATCGATATATGAAGCAGCTTGAATTAGACAAGTTTTGCTGTAGCCAAATGATAAGGGATAGTGCAGCACTTTCAGAGATTCAAGGAGTTGCTGGGGAAATGACCTAAAACTGGAAGCCTCTAACAAAAAGTCTCCAACATTTACCCAGTGGCTACTGTGGTTCTTCTTCCTCTGCAGAAGATTAAATGGGTCACCAAGGCCACACTGCTAGCGACACATCTTGTCTGAGGCCCAGTCTCCGGTGCTTTGCCTTTTATTCAGCAGTATACCTCTGGCTCTGGAGTTTGCACAATATGGGCCTAGTTTATCCCTGGCGCCACCCACTGTCATCAGTGGCGTTACACAAGGGTTGAACTCAGCTGTATATTTCAGTGTATGCATCACTAGTTTGTGGGGGATGCTGTATGGTTGGCACTCTGTTTATTTTGCTGCTACATGAAATGCTGCACTGGTGCTTGGGAAGTTCTTTGAATTTAATCTACATGAATTTGGAAAGCATTTTCTGGGACCAGGACTGAGACAACACTCTCATGAATTCATAATAAGGCCACTAAACCCCCACCAGTGACTGTCTTCATGCAGGATTGGCTGCTTTACCCTGTAGCAGTGGGAGTAGCCCCATGAGCTCTTCCTTGTGCTTGTGGAATTCAAAGTCCTGGATTTCCCGCAAACTGCCCTTAGCAGGAAGCAAGAGAATGGAAAGGGACGTAGCAGCGTTGTGATGGATCGCTTGGTAAGCTGGGCACAAGAAAACAGTATATGTTTTAATATGGCTCAATGTAAGTGTATACATCTAGGAACAAAAAATGTAGGTCATACTTGTAGGGTAGAGGATTCTGCCTTGGGAAGCAGAGACTATCCACCATGAGCCCAAAACTGTTTGCAGAATCAGCTGAACGTGAGCGCTGAGTGTGACACTGTCGCCAAAAGTGCTAATTTAATTTTTCAGTGCATAAACAGGGGAATCTTGAGTAGGAGTAGAGGGTATTTTATCTCTGTATTTGGTACTCGTGCAACTGTTGCTGGAATCCTATGTCTACAGCTGAAGAAGGATGTTGGGGAAAACTGGAGAGGGTTCAGAGAAGAGCTAGGAGTATGATTAAATTAATTAAAGGATTAGACGCTGAGCTCCTTGAGTGTATCACTATAAGGAATAATCTATTTAGTTTAACAGAGAGAAGGTTAAGGGCTGATTTGATTAGCCTGTAAGTACTGTAGTAAACCCAGGACAAACAGCTATGGGGAGGGGAGTAATCAGTCCCAGAAGGTTAAAAGGCCCCTCCCTATCCACTGAGGAGAGGTAACCACAGGTTAATAAGGTTCAACTGTAAAAGGGTAGCTAGAGAACCAATTCGGTTCAGCTGACTCCAACTGCTTGAGACCTTTTTAAACCCTCCCCTGTTAGGAAAGGGGGGTGGGGGTGAGAAAAGCTGCCAGTAGGCTGGGTACAGCCAGACACCGAACCTTTCTAGGAAGGGAGGCTGCATCCCCTCTCTAGAAGGGAAAGGAAAACAGGCACAAGGGACTGACTGAGGAAAGGTATAGCTTGACCTTGTGCCACCTAGAAGGACTGCCTTGCCCAAACCCCTGTGTCTCCAAGGCTAAAAAGAACTGAGCCTGCTGAGGTGAACAAGGTACTTTGCCACAGTACCTATATGAGGAACAGATATTTACTAATGGGTTCTTTCAGTCTAGAAGAGAAAGGTGTAACATGATCCAATGGCTGGAAGTTGAAGTTAGACAAATTCAGTGTGGAAAGAAGGTATGAATTTTTAACAATTTACTGAGGGTCATGGTGGATTCTCTATCGCTGACCATTTTTAAATCCGATTAGATGTCCTTCTGAGAGATCTGCTCTAGGAATCACTTTGGGGAAGTTCTGTGGCCTGAGTGATACAGGAGGTCAGATTAGCTGTTCACCATCGTCCTGTCTGGTCTTGGAATCTATGAATCTCCTGCTAAATCTGTAGGTGATGTAGGTCCCTGCTGCCGTTGGAGCTGCGTAGGCAGCTGTCACAGCTCAGAGCCCTGACAGTGGGCTCTGCTCTGGGTCCAAGCTCTGTGTATCCATTTACTCTTTAAAAATGTAATGACGAGGGAGTATGTGATGAGAGGAACTGAATTTCCAGACCTCAGGGCTGAAGTTCGCTCACTGAACAGGTCAGCAGCAGTGCCTGCCTGGGACCTAGGAGGACCCCTCTAAGAGTCAGGGGAGTACAGGCTCCTGGGACCTCCCACTTGCTCCTCCTGCTGATACTGCCCATACTGAGGCCAGCTAGCACCAGTTGTGGAGCTGTCAGTAGTTGTTTCTATGAATCTCCACCCCCTACACACACTTCTCCTGCATGTTTATGGAAGCCGAACACTTTGTTTTGTCTTAAGCCTTTCCTTATTGAAGGTGGTACTGCATGAGCAGTGTTGCCAACTGTATGGTAGTACACGGTGTTTCTTCTAGAGCCCCAGCTCCTGGAGTCTTGTGATTATATGAGAATTTCACATTTAAAAAAGAGTAACTTTCTATCCTTTTTGGTTGTGGGGGAAAAAACTGAAAATATGATCCCTAAAGGCCCCCCAAACCAGAAGACAAAGACCCCAATTTTTAAAATGCCAGGAAATTTTAAAAAGTACTGAAGCAAATCTCATGGTTTTTTGGGGGCCTGATTAAACTTTTTCAGCTGTGTGAGATTGACAATACTGAATCCATACACACTGTATCCTTTCAGTGCCATATGTGAATAACACTGAAACAGCTCCAAGATGCATCTTCTGAACTTCGTAGAGTCTAGTAGCTCCTTGGACAGTTCAGGCTAATGCTTCAGTCTGAACTTGCTATGCCTTCACATTTCAGTGCATGAACTTACATGGTGTATGGTTCCTAATGCCTAGATGCTGTAGCAGGAGCTAAAGTAAAGAAGCTTCCCTGCTGGCTTCACGGACAGTTCCCTAGCTCTGAAAGGTGTAAGCCAGGCTCAGAACCTCCTGTAGGAGGGTGGGTATGTAGGAATAAGAAACTATCACTGGCGCATGATGCCCTTAAAGGTCTTTTTACTATTGACTCAAGCCTTTGAAATAAGGGGCATGTACTTGTTAAAGGGACCATGTCAATTAAAACTTGATCCCAAAATGCCTATTCTGTAAATCCTAAACCAATGAAAAAACTTGCACAGTTAAAATAAAATTCTAATAGAGGGGCTTCCCTCCCACCCCCGCAGCGCGAGAGACCCACTCCGTGCAGCACCAGCAGGCTAAAAGTGAGGCTGCTTTCACTGGTTTCTTTTATTTCATTGTCTCAATAAGAAACACAACAAGTAAATATAAGGCATAAATAGCGAGAAGTGAACGGGCTTTTCAGAATTCTTTCTCTGTTAGTGTTCATAGCTCTAGCTGTGCAGCAATGACTGTGAGCCAAGTACCAACCAGGGTAAGAGTGCCTGGGAGGGAATTTAAAATGAGACCATTAGAATCCAGTGAGAGGCAAGGAGCAACATCTGAAGGCAGGTGTTGGGTTGTCATAGAGTTTAAAGCCAGAAGGGAACGCCAGATCATCTGATCCGATCGCCTGTAAATCACAGGCTGCCAGCACCTGCAAACTAAACCCAGCCACCAAAATTAGAAGAAAGCATTACAGCCCAGAGGCAACTAAACTGTTCTGTGCCCCAGCCAGAAACTAGGGGAGCGGCTGCACTACGCAGCTTTTAGTGACATGGCTGGTCTGCTACAGCCGCTAAAAGCTGTGCAGGGTAGTTGCTGTTTGTTGGCAGGAGAGTGGTCTCCTGCTGGCAAAAAACTTCCATCCCCCATGAGCGGCCACGGCTTTGTCGGCAGGAGACTGCTTCTGCCGACAAAGCACTGTTTATACCAGCGCTTTTCATCAGTAAAACTTTTGTCGTTGGGGGTTTTTTGGTTTTTTTTGTTTAAACACCCCTGAACAGCTGCCTCTGCCTCCCCGGTCCTTTAAATAGCTGCTGGAGCCCCGTTGCTTCCCCAGGGCTCCTGCAGCTAATTAAAGGACTGGGGCAGTAGAAGCAGGGGAGCCCTGGGCCCTTTAAATAGGCCCCGGTGCCCCAGTCTGCTGCTGCTACTCCGGTGGGGGAGAGGGGGAGGCACTTACCTTACAGGGTGGGCTGGGGCTGGCTCTGACCCCCCTCATCCCTGCCCCTTCCGCCCATGCCCTGCCCCTTCCAGGGGCCAGAGCTGGCCCCAGCGTACCAGTAAGTCACTTAACTTACTTTCCCGCCTGCCCTAGCATATAATGAGAACCAGTCAGCCAAGCACATTATTTGATCTCTGGGTGGAGAACCCTTTTCTTTGTTTCTAGTAACCTAATCTGAGCTCTAAGAATTACTTCTTGATTCTTTTAGGAGCACCTTCTGCACAATCATTGCTCAGCTGACTGAGGAGACCCAGCCGCAGTTTGAAACTACCCTCAAATCTCGCGCTGTGTCTGAGGACTCTGATGCCAAATTCACATGCATAGTAACAGGTAATGATGCCTTCAGTGAAGTGACCCACCCCTGCTGATAGATTAGTGCTCCTGGTTAGTAGTAATAAAAAGGGGGAGGGGAATACAGTGTTGCCAACTCGCTCAATTTTATTGGAAGATGCATTTTCATTGAATGGCTGGAAGTTGAAGCTAAACAATTCAGACTGGAAATAAGGTGTAAACTTTTAACAGTTTGGAGAGTGATTAACCATTGGAACAATTTACGAAGAATTGTGGTGGATTCTCCATCACTGGCAATCTTAAAATCAAGATTAGATTTTTTTGAAAAGATCTGCTCTAGGAATTAGTGTTGGAAGTTCTCTGGCTTGTACTAGTATCAGGGGTTCTCAACCTCATTGCACCGTGACCCCCTTCTGACAACAAAAATTATTATACGACCCCAGGATGTGGGGACCAAAACCTGAGCCCACCTGAGATCCACTGCCCTGGGTAGGGGGCCAAAGCCTGAGCCCCACTGCCCTAAGTGGCGGGGTTGGAGGGAGCCAAAGCCCAAGATCTTCAACCCTAGGCAGGGGGCCTGTAACCTGAGCGCCACCAAGGGCTTTGGCTTTGGCCAATCCTGGCAGCCCCATTAAAATGGGATCATGACCCACTTTGGGGTTTTATGACCCACAGTTTGAGAACTGCTGTGCTAGATAACAGTGGTCCCTTCTGGCCTAGAAATCTGACATTCTCTCTACATTGACAGGTTTCAGAGTAACAGCCGTGTTAGTCTGTATTCGCAAAAAGAAAAGGAGTACTTGTGGCACCTTAGAGACTAACCAATTTATTTGAGCATGAGCTTTCGTGAGCTACAGCTCACTTCATCAGATGCATACCGTGGAAACTGCAGCAGACTTTATATATACACAGAGAATATGAAACAATACCTCCTCCCACCCCACTGTCCTGCTGGTAATAGCTTATCTAAAGTAATCTTCAGGTTAGGCCATTTCCAGCACAAATCCAGGTTCTCTCACTCCCTCACCCCCCTCCAAAAACCCACCCCCATACACACACAAACTCACTCTCCTGCTGGTAATAGCTCATCCAAACTGACCATTCTCCAAGTTTAAATCCAAGTTAAACCAGAACATCTGGGGGGGGGGGGTAGGAAAAAACAAGAGGAAATAGGCTACCTTGCATAATGACTTAGCCACTCCCAGTCTCTATTAAGCCTAAATTAATAGTATCCAATTTGCAAATGAATTCCAATTCAGCAGTTTCTCGCTGGAGTCTGGATTTAGGACAGGCCTAACAAAGAAAATAACAGAACGCCACTAGCTGTCACCTTCAGCCCCCAACTAAAACCCCTCCAACGCATTATTAAGGATCTACAACCTATCCTAAAGGATGACCCAACACTCTCACAAATCTTGGGAGACAGGCCAGTCCTTGCCTACAGACAGCCCCGCAACCTGAAGCAAATACTCACCAACAACCACATACCACACAACAGAACCACTAACCCAGGAACTTATCCTTGCAACAAAGCCCGTTGCCAATTGTGCCCACATATCTATTCAGGGGACACCATCACAGGGCCTAATAACATCAGCCACACTATCAGAGGCTCGTTCACCTGCACATCCACCAATGTGATTTATGCCATCATGTGCCAGCAATGCCCCTCTGCCATGTACATTGGTCAAACTGGACAGTCTCTACGTAAAAGAATAAATGGACACAAATCAGATGTCAAGAATTATAACATTCATAAACCAGTCGGAGAACACTTCAATCTCTCTGGTCACGCAATCACAGACATGAAGGTCGCTATCTTAAAACAAAAAAACTTCAAATCCAGACTCCAGCGAGAAACTGCTGAATTGGAATTCATTTGCAAATTGGATACTATTAATTTAGGCTTAAATAGAGACTGGGAGTGGCTAAGTTGTTATGCAAGGTAGCCTATTTCCTCTTGTTTTTTCCTACCCCCGCCCCCCCCAGATGTTCTGGTTTAACTTGGATTTAAACTTGGAGAATGGTCAGTTTGGATGAGCTATTACCAGCAGGAGAGTGAGTTTGTGTGTGTATGGGGGTGGGTTTTTGGAGGGGGGTGAGGGAGTGAGAGAACCTGGATTTGTGCAGGAAATGGCCTAACTTCATTATCATGCACATTGTGTAAAGAGTTGTCACTTTGGATGGGCTATCACCAGCAGGAGAGTGAATTTGTGTGGGGGGGTGGAGGGTGAGAAAACCTGGATTTGTGCTGGAAATGGCCTAACCTGAAGATTACTTTAGATAAGCTATTACCAGCAGGACAGTGGGGTGGGAGGAGGTATTGTTTCATATTCTCTGTGTATATATAAAGTCTGCTGCAGTTTCCACGGTATGCATCTGATGAAGTGAGCTGTAGCTCACGAAAGCTCATGCTCAAATAAATTGGTTAGTCTCTAAGGTGCCACAAGTACTCCTTTTCTCTCTACATTGTATCTTTTCTAACCCTCCAGCTGCTGGAGACAAGTGATTACATGAGAACAGCTTGAAAACATGACCCAAGTGAGACCAAAACACAAATGCAACTAACTTGAAAATCAATTTTAAAAAAAATCACATTTGAGGAAGGAGTAGGGGGTGATTCATGGGTGTTGAATGCTTGGGGTTGTTAATACTGCAGCTTGCTCACTGATCACTTACAATAAAAAGCTCGCACCAGAGTGAAGCTGGCGTTGGTTACTAACCGGGAAGGCCAGAATAGAACTATTTTCTTGAGTGCCTCTCAGAGGTTTGCTATCTCAGGAATGTGCAGTTAGCAGCTGAATCTCACTCTGTTAAAGAACATGTTTGGTCCCTCACCTTTGATCTCACACAGGGTACATATACACAGCAAAGAAAACCCTGTGGCTGGCCCATGCCAGCCAACTTGGGCTTGTGGGCCTTGGACTGTGGGGCTGCTTCATTGCTGTGTAGACTTCCAGACTAGGGCTCCAGCCTGAGCCCAGACATCTACACAGCAATGAAGCATCCCCACAGCCTGAGCCCCAAGAGCCTGAGTTGGCTGGCATGGGCCAACCGTGGGTTTTTCTTCACTGTGTTGACATACCTCCAGGCAGAGCACAGATGGGGTTGTGCCAGTGGAAAACCCGTGCTTCTTAGAGTGCTGGGCCCTATGCATATTCCACTGTGGGTATGCACGTGCACCATGCTCCTGGAGCTGGAGAATTTTGAAAGCTGCGCCCATTGGTTTATGCATGTGCCCTTGCTCTCCTCATGCCTCCAGTCAAGTAGATAAAGGGTGGAGACAACTGACTACCTCCCCAGTTCCTTCTTACCACCACATGGCCCAGATTGGAACCTCCAATATCCAGAGCTTTGTCCCCGTAATTTAGGGTGACTATATTTCCCTATGCTGAATATGGGACACCTGGTAGAATTACTCGTATTTAAGCAAGTTCAATGGCAATCAATCAGAACTATGCAATACAAATGTTCAAATTTAACATTAACTTGACTGAGCCCCTGTTAAAAAGAAATACTGCTGGAAAGCACTCTTCTCTCCTTCCCCTCCACCCCACCCCCAGAGCTGGCACGCAGTGGGGGCTGTGCTGATGGCCTGCCACCTGCCTTTCACACCCAGCCCCCTTGACACACACACACACCCCACTGATGGTGGGTGGGTGAATGGCTGGCGAGCAGGGAACAGGCCAGCAGCCAGACCCACTGGTACTGATGGTGGGGAGAGGCAGAAAATATGGGACAATTTTCCCATTTTTAAGAAAGTTGGGACACCTGAAGGAGGGCTTAAATACGGGACTGTCCCTTTAAAAACAGGATGTCTGGTCACCCTATCTTTGTTTATCTGTAAAACATATATATACCTGTGAATAGTGTTTTAGAAACTTTAGAGTTTATTCAGTGTGTTTTTTCTAAACATTTTTATAGTTTTGATAGTTTAGCTTCCCTGTCCAGGCGTGCTCTGCCCTCCATACTCCCTTACCCCATTATGGGGACAGGATTATGCCCAGAAGTCCAGTCTTCAAAATGTATGCTTTCTGACCACATTCCTTGTCAGTCAGTGATGGCCATCAGTGTACTTACTGCCTCAGGGAAGCCCACATTGTGGTAAGGTGCAGTATCTCCCTCTCATTCCCCAGTCATATCAGAGAGGGGTGAGAGCTTCCCCTTCAGAAGCGCCTAATAGAAAAGGCCATGAGGTTGCCAGTCATCCAGGCACCACCCACCCCATATATCATCCTGACTCAGCAAGCAGTGCACCTCCCGCCATGAGGTCTGACTGAAGTGAAGGAGTCTACCGCCAGAGATCCCTTGGCAGGGTCTTCTCAGGACAGCTGGGAGCATTCTCATAAACATGAAAGCAAATCCTCCTCCAAATCCACTTTGAAGCAGTCTGGTTCAGCTCTGCCTAAATCAAGTAGCTCTTCAGAGAACGTAGGATGCCCTAAGTCTCAGGGGCATGACAAGAAACCTTACAAGTCTAAGGCTCCGGCAGTACCAACTGGGATCTATACCATCTAAGCATGAAGTCTGTGGTCCGATGGCACTGATAAAAGGGAGTCATCAGCTACCAACAGAACCGACTCTGTCTTGCTCAAGTGTGGCAAACACTGTTACTACTCTGACTCCATTGGTTCGGGCAGACCCCTTGCACTCTGGGAAGAGCCAAGTCTTAGGCTCCTCCTAGGATGTTTTTGCTGTCCTGGATCCAGTGTCTCCTTCCGTCACAAGGAAGGGCCTGACTCCACTGGGAGATGTGACTTGCGGGAGAAGCCTGTCTCCCATGACTTCCCTTCAGTAGGACCATCAGTGCCACCAGTGGATGCAGAATCATCCTCTTCTTTCTCGGGAGACTCTGAGCCACCCTATGAACCAATGCTTCCTCCTCTGAGGCATGCTTTTAAAAATTTTTGTAAGCACTGTGTGGAACTGACAGCTGGAGGTCCCTTCCCTCCCCGTGCTGACAGCCTGACCTGCCAGCCAGGCGCCGGGCTTACAGACTCAAAAGACTGTCAGCACCGGGGCAGGGGGTGCCCAGCTATGAGCCCTATGTCCAGCTGCCAGGTTGGGCTGTCAGTGCCAGGGGTGGGGGCAGTTGTGAGCCTCACACCTGGCTGCTAGCTGGAACTGTCATGCTGGGGTGGGGGGTGAGGCAGTTGTGAGTCTGGTGCCTGACTGTTAATGCCGGGGCTGCGGGGCTCCAGCTGTTGGTGCCTCTCAATGCCTCCCACAGTTCAGGCAGTGGAAGCACTCCTGGTGAGGATGTGCACCACCACCAGAAGAAGCAGAATGTGGATGTGAACTGCGGCTTTAATTACTGCAGGGTTGTACATCGACTTGGCTTAAGCTGACTTAATTTTGTAGTGTAGACAAGCCCATAGTCAGTTGACCTGGGATCTGAGACTTGCTGCTGCAAGTTGTTGTTTTTGCAGTGTAGACAAACCCTGAGTTTCATGGATGTGCGGGAGGGAAGAAAATACTCTTCCCTGCCCCAACCACTGCATCGTGCAGGGTTGTCCCAAGCTATTTTGGTGCCCCACACGGCCCCCCTGCGGGGGGGCGAGGGCTGTGTGGGGCCCAGGCCTCCGTGGGGGGGCTGTGTGGGGCCCAGCCTAGGCCTCCGTTGCAGGGGGGAGGCTGGCCACTTCCTGCGGGAAGTGGAGTGACCAGGCCCCAGCCTGCTCTGCTCCCCTGGCTCCCAGGCTTGGGGGGAGGGGGGAACTGCCCCCCAGCACTTGCTGGCTGCGCGGTTGGGAGCCAGGGGAGTGGAGCAGGCTGGGACCGGGTCGCTCTATTTACCGGTGGGTGCAGGCCTGGCCGGCTGCCCGGCCGCTTCTGGAGTCCTTTGGGGAGCGGGGGCGGGGCTGGGGCGGAGCGGGGGCAGGGACCTGGGGAAGAGCTGGAGCAGGGGCTAGAGCAGCATGCAGCTGCTCAGGGCACCAGGAAATTTGGTACCCCAAATTTCCTGGTGCCCTACACACCTGCGTACTTTGTGTATGGGTAAGGACGGCCCTGGCATTGTGGGTAAGTGACCTATGAAAAGTTTTTAAAAACTTGTTTGTGACTCTTCTTGCTACTTTTGGTTGCTAATGAAAGAAACTGGCAATATATTCCTGCTTCTCTGCCTGTCATGCATGGTTGGGCTGACACCGGTGTTGGGGGTTTCAGATATGGAATGGGAGCTCTTTCATTGAAGGGGTGGGGATGTTGGCCCTTTACCAAGGAGATCTTTTCTTCAAAGTCTGTATTAGCACCTAGTTAGCTGCAATAGCTAACAAAAAAAGCCTTTCCAGCACTCTCCCTCTCCGTTCTCACAACACACTAGTTCCCCAGGCACCTGTTTCCCCTGGAACGTCACTGGATCTGATTTTTCAAATATACAACTCCAAGCAGCCACACACCCATTTTGACAAAAATCTCTTTGGTTTCATTTCTCCATTATCTAGTCAATAGAAGAGGGAACGGGCATTCCTCCTCCCAGCCTTTTGCTGTGCCTGTATCCCCTTTATTGGTCTAGTTAATCCAGCTGGTTTGCACCCAGTGGCAGTTGTTTCTTGGCTCAAGTGCTCCAGTTTTCTTGGGATAAGAGCTCTTGGATGTCGACTGTGCTCGCTACCCCTTGGGGTCTTCTCTAATTGAGGGTCACAGATGACCCTTGCTTGAAGCTGTGTGATGCTACAGCAGGGGTTCTGCTGATGGCACAGCAGATGGTACACAGCATGTTCTTATAAATACGGTAGGTGCCTCAAGACTATTGTATAACATGCTGGTGCCTATTGTGCACATGGGAAAATGTCTAGTGAATAGCTAGTCTTTTAATGAAAGTGGAAGAGCCAGTAGCAAGCCAGTGCTCCATCGACCACTCCTGAGGAGGCTTTGTGCTAGGGGCTGCAATCAGGGTTCCAGACAGTGTATGCTGGAATTGATTGATAAGGCCAGGCTTTAGGAGTAAGGGCTAGGCCTGGCTCAGAACTGTCACTTGCCATCATCCATGTCTCCAAATGTTGCCCATTTCTGGGGAGGAATGCATGGGTCACTTCCTCCCTGCTGCTCCCCAACTCCCCTGTCAGCTGGGCCCCACCCTCCCTGCTGCATTATTCCCCAGTCAGCTGAACAAATCAAAGGGGCAGAGAGGGGAATGATTTGCCTGAGAGTTGGCTGGTGGGAGACTTGTGTGTGTAAGTGGGATGGATGAGTGGATAGTGCCAGTTATGTTGCATGATCGCAGCAGGCAGAATGGGATTTATTTGATGGGTCCTCGTCCTTCCTAGTGCCACTATTGGCTGATTTACTGGGCTGGGCTGCTGCAGTTAAGGTGATGGGAAGAAATGTGCAGGGGCTAGTGTGATAGGTTCCCCCTAGTGAGCCACCTGAAATTGGGATACCACGGAGCCCTCCTCTCCCACCAGTCTGGGCTCCTATTTATACTGTTCTGCTGTGACAAGCTGCCAAGCTCTCTCCAGGCTCCAGCCTGCACTTTCACCAGCACGTATACAGGTAGGGACATGCCCAACTGCAGTTACATGCAGATGCTGTGACCAGCTACTGCCTGGGAATGCTCCAGCTGGGATACTTCCCAGCTACTCAGGCATGCACCTCCTCTGGAGTGTAAACCCCAAATTATACCATCTTGCACTGCACAGGGAACTGTACAGCATAAGCTCATGAAATTTCTCCACTCTCTCAATGTGAGGAATATACAACAGATTTCTGCCCCAAGTTATGACTCCCACACACTGGCTGTAGATAAAGCAAAAACAAGTTTATTAACTACAAAAGATAGATTTTAAGTGATTATAAGGGATAGCAAACAGATCAAAGCAGATTACATAACAAATAAACAAAACATGCAAACTAAGTTTAATATTCTAAAGAGATAGGGTGAGGATCTGCTATTCATATCCAAAGTGAGTATACCAATGGGCTGCAGATTCTTAAGGGGCAAGCTACACTAATTTACAGCTTGGAATCCCCAGGTGGTTCAGTCACAGGCTCAAAATCCCTTTAGGCTGGGTCCAGCACTCTTCTCTCCCCCCTCCCCCTCCCCGGTTCAATTTCTCTGTTTAGGTGTTTCCAAGAGTTTCTTTGGGTGGGGAGTCAGTGAAGAGCCATGATGATGTCACTCCCCTGCCTTATATAGCTTTTGCATAGGGTGGGAACCGTTTGTTTTAAGGCTTGTCAGTGGAAGAATACTGACATCCCAAGATGGAGTCCAGCACTACGTGACCTGGTCACATGTCCCTGTAGTGTCTCAGCAGCCATTACTCAGAGGCTGTTTGTAGAGTTCTCAGGAAGGCTCCCCAGGTGTGAGATAAGCTTCTCCTAAGGCCTATTGTTCTCTCTTGTGGCTCATCAACTTGAATAGGCCCTTCCTAGCCAAACATCTAGACTTTTGCCTAGTGGGTGTTGCCCAGGAATGGCTATGTGTGAAATAGATATAGTCAATATTCATAACTTTTGATACAACAATGATACATGCATACAAGTAGGATAATCATATCCAGCAAATCATAACCTTTCCAATGACATCTCACATGACTTATCTTGCATAAAATACATCATAAGTATGTCATAATCATATCCTAATAATATCACTGTGAAGAATGTGGGGTGCAGTGCCAGAGGCAGGATCTGGCTTTGGAAGCCCAGAAAGGAGCAGACCCCACTCAATAGCTTTTCCCACTAGTTCCATGTGCAGCTGGTACTCTTATTCAATACAATCTCTTGAGAGCCAGTCCCTTCTCTCTCCTGGGATTTGCTGATGAGCCCTGTATGTCTGTGCTTTCTGCCCCAGAGAGCAGGATTTCTCCTCTGAGTTACAGAAGATTAAGCCCAGATGTGTGGGATGAAGTGCTGTACTGTGCATGTGTAGAGCCCCACTAGTAGCCCCAGGGCCACTATGGGGATACTCCATACCAATGAGGGCAGCAGTATCCAACCCAAGCATGCATTTGTCTGTGGTTGCCCACTGAGTGCAGACAAATCCTGCTGAGGAAGATGATCCTTTGTGCATAGTAGTGCTTCCAGGGGAGGCTCCATCCCCACGGCTTTTGCTCTCCTTGAGGAGACAATAGGAAGCTGTAGAGGACGAGCCCCTGTCCATGGAATGTAATGTGCCACATTAAAAGGGGGAGCACTGGCTGGCTGATGTACAAGATCACCTGCCAGCAAACCCTGTTTCTGTGCTGTCTGCATAGGTGGCAAGTCACAAAAGATCAAATGTACAAATTATGGCCACAATTACCAGCAGACTGTCTGTGCTGTGGTACGTGGCTAACCCCAGGGGCTGTGTCTTTAGGGCATTATCATACAAAGTCAGCTGGTTGGGTTGGTTCCTTCTGAAATCTGCTCATCAGCCCCAAACACCAAGCTACTGCAGAAGAGAGGGGTTGGGGCTGCAGGGGCAAGTAGACTGTGAAGGACATGTCCTTGTTACTCTCCCAGACCAGGAATGTTTTTTTAAAACTGGAATTGTATTTAAAAAAACAAACCACCATAGCTGGCACAAGCCCTGTTTCTGCTCAGTCCTTTCAAAGCACGTGCAACTGTGCTGCGGCCCCTTTGGCCCTCTCAGCCGTCCTTCAAGCCTTAAAGGGACAGGGCACAAGTCAATCTAGCCCATTCTCTGATGTGTGCTACACCCCTAGCCTCCAGGGTGTTCATCAGAACTATTCCTCCTGCCTTCAGGGAGGCAGCCTGCAGCTAGAGCTGCCAACCCTGCGGCTTGGCCTGCCCCTAGGTGTGGGGGATGAGGGGATGCTGAGGGAGGGGGGAAGGAGCTAGTCTAGTTGTTGGAAGTTTGTATTCAGTAATCCCTCCTTCCCTCTACCTCGCTGCTGGGAGCATAGATTCATAGACGATTAGGGTTGGAAGAGACCTCAGGAAGTCATCTAGTCCAACCCCTGCTCAAAGCAGGACCAACCCCAACTAAATCATCCCAGCCAGGGGGCTTTGTCAAGCTGGGCCTTAAAAACCTCTAAGGCTGGAGATTCCACCACTTCCTTAGGTAACCCATTCCAGTGCTTCACCACCCTCCTAGTGAAATAGGAGGAGGGGGAGGTGCAGTGGGAGCTCCCGTTACAGCTGCTTGCTTCCTGCTCAGAGCTTCCCAAAGTGGCCAGGGCCCTGCAGCAGGAAGGAGGTGGGGAGGTTGGTGTTCCTAACTTACAAACCAAGCAGGAAAGCAGCCTGAGGGATGGCTGCTCTCTTTAAACTCCGACTCCATCTGTACTGATGAGAGGGGGCAGGCCTGCCCAGGATGCAGCATTTGTGGTCTTGGGTCCCCTGAGACTATTTTCAACATTAGCCAGCGACTTGTGCTGTGGGTTGTAGCCAACCCCATGGGAATCAATCCCTTGGTGCCTGGATTGCCAGCTGGCTGAGGGGCCATAGCCACAGCGGAAATGGAGAAGTTGGGGAAAGGGAGCCTGCAAGGGACAGTGACTGGGGCTGGTCCAGATTGAGGGTCTGCTGCCATGCACCCTTCCTATGGCACACAGCTGAACTAAAGTCAGTGGGGCTCTTCAGGGTGGGCAGGGTTTGCCAGTAATTGAGGAAGGGGCACATTGGAGGGGTTGCTCCAAACCCTAGGGAGGAGAGAGAAATGCAAAGGGAGCCAGAGAAACCAAAGATGGGAGCTGTAGAGAGCAAATCCTTGTACAGGGTAGATTGCAGGGCTGCTACTAGAAGGTCAGGCTTTTGTAGCAGATGTGGACTGGCCACCAAGCTTCCTTCCCAGAGAGACATTGGGTGTGTTCACTGTAAGATCCTTCTAATGCATGGCCAGGAATGGCTCTGTTGTGAGCTGAAGGTGTATTACACATGGCACAGCCTAGTGACTTAACTGTAATAAATGCTGCTCATGTATCTGGGAGGAATTGATCCCAGCCTGTGGGGGTGGGGAAATGGGGGAAGCAGGAACCACCAAACTAGGCCTGAGAGTGCCCAGGGAAGGAGGCATAAGGCTGCAAGGGGACTGAGGGTAGGTACATTCAATGGGCTGGAAGGGGTTGGTCCCCCAGCCCCACTTGGTCCGTCTCAGCTGCAGGGTGAGGACTGCAGGTACCAAACGATCTGTGTCTAGTTTGCTAAGGGAGTGGGGGAAAGACACAGTTGCCCACAGTGTGGGAAAGTTCAAGGCCAGAAAGGGCTTGTTTAGGGCTTGCTTGTTTTGTGGCAGCACACTAATTTCAGTGAAGGATTGTTTAGGCTTAACACCAGGAAACATCTCCCAGTAGGAGCACTATGAAGCTATAAAAGTACATGGCTCTTCATAGCTAAGTGCTAACTAGCATGGACAAGGAAAAAAGCTATGAATATCTGAAACAAGTGCCACGTGGGGGCTTCACTGGAAATGATGGGATGACATTCAGAGAATTGGAGCTGAATATCTGGACGAGCTTCCTGCCAGCGAGCTCTATGGCTAAATGGAGGTGTCTCCGAAGGGTGGGGTGAAGGGCTGGTGCTTGGGAATGTTAAAAAGGGTCTAGACAAAGCACTGGGCTGCTGGAAGAAGTGGTCTGTGCTGGCCTCAGGGAGGAGACTGGGCCATCTCCTAGGCCAGAAGCACAAATGGGCCCACACCAAACACTGGACGAGGAGTGCCCAGAGTTGCCTCCTCTGGCTGGAGACCCCTCAACTTGTTCTCCAGCCTCCTGACTGTTCTTGGGCAGCTGCCAGAAATTTGTGGGTTATCCCTCTTCTCCCTGCTGTGGGAGGCCACTGTCTCCCCTGGCTAGTGGGTGGGCGGCAACTGTCAGGTGAGCGACTCCCTTTTTCTCTCCTTTGGCTGCTCCAGGTACTGCAGGGTTGCCGAGGGAAAGAAAGTGGTTGGTTGGGCTGGAAGCTCTGACTGAGCAGTGGTGGCAGGTTTAGTGAGTTACAAGTTCCCTCCCTGCCCCCTTAGTGGAGTTGTGGGAGTGGGGGGAGATAAAGCTTCATGTCTTGCCTTCCAAATGTGGATGTGTGGAACTGAGACCCCAAATCCATCCCTATGGCCAGGCCCCCTGGAATGGGAATGTTACAGGGGGGATTCATGGAATGGGGGTGGTCGGGGGGGGGGAGAGGGCAGTGATTTGAAGAAAGACAGGGCACGTAGTGAGTGTTGGGACAGAAGCTGTTTCTACTGTAAGAGCTGCTGCAAAGGAGGGGAGGCAAAGGGAATGGCGGGGGCTTTGTAGGCGGTTTCACCCTTGAACTTTCCCCAGAAGATGAGGAGCCAGCGCAGAGACCCAGGATGAGGGGAAATGTGCAGATGAATGGGGCCTTGGCAGCAGGGTGGAGGGTGCATTGAATAGCCAAGGGACTCAGGCAGAGGACAAGGAGGTTGTTCTGCTGGCTCAGAAGGGGATGCAGTGGCAGGAGGGCAGGAGAGAGACGGACAGGTTCTGGTGCTGATGTAGAGAAATGAGGGTTGGGATTTAATGAGCCTGTGAGTGAGGGGGAAGGGAAGAGGTGTCCAAGATAGCCCCAGTATCAAAGCTCAGGGCCTTGGGGTTGTCATCACTGGCTGGGCTGGAAGGCCGAGGGTGAAGGAGGAAAGGCTCCCATCAAACATATTGGGCCAAATTCTCTGTGGCATCACTGTTCCAAGCCTGCATTGCACCAGGGTACGTACCAGCTTGGCAGACTTGGGGCTGGTACAATGCCCAGGAGGGACGAGTGGAGTAATGGCCCTCGGAAGTGCAGGGCACTGTATCCCTTAGGGACACTTAACACTGCCTAGAGATGATATTGGCCACCCCCGCCCCTCCCCTCTCTGCCCTGGCCCCACCTCCCATCTCTCACAGACTTGCTGACATCTCTGTTTGGATGCTTCCTGGTCAGATGTAGTCAATGGGCCTGGCTCTAGTGGAGCCAATCAAGATGTGACAAGGATCTGGCCTGCTCCAGAATGGAATGTCTCCTCTTTTCACATCCATCGCCCCTGTTGGCTCCGCCCTTTTCCGCTTCCAGGCCTGCACTCCTTGGCTTTTCTCTCTCCTCCTCCTCCAGCTCCAACCCTTCTTGCTGGGTCTCCCACTGCTGTGTAATCTCTCCTTCATCCACTCTTCCTCCCTGTGCCCGTGGTAAATCCCTGCTCTGCTCCAGCTCTGCCCTTAACCTCATCCCGTTCTCCCTCTCTGCCTACTGCTCACTCACTGGCTCTCTGCGCTCTCACACCTCCCCTCCCGAACAGCTATTCTTTTAGGGTCAACTTCCCACATGCAGCTTTACACCTCGTTCCACGCTGCCCCGTAACCCAGAGCTGCGTCTCCATCCTCCTCCATCCCTCGCCGCCTTCAAAGTAATCCCTCCTCACATCTCTTCCTGCATCCTTCCTCTGCTCTGCTCTTGGTCTGTGCCTGTCTGATTAGAAGGAGCTTTCCTGACCGGGGAGCCAGTCTTGCCCATGTTTGCAAAGCACTTTATAAACTCATAGCCCCGTAACAATAAATATTGAGTTAGCAAGGCAGTGGGTCTCTGCCCAAGCAGGGGAGGCATCAGAAGAAACGGGCTCTCATCCTGGCTCTGGGACCTCCTTGGCTAAATCACTGCTGTGCTCAGTCTCCTCACCTGTAAAATAGGGCTTATGACATGCTCCTGTGTGAGGTACTTGGGGTCTGTGGGGCCCAGGGAAGAGCCAAGTGCTGTAAATGAATATTGAGGGTTCCTGGCTGCAGTCTGTACTCTTTGATCTCTTGCACGCAAAGCTATGAAGAGACGTGGCGTGAATGTCACAGCTCGGACCCCGCCACACAAAGTGATTGTTATCTTGAATTCCACTCCAGGGGTTGTGGAGCCCATAAAGGAGACTCTCTTCTGCTGATCATAGAACACGCTCTGAAAGGCTTTTATGAGCTTCTTGCAATGACTATGGAGGGGGATTGTCTTGTGCATAAGGCTTGGGGCTCTAGTCCTGGCTGTGTGACTGTGGGCTGAATCTTGGTGTCTCAATTCCTCTTCCACTCAGTGGGGTTAGTCCTGTCTTCGGGGGGTGACCCAGAGAAGCCACTGATGCTGCTGAGGAGCTCAGATACTGCAGTCCTGGGGTGACACACCACAGATACGTAGTTACAACTTAGTTTCTTGGAACTGCTTTTGCAATAGCTGGCTGTGTGTTCGGCCCCATATGTCTGGCCATGAGCTATTGCCATTCCCACATGAAGCTAGGCCATGCCTTGGCTGGTGCCGCTGCTCGACCAGACACCCACTCTCCTTTACGCTTGCAAAGAGAGAAGAGCTGTTTTCCCCTCTTTTGCCTCTCCGCCCCCCCCCCCCGCCCCCAGTTCAGATATTAGCAGTGCTGTCCCTTATCGGCTCCTTCTCTGCACGCCTGCAAAGGCAGGGAAGTTTGTCACATCCCAGTAGGTGGGCACCTCTAGGACACCTGCTCTATGGGAGGGTGCCAGACATGTCCCTCCCCTCCAGCAGTTCCCTTTGCAACTTACCAGCCAATGACAGGTTTCAGAGTAGCAGCCGTGTTAGTCTGTATCCGCAAAAAGAAAAGGAGTACTTGTGGCACCTTGGAGACTGACAAATTTATTTGAGCATAGGCTCACAAAAGTTTATGCTCAAATAAATTCATTAGTCTCTAAGGTGCCACAAGTACTCCTTTTTACCAGCCCTTGTGGCTTGATCAGAAGGTCTGGCGTGGGCGGAGCTGAGCTGGGAGCCTGTGTCTCATTGTGCATGGGCACTTGAGCCCCACACCCTCTCCCTTTGCTGTTGCTGCTGCAGCAGGCCAAGGTCTGGCTTGCAGGGGCTCTTCTGCTTCCCCTTTTGTCTCTGCTGAGCCCTGTAGTAGTGGGTCTCTTCTTTTCACCTGTCCCTGCTGCCACTGGACCCCTCAGCATCCAGCTCAGGGAATCAGCTCCTTCCCCACCTCACTCCAGTGCCTGCTGCCTCCAGGGAAGGGGACCCAGAGGAAGAGTCCCCCAGGCAGTGGGGGGGGGGGGGAGGCAGAGATGGAGAATCCCCAGAAGGCGGTGGAGAGAATCCCTCAGAGGCAGAGGGTCAAGGGAGAACAGAGCAGGAGAGGTGGGAGGGGTCCCCCAAAAGGGGAGCAAGGTGGATGGTGACAGCATGTCTCCCGTGAGGTGGTAGGCAGGGAGGGGCCTTTGTTGATCTTTTAAAGTCTTTTGTTGCCTTCTTTTCAGTGTTTGACTTCACTGGAGAAACCTGGTCTGCAGTGCGACACTCCCAAGAATTAGCCTATTGCTCCCGTCCCCCAGACTCTAACTAAAGGGTATTGCAGCCTCCTCAACAGAATAACCCTGCTGTAGCTCAAACACAAGGCGGGGCTCACAGAGGGAGGTTCCCTGTGGTCTGTATGATGCAGGAGGTCATGCTGGATGATAATCCTGGTCATTTCTGGCTTTGAGTTGCCCTGAGCAGCCTGGAAAAGGCCACACCTTTGTGTGAAGGATGGTGTGCGGGATGTCTCCACATGGCCTTTGGAGGGAGTGCTTCTTGGGCTATGAAGGGGAGGGAAGCCCCTGTCCTCCAGCATGCAGCGGGGCTGGGGCAGGTTGGGATAATACGGAGGAAGAGCAAGTGAACAGTGCACGGTTGTCTAGCCAACTTGCCTCTACAGAAATGCAGCCTGTAAAACCGATCAGAACGTTTGCAGGAAATGAGTCTTAGATTAATAGCTTGGGATTTAGAGTTGTAATTATCACTGTCCGATGCAAACCTCCTTAAAGCTGGGAGGTGACTTGGTTATTGCAGCTTGCGCAGTGTGAGTCTCTGCCTGTCTGCACATGGAGTCCTGAACACAGCCTCCAGAAACAGATGACTGAATTAACCAAGGGCCGCTTGCCAGAGCGGTTTTCCCTTGGGGAGGAGGCTAATCACAACCAGAGTTAGAGCTGCTTTGATTGGAGGAAAGAGCATATCCAAAAACACCATAGGGAGCTGATAAGGAAACCCTACACATTGTAACAAGCACCCACATGTAATTCAGCCACATACTGCACAGAAGAGGAGAAGTTTTAAAGGAATAACACGTGGAGTGGGACATGCTTCCCAATATGCCCTAAGATAAATGACCTATCTAGCATTCTGCAAAACTAACTGAAGCATGATCATTATTCTTGTTTCTGCAGCAGAGACGGATAATCCTAAATCTACCTCCCTCTGCACAGGAACTCCCAGTAGAGAGATCTCTGCATTAAAGCAGCTCTCCTGAATTTGCCCTGCACCCCTTGTCTGGACAGGAAGCTGCTTTGTAGAGCAGGTAGCTAACTCGGCTTTGCTTGGGGCAGACCCACTGACTGCTGATCTCTTTTGCCACAGCTGATCCGGGTAGGAATGTATCTGTTTCCCTGGCTCAGAGACCAGCCAGTCACATATGTCATGATGTCATTCTACTGAAAAGGCAGGAAACATCTGTTATCAAATAGCATTTGTAGGACACAAACCAACTGTGATGCAATCAGGGTTGTTTCTGTTCAATGGAAACTTTGGGCTCAGTTTACAGAATTTGATGCGTTGTGAAGAGCTGGTAGCTCCATAGAGAACCAAGTGTCTGTTTTTTAACCTTAGGCTTAATCCAGTCCAGACATGCCTGCTTTGTCTAAAAGTGTCAATGTTCTCACCTCCTGGCTGTAGCCAATGTGACTGAATGTGGTCTAATGGTCCACTCTCCCCGCTTAGGAATGAAGGGCTCCAATTTTTGCTCACAAATAGTTGGATTCTTAATAGTGTAAATTACAAGATTGCAAACTGCGGTACTCTCTCGCTGTGCAACCTGCTGATTGGGATGAGCTTGGGGAAGAGACCCTGGCTGAGGTTTAATTTACTATTGATTCTTTATATCTCTGAGAACAAGATCTGCAGCCCTCCTTTCACGTTCATTGTAATGTCCCATATGCTGATATGCAATTTCCTGTCCAGGGTACCCCCTGCCAGAAGTGACCTGGTATAAGGATGATGAGGAGATGGACCGATACTGCGGCTTACCGAAGTATGAGATTTTCCAGCATGGAAACTGCCACACCCTGCAGTTATACAAGTAAGAAAGAAAGCCAGAGAACATTTGAGTTTGCTGGAGGAATCCTCTCCATATAACTTGTTTTAACAGAGAGAATACGGATTATTCAGCACAGCCTGAGCTATCTGCTTCTAAATGTGTGAATGACAGTTTGAGAGAGACACTTCTCAGTCCTGCCTTCCCCTCACCCCCACCATCCATTCATAATCCTGAGCTTTGAATGCCTAATATGGTAGCCATCATCAGCTGTTCAGTTTGCAGCACTCACCAACTTTCCATCACCTTGTCCCTAATGCCACCCCATTCTGGTTGTTGTCACCCCCTTTATTATTCTGACCCCCACCCTGGCAGCCCAAGGCCTCAGCCAGAGCCCCCACTACTGCTACCATTCTCTGGTGTAATGCAGAAAGCAGCAGGTGGGAGAAAGGTTGGGGGTATTAATATCTTCTAAGTATATTAACTCTGGTAGCAGCATGTGTCTCAGTCCGCATGGGAGGAGGAGACCCTACAGAATGATGGGAGCTGTGAGATGAAAAGGCAGAGGAGCTGATGGTGAACAATCGTGGTGAACGCAGCAGACAGATAAGATAGGATGAAGCTGGAACTTCCTTTTAGGAATAGCTAATAGTCCCAGAGTAGCTTTCGGCAACCTTGGTGAAGCCACAGTCAATGGAGTGGTGAGGACAGACTCCAGATTGGAAGGGGTCAGGAGGAGAGCTGGGTCAGAGGAAGTTGAGGCAGTTAGAATAAACAGCAGGGTTTTCCCAAGCTCTGCCCACAAACCAAGCTCTACCAGTATATGATGCTGCTCACAATAGACCCTACAGATGGTCAAATCATGGTCACGTGGGCTCTGCTATTCCCATGGCCAGGGCTGAATTACGGTATTGGCATGTGCTAAGCCCCATCTCCCAGTCACATGGTGATCTGAAAACTATTTTTAGTCCACACAGCAGGTTAGTAGGAGGAAAGTGCTGGTATTCTCCCAGGTGCCACCCATTTATGACACCAAAATGAAATTACTCTCTGAACAGATTGTGCAGCTCTTCATAATACGGTTGCCCTTCTCTTTTCTGGCATACTGTGATCAGCAATGAAAGAACTCTCAATGTTGACATTCTAATTACTGTAATTGGGCACTAGAGTCAATACCTTACTGAGATGCATGGGGCAGATCACACCTCTTAGAGCCATTGTTTCAGGCTCTCTGCATACTCAGGCAGCTATTGCTGCATTGGTTGTGCTCACGTCACATTTTCAAGGTTTTCTTCACAACCTAACTGTGAGAAACTAACTCACTTTTTTAAAATGAAAGCTGAGATTCTGGCTAACAGCTTCAGTGTTCTGATTCAGTATATCCCAGCCCAATTCGAGTCCTGGGTTTTGGAGACCAGAGAGAATAAGGGAGATAGGACAGTGTTTAAGGGTGGCACATAGCCACTGACACCAGCATGTGTTCTCCCTAAATTCATAGCTCATGTTGTGACGTTTACAGGTGGAGAGTCAGCTCTGCTACACTGACTTCCCACCATAGGCGCTGACTTCTGCTTGTGCCAGTGGGTGCTCGACCCCCTCACTGTCCCTATCCCCGCCCTGCCCGCCTGCCCCATCCCCATTCCAACCCCTTCCCCAAAGTCCTTGCCCCAACTCCACCCCCTCTCTGCCCCTATTCCAACTCCTTCCCTAAATCCCTTCCCCGACCCTGCCACGTTCCCGCTCCTCCCCCCTCCCTCCCAGAGCTTGCTATGCCTCCGCCAAACAGCTGTTTGGAGGCAGCAAGCGCAGGGAGGTAGGTGGAGAAGCGGGGATGCGGTACGCTCAGGAGAGGAGGTGGCGGCAGAGGTGAGGTGGGGCAGGGAGGGGAGCTTGGCTGCTGGTGGGTGCAGAGAACCCACTAATTTTTCCCCATGGGTGCTCCAAAGCACCCACAGAGTTGGCGCCTACGCTTCCCACTGACTCTGAGTTTATACCAGTGTAACAGTAAACACGTGAACTTCTTCCCTGAGTAGATGCAGCCGTATATTCAAACTTGGGTGTGTGCGCACCCAGCACCCTGGAGCCAGAGAATTTTGGCTTAAGTACCCACAGAGGGGTGGCAGTTGTCTCATGGCCATAGCTCCCCCCTGGGCTATATGAGGCAGCTCTGCTCGGATCCCCTTCAGTTCCTTCTTACCGCCTGGGACTCGAGTTGGACTCTGTGGTTTTTACCTCACAATCCTCTGTTTAGTGACTTTTCTAGTTTTTGTAGTTAGTTAGTGTTAGTTAGCTGTAGTTTGTGTTTCCCTGGTGATATCCTCCCTAGGCTTCAAACATTGTCCGTCTTGTGGCGGAGTGATCCCCAGCAACGATCACCACACGCCGTGTTTGCTGTATTAAGGCAAGGTCCATATCAAGGAGCAAGGTTTGATTTGCAGATTATTCTCCAAATGGACTCAAGTGGCGAGGGATCTTTGTCTGAAGCGGCACCCTCGAACGGGCCATGAGTGCTGGTTTGGCACCTAGGCTCTCATCAGATCGGAGGTCACCCTCCCCCCTGCTCTTCAAGGACCCCTCTCACGAGATACTGCTCCTTGATCAAGTCCATTTTTCTGCTGGCTTTAGGAGCGGTGGAGGAGGTTCTGCCAGAACATCAGGGTCATAGTTTCTACTTCTGGTACTTTCTGGTGCCCAAATCCAAGGAAGGGGTAAGCCCATTCTCAGTCTTTGTGGCCTTAACAAATCCATGAGATACATGAGGTTCTGAATGGTCACTTTTGAGACAACGCCGAGAGAATAGTCGACAAACGACTGGCTTGCTGCCTTGGACCTTTAGCGTATCTATTGTCATGTGGCGATTTTGCTGGGTCACAGAAAGTTCCTTCGGTTTGTCCTGGCAGAGCATCATTTTCAGTACACGGTGCTTCTATTCGGCCTCTCTTCTGCCCCCTGGGTTTTTTCCAAATGCAAGGTCGTCATGATGGTTTATCTTAGAAAGAAAGGAATCCACATCTTCCCGTATTTGGAGAACTGGTTACTGTGGGATAGGTCCAGAGAGGAAATTCTTGCTCATATCGACACTACATTGTGCTTGCTCGACCGTCTGAGTCTCGGCCTAAATACTGAGAAGTCAGCTTTGGCTCCCACTCAGAAAATCGAGTTAATTGGGGTCCTAACCGATTCTGTGAGTTTGAGAGCATTTCTGCTGATTGATTGTTTTCAGGAGGTTTGCCACCTTTGCTTCAGTCTGCAGTCTCAGCCTACCACAACCATCTGTGTATGCCAGAGGCTCTTGGATCACATGTCTGCTTTTGTGCAGGTGGTCCAGTTTGTAAGGTTGCACCTTCACCCTCTTCAAATGTTGCTCTGGACGGTTTATTGTCTGACTCTTCACCCCTTGGACAGATTGGTCCATCTTCCTCAACTCATCCTGGTTTCCTGGCAGTGATGGATGCATCCAGACAATCCAGCCCTTGCCAGCCGGGTCTTTTGTCACTGGCACCTCCCTGATGGGTTGGGGAGCACACCTGGGTCCAAGGTCTGTGGTCAGAGTAGGAGTCCTTACTGCATATCAACATGCTGGAGCTTTGGACCATCTACAATGAGTGTCACGCTTTTGTGGACCATATCAGGGAGTGGTTCACTACTTGCCAATAATACCATGATGATGTATTATGTGAACAACCAAGAGGGAGCTTGCTCCGGGATGCTCTACCTAGAGGTGATCAGGTTATGGCCATTCTGCATCGAGGAGAACATTACTCTGGTAGCCGACCATTTGCCAGGGGTCGAGAATCATCTCATGGACCATCTTAGCAGGAATTTTTTCCTGAGTCACAAATGGTCTCTGAAGACAAGCATCCTCCAGGTCATCTTCGCAGCTGGGAGAATCCCAGTGATCGACCCATTTGCTATGAGGGACAACAGGAAATGCAATCTGTTCTGCTCTTGAGGGGGCCTCAGACCGGGCTTCTTGTCTGACACTTTCAGTTGGCAGTCAGCTCTCCTGTACACTTTTCCCCCAGTCATCCCACAGGTCATCCTCAAGTTGAAGACAGATTGGGCCAAGCTCATTCTCGTTGCCCAGGCATCGCTGAGGCCCTGCTGATTCTCCTACCTTCTTGAGTGGTCCATTCAGCCTCCCATACTGCTTCCTCTCCCTCCCTACTCGCTCAGAATCATGGTCGCACCTTGCCTTCCTCACTCAGCTCTCTGCATCTCCAGGTGTGGCTGCTGAGTGAGGAGGAAGAGCAATATTTGGAGGCTTCTGTCCAGGACATCTTGGAGTATCTGCTGCACCATCAGTCATCTGGGCTTGCGCTTAGTTCATTGAGGGTTCGCCTAATGGCGATATCAGTGTTTCATCCCCCCCCATTCAGGGAAGATCAGTCTTCTCCAATGCCATCGTAGCAAGATTCTTAAAAGGTCTTCTTGGTCTCCGTCTTCCAAACTGAGAGCCGGTCTCTTTGTGGGACCTTAACACAGTCCGAGTGGCTTTGATGGGACCTCTGTTCGAGTCCCAGGCATCTTGTCCCTTTCTCCTTTCGATCAGAAGGGCGCAGTCCTGGTAGTGATAACATCTGCTTGGGGAGTTGAGAGTTTCAGGCTCTGATGGCAGAGCCTCCTAAAACACAATTCTCCAAGGACAAAGTGACTTTATGACCACACCCAAAATGTTGCCTAACATGGTTTCTCAATTTCATTTGAACCAGGTGGTATGTTTACTGGTGCCTTTTTTTTCCCCTTAAGCCACATTCATCTCTGGAGGAGAAGTGTCTCCATATGTTAGATGTCAGGCAATGTCTGGCGGTTTATCTGGACAAGACTAAACTGTTTTGTGCTTCGCCTCATCTGTTTGTGCCATATGCAGATCATATGAAGGGACAGGACGTCTCTTCGCAGATGATCTCTAAATGGATAACATCCTGTATTAAGCCTGCATATGAAATAGCTTTGACTACGCTCCCTCAGCAGGCGTGAGCTCATTCTGTGAGCACAAGCAACAGCAATAGTGTTCCTATGTGACGTCCCAGTCCTGGACATGTTGCAGGGTGGCCACGTGGGGGTCCACACATTTACGAACCATTACACCATCACCGCAACTTCCAGGGCAGATGCAAGTTTTCATAGAGTGGTCCTGCAGTTCTTGTGCAGATCGAGTCCCACCTCCAGGGGTGTGGTGTGGGGGGGTACAGCTTGTGAGCCACCTACGTGGAATACATGGCTGCATCTGCTCAAAGACAAAGACATTGGAGTCTCGTCTCTGGGCGTTCAGTGAGAAAGAACCAAGTGGCGTCAGAGTGGCACTGCCCCATATAGCCAGGGGAGAGTCTATGGCCATGAGGCGTGAGCACCATCTCCTACAAGTACCGCTAGGCAAAATTCTCTGGCTCCAGCATGCTGGGCATGCACAGAGCTAAGTAGAAACATGTCTGCGTCACGTCTCGAAGAACCACAATCACAGTAAGTAACCGTTTCGTCTCACAGAAGCAGGAAGCCTTATGGATCTCTGTCTGAGAGGAGCCCTAGAGCTGTGATGGCAGAGAGATGGCGTAGTAGCGTCTGTTGTGTTAATCTTGATGGAATATATGGGCCCAGGGAGTCAGAGGTGTTCACACATTCCTTTCACTGTACAACATTAAACAATTAAACAAGGCTCAGGGTTATGGAATACAGAGACCTCCACCTGCTTAGCCCATTACAAATCTTTTCAATCTGTTATTAAAGAAATGGGGGGGAAAAAAAGGGGGGGTGGGGAACAGTGAGATAAATTTGAAAGGTAAAGTATCAAGTAGGGCTTTCATTTTAATGATATTCCTTATTCCCTTTAGCTGTAGAGGGGTTTTAGGACACCGATCCCTGTCGATGGTGTTAAAGATGGTAATAACTGCCCTTTGTGTGGGGTGGGGGAAGAGAAGTTGTTTGTTGAAATGGCTGGAGCTGTCGTAGCTGTTGTGGTTGAAGTCTGGTCTTACCTCCTAGAAGACCAATCACTACAAACACACGAAAGAGGAGAGAAAAGAACACAAAAAGAGAGAACGCAGCTTTTGTCTGTAGGGCTGGCTTGTACTTGTAATCTCACTGGTGGAGAAACACCGGCCCAGCACACAGTCTGATCAGCCACTCCGAGACCCGGCAAAATTGTACCAGCATCTGCCTGTTTCGAGCAGGGGTTCACAACCATTTTTTTGAATTCCATTGGCATTATTTTTTAATTGGGTTTAAGCAGGGGCTGGAGGTTTATTTGTGGATTGGATGGGAGCTGTGAGAGGGACAGGTTTGGGGGCTGTGGGTGATGTTGTGGGGGTGGAGGGACTGGGAGTGCAGGAAGCTGTGTGGTGGTGCTGGTGGCCACAGTTACCTCTGGCTGGCTCCCTCCTCCACAGCTCATTCCCCGTCTCCTCTTCTCTCCTCCCACTGTGCTTGCAGGCACTTGCAAGGGATGGACTCACCACTGCCACAACAAGAATGGTACTGGTTTGCTGGGCTCTGGATGGACTCTGCCCACAGCACTGTATGGGGCTCCTGGGGATGCCCGGCTCTGGGCTCTGGGGACTCCCCCTGCTCATCCTGCTGCTGGGCAGCTTAGCACTGCGCTGGCCCGGGCACTGCCGGAGGTGGGCATCACCTGCCGAGCTGGGCCGTGCATGTGGGCAACGGGGTGGCTTAGATTTGGGGGAGCTGAGCAACCTCCAGCCCTAGCCACCGTTACCTATGCTGCCCCCCATCACAACAGAGGGACAGACGGGCCAACTTTGAGTGGTGTTGTGACCCTGTGGACCAGGTTGCAACGCCATTCTCTTAAACAGGCCTGGCTCACCGCACGCGCCTAGAAAGTCTGACACCCACACCCCCAAGGTGAAAACTTCTGGTATAGGGCATTGTCTCTCTGCCATAGACTCACAGCAGTGTTAAAACTTGTATAGTCTTGGCTGGCTGAGCTAGACTCTCGTTAGACAGAAGGCAAAAGGACAGGGATAGGAGGGATAAGAAATAAAGTGGGGAAGGAAAAGGAGACCCAAAGGAAGGGGTGTTGGCAGGAACCAGGCAGTGTTCAGGATTTAGCTCAGGGGTGGGCAAATTTTTTGGCCCAAGGGCCACATCTGGGTATGGAAATTGTATGGCAGGCCATGAATGCTCACGAAATTGGGGGTTGGGGTGCAGGAGGAGGTGCGGGCTCTGGGGTGGGGCCAGAAATGAGTTCAGGGTGCAGGAAGGGGCTGGGGCAGGGGGTTGAGGTGCGGGGGGGGGGAGGGCTCTGGCTGGGGATGCAGGCTTTGGGGTGGAACTGGCGATGAGGGGTTGGGGGTGCAGGAGGGTGCTCCGGGCTGGGACCGAGGGATTCGGAGGGCTGGAGTGGGATCAGGGCTGGGGAAGGGGATTGGGATGCAGGAGGGGGTAGGGGTGCAGGCTTCAGGCGGCGCTTACCTCAAGCAGCTCCCAGAAGCAGTGACATATCACCCCTCCGGCTCCTATGCAGAGGCGCAGCCAGGCATCTCTGAGGGCTGCCCTGTCCGCGGGCATTGCCCCTGCAGCTCCCATTCACCACAGTTCCTGGACAATGGGAGCTGTGGGGGCGGCACTTGGGGTAGGAGCAGCGTACGGAGCCTCTTGGCTGCCCCTACACTTAGGAGCCGGAGGGGGGACATGCCCCCAAACCCTGCTCCCCAGCTGGAGCGCCGCTGCTCCCCAGCAGCTCGAGGGCCAGATTAAAACATCTGGAGGGTCGGATGCAGCCCCTGGTCCATAGTTTGCCCACCCCTGATTTAGCTGGTCCAGCCGGATCCTTCTGGCCCAGTCTGTTGAAGACATCTGTCATGATCAGGCTGACAAAAGCCCAACAGTGTCATGGTGGATCCCAGGAGATGGTGAGGGTGGCAGCCATGATGGTGAAGCTCACTCCTTTCCTGTTCACCCATCTCTCAGCTGGCCAGCTAATTAACTTTAAGAACCCCTCCCACAAAGGGAGTGATGGGTAGAATAGCCCATCTCTTCATTATTTTACCCTTCTGTTAAATCCTTATTTCCAATGCACTAAGTTTGACTCATTGATTTCCAGTCCCACCCTCCTCTGGTTTACCAGACAAGATTGGAAAAGTCCTTGATACATCAGGAGGCCATTCGGTTGCCATAGGTGACTGGAACCTTTTATGAACTTTTATCCACTTTCCCGCAGCGAGATTCATAAATGGGTTTGTCCTGCTAAGCCCCACTTGTTACAACCAGTCAAGGTAGGTTTCAAACAACTACTGGGCATAGGCATGTGAGGTGAGGTGGAGTTGGGGGAGTGATCTCATTAGACTGGTTTCCTGTGGCAAAAGGGAAGGCTGGAGAAGGAAATTCAAGGAGCACGTCAGAGCCTGAGAGAAGAATCCTGCATGGGGATTCACTTGATCAGGGTGGAATCAATGGAGTTCTTGGTGCCATCCGTTCCTTCTTCACCACAGTCCTCTCCAGTTTAGGCCAATGCCAATATTTCAGCTTATGCCTCCTGCATGTGGAAACTGAGGATCATATTGTGGCTGCCTTGCATATGTTAGGGAGTCTCTTGCCAAGGCACCTGCTCCAGGAGCAGCCATCCATCCTCTTGTTGCTAGTGCTCAGGGAGCATTGGGTGTGGGGAAAGCAGGCTGGCACTGATTGTAGTGCTCCAGACCCAGCTGGGCATCTGAGCAACTATGGCTTCACCCCTGTGCATTCGCCTGTGTCTGTGGTGCAAGAAGGGGGAGTGCATGGCTGCACCACTGGAGCTGGTGAATCTCACTGCCTCTTGGTACCCTTGCTTGGGCAGCACCCTCCAGCCAGCTGTGGCTAAGAGCTATAGGGAATTCCTCATCTGGCCAGGAAAGCTCAAAGTTTGAGCATAACTCAGCCAAACAGTCACCACTTCTGAGTATGGATTTTTCTTAGTCTTTTTACCTTGACAAATTCATGGCAGTTTCACAAGCACTTGGGTTTCGGTTAGACTCTACCTGATGTGAGCCCTTTAGTATTTGTGACGTCATACGGTGAACAGACTTGAAAATAATGGTGATACCAAAATATCCCCCGTTTCCTGAGTGTTGTACCAGGTGGCTACTCTTTGACCAGCTGTAAAAAGGACTCTTCTTCTGAACTGTTCTCACTGACGTGTGTGTGGGTGTGTTCACGCGTGTCTGGAAAGTGCCTTGAGAGGGACAGGTGTGTCTCACTATGTTGTTTTTGGTCACCAGATGCAGGGAAGATGATGCGGCCATTTACCAGGCCTCTGCTAGGAATACCAAAGGCATCGTGTCCTGTTCCGGTGTCCTGGAAGTGGGAACCATGACGGAGTATAAAATACATCAGAGGTGGTTTGCCAAACTCAAGCGAAAGGCAGAAGCCAAGTTGCATGAAATAGAGCAGAGCCGAAAACGAGGGAAAGAAAACATGGAGGTGGAGAAGCTGAGGAGGACAAGCCCTGAGAGATTCCAGCGAAAGCGCCGGCTGACTGGGGATCTGAATCTGTGTTCAGGTGCCTCCCTATGGGAGAAGGAAGATGTAGCAAAGGTGCATGTTGGGGATCCTAAGTCAAGATTATGGGAAGATGTTGCTGAGCCCAAGGAGCCATCCTTAAATGCAACCACTGGATATTCAAACAACTTCCTAACAAGGCCTCTGGATGCAGAGGTGACCACCAATGGAGACTCCTCTATGGAAAGCGGGGAGGAAAATGGAAATAGCTTTTTCACATACATCTATGAGACGGTGGAGGAAATAACTACCAAGCCCATCACCAGAGAGTCCTTTGCTAAAAAGAAGAAAAAGAAAGAGGAAGAGCCTGCTGCCCTCTTGGCAGCAAAACAGGAAGTTTCAAGTCAAGAAAATGGGCTGAGAGAGAGCCAAAATCTCTCTCAAAGTCAAAGAAATGCCCCTTCCGTCGCCCTGCTGGGGAGCATGCAATCAGTAGCTGCAATGAGCCAGGTGGTGGGAGATGTTCCAGAAGTCAAAGAACTTGGAACACCCAGCAGTCAGGAGGATGCTGAAACTGGCAAACCTCAGCGATGCTCCCCGCCTTTCAGGGGTGACACTTACTTCTCCTTGACAGAGATGTATCTTGAGAGTGGAGCAAAACATGTAATGGAAGAGAAGATGCCACAAGCCCCAGAAGAAGCCAAGAATGGGGCTCAGCTGCAGTTTCCGGCTGTGAGCATTAACAGGCAAAGAGATACTCCTCCACCAGCATCTGAGATGTTCCTGGTAGAGGCTGTAGCAGGAGAGGAGCAGAAAGGCCAATCTGTGGAACAGGAACTGGAGGAGAATGAGGCCATAGATACAAAGGTAACCAAAAAGGAAAGTGAACCGCCTGGGGATTTGAATAAGAAGAGAGTTGAGCCTCCTAGCAGGACCCTGGAGCCAAGGTCTGCAATGCAGCACCCCCTCCTGATGGGAAATGCATCAGGGACTTCTTGCATCTCCTCGGGCAAAAACATCCAAGAAACAGACTTGCTGGACTCTGTACAAGTGAACACCGAGCAGCCCCTTCGGCATACTACCCCATCTCTGAATCAAGTGGCCCCGTGTCTGGATTTGTCCCAGCTGAGACAGGAGGCAGGAGGAATCTTGCTTCAGGGCTCCTTGGAAGAACAGGTGGTCTTCAAAGTGCCGTGTGAGGTAATGTAAGTTCTATTTTTTTTTTTTTTTTGGGAGGGTGACCTCAGGCAAATGTTTCCAAATCAGCTAAGCAGTGAGCACAGATCACTCTTAGCTATAAATGGCAACTGGGAATGCTGAATGTGTATGACAAACAGAGAGCATGATGACATCTGTTCAGCTTAGCAATGAGCCTTGGCTTCTAAGTGGCACAGTTAGTAAGTCATTATGTAAACGAAAAACAGACATGCCAGGTAGGCTTTGTGAACTTCACTGGGCAGCGGGTGGAATTTTGTTTATGGTAAAACATACATACAGTAGATCTGGCCATTTGTTGGCTCCATCTTCCCTGCTGGAACAGTGCTGTTGAAGAGTCGTTGTGCTGGCTGCTGAGTCGGAGCCCTGCATCTGTTCCTGACTGTCACCAGTTCCTTTCAGTCCGTGTCTATTTTTGTCACTTAATCTGAAGTGTTTTCCATGAAATGCAGTATTGGGCTGGAGGTTACATATTCCCTTATTAACATGTTTTACGGCCCAACATCCTGTGATCCTGATTTCAGGGCAGGGATTTTACATCTGAACAATGACATCAATGTGCCGGGGGGTCATTACAGTTCAGATCTAGATGAACAAAGAGACCAAGTTGAGGCCCCACTGCCAGGAGAATAGAGAGCGGCAGGTGCATGTGGATTCAGTCTCCTGCTCCAGTTCCCCCAGAAGGTTGGAAAAAGCCCAAACTTCCCACCTGTATACCATTGTGATGGCCTGGGCCAGCTAGCTGTGACCCGCTTCTGCTCTCTGAAACCATTTCTTATACACTGTTACTACACCAGCAAAGAGGAGTACCGTATTTCTGAGCGGGGGTTACTCCTGCCTGGGCATAGCCAAATGAACAGAGCATAGCATAGCTGTCACTCACACCACATACTTGGCAGGTAATGCAATACATCCACTGACTGTAATGGGAAGTTGAAACTGCCAGGTGTTCCAGCATTTCCCAAGGCTGGCACCTGCCTTCCTCTTCTAGATTTCCTTGCAGATGTGCAGCTGTAGCCGGAAGCACAGCCTTGTAATGTTAAGGAACCGGTCAAGATCCATTTCTGGACACAAGCTTTACAAAAAAAAAACCGCCCAAAATGGTTACTCACCTTCTCGTAACTATTGTTCTTTGAGATGTGTTGTTCATGTCCATTCCAATCAGGTGTGTGCGTGCGTGCACAGCAGCTGGAAGATTTTTCCCGTAGCAGCATCCATCAGGTCAGTCCGGGCGCCCCCTGGAGTGGTGCCCTCATGGCGCTCAATATAGGGCTCTACCGACCCGCCACCCCCTCAGTTCCTTCTTGCCAGCTACTCCGACAGAGGAGTAGGAGGGTGGGTATCGGAATGGACATGAACAACACATCTCGAAGAACAACAGTTATGAGGAGGTGAGTAACCGTTTTTTCTTCTTCAAGTGTTTGTTCATGTCAATTCCAATCGGGTGACTCCCAAGCCTAAGTTCAGGAGGTGGGGTCGGAGTTCTCCACTGACTGGAGCACCATTCTACCGAAGGCTGCATTGTCTCTGGCCTGCTGGTAATCACATAATGTGCGGTGAAAGTATGTATGGAGGACCACGTTGCCACTCTGCATGTTTCCTGGGTCGGGACTTGCACCAGGAACGCTGCTGAAGAAGCTTGTGCCCTGCTGGAGTGTGCAGTGAGCGGAGGGGCAGGCACCTCTGCCAGGTTATAGCATTCACGGATGCAGGACGTGATCCAGGAGGAAATTTGTTGGGAGGAGACTGGAAGACCCTTCATCCTGTCTGCCATGGCCAAAACAGTTTCATTCTTTCAGTGTAAAAGGCTAGTGCTCTGCGAACGTCCAATGAGTGAAATCTCTGCTCTCTGCCGCTCGAGTGTGGCTTAGGATAGAACACTGGGAGGAAGATGTCCTGGTTGATGTGAAACTGGGAGACAACCTTTGGGAGAAAAGCGGGATGTGGCCTGAGCTGGACCTTGTCCTTATAGAACACGGTGTAAGGTGGCTCTGATGTTAGGGCCTTGATCTCAGTCACCCTCCTGGCTGAGGTGATTGCTACCAGAAACTCCACCTTGTATGACAGGTAGAGCAGCGAACAAGTTGCCAGCAGTTCAAAGGGTGAACCCATCAATTTGAAAAGGACCAGATCGAGGTCCCACGTTAGGGCTGGTTGCCAGATGTACGGATATAGCCTCTCGAGACCTTTCAGGAAATGGCTGACCATAGGGTTGGCAAACACCGACCGGCCCTCTGAGCCTGGATGGAAGGCAGAGATGGTGGCCAAGTGAACCCTTATTGATGACATGGACAGTCACTGCTGCTTGGGATTGAGAAGGCAGTCCAGTATGGTTGGTATAGGGGCAAGTGTCAGGAATGAGTGATGCTGCGCCGATGTCTCTAAGGTGCCACAAGTACTCCTTTTCTTTTTGCGAATACAGACTAACACGGCTGCTACTCTGAGACCAGACTGAGAATCTTTTCCACTTGTCAAGGTAGGTAGCCTTGGTGGAGGGTTTCCTACTGCCCAGGAAGACTTTTCTAACCGGGTCTGAGCAGGAGAACTCTGTGGGGTTCAGCCACGGAGCTTCCACACTGTGAGGTGCAACAACTCGAGATTTGGGTGCTGGAGACAGCTGTGATACTGAGTTATTAAGTCCAGGAGGAACGGCAAGGTAACTGGGGCTTCCACAGATATTTCCGGGAAAGATGTGTACCAGTGTCGGCGGGGCCAGGCTGGAGCTATCAATATCACTGAAGCTTCTTTCCTGCGTATCTTGAGGAGCACCTTGTGAACGAGAGGGAAGGACAGGAATGCGTAGAGGAGACGGCCTCCCCATGGGAGGAGGAATGCGTCTGCAATGGAGCCTGGGCTGTGATTCAGGAAGGAGCAAAACTGCTGGCACTTCCTGTTGCGTCAAGTGTCGAACAGGTCCATCTGGGGAAAACCCCACCGTTGGAAGATGGAGTTCATGATGTCCAGGTGTAGGGACCGCTCATGGCCATGAAAAGACCTGCCGAGATGATCCGCCAATTCGTTCTTGCTCCCGGGAGGTACGATGCTTGCAGGTGTATCGAATGAGTTACACAAAAGTCCCACAGCATGAGGGCTTCCTGGCACAGGGGAGAGGAGCATGCACCCCCGTTTGTTGATATAGAACATCACCGTGGTGTTGTCTGTCATGACTGATACACATCTCCCTGTCAAGTGGGCTCAGAAAGTCTGGCATAGCAGATGCAAGTCTGGCATAGCAGATGCACCACTCTCAGCTCTCTGACGTTGATTTGGAGAGCAAATTCCGCCTGAGACCGGAGGCTTTGTGTCCTGAGGTCTCCCAGATCTGCTCCCCAGCCCAAGGCTGACCCGTCTGTCACTAGTGAGAGGGATGGCTGAGGACCGGTGAAGGGGATCCCTGCACACAGTACCTGCAGGTCAAGCCACCACTGGAGGGAGTTGAGGACCAGGCGAGGCAGAGTGACAACCCTTTCCAAACTATCCCGAGCTGGCCAATACACTGAGGCTAGCCACGATTGGAGAGGCTGGAATCTGAGCCTGGCATGTTGCGCCACATAGGTACAAGAGGCCATGTGTCCTGGAAGTTTCAGGCAATTCCTTGCTGTGGTAGTGGGAAACTTTTTAAGACTTTGAGTGATGTTGCCCAGGGCCCAAAACCTCATTTCTAGGAGGTATGCCCTGGCCTGTGTCGAGTCCAGCACCACCCCTGTGAACTCTATCTGCTGAACAGAGGACAGAGTTTATTTCCCCATGTTCAAGTTAAGGCCCAGTTCATCGAACATCATTCTTATGAAGTTGACTTGTGCCTCCACTTGAGCCCTGGAGCAGCCCTTGATCAGCCAGTCGTCAAGGTACGGGAACACCTGTACCTGACGCATGCATAGGAACGCGGCCACGACTGCCATGCACTTGGTAAACACAAGAGACGCTGCTGACAGGCCAAACGGGAGGACTGTGAACTGGTAGTGTTTGTTGCTCACCACAAACCTGAGGTACCTTCTGTGGGACAGTGTAATTGTTATATGAAAATATGCATCCTTCAAGTCTAGGGCGGCATGCCAATCCCCTAGATCCAAGGAAGGGATGATGGAAGCCAAAGAGACCATGCGGAACTTCCGCTTCCTCATGAACTTGTTGAGCTCCCATAGGTCTAGGGTGGGTCTGAGCCTGCCTTTGGCTTTCGGTATCCGGAAATACCAGGAATAGAAACCATTGCCCTTCTGCTCCAGAGGAACCTCTTCCACTGCCCCTAGCGATAGGAGCGAATGAACCTTCTGTATGAGGATTTGCTTGTGAGAAGGGTCCCTGAAGAGGGTCGGGGAAGGCGGATGGAAGAGTGGATGGCAGAGAATTGGAGAGAGTATCCCCTCTCTACCATGCAGAGCACCCAGCAGTCTGATGTGATACGGACCCACGCAGGGTAGAAAGGGCATAGTCACGACCAGAAGGTAAGGCAAGTTGGATCCAGTCCAAGTGCTGGTGTGCCATCCTATTTTGCACCTTCAAAAGGCCTGCTTCTGGCCAGATGAAGGTTTGGACGGACTAGAGCCCTGGCCTGAGGACAGGTGTGGCCTCTTCCTGCCACTCCTGTTTCTCCTCCGTGAGCCACCCTGCCAGTTCTGCTGTTGGTAGAACCACGGAGGAGGTTGTGGCCTAAAAGCCTCCACTGCGTGGCGGGGATATGGAAGCCCAGTGATTTGAGGATGGCTCTTGAGTCTTTTAGGCTATGTAGTCTTTTATCCGTCTTTTCAGAAAATAGAGTCACGCCCTCAAAGGGGAGATCCTGAATGGTCTGCTGGACCTCGTGTGGCAGACTTGATACCTGGAGCCTGGAGACCCTTCTCATGGCAATCCCATGACATCACTCGAGTGGCCGCATCAGCCCCACCCAGAGCGGCCTGCAACGAAACTCAGGAAATGAGCTTGCCCTCCTCCACCAGGGCCGAGAATTCGGCATGGGAGTCCTGTGACAGCAGCTCTATGAACTTTGCCATTGCCCCGCATGTATTGTAGCAATACCGGCTGACAATGGCCTGCTGATTAGAAATGCGGAGCTGCAAGCTGCCAGTGGAGTAGACCTTTCTCCCAAAAAGGTCGAGTCATTTCACCTCCCGATTCTTTGGGAAGGGGCCTTGGTAGGTGCTCACATTGGTTAGCAGTATCCACGATCAAGGAATTTGGTGGAGGACGGGTATACAAGTGCTTGTAGCCCCTGGACAGCACAAAATAGCATCTTTCATTGTGCTTAGCCATAGAAGGCAACAAAGCTGGGGTCTGCCACACGGTTTTGGTGGTGTTGGCAATGGTCTTTATGGGGGTAGGGCAATATGAGCAGGTCCGGAGGGGGCAAGGATATCCACCGTTGGATCTGCATCCTCCACTACCTCCTCCACCTGAATGCCTAGGCCCTGGGCAACCCTCCTCAGCAATTGCTGTTGGACCCTGTTGTCCTCCAGGGCCGGGGCTACCAAAGTGCCTGCCAGTGCTTCATCTGGAGAGGAAGAGGAAGAGACCCTTCAAGGAGTGGCTATTCTCTTCCCTCCACACCCAAGGAGTCCTGCAGTGCTTGGGGATCCTGGGCTGAAGCCGATGCGAACGGTGCTGTGGCCCTCGGTGCCAGAGCTGTATACATCAATGCCGAGGCTCCCGGTGCTGAAGTTGTTGAAGCTGTCAGTGCTGAGGAGTCAGCGCTGAAACCGCTGGGGCTGGCCTAGACGATGGGTTGGAGTTGGGATGGTGACGTCAGGGAACAATGGAGCTACCCCTGATTCTGCTAATGCCGACGGTGCCGGTGGCGGTACAAAAGTAGCCGAGGCCACTGCCGCTGCCCTGGAATGCGACCCTTGGCCTTGGTGAAGGGCCCAGGGAGTCCAAAAGGGCCACTGTGCCACGTAAGGCTGCCAGTCTCGTGATGACCTGGACCGTTTACTTCTGCTCTTATGAGATCAATAGGAGTCTGACTCAGAGGTCTCCGAAAAGGAGGACCATGGAGGAGCGGTATTTCAAGGCACAGAGGGGCCGCGTTGCAGGCTCGGGGACCAATGAGGGTGTTGACCCTGTTCTCGTGCCGGGGAGCGGTGCACCAGGGATGAAGACCGCCAGGCTTTCCCCTTGACGGTGCCGGGGAGCGACTAGTGCTGACGACCTCTCCTGTCTAGGCGGGGAGAATGGTGCCGTAAGCTGGAGCAGGTCCCGTGCTGCCTCAAACACCTCTGGGGTCGACGGGAGGTGTAGTTGTCAGCTTGGCCTCAGCGAGCGAGAAGGGTCCAGACTCGACCGCCCTTCCACAGGGGCAGGAGTCGACGCGACCGTCTCTGGCAGCAAGACCGAAGTAGTGTGGCCCTACTCAGGTCTCACAAAGGCTGGCTCCTTGGGTCTAGCTGGGGTGGGGAGAACGACCCCTCTCTGGCCTCCTCTTCTTCTGTGGCACTGGCGATTGAGACCGGTGCCTGCCTGCGGCATGTGAGCTGCGAGTGGAGCCATGACGATGCCGAGAGGCTTTCCCCTTGACGGTGCTGGGGCACTGCGTACCGAGGAGGAGGTACTCGGCACCGGGGTCGCATTGGGGCTGGAGTGCCACTTCCATTAGGAGGATCTTCAGGTGCTGATTTCTATCTTTCAGTATCCTGATGAGAAACCTCCTGCAGATCCTACAGCGATCCTTTTGATGGCTTTCCCCCCAAACACTTCAGACACGAAGTGTGAGGATTGCTTCCGGGCATACACTTGCTGCAGACCTCACAGGCTTTGAAGCCAGGAGACCGCGGCATGCCCTAGTGCCGGAATAGCACTGGAGGGGAAGCCCCTCCAAAGGAAACTTAAGAACTAAATAAAGGACTTACTAGCTACTTAACGCTATGGAACTAATGAGAACTATATACAGACTGCCAAATGGGCTTGTCACGACAAGAGCAAGGGGAAGTTCCAGCTAACCGTCACTGGTGGTAAGAAGGAACTGATGGGGGTAGCGGCTCGGTAGGGGCCTATATTGAGCGCCATGATGATGCCACTCCAGGGGGTGCCCAGACCAACCCGACTGATGCTGATAGGGGAAAAATCTTCAGGCTGCCGTGCACGTACGCGCATACACATACCTGATTGGAATTGTCATGAACAAGCACTTGAAGAAGAATTGAGGTTCTGTATCCTGGAGTCATCTGCAGTTATCCCAGTACAGTCCCCTGGATCCTTCTTTAAGCTGACTGCACAGCCCCCATGGGCCATATCACTTCTCTTACCATCAAACTGCTGCATTAATCCCTGTCGTGCCACAAAAATCCGCAGCAACACTGCTCTTGAGCTTTGCCGCCTGCCACTTGGCTTTGTGCTGCTTGCTCCCGAGCAGGAGGGTTTCTGGCACCAGTCATGTGCTGCCATCCTTAGGGCTCTGTCTACACTGGAAAACACATCCTCTTAGAAAACATGCTCCTGTCATGGGGCGGGACTCACCCCTGCGGCACCTCCTGCTGGTCTCTCAGGGAATTAGCTCTTCCAGCCTCCAGAGCCCCCTCTGCAGGCTGGTGTCTTGCTGCCGCTGGCCCCCGTGTCCCTCCCGGACCCTGCTCCACCTTAGGTGCCCAGGTACGCTCCCCAGCAGCCAGGCTCTTCTCCCTCTAAAGGCAGAGAGACTCTGCTCCTGGCCCACTGCCCTCTCATAAGGGCCAGCTGACCCTGATTGCGGCGTGGCCACAGCTGAGCCTGCTTCCCCCAATCAGCCTGGGAACTGCTTGCTCCCCGCCACAGCCCTCTCCTGGGCTGTTTTAAGCCCTTTAAGGCTGGAGCGGGTGACCACCCCGCTACAGCTCCCTAACGAACAAGTGGATAAATGCCGTCTCGCACCTAGTGTAGACAAAGATGGTCGTGTCTGAAACATTAGCTGGTCATAATTAACACTATTGGAGCTATGCCTAGCGAAGACATTTCTAAAGGTGTTAAACTTGTCTACACTGGGTACTAGGTTGTGGTTAGAATGTGTTAATTGACTGTCATGAGTTTTAAAACAAAAAAATCTTTCCCTTGGTCTGGACAGGGCCATCTCAAATAGATTCCCTCTGAGCAGAGCTTGGCTGTAGTGGGAAAACTGGAGCCAAAGCCTGATCCACTTCTGACCCAAAGATCAGAGGAGAAGTTGGTTCTGATTTAACTACTACTTCATTCTGCCCATGGTGTAAATGCCGTAAAATAGGAAGTGCTCTTGCTATGGTACAGATAACAGACATTAATTATATTTGCTGTGGAGCATCTTTACAAAATCCTATGACAACCTTCAGTTTTCTAATCAGCTGAAGTTAAATGGAATTTGTGCTCCATCACCTGACCTCACAGTGTGGGTCTAATAAGGTGTCCACAGTACAAGGTCTTGACTTGACATTGTCATGCTGTGGTGAAATGAGTAAGCTCTGGGAGGATGGTGTACATTGAAGCTCATCCACGGCAGCTCTTTTCTGTGAGATGTTGCAAATTCTATGAGGTTTGCCAGATCTTCTCCCTCTACACCAATCTATGGGATGATCTCCTCCTCTCTCATGGATTACATCTACTGCTACACCCTGACTGTCCCTGTCTGTACTGTCCTGCATGTCTGTCTGTCTCAAGGAACTCTCCTCTGGGGTGTCTGCTGCCAGCAAGTCAAACTGAGCTCCTCTTCACTCGTCCAAACCCCTCCATCACTCTGTAACTTCACCATCTTCTGGGTCACCCCAGCTTGCAATTTGGGGTCACATGTGTTGTCTCCTCCCTCATCCACGCCTTTGCCAAGCCTGCCAGTTCTTCCTCTGTTACATGACCATGACTGACTCATTCCTCTCCAGCCCCATCTCCAGTAGTCCAAGCTGAGGCCATCTCTCTCACCTCAAAGATTGTATCCATTGTAATAAGAGTCCGACTGAGAGGAGCTGAAAAGAGACTGTACTTCATTGCCTTGTCCCCGTCACATGATCGGGTTGGGATGACAAGGTTAGTATCCTGTCCCATGATAGGGTTTGTATCCATTGTCTCCAGGGGTCACCGTTACATCTCTCCATCCTACCCCATTTTTCTTTTGTTCAAAGAAGAATAAAACACACAAGCTAAAAATAACCACAGACTAATGAATAGCTACTAGCTAACCTAGTGACTGCATCCGAGCCTCCAGGGCTTCCTTCTGCAGGGGGATGCTTAGGTGATTTCACCACATGAATCCTGTATTTGCTGTTCCTCAAGTTCTTCACTGTCAGTTCTGGTGTGCTGAAAGAAGTAGAATGCCCCACTGTCCGTTATATCAAGAAACAGAGCCGGTGTCCTCCTGGGTTTTGCTTAGCGGTGTTGTGTTGTGCCTACAGGGCAGCCGTGATGGAGATAGTTTAGATGTTACCTGGTCACATTGCCAGGTGTTTGCTCTTTGGAATCTGAACGTTCTCTATCATTTTGCGATGGGGGTACCTGTCTGCCATTCTTGTTGTAACATTTCTTCTCTTCTAGTTTCCGTGCTCCTCTTTTTTGACTGTTTACGGCCATGGCTGCACTTGGAGCTGGGGGTATGATTCCCAGCTGGAGGAAACATGCCGGCACTAGCTCTCATCAGGCTGGCACACTAAAAATAGCATATAGCTGCAGCAGCACGAGCAGTGGGAGCGGCTCTCCCTGAGTGTGTGCCCGTCACAGCCCAGCCCAGCGGAAGAGACTTTCAAAGCAGTTGGAGCTGTGGTGTAGCCTGCACCCTGGCAGCCAGAACTGCTTTGGCTAACCACAGCCGCACACCCATCAGTCTTCTTGATTGCCAACTTACATGTGACACTGAGACCTGCTCTTCCCTATGTGGATACACAAGTGGAGGAGTGATTATATACTGTCCATCCCTCATTCTCTCCCATTCTACACAGCTCATGCTGTTACAAAGTTTGCTGCTGTATGCTGTCACCTTTCCTGCTACTTCTTCCCTTTGGAATTTGAGAACACTCCTGTGGCAATTCCAGAAAAGACAATATTGGGAAATCCCGTTCTGTATTATGAACCTCTTTTGAGGCAGGTCAGAGTGTCTTTGGTGATGCCTTGGAAACAGTAGCAAGTACCCCATGGCCAGTGGTGGTGAACTGGCTACACCGATTGCCCATTGAACTGTGTGAATCAGAGTCCTGCTGTACCATTCCACTGGACATGGATGTAGGGGCAGAGTTGAGGTTGTGTGGGAAATGTCACCTTAGCTCTTTGTTTCCTGGTTCTCCAACATTTGTGTTTTTCTTGCTGGTGTTAGCTAACACTCTTGTAAAGTGAGGGTATGAGGGACCTTAGCTCTGCATTCCCTGGGGTTCTAACCTTCGAAACTCAACACTCCTTTTCCGGGAGAGCTGGAGGACACGGGATAGGGTGAGTGCCTGCAACTGGCCTTCTATGGTAGCAAAGTGTTTGTGGGTTAATATGACTGCTGGAGAGGCCAGTTCTCTCTGATCCTTTTTGCAGGAAATGCTTTATTAACAGCTTCCTAGGGATTTTCTGATTTCAGCTCCCCCTCTCTTTGGGGAAGCCTAGGAGTGAGTGTATTGGAGGTTCTTGGGCACTCAGAACTGTCCCCTGCAGGGCAGATGATTTGCCAGCGGAGACTCAGGGAAACAGCTCTTTGCACTTCTGTTCAGCTAATGGAGAGTATAAGGGCCTCCTCTCTGCCTGCAGTCAGATTCCACATGAGCAGTTTATCAGGTTTTTCAAGAGGTTTCAGCACTCAGAATCACATGGTCTCTGCATCACCAAGGCTGAAGTGGAGGCTGCTTGTCACTTGACTATATTAGGTGATATGGAGCAGTGCGCGGGCTCAGTGAGAGTCTTGCTTTGCGTGGGGGAGGGGGAACTTGTACTCTGAGCCGTGACCTTCTTCCCTCAAGAATACATGGCTGTGGATGCGAAACCCCGCTGCTAATGCGGCAGTGAGAGGGAGAGGTAATCGCTGAGGATCGCATGGCCACATGGCGCATCGGCAGTGATGCTGCCGTGACCCCGAACTTCATCTTGCCCAAATGGAAGGACCGGGGTTGGCACCTGCCCCACGGGGAAGAGGGGAGGATGCCAGGTAGTGTACATTGGAGGGAATGATTTGAATGACTCCTACACCTTACAGAGTTCTGAACAAATTGTTAACTCAGGAAAAAGCTCTGGGCATCGTTGCAGACAGCTCAGTTAAACCTCTGCTCCATGCGCAGCTTCAGAAAAGCAAACTGAATGTTAGGCTGCGTAAAGAATGGGATGGTGAATGATACAGGGAATAGACTAATGCCTTTATGTGAATCAATGGAGTAGCCTCATCTTGATTCCGTGGGCAGCACTGGCCACCCATCTCTAGAAAGATATTGCAGAACTAGAGGGATTCAGAGAAGGGTGACAAGAATGATTAGGGGCTAGAAAAATTCTCATACAAAGAAAGAGAAAAGACTGGGATTGTTACCTTGGAGAGGAGATAGTTAAGAGGGGACATGATAAAAGTATATAAAATAATGACTGGCCTAGGGAAGGTAGATCGGAAACTTCTTCAGTTCTCCCTGTCTCATAAGATAAGAATAAGACAAAGTCAATACTGATAAAAGGAAATACTTGTTTACACAACATGTAATTAGACTATGTAACTCATTGGCAACAGGACGTCAGAGTGGTCAAGAATTTAGCAAGATTCAGAGGGAGACTGGGTGTTTATATGGATATCAGGAATATCTAGTTATAATAGTTGATGTTTAAAAAAGTTTTGGGAAGGAGATAAAACCACCTGCTTCAGTCTTTAAACTGATCTCTCACTATTAGGGGTTAGGATGAGACCTTCACAAGGGGGCACATTATCCCATATTTGCCAGGTGAGAGGTGTCCTGCAGCTTCCTAAGGAGCATCTGGCGCTGATCATTGTTGGAGACTGACGCTGGGTTAGAAGAACCTCTGCTCTGATCTGTTCTGGCATCCCCATGCCCTTTTCACGTGAATGTTACGAATTGCTAAGGGAGAGATGGGAGAGAGTGATTCTCCCATTGTTTCATCTTGGCATCTACATTTTGGGATTTGCAGTCAGCAATAACATATCACACTTTCTGGGAAATGGGCTTCTCCAGGCTTATGTACTTTGTGCATGCCATTTCTTGACGTGTTACAATTGCGTAACATGAAGGGTAAGTTCTGGCATGAAGACTCCAGTCAGTGACTCCGCTCCTCCAGCCCACGGAGCACTCTGCAATAAGAGTAAAGCTCATTGGTGTGGGAGACAACCTCCTCAACGGCTGGTCCGAGACTATGGAGTGAACTCCCCATCAGAAACCTCCCCACCTTCGGCTCCAACTGCCAGGCACATTTCTTTGATCTTGCCTTCACTAACATAAGCACAAAGGAGCATGGGCATTTAAAACAATAACATTAAAAAAATCCAACAAGACACTTAACTGCACACACATCTCGTCTTGAGGAGACGCTTGGAGAACAAACAACACATGACAGAAGCTAGTCACGTTGCTTAATGCACTGCTGGAAGGTGCTCCAATGCTATGGTGTTGAGCGCTATATGAGAACATGTAGAGAAGAGAATTGTGTTGTAGCCATGGTCTTTGCATGGCAGGAGCATAGTTACAAGTGAGGGCCTGATTTTTCAGAGGTGTTGAACCCCCACAGGTCCAACTGCAGTCAGTGGAAGCATGGGGCACTCCGACTTTAAGGTCAGAAGGGACCATCTAGTCTGACCTCCTGCATATTGCAGGCCACAGAACTTCACCCACCCACTCCTGTAATAGACCCCCAACTCTGGCTGAGTTAATGACATCCTCAAATCATGGTTTAAAGACTTAAAGTTACAGAGAATCCACCATTTACACTAGTTGAAACCTGCAAGTGATCTGTGCCCCACGCTGCAGAGGAAGGTGAAAAACCCCCAGGATCTCCGCCTATCTGACCTAGGAGAAAATTCCTTCCCTACCCCAAATATGGTAGTCAGTTAGACCCTGAGAATGTGGGCAAGACCCACCAGCCAAACACCTGGGAAAGAATTCTCTGTAGTAACTCGGGGCCTCCCCATCTAGTGTCCCTCAACCCCTCTCATAATCAGGCCCTAACTGTTTGGTCCTATCCACAGAGGCAAGACCAGACCATGATCCAATATGGTATCCAGACCCTGTGCAGTGTAGCGTGTAGATAGGCCCAAGGTGCTAAGTTAACGCCAAGTGGATCCAGGCAGTAACATAATCATGGTTTCCCTTTTTACCTAGGTTCAGGAGGCAGCGAAGCAGGTGTTGTCCTCCACCAGCGACCTGAAACATCCAGCGTTGGAGCCAATGGAGGACCGTAATCTTCAAACCAGACAATTAAAGGAGCTCACAAGAGGGAAGCCCATCTGCATGGAGAGAGAGATGGAGCAGTCTGAACAGCCAGCCAGCCCCAGGCCGCAAGGAACAGGGATGCTGAAAATAAGCCAAGAGAGTTCCCAGAGGCCTCCTGCTGGTTCTTCTGGTCTCACACAGCCCAGCTGGGAGGAACATCCCCCTTGGAAAGAGGAGGGAGCAGGGCATTCCCTGAATTTCCCAGGCAAAGAGACCCAGCAAAGACCAACTCCTAGTAAGGAGAATGAGGAGCTAGCTACAGCTGGGTCAGCATTGAAGGAAGCAAGTCGTAAGCCTGGAGGCAAAGCCCTGCTTAAACCAGGTGCCTGCTGGAGTGGAATGGGGGAGGGTGAGAAGATTGTTCAGCCATTAACTGCAGAAACAGAGCCAGCTGGAAGCTGGTTAGGGAACAGCTTGTCCTGCACAGAGGTAGAGGAGAGCCCTGTGGAGCCCTCCCATGAGACCTCACAGCAAGCAGGCGGAGTGGTGGGTGGGATGTCTTGGGTGCCTAAACAGGCAGCTCCGGTCTCCACCCAAGTGAGTAAGGAAGTGCTGCGTCCCATTTCCATCACAGAGATCTCTGAGTCTATGGAAGCACCAGGCTCAGCTTCCTCTTTTCCAGTCAAAGAAGCCCCTGCTGATGAGAACCAATCGGCAGCCCAGCTGCCAGGTGGCGTGAAAAGAGAAATGGAGACTAGGAAAACAAATGAATCTGCACCAACGCTGGCTGCCACGCCTCACCACAAACGGTTTCCAGTCAGCTCCGCTGAGGAGGGCAGTGCCAAGCTGGCACCTGTGTCGCTGGCTCCTAAGAGCGGGGAGGAAAGTGAGCAGAGAGCTGTGACTCTAGGCAAGGAGCCAGCAGCTGCCGCGGGGAGAAGCAGCATGACCTCTACAGGTAGGTCTGAACCGAAAACGGAGGCGCCACTCACTCCGCGGGCTGAAGAGAGAACTCCGGAGGGGGAGGTATCCCTGGAGCACAAAGTACAGCACAGAAACCTAGTGTCCTCCTTGAAGAATTATTTACTTCTGCTTTTAAAAATGTCCTCATCCGAGCCGGATAAAAGTAAGGGCCCCACAAAGAAGGACGCTGAGACTGAAGAGGAGGGGAGGCAGCCTGCTGGGGAGGAGAAAGCACTGCCGGAAGTGGGCATTGCAGGGCTAAGCCCCAGCACATCAAGGAAAATCTTAGAAAGGGTGCAAAATAACCAGCTCTTCCAAAGTGCGGAGAGCTTGCATTTAAGCCCCAGAACATCTAGAAGGCTCACGGGAATGATTAACCAAGAGTTAGTTACCAGCAAAGAAGCTCTGGGTATCAGTCCTTTAGCATGTAGGACACTGCCAGCCAGGGAGGCATATGAACCAGAAGGGTCAGCCCTGCTGTCTGTCCCTTCTATTGTGGTGGGTAATGTGCCCCTGGACAGAACAGGCCAGGCAGACTATGGGCTTTCTGATCTGCATCTCGAAAGCAGCATGAAGGAGAACTCCAGCGACCTGGTTGCAGCATTACCTTGCGCCACACCAGAGGAGCTTGCCTCCGGGGCTCGACGCAAGATATACTTGCCTAAAAACAAGCAGGTTGAGGAGGTAGAGGCTGCAGCCACAGAGAGCCAAGTGCATCTGAAGAGGGACAGCCCCACGGTGCCTCCCCGACAGTCCAGGAAGAACCCAGCTCTGTTACAAGCCCCTGTCCCAACTCTGTCTCCTCCCATGGACCGACACTCCCCAACCCTCCCCAGAAAGATGGCAACACTCGAAGTTCCCAAGGCATATGAGGAGCCCTCAGAGGAAAGCAGTCGGACCCCGGAAGGCCCTGAGGACACCAAGCAGGAAGGACAGGCAGGGGAGTCAAGGAAAACAAACAACCCATTTAAAGGTAAGAAAAGCATAAGAGACGAGGGCAGCACGGGATGCCCCCAGGCAGGAGAGACGCAGAGACTCTCTCCCAGCCTGCATATTGCACACACTAACCCCCACCCCAGAGTTTGAGAGCCTGGGGGGATTGCTGTGGGAGTATGTAGGATGGCAGCACGCAGCAGTGACAAGTCCTTGCAGTAGCAGGGATCCAAGAGGGCATCTGGGAATGGGTAACACGCAGAATGTGAAATCTCCACATGTTTCCAGACCTACCCATGCCTGTCCTTCCTTTGACATGGGAACAGGCCAGTCCGAGGGGCATCTCCTGCTCCCATTGAAGGCAGGTGAATTGAAAAGTCACCCCAGGGTAAAGAACCTGCCATTTCAGATACCGGTGCCCCTTCTCTCATCCCGGGTGGGGAAAGCTCCACCTCCTTTTCTGTGGAGTTTGGAAAGCAGAGCAGAATCCTGAGCAGGTCACATCCCCCAAACCTGTACAGTTACTGAGTAATTACCCGGAGGCCCCCATTTAGAGTATGCATCCTGAACACTGACAGCACTGAGAGCAGGAGACACCCAAAGCCAGCAGTACTAGAGAGATAAGCTTTGCTGAGGCTTTCTCGGGTAAGGAGGAGCAGAGCCAGGATTAGGGTAAGGGCTGGGTCCCAAGGATCGGTAGAGCCCACAAAAGAGAATCCACTGTAGACCACATTGTAGCTCACTGTGATGCTCCTGGAGTTAGAGCGACAATGCTGTGCTCACTTGAGTTACCAGAGATGGGACTTGCCCAATCTCTGTGTCATGAGGAATCTAAGTGTAACCCTTCTGCCAGGTGGAGCCAGCAGCAACAAGGGTTGGGGTCAGTCTCTAGAGGTTCCTTTTCAACAAAACAACACAAAACAGGCTCAAGCCCCACCCAGTGACCTGGGACAATTACACACCACCCCCTGGCTGCCTCTAAGAGGAAATACCTCCCCTCTCATAAGCACAGAGTCTGAGTGTAGCAAAAACTTTGAATAAAAGGAGGGAATTAACTCAGCATTAATTTGGGAAAATACTGCAACTGGGGTTCATAAACACAAACCATAACAAAAAGACCCACCCCCCAAGTGTCCTTTTCCCCTGAGGGTCTTAAGTCCAGAAACACAGAAGTCCCTTTAACGTGCCCAATCCTTTTCTGTACCCACTCACAGTTGCTGTCCTTGGCCAGTGCAGCCCAGGAGTTCAGAGGTTCCTCTGCAGAGTTCACCTCCCACCCTGTGTGGAAGGTGGAGGGGTAAGGAGGCACCTTAAACACTGCACTGCTCAGGCACTCACTCACTGCACCAAGGATCAATTACCGTGCCTCTGCTCTGGCCCTCTCCACCAGCTTCTCTGCTGGCTTCTCACCATGCCTCTCCACCAGCCACCGTGCTGGCCGTTCACCAAGATGCCTTCAGCCCCCATACAGCTCTCAGTGATTTCAGCTGTTAGTGGGGGAACCATACTGCTAGTGCATACTGGGCAGTCTCTTGCAAGAGAGACACTGTCCCAAAGCTGATCTAATTCTTAGACATAGGTATCAGTGATTGCAACTCTACAGCATGTAACAAGACTCTGAATTACATCTAAGTTAGCTCTTTTATTATACCATGGTCAAATGACCCACCCTTTCTCAACTCATTGGGCTGTGGAATCCATGTCCCTTGCCTAGTGAGTGCTGTTCAGTTGAGGATGAGTCCCTCCATTGGGGTATACCAGGTACAGTTTTGCTGCCCTTGGTTCACACAACAAGGATAACAACACTTTATTACTCCTGCCCCAATAACAAGGAGACTGGGGATCCAACACCAGCCACACGTGATCATTTGGGTAAGCAATCCCATCATGCTGAGCACCTAGGCAGGGTGGGTGTGTCCGTGCAAACAAGATCAGCTTCTGAAGTCTTTTTCCACAGCTCAGCACTAGATGTCAGGGGAGAGCTCATCCAGACTCTGCTTACATCAGTGAAGGCCAAGTTATCTGAATGCTTGTCCTGGTCTCTGCTGTGCTGCACACACAGAGGAGGCATGGTTTAGGCCAGAGGTGGGCAAACTATGGCCCACGGGCCACATCAGGCCCGCGGGACCATCCTGCCTGGCCCCTGAGCTCCTGGGCTGGGAGGCTAGCCCCCAGCCCCTCCTCCGCAGCTACTCCGCCGTGCAGGCAGCGCTCTGAGCGGCGGGGCTGCGCGCTCATGTGGGGCAGTGCGGCAGCATGTCCAGCTCCGGTGCGGCTCCGAGACATGCTGCTCTGAGCAGCATGGTAAGGGGGCCAGGGTCGGGGGGTTGGATAAGGGGCAGGGAGTCCTGGGAGGCAGTCAGGGAGCAGGGGGTGGTTGGATAGTGGGTGGGATCCCAGGGGGATGGTTAGGGGCGGGGGGTCCCGGGAGGGGGCGGTCAGGGACAGGAAATGGGGCTGTTGGATAGGGCAGAGGTTCTGGGGCGGGCAGTCAGGGGACGGGGGGGGTGAGATGGAGGTGGAGTCCCGGGGGCGGTTAGGGGCAGGGGTCCTGGAAGGGGGCAGTCAGGGGACAAGGAGCAGGGCGGGGTTGGATGGGTGGGAGGTTCTGAGGGGGGCGGGAAGTGGGAGGGGGCGGATAGGGGGCAGGGGCCAGGCTGTTTGGGGAGGCACAGCCTTCCCTACCTGGCCCTCCAGACAGTTTCGCACCCCGATGTTGCCCTCAGGCCCAAAAGTTTGCCCATCCCTGGTTTAGGCTGCCTGAGTGTCCCCCGCCCGCATTAAAGATGCAAATCTGATTATGCAGTAGGTAAAGCTTGGAGACCATTGAACAGTCCTTGGTCCCACTGCAGCACTGGCCCATCTGTTTCCTGTCTCATATTTTACATATTTTCAAATGTTGTGTTCAAATTTCTGTTAAGGCCACCAAAACAAGAGCAGTTTGGTGCCATTGGCCACCCAGTGCTGAGATCTGCCACCTGACAAGCAAAGCAAGGTCAAGGTGGCTCAGAGGAGGATGGGAGGTACTCATTATGCTGGTGTTGCAGGTAGTGGTGGTGCAGGCTCATTGGTGGCGCTCCACCTTTGCGGTCAGTGCTGCTGGGGTCTCTGGGGGCACTGTGGGACGGAAGAGACTAGCCTTCAGATGAGCTGTAAAACTGAAGATGTCTCCTTCAGGGTCACTTGATATCCAAGGGCAAAAGCAGGTGTGTCCAGCACAAATTCCCACTCTAGTGAATGCCTTCTGCCACCCTGAGTTCCCTCGGCACTTCAGGCTGGATCTGGTATTTTTCTTAATTTCCCATTGCTGCGAACAGCTGCTGTGCTGCATCGCTGGATGAATTCCTCCTTTTATATAGTTGGTATCTCAGTTTGTGTAGCACTTTGAGAGCCTGCCTGGTGAAAGCTGTATTACGGGTATATGCTTTGTCCTTAGCCCCCCAGCTGATTCGTAAGATCAGAGCAGAACAATTTTCGGATGCATCAGGAAACCTGAAACTTTGGTGCCAGTTCTTCAATATTTTGAGTGACTCAAAGCTGACGTGGTACAAGGATGAGTTCCCTGTAGCAGAAGCCAGACGGAGGTAATCTGCCAGCTTTGCTGTATTTTACTCATTGTGCATGTCCTGTGGCTGATGTGTTAAATCTAGCCTTGCCCCTTGCACTTATCAAGCTCTGAGGGTGTATCCACACTGCAACCGGGAGGTGTGATTGCAGCCTATGTGGACATACCCAAACTAGCTTTGATTTAGCAACAGCAAAGCTAGCTCCAGGAGCAATAGTGTGTAGTGCAAGCAGTGCAGGCTAGCATCTGGAGTACAACCCCGCCCAGGACTTTGCGTGCATAGTTGATCAGCCACCGCCTGTGTTTCACTGCTATTGTTACTCAAGCTGGCTTTGATTTAGGCAGATTTAAGCTAGTTTGGGTCTGTCTGCATGTGTGACAATCACACCTCTCGCCTACACCGTAGACCCACCTTGGTCATTTTGGGGTGAAGGTGCTCCCTGCTAACAAGTCCAAACATGGATCCATTGGTATCAGAGTGAAGTACACCCGGCCATTAGCACAGAGGCCCCCTGGCTGTGGAGAGAGAGAGAGAAGCCAAGGTGGGATAGAAGGAACCACAGAATCTGTTCATTGTTAACCACAGCAGACGCTAATGCTCAGAGCCCAGCTCCTAGGGCAGAGAGCGAGCGAGAAGACTATGAACCTCACTGAGGGAACATCTGCCCAGCCTGTAACAATGGTATGTCCTTCTGCACTGTGCATGGAAGGGACTAGGTCAGACAGAAGCAGGGCCTGCACTGTCTCCAGAACCCACATTTCCAACATCCTATAATGGAGACACAGGGAGAGTTGGGAAACACTGATAAGGGCAGGGGAAAGCAGTCTGCCCCCCAGGCAATTGGACTCTGGGTTCACCTACAGCACATGGTTGCCATGAGGGGTACAAGTGATGTTCTGGCTTCACTGAGAGGGCCCAGGTCTTGGTGCCCCACCAGACCAGATGCTTCTCTGTAAGGAGCTGTGGCCCCTGTTCTTGGCTACACCCTTCCTGCACAAAAGTGAAATGCTTGCAAGCAGCATGGAAACTTTTTCAAGACATCCTACCAGAGGCTCAAATTAAATGTATACCCCAGATTAAAAAACATAGTAAGAGAACCAAAAAACTGCCACCGCAGCTAAACAACAAATTAAAAGAAGCAGTGAGAGGCAAAAAAAGTGGAAGTTAAGTCCTACTGAGGAAAATAGAAAGGAACATAAACTCTGGCAAGTCAAGTGAAAACTATAATTAGGCAGGCCAAAAAAAGAATTTGAGAAGCAACTAGCAAAAGACTTAAAAACTAACAGCAAAACAATTTTTAAGGACATCAGAAGCAGGAAGCCTGCCAAACAATCAGTGGAGCCACTGGACAATTGAGATGCTAAAGAAGCACTCAAGGAAGACAAGGCAATTGCAGAGAAGCTAATGAATTCTTTGCATCTGTCTTCACTGCGGAGAATGTGAGGGAGATTCCCATTTTTGATTCCTTCTTTTTAGGGAACAAATCTAAGAAACTGTCCTCCTGCGAGCCTGCCTTGCTGGAGTTCAAGGGGCTGCTGGGAGAAGGAGGTGATGTCTCTCTTCCTTTTAATTCTCCCCAAGTACAATCTACAGGAAACCGTAATAATCCCTTAGCTCCTGAGTGTCATGAAGCAGCAAGGTGGCTTCCTGAGACCCCCTGGGTTGTGTATCGCTGGATCACACGGGAAGATTCCTTTCCCAAAATGCTACGTACTTCACTCCTGATAGCATTCACCTGGCTTTCAGTTCACATGCACCCACTGCAGGGCTGAAGTCAGACTGCAAGCTCTGTGGGGCAGGGCCTGTTCTTTCATTGGATGGGTGGGTGCGTACAGCTCCTCACACAGTGGGGCTGTGGTCCGCAGCTGGGGCTCATAGGCCCTACCACAATACAGGTACTACAGGGCTGCCCAGCACTAATCTCCAGCTGGCTCCATTCTTCTTTAGCTCAGGTGATGAGGGGCAGGCAGCCCTGGCCATTGTGCAGGCATCCCGGAAGGACTGTGGCGTGTACCAGTGCACCATCGAGAATGAGTATGGCACCGACTCCACTGACTTCCTGCTCAGCGCAGAAGGTGAGGCGGGTTGGGTATGGAGGGGGCAGGTTGGGACTGGATAAGGGGAGGGGACAGAGGAATGAGTTGGATACCGGGCGATGGGGGCAGGAGAGTGAGGGCACAAGGGCGCAGCAGGGACCAGCAGTCAGTGTAGTCACTGTGTCACACTGGTGCATTCATGCGTGGGCGCTGCCAAGGCACTTTCAGGTCTGGGTGTCCCTGGGGTACTCAGGGAAGAGCCCAGGCTCTGGGCAGGGAGGGGGCTGGGATGAACGGCTGATAGACAGGCCTGTCCCCCTCAGGGCACTAATGGCCAGGGCTCTGTTTCTCCTCTAGTGCTGTCGGGATTTGTCTCCAGAGAAGAAATTGAAGGTAAAGTGAGAACAGCCAGAGGAGCAGTGAGTGCTGGCCAGGCCATTACCGCTGGACTGAGAGTAAACCCAGTGTCCCCTCGCAGGGTGGGGCTGGGTGCCTGGTGGGAGGGGTGACCGCACAGTGCAGCGTGGCCGGAGCCAGCCATTCCTCCCTAACGAGCTGGTGTCTATGTGCAAGGCCTTGCACCAGGCAGTTGGCCAATGCCAGCCAGATGTCAAGCTCACTGATCACAGACCCGGAGCTTCTTCCCAAGGCCCTGCAGCGAGGGGCTCCTCCAGCACCATGCCACCAGTCTGCCAGAGAGGGCGCTAGCATGCGCCAGGAGCTGTTCCCCACCCTCCTCCTCCTGGGGCTGAGCGTGTTGCCCTCGCTATCTCTCTATGCACTAGGGGCCCAACCTGCTGCAGGCCCTGGCAGGGTGAGCCTAATGCCTGCTCAGCCCCCCTGGTCCCAGCAGCACCTGCCACCACTCACTCGCTGCTTTCCTTTTGCCAGTCGGCGAGGAGATCGAAATGACCCCCATGGTGTTCGCCAAAGGCCTGGCTGACTCAGGCTACTGGGGGGACAAGTTCTTTGGGCGTGTCGTGAGCGAGGACGTGGAGGTGGGCGCCGGCTTCCTGCGCAAAGCGTGTCGCGCAAGGACAATCTATGGCCTGGAGCCCGTCTTCGAGTCCGGACGGACCTGCATCATCAAAGTGCACAACCTCATCGTCTTCGGGACCAAGAATGAGAACACGCTCATCGAGAAGAACTACGACATCACCATCCAGGTGGGCCCAGGCCCCCCGGCAGGCACCCCAGGGCATGGCCCCTCCCCGCACGCTCCCTGGCAGGCACACCCAGGTCATGCCCCTCCCCCCGCACTCCCCGGGCATGCCCAGGCTACACCCCCTCCCCTGACACTCCCTGGCAGGCACGCCCAGGTCACGCCCCCTCCCCCCGTGCTGCCCAGCAGGCGTGCCCAGGTCACGCCCCCTCCCCCCGTGCTGCCCAGCAGGCGTGCCCAGGTCACACCCCTCCCCCCGTGCTGCCCAGCAGGCGTGCCCAGGTCACAATCCCTCCCCTCACACTCCCCAACAGGCACACCCAGGCATGCCCCCTTGTTCCTGTAGTATGGGGACAGCCTGAAAACTCTGACTTGGCTCCGTGCTTTGATTGTTGTTACCTGCATTGCACACACCCCCATACCCTTCATATCCCTCTCCCCACCTGGCACACTGCTCCTGCCCAGCATGCTTCCTCCACCCCTGCCCAGCTGGCCTGTTCCTCACTTGCTACGCAGCTCACTGCCACTCCTCAGCGCCTCCCTGCACCTGCCAGCCTGTCCAACCCTGGCCCCACTCCTCTTCTCTCCTCCCACTTTCCCTCTCCTGTCTTTCCTCATGCACACCCTAGTGCCTGAAACAGCCTTCCTCAGCCTGGGCACAGGCTCCTGGCCTGCTGGCCCCTCTGGCCAGTTGCCCCCTGACCTCTGTTCTCCTGCCACTGCCTGCTCCTCCTGAGCTGTCCCTTGTGCTGCCTGCCCAGCCCTGGCCTGTGTCCTGCCTACGTCCTCCCTGCTCCTGAGCTAGCTGCTGTCACACAAGCCCTGAGGGGCAGGGGCCAGCACCCGCAGCCTACTCCACGGCTGTCCAGTACTCACACCTGTCATGTCTGCTGTTCCTCACATTGTGTGGTGCAGAGGCTCTGGTGCACTGAGCTGCCCTTTGTCCTGTGATTGCCAGCGAGGACGTGCCCCGGTGCCCGTCTATGAGCTCTCCAGGAGGAGTAGGACGCTGTCTGAACCTGGCTCACCGGCACGGCAAGGGATAATGACTTTGCTTGAATCCCCAGGAGTGCAAAATCCAGAACTCGAGCCGGGAGTACTGCAAGATCTTTGCTGCTGAAGCACGGGCCATCCCAGACTTCGGGGTGGTGCCGGAGTAAGTTGGGCCTCTGCCCTCCATCCTGAGCATGCAGGGGCCACAGGGCAGCATAGCCTCCTCCTTCCACCCTGAGCCTCACTTGCGGGGGGGATCCATGGTGGGCAGCACTGGCATGGCCTTGTCTGCCCCATCTCTGCAGGGATCCAGCGGCCTGTTTTCATTAACAGGTGCGCTCAGAAGCCAAATTGGGAGCGTTGTGTGGGAAGGGCCTGGGGCCTGGGCTAACGTGAACAGGTCCAGTCGCTAGCATGGCTGAGGTGTGGGCAGCTTGCCAACAGGCTGGAGCCCGGCCCAGGGAGCAGCCAGGGGTCTGTGCTCAGGGCAGTGGGCTCTGGGTTGGGGTCCGCCATGCGCTCTGCATGCTAGATGCACAGCCAGCCCATCAGCTTATGTCCTGGCTCACCCTGTGCTGACCCGGGCCGTTTGCCATTGTCCAGGATCATCCCTCTGTATCTCATTTACCGACCTGCCAACACTGTCCCTTATGCCACCATCGAAGAGGACCTTGTGGGGCCCTTTGAGCGGTACTGCGTGAAGGAGCGGGACGGCAGCCTGGCTGTGCAGAGCAGCTCGGAGATGGCGCAGAAGTGCTGTGCCTTCCAGCACTGGCTCTACCAGTGGACAAATGGAAACATCCTTGTGACCGACATGGAAGGTACGGGCCGAGGCGGCCGTCTAGTTTCCGGCGAGGGAGGAGTCCCTGGCTCCTCTGGCCCAGCGCCACAGGGCCCAAGGCAGCGGTACCCCGTACAACACACCACCCAACACTGTGTCTGGGCAGCCCTGCCCCCAAGAGAGAGCAAGGGAGTGGTGGCTGCTGGAAAAAGGAGATGGGCAAATCTCCTTCAGCCAAGGACTCCAGCCACGCCCCCCCCCCCCCGCCATCCTGCCAGGCATGGTGGCAGACAGGGCCTTTCCCTAGTACTCTCTCCCCCAAGCGCACTAGGAGGTACTAGAGTGGCAGCCTGCATTGGCATCTGGAGGTGGGAACCTGGGAGATCTGGCCTCTGTTCCTGTCTCTGCCAGCCACTGGCTGGAGGGCCTTGGCCTCAGGCTTTCAGAAAGAGCCTCTCCTCTATGGTCCCCAACTCCAGACCCCTGGGGTCTGATTTGCAGAGGTGCAGAGAATGCCCAGTGACAGCTGGAGCCAGCAGCTGAAAGCGTGCTGACAGGGCACTCAAACCCAGTGCACACTCAAAGCCCAGGTCTGTGACCTCTCTGAGCCGGGGCTTCCCCAGGTGTGAAACGGGGACTGTTCCATCTCTGCTCCACTGGATGATGCAGTGACACGGGCGGGGGCTGCTGCAGTCTCTGTATGGAGGGGCTCTGCGGGCTGGTCGCTGCTCATTGCTCCTTAGCTGGTAGGATTGTCCCCTCCCCAGGCTCTCTGTGACTCCACTAAGGGCCCTGCCAGCCCGCACTCTCCCAGCCCCTCCTTCATGCTCCCAGCCTTCCCGTGGGCCTTGGCCTCAGCCCCAGGGATGGCAGCAGCTGCGCCCTGTGGGCAGGAGTGAAGGAGGGAATTTGGAGAGGGACAGAACTAAAGGCGCATTCAGTTGAAAAGAGGGCAACTTGGGGCCTAAACGTGATTTGTCAGGACCCCGCAGGGGTGACTGGAACCCCATGCCGGTGCCCCTCGCACCCACCCTGCCTGCGCAAGGGTGACCGGGACCCCACACCGGTACCCCTTGTGCCCACCCCACCTGTGAAGGGGGGACTGGAGCCCTGTGCTGGTGCCCCTTGCCCCACCCAGCCTATGCAGTGTGACTGGGATCCCACACCAGTGCCCCTAGCCCCACCACGCCTGTGCAGGGGTGACTGGGACTCGTGCTGGTGACCCTCGTGCCCACCCTGCATGTGCAGAGGTGACAGGGACCCACCCTGGTGCCCCTCGTGCCCGCACCACTTGTGCAGGCGTGACTGGGACCCCCCCCAGTGCCTCTTGTGCCCACCCCATCCCTGTGGTTTGCTCAGTGACTTGGACCCCAGCCAGAGAGCTGGGGCTCACCACATGCAGGAGACTATTTGGGCCCAATCCTGCTCTCCTGACAGAATTAGTGGCCAGGCTCCTGCTGACAGCTGTGGGAGCTGCATCAGGCTCGGCCTGAGGCTGGTGACTGTTCCCTTCCCTTGCAGGCGTTGGGTGGAAGATCACAAACGTGAGGATAGCTACAAAGCTGAAAGGGTAAGTGACTGCAGGGCCGAGGCAGAGAGCTGGCAGACCCCCTGCTTCTCAGAGGGGCTGTGGGGGCACTGCCCTACCTGGGCTGTGTCTGTCACGCAATGGGGCTGCCCCAGCCTCTCTGCAGGGCTTGTGGTCATAGTGCACTGGGGTGACCTTGCCCCCCTACCCTCCCTTCCCTGTCACTCAGCCAGCCATAGCTCTGTCCTCCTCCTGCACGGTACAGCCCCAGGCCCATCTCCTCTGCTGCTCTCCTCTTCCTGTTCCAGTTCCTTAGTGTGTGATGGTGGGTGGGAGGGGAAGTGACTGGGGACTGTGTGGGGAGGTGGGGTATGTGATGGCAGGTGCGGGCTGCAAGAGGGGAGGCTGGGTCTGGGGGACACACAATGGTGGGTCCAGGAGCTGCTTTGCCCCCTGCTGCAGTGCCACAGCCCATGCAGTGAGCCCCGTGCAGCGGTGCCCCAGAGGGGATGGGAGCCCGGTGGGGAGTCAGCGCCCCCACCCACGGCAAGGGGTATGTGCCCAGATGGCAGCAGCCCTTATGACCTGCAAGCAGCCCAGGTGTCTTGTCTCCTCGCCGTGCCAGGGGGTATGTGGGGAGCAGGGCGCCCGGGCCCAGAGCCCCCTTGGCAGGGCACTGGCCCTGAGTATGGCTCTGTTGGCAGGTACCAGGGGCTGAAGGAGAGCTGCTTCCCGGCCCTGCTGGACCAGTTTGCTGCTGTCCACCAGTGTAACCGCTATTGTGAGATCCTGGGCCTGAAGAGTCTGGAGAGCCTGCAGCAGCCAGCCAAGCCCAAGGGCTCCAAGAGCCCCTCCCTGGGCAGGAAGGCCCCCTCAGCCCAGTCCAGCCCCCAGTTACAGAAGAAAGGCCTGGCAAGCCCCCAGGGCACCCGGAAGGGCACTGTGAGCCCCAAAGCCTCCCGGAAATCCACTGAAGCTGGGGAGGCCCAGCTGGCCCTGAAGCACAAAGCGCTGGATAGTGACAGGTCCAGCCAGCTGCAGTAGCCAGAGTCTCGGCACAGCCACCAAGGCAGCATGCCACCGCGCACACCTGGAAAGGGGACCCAGCCGCTGCTCCTTCCTGTGGCTCCCAGTGCGCCCCCCGCACTGCGCTCTGTGTGGTGTGTGAGTGAAGCAGTGACTAGGCTGGCACCAGTGCGGGGTGCCCTGGGTAGCCTAGTGGTCTGGAGCTGGCTCGGTGCACGGTGGGGCCTGTGCAGCCACAGCAGGGTGCATGGCAGCTCACCTCTGTTACCTCTTTAAAGCAACAGGCCTGCCGAGCCTGCCAAGAAGCCCCAGCTGCCAGGGCCATGCAGCTGCCACAGTGCCCAGTGCAGAGGGTATTGGGGCAATGCGCCAGCCTGACCACCAGGGGGCACTGGCTGTTGCCTGATGGTGACTTTGGGGCTCGTTTTCCGAGTCCCTCATTTAGACTGTGCTGGCTTTTCCCTGGCTTTGCTCCGACGCCTGGCCCTGGTGTTCTCTGTTGGCGGTAACTCGAACCAGCGACCCCTGGAGGAGAGCGAGCAGGCTGGTGCTCCCCTGCCAGCCTGCAGCTGTCTACAGTGCACTGACCCCGCTCGGGCATGTGTGCCACAAAGGCGTGGTAGCTCTTTGGTCCCCCCTGGCTCTCAGCACCTCCTGGTGTTTTCCCTACACATGCCCAAAATCCCTGACCCCAGCTCCCTGACGGGCCATACACAGGCCCTACTAACCTCAGCTGTAGCTTCCCTGAGCCCGGCCAGTTGAGTACTTCTCTCTCCGGTCCCACCCCATCCCCAGTACCTACTCACTAATCTGTAAGGGGAGCATGACTAGACAGCCTGCTTGGTCCCTCTTTGCCCTGTGGGGATGTCCCTGTGTTTTCTGTGGTTCCCAGGGCCCGGAAAGTCTGGCAGCATCCAGCCCTCACTACAGAACCATGTGGCAGATTTTTTGCTTTCTCTGGTGCAAAGCGATGCAAAGCCAATCTTCCACGTGTGTGTCACATATTACTAATGCAGCATTGTCTGCCCGAGTATGCAGACGGGGGGGGCGGTGTTGCCTGGGGCCTCTCAGCTGGGAGTGTTAACTTTGGAATCTACTGGGCGCAATTAAAATGTCACCATTTAGTTCCCTGCTGCTTATGGTAGTGGAAGTGCTTGGGGTATCTGTGTTGTAATGTGCCAATCACCATGGTAGGTGGGTGCCAGTCTTGCCAGCCCAGAGGGGCAGATTGGGGGGACACTGCGTTCAAACCTCCTGCTTCTCTGAAAAAATATTCCAAATCTTCTCCAAGGGGAGAGGGAAAATCCTATCCCTGCCAGCAGAGCCAGTACACTCTGCGGCACCCTTGCTGGCAAACCCAAAGCAGCTTCCCCTGCACCCCATCCACATGCAGCCCTGGGCACTTGGATCACTGCAGAATTGGGCTGGGAAGAAATAACCTAGCCTTGCCCTGACCAAGTCAAGCTGCACCCTGTTGTCCTCAGGCCAGTCACACCCTCTCTTTGTGAGCTGCCAAAGTCACGGGCTGGACCGCAGCCTTGGGTGCGTTTTGGCATGGAGTTGGTGGGATGCATTGGAGCCAGCCCCTCTCTGGGGAGTGTAGGGATCAGGGCTCTGCTCAATCAGGGCAGTAGGACATCCCAGCGAGGCAGCCCTGAGTGGGGTTAAGATTTAATAGTGGCCTTGCCCTGGTGATGCTGCCATAGCACAAACCAGATTTAAAGCTGCCCTAAGGCAGAGCTGAGGATTCCCCATTGTATGCAAGTCCTGTCCTGTGCTCCCCATCTTTCCCATCTGCCAGCATAGGGATGGGGCCACTGATCCCAGCCAGCAGAGAGACTTAGTGGGAGCTGGTTCAAGTTAGTGCAGCCTCAAGGCTGTTCTACCTCATGCAGGGGGTGCCAGTTCAGCCCCCAGGCTCAGCAGTGGAAAGATGGCACATTCTCTATCTCCCCTGTATGCCAAGAGCTGCTGTGGTGCACCTGGGCATCTAGCCCAGTAATTTAGCATTCATCTGGTCTTCTCGCTCACCCCTTTGGATCCAGGGAAAGTCTGAACCCACCTTCCCAGCTGTTCTATATCGACTCTGCCCTGCCTCTACACACCCTCTCGCTCCTGGGATCAACAGGTGAGCCCTTCCTTTGCCTCCCAGAGGCAGCCCCAGCCCTGCCTGCCTCTCACCCCCCAGGCCTGTCAGCCCTGCCCCCACAGGCCTCCATTCTTCTGGTTTGTCTCTAGGTCTCGTGGCTTCAGCGCTGGCGATGTAGCTGCACCGGGGGCAGGGAGCGAGATGTGCCTGTGGCTTTATGCTGCCAGACTTTGGCTCAGGCACAAGTTCCCTTGGCTACTGCCTCCCAGTGCGGCTGGCAGCGAGGCTGTGGCCTTGTTTAAAGGGGCAGACATGGGCCATGTGCTCTCTTCTTGCTTCTTCATGGCAGACAATGGGGGCCTGAAAATGCCCTGTCTGCTTGTTCCATTAGAATGCAGGTCCTGTCTGGGCTGGGGAAGCGGTGAAGTGAGGGCATCACAACAGCCGAGCAGCAGGGGCTTGTTTGCTTTAGCGATTTGACCGCAAGTTGGTTGGTTGCTTATTGCCTGGGGGTGTCACTGCCACAGTGTTTTTGGCTCAGCCCAGGGCTCGGCTAGTCGAGCAGGTCACTGGAAGTGAAACTTCAGTGAAGACAAGCCTGCTCCGTGAGCATGAGCTTCTGTTCGGTACCCTTTGGTTGGTGTGTTGGTAACGGCTGTTCGGCTGCAGTACTAACAACCCTGCAGCTGGGAAGGCCTTCCCTGCAGTGACAGGGTTACGCGCAGCCAGCCCAAGCCTTCCCAACAGTCCTGGCAGGGCAAAGTCCCACAGCACAGACACAGCCTCTGACTGTTCCTACAGGGAAGGCGCAAGCAGAGCCAACCTTGGAAACAAAACAGTCCCCACCAAGCTGCCGAAAGCCCGTCTTTGCAAATCCCCATAGGCCTCATCTTCACCAGGAAAGGAGGTGTGATCTTACTGCAAGCTAACAGGAGGGGAAGCCCTAGTATAGACATGGCTGGGGGTAGTTTTCATGAGTTATCTCCACCTGCTATCTCGTGTGAAAGCTACACCCTGCCTTCGCTGCTCTAGGGTTGAGCCTGGTATTTGCCAACACATCAGAGCCCTCCTGCTGGGGTACCGCCGGCAGCTGCCATAATGCCCCAGTGCAGAGAGCCACTTGTAACAGGCGCAGCTGGATTTCCTTCTCCCTCTTGATCCCTGCTCGTGGGAGGACAGAGAGGGTGCACATTCGGGTGGTGTTTTACGAGAACGAATACACAGCAGCTCTCTTGCTGTGAATGCCTAGCAGTGCCAAGGCACAGGGAGCAATTTTTACTGCTGTGGAGCTGGGGAGGTCAGTACTATACCCCCCGCAGGTGCCCTTGCCTAGCTGCACTGCGGTAAAAGCTACCCCTGCCTTGTTTCCATTAGGATCCCACAGGAGCAAGCTCGGGCCTGTTAACTCACTCACCTCTTCTAGCAGTGACCGCAATTAACTGGCTAGTGCAGTTAATGGTCAGCCTGGGCCAGCTCAGAGGGAGGGGAGCTGTTGAGTCCTTGTCCCGTTGGGCTCAGAGCACAGAATAGCTGCGACCATGGGGCGTTGGACCAGGATGCCACAGAACTTCAGTACCAATGGAGGTGACTGGAGCTGGCAGCAGCAGTGCTGCGGTGTTACAAAGCCGGGTGCCCAGCCAAGGCTGCAGGCCCGGCTGTCTGTGCTAGGGAGCTGCCTGGCTGGTGCTTTGTGCTCTGTGGCTGCGGCTGCACTTCACCTTTCTGCCGGGGTTGTTTCCTGCTCTCAGTCAGCCTGTTGTAAGATAACCATGGACATACTCGTCTGTGTATTGGCAACCAGGTGTGCGCGAGTAATAAAGCGCAATGGACTGGCCTGCTCTCCAGTGCGTCTCTCCCGGCTGGAGGGGCCAGGATACCCCTCCTTCCTGCTCTCCAGCTAGCTGGGGGGTGATATGGTGCCTAGCAATGTGTTACCCAAAGCCCAGCATAGCAGGTGTTTGTCTGTGGGGTGGAGGAGGTGGACTGTGTGTGGTGCTGGGAACAAAGGATAAGGGTTTTCATTTTTCTAGAGTCTTTTTGCACCCACCCCCTCCCAGGTGTAGGGTAGGCAACACCACCCGGATCCTGAGACCAGTGCCTCAGTCGGCACCCTCCCTGGCACAGCTACAGCCCCCATCCCAAGGCAGGTACAATCTCTGAGGAGTGCAGTGATGAGACCCAACAGCTCCCAGTCATCCTGGCTGGAACTCCATCGCCTGCTGATGAGGTACACCAGAGCCTGGCCAGCGATGGTCCAAAGGAAGGTCTGAAACCCCTGCTCCCATGGCTGCAGTGATGTTGCTTCCTGAGCCATCAAGCAGGGGCTGGCTTTTGCCCTGATGTCTGAAAGGTTTGAGCCCTTTGTAATTTTTCTCCCCTCTCATGGAGCTGCATCCCTTCTCATTATTCAAATCATACATTCCAAAGCCAGCAGGGACCATGTTCACCATCCTGCTGACTGAGTGGAAGGCAGGCCGGAGAACGTCCCTGAATTAATTCCTTTCTGAAATCCAATTCGCATTCTGTGTTCAAGCCTCCTGAGCTCTGGCCCCCAGCACTTGGGGCAGGGAGTTCCACAGGTTCCATTTATAAACTATAGTGCGTTTAAAAACAGTCCCCTTTTTCCAGTTGGAAAGTTGCTGCTTTTTAATTTCATTGGACTTCCCTTTGGGCTGCTCATCTGGGAGTGCAAACAAGAGCCCCAAACTAATCTTACATATCTCTCCATGTCCCCTCCTTTCTAAATGCTATATGGCTAATCTGTTCAGTCTCTGCTTGGGAAAACCTTCCCCCAGCTGCATTCCACCTCATCTTTGCACCTGCTCTCTGGCACCAGGATTTCTGAGCTGGGGTAACCAGACCTGAACATGGCAAGAGTGTACCAGCGGTTTAGAGAAGGCACAATGGTGTTTTCACCGCTGTTCTCAATCCCAGTCTTTATGCATCTAAACATGTTGCTGGTGCCTGTAACTGGTCCTGCTGCACATTGGGCAGAGGCTTTCATTGAGCTGCCCACAGGGATGCCCAGCTCCCTTTCTTGGGGCCACACAGGTAATTTAGACCCCTGAGATGCGTATTAGTAGTATTCCCTCTAAGGTGTATTACACTGTATTATTCACCAGTGAAGTTCACCTTGCTGGATCAGGTCCCTCAGAAGTGCCTTGCAGTCCTCTCTGGACTTGACTAGCGTAAATACCGTTGTGCCTGCTGAACGCTCACTAATAAACATATTGAGCCACATGAGCCCTAAGATGCAACCTTGAGTTTCCTGTTCTCCTTTTGCCATGCTGGAACTTGACCTTGCTGAGCCCTGAGAGCCTTCACCTCTTGCCCTAGGCTGATGTGGGCTTTATTTGCTCTGATTACAGCCATGGGGCTACCCCAGTGTAGCTGCCACCCCCTAGTGCAAAGCTGTTGTATGCTGCCATTTGCACCTCTGCAGCTGATCCTCATTTCAAGTGGGGGTAACCTGCATGGGTGTACGTGCAGTGCAGTCGCAGCTGGGCCTGGCTGCATGGGGCAGCTATGTGTGGGCCTGGTTGCAGCTCCCTGAGCCCCTGCTGTAGACCCACTGGTGCATAAGGGGCTTTTGGAAGTTCCATTGATCTGCCTGAATGGGGATGGTGCAGGCAGGGGGCTGGGACAGACCCTGCCCTGAAGAGCCACAGGTCAGAAGCCAGAAACCTTTCTGAATAACTCTCAGGGCTGCCCCTGGGACCACCCAGGCTCCCTATGGAGGCGTTCAGCTGTTACCTTTTCGTTGCCACTCCTTCAGACTCACAGCCTGGATTAGTCTGCAGCAGCCTTGTTGGCTTGGTCAGGCATGGACTCTCCCTACTGCTGTTGTGCCCCACCTGCTCTGGCAGAATTATCGGGTGCATGAGGCAGATTGGAGCTTGTAGTCTAAGCTGCTCAGTGTTACTGTGAGGGCACAGGGTCTAGGCGCTCCCTAGGGAGATATGGTCAGACGCTTGGATTGGGAGGCAATATTGGGCCCAATCTCACAATGCAGCTGGGTCTGGGGGCCAGGGAGGAAGGACCTTTTATTACAAACTAGCCTGGATAAGTCTGATTTTGGCACTGGTGACCAAGGAGGAAGGTGCCTAACAGGCTAATGCTCAACATGCAAAAACCTAGAGTTCCAGGCCAGACGGGAGCATTACATCATCTAATCTGGCCACCTGTATACCACAGGCCAGAGCCCTTCCCCCACTTACCCCTGGAGTGAGCCAATAACTTGGGTTTGGGCAACGCCCATCTCCTGGAAAGGCATCCAGGCTGGATTTGGAGACTTCAAGAGCTGGCGAAGCCACCACCTCCCTCAGTAGCTTGTGCCAATGGCTTCAGCATCCGGCCACTGGTTCTTGTTCTGCCTTTGCTAAATAACCAACGTCTCTCACTGCTTCCTTGGCCTTCCTACCCCACCTGTGCTTTAGGGTTCTCCATAAATCTGTGAGTGCTGTGGGACAGAGACTGTCTTTTTGATATTGTTACAGAGCCCTGCCCCATGGGGCCCTAATCTCTGCTTGGGACCCCCAGGCATCACTGCAATACCAGCAGCAAACAACACAGAAGCAGTTTCTGCCCTTCTCAGCCTCCAGGAATGGTCCCAGGGTAGAAGTCCGTGATAACCATGATGAAATCTAGCACTGACCATGTGACCTGGTACACAGCATGGCTGACACTGCTGAGAGCTGCTAACTGCGGTCAGGAACCCATCTCCTGCCAGAGGCCTCTTTCTGGCTCCTAGAACAAGCTGGTGGCAGTGGAGGCTGCCTGCTGTTCTGCACCAGCTCCCAAAGTGGCCAGAGTGGTTCACGACTCCTGCTGCTTCCCGGAGTGCCATATAGGCAGGAGCATTTCAGGTCTGTCTGCACTGCAGCTGGGGATGCGTTCCCCACTCCGGGAGGCAGACTGGCAGTAGCATAGTGTGAGCTAGCGGGCTAAGAACAGCCCTTCTCTTCTCCCTGAGGGCCCTCTGCAGGCAGGCATGTTCCCCACACACCTTTCCCAGCCTTAATGCCCAGTCTAGGGTTAGAATCTCATTGACATACAATAGGACTGAGGCTCCTAAAGTCCACAACAGGATTTGGGGGCCTGGCACTTAAGTTGCCGAAGTCCAAAACGTAGAGCCTCAAAACTACTGCTCAGTGGCCACCTAACTCTCTAGGTGCCTACATTTGTACTGATAAAGTCCCCTAGGCACTTAATTTTCTACCCTGGGGTATATCCATGGCTGCTCTGGCTTGATGCCCAGTGTCTAGCTTGCTCCTAAGCCCCAGCAGGATTTTCACACTAGTCATCCCCCCGCCTAGCTCTCCTGCAGGGCCCAATGGTAGGGGGAGCTAGAGGCTGCCCTGGGGAACATCAACAGATCAGCCCCACGCTGAGCACAGCAGGAGGTGGAGGTGCCTCCCTTATACCAAATAGCCCCATGAACAGAGCACTCACCCAGGACAAGAAACCCAAGTTCAAATCCTCACTCTGCATCAGGCCTTGGCCCCATGTCCCTGATGTTCCAGGCCAGTGCCCTGCCCCCCAGGTTAGGGTGTACTCCAGGGTGAGGCTTTGGCCACCTTGCTTGTTGAAGCTGTTCCATTATGTCTCCTTATTGGAGCAGGGATTGAAGCTGCGCCGCCCCCCCCCCCCCCATCTCAATGACTAGTTAAGTATTTCTGATGACAGGACCCACCTCCACTCTGCATTCGTCGCTGCAACCCTGAGTCTAGTCCCTTTGTGGAGCTATCCCTAAGTCGCTTTTGAAATGGGACTCAGCCAGCAGTCACCTGGGCCTTGCAAAGCTATTTAGAGTTACACCAAGTACCAGTGAAAATCTGGGCCTTTGTCTTGCCATACCTTAGTTCCCCACCTGTGAAATGGGGACAGCAGCAGCCCTACTTCATTGGGTCTTGTGAGGATTAGTAGCACAAAGATGGTGAGGGACTCAGCTGGGGATAAGAACCAAAAGTACCCACCCGGACAGAGCAGGGAGAGATCTTGTCTGACTTCCTGTTTGTACAGGCCTAAGCACAGTGTGACAGGAATAGTGATGGCTGGACTGATGGGGGCTGGCAGGGAGAGGTGGAGCACCAGAGAGGTGCATGGTGGGAAAGAGCTGACAGTGGATCCAAGCAAAAGGACAAAATGAAGTCTGGGGTTTCCAGAAGAACTCAGTGCCCCCTGCCCCACAGCTTGAGCCAGACTGTCTAAAAAGCCCAGCTCCCCTGTTCACACACGAGCGCATTTGAAAATCATGCCCCAATTGTGGGTGATGAGCACTGAGCCCTTCTGAAAATTTGGCTTAAATGCTCAGGGCAAGGCTGGGTGGCTTCTCACCTGGGGAGGAGTCCCCCTGTCTGGATGAGTGGCAGCTGCACAGTCCAACCAGGAGGGCTGGGCCAGGAGCACTGCAAGGAGCTGTGAGGCACCCGGGACTCTCCATGGTTTTATTAGTAGGTAGTATTAACATACATAAAGCCTCCTTGAGTGTGTGGGACAAGGCCCCCAGCCCAGCAGCTGGGCAGGAAGGGACCCAGTCCACAAGCAAGAAGCATCTGCAGGGCATTAACCACCGTGGCATATACCGGAACCACAGGGACTGGTCAGATAGGCCTGGATTGTCAACAGGGCCCAGCCTGGGGAGCCACCCAGGAGCCTTCCGGTGCTCCTTGGTTCTGGGGCCAGCCCCAGGGTGGTTGCTGTAATCTGCACTGGTGGGCACACCTCCAGGGGACTGGCAGAGGAAATCCCCATCTGGGGCCTTCTGGCTGCTGTCTGTCCTGTGTCATCTGAGAGGTTCATGGGGCTAGAGGGAGGAAGAGCGTCGAGCCCAAAATACAGCATCTCCCAGCTCCTGGGCAGTGCAGCCAAAGGGAGTAGAGGAGGAAAGGCTGATGGGGCTGTGCCTGTCGTGCTCCAGAGAGGGTTAGCCATGGACCAGCAGTGCCTGGCCAATGCCCTGCTCTCACACAGTCTGTAACTGGGCTTTGGGAGCTGGCACCATGGGCGAGTGCTGGTTTGGGTGGCTGCCTATCGCCTCTAGGGCAGCCCAGCGCAGACTGTGTTGTTATAGTGCCCACAGCACTGTGTCAGAGAGGCCATGCTGAGCTCCAGTCCCACCCAGCTGCTGGCGAAGGACAGGGTCCCGTTGTTGCTGAGCACAGTGCTGAAAGGGAGAGTGCAGTTAGGGTCAGTTGCACCAGACAGACACCTTGCCATGGAATCAACACCTCGGAACACCATGGCCTGACACTGCCTGCAACACAGCACCCCCTCCCCACTCCCACCGACCCACCCACTTCCACAGGGTCTCCTCTCCCCACGGCTGAGAGCCTCGAATCCTCCGCCCGTCTGGCTGGGATGGCTTATCTCCCTTTAATGCCCTCCCCCACCTCAGTGCTGCCCAGCCAAGAGAGTTTATCACTTGCCCAGTGATAGTGGGGGTTTTCCTTACAGCCCCAGCTCCTGGAGTCAGGTGATTACAGGAGATTCTCAGATTTCACTGGGAAAAAGGCAGTGTCTAGCCCTCCCGGTTGTGATCCCAATGGCTCTGCCAGGAGAAGGCAAACTCAGACCCAGCTGCATTAGTTGAAAAATCTCATGATTTTTTAGCCAAACTCATGATAGTTTGGGGCCTGAGTCATGATTTTTGAATGGCTGGGATTGGTGACACTGTCTTCTAGTCCCAACCTCTTCCATGTCCATCCAGCTCTACCCCACCACTCCCCACATGCCCAACACACACCACAGCCTCTTGCACCCAACCCTCACCTGTCCCACCACTTCCCCAAGCTGAGAACCCCTCCTTGTCCTATACAGTCTCTCCACAGCTCAACACTTCCCTCTACTCAGAGCCCTCTCCCACTCATGATCAGCCCCCTCCCCCGCAGACACCCACTACCAGGATCAGGCCCTGCCCGCCGTGGTGGGTGCCTAGCCCCTACCCCTGCATTCCCTGCAACGGACCTCTTGCTGCTGCATTTTTTGTCTACAGCCAGGGGATATTTTTTACACATTTTTTTCCATTCAAAACCAGCAGCCTTTTTTCCCAAAACCAAAAAGTTTCAGGAGGAACCGTCACCGCACTGGCGCTGGCCTGCGAAACAGTCAGTGATCGCTGTGACGCCAATGCCTGGAATTGGTTTCAAAATCTCCCCTTTGCCCCACCTGGGCTCTCAGGCCAGGCTACAGTGCAAAGGGCCTTCGGAGAACTAGTTCAACACGCGCCACTGCAGCCCCTCAAGCTGGGCCCGTTCTGAGCCCTGCCAACCAGAGCTGCTGGCCCTTGTTTGGGACACTGATGGCGGCCCTGCTTTTTGGCCTGTGCCCTTTAGGTGAGGGTCGAGCCCCCAGCGGCAGAAGGGGGTACCTCACCATGCCACGCTGCACTGGTGTGGGGGAGTCTGAGCCCCATTAGCTCCCAAAGGGCCAGCTGCCCCCCCGACATAGACGCATACCCAGGCCAGGCAACAGCCACACCCAACCAATGTGGCCAGGCCCCTCGTGCTTGGTTAAGGACAAAAAACTCACTTAGCAAACAGCTGCCGGCAGCACATGTAGATGTCGTAGCTGGTGGTGTTAAAGGTTGCCGTGCTCAGGAATGCAGAGCAGTCGGCCACTTCCCCTCGGGGCACGTACAGGATGCCTGGCGGCAAGGAGAAGGAGTTTGTTACACGGGGTGTTACTGGTCTCAGAAACGGCCAGTATTTGGTAGAAGTGCCTTGTGTTCACACCTGCGACCTAGCGGCCTGGAGTGGGAAGCAGCATAATACCTTCTAAGGGAGCCTCTCCAAGCCTGCAGGACCTGCAGCAGCCAGGACCCCTGCCGTGGCTTTGAGTCAATGCCAGCCGTACGTGACTCGCTTGACTTCCTTGCGTTTGGGATCTCCTGAGTGTGCTCTGCTGATGCACACGGTGCCTCAGTGACGTGGCCCATGGGGGAGGCAGAGAGACACCCCTGGACCGGTCTTTGAAACGGTCACATGAAACGCCCCGAGGTTCATCCCGGGAGGCTGCACAAGCCAACAACGGCAGCTCTGTGAGCAGGTGTTATGGGGCCAGCCAGGCTCTGGGCCCCACCCCAAATGTGCTAGGTGCCCAGGAGAGTCTGCTGGACAGCAGGCGGATGGGAGAGCCTGTGTCTGTGGGGCAGTGCTGCTCAGCCAGAGCACAGCTAGCATCAGCATGACACTTGCCCAGAACCAGCCGCAGAGGAGCCAAGGTGACATAAAGTTGCGTATGGCCCAGGCCCTCCTGGGGGTCCAGCACCATCCAAGGGAGCTGGAAAGCAGGGACTGTACCTCCCACCACCACAGGGCTCCAGTGGTGAGTGAGTCTTTGGGTGGGTGGTTGGCGCTTTAGGGAGTGTGTGAGGAAGTGGGCTGGGGGTCACCACGTGCACAGGGCAGGGTGGAAGCACACACGGAGCTGGGAGTATGGGGGGCAGATGTGGGCTATTCCCCATGGCTGCAGCAGCGGGTGCTCCAGGGGGCCCTGGGCCAGACTATTTTGCCCCCAGCACAACCCCTCTCTGTGCAAGGAGCACTCAAGGGCCCAGCATCATCGCAGAGCATCCAGCTCAGCCTGCCCCTGCCCCAGGCCTCTCCATACCCATTCAGTGAGCATGCTTGGCAATTAGCACAGCCCCACCCACACAGTGACAGGGCCCGTCCCCTTACACCTGGGCACTCACAGTGCCCAGCCACCTATGGGCCTGCTGGCCCCTCTCCGTGGCCAGCAGGGCTGAGGCCTGTGAGTGGCATAATGGATAAGGGCTCTTCTCTGAGAGCGGGAGCCAGTTACACAAGGGAACTGAGTGTCCTGCTGCAGCCGCGGGGCTGGGCCTGCCTCACATCCCTCTATGGGGTGGCCGAGCCAAGCAGCTGGGCCACCTGCCCTTGCTGCTCCTGCGCAGGGCACAGATGTTCCAACCCAACCAGGACTCTTTGACTGACCCTTTGCATAGGCCTCTGCCAGGATGTCACCCAAGGCTGTGCCCTGAGCTGCATCTCCTGCTGCTGTGTGAGGAGGGCATGCTGGGTGTCGTAACGCCCACTGGAGGGGTGGGGAAGGCTGGCGAGAGGCAGGAGGGCCAGGAGCAGGCTTCATTTCTCCTCCTGCCCCACACTGCTTGGGTCTGGGCAGAATGCATGCTGCAGAGAGACCGCAAAGCCTCTATTGGAAGGGCTTAATCCTCCAGGCCCTGGCCAGGCAGCACCGTTCCCTAGGTCCTCAGGGACAGGAGCCAGACAAAAAGCAGCCCAGAGCAGGGCCTGACTCTGAGCACAGCCGTGGATCTGGAAAGGGAGGAGAGGGCAGACACTGAATCTGCCTGTGCTGAGCCACGGCCAGCCAGCCACACTCCTGGGCAGGCCGGCAGCCAGCACAGAGCCCACCAGGGAGCACTTAGTGGTCAAGCCGGGGCGCTGGTCGGCACTGGTGCAGCTGCACCTCGGGCTGACCCCATTGTCGCTCTGCCTAGCACAGACAAGCTTTGGTCTGAGGCCAGAGGCCAATTGCAGTGGGTTAGCGCGTGGGCCTTTCTGCTCTGTTGACAGAGGGACAAATCCTGGCTCCAACTTTCTAATTTCTAAAAACCAGACCCTCCCTGCCCCACCTCTTCCCCCTGAGGCCCTGCCCCCATCCCGTCTTTTCCCCCAAAGGTCCTGCCCCTGCTCCGTCTCTTCCCCAGGCTGCGCCCACACCCCAGCCTTTTCCCTCAAGGCCCTGTCGCTCCTCTTCCCCCCACCCCTCACTTGCTGTTCTCTCCCCTCCCTCCTCCTCGCTCAATCCTCTTCACCTCCCCTGCCACAGCTGGGCTCCCTCTGCTCTGGGGCTGGGACAGGAGCTGCAGCCTGCCCATGAGATGCAGGTAGGAGGCAGTGCAGCGGAGCAGGGGCTGGCGGGGGTTGATGACGGTAACCGGACTTTTGGTGTCTGCTCAGTACATCTGACTGGACACTGCCAGGTCACCTTTTCGACTGGAATTTCCGGTCGAAAAACCAGACACCCGGCAACCCTAGGCTTCGGTCACTAGTGAAAATGACTCCCCTCGTCCCCACCGCCCGTCAGGGGCCCGTCCCAGCAGGCGCCTGGGACAGTGAAATGTAGCTGGGGCCGTACCTGAGACACAAGCGTTGAGCATGGAGACGCAGGCCCCGGTGAGCAGCGCTCGCAGCACGATGCTAGCAAACTCACTCTTCCGCTGAGGAACCATGGACGCTGCAGGGAGCAGAGGACAGAGGGTGGTGAGAAAGGCTCTGTGCTCAGAGAGGCAAAGGCTCACCTGCCTGTTGTGCCCTGGATGGGGTTGTGCAGGTGGCAGGCAGCTGCCAAGGGACTTCTAACCCCTGCCCAGCACTAGCCCGGGATGGCCCCTCAGCCTGGTGCCAGGCATGCCCTCCCATCTCCCATGTAACCCAGGATGCACAGCTGGTGGAACTAATTCTCAGTGTTATGGTGTCTCTAAAATCTACTAAAACATGTTGGAAGCAGAAAGTCCCTGCAAAAAATATTTCCTTGTGCCATGGAAAGTAGTTCCTGCCAGGGAGAAATCTGGAAATGTAAGTGGGACAGTATGGCTGTGGCAAAGGAGGGGGTGCTGCCTCTCCAGCTTCTGCCCTCCATGGGGGAAAAACGTCAAGATTGATGCAAAAATGGGTAGAATTAAATTATTATTACTAGGGCTGTCAATTCATCGCAGTTAACTCATGCGATTAACTAAAAAAAATTAATCACGATTTAAAAAAATTAATCGCGATTAATCGCACTTATAACAATAGAATACCAATTGAAATTCACTCAATATTTTTGGATTTTTTTTACATTTTCAATATTGATTTCAATTACAACACAGAATTCAAAGTGCACAGTGCTTACTTTACAGTTATTTTTATTACAAATATTTGCACTGTAAAAAAAATAGTATTTTTCAATTCACCTCATACAAGTACTGTAGTGCAATCTCTTTATCATGAAAGTTGAACGTACAAATGTAGAATTATGCACAAAAAAACTGCATTAAAAAAAAAAACAATGTAAAACTTTAGAGCCTACAAGTCCACTCAGTCTTCTATTGTTAACAGTGTGATTAAGCAATTAATTTTTTTAATTGCATGATTCATTGCGATTAATTTTTTTAATTCCTTGACAGCCCTAATTATTACACTACATGCTTATGTTGTTAGTTCATTATGTTGTGAGATGTTCAACCCAACCAAAGGAATTCCAGGAGGCGCCTGCTTTCTGCCCCGCAGAGACAAGCCAAGTGTTGAGAGAGAGCATCATGTTTATGACCCTTGGAATGCAGCTTGATATTCGATGTGATTTGCTGTTGGCCAGCTATCTACAGGATGGGGCTGGGGGTCTAGTGGAGCGTTTCACAGGCACCTCTGAATGCAAACTGTAAAAATATAGTTTATTCTGAAACAACAGATCGTGCAGCTATTTAGGTCCTGACATCAAAGGGGTGTTGAGACCAAAAAGGGATGTCATGTGTAGACATGTCTTGTCAGAACCATAAACGAGGAGTAAGGTGAGTTTCTTTTATAAACACTCTAAAATCTTCATTCTTCAAATGTGAAGGAGAACTGTAGCATTTCAAGTGTGGACAATACCTATGCCAACAGGAGGGGCTCACCTGTGGGCATAGGCACCGACTCCATGGGTGCTCTGGGGCTGGAGCACCCACAGGGAAAAGTGGTGGGTGCTGAGCATCCACCAGCAACCCCCCATCAGCTCCTCTCTTCCTCCCAGTGCCTCCCGTCTGCCAGCGGCACTGTTCCCTCTAAGCTGTGCGCGTCTGCACGCGCACACAGATCCTAAACACCACATACACGGCGAAACACCGAATGCAGAAAAATTTGCACAAAAGCACAACAATTTGCACAGAAGAAATTTTTTGCGCACATGGCCTGTCAAAAATTTGCACAGAAGAAATTTTTTGCGCATGCGGCCTGTCAAAAATTAGAGGGAACACTGGCCAGAGGGCTCTGCCAATCAGCACTTCCCCCTCTCTCCCCGTGCCTCCCGCCCACCGTGATCAGCTGTTTCGCAGCATGCAGGATGCTTGAGAAGAAAGGGAGAGGAGTGAGGGTGCTGCACGCTCAGGGGAGGGGGCAGAATGGGGTGGGAAGAGGCACGGCGGAGCACGGGCGGGAAGAGACGGGGTGGGGGCTTGAGAGAAGGGGCAGGAAGAGTCAGAGCAGGGGTGGAGCCTTAGGGGGAGGGGTGGAGTGGGAGCAGGGCCTGGGGCAGAGCCGGGGGGGTCAAGCACCCCCCAGCACATTGGAAAGTCAGTGCCTGTGCCTGTGGGTGTAGGTAATCCACCTCCCTGAGAGGCGGTAGTTAGGCTGATGGAAGGATTCTTCTGTTGACCTAGCACTGTCTACACAGGGACTTAGGTTGGCTTCACAACGCTGCTCAGGGGTGTGGATTTTCCAGTGTAGACCTCATTTTCTAGTGTAGACCAGGCTTTAAGGTTACGTGAGACTTTCCTGCCACAAAAGAACAAAGGCAGCTAGACTTGCGTTGCTCTCTGCTCTCACCTTCGAACACACACTCAGAACAGCAAAAAAACTGCAGCTGAAAAAGACAGCTAAGAACAGGGAAGACTCAAGAAGGCACCAGTCTGATGACAACCAAGACTTCAACATGATGAGATGGAAGTAGCCAAAAGTCTTGCCAAGGGGTTAGAGTTAAACTTTCCGATAATGATTTTACTGGGATATGGAAATGCTGCAGTAATTTACAAAGTTCACAGTCTCTCCTGTTAATCACCAAATAGTAAGACCACATGATCCTGGAGAGGAGAGAGGCCATGTCTACACCACAAACTTATGTTGACTCATGTCACGTTGGCATGCAGTGGCTGCAGTTAGTACATTGCTTGTGCACATGTATACTTGGCTCCTTGTGTCTGCGATGCATGTACTCACCAGGAGTGCTTGCAATGATTCAGAGTGCAGTGCACCATGGATAGGCATCCCACTGTGCAACTCACCACCATCCAGCACGCTGTCTTTTGGGAAGATTTGGCAGTGCACGATGGAGCCAAAATGAGTTGCGCAGGGGGGACTGGGAGCATGGGGTCAACTGCCCAGTTTGCAACTGTCTCCATCCTGTACTGTTATCTCTATTCCATAATTTTCGCCGCTTTTTTCAAAATCCCACAAACCGATGTGGCCTTCCTCACTGTCTGCCGCCTGTGATAGAAGCCTGGAGGCTGCCTACATCTGCATTGTTATGAACATTGTAAGCACAGGGCACGCGATCCTGGAGTATTTGCAGAGCTGTAAGAAGAACCGAATGGGTGGAGAACGTGACGATTCCTTGGAGGACAGATTGCTGTGAGACATAGCGAGAACCAATTCAAGGTTGTTGGCTGTGATCATGGAGCAGCTGCAGATAGTGAAGCACCAGTTCTGGGCCCGAGAAATAAGCACTGACTGGTGGGATCGCATCACAATGCAGGTTTGGGATGACGAGCAGCAGCTGCAGAACTTCTGGATGCGCAAGGCCACATTCCTGGATCTTGCCCCAGCTCTCCAGTGCAGGGACACCAAACAGAGCTGCACTGACCGTGGAGAAGCAAGTGGCAATTGCACTGTGGAAATCTGCACCACCAGATTGCTATTGGTTAGTCAGAAATCAATTTGGATTTGGAAAAACCACTGCAGGGGTCATTGTGATGCAAGTGTGCAGGGCCACTAATTGCCTCCTGCTGGGCAGGACTGTGACTCCGGGCTATGTGCAGGACATAGCCCATGGATTGATTTGCAGCGATGGGGTTCCCAAACTGCGGTGGCATGATAGATGGCACGCATATCCCTGCTTTAGCACCAAACCACCTTGCCACGGAGTACATCAACAGAAAGGGCTACTTTTCAATGGTTATGCAAACGCTGGTGGATCATTAGGGATGCTTCACCAACTTCAGTGTGAACTGGTCAGGGAAGGTGCATGTTACTCGCATCTGTAAGAACACAGGACTGTTTGGAAAGCTGCAAGCCAGGACTTTCTTTCCTGACTGACAGATTACCATTGGGAATGTTGAAATGTGAATAACGATCCTACCCCTTGCTCCCCAGCTCATGAAGTCATACACTGGCCACCTGACAGCACCAAGGAATCATTCAACAACTGGCTCAGCAGGTGCAGAATGACAGTCGAATGTGCTCTTGGTCATTTGAAGGGTCGCTGGCGTTGTTTACTCACAAGATTGGACCTTAGTGAGAAAAATACCCCAATTGTTATAGCTGCCTGCTGTGTCCTGCATACTGTCTGTGAAGCAAAGGGGGGAAAGTTTTGGCTGGGGGTGGAGGTGGAGCAGCTCTCTGCTGAATTTGAACAGCCAGATACAAAGGCTATTACAAGAGCTTAGCGCAGAGCTATACAGCTCAGGGAGGCTTTGAAAAGCCATTTTAACAGTGAGCCAGAGTAGTGCTGTGGGGTTGTAATGTGCTCTACCTGGCCCTGCTCTTTTGTGGCCTGGTAAGAATCATGTGGTGATTGCTGTACATATAGGAATATAACACTGTCAGCACACCTATTAATTTTGTTTCTGAGTGAGTTGTAAGACACTACACAGTAACAAGTAATTGGGTGCTTTCAGAACCGCTGAGCAGTCAGCAGTATATGTTGTGAACTAACAGAGATGAATTATGTTCCAAGTAATAGAATTTTACCCTGTAACAAAATCAGTGCAAAAAGAAAACCACATTGTGGTGGGGCGACCATCCCACCCCCTGAGAAAAGGGCTGGAACAGGCCTTCTGAGGCTGTGCAGACCAGCAGTCAATCAATAAAGGCCTGTGGAAGGCCAATCAGGGGAAGGAAGAGGCAGCCAATCAGGGCCAGGTGAGGCCCTATATAAAGACTGCCTAGCAGAAAAGAAGGCAGGCCCTCCCTGATTAGCGAGGGAGAAGGACAGGCTCCTGAAGCAAGGACCTTGGACAGAGCAGTGCTGGGCAGGCTTGGGGGAGCAGGAGAGAGCTCCAGCCCCATTACCTGCCAAGTTGCAGACCCTGATACAAAGGGCAAAGAAGGTGCACAGGGCCAAAGGGGAAGTGGCCCAAGGAAGAATAGGCAGACAAGAGGGGAATGAAGGAGGGCAGAAAGAGGCTGGGACCCAGAGTAGCAGGTGGGCCTGGGTTCCCCTCCCCCCTTCCACCCTTAGACTGCACCTGGCCACGGAAGATGATGGCCAATACAGACTGCAACTTGCCCCTGAACTAAGGGTTGTGGGGTTGGGTTGTGGTTGGCCACTGAGGCAGGTACAAGTCCCAAAGACTGCTGTTAACCCCCACACCGAAGGGGGTGAGTCTGGAATAGTGGGCACTGCCGAAGGGCAGTGTCCTGAAGTGGATACCTCTGAGCAGGGAGCAACGCGGGTCCCAGGGCAGCCGAACAGACAATGGGCAAGACACCACGCGCTAAGGAAGCCCCACAGCAGACATAGCTAATTCCCGGAACATCCAGCTGGAGGCACCAGCGGTGGTGAGTCTTGATCCCGTCACACACATTCAATTTTAAAACAAATCTCAATGAAAGCTTAATAAATAAATTAAGAGACCAGAACTTATGAAGGGAAAAGAACATTCATGTCCATTTCAGCTACACATACGCCTACCGTGGCTTTCATAGGTCAGCATATTAGAAGCTGTGATTGTCTTTAATGTCCCCGGGTTGGAATGGTAGGGATAGTGCAGTGACCTTTTGTGCTACGTGGAATGTTGAGAGGGGTATAGGGAGGTTTCAGTATAGAGTTCTCAATGAGCTGCAGAAGGAGGCAACTATGGGATGGTTGAAACTGCAGGTCCACCAAAGTCTGCAGCATCTGTGTTTTTTGCCTGAGAAGCCACACTATATCTTGGTGTATCTCCCTCTCCTTTTCTGGCTGGGACACCTGGGCTTTTCTCCTCTCTACTTTCTCCTTCTCCAGGCTGTCCACAATGTTCATCCTCCAGGCCCTGTGCTCATGGTCTGATGCAGCACTGGCTTACAGGATCTTCTGGAATGTATCATCCCGAGTCATCTTCTTTCTCCTCCTTATCTGGGCTCAGTTGTTTTGCGGGAGTGGAGGGCGTGACCCTGAAGGCCGCAAGAGCAGCAGCTGCAGATATAACACACACAGGTACCATTGTCAGCATATTCACTACAAAAAGCAAAACTTAAGATGCAGACCTCACTCTCCTTGGTCCCTAAAAGTTGTGAGCACTACATTCTTACTTCAGCTTGGGATGGCTTGCGCATGGCACCTGTCACAGCACCAGCCACAGTGAGTATGGCGTGCTGGGAGTTGGGACACGGGGAGGGAATTGCTTGGATGCATGATTCTAGTAGTGCAGGGCAATTGCACTGAATACTGGCACCGTTTTCCACAGGCGGGGGTGATTTTAGTCGATATCTCACTCCTGAGGATAACAAAAGCATAAAGCTCACAGCTGCTCTGGCATCCTGAAGCCACCCAGGTTTGTATGCTGCTAGCCTGCATACTGCAATGGTGCTTGCAGAAGTTATTGCTGAGTGGCATGGGAAAGTGTCCTACCACGGAGGAAGAAATAAGGCAGCCCTCCCTAGAAACCTTCGGCAGAGGATTGCAGAGGACCTCCATGGAAATGTCATCGAGATCCCAGAAGGATTCAAGGGACATCCCTGTGTACATAAATAAACAGCTCCACATGGCCCCCCCGCCTAACTCTAGAGAGGACTGAAAAGCAGTTAGCTACTCTACCTCTCTGCTGTACCATGGCCTCTTCTAGTACTAGCAAATTAATGAAAAGACAAAAGATGGTGTCCTGCTATTCTGGGAGGCATCCCTGTAATTGAAAATTTATCTACATGGGGTTCTTACCTGTGGTTCCTTCTCCTGCATTGGACTTGCCCATGCTCGACTGGTGGGACTGGCTGGACTGTAGTGGAGTCAAATCAAGTCCTGGCTTGCTGTGCAGTTGGATCTCCCAGCCGCCTGTCCCCCGTACTCCTCCTCCTCCTCTTCTTCATCCACCACCTCCTGTCCTCACTGTCCACAGCAGGGGCCTGTAACTCAGGCTCCTCAGCGGTATCCACGGTGCTGTTGTGGTGGTGGGGTGTCCGCCAAGGATGCTCGTAGGTGTCGATCATTTCTGTAGCTATGCCTGCACAGCCTCTTCTCCCCACAGACCCGGAGACCCAGTATCTCCTGTCTCCTCCAAGCCGGAGCGTGTCTGGAGTGCGTAGCAGGCACTAGCATTATCCTTTGTGTTCTGGTTTGCACTGTTTAATGTTTTCTTTTCCTTTCTTTAATAATAGAATGACCCTGGTTAACAAGTGGGATATTTGTGCTTTGTTTTAACTGTGGTATCATCGAAGTATGTAAAAGAGCCCCCGGGATCAGGTTGTAGGAGTCAGAGCCCTGGACTGGCCGTGAGAACAATGGGAAAGGGCTGGCCTCCCATTTCTTGCTTCTCTCAATTAGATGGTTTTAGTAATTTTAGGATACAATTACTTGGTGCTCAACAATCTAAACCTTGCCCTTTCCACCCTCACCCCCACTGGGCTGGGGTGCAGAGTTCCCCCAGCAGGACGGAAAGGCACTGTCCAGTATAATCACAAAGGGGAGGAATGGGGCCTGGGCACAGGGCATCAGGAGACTTTGGTAAATTCCAGCTCTGCAGCTGGGTGACCTTAGGCCAGCCACTGCCCCTCTTGGCATCTCTTTCTCCTCCCACCAGTCTGTCTTGTCCATGAAGATTGTGAGCTCTTTGAGGTAGGAACTCACTGTATCTCTGCCGCACCAGAAAGACAGGGCCCCCCCAGTCTCAGTCGGGGTCTGTGCAGCACAATGGGGCCCTGATCTCGGTCAGGGGATCTTCCCCCAGCAATACCACTGCAGGCTTCACCCCTGCTCTCAATTCCCCGTCCCATCGTGCTCCAAACTCACTCAGTCCTCCCAGCATGATCCCAATGGAGCTGAGATTGGCGAATCCACAGAGGGCAAAGGTCGTGATGGTTTCAGCTCGCATCTAAACAGCACAACAGCAGGTCAGAGGCACAGTGGAGATGTGTCCCCAGGGGAGCCACCCCCAGTGATCCCCCCCACACTGATCCTGCTGGCCTCAGCCTGTGTGCGCCAGTCAACAGCCCCTCACAGGTCAATAGCACAGAAAAGCCAAGGCCCCGGAGCTGACCCTGGGCAATCCCATGGTGCTGAATGGCCCTTCCCTCTCCTTGGAGCACAGAGGAACAGCACAGTGCATGGCAGCACCCACCCTGGGCCAGGGGCTTGCTCTCCCTGGCATTTCAGGCCCTGACCTGTCTGCCAAGGCAAGTGCAGCTCAGCGAGTGTGGGGGCAGCCTTTGCGCTGTCTGTGTGGCCCCTGGACCTGCCAAGACGGAGTGTGGGGATTCGTGTTGGGAGCAATCAGAGACACCTGTCCCTGCTTGCTGGCAGCTGGCACTCCCAGGGAGCCTGCAGCCCTCGCCGGGCAGCCATGGCTCTCTTTCTGCCTCAAGCCTGATGCAGGGCCAGGCTAGCCCTGTCTGGGCAAGGAAGTCTGAGATGCTTGGCAGATTGTTATTTCCCTCTGCCCAGACACAGAGTCCCCCCGAGTTGCTCAGCCCATTCCCCATCGTGGCAGCTCATGGCTCTCACCGAAATCCACTGCTTGCGACCCCCACTCCACTCCTCCAGCCCCGACAGCCGGTTCTTCTTGTACGTTGCCAGCTGCTCATATGCCACAAACTCGTTCAGGAAGATTTTGATACCTAGCAGCTCAGCCACCAGAGGTGAGTCTGCCCAGTCTGCCCCCATGAGGAAGGCCACAGGCATCAGGATGTAGGAGCAGATTATCTGGAACATAGCCCCCCAGAGATGGTTAACAATGATGTGTGTTTGACCCACAACCCGCCCCCAGCTGCTCCATTGCATACCACCCTCCTGCCCAGCACCAGCCTGCGCTGGGCTCCTGGTGGTGCTGTGCTGTAGCAGACCCCTAATGGGGGCAGGAGAAAGCATCACCCCTCTTTGGCTCTATCTTAGGCAACTCATAGCTTAGGGGGTAACAGCCTCCCTGTGCTCACATGGCAGGACTAGGCTTGCCAGGTGTCCGTCCAGTTTACAACCGGAACACCTGGTTGAATAGGGACTTTGGTGGCTCCGGTCAGCACTGCTGACCAAGCCATTAAAAGTACAGTTGGTGGCATAGGCAGGCTCTGTACCTGGCTCCTGGGAAGCAGCCACATGTCTCTCCGGCTCCTAGGCGGAGGCACAACCGGGAGGGCTCCGCACACTGCCCCTGCCCCGAGCGCCACCAGGAACTGCAGCCAATGGGGTGGGATCTGAGTTACTACAGAGAATTCTTTCCTGGGTTTCTGGCTGATGAGTCTTGCTCACATGCTCAGGTTTAGCTGATTGCCATATTTGGGGTCAGGAAGGAATTTTCTTCCAGGGCAGATTGGCAGAGGCCCTGGGGGGTTTTCGCCTTCCTCTGCAGTGTGGGGCACAGTTCACTTGCTGGAGGATTCTCTGCACTTTGAAGTCTTTAAATCACAATTTGATTTAACTTCAATAGCTCAGACATAAGTTAGGGGTTTGTTACAGGAGTGGGTGGGTGAGATTCCGTGGCCTATGATTCTATGATTCAATGGGAGCTGTGGGGGCAGCATTTGTGGGCACACAGAGCCTCCTGGCTGTGCCTCCACCTAGGAGCCAAAGAGGCAAAGATACATGTGGCCACTTCTCAGGAGCCGCCTGAGGTAAGCGCCGCCTGGAGCCAACACCCCTCCTGTGACCCAACCCCCTACCCCAGCCCTGAGCCCCTCCTGCACTCTGTATCCCAACCCCCTGCCCCAGCCCAGAGCCCCCTTCCAAACCCTGAACCCTTAATTTCAGGGCCCCCCCCTGGAGCCCATACCCCCAGCCCCAAGCCTGTGCCCCCTCCCACACCCCAACCTCCTGCATCAGCCCAGAGCCCCCTCACACACTCCAAACCCCTCAGCCCCACCCCCACCCCCCAGCCTGGAGTCCCCTCCTGCACCCCAAACCCCGCATCCCCAGCCCCACCCCAGAGCCTGCACCCCCCAGCCGGAGCCTTCATCCCCTTCCACAACCCATACCCCTCCCCCAGCCCGACGAAAGTAAGCGAAAGCGGGGCCTTGGAGAAGGGGGGAGCAAGGGTGGGGCCTCTGGGAAGGGGCATGGCAGAGGCGGGGCAAGGGTGTTTGGTTTTCTGCAATTAGAAAGTTGGCAACCCTGGGCAGGACTGGGGAAGGCTCTGCACCCTGCTCTGCCTCTTTGGCCAGAGCCCCGCAATAGCTGACCTGGGGCAATTTGCCCCCAGTGGGAGAACACAGCTGTCACAAATCGGGCACCTTTTCTGCTGGGCCTGGAGCTGTTCTGAGCCCTGTTTTGAAATGGGCAGGGTGGACAAGGTGGTAGGCGCTCTCAGGCTGCCTGGCACTAGCAGGACTCAGACCCTCCCTGGAGAGTGGGGAGGCAGGGCCATCCCATGTCCAGCAGCTGCATGTGGCATAAGACAAGCTCCAGCTCACTGGATGGGAGCTGTCTGGCTATGTGGAGGTCACAGTGCAGTGAGATCTGGCACTGCCGGGAGGCTGGGTTGGGGCATGTGTCTGGGGGGAGTGGGCCATTCTTGGGGGGTATGTAGGTTTTCAAAGGACAGAACCTCTGATCTGGGCTCGGGCAGATGGACTGGGTGGGAGAAGGAAGATACTGGACACAGTACAAAGTCCCCCCCCGGCAGACATTCTCAGCCAGGAGCTCAGGATTGAGGCAGCAGGAGGGGCTTGGGAGACAGGCCCAGATGTGGGTCTGGGGGAGCCAGGCTGGAGAGGAGGTGGAAATGCGAATCCTTAGTACAGAGGTGGAGGGGAGCCAGGGCAGGCTGAGTGGCCCTATCCCCGAACCAGCACCCCCAGCCCAGAGCCCTACCCACTCCCAAACCCCTGCCTCAGCCTGGAGCCCCCTTCCACACTCCAAACCCCCCATTCTGGAGCCGCCTCCTGCACCACAAACCCCTCATGTCCAGCCCCACTCCAGAGACCACACCCATGCCCCAGTCTGGAGCCTCTTCCTGCACCCTGAAGCCCTCATTTCTGGCCCCACCCTGGAGCCCAAACCCCTCCTGCACCCCAACTCTTTGCCCCAGCCCAGTAAAAATGAGTGAGTGAGGGTGGGGGAGAGCAAGTGATGGGGGGGGGGTGGAATGAGCGGGGGTGGAGCCTCAGAGAAGGGGCAGGGCAAGGGTGTTCGGTTTTGTGCAATTAGAAAGTTGGCAACCTTAGGAGGGAGGAGGGGCAGCTTCTTGCTCTGCTTTGAGCTGGGGGGGGCGGCATGCAGAGTGCGGGCGGGGTGCTTTCAGGAGAAGGTGAAGGCCATGGGAGAAAGGGGCATGGTGGCTGTGGTGCAGGGGAAGCACTGCAGTGGGCAAGGGAGAGGGCGGAATGAGGATCGCAGAATGGGGCGAGTCCCTGCGAGTGTGGGGCTGCCTCCAGGTGCTTGGCGTGGCAGTACCTGGAACGAGAGCTCCTTGATGTTCACCAGCTCCCCGAACCAGGACAGGGCAGCATTGATGAACTTCAGCACAGCCAGGAAGGCGATCAGGTTGGCTGCAATGTTAGCGACCAGCCCCACGGAGGCGGCGGCACCATTGCTGGCAGCTTCCAGGATATTCTGCTCAGCCCTGGTGGTACAAGGAGAGCGATCAGTGTGAGGGACCCCTGTGGTGCCAATTGGCAGAGAGCTCACTGTGCTTTAAAAGCAGCTCATGTCAGACCTGATAAACTCACTATACCTAATAATTCACTAAAAGAAAAGGAGGACTTGTGGCATCTTAGAGACTAATTTATTTGAGCATAAGCTTTCGTGAGCTACAGCTCACTTCATCGGATACATTCAGTGGATTTCCACTGAATGCATCCGATGAAGTGAGCTGTAGCTCACGAAAGCTTATGCTCAGATTTGTTAGTCTCTAAGGTGCCACAAGTCCTCCTTTTCTTTTTGCGAATACAGACTAACACGACTGCTACTCCGAAACCTAATAATACACTGTTATCATGGGACTGATCCATAAAGAGCAGCATGTGAGGTCACTTCTCGGCACTCTGGATCACTATGAGATGCATGGACAGGTAATAGAGAAGGACTAATGTAACTATACTGAAAATTACATCCCTATAGTCTTGCAGTGAAAGAGAGTCACGAAGGACTCATATTTCTTGAGATGGCCTCTCCCTGGCTAGCTGATTACATCAGCTTGTTTATGTCTCAGCTATGCACTGCTGAAACAACCCAGGCAAGTCAATGGAAAACCATCAAACTATAAACCTCGCAACCACAAGGCAGTGACCAGGAACAACAGGGCAGCGAGGGGCTGGGCCTGTCTGGGAACAGAGACAAAGGACTGAGTCAGTGTATTACAGGGTGGGGAAAGACTGCATCCATTCACTGAGGCAGTACCTTGATGAGCGGGATGCTTCCTGTACTGAGCCCTGCCTCCTTGGCGCCAGCAAGTGCTGCAGAAGACCGAACTTTGGGGTGAGAACCTAGGGATGGGAACTCATTGCAAGTGTAGGCCCAAGGTCGCAATTATGATTTTGTTGTTTGTAACCACTAGTTTCCATCACTCACACCTGTTTCTGTTTGAATCTCTATTCTCTCTTAGATCCATTTCCTTTTTTTTACTATAATTGTCCTCAAGTGCTGTGTGTGGTATAGGACTGGTAGGCTCACTAGGGGACACTGCTCCTTTGGGACCAGAGGGTCTGGGATTTCTGTGGGTATCCAGCGATCAGGGGCTGGACACCACAGGGGGACACTTTAAAAGGACTTGGGGGCTGGGGTGCATCGATTGTCAACCTGCAGGGTGAAGGCAGGGCTGTTGTAGCCCAGAGGAGAGTGTTTGAGTCGGAACCCAGTGTTCACGGCACAGTGCAGGATGAAGGGGCAGATGAGGTGGTTATCTGGTGTGTTGGGAGGGAGCATTGTTTGGGAGACATGCTGCAGGGCTTGAGGCAGGGCTAAGCACAGCATGGGAGTGGCATGTCTGCAAGGTGCGGGGAGCCAGGCTGGCCGGGTTGGTCAAGGACAGTTGTGCCAGGGTAGGGCAGGTTCGGGGCAAGGCAAAGTAGGGCATGGCTGGGTTCAGGATATGGCAAGCAGCGCAGAGTGGGGCAGGCAATATGGGGCAGGGTAGGCAGCACAGGGAAGGGTTGGGCAGAGCAGGACAAGGCAGTGCAGTGAAGGGCAGGTCCAGGCTGAGCAGGGAATAGAGGGGTGGGTCAGGGCTGGAGGGGCAGGGAGCGCAGGGAAGGGTGGGGTGGGTCAGGGCAGAGAAAGGCAGGGTGTGGCAGAGCCAGGCTAGGTGGGGCAGGGCCAGGCAGAGCAGGGAAGGGTGGTGTGGGGCGGGGCAGGACAGGGAAGGGCTGGGGGCAAGGTCAGGCTGGGGGGGGGGGCAGGGTCAGGCAGTGCATTGTGGGGCTGTGACACTTCTCAGGGCACCCAGAACTGTGAGTCACCTTGTTGCCACCTGCCCCTAGAGCAAGGGAGTCTCGCCTGAGCCAGCTAGGTGTTAGCACCCCCTGCCCCGAGCACCGCATCACTCACCCTCTACTGAGCTTCACGCCTTCCTTGCTCTTGAATTTGGACTCTTCCACTTCCGGATAGACCAGCTTGGCCATGGCAAGAGCACAGGGCGCAGCCATCACAGAGGCAGCGATTAGCGAGGAGGGGTCAATCTGCAGCACACACGGCGGGGACATTCCCAGTGGTCAGCCCTGGTGAAGCGTGTGCAGGAGTGCCTGCCAGCAGGATGCATGTGCCCCCAGCTCAGAGGGCGTGGAGCACACTAATACTGCAGGGACCCTCATGTGAGCGGCAGGCGAGCAGTGACAGGAGAACCATGGACACCTCTGGTTCTCACCATGGCTAGGAAGGGAGCTGTCGGCTAGGTGATTCCACCACACACTGTGTGCCCAATTGCTCAGCCCATTCCTAGGGCATGACTGCACATGTCCCACCCCCAGCCTCAGATCAGCTGCTCCCAGGACAAGAATGGCAGCAGCTGGTGCTTACAGGCTTCAAGTTGGGCATCCAAGAGACCCCATTCTGGATCTCCAGTCAGCTTCAAGCGGGGACCTGGCTAGCGTGGCTCTTGGTTAGAGCCGGGCTTGGGTGAGCCCCCTAGATCTGAGCTCTGACCCTAGCTGTGCGTCTCCAGGGCCCATCTACACTACAGGAATCCAGGTGACACAGTCTCCTAGCCCTGGCACATGCAGTTCCCAAACACAGAGATCAGATATTCTGCCCACACAGGTCAGAGCAAGGGGAGCTCTGTACCATACCTGCCAGCACAGACACAGACTGTGGCACTCAATAGTTTAGTCTTTTGGGGTATGTCTACACTGTAATGAGAGACCCGGGGCTGGCTTTGGGCTTCCAGGGCTTCAGCTAATGGACTATGTAATTGCAGTGTACACATCAGGCTCTGCCACCCTCAGGGCCCTAGAACCCAGGCTTCAGCCTGAGTCCAGATGCCTACACCGCCATTAACCAGCCCCGCAAGCCTGAGTCAGCTGGCACGGGCTTGCCGCGGGGGTCTAATTGCAGGGTAAATGTACCCTTGAAGGCTGTAATACTTTGGTCTAATTCCGGTTGCTGAGTTTCACAAGGAAGTGGCCTGTGATAGCGGACAGCCTAGATGGGCTGGCCTCAGACTCTATGCCACCTTGGCTTTGCTCAGTGCAGCCTCCGTCCCATCCTCAGGGCTGAGCCCACACTGAGAGAAGCCAAAGAAATCCATGGACTGCCCCCATGGGATGGGCTTGCTGGCTGTCATGGCAGGGCAGGCAGGGCTGTGGATGGGTGCCGTTCGGGTGCCGTTTAGGTTCATCCTGGGGAACTTTACATCTGGATGAGGGCAGGTCTGTCTCCTACCTGCCCCCCAGCCCCTTTGCCTCCCCGTGGCAATTCTTTTGCCAGTCCTCCTACGTGCTAAGACCCCAGCACAGACCCTATGGCATACATGCTGCGAGAAGCCTAGGCCCAGATATTGCATTGCCACCTTTCTAATTGCTGGTAACCTTACTCCGAAGGCCCCACCCCTGTCCCACCTCTTCCCCCAGGGCCTCGCTCCTTCTCTGCTTCTTCCCCAGACCCCGCCGACTTCTCCACCTCTTGCCTCCAAGGCCCCGCCCCCATTGCTCGCTGGATCGTCTCAAGGAGCCTGCCTGCAGGTAGGAGGTGGCTGCAGCTGAGCAGGGGCTGGTGCAGGATGATCCGGCGCCTCTCTCCACCCCATGGTAACCGGACTTTTGGTTCAGGTGCCATTTACCAGGCACCTGGCCACTCTAAATGGTGACCGGACACAGAAGCCAAAAACTGGCCTGTCCGGGTGGCAGCCCTGCCCAGATATCGCTGCCTACACTGAGGCAGGGGAGTCTGGGTGCTGACTGCTGCACTCACCCCAAAGGACATGTAGGCTCCCATCACGCTGCCGGCAATGGTGGCGAAGCCCCCGGTCATCACTGCATGAACTTCTGAGAGCGTCATGTCTGCCAGGTAGGGGAGGACCAGCAGTGGGGCCTCTGTCTGCACCACAGGAAAAGGCAATGAAGCTCCAGCTGATTTGCAGAACAAGAGGTGCTTCCCTGGCCAGCTGTGCCCTGGGCAGAGGGGGTTCACCCCACAGTGTTACCCCAGGGGCTCATGTTTCCCCAGGGATCTGGGGGATGTCTGAGCGCATCCTCTGGAGCCGTGAGCAGGCTAGAGTGGTCCATAGCACACACTGCAGCAGGGCCTCCCAGGAGCCTGCCCTCTGACAGGGGAAATGGGACATGGGGCCTGGCTTCCATCATGGGGCTGAGACATGCATCTCCAAAGGGACTGGGAGGGACCTGGAGGCCACAGGCAGGGAGGGAGGGGGCACTCTGCCCCTTGCGGGGGGGTGTGAGGTGTTTGGTGGTCATGTCCTGGTGCTGCCCTGCCTGAGGGATGCTGAGTTGCTTCCCAGCAGCTTTTACCTGTCCTACAAAGATGTTTCCTGCCACGCTGAGGGTCTCAGTGGGTGTAGTACCCATGGTGATTTGCAGCAGCCAGGAGATCTGCAGGGAAGCAGGCAGGGCTCAGCCTCAGGACAAATCCAGGACATTTCACAAAGGCTTTGCCCCTCGTGGCCAGACCCTGCCCGGCTGTGGGCCCAGATCCAAGACGTGTGGCTGAGGCAGAGATACAGGAATGAGTGCTCTGGTACCAGGGCTTTGCACAGCCCCACAGGAGCTCCCGAGAGCTCGGGGGCAGCCTCTCTGGGGCTGAGTCCTATGTTAATACAAAGCTTCCAGCCACATGTTCCCCTTTCATAAGGAGTCCTGCTGCCCCAGCCTGCCAGTGCCAGGAGCTCCTGGGACATGGGTGGGTGACGCACGGCGAGCTGGGGCTTCTAGCAAGCTGGCTAAACTGGGTACCCTCTCAGACGTAGCCCTGGCAGGGGCTCCACCCACCAAAGTCTAGGTTATTTCAAGGGGGAACAGGGGGACAGGCTGGTTAGTGACATGAACACTGGGGCACCAAGACCTGTACAGCCTCATGCAACAGATGGGAGGAGCAGGCCCTACCATCAATCCCCCCTTTTACCAGAGCTGCAATCCCCTGAGACCCAGGGCTTGGTCTTACCTTCAAGATGAGCCACTGCATGAGGCCAACGTAGTAGAGAATGGACATCACACAGCTGAAGAACACGACAATTGGTAAAGCCTGTGGGCAGAACACCAGCACACAGGGTCAGCACAGGGGCCCAGCAGGGCTTGCTGGGAGCCCGTGGCAGAGCATAGGCTGAAGCCCCACATCTCGCCCCAGTGCCTGCAGCTGGGCATGGCGTGGCGCAGAATCGCAGAGCACAGAATAGTCCACAGGATGGCCCATGAGCCCGGAGGTCCAGCAGTGCTAGGGCTGCATGCCAGGTAGAAGGGGGATCTCACAGCACCAGCTCTCACTGCAGGCACAGAATGGCAGAATGAGAGCCAGGGCTGCTCTGCACCTAATGCTCCCCTCCCCTGGGCGGTGCCAATGGCCTCTCCCCGTAGGCCTGGCAGGGTGATCCAGGCCAGAGGAAATCTAGTTCCTAACACCCACTGTCCTCCCCACGACCCACGTGCTGACCTGAAAGGCAAAGGCCTCCTTGATCAGTGTGTCCCCAAAGACGAAGCTGGAGCCAGCAGTGGTGTAACTCAGGAAGGTCTGTGTGGGGAGATGGTACATGTTGGGGAGCAATGCCCAGGAGAATATGCCACAAGGCCTCCTCAGCCGTGACCGTCACAGGGAAACCCCGCAAGCCCCCTCCCCCACACAGTGCTCTAGCCCTGCCTGGGGATCCCAGCAACAATCCATCCTGCCCCAGTGTGCACTGCATGGCATGGGGAAGCCTCTAGAGCCTCTGCCCTGGACAGAGTGGAGGAGGGGGAACTGGAGGAGAGCCAGGAGTGTAAGGGAGGTGTCAGTGGCCCGACAAATGATCTGGAGGCAAGGGCTCCAGGAGCCACCAGGGACTTCATGGCCGTGTCGGAGTTGGGGTCTCTGTGGCAAGGAATCAGGCCCAGATAAAGGGAACAGGGTGGGAGGCTGCCTCCTGGGTGCCAGGACAATGAGGGCCACGGGAGTTGGGGAGCCCCCACTTACTGACAAGCTTATGGGAACAACATGAGAGAAGGGCCAGCGCCCGTGGGACCCCAGGACAGAGGGAGCCGCTTTCTGCTAACACTGAACAAGGAACTTTACTAGTCCTAGCCCTAGAACTGTTCAGCCTCCCTCTGCTTCTCTGCACCACTCCTGCCCAGAGCCAGGCCCACTCCTTGCCCGGCTTCCTGCTACAGTTAAAGGAACAACTAGTCACGCCAGGTCCATGTGACGGCCTCGCCAGCTCCCTTCAGGCTATTGGCCAACACCAGCTTAAGCTTCCATCTCCTGAGCAATAAAGAATAGTTAGAACCTAGCCCCATGCCTACTCACCTGGCCCCACCTCCACCCCACCCCCATCCTCCACTCCAGCCCCAGCCTTATCTTGATCTTCCACCCCTCCCCCTCCCTCCCCACCTCCATATGCAACCTCACCCCAGCCTCACCCCCATCCCCACCCACCCCATTCCCACCTCCACATGCATCTCCATCGACTCCAAACACGCCCATCCTACCTCACCTCCATGCCCTCTCCCCGCTCCACCTCAAACCTCCCCCACCATCTGGCAGCAGACCACTCAGTACCTGGATCTGATTGCCAAGCCACTGGAATGCTTCAAATCCAGGATCCGTTCTGATTATAAAGATGCCAAGAACAAACTCCAAGCCAAGGCCCCAGAAGACAGCTCTCCAGGGCACCTGGGACCAAGACCAAAGCAGTGCCCTATGTTTTAAGTCCCATCGTCTTTCCACTCTAGCCTCTGTTAGTCATATCAGACTCCAAGCCCCACTGTCATTTCAAGGGAGGAGTCAGCAGGCACTTAGCTGCCATGGTGATGGGTGCCATAGAAACCCCTAGACAGACAGTAGGTAGGACCAGGTGAGGGATGTGAGCATTGACCCCACCATGCTGGGCTGAGGGAGCCTCTTGCAAGATGCACTTTCCCCTCTTCTCTGAAGGGGTCCCTCCAGTCCAGAGTGAGCTCCCACCTCTGTTTGGCTGACCAGGCCCTGCCCAGTGAGAGGCAAAGCTTTCTGAATATCCCATGGGCTCTAGTGCACTCTGAAAAAGCGGGCTAAGGAGGTGGAATGGGAGGAAACCAAGGGGCAGACAGGGAGAGAGCAGAGGAAGGGACCAGGGAGACAGGCAACGAGATGATGCAAATCAGGGAATGGGTGCCAGGGGAACAATTCCTCCATGTAAGGACACATCACCCTTTGCACACATGCCAGGCTCACTCTCAGAGGAGCTTTCCTGTCAATGGCCCTGCACCACTGTGACCCAGATCAGAGCCTGACCCTACTGAACAAGAGATAGGTTGGGGGGGCGGCAGAATTACAAAGGTATTTAGGCACCTAATGTTGCAGCTAGGAAAGTTGCAGTAGGATTTTCAAGATTACCTAAACAGGTGAGGTTAAAGTCAATAGGAGTTGGGCGCTGAACTCACTTAGGTGCTTTGTAAACCCCACTAGGTGCCTATCTGCATCTAAGGGTGCCTGACCCCCTTGTAACTCTGGTCTGAGGTCAGTATTTCTGTCCCCACTGCGGGTGGAGGGCAATGGGGAATTTATTGCCCAAGCTCAGAGGCGTGTCACCCGGAGAGCCAGAATCTGGGCTCAGGAGTGGGTGGCCTATGCTCTGTTCTCTGGCCATGCTGCCGCTCTGATCTCTACCAGTGAGCTCCGCTGGCTGGGCGCCCTCCCCCTTTTCCGCTGGTGCCCCAGAGGCTTCTTCTATGGGGCACCAGGAGATAACAAATGCAAACAGTACAAGAGGGTGCATGCTCCCAGAGACAACCTCTGCCTTCAGCCCCTAGGACAAGCCAGAGCTGAGCTGGTCAGGGAGACCTTCCCATGGAGAAGCAGCATCTGCAGCATTGGCCCAAGCCAGTCCTTCCTGCATGGAAGTGCAGAACCCAAAGGAAACACATCCACTTACTGCAGCATGGTGTTTGGAGCAGGCAAAGAGGAACAGAACAAATGCGCAGAGGCCAGCAAATGAAATCAGTTGCTCTGGCCTTTTGGAGGTGTCCAGAACCAGCCATGTGACCAGACCAACCAGAACGGCCAGCCAGAACACCCTGCAGGGGAAGAACCAGACAGCAAGTTGGCCAAGTGATGTGGCTGCAGGAACTCCCGGGAGCATGAGGATCACTTCTCCCCCTCCAGTGAGATGACAAGGGCTCAGTGCCAGCAATATGCCACTGACACTCTACTTGTCCCTCACCACACATGATCACATCCTGTCCCCAACCTGGCCCAATGGCAGCAGCTGGTTGAAGTTAGCCCCAAGGAGGAGGGAGGTCATGCTGAATGGCTGAGGAATATTCCTACAGGAGCCTGCCATCTCCTCTGGTTGGAGAAAAAGACCCCCAGTTGGTCAGGGCAGTCTGCAGTGCAGAAGGCTCCGGGGTGCCTTGCTATCACTAAGCTCTCAAAGCAGCATCCGTGGGTGACACTTTCTACCATTCATGGCTGGTAAGGAGACTCCTTCCCAACCTGGCAGGTGATGACTTGGCCTCAGCAATATAAGATCCTGCTCCGGTCAGCATTGAGCCATGCCAGAATGCTGTCCTGGCACTTTCTTAAGATTCCGAACAGCATTGTGATACTTCTGCTGGACCTGGTCCTTTCCCTCCATGGCTGCAGAGCATCCTCCAAGCTGTCAGGTGCAGGTGCCAGGCCCACGTGGAGACTGCTCGGTGGCAGGTCAGCACAGAGGGAGCCAGGATGCTGCAGCCAGGACCTGGCAGTTCACTGTGGTGCTGACCAATATCGGGAGCTGGGTAGTGGGGACACCTGGACAGCAGAACCCCTCACAGGGATCAGGAACCCCGCAAAGGTAGGGGGGATGCGGGATGGGATGGGCTCTGTGAGGAGTCACCCTGCTCCCTTGGGCTTCTCCCAGCACCCTGCACTGTCCTTATCCCCTGCTCTGCCCAGCTCCCCCACTACCATCCATCTTCTGCTCCCTACCGGGGCCTCCCACTGACTTGTGTTCCAGCACTTGTATTTTTAGGACTTCAACACTGGTTCAGGTACCTATCAGCTGATTAGCGTGACACAGACTTTAGGCAAAATCACGGCGAGGTTGACATGGGATGCACCCAGTAAAAAAGTTAAGGGTGGCAGCATAATTAATTCATAGATTCACAGATTCCAAGGGCAGAAGGGACCAGAGCTCATCGAGTCTGACCTCCGGTACAGCACAGTTCCAGAGAACTTCCCCAAAATAATCCCTAGAGCAGATCTCTTAGAAAAACATCCCGTCTTGAATTAAAACATGTTAATAATGGGGAATCCACCACGACCCTTGGTAAGTTGTTCCAAAGATTAATTACTGTCATTGTTAAAAATTTACAGCTTATTTTCAGTCTGAATTTGTCTAGCTTCAACTTCCAGCCATTGGATGGTGTTAGACCTTTCTGTGCTAGATTGATGAGCCCATTATTAAACATTTGTTCCCGTGTAGGTACTTATAGATTGTGATCAAGTCATCCCTTAACCTTCTCTTTGATAAGCTAAATAGACTGAGCTCCTTGAGTCTCTCAATATAGGGCGGGTTTTCTAATCTTTTAACAAGTGTCATGAATCTTCTCTGAATTCTCTCCAATTTATCAAAATCGTTCTTGAATTGTGGACACCAGAACCGGTATTGTAGCAGTAGTCACACCAGTGACAAAGACAAAGATAAAATAGTCTCTTTTTTCCTACTCAAGGTTCCTCTGTTTATGCATCCCGGGATGACATTAGCCCTTTTGGCCACAGTGTCGCTCTGGGAGCTCATATTCAGCGGATTATCCACCACACCTCCCAGATCTTTTTCAGAGTCCCTGTTTCCCAGGATAGAGTCTTCCATGCTGTAAGTGTGGCCTACATTCTTTATTCTTAGAAGTATTCATTTACATTTGGCCACATTAAAACACACATTGTTTGCTTGTGTCCAGTTTACCAAGCAATCCAGATCAATCTTGTATTAGTGACCTGTCCTCTTTGCTATTTACCACTCCCCCAATTTTTGTATCATCTGCCAACTTTATCAGCGATAATTTTATGTTCACTTCCATGTCATTCTCTATTTACATTTACACTGAGACCTAACAGTTAGCCAGCTTTTAATCCATTTAATGAGTGCCATATTAATTTTGTCTTTCTAGGTTTTTTAATCAAAGTGTCATGTGGTACCAAGTCAAATGCCTTAAAAAAGTCTAATTATATTGCACCAACACTATTACCAAACTTGTAATCTCAGCAAAAAAAAAAAAAAAAAAAAAAAAAGATATCAAGTTAGTTTGACAGGATCTATTTTCCATAAGCCCATGTCAACTGGCATTAATTACATCACCCTCCTTTAATTCTTCATTCATCAAGTCTCGTTTCAGCTACTCCATTGTCTTGCCCAGGATCAATGTCAAGGCTGACAGGCCTATCATTATGGGAATCATCCTGTTTAACCTTTTAAAATATGGGCACAGAATGAGCATTCTTCTTGCACTTCCCCGGTATTCCAAGACTTATTGAAAATCAACATTAGTTGTTCAACGAGTGCCTCAGCCAGCTCTTTTCAAACTACAGATACAAGTTATCTGGACCTGCTAATTTAAAAATGTCTAACTTTAGTGGTGCTGTTTGACATCCTCCTCAAATAAGAGTGGATTGGAAAGGGTGTTATCATCATCATAATCATCAATGTTAGACCTACCACATCTGTTTTTTCCCAAATACAGAACAGAAATATCTCTTGAACACTTCGGCCTTTTCTGCATTATTATCAATATTGCTGCATTTCCACGTGGTAATGGACCAATACCATTGTCGGGATTCTTTTTGTTCCTGATATACTTTAAAAACTCCTCATTATCCTTAATTCTGCTGACCATAGATTTTACCTTGTGTCCCTTTGATTCTACTGGAATGGAAAGAGTGTTCTCACCACCACATGATGAGACTATATCATGTTTTCCCCCAGATACAAAACAGAAATATTTATTGAACACCTCAGCCTTTTCTGCATTATTATTGATAATTCTACCATTTCCATCTAGTAATGGACCAATATCATTGTCAGGATTCTTTTTGTTCCGAGTATTGTTTTAAAACAACCACTTTCTTATTGTCCTTAACTCTTCTGGCCATAGATTTTTCCTTTTGTCTCTTGGCTTCCCTTATCAATTTTCTACATTTCCTAGCTTCTGATTTATATTTATTACCATCAACTTCCCCTTTCTTCCATTTATTTATCTATCTATATTATTTTTTTAGCTGCCTTCATTACCCTTCTAAACTATGTCAGTTTTTTAACCAGTATGGCCTTCTTCAGTGATGGGATTGTGGATTTTTGGGCCTCTAGTAAGGTGGTTTTAAACAATTTCCAATAAGCATTCACCTTTTTCTGGTTACATTTAAATTTCTCCCAACTGGTTTGGCTCATAATTGTTTCATCAGTGTTGTGAAATTGGCCCTTTTAAAGCACCAGGCATATATATATTACTTGTTTGGACTTTATTCTGCTTGCACAATATAAATGTGATCAAGTCATGATCACTCGTCTAAAGTACCGTTAATTTTCAGTTCTGTGATCAGTTCCTCTTTACCTGTCAAGACAAGGTCAAATAAAGAATTCCCCCATGTTGGCTGCAACACTTTTTGAGTTAGGAAACTGGCATGTATAATGTTTAGAAATTCCAAAGGTGTTTTAGTACTGAGAGCATGAGACCTCCAGCATATTTCACTCAAACTGAAGTCTGCATGATCACTTGGCTTTTCTTCCTACATATTGAAGATAGGTGGGTAAAGAGATGGTCATTCTGTTCCCTAGTCATTTAGTGGTCTGTAGCAGACACCAACTAATATGCCATCTTGTGCTTTATCTATTAGGACATTGATCCATACATATTCAAAATAATTTCCTTCTGAGTTATCAGTGACTTGGAAATAGGTAATCTCATTTTTGACATAGAGGGCCACTCACCCTCCCCTTTTGCCTATTTTGCTTTTCACATTCCAATCATGGGAATTATCCCAGTAGGTTTGAGCAATACCAACAAAATCAAATTTATGTTCATAAATGAGCAATTCCAATTCTTCTTGTTAGTTACCCAGATTCCTAGCACTGGTATTTAGGTAATCTAAGAATGTCTTCTCTTCATATTCTTTGATCCTTGACTAATTTTGTTCTCAACATCTTGATTCTGTGCTAAATAAGTTCTCATATCTTCCCTCTATTTTAATACCAGTCAACATGTCTTTATGGATAATAGATCTGGTCAAACAAACTAGTCATCATTTTCTGATGAAATCACAAGTTTTGTGAACTACTTACATGCAGTGTTGCCAATTTAGTGATTGTTTGGAAATTTGAATTGAAATTGAAACATGAATACACACTTTAAAAGCATATACAGTGTAGGATAAAATACATGTATCTGAAAAAGTATCATAGATTTGAAAAGTATGAACAACGACTAGCTTCCTTGTACAGCTGTTTATGACAATGTCAGTGCATTCATTTTGGTGATGTTGGCCAACCTAATAATTTCAAATTATGATTTGTAAGCAAAGTCTAAATGAGCTCTCCCTGACAGCTAGTGATGACCTGGGGGCTGGGGGGAAAGGCTTCAGGACCAGATTGTATTTACATTCACACCTAATCTACCTAGGTATCCAGCAAACAGAGCTGAGTTGCCCAAGTGATAGATTTTGGCTGGGGTTGGGTTACAAATCACTTGAATGCGGGGGGTGGGGGCGGGGGGAGGCGTAATGAAATGTTGTTCTTATTGTACGAGTAAAGGGCAGTAGAACTGTACTTAGCCTGTGCTGATTGAGGGCATCGAGAGAGAGAGAGAGAGAGAGAGAGAGAGGGTGGGGACAGGTGTTTTGCTTGATGGTCTGCCTGAGTCACAAGTACTATTAGACCTGCCCCTCTCCACTGTTTAAAGACAGAGCTCCATAGTCTGTTTTGTTAAGTGATCACTACAGCTGAAATCACTGATGATCAGGTCTAAGTGCTTAGACCTGCTGTGGGACAGTGTTTCTGTGGAAGAGACGGCCCAGTCTGCACTAGCAGCGAGATTCCCCCACTGAGAGCTCAGCTAAAATCACTGAGAGCTGGTGGAACCTCAAGAGACCAACTCGCAGAGGTCACAGTGGCAGGTGGCAGCAGAAGGTGGCAGCGCAGGGCCATTGGCAACAGAGCGATGGAGTGAACGGCAGCACAACGAATAACAATGGCCAGAGCGAACAGCGAGCAGCTGGAGGAATGAGCAAGGTGCCTTCTTGCCCCCTACCTGGGAGATGAACTCATGTGAAAGCACCTCTGAACTCTGAGTCTCCACTGACCAAGGACAACACCGGTGAGTATTAATGAGGCTGTTGAGAATGTTGGAGACACAACACAGTTCATGTGAACAAACATGGCCGTGGCATCGTACTTTCTATTTAAGCAAGAGATACCACACACTACAAACTGGAGGCCAATGTTAAGTGCATTGTCACTTGTTCATCCTGAAGTTGAACACTGGTTCCGAACAAGACCAGCAAATGCTCACTACCTTTCTGCAAGAAACTCAACTGACTGGCTAGACGCATGTGATGCAACAGTGAAAGACTCAGCAGTTGAAAAAGTGAAGAACTCTCCCACCACATTAAAAAAATGTGCATACATCACTGATGAATGCACCAATGCAAATGGTCATCAAGTATTAGGTCATTGTGTACGTTATCTTGATGTCAGTGGTAGGCCAGTACATGCATTTCTAGATGTTCAAGTCACAGAAGACAGATTGGCTGCATCTGTGACAACCCACATCTTAGAAGAGTTAAATACTTGTCAATGGGATCCCAAACAGAGGGCTGCTTGTGCATTTGATGGAGCTGCAAACTTCTCTGGAAGACATGGTGGAGCACAAGCTTTGCTCAACGAAAAGTGTAGCCCTAGTCTCTCCTACACATACTGCAGAGGCCATCTACTCCAACTAGCGCTAGTATGAGCTGCAGACTCTTCAAAAGACATTAAAAAGCTATACATTTAATGTCTTCATTATATTCTTTTTTCAGCAAGAGTCCAAAAAGACTGAATATCTTGGAAAATATAGAAGATACACTGGGACTGAAGTTCAAATTAGTCCAACCTGGGAAAACCCTCTGGCTTTCTCATGAGCGATCCTTGACTGTTGTCTTAAAATTACTCCAGACATTATTACTGGCTTTGGAAAGTATCTACCAAGATAGGATGGATCTAAGTAGTGAGGCTGGTGGATTACTTTTGTTACTACGTTCAGAGAAGACTATTGCCATTCTCTCTCTTGTAAGTCTACCGTTGAAACCGCCTGGGTCATTAAACAATGCTGTCATAAATATAAAGGGAAGGGTAAACCCCTTTAAAATCCCTCCTGGCCAGAGGAAAAATCCTCTCACCTGTAAAGGGTTAAGAAGCTAAAGGTAATCTCGCTGGCACCTGACCAAAATGACCAATGAGGAGACAAGATACTTTCAAAAGCTGGGAGGAGGGAGAGAAACAAAGGGTCTGTGTCTGTTGGTATGCTGCTTTGCCGGGGATAGAACAGGAATGGAGTCTTAGAACTTTTAGTAAGTAATCTAGCTAGGTATGCGTTAGATTATGATTTCTTTAAATGACTGAGAAAAGAATTGTGCTGAATAGAATGACTATTTCTGTCCGTGTGTCTTTTTTGTAACTTAAGGTTTTGCCTAGAGGGATTCTCTATGTTTTGAATCTAATTACCCTGTAAGGTACCTACCATCCTGATTTTACAGGGGTGATTCCTTTACTCCTATTTACTTCTATTTCTATTAAAAGTCTTCTTGTAAGAAAACTGAATGCTTTTTCATTGTTCTCAGATCCAAGGGTTTGGGTCTGTGGTCAGCTATGCAAATTGGTGAGGATTTTTACCAAACCTTTCCCAAAAAGTGGGGTGCAAGGGTTGGGAGGATTTTGGGGGGAAAGACGTGTCCAAACTACGTTTCCCAGTAAACCCAGTTAGAGTTTGGTGGTGGCAGTGGTTATTCCAAGGAAAAAAGATAAAATTAATTTGTACCTTGGGGAAGTTTTAACCTAAGCTGGTAAAAATAAGCTTAGGAGGTTTTCATGCAGGTCCCCACATCTGTACCCTAGAGTTCAGAGTGGGGGAGGAACCTTGACAAATGCCATCCAGGCATCTGCTACAACAGTAGTAGATCTTTGTCCAGAAATAGAAGCTACATTTGGATCAATCAGAGAGTTATGCATTGAAAAAGTACTGGAAGAAGCAAAGACTTCAGTCCAGAAGTTGACTAATGAAGGCATTTATATTGAATCCTTAAGTGAAGGGGACAAGAAGTATTTGTTAAGACAATTGAAAAAGTACACAGACTTGAGTCTTAAAAACCTACAACAGCGACTTCTAGATTCTACTCAACCTCTATGTAGCTTTCACAGATCCCTGTCCTATAAAACACCGACAGTTGAGTGGAGTGAGGCACTACCAGCAATGGAGCTGCCATGTGCTCAGGACAGAATAGAGAATTTAAACACAGAGTGGAATATCATTCGACAAATGAATGAAGATTTGACTTCAACTTCTTTTTTACCATCACTAGTGGCTTGACCTGATCTTTGTGTTATGTTTCCTGGGCTAAAAGAAGTAGGAATCTCTTGCTACTCCCAGTCACAACAGCTACAGCTGAGCATTCTTTTTCATCATTGAATAGAATTTTGTGTTCTGAAAGAAGTCGCCTTCTGCCTGATCATGTGAATGAACTAATGAGCATATCAATTGAAGGAATGGAAGTACTGGACACACGAGAAGCCATCAAAGATGAATGCATTGCATTCAAGAAGTTCATTAACAGAGTTGTGCAAAATTATAACAAGAAACCAAGAAGGATGTAGATGTAGTGCTTCATAGAAGGCTTAAGTAGCCAACTTTAATTTGTGTGATGATTTTAAAATCAAATAAAATGGTCATGAAACATTTTTCAGTTTTTACTATGGTGCCATACAGCCTTCACCCTTCACGGTCTCACACCTCATCAGCCCTGACCCCGCCTCGCTGTAAATTTGAACCCCCCCTAATTTCAATTCCTGGAGAAAACACTGACTTGATCACAGTCATTAAGTGCCTACATGGGGACAAGTAGCCTGACCAAAGCCAGTGGGACCACTGGGGTGCGTCAGGGCCACTTGTGTGAGCGAGGGTTGCACAGTAAGGCAGGAAAGTCCAGGGATTACCCATACCGCCCCGAGCACATGGACCAAGGTGAGATGTTTTCTCTTTGAGCGAATACCCCATAGTGGAGATCAGCTTCCATCAAGGAAGAGATGGGAATCGTTTGAAGAGACAACCAAACTGCAGCCCTTCCGATCAGTATGGAGAGGCACAGTTCATGTTATCACAATCCTATTTAGCACACCTGCAGTGGCTGTCAGATCCCTCCCCAGAGAGGCCTCTAGGGCCACGTCTGTCTGGGAATGTGTGCCAGCATGTGTCTACCAGCTTCAGCACAGCCCCCAGCCCTGGAGTCCAGCGCAGGCCCAGTTAGTACATGCTCCGTGTGTGCACACCAGCCCAGCTCTCCCATGCTCATCGGGCGTGTGTGTGTGCACTGACGTGATGGAGACCCAATGCACCTGGTGAAACATGCAGCCCAGAGGAAAGTTGCTTTCCGGTGGATAATGTGTTTATTGCCAGACTCACCATTTTAGCCATGGCCAGGACTTCAGAAAGCATTTCCGACAGGGGCTCAGAAGCTTCGTCAGCTTGGCTCCACAGTGTTTCTGAATGAAGCCCCAGCCCACGAAGAAGATGACCAGACCAGTGATAACGACCAAGGCAATGGCTCGCTGGAAGTCCAGCCAACAGGCCGTGATGAAATAGGCCAAGTAAGCTGAGGAAAAGCAGGGCAGAGGCAGTGAGTGGCTTCAGGGGCCTGTGGGCAGACTCAGCTCTCACAAACCCTCCTTGGCCTCCAGCTATTCCTCCCCCATCCCTCACCACACAACCTCTACCACTGCAGAGCAATCCCACAGCAGTCAAGTGAGCTAGCTCATGGGCTTGTAGTGACCAGCCATTCCTGGGGGCTGGAGGGACTGACAGGAAGGCAGAAGTAGAGATCTCTGCATGTTCACCAGGCGGGGTAAGGGGGGGAACAGGGTCATGCTGTTCCAGGACTAGAGATGCCTGAACCCCCCGTGAAGAGAAGGTCTGACCAGGAGCAATGGGGTCAGAATGACACAGGCCCACTGTAGCTGAAAAGATATGAGATGAACTGGGCTCAGATGCAACCTTCGTGACAAGGGGTGGACCCCCCCTTGCTTGGGACATGGAAATCCAGACTAGCCCAAGGCCTGGAGAACATGCTGAGGGGGTGAGTCCACTTGGCTGAGGAGGGGCTCTTGGTTCTAGTGTCTCTGATTCCCAAGGAGGATCTCCCACATGTTGTGAGAGGGCCTGACAGTCTCACCTGCACACAAGAGGCCCAGGAAAACCTTCCGGAGCACCTTGCTGTGAGCCTTACACACCCTTCTGGCCCACGACACGGGCCGTGCTGCACGCCTGGGGAGATGCAAACAGAGACACCAACGCACATGCAGGGTGCTTGCCGAGCAAAACTACCCTGATTCAGGAGCCACTTGTGCCCAGCAGGAACTGCAGGATCCGGTGCAGCCTATTCACACCCATGTATCCTAACTGGTCTCCCAGCTGTGGACAGTCACCTCCAGCCTTCCTGGGATTTGGGGAAAGATGCCTCCCCACTACTGCCCTGCAGTCCAGGGAACAGTGCCCTCCAGAGGCACCGACTCCATGGGGGCTCTGGGGCTGGAGCACCCACAGACAAATAGTGGGTGTTCAGCACCCACCAGCCACCCGCTGATCAGCTGTTACTTCAGCAGGTCGTGCCGATCAGCTGTTCGGTGGCATGTGGGGGGGGGGGTAGAGAGGAGGCAGGAAGAGGCGGAGCGAGGGTGGGACCTTGGGGGAAGGGGCGGAGTGGGGGCGGGGCCTCAGGGTGGAGCACCCACCCAGAAAAATGAAAGTCGGCGCCTATAGTGCTCTTGACTGCAAGCTCAGCAGAGCTCTTCCACTGACTGCGGTTAATATAGCCCTTCACATCCCTCATGGTGAGCCAAGCCCTTGTACAGTGGGTGAGGGACAACTATCATCTGTCTGTGTTCCTCATAAGATAACTGGGCACCTGTACAAGGCCACTGCAGGCAGAGCTCCTTAAAAGAACAAAGTCCCAGCAGCTTTGCCATACAGCCTCTTGGAAGGAACATGCCAAATCATCTGCTTCTGTGACAGACATCAACCTGTTGCTGGTAGACCACATTTAGAGATCTATGAGTGCTGCTGTTCCCAGAAAAAAGAGAGATGGCTCTTTAGCTTCTGTAGTGTGGGCGAGCTGTGGAAATACTGCAGTTTGTCAAGGTCGAGGGGCCTGGAATAGGACAAGACACAAAGGGTTATTGTCTCCGATAGCTTGGTGCAGGAGAACAAAAACTCATTTTGGAATTTCAAGGACAGAAAATGTTACCTTTTAAAACTGAACTTCAATATATTGACAGTAGGCTGCTTCAGCCCACAGAAGCTCCCTAGACACAGCCCAGTTAATCGCAGTGCAAGGAGTGGTTGGGAATGAGTGACAGGGGTTGGATCACTTGATGATTACCTGTTCTGTTCGTTTCCGAGAGTGGCCAGTGCCAGGGCACCTGGCACTGGCCACTGTCAGAAGACAGGATACTGGGCTAGATGGATCTTTGGTCTGACCCAGTAGGGCCTTTCTTATAGAATCATAGAATATCAGGGTTGGAAGGGACCTCAGGACGTCATCTAGACCAGCCCCCTGCTCAAAGCAGGACCAATCCCCAATTTTTGCCCCATATCCCTAAATGGCCCCCTCAAGGATTGAACTCACAACCCTGGGTTTAGCAGGCTAAAGCTCAAACCACTGAGCTATTCCTCCCACTCCCACGTTCTTATGCTGAGAGAATGGTAAGTTAAAAATCACAACATTAAAAAATAAATTCAAAAAAATGGAATTTGGGAGGAGGTTGGTGGCCAGGCTGTTGGTGGGAAACCAGGTGTGTATGCCTCTGAAGTGTTCAAATGTATGGTGAGTGAACAGCACATCTATGAGTGGAGTGGGCTGGTGAGCTACCAAGGTAGCCCTGAAAAATACACCCTTCCCCGAAATGTGACTACAGACATGGAGTTCCAGCTACATGAAAAGTTTGCAGCTATCAGCCCCCAGGATTGGGTCAGAATTCATGAACGAATCAACAGGGTGCTGCATTAGCATCCACATGGCTTAGCATCTCTCCACGGCTTCTGATGCAGCCTGGTAGGATGGCGTGCAAACACCTGGAATGGAACTCCACAGCCATCCCCCTTCTCCCCCTGGCAAATTTCTGAACTGACTTCAAACGCCTCGTTGTATTTGGGATTAATGATTTCGTCACCCATGGAATGCATGGACTACATTTAACAGAAATGGACTACGTATGAAAACAGACATTTGAATCACTTCCCCCTCCCTCCAGCAAAACAATTCAGTCTTTTCAGGCAGCTCATTACACCATGGGGTTGGTACTGAGTGGTGTACATATGGGAAAGGTAATATACGGTTCTTATTTCAACAAAATAGAAAATACTAGCAAAAATGGGCACCTTCCCAGGAGAGATTTCTTTTGACTTGCCTGTTTTACTGCTGGCATTTCCTGGTCTCCATTTGGAATTCCATTGTTGGGGGCAGGAACAGTGAGCTACTAGCAGCTACATGCTGCTATCCAGGGCTTATAAACTTTTGGCATTGGTTCATGGAGTGGAAATCTCTCCCATTCCCATATTAATAAACAGAAAAATGAACCCAGAAACTTACCAGACTCTGGGGCAGCTATCCCTTGTCTGTTTCTGCTGCCAGCTCCGCGGTGGGTTGTTCCTCCAGAGGGCATCAAAAATCTCCTCTGAGTATGGCCCCAGTATGCGCTGCAGCTGTTCCTGTGGCAAAGTCTCCTCTAGGACCAGTTTCATCAGCAGAGTCACTTCATTTGCCTCATTCAGCAATTCCCATGCTGGCTTCTGAGGCCATCAGGGACGCCTCCCAGCTGACCAGGTCATCGAGCACCACTGGTGGCTCACTGCTCAACACAGTCCTCATCATACTCAAACTCATCATAGGAAGGGCGTGATGCTGGTGAGTTGCCAGAGGTGCAGCTGTAGTCCTGGTTTTCTGGTACTCATTCTTGAGCCCCTTCATCTGTTCGTCACACTGGTTGCTGGTCGGTAAATTTCCAACACTACCAGCTTCTTTGCTATTTGTTGGTGTACGTGGGCATTCCGGTACTCTTACGAAAATCAGTTGTTTTGCAGACCTAGCACCAGAGACTAACCAAGATCTGGCTCTGGCTGTCTCCTGCAACCATGATGCAGTGCACTTTCTGTTTGGTATCCGTTGCAAACACAGACTGCTCTGTGCTCTCCTAAGGTGTATTTGCAGCTTGGCCATCAGAATAAAACAAAAGGGTTAACTACAAAGCAGCTGTACTAGAACAAGGGGAGGTGCTTCCGTTTCCCTGGAGTCAATTAATGATTCTTGGGAGAGAGAGGACAAAGGAAGTCGGCCCATAGCATTGTGGGATACTTTTGGCGGACTCCAAGAACCTGTGTCCAAGGGGTGTTGCATCTACACTGCAAAACGACAGGCCTTGAACTCTGGGCCCCACCTTGAGTCCGGCTCAGACCTTCCGTCTTCATGGGGTCATAGGACCATGGCCCTGAGGCCGAGAGATTTGTGTGTAGATGGAAGAGGGGTTAGAGTTAGAGCCTGAGTCTGAGCCTGGGCTTACCTTGCAGTGTAGACATACCCAAAGTGGTTGTGTGCTAATCTCTGGTTTACTGTTGTGTTTGTAGTGTGTGTGTTTTAGTTAATGGGAGCTATATGGGGAGCAGTGACTCTTCCCGGGGTTACTATACCTCCAGAAGGTGGGGCGTTCGGCCCTCTGCTCTCTGTTCTCAGGAGGTGGATTCTGTGCTCCCTCAGGGAGTCCCTCTTCTTCCTGTAAAACTTCCTGTTAGTCAGTGTTCTCAGAGCAGGTCCAAAGGCCAGTGCAGAAGAGAAGGGAAGATTTACCATGGAGTCGAAAGCCGTGTTCTCCAAGCCCTTCTTCAGGTCACCGAGTGAAATTCTGACATCCTCCATATCTAGATATGCTCCCGCTACAACACAAACTCAGGAATTAGCTGGATGGCCCCGCAACAGTGCATCTTGTGAAGGAATGATGCCATGAGCACCATCTGGTTCCCGAGCTGGGAGGCAATAGCCATTTGCTTCCCAAGAGTGGGGAAACCCTGAGCTGCTTCCTTGTTTTGGACCCAAGGAAGAGAAGCCCAGAGCTCATAGATTTAAGGCCAGAAGGGACCATTTTGATCATCTAGTCTGACCTCCTGTATAGCACGGGCCAGAGAACTTCCTGAAATAATTCCTAGATCAATCTTTTTGAAAAACATCCCATCTTGAGTTAAAAATTGTCAGTGATGGAGAATCCATCATGACCCTTGGTAAGTTGTTCCAATGGTTAACGACTCTCACTGTTAAAATGTACACTGTATTTCCATCTGAATTTGTCTAGCTTCAGCTTCCAGCCATTGGCTCATGTTTGACCTTTGTCTGCTGAACTGAAGAGCTGATTATTAAATATTTGTTCCCCATGTAGGTACTTATGGACTTTGATCAACTCACCCCTTAACCTTCTCTTTGTTAAGCTAAATAGATTGACCTCTTTGAGTCTATCACTAGAAGGCAGGTTTTCCAATCATTTAATCATTCTTGTGGCTCATCTCTGAACCCCTCTCCATTTTATCCACCTCCTCCTGGAATTGTGGGCACCAGATCTGGGCACCAGATCCCAGCACAAGTAGCACCAGTACCAAATACAGAGGCAAAATAATCTACTACTTGACATTCTCCTGTTTATGCACCCTAAGATCCCATTGGCTCTTTTGACAATATCATCACACTAGGAGCTCATGTTCAGCTGATTATCCACCATGACCCCAAATCTTTTTCAGGGTCTCTGCTTCCCAGGATAAAGTCCCCATCCTGTACGTATGGCCTGTATTCTTTGTCCCTAGGTGTGTCCATTTATATTTATCCATCTGGTTCCTGAGCTGGGAAAGTGTGACCCTATGCACCCCTTTATTCACACCCTACACACTAGTGTAATGATAACTGTATAAAATACGCCTTTTGAGCTATCATTTGAAAACTATTAATGTACTGGTGAATAATATCATTATAAAATATATGTAACAACGTTTAGACACAACAAATCTTGCATCTTGGAGGGGATTAGACTACATGACCCTTGTAGTCCCTTCTAACCCTATGGTTCTATATGTGAAGTTATAAATTCTTTCAGTGTGATGTAACTGGAACATATCTAAAGCCAGGTAGCCTAGCCTAGCCTAGCCTAGGTAAAGGGAATAAACAGGTTTATCCTAGACAAAAGAATGTGGGTTTACCCTAATGTATATTTTAGCAGTAAACAAAGACATCAAGCTAAACCAGTGGGGATATTCTGAGTCTGAAGTCAAGAGACAGAGAATTAATATGGCTCCTGCACCCCAGAGAGACACAGGAGACTGAATCCCCAGGAGACCTTCCTGCCTTTTAGGACAAAGACAATTCCTTTGGGGATATAAGGGACAGAGAGAGATCTATCTTTAGCCTCCACCTGAGGAGACAAAGGAACCAGGCACTTTGTGCTCCGTGTATGGGGTCCTGGCCAGAGGGTCTGATCAGCCGTGATGGTGAGAAAATTACCTAGAGCAAAATCTGTTGCTTGTTAAGTTAGGTCTCAGTCATCAGAAAGTGTATTTTTACTTGTCTTTGATTGTAACCCATTCTACCTTCAGTCCCTCCTGCATGGTATCATTTAACCTATGTCCTTTTGTTAATAAACATGCTCTATTTTGACTATAATCCAACTCCGTGCTGTGTTTGAATTGAAATGATTGTTCACTCCAGTTAAAGGAGACCAGGGAGGGGCTGTTGTGTTCTAGGCAGACTGCTCGGTCAGAGCACTGAACAAGGGAGGCACAGCACATGGACAGTCAGGGAACTACATGCTTGTCTGCTGGCTGTTGGTGTCCGGGCTGTGAGCCACAGTGGCAGAGCATTTACGGCACTCAGGGTTACAGGGGAGGGGGTGACACAAGCTCACACTGGTCTGGGTTGAACCCCAGTGTGTTGCAGAGGGGAAGCTGGGATCTCTTTCCTGGTTCTGTATCAGGCTCCAGGAGACGCCAGGAGCAGCTTTGTTATTCTAGGCCTGAGAGAGGAGTTGTCCTGAATTTCTCTCCTGTCAAGAGAAGCACTGAGTTTCTTCCTCCACCAATAAAGTTAATGGAAGAGCTGCCAGTGAGCTCAGAGTTGCAAGGCTGGCTCATTTGCTCTCTTCCTCTTCTTTGCCTAAGAGCTCTCTTCCTCACCTCTCTACCCCGACAAGGGGGGAGCCCTGAGCAGTCTTCCTGTTTCCAACTGGAGTGGGGGAAAGCCCCACATTCCTGCCTGCCCCAGAACTTCCTCACAGGGGACCAGGAGGCAAACAGACAGTCACTGTTTATAAAGTACGTTCAGCCCTTTCCTGAACTCATTTCCTGGGCCCTACCCCCCGATAAAAACGATATTCAGCTGGTTGAGAATAAAAATAAGTGCTGGGCTAATCCCCAAAACAAGCATAGCAAACCCCGGAAATTCAGAGCCAAGGTTACACTTAGAAGAAACTCAAGCATGTGACAGTGTGGAAACACACAGCTAAGGCTCCCAGACATCCATAATTCTGCCCCATAGTGACTCCATGCTGTAACAACTCTGTTATGACTGGTGCAGAACAGAATTTGTGGTCCCAGATTAGATTAAATTTGAATAGCTCCGCCCCCTGGAAATTGAGTCATCTTCCTAGGGCTCTGACATTGGCGTTGTTAGCCAGGGGCTCAACGGTGACCAGGGCCCACACAATGGGCTGGGGCAGGTGCCTTCCCCCCACCCCCGCAGCACTCACACAGTGCAGCCGACCCCAAAAGCTCAGTTGTCATCAGTCAGGTCCAACAATCCTAGAACTAGCCCCCAAACAGTGAGATTTTTCTACCAGGTTATAACATGGCTTGGTCTGCTTTAGATTACTGACCTTCCCCTATGCCCCCCCCAACCTAGTGCATGTGGGGCAGCTGCAGTGCACCAACAGGCCTAACATACAGATAGAGGGATCTGACCCCGCTGCATGGGCCCTGGCTGAGCCTCCAGCTTCCCAAGCCCAGCCTTGGAAACAACTCATACTATGTGGAACCCAGCCCCGCCCCCTGCCATCCATTGTCAGTCTCAGCTCTGTCCCTCCCTACTTACTCATCCATTGCCACCCCATCCCAACCCCTTCCCACCCAGCCATCCAATCACCCTACACCTGTCCCACCCCTCCATGTCCCACACCCACCCCTCCCCACAGCCATCCATTGCCACCCCATCCCGGACCCACCTTGCCCAGCCCCACACCTGCCCCCTCCCCACACAGCCACCCATTGTGCCCCCCTGAATCTCCCAGTGATCTTCATCCCCCACCACAAGATTCAGGGAGGGGGAACTTGTAGCAGGATCCTCTTTTCTCTCCCTGGCAGACCACAGGGGCAGCTCCTCCCCCATCCTGGGTGCTGCAGCCAGGAAGAGGAGTGGGGGACAGCATGAAGCAGACTGACCCATGGGTCACAGGAGGGGAGGGAAAGCAGGGAGCAGAATGACTAGTACACACTCTATATCCCTGCCATGTCAGCTGGACGTTGATCCCCAGCAAGATAATGGAGTGGCTGTTATGGGACTCAGTTAATAATGACGTAAAGGAGGGTAATGTAGTTAATGCAAATCAACATGGGTTTATGGAAGATAGGGCCTGTCAAACTAACGTGATATCTTTTTTTCATGAGATTACAAGTTTGGTAGCTAAGGATAATAGTGTGGATGTAATAGACTTCTGCCAGGCATTTGAATGCATGGTATTTTGATTAAAAAACTAGGACAATATAAAATTAACATGGCACACATAAAATGGATAAAAAACTGGCTAACTGGTAGCCTCAAAATGTAATTTAAATGGGGAATCCTCATTGAGCATATGTGTTTCCAATGAGATCCTGCAGGGATCAGTTCCTGGCCCTACGCTATGTAACATTGTTATCAATGACTTGGAAGAAAACAAAATTATCACAAATTGGGGGAGTGGTAAATAATGAAGAGGACAGGTCAACGATACAGAGCAATCTGGATCACTTGGTAAATTGGGCACAAGCAAATAATACGTCTTTAATACAGTTACATGTAAGTGTATACATCTAGGAACAAAGAATACAGGCAACACTTACAGGATGGGCGACTCTATCCTGGAAAGCAGGGACTCTGAAAAAGATCTGGGCTTGTGGTGGATAATCAGCTGAACATGAGCTCCTCGTGTGACGCTGTGGCCAAAAGAGCTAATGTGCTTCTGGGATGCATAAACAGGGGAATCTCGAGTAGGAGGAGAGAGGTTATTGTGCCTCTCTGTTTGGCACTGGTGGGACCACTGCTGGAATCCTGTGTCCAGTTCTGGTGCCCACAGTTCAAAAAGGATGTTGATTAAATGAAGAGGGTTCAGAGAAGAGCCACAAGAATGCTTAACGGATTAGAAAGCCTGCCCTATAGTAATAGACTAAAAGACCCCAATCTATTTAATTTAACAAAGAGAAGGTTAAGGGGTGACTAGATTACAGGCTATAAGTACCTACATGGGGAACAAATATTTACTGATGGGCTCTTCAGTATAGAAATGAAAGATCTAAAACCATCCAATGACTTGAAGTTGAAGATAGACCAATTCAGACTGTAAATAAGATGTATATTTTTAACAGTGAGGGTAATTAACCACTGGATCAACTTGCCAAGGGTCATTGTGCATTCTCCATCACTGGCAATTTTAAAATCAAGACTGGGCTTTTCCTAAAAGCTCCGCTCTAGGAATTGTTTTGAGGAAGTTCTCTGGCTTGTGTTATACAGGAGCTCAGGCTAGATTAGTGATCCCCAAACTGTGTGCGCGCCCCGCTAGGATGTCATGGAGGAATGTTTGGGAGGGTGCACACTGGGGCCCAGGCCAGCCCCTACGGGGGGTGGGGAGGAAGCACCACACTTCCAACCATGCTCCTCGCCCAGACCAGCTGCACCCCTCACCCATCAATCCCGTTCAGCCCCCAGTCCTGCTCAGCCTTCAGGCCAGATCCGTCTCCAGCTCCACCCTACCCCCTGCTCCACCCCCCAGCCTAGCTCTGCCCTCATTCCCTCTCTGCTCTCAGTCCAGCTCTGCCTCTAGCCCCAGCTCCTCCCCCATCCCCAGTTCCTCCCCCAGCTCCGCCACTGAGGAAGCCTTGGCTGTGCAGTTTTGGAGGAGGAGCGCAGACAGATTCTGTTACTGGTAGGGGGTGGGCATGACTGGAAAAGTTTGCACACCACTAGACCAGATGATTACTATTGTCCCTTATGGCCTTGGAATCCAAGAAATGGCAAAAGCTAGCAACCCTGCTGACTAATGCACATGTGCACTCCCTTACACTTTGCCCGGTGATTACACTTTGCCTGGTGATCCTGTCCCCTGGGCTGCCCAGAGCCTTGCCGGACACAATGTGTGCAGCCCCTGACACACTGCTAAGTGCCTTTATCCCCACTGCACAGTGCCACCCAGAGGATTCAGGGGGCCTGGGGCAAAGCAATTTCGGGGGCCCCTTCCATAAAAAAAAGTTAGTTTTGCCTCCCCAAGCGGTGAAGAAAAAACAAAGAAAAACCCAAGTCGTGCCGCCGAAGAAAGAAGAGGACAGGAGGACCTGCCGCCGAATTGCCGCAGAAGACTGAAACGAAGCAATTGAGCTGCCGCCGAAGTCCCGCCGCCGAGGAAGACAGGGACTGAAAGACCCGCTGCTGAATTGCCGCCGAAATTGCCCCCGCCCTGTCTGCGGGGCCTGGGGCAAATTGCCCCACTTGCGCCGCCCCCCCTCCCCCCCCACGGGCGGCCCTGCCACTGCATAGAACAGCATGACAAAGGGCCTGTCCCAGGGTCATACAGGGGGAAAACAGGACTAGAGCCCAATCTCTGAACCCAGCTTTTTGCCTTCTCCTGCAGGCTGTCCCAATGCCACCATGCACAGAAGATGCAGCCTTGCCTACCCCACTGCATAATGACCCCTTCTGAATTTGAGTGAATGAGCTTCTAAAGGGGTGGTGTCCATATGGAATGAGACGCCAGATAATTAAGAAAATTTGGGTTCTTCCTGAAGTTTATCAGTGCTGTTTGTCCTGAAAAACCTCAAGTTCATCCAAAATTCCTTTCAAATGTAGGCAAACCCAGAGAATGGCACATTCTGTACTGTCAGCCTAACCCATAAGAGTCCACTAAATTCAAACCAAGCCCTGTCCTCACAATATCACCAACCCAGAGCCTCCACATCCTCTGTCCCCTGCCCTGGTGCTGACCTTTCCTATTGTGCCTTCAGCCTGGCCATCTGCTCTAATCCTCACCCTTCCCATTTGCTTCTCTCTCCCATTTTCCTCCCCATTCCTCTAGCAGCACTAGAGCCCTGCCCCATGATCCTCAGCCCTGGTGGCCCCATTCACCATTGGCTCCAGCCCCATGCAGACCCCATCAGCGAGTGACTCACGACAGACACCTGGTCCTTCTTGTGAGGGTTGAATACCAATTCCCTGGCTCTCTTGTGCTCACAGAAATCTCCTTCCCATTTCTTTGTGCCACAGGCTGACAAGGAAGCAGGTTATCAATTAACAGAAGAGTCCAAGGAATTGGACTCCGTCTTCCCAGGTTATTGGGTACCATACATGTCTACGCCTCACTGCACTCTCCTCCAGCTAAACTCCTAATGATTGTGGCAATCAGTAAACACAGGAAGATAAAGCTCAGACCCAAGAATCTTAGTGGGTAGTCCTGTCCCTTCCACCTTGCCCTGTGAAACACCATTGTTAGTAAATATTAACTCTCTTAGTCCCCTTTTCCTTTTTGTATGTTAAATTCATTCACATAGTAATAATTCTCAAAAAAATCTTTATGGATCTGAGCTGCGTCTAATTATCCTCAGCATTTTCAGGTCCATGGAAATCTAGGTGTCCAGGGAAAAGACATCCTCAAACTACTAAAAGAGTCTACAGAAATATGTAATAAACAAAACTGTGTGATTGATAATTATCAGATGTTTTCTGTAATGGATGAAATAATGACCCATTGAAATATGTTTCTAAGTCATTAAAAACAGCCAGTTTCTACAGCGTTAGAAACCAGATTAGAGATTCCTTTTTACTCATCAGTCAGGCAAACTGAGCACCATAAAAGAAATTCCATCAGTAATTTCAAAAACAGAACACATGGTGAAATTAATCATGAGAAACAATTTTCCCTCCAAAAAGGAGTTTCTCTGTGTCATACCCTATAAAAGACAAAAGGTGTGAAAATTAGGTTGGGGAGTGAAAACTGGGAGAGACATAGAGGCCAGCTCTTTACCTGATACCAAGGCTGGTAATGTATCTATTCCTTTTGTATTTCGTATAGTGCTGTACTGATCTCTGATTGACAATCTTTGATTAAATAATTTCACTGGAGCCTATTTGCCAGACTTGAATCATTATTAAATTCAAACATGCAACACCACCGTGACCCTGCTGATTCAGCCCCATCTATCCCTGTGGGATGCTTTCTCAGAACCAGGAGCCACAGTCTTACCCCTCTCTCTCAGCCAGAGACAGCTCTGCTGGAGCTTAAACTGCCTGTCAACTCCCTGCCACACCAGTCTGTCCACCTCCCCAGTACACTCCTCAAGACTCTGCCAGTCTTAACTTTGCCTTGCAGGTAACAGTCGGTGCATCCCAGTTCCCAACCCCTCTGGAAGTGCATTCCCCTGCAGCATCCAGGCCCCGCACTGAATGCCCACAGAAATACCACGTCCACTGTCTCCAAAAAGACAGTGCAGACACCAGCTTATCAGTTCAGCTGAAGACCCACACATTACTTTAATACGGAGCACTGAGATAATTTTATGGCAAAACCAAAAATAAGTTTATTAATCAAGAACAGAGCTGGAAGTGATTCTAAGCAAGGATAATAGAAACAGGAAGTGGTCACAAATAAAACAAAATAAAACCTGCTTTCTAGTGTCTAAAACTTAGCAAATGACAATCCTGGTCTCAGGCAATTTCTCACCTGCTGTCAGTTCTCAGTTGTCCCTAACCCACATGGCTGAGGGATCCACCTTTCACAGATTCCAGGAGCTCTGGCCCCTTTGTCCCTTAAGTGATGGGTAACTAAGGGATTCTCTCCCCTTCTGCTTATAGTCCAGTAATATATTGAAAAAATATATTTTGAAGTGCATCCACAAATAAGGTTTTTCTCCCCTGCTGTTTGTGCTTCAGGAAGCTGACACCATGTTGTTTGTTCATCCTCCTGATACCTTGTTCTTCTGTTGACCTAAAATGCAAATGAAGCATCCTCTGTGCTGGTTTGACGATGTTTGATGCACAACAGTTTCCAAGGCAGACAGGTAAGTCCACATTCCTTTGCCTAGGGCAAACTTGTTAATCAATTCCGCCTCCAACACATATTTTAGGAACATATTCCCAGAGAGGGGCATGCCATCTGTGCATGCAACCCATGCTGCAGAAAAAACAGGGGGCCCGTGGGCAGATTCCATCCAGCCCCTGAATGAGCATAGAGGATGCCATTTTAAAATGATGTCCTCTGAACAGCATGACCCCATACACACCATATGGAGGAAGCCATTTTGTGGAATGTCAGGCATGCAAATGTGTAATTGAATACACAAGACAGGGGTGCCGTAACAGGGGGAGCCAGAGGGCCATGGCCCCGTCACTTTTTAATGGCCATAAGGGGAAGTGATGGAGGAGAGGAGGTGGAGAGGAGCGAGCGGGGGGCAGGGCCTCAGGGGAAGAGGCGGGGTGGGACCTCAGGAGGAATGGGCTGTGTGTAGGGGCAGAGGCTTGGGGAGAAGGAGCAGTGTGAGGACGGGGCCTCAGGGGGATGGGCGGTGCAAGGGTGGGGCTTGGGGAGAAGGGGCAGTGCAAGGGCGGGGTCTTGGGGAGAAAGGGCAGTGCAGGGAGGCGGGGCCACGATTCAGGCACTAGTGGCCCCCCCAGTTTCAGGGAGATTCTGCTGTTCCTGACACAAGGGATGCACTGGAGGGAGGGACCAAGGTAAGCAGCAGTCAGTCAGTGGTGACCAGGTTCCTCTAAATTTGTATGCAGGAGAAACTGGAAATTCATGGAGCACACTATAGAGAAATGATATGCACTCTATAACTGCCCTTTTTAAAAAAAGCCCTTAGATAATTACACACAAAATTAATTTGAAACTGGACATTTTCAAAAATAAGAAATCTATTTAAATATTTAAGGCACTTAAAAACAAAATGTCCCCCCTACTGTTTCTACTTTATTAGCACTCCTGACTCTTTCTGTTTTGAAGTGTATCCTTGAAAATTGCCTTTTTTTATATGCTTCTCTTTCATATGTTTTCTGTTCTGTGCCATATACTCTTTCACCAGCCACTGCTTTGCAAAACAATATTTTTTTGTAAGAGCTTCAGGCAGAGATTAAAGTTTACATATGGGTTGCTGTTTAAAGCTCAATTTGGAATAATGAATGTCTCATTAATGGCAAAACAAAAGAGTGGAAAAGCAAAGAGAATATTAAATATGGCCAGGCAGGGGATGGTGGTAATCACTGTTACCTGTGTTTTCATCACGGGTGCTGTCCTACAGCTGAGACAAGCCAAAGAGAACTCCTATTGCAAGTGTAGAATTGAATGAATACACCAGGCATTCAAGTGTACGATTAAATTGTCCCTGGTAGAACAGAGCTAGTGGTGCAAAGTCTTCATCAGGGTGGAAAGTTTAGTGAAATTTTTTTCATTCATTTAGTGCAAGAGACTATGCAAAAGAACCCCAGAAATTATAAGAAATAGAAGGCCAAAACCAAAACTGCAATTAGTGAGTTCTTCCAGAAAAACAGGAAACGAGTTGAAAATCGTATTTCAGAGAAGAGGTATACAAATGTGTATGGATTTATGGGTGGGCAGAAACAAACAAGATATACTGCTGGCCCTCTCTGTCTTTTGTCAGTGAAAAGTACATGTGGAATAAGGCAGGATACAATGACCTAAGCAACCCACACAATGCCTGCAGACATCACAAAACTAGCCACCTATCACCTAACAGCCCATATACAGCTATGAGCATTTGGATAAGATTGTACTGATATTCAGTTAGATGAGCAACAGAATTGCTGTGAGACAACACAATGGAAATTTTTGTCAGAATCGGACCATTTTGCAAGGAGAAATTTTTATGGTATGTCATCTCAGAGAATAAGACCTGGGGTTTCATAGACATTAACAAGTCAGATGATGATTCCCTGAACTGGGAAAACTATGTAGATACCTTAGAATTAGTCAGTGAGTTTGATCTTTTATTTGGAAACTGCTACCTTTTTTGTCCTGGCACACGGAATAGAATTCAGAATGACCTCACTGAAGCAGTAAGTAATTTCCAACTTAATTCCATTGCCAAAGAAACTGAGGAAGCATCATTTGTTGCAATTTTACTTGACGAAACCTCAGATATTCAATTAGTCTCAGCTTTCAACTGTACTGCTGTCATAAATGTAAAGGGAAGGGTAAACCTCTTTAAAATCCCTCCTAGCCAGAGGAAAAATCCTCTCACCTGTAAAGGGTTAAGAAGCTAAAGGTAACCTCACTGGCACCTGACCAAAATGACCAATGAGGAGACAAGATACTTTCAAAAGCTGGGAGGAGGGAGAGAAACAAAGGGTCTCTGTCTGTCTAAATGCTGTTTCTGCCGGGGATAGACCAGGAATGGAGTCTTAGAACTTTTAGTATGTAATCTAGCTAGGTATGTGTTAGATTATGATTTCTTTAAATGGCTGAGAAAAGAACTGTGCTGAATAGAATGACTATTCCTGTTTGTGTGTCTTTTTTGTAACTTAAGGTTTTGCCTGGAGGGATTCTCTATGTTTTGAATCTAATTACCCTGTAAGGTATCTACCATCCTGATTTTACAGAGGTGATTTCTTTACTTCTATTGAAAGTCTTCTTGTAAGAAAACTGAATGCTTTTTCATTGTTCTCAGATCCAAGGGTTTGGGTCTGTGGTCACCTATGCAAATTGGTGAGGATTTTTACCAAACCTTTCCCAGGAAGTGGGGTGCAAGGGTTGGGAGGATTCTGGGGGGAAAGACGTGTCCAAACTACGTTTCCCAGTAAACCCAGTTAGAGTTTGGTGGTGGCAGTGGAGATCCAGGGACAAAGGATAAAATTAATTTGTACCTTGGGGAAGTTTTAACCTAAGCTGGTGAAAGTAAGCTTTGGAGGTCTTCAGACAGGTCCCCACATCTGTACCCTAGAGTTCAGAGTGGGGGAGGAACCTTGACAACTGCATTACATGACCAAGAATGGTGCTGGGGCAGAATGCTTCATTGGTTTTACTGATGTTAGTAACAATCAAATTGCTGGTGGCCTTTACTCAGACTGTTGAAACAGTGTGCCAGAAGTTTAAATTCAGTGACAAGTTGTAGATCAGACATACAACGGTGCAGCTGTAATAGCAGGCAACGTGAGTGGGCTTCAGAAATGTGTTAGTGAAAAGTTCCCCCTTGCAATTTTTGTTCATTGCTCTGCTTGTGTTTTAAATTTTGTCCTCAGTTTTGCCGCAAATCTGAGAATGTCAAATTTTCTTCAGAAATTTAGAAGGAATACCTGGTTTTTCTCGCTATCTCCAAAACAGGCTGAACTTCTAAACATAGTTAAATGCTTTCTTGTTGTACCACAAGAGGGGAATTTTCATTCAAGGCTTGTACAAACTGTGAAGCAGAGCAGAGAAGCTCTGATCAAACTCTTCAAAAGTGTGGTGCAAAACTCAGCAGATTGGGGTGCTTAGTCTTTCTCCTCAGCCAAGGGTTTTCTGACCATGCTTGATGCTTTTCAGTTTGTGTTTCTCCTTTGTCTCTACAGTGACATATTTGAAGTGGCAGAAGTGTTGTTTGATGTTCTTTAAACCAAGATGTATGATATTGGGTTTTTTATTCAGCAGATTGGTGAGACATTAGAGCGAATTTTTTTTATTCCTTTTTGGGAGGGGAGGGATAAGTTCAGTGGTTTGAGCTTTGGCCTGCTAAACCCAGGGTTGTGAGTTCAATCCTTGAGGGAACCATTTAGGGATCTGGGGCAAAATTTGGGGATTGGTCCAGCTTTGAGCAGGTGGTTGGACTAGATGACCTCCTGAGGTCCCTTCCAACCTTGATAGTCTATGATTCTATGATTCTATGAATTCACCGAATGTGATAAACATTTGATGAGTTTTGGAAAACGGTGGTAGAGGTAGGGGCACATGAACCGCAGGAAAAAAGAGCAAGAGAAGGCCAGGCAACATAAAAATGTCTCTTTTTGAGGTTATTGACAATATCAGCTGTCAGTAAAATTTGAAAGTGGAGAGAAATTTGAATTTGTCCAGTTGCTGAATCCAAAAAGATTCAAGGACTTCTAGATGCATTTCTAGATGGTCTCAAATCTCTCGAAGCATCTTATCTGAATATTTTTTACATTAATTGGTTGTGTTCTGAACTGTGTGCTGTGTACAACTCAGAACAGCTGCAAGGGAAGGTGCGTTTGCCTTGTATAGAACTATTCACATGCTAGATTTATATTCTTGAGGGTCTAAGGTCAACAAGTCAGCTGGCGTAATTCTGACTATTCCCTATGCTCTGGCCATGGTGAGAAAGTCTTTTTCAACTGTAAAGTGCATTAAGACATTCACATGCAACACCAGTATGGCCAGTGCCTGTCCAACTTGGCTTTAGTGATCAGCAAAAAGGAACCACTTAAGTATCTGCTCAGCTTACAAGATTTTAACGGCTTGGTCACCGGGGAGTTTCTTAAAAATGGATTTTCAATTTCAGTAGAAAAGTGAGGTAATCATGTATTTGTATAGTCTCAGCTTTCATTATATTTGACGATTAGTATTTGCCAAAATGAATGTATTCGGTTTATTAATTGCAATGTGTACATTTAGGAAAAAAATATTTTCATCTATCTAAAAATGTCACCACATGCCAATGTTTCTGACACACCATGATAGTACTTTACACCCCATCCATACGTACATCAGGGAATGATATTAATGACTGGTTTGTCGCCAGCTTGGATTTGACACTTCACATGACAGGCTTTCCAGATAAATACCGTGACAGCAATGTGTTAGGTGCAGTGAGTGCCTCAGTGCAGTGCAGTGACTGCTAGAGGTTGCTGATACCTGGCAGTGACCCCTTTGTCAATGGGCATTAAAGGGGTTTTAGGATCACATCATGTCATCCCCATCACTCTAGTGCCTGAGTTCCTCCTTAAGTTTCCACAAATCTAAATTTCCTTCTGGCAAGGTTCCTTCCCCACTCTGAACTCTAGGGTACAGATGTGGGGACCTGCATGAAAACCTCCTAAGCTCACTTTGACCAGCTTAGGTTAAAACTTCCCCAAGGTACAAATTAATTTTACCCTTTGCCCTTGGATTTCCACTGCCACCACCAAACTTTATCTGGGTTCCTGAAAAAATGGAGTTTGGACACGTCTTTCCCCCCCCAGAATCCTCCCAACCCTTGCACCCCACTTCCTGGGGAAGGTTTCGTAAAAATCCTCACCAATTTGCATAGGTGACCACAGACCCAAACCCTTGGATCTTAGAACAATGAAAAAGCATTCAGTTTCCTCACAAGAAGACTTTTAATAGAAGTAAAAAGAAAAGAATCACCTCTGTAAAATCAGGATGGTAGATACCTTACAGGGTAATTAGATTCAAAACATGGAGAATCCCTCTAGGCAAAACCTTAAGTTACAAAAAAGACACACAGACAGGAATAGTTATTCTATTCAGCACAATTCTTTTCTCAGCCATTTAAAGAAATCATAATCTAACACATACCTAGCTAGATTACTTACTAAGTTCTAAGACTCCATTCCTGTTCTGTCTCCAGCAAAAGCATCACACAGACAGACACAGACCTTTTGTTTTTCTCCCTCCTCCAAGCTTTTGAAAGTATCTTGTCTCCTCATTGGTCATTTTGGTCAGGTGCCAGCGAGGTTGCCTTTAGCTTCTTAACCCTTTACAGGTGAGAGGATTTTTCCTCTGGCCAGGAGGGATTTTAAAGGGGTTTACCCTTCCCTTTATATTTATGACACCTTCCCTACCCCTTACTTAGCTGGGGTGAGGCTATTTTACTTTCATTTAGTATTTTTTTCTTCTTTCCCCTGTTTTCCCCATGCCTTTCTGTCCTACTCCTCCCTCCCTGCTCCCTCTTACCTTCACCTCTTTCTCCTTGGCCACCATCTCTCTTGCTGGGTTTCGTCACGGCTGTAGGGCTGTGCTTAGTGAAAGAAGTGGGGAGAACTAGGGTTGAGGTGTCTCCTTAGATGTCTGGGACCAGTGCCTGGTGAGTGCTGGGGCTGGTCTACACCCAGTTTTTGTATCACATTAACTTTATTGGTTTGAAACCAATATAGCTATACTGGTACAGCCCCTAGTGTGGGTGCAGTTATGCTGCAATAAAGGGGCTTATATTAGTATAAATTATGCCTGATTATTAAGGCACTTTTATAGAAGTACAACTGTGTCCACATCAGGGCTTGCACTGATTAAACTACTTTGATTTAAAAAAAATCACACCTCTAGCTGAAATAGTTAAATCAGTACAAAACTTGTGTGAACGGCTGGCACTGGTGATTCAGGCTGAGACTTTAAATCTGAGTTGGTGTTCTATGACGAGCCTTTGAAATGAGGGCTATGAACCTAAACCTGAGGGGGAGATTGGAAAGGGAGGGGTCTTTTCTGAGAGCTGCATGAGATTCAGTAAATTAGAGCCCAGGAAAGGGAGAATATTTTTTTCAAAGAGCTTGGCGGTGAGTGGATGATTTATCATAGAATTTTAGGACTGGAAGGAACCTCAAGAGCTCATCTAGACCTGTCCCCTGCACTCATGGCAGGACTATGTATTATCTAGACCATCCCTGGCAGGTGTTTGCCCAACCTGCTCTTAAAAATCTCCAATGATGGAGATTCCACAACCTCCCTAGGCAATTTACTTCAGTGCTTAAAAACCCTGTCAGTTAGGAAGTTTTTATTAATGTCCAGCCTCAATCACTCTTGCTGCAATTTAAGCCCATTGCTTCTTGTCCTATCCTCCGGGGTTAAGGAAAACAATTTTTTCTCCCTCCTCCTTGTTACAACCCTTTATGTACTTGAAAACTGTTATCATGTCCCCCCTCAGTAGTCTCTTCTCCAGACTAAACAAACCCAATTTTTTTTCAATCTTCCTTCATAGGTCATGTTTTCAAGACCTTTCATCATATTTGTTGCTCTTCTCTGGACTTTCTCTAATTTGTCCCCATCTTTCCTGAAATGTGGCACCCAGAACTGGACACAACACTCCAGTTGAGGTCTAATCAGCGCAGAATAGAGTGGAAGAATTACTTCTCGTGTCTTGCTTACAACACTCTTGCTTGTACATCCCTTTTTTTGCAACTGTGTTACACGGTTCACTCACATTTAGCATCTATTTGCAGGAACCTGAAGGGGAACTGAGGCAGGAGACTGCAGTGGCATGCTACACCACAAAGGGATCAGCTTGGAGGCTGCATAGTGGCTCACAAATAGCAACAAAACTAAGCCGATAGCAATAGCCTGCACTGCTGCACATGCACCAGTTCAAGGGAATGTGCTTGTGAAACATTATGCCCACGTAGCATGGCACTGATTTAATAAAAGCACCTCACACTCTGGGTAGGCCTGGCTTTCCAGATGGAATGAAATCTCTGAGGTGGGTAATGAAGGTATTTTCTTGGCATGTAGGGAATTGGCCTATGAAAATCAGTTTCATAGCAGGTTTCAGAGTAGCAGCCGTGTTAGTCTGTATCATAGCAGTAGTTTCATAGCAGTAACTCCAAATGAGGGCCAAAACAGAGTGTGTGTGTGTAGCAGTGACAATATTAGCCTGATATCAGAAGCAACAGCTCTAACCTTTAATCCCTGGGACATTTACCAGGAAAAAAGCAATTGATCTGCTAATGTGCCCCCAGACTGTTTTCCATACCGTAGTGCCAAGCTGTCTCTGCAGATAGCCAGGAGACTTTGGAGTGCAAAGGTACCAGCGTGATTATATTGGGTAACAGTTTCCTTGGCAATATAAACCTGGGCCCCAAATGCTAGTTGTACAGGTTTTTTTTTTTATAACAGTCATTTAAAATGATTAAATGTTCTTTACGGAAGGGAGGAGTTCGCGATAGGGAGTCCCAACACTTGCCTGACCAACTAAGCTGCAGTTCTGCAGAAAAAGCCCTGGGGATTACAGTGGATGAGAAGCTGGATATGATTCAGCAGTGTGCCCTTGTTGCCAAGAAGGCTAACAGCTTATTGGGCTGCATTAATAGGAGCATTGCCAGCAGATCGAAGGAAGTGATTATTTCCCTCTGTTCGGCACTGGTGAGGTCACATCTGGAGTATTGCATCCAGTTTGGGGCCCCCCACTACAGAAAAGATGGGGACATGTTAATTACTGGCATATGTTGTAAAGTAGTTCATTCTATTGACTCATGATTCCTTATGTTTACTGAGAATCAGTTAGTGTTTGCTGAAGATTATTCTGGCCCCAGGCTGCCTTGTGATGTGAGTTTGTTCAAAGGAGCTAGTGGTGAACTGCCTCAGTCTCAGAACAGAAACCCAGCTAGAGAGAAAGTTCCCTTCCTCGTATAGTTCCCTTCAGCCGGGCACTATGTGATAATTCTGCCTGGGTGAGGGATAATGCAGAAAGTGGTGGAAGGATGCCTGGGCAGCAGGGGGAGCAGCCATGGCACAGACATTTTAAATGGTGTTCTCTCTTCAGTCTGGTGCAAATGAAACTGAGGCAGGGCGAGTGGTGCCATGGCAGGCCACTAGGAGGTGCTGTGGAGGCAGAATGCTCCTTAGAACAGTTAGTCCTGCAACCCCCAAGGGGAGAGGCAATTCTTGATTTAGTCCTAAGTGGGACACAGGCTCTGGTCCAAGAGATGCATATAGCTGAACCGCTTGGTAATAGTGACCATAATATAATTAAATTTTAACATTCTTGTGGGGAGGAAAATACCAAAAATGTCTATCACAGTAGCATTTAACTTCAGAAAGAGAAACTACACAAAAATGAGGACGTTAGTTAACTGGAAATTAAAAGGAACAGGCACAAGAGTGAAATGCCTACAAACTGTATGGAATCTTTTAAAAAACACTATAATACAGGATCAAATTAAATGTATCCATCAAATTTAAAAAATAGTTAGAGGATAAGAAAAATGCCACCATGGCTAAATAGAGTAAGAGAGGCTTTTAGAGGTGTCCTTTAAAAATTGGAAGTCAAGTCCTACTGAGGAAAACAAAAAGGAACATATACTCTGGCAAGTCAAGTGTAAAAGTATAATTAGGCAGGCCAAAAAAGAATTTGAAGAGCAACTAGCAAAAGACTCAAAAACCAATAGCTAAAAAATGTTTAAGTCCATCAAAAGTAGGAAGCCAGCCAAACCATCAGTGGGGCCACTGGACCATTGAGGTGCTAAAGGAGCACTCAAGGAAGACCAGGCCATTGTGGAAAAACTAAATGAATTCTTTGCATCAGTCTTCACTACAGAGGATGTGAGGGAGATTCCCACACCTGAGCCTTTCTTTTTAGGTGACAAATCTGAGCAACTGTCCCAGATTGAGGTGTCAATAGGAGGATTTGGAACAAATTGATAAATTAAACAGTAAAAGAAGTCACCAGGACCAGGTGGTATTCACCCAAGAGTTCTGAAAGAACTCAACCATGAAATTGTAGCACTACTAAGTGTGGTATGGAACCTATCACTTAAATCAGTTTCTGTACCAGATGACTGGAGGATAGCTAATGTGATGCCAGTTTTTAAAACGGGCTCCAGAGACAATCCTGGCAATTACAGGCCGGTAAGCCTAACTTCAGTGTCAGGCAAATTGATTGAAACTATAGTGAGAAATGCTAGTACAGAATTATCAGACACATAGATGAACATGATCTGTTGGGGAAGATTCAACATTTTGAAAAGGGAAATCATGCCACACCCATCTCTTAGAATTCTTTGAGGGGGTCAAACTTACATGTGGACAAGTGTCATCTAGTGGACAGAGTGTACTTGGACTTCCAGAAAGCCTTTGACAAAGTCCCTCACCAAAGGCTCTTAAGCAAAGTAAGCAATCATGGGATAAGAGGGAAGGTTCTCCATGGATCAGTGACTAGTTAAAAGACAGGAAACAAAGGGTAGGAATAAATCGTCAGTTTTCACAATGGAGAATTTCAGAATAACGGGGTTCCCCAGGGAGCTGTACTGGGACCAGTGCTGTTCAACATATTCATAAATGACCTGGAAAAAGGGGTAAAGAGTGAGGTGACAAAGTTTGCAGATAATACAAAATTTCTCAAGATAGTTAAATTCAAAACAGATTGTGAAGAATTACAAAGGGATTTCACAAAACTGGGTGACTGGGCAAGAAAATGGCAGATGAAAGTCAATGTTGATAAATGCAGAGTAATGCACATTGGAAAAAATAATCCCAACTACACGTACAAAATGATGGGGTCTAAATTACTTGATACCACTCAAAAAAGATCTTGGAGTCATTGTGACTAGAACTCTGAAAATATCCACTCAATATGCAGCAGCAGTTAAAAAACCTAATAGAATGTTAGGAACCATTAGGAAAGGGATAGATAATAAAACAGTAAATATCATACTACTATTATATATACCCACATCTTGAATACTGTATTCAGTTCTGGTCACCCCATCTCCAAAAAGATATGTGAGAAATGGAAAAGGTACAGAGAAGGGCAACAAAAATGAATAAGAGTAAGGAGCAGTTTCCATATGAGGAGAGATTAAAAAGACTTGGACTGTTCAACTTGGAAAAGAGATGATCAACGGGGGGATATGCTAGAGGTCTATAAAATCATGAATGGTGTGGAGAAAGTGCCTAAGGAAGTGTTATTTACTCCTTCACATAACACTAGAATGAGGGGTCACTCAGTGAAATTAATAGGCAGCAGGTTTAAAACAAACCTAAGGAAGTACTTCTTTACACAACGCACAGTCAACCTGTGGGACTTCTTGCCTGAGGATGTTGTGAAGGCTAAAAGTATAACTGGGTTAAAAAAATTAGGTAAGTTCAAGGAGGATAGGTCCATCAATGGCTATTAACCAAGATAGTCAGGAATACAGTCGCCTGCGCTGGGTGTCCCTAAGCCTCTGACTACCAGATGAATTGCTTGATAATGGCCCTGTTCTGTTCATTCCCTCTGAAGCACCTGGCATAGGCCACTGTCAGAAACAGGGGCACCATTTCAACTTTTGGTGGGGGAGGGAGAAGCAATTCATCCATGATTCCAGGGCTATTTAGGTACCTGAAAACTCTAGTTTTTTTGGCAGATAACTTAGCAATTAGCTGCCAGGAGTGCTGTATCTAATTCCTATATAAAATAAAGAAAATTAAATAAATATTAGACCCAATGAGCTTTAATACTAACGTGTTCTGACATCTTGTGGCAAGTCACTTAAGGGACACTGATTAAAATTTTAATGTATATTCTTACTTTGTTACTAACTCTGCAGAGAGAGAGAGACCCCCATCAGGACTCCTGGGTTTTATCACAACTCGGGGGGGGGGGGTAGGGTCTAGTGGGTTACAACTGGGGACAGATACATCTGGGTTATATATCAGAACATCAGAATGGCCATATGGTCAGACCAATGGACCATCTAGCCCGGTATCCTGTCTTCCGACAGTGGCCAATACCAGGTGCTTCAGAGGAAATGAACAGAACAGGTAACATCAAGTGATCCATCCCATGTCACCCATTCCCAGCTTCTGGAAAACAGAGCCTAGGGACATGCAGAATATGGTGTTGCATCCCTGCCCATCCTGACTAATAGCCATTGATGGACCTATTCTCCATAAACTTATCTAGTTCCTCTTTGGACCCTGTTATAATTTTGACCTTCACAACATCCCCTGGCAAAGAGTTCCGTGGGTTGATTGTGAAGAAATATTTTCTTTTGCTTGTTTTAAATCTGCTGCCTATTAATTTCATTGGGTGACCCCTAGTTCTTGTGTTATATGAAGGTGTAAATAACACTTCCTTACTTACTTCCTCCATACCAGTCCTGAATGTATAGACCTCTATCATATCCCGCTTTAGTCATCTCTTTTCTAAGCTGAAAAGTCCCTGTCTTTTTTCATCTCTCCTCATACAGAAGCTGTTCCATCAACCTAATAATTTCTGTTGCCCTTCTCTGAACCTTTTCCAAATCCAATACAGTATATCTTTTTTCAGATGGGGTGACCAGATCTGCACAATTTTCAAGATGTGGGCATACTATGGATTTATATAGAGGCAATATGATATTTTCTGTCTTATTATCTATCCCTTGTGATTTCCAACATTCTGTTTGCTGCACATTGAGAAGATGTGAACAGAGAACTATCCACAATGACTCCAATATCTCTTTCTTGATGGGTAGCAGCTAATCTATCAACAGTGAATTTCATTTGCCATTGTGTTGCCCAGTCACTCCCTTTTGTGAGATCCTTTTGTAACCCTTTGCAGTCAGCTTTGAACTTAACTATCTTGAGTAATTTTATATCATCTGCAAATTTTGCCACGTCACTCTTTATCCCTTTTTCCAGATCACTGAGGAATATGTAGAACAGCACTGCTCCCAGTACAGACCCTTGTGGGACACCACTATTTACCTCTCTCCCTTCTGAAAACTGACTATTTATTCCTACCCTTTGTTTCCTATCTTTTCACTGGAGTGCCTGGCAATGCTTTCAGGATAATCTAACGATCATTAATGTGATCTAATGACAAGCCTTTTATCTTAACCACCCTGCCTCTGGTCATAAATACTCCCTGTCTCAAAGTGGAAGCTGAGAGCAGCACAGAACTTATCACATTCCACACACAAGCTACTCTGCAGTTAGGTTTCAGAGTAACAGCCGTGTTAGTCTGTATTCGCAAAAAGAAAAGGAGTACTTGTGGCACCTTAGAGACTAACCAATTTATTTGAGCATCAGCTTTCGTGAGCTACAGCTCACTTCATCGGATGCATACTGTGGAAACTGCAGAAGAGATTATATACACAGAGACCATGAAACAATACCTCCTCCCACCCCACTCTCCTGCTGGTAATAGCTTATCTAAAGTGATCATCAAGTTGGGCCATTTCCAGCACAAATCCAGGTTTTCTCACCCTCCGCCCCCCCCCCCCCCAAACTCACTCTCCTGCTGGTAATAGCCCATCCAAAGTGACCACTCTCTTTAAAATGTGTATGATAATCAAGGTGGGCCATTTCCAGCACAAATCCAGGTTTTCTCACCCCCCCCCACCCCCCTCCAAAAACCACACACACAAACTCACTCTCCTGCTGGTAATAGCTTATCCAAAGTGACCACTCTCCTCACAATGTGTATGAAAATCAAGGTGGGCCATTTCCAGCCCACCTTGATTTTCATACACATTGTGAGGAGAGTGGTCACTTTGGATAAGCTATTACCAACAGGAGACTGAGTTTGTGTGTGTGGTTTTTGGAGGGGGGTGGGGGAGGTGAGAAAACCTGGATTTGTGCTGGAAATGGCCCAACTTGATGATCACTTTAGATAAGCTATTACCAGCAGGAGAGTGGGGTGGGAGGAGGTATTGTTTCATGGTCTCTGTGTATATAATGTCTTCTGCAGTTTCCACAGTATGCATCCGATGAAGTGAGCTGTAGCTCACGAAAGCTCATGCTCAAATAAATTGGTTAGTCGCTAAGGTGCCACAAGTACTCCTTTTCTTTCTGCAGTTAGGGGCTCTCTCTGGCGGTAGGGCATGGGCTGTGAGCAGACCCGAAACACAGCAGGGGGCAGGAGCCCTCCCCTACCCCCTCTAACTGGCACCCCTGTGTGGACTAGGCAGGAGCCACATGTCTCCTAACCTGTGCATCCTGAGGATCCAGAGACCTCTCTCCAGATCCCAGAGCTTCCTCAGAGCTTCTAAGGAACCAGATGGCATCTGACCTCTCTCCCTCCACCCTCGCAGTCCAGAAGAAGCTGTTTGCAGACAAGTATCCTCTCCTGCCACACTCACATGTGGGAGACTAATGCAGTCACAGAGTCCAGTCTGAGTGTCATGCATTCCTCTGGGTGTTGAGAAGCAGGAGGTCTTGAGTCCTATTCACGGGCTGAGTAGACAACCTCTCTACTGCTCTATCTGATTCCCAGCCCACACGCAGCAGCTGAGGGCTAAGGAGGAGGTGATGGACTTACCCCAAAGGTGGGTGTGGGAAGAAGCAGAGTGAAGAGATGATCAGAGAACCATCCCATAGCATTCCTCCTAGAGTCACTCCAACAACCACCTGGCTCCTTCCTGGCATAGGCTGCAGCCCCTAGGTTCCATGAGGAATTTCTGAATTAACCCTCTAGAAAGCTGCCTCTGGCTCTTTACAAGCTCTCACACAGCCCTGTCAAGAGAGGTAAGGAATAAGGTCCTGCCTCCCCCAGCTGCTCAGGGGAATCCTCTCAGAGCAATCAGAGTAGGACTTTATGCCTCTCTACAAACTGATCACTTTACATGGTATGTCAAGAAGCTGCACACCCCTTGGCAGCTCTGTTTAGAGCAACATTAACTCCCACAGGGATTTCTGCTCTAAATACTCCAGCCCTGAGGGAAGCATTCTGTGGAAAACAGGTGTTTCCCTTGCTCCAATGCAAGATCTGCTGTTCTGATGCTTCAGAGTTGATATGGAAGGCTTGAGGGTTCCTGGAGAGCATGCTGCAACGCCAGCAATCCCATGCTGCCGCGGCCATGGGGACACGTTATCTTTCTCCCATGGCACCTTCCAATGGAGAGAAGAACATGACATGTGGGTTGGAGTCTCTCCCTGACTTACAGATAACCAGAGATGACCTATGCCTGCCAATAGTGGGGAGAGGAGGGCAGAGTGAGAGCAGCTGGCTTCAGCAGTGTTACTGAGCTTGCACAGTCTATGAGACCCAGAGGCAGAGGCTGACTCGGAGGCCAGAGATACATGCAGTCAGGAGCTCTTTTCTTCCCGGAGGAGCCTAGCCAGTCACAGCTGTTGGATCTTGGCGAATTGCAAACAGGAGAGGAGGCCCCTGGTAAGTGGATCTGATTTTGGGAATCGCTGAAGCGAGTTGTTGGGGGCAGGAGGGCTGCAGAAATCAGGCTTGTCCCCCGCCGCATGCCTAGTCTGAGTGGCGGAACAGGCTGTTGATTGACTCCCTCACTTCACGGGAATCTCCCTCAGAGATCTCCAGAAATCTCAGAAAACTCTCGTGGAGATACTGGGCAATCCACTGCAGCAGGTTCTTTGGCAGAGCTGCTTTGTTTCTTGCTCTGTTAATGGTAACTTTCCTGTGCCACTGTGCCATTACGGGGGTGGGGGAGGGACACCATTGCTGCACGCAGGCGAGTCGCATAGGGGCCAGGGCGGAAGCCGCAGGCTTGGAGAAGACCCTCCCTTGATTCCTCCCTGCTCACCCTCAGCAGCGAGATATCTTCCATAAGGATCATATCCTGTGGAAAATGTGGGGACAGGAATGATTATCAGGCCCCCCCCCTACAGTGCTGGCTCTCCCCAAGAGCCACGTGCCCAGTGTATAGCAGAGTCCAGGAAGAGTGATTTATTCTGTCCCTGTGGCTGATTTACTCTACCCCATGTGTGCTTGCATGGGGTCAGCCAGTTAGTGACAGGTGTGTGAATATTGGCTATTTGAAAGCACTGAAGCAGTGTAGTCTGTGTTCCAAACAATACTGCTTCTGTAAAATGTTGCGTTTAAACTTCACAGAGATGATCTTGGGAGCCCAGCCTCCCTCTTTGTTATCAGCAGCAGAACGGCTGCACAGAATTAGAAAGCTGCCAAGAAGAACTAAGGAGGACTTTCTGTTTGAGGTTATGATGCACTCTGCCACTGAGAAACAGGAATTGAAGGAGTGGTGGGACAGCGAGGGACCGAAAGGAGAACTCAACAAGCCAGAATGAAGCCACAGATCGGCTCTTAAAAGTTATGGAGTGCCAAGCAGACACGCTCCAGACAATACTAGCTCTTCAAACTGAGCAGCTCTGCGCCCGCCTTCCCCTGCAGCTGCTGTTGCAAAACTCTCCCATGCGCCCCTCAGATACTGCCAACACACTCTTATCAACCTCCCGGCTCCAGTCTCTACACACAGCATTCCACTCCTCCCTACTTACAGTCCAGCACTGAGGACACCCACTATCCACTGCACTCAAAACCCATCCCTCTGCAGTTTGGCTCTGCTGAAGTACAGTACCCACTGCATTGTACTCCAAAGGAGAAGATTGGATATAATCCCTGGACATACACAAAACTGTAGCCGTCCCAGGACCCCTTCTCTTCCTGGGACCTTCCCTTCCCCCATCCCCCTCCCTGCTGATGTATTTTTTCATTTGACTCTCTCCTTTGGATGTTGTCTTTTAATAAAAGAATTGTGTTGTTTGAAAGCAATCTTTATTCTATTAATTGAAAGCAAAAAGAGCCCTACAACGCAACATACAATTATGTCAAACCTCCTTATTGCATCATGTGCACCAGTCACCTCCTAGCATTACAAGCACTGCAAACCCAAGTATAGCAACAAATATTAGTGGCTTTCAGCTTCATATTGCTGCCTCAAGGCATCCCTGATCCTTATGGCCCTGGCTGTGCCCCTCTAATAGCTCTGGTCTCTGGCTGTTCAAACTCAGCCTCCAGGCGCTGAGCCTTTGTGGTCCAGCCCTGAGTGAAGCTTTCACCCTTCCCTTCACAAATATTATGGAGCTTACAGCACGCGGCTATAAGCATAGGAATATTGCCATTGGCCAGGTCCAGCTTCCCACAGAGACAGCACCAGCGGGCTTTTAAATGGCCAAAAGCACACTCAACCGTCATTCTGCACTTGCTCAGGCTGTTGTTGAACTGCTCCTTGCTGCTGTCAAGTTGCCCCGTGTATGGCTTCATAAGCCACGGCATTAAGGGGTAGACAGGGTCTCCCAGGATCACAATGGGCATTTTGACTTTCCATATGGTAATCTGGTCCGGGAAGAAAGTCCCCGCTTGCAGCTTCCTGAACAGTACAGTGTTCCAAAAGATGTGTGGGTCATGCATCTTTCTGGACCAGCCTGTGTTAATGTCTGTGCAACACCCACGGTGATCCACAAGCACCTGGAGAACCACTGAGAAATACCCCTTCTGATTAATGTACTTGGTGGCTAGGTGGTCTGGTGCCAGAATTGGAATATGCGTGCCATCGATCGCCCCTCCACATTTAGGGAAGCGCATTTGTGCAAAGCCATCCACAATGTCACGCATGTTGCCCAGAGTCACGGTCTTTTGGAGCTGGATGCAATTAATGGCCCCGAACACTTCCATCAACACAAGTCCAACCATCGACCTTCCCACTCCGAACTGGTTAGTGACCTATTGGTAGCAGTCTGGAGTAGCCAGCTTCCACAGTGCAATCGCCACGTGCTTCTCCAATGGCAGAGCAGCTCTCGTTCTTGTGTCCTTGCACTGCAGGACTGGGGCGAGCTTATCACACAGTCCCATGAATGTGACTTTCCTCATCCAAAAGTTCTGCAGCCACTGCTCGTCATCCCAGACATGCATCACGATGTGATCCCACCACTCAGTGCTTGTTTCCCAAGCCCAAAAGTGGCGTTCCACTTTGGTCAGCATCTCCGTGAATGACAGAAGCAATCTTGTGTCGCAGCTACTATGCGTGGCGAGATCAATGTCGCACTCCTCTTGCCTTTGTAGTTTAAAGGCAAGTAGTTTGTAGTTGCCACTTGTGATGTGTTAGTGAGAGCAAGCAGCATACTGGTCAGCAGTTCAGGATCCATTCCTGCAGCCCGAAGAGGCAGGGCAGGGCATGCAGTACACAAACCGTTGAAAGATGGCGTCAAATGCAGATGGAAGCACAGGGATTGCTGGGATGCAAAGCAATGCATCACGGGGCACTGGGACAGGACCCAGGATGTCCCGCAACTCCATCTACCTTCCCACAAGTCTTAGTGGCAGAAGAGGAAGAGGTGCTCTGTGGGATAGCTGCCCAGAGTGCACTGCTCTGAATAGAATCATAGAATCATAGAATCATAGAATATCAGGGTTGGAAGGGACCCCTGAAGGTCATCTAGTCCAACCCCCTGCTCGAAGCAGGACCAATTCCCAGTTAAATCATCCCAGCCAGGGCTTTGTCAAGCCTGACCTTAAAAACTTCCAAGGAAGGAGATTCCACCACCTCCCTAGGCAACGCATTCCAGTGTTTCACCACCCTCTTAGTGAAAAAGTTTTTCCTAATATCCAATCTAAACCTCCCCCACTGCAACTTGAGGCCATTACTCCTCGTTCTGTCATCTGCTACCATTGAGAACAGTCTAGAGCCATCCTCTTTGGAACCCCCTTTCAGGTAGTTGAAAGCAGCTATTAAATCCCCCCTCATTCTTCTCTTCTGCAGGCTAAACAATCCCAGCTCCCTCAGCCTCTCCTCATAAGTCATGTGTTCTAGACCCCTAATCATTTTTGTTGCCCTTCGCTGGACTCTCTCCAATTTATCCACATCCTTCTTGTAGTGTGGGGCCCAAAACTGGACACAGTACTCCAGATGAGGCCTCACCAATGTCGAATAGAGGGGGACGATCACGTCCCTCGATCTGCTCGCTATGCCCCTACTTATACATCCCAAAATGCCATTGGCCTTCTTGGCAACAAGGGCACACTGCTGACTCATATCCAGCTTCTCGTCCACTGTCACCCCTAGGTCCTTTTCCGCAGAACTGCTGCCTAGCCATTCGGTCCCTAGTCTGTAGCGGTGCATTGGATTCTTCCGTCCTAAGTGCAGGACCCTGCACTTATCCTTATTGAACCTCATCAGATTTCTTTTGGCCTGCAAATAGCGCTGCAAGTGTGAACATACTATTGCGCAGGCAGCTGACAGTGTGAACACACAACAGCGCTTTCCCTTCAGTGCTCTCTGAGTGGCGCTGTAATTGCCTGTGCTGTAACTTTGTCTGTGTAGACGTGCCCTGAGATCACTTCTGGGAAGACTCAGTTTAAGGGACTTGCCCCAGCACTCAGGTGTCCACCGCCCTTGGAGTGCAGACCCAAAGGATATTATGAAATCCACCTCTTCCCTCAATGTGGAGGAAGGTATGCACAGCCTCTCCCCACCACCCCGCAATTATGAATTGCACAAAAGGGGTTATATTATAAACAAGAAATAAGTTTATTAACTATGGGCTTGTCTACACTGGCAAGTTTTGTAGCCAAAAACATCAAAACAGCAGTAGCGTACACACTGCAATGGGACTTTTGTCGAAAAAAACACCCAGTTTTGGTGACAAAAAACTTCCACCCCTGTGAGGACTTTTGTCTTTTCCCCTCCCTTGATTGTTGACAGACAGTCAGTGTAAATACTGCACTTTTTTTTAATTTTATTTTATTGGCCTCCAGAAAGTGTCCCACAATTCCCTGCTGCTGCTCTGGTCAGCGATTTGAACTCCGCTGCTCTGCAGCCAAACCACCCCTCCCCCTTGCAAGCCCTGGGAATTTTAAATTTCATTTCCTGCTTGCTGGCTTCCCATGTGAGCTTCTCAGGTAAGCATGGCTGGCTATTGCACCAAATGCGCTCCCATTTGGACCACCGCTGAACTGTTGGATCTGATCAGTATATAGGGAGAGGAGTCTGTTCAGTCACAGCTGCGATTGACCCTGTCATAAATATAAAGGGAAGGGTAAACCCCTTTGAAATCCCTCCTGGCCAGGGGAAAGCTCCTCTCACCTGTAAAGGGTTAAGAAGCTAAAGGTAACCTCGCTGGCACCTGACCAAAATGACCAATGAGGAGACAAGATACTTTCAAACGCTGGGAGGAGGGAGAGAAACAAAGGGTCTGTGTCTGTCTGTAGTCGTCTTTGCCGGGGATAGACCAGGAATGGAGTCTTAGAACTTTTAGTAAGTAATCTAGCTAGGTATGTGTTAGATTATGATTTCTTTAAATGGCTGAGAAAAGAATTGTGCTGAATAGAATAACTATTTCTGTCTGTGTATCTTTTTTGTAACTTAAGGTTTTGCCTAGAGGGGTTCTCTATGTTTTTGAATCTAATTACCCTGTAAGATATCTACCATCCTGATTTTACAGGGGGGATTTCTTTATTTCTATTTACTTCTATTTTTTATTAAAAGTCTTCTTGTAAAAAACTGAATGCTTTTTCATTGTTCTCAGATCCAAGGGTTTGGGTCTGTGGTCACCTATGCAAATTGGTGAGACTTTTTATCCAACATTTCCCAGGAAAGGGGGGGTGCAAGTGTTGGGAGGATTGTGCATTGTTCTTAAGATCCAAGGGTCTGGGTCTGTAGTCACCTAGGCAAATTGGTGAGGCTTTTTACCAAACCTTGTCCAGGAAGTGGGGTGCAGGGTTTTGGGAAGTATTTTGGGGGGAAAGACGCGTCCAAACAGCTCTTCCCCAGTAACCAGTATTAGTTTGGTGGTGGTAGCGGCCAGTCCAAGGACAACGGGTGGAATATTTTGTACCTTGGGGAAGTTTTGACCTAAGCTGGTAAAGATAAGCTTAGGAGGTTTTTCATGCAGGTCCCCACATCTGTACCCTAGAGTTCAGAGTCGGGGAGGAACCTTGACAGACCCATAGGAATCGGGACACATATGGGCAAATTTCTCAAGGCTTGTGTGGAAAGGGCTATGATTAGGACATGCAGCAGTGCAGAGTGAAGATAAAGGAGCTGAGGCAGCCGTACCGTAAGGCGCGAGAGGCAAACCATCGCTCCAGTGGTGCACCTAAGACCTTCCGTTTCTATAAGGAGCTGAATGCTATCCTCAGTGGTGACCCCATCTCCATCACCAATAGTCCCCTGGATACTTTGGAGGCAGCAGAAAGAGAGGGTAAGCTGGAGGCTGAAATTCTGGATGAAGAAGTGGAGCTAGAAGAGGATGTAGAGCTCCCAGCGGGGTCGCCCGGTGGGGCAGGCAGCCAGGAACTTTTCTCCACTCCAGAAGTGCTCGGTGGGGAGCAGGAAGCAGATGAGACACTGGGTAAATTGCTGTGGCTTGTGTTAGGAATCAAAAAGTGGGAGGCAGGTAGTGTTTTATATGAGCTGGACATTGCCCTGTGTAGCTAATCTGCATGGCCAAGCAGGGTGTCGATGGACATCAAGACCTGCAGAGAATCCTCCAGAGAGAGGCTCTGGAAAGTTTCCTAGGGGTATTTGTTAATCCTCCGCCACAGATTCCAAGGGATTGCAGCCTTGTTAGTTCCCCCATTGTAGGAAACTGTACCATGCCATTTAGTAGTCACTGGAGCTGGGACCAAAGCAACACATAGCTGAGCTGCATATAGACCGGGGTGAAAGCCACAAGCATGCAGTAATTGTGCCCTGGTTTCCCTGCTCACCCGCAGCAGCGAGATGTCAGTCAGCAGGTTGGCTGCCTGTGAAAAAGTGTGTGATAATTTTAGAATGAGTTCCCTGCAGAGCTGCACTGCAAGCCGTGACCATTTTGTCCTTATGCACAACCGCCTTCCCCCCACTCCTGACACTCACCATGATTGGGGTGCTCGCGGAGCTGTGTGCCTGCCTAGAGTCAGTGAGAAAGTGATTGTTACTTTGCAAAAGGCCCTTGTTACTATAATGTTTCAATCGTTTGCTGGAATGTAACAACCCCTCTTCTGTGCATTGTCCACAGCAGCCAAGACCTTGAGGAACACACCACGCACCCCTGCCGACCAGCTTCGGCAGATAAGGAAGAAGCCGAGACGCAGCAAAAAAGACATGTTCCGGGAGGTGCTTCAGCACGATGAGGGGAGACCAGGGAACGTGAAGAGTGCTGGGAAGCCGATGCAGCATTTGCAAGCGACAGAGGGGATGATAAAAGTGATGGAGGATCAGACAGAGATGCTCAAGTCTTTGATACAGCTGCAGACTGAGCAGATCCGTGGTCGACCTCCACTGCACCACATGTACAATTCTTTGCCAACCCCACCCCCCTCTATGCCCAGACGATCCTTTTCCCTTCACAGCCCTCCTGAGTTTCCCCATCACTCCACCCCTGCTCACAGCTTGCACACTGATAGCTGGAGCTACACACAGTTGTGAGGTTTTACCCCTTTTAACAATAAATAAAGGCTACGGTATTTAATGGTACAGCATTTTTATTCTGTGTTCTACAAAAGTGTATATCAATCAATTCACTCTCGGGAACAGGCTTAAAGCATTTTGTTGCATAGAGTTTGGGCCCCAAAATTGTATATGGATGCATCAGGGAAGCAACTCCAAAGCAGACATGTGTTACTGCCCCTCATTGTCAATGTGGTTCCTCAAAGCCTCTCTGATGTTAATAGCAGCCCTCTGGGTCCTCTGACAGCCCTAGCATCTGGCTGTTCAAACTGTGCAGCCAAGCACTCTGTCTCAGTGCTTCACACCTGAGCAAACATTTCTCCCTTAGATTCACACAGATTATGCAAAGTGCAGCACGCAGCTATGACCACAGGAATTTTATATTTGGTAAGGTCTAGCCTGCCATTGAAAGCTTGCTGGAGGTGTCTCAAATGGCCAAAGGCACATTCAACTACCATGCGGCACCTGCTAAGCCTGTTGTTAAAATGCTCCTTGCTGCTGTCCAGGTGCCCTTTTTAAGGTTTAATGAGCCAGGTCTGTAAGGGGTAAGCCGGGTCTTCCAGGATTACCGTGGGCATTTCTACATCCCACACTGTGATCTTGTGGTCTGGAAAGAAAGTCCCCACCTGCAGCTTTCTGTACAGGCCACTGATCCTGAAGATGCCTGCATTGATGTCCATAAAATGCCCCCGGCGATCCACCTACAACGCCATGGAAAAATATCCCTTCCTACTGATGTATTCTGAGGCAAGGTGGTCAGGTGCTAAAATTGGAATGTGTGTGCCATCAATCGCCCCGCCACAGTAAGGGAAACCCTTCTCTGCAAAGCCATCCACTATTTCATGCACATTTCCCAGAGTCACGGTCCTCCACAGCAGGATGCGATTTATTGCCCTGCACACTTGGAGTAATACAGCCCCAACAGTGGACTTCCCCACTCCAAATTGATTTGCAACTGACTGGTATCAGTCTGGATTTGCCAGCTTCCATGACGAATTAATAAAGAATGCATGAATTTGAAACAGCAATGACTTTATTGCCTCTGCAAGTGGTGATTGAAGGGGGGCGGGGAGGGCGGTTGGCTTACAGGGAAGTAGAGTGAATCATGGGGGCAGGTTTTCATCAAGGAGAAACAAACAGAATGGTCACACTGTAGCCTGGTCAGCCATGAAACTAGTTTTCAAAGCTTCTTTGATGCTCAGCATGCCCTGCTGTGCTCTTCTAACCACCCAGGTGTCTGGCTGCGCGTAATCAGCAGCCAGGCAATTTGCCTCAACTTCCCATCCCACCATAAACGTCTCCCCCTTACTCTCACAGATATTGTGGAGCACACAGCAAGCAGTAATAACAATGGGAATATTGGTTTCGCTGAGGTCTGACCAAGTCAGTAAACTGCGCGAGCGTGCTTTTAAATGTCCAAATGAACATTGTACCACAATTCTACACTTGCTTAGCCTATAGTTGAACAGCTCCTTACTACCGTCCAGGATGTCTGTGTAAGGCTTCATGAGCCATGGCATTAAGGGGTAGGCTGGGTCCCCAAGGATAACTATGGGCATTTCAACATCACCAACAGTTATTTTCTGGTCTGGAAAGTAAGTCCCTTGCTGCAGCTGTTCATACAGACCAGAGTTCCTGAAGATGCGAGCATCATGTACCTTTCCTGGCCATCCCACGTTGATGTTGGTGAAATGTCGCTTGTGATTTGCCAGTGCTTGCAGCACCATTGAAAAGTACCCCTTTTGGTTTGTGTACTGGCTGCCTTGGTGATACGGTCCCAAGATAGGGATATGCGTTTTGTCTATCGCCCCACCACAGTTAGGGAGTCCCATTGCAGCAAAGCCATCCACTATGACTTGCACATTTCCCAGAGTCACTACCCTTGATAGCAGCAGCTCAGTGATCGCGCTGGCTACTTGGATCACAGCAGCCCCCACAGTAGATTTGCCCACTCCAAATTGATTCCCGACTGACTGGTAGCTGTCTGGAGTTGCAAGCTTCCAGAGGGCTATCGCCACTCGCTTGTGAACTGTGAGGGCTGCTCTCATCTTGGTATTCTTGGGCTTCAGGACAGGGAAAAGCAAGTCACAAAGTTCCATGAAAGTGCCCTTACTCATGCAAAAGTTTCTCAGCAACTGGGAATCATCCCAGACCCGCAACACTATGTGGTCCCACCAGTCTATGCTTGTTTCCCGGGCCCAGAATCAGCATTCCACAGCATGAGCCTGCCCCATTGCCACCAGGATGGCCAAATTGCTGGGGCCCATGCTTTAAGAGAAGTCTGTGTCCATGTCCTCATCACTCTTGTCACCGCTCTGCCATCGCCTCCTAGCCTGCTTTTGCAGGTTCTGGTTCTGCATATACTGCATGATAATGAGTGAGGTGTTTGCAATGCTCATAACTGCCACAGTGATCTGAGCAGGCTCCATGCTTGCCATGGTATGGCGTCTGCAGGAGAGCAGGAGAGCAGAGTTGCAGGGGAAGCGGTGGTTGGATGACCAGTTTTGCAGACCTACTGCACCGTCCGCTGCCAGGACACAACAGCTGAGTGGGCTGCACGCTTGCCATGGTATGGCGAGACAAGAGCAGCCGAGCAGAGTTGCAGTGGAAGCGGTCCTTCAAGACCACCAGGAGAGCAGGAGAGCAGAGTGGCAGCAGAAGCAGTGAATGATGATGGTCATATAGAGGACCTGCGAGGTGGATTCATAGCATCAAGAGAGCAGGAGAGCAGAGTTGCAGTGGAAGCGGTGGATGACGACAGTGGTTTGCAGACCTACTGCACCATCTGCTGAAAGCAGTATGGCGCCCGCATGGAAAAAAGGTGTGAAATGATTGTCTGCTGTTGCTTTCACAGAGGGAGGGGCGACTGACGACATGTACTCAAAACCACCCACGACAATGTTTTTGCCCCATCAGGCATTGGGAGCTCAACCCAGAATTCCAATGGGTGGTGGAGACTGCGGGAACTGTGGGATAGCTACTCACAGTGCAATGCTCTGAAAGTTGACGCTAGCCTCAGTACTGTGGATGTACTCCGCCGACTTAATGTGCTTAGTGGGGACACACACAATCGACTGTATAAAATCGCTTTCTAAAAAATCGACTTCTATAAATTTGACCTAATTTCACAGTATAGACATACCCTGGGAGACCACAAAGACTGTGCAAGGGAGGGTAGCTTCTCCTCACCTCCCTTGCTGGCTTATGATGAAAATGACTCAGTAGGCTGTGACTCTTGCCTCTAGAGAGAGAAGGGCTACGTGGAGGGTCACAGTGAGCCTCTAAGGCTAGTGAAATCCTCCAGGAAATGCGGGACCCATGGAGACAAGGACAGAGCTTTGTCACAATGGTCACAGTTCATGTCAATAACATCACACATGCCTTCTGTCTAAACAGATCAGTCTGTTCAGCATTTATTTTATTTCTCATCCCCTCAGTAAAGGTTCTTAGTTTAGGTATGTCTTTGGGGTTTTGGCAAGGAAAGGGTGTATGGGGACCTTGTACGTTAATGGCCTACCCCCTGTGGAGTTGCAGTTCCTCTCCAGTGTCAAGCCCATGAGAGGAATTCACACACACACCCGGGATTCCTTTCAGTTGCTCACCCCCATCACTCAGTGTTTGATACTTCGCTGTTTGGAGGGGTGTAGCAGAGTGGTCACCCGCTCTGGGCCTGAAAGGGTTACAGTCAGCTCTGGGAGAGGGCTGGGGCTGCGAGCCAAAAGCTAGGCTGATGGGGAAGGCAGCCACAGCTGGGTCCACACCCCAATCAGGCCACAACAGGCCCTATAAAAGGCTGTGAGCCAGGAGCTCAGGCAGTCTCTCTTTAGTAGTGGAGAGAGATGGGTTTGGCTGGGCTGCTTGGGAGTGCAGCAGGGTACCCAGAGTGGAGCAGGGCTGGGGAGCTCCAGGCTGGAAAATCCTCAGCCTGCAGGCCTTGCTGAAGGCCTAGAGCAGGTACTGGGGTTGCAGAGGGGTAGCCCAAAGTTAGGCAAAGGCAGCAGGTCCAAACCCTCTTTGCTGATGATGAGTGGGTTACAGACAACAGTCTGCCCCAGTGAGTGGGGCTAGATGGTGAGTGGCAGTAGCTGCTGAAACAAGGAGGGGATAGAGAGTTGGGGGTTTCCCAGGTAGGGGAGACCCAGAGTGTGGGGATACTGCCAGGGGGCAGAACACCAGGAAAAGGGGCACTGCAGTCTGGGAGGGACAGGGGGGCCAGCAAGAGGTGAGACACTGGCCACCAGGCGGTGCCCTGGAGCTGGTGAACAGCTAATTCCCGGACTCACCAGCAGGAAGTGCTGCAGGGGTGAGTCTTGCATCGCTACAAGGGGTTTACCTGCCTGAGATGTGTCGGTCTCCTCCCCTTCATCAGATGGTTCATTAGCATATTCACTGACACCAGAATGCTTGGAAGAAACCCTCCCTTACCTTAAAGGGACAGAGTTAGTTTTCACAAGTACAACAGGAAAAACATTTTGGAGCAGTGGGATATGGAATGGGGTACTCTTGGGGTACTCACAGAGATCAGCTGTATTGCTGCTCCCCTCAAGGAGGCCAGTTACACAATTCCTTCTTAAAAGCTGAGCCACAGGTGAGTTGCCTGGGAGTGAAGATGAAGATCCAGCAAATTTCTCCTGGGCAAACCCTTCCCTGTAATAAGTAGGGAGACACTCCTGAACTCCACCACATTCCTTCTTAACTTCTTTCTCTGGGACCCCTCTAAGGCACATGCCCCTGTGTTATTTAGAGTGGAATCTGCCCCCTGTTCAGCTGTGGGCTCACAGTTAACAGCCAGAACAGATCCTTCACTGGTAAGCTTTACACCCTCCTCTCTCTGAATTTGGTTTGCCTACAGTAACAGAGCCCATGGAATCCTTGACTACTGCAGCAGTCCCAGGATTCCACCCCCTTTCTCTAGGCTCTCTTTTAGGACACATTTTCCTATGCATTTTAAAGTGAGTTCTGTTTCTTGCTTAACTGCTACTTCCTGGCAGCCAGCAACCTGGACAGACTCCCTACCATCAGGCAAAACACTCCCATCCCCTGAGGGGATAGCCACCAGATAGGAACTGGTTTTACTCACCCCCACCTTTGGTAACCAACAGTGCTCCACTGCTGTAGAGGAATTAAAGATGCACTCTTCCATTTCCTCAGCAGTTTATATAGCTTTGCTCCTTCTCACTGTGGCTTCATCACAAGATTCCTCCTTGCTGCTGAAAGACCCCTGGACAGCCCTAGCCACATTCCAAAAAAAAAAAAAAAAAAGTCATTTCCCAGAAGAATTTATGTAGGATTCTGAGGGTCTGCTGCCACGGTCAACTCAGCTTGCAAATGCCCAGCTTCCCAGTGCAGTTTAGCCAAAGACACAAGGATTTTGTAACCCCCTACTAACAAAAGTTCTGCCATCTGTCCTGGCATTGTCTTTCTCCTGAACCAGGTCTCTCCTGACCACAGAAATTTCTGCACCAGTATCTCTCCATGCAGGGAGCTCCTTGTCATTTATTCTGACAGCCTTCATGTGCTTACTGCCTGGCTGTGCAGTGGCAATCTTTACAAAACCTTTGTGATAAGTGGCACCTTACTGTGGCGGGGCGATTGATGGCACACACATTCCAATTTTATCCCATAAACATTGTTTTACATCATCACTAGACATATTCAAGAACTGTTCCAGAACAACCAAATCACACATTCCTTCAAAGCTTGTAATACCTTTTCCCCTCACCCCTTTATCCAGTAAATCTCTCATTTGGTTCACATAAGCCACATTACTTAATCCAGCCCCTCTCTTAAGGCTTCTAAATTTTACTCTGTATGGTTCAGTTGTAATCTGAAACTGTTTTAAAACCAATTCCTTAAATTTACTATAGTTGGAAGCATCACCCACTGGCATCTTATTGAATATGTCCAGAGCTCTCCCAGTCAATTTTGCAATCAAAGTGGTCAGCTTTTGATCATCAGGAATTGCATGGTGCATACACAGCCTCTCAAAGGTGAAGAAGTATTCAGCAATGTCCCCAGATGCACTATATGCTGGACACAGCTGCTCCCACTTGTGAATTTTTGGAAAGGTAGAGCCCCCTGGTGGTGGATTCTATCTCCTCCACTTCATTGCAGCCAGTTCATGCTTCCTTTCTTTGTTTCTCAGTTCCAGGGATAACGTCTGCCTGGCTGCTTCCGCGGCCATTTCTTTGTCAACCTCTAGCTGCCTCAGTTCCATGGCTCTCTCATGGTCAGCTTTCTGTCTGGCTGCTTCTGCTTCAATTTCCATGTGTTTAAATTCCATTTGTCTCTTATGCATCTTTTCATTTTTTCTGCTTGCAATCTGTGCAGCTCCAACTTTTTGGTAACTTCACTTTCACTCATTTTACTGTTTTTTTTTCCTGTCCCTACTTCTCTTGCCCGAAATAAGCAAACAGAAAATAACAAATCAGTAACCACTTTGTCTGTTCTTTAGCCAACACACTTAAAACTCACTTAAAATCACCACCAGTGTCTAAGATCAATAAGCTGTTTGCACTATCCTGCCAACTACGCCACCATGATGGGTTGCCCCCCTTTAAGATGCCACCTGATGTGCTGAGATACCACTGAACCCACCTGTTCTGACAGCCTGGGCACCCTTTAACCCTGTCTTGCTGAACCAGGCTATTAAGCCTCCTCCAGCACACACACAGACAGGGCCATACCCAACTGCAGAACAACACAGATACTGAGATCAGTTCTGGGAAGACTCAGTTTCAGGGACTTGCCCGAGCACTCTGGTGTCCACCTCCCTTGGAGTGCAGACCTAAAGGTATATTATGAAATCCATCTCCTCCCTCAATGTGGAGGAAGGTATGCACAGCCTCTCTCCCCTCACCTCCCCCCCCCCATTATGAATTGCCCAAATGGGGTTATATTATAAACAAGAAATACATTTAATTACAAAAGGTGAATTTTAAGTGGTTAAAGAGAAAGCAAAGGAACAAAGCAGATTACTAAGCAAATAAAATAAAACACTCAAACTAAGCTTGTTTCACTAAAGAAATTGGTTACAAATAGCAATTTCTCACCCTAGATATTGTTGCAGGCAGATTACAGAAAGTCTTGAAAGGCAGCTATACTGGTCTCCAGCTTGAGATCTCAGGTATTATTACTCACAAGCTAGATGCCCTTCCAGCTTGGGCTCGACCCTTCTGCCCCCAGTTCAGTTCTTGCTTCCAGGTGTTTTTCAGGGTTTCTTTGGGTGGGGAGGCAGAGGAGAACCTCGATGATGTCACTCCCCTGCCTTATATAGCTTTTATGTAAGGTGAGAACCCTTTATATTCCAGTGGAAAAACACTGGCATTCCAAAAGGGGAGTAGGGGTATCCAGTACCAGGTGACTCAGACCCATGTCTCTGCATGGCTGTGGCGGCAGTTGCTCGTAGGCTGTCTCGAGTGTCCACAGTCCATTGTCTTTGTTAATGGGCCATTAGCACTGTCTGGCTTTCTCATTGTTGTACTTCAAGGGCTAGTTGGGGGTGACACCCAAAGTAGCCCATTTGAAATACAGATACATAGTCAATATTCCTAACTTCAGATACAGAAATGATACAGGTATACAAATTGGATAATCACATTCAGTAAATCATAACCTTTCCAACAATACCTTACAAGACCGATCTTGCATCTCAGTTATGTCATTTCCATATCATAAGCATATTTCCATAAAGAATATGGAATGGAATGTCACAACATCATTACCTGTTTAAAGTTCTTGGTTATAGAGAACTCCAGGACCTCAAATGGACAGGGATCAATCTGTTAACTAATGCAGCCCAGCAGGGAAACCAGTTGGGGGCTGGTACAGTTCACTGAATCCAAACCAGACAGTAGGTTCAGTTTTTCCTTTAGCACCTGTCTGTGACCTGTGGGAAGACAACTGGGTTCTCATGGGGCACTCCCTATTGGGAGACAGATGGGGAAGGTCTCATGTAGCCAGTAGTAAATCATCCTTGGAGATTTTAAAAAAGTATAGATACTTTTCTAACACACAGTTTTGGACCCAACTAGGGGTGACTATTCTGGGCCTCATTGTGGTGGAGAAAGATGAATGGATCACTTGTTACCTATCAGCTCTGTGTTCTTGGGGAACCAGGACACTGTGTCCAGCCTGTCTGACTTACGAAAGACCTCCCCCCCCGACCTACAAACTGGGAAAGGGTGGGGCTGCCTAAATTAAGAGGATTACACCTTGAGCCCTAGGAACTGGGTAAAGTTGGGTGCCCCTAGAGTGTGTGAGTAACAGAGAATTTTGTGCATGTAAATGTTGCCGGCACCCAGTGCCAGAGGCAAGCAACAGCAAGGGGTTCGTTACCCAGTGTGCATCACCCAATAATCACAACGGGGTGGAGAAGCAGAAAAGTTTATTTGAAGCTTCAAAGAGGGTACAGGGAGAATAGAATCTCAAATCCTGCACACAGAGCAGGAAGTTACACAGGCTTTTATACATCCTTTTTTCAGCATACTTATCCAATAGCAAGCTGCCCTAAGTATCCATATAGCCAGCCAATCCAGTTACCAGCTAGTTCCCTTTTGCTTTGTACCATCTGTTAAACCATACATAAAGCTGCTTAGGGCAGATATGGCAGAACAATGCTGAACAGTTTGGCCTTGTTTAGTTTCAGGTAGTCTGACTTTGCAACATATTGTTGCAGATCCTCAGCATAACTGCTGCGAGTGTCTCCGGGCGGCGGGGCCAAGGACGCTTAGGCCTAGTGGGAGGGGGCTTCATTAACACTCGTGATCTTCCATCCCCTCGAGTTACCTAGTGGCCATGCCCAGTGTCCCCAACAACTCCCTCCTTTGAGAACACTCAACAGTCTTGGCTCTGAGTTTTCTCACTTGGACTACTTATTTCTTTACAATAGGACTTTGCATAAGCACTTTGTGATAGCCTTGAAGAGAATGACTTATTAACTTTTGCAAAAGAGTCCTAACACATGATACTGCACAGCATAATACCATTAATACAAGCAATACAGTTTTAATAACAGGATAAATAAACCACCAAGCCAAAACAACAAACTCCAGCCTGAAAACAAGGTTTGCAACCAATTGCTCTCGGGGGCAGTATAGGCAACCTGTGCTCCAGCTTGGGCATGGGCCTCAGCCTGTACCACCTTTTCATAGATCTCATAACTGCTATCATTTATATATACACAACATCTGGGCCCGACGAGGGCACAAACCCCTCCTTGGGATGCCAAGAGATAGTTCAAAGCCAGCCTGTTTTGGAGGGAAAACGTCCTGAGCTGCTGTGCCTCTTTATTTAATGTTTTTACTGCTGACCCTAAATCACTAACCGAGTCCTCTAACTCTAAGGCAACTTTCTCGAGTACCATTTGCAGCTTCACAGTATAGCGGCCTATGCATGCCATGGCTGGCCCGGTAAACAGTAGCGCTATTCCCAGTACAGAGCACCCTTACAAGCTTCTTGGTTGTGAAGGGATTCTTTATATTGCCCTCCAATGCCGTAGTCAGTTGCCGCAGGGTCTTTTCTTATGACTCAACAGAGGTATCTCGGGCATTTCTAATCTTTCCTTTGGGCAGTGTGGTAGTTATTAACAGATGAGGAACTCCATGAGCTATATAACAGCTACCTGTCCAGTTGGCTGGCAGCACCTTGTAAGCCTTTCAGCCACATGCAAAATAGTGACCCTGTAGGGCCCAGTAAGGACTGTTTCTTAAGGGGATTCCTGGGATATTTAAGGCTGCTTTGGCTGCTTTATCAAACAGTTCATATGCCCCTAAGGGGGCATCCCATCCTCCTGATTGGGTACAAGTGGGGGTGTTTTTAATTGTACCGTTTAAATTACACTTGCCATAGGGACCACTACAAACCCACCACTGGCTTGCTACATTGGAGATATTAACTGGATGGCAAGTTATATTTCCAAACCCTTCTTTTGTGGTAAGACTATTTGTAAGAGTTTCTCCAAAAGGGGAGGAACCATTACACCCACACTGCTGACCTCCCCTCTTGATCTTTATCCAATACCCATCAGCCCACTGTGTAATAACACAGGAGCTCTTTCCCACAGGATGCCCATAGTGATCAGACTGGTTTTGGGTGAAACAAAATACTCCCTCAGTAAGTACTGCAACTGAATACTCCTAGTCCTGATAGGTGGCTTGCTGTAAAGAGGTCTTGTTCCAGAATGGCGAGTCTGTTCTTTCCTGCTCTTTGGTGGCGGCTAATTCTGCTAGGGTCAGGGGCAGCATGTCAAGGGGCATTCCCGTTTTGGGGGACAGTGGAGTTGGAGCACATACCCAGCAATCAGTCTGGTTTGTTAAAGTAGCAACATGGTGCGCAAGCGAAACAAAGGAGTTATGCTCCCGATACGCACAGATTGGAAATAAAAATACAGAGAATAACAATGTTACCCAATTAGTTATTACCAGAGTCTTCCCAACCCAGCGTCTCCAGTACCTGGGTCGGCCCATTTTAGCGTTAAGGTGCCCGCTAGTTGTGTCTCTTAAACAGTAGCTTTAGCCAGAGATTGTCACTAGATGAGGAGTCAGCAGGTTGGATGGTCCACTGATGAGGGGGCAGGTACTGCCTTTAGACAAGAGTGATGGATCCAGTTCTTGTGTCCCTCGACCTTTGCCGCCATGTAGGAGATCAGCAGGACGGTATAGCGTCCTTTCCACTTTTCCTGGAGAGGCTCATCTTTCCAGGTACGAACAAGCATGGAGTCACCGGGCTGTAAGGAGTGGACAGGAGAGTCCAAGGGGAGAGGCTGGAAGTCTTTGGTATACTTGTGGAGAAAAGAACAAACAGCAGACAGCGAGCACATATACTGAGACAAAAAAAACACACCCCATTTCCCATTCCCCTGACAGAACCGGGGTGCCATTCATAGGCCATGCCCTTCCAAACATAATTTCAAAGGGACTAAGCCCTAACCTACCCTTCAGGAGAGCGCGGACATGGAGCATGTCATAAATATAAAGGGAAGGGTAAATCCCTTTAAAATCCCTCCTGGCCAAAGGAAAAATCCTCTCACCTGTAAAGGGTTAAGAAGCTAAAGGTAACCTCGCTGGCACCTGACCAAAATGACCAATGAGGAGACAAGATACTTTCAGAAGCTGGAGGGAGAGAGAAAAACAAAGGGTCTGTGTCTGTCTGTATGCTGCTTTTGCCGGGGACAGAATAGGAATGGAGTCTTAGAACTTTTAGTAAGTAATCTAGCTAGGTATGTGTTAGATTATGATTTCTTTAAATGGCTGAGAAAAGAACTGTGCAGAATAGAATGACTATTCCTGTCAGTGTGTCTTTTCTGTAACTTAAGGTTTTGCCTAGAGGGATTCTCTGTGTTTTGAATCTAATTACCCTGTAAGGTATCTACCATCCTGATTTTACAGAGGTGATTCCTTTACTTCTATTAAAAGTCTTCTTGTAAGAAAACTGAATGCTTTTTCATTGTTCTAAGATCCAAGGGTTTGGGTCTGTGGTCACCTATGCAAATTGGTGAGGATTTTTACCAAACCTTCCCCAGGAAGTGGGGTGCAAGGGTTGGGAGGATTTTGGGGGGAAAGACGTGTCCAAACTACGTTTCCCAGTAAACCCAGTTAAAGTTTGGTGGTGGCAGTGGAAATTCCAAGGGCAAAGGGAAAAATTTAATTTGTACTTGGGGAAGTTATAACCTAAGCTGGTAAAAGTAAGCTTAGGAGGTTTTCATGCAGGTCCCCACATCTGTACCCTAGAGTTCAGAGTGGGGAAGGAACCTTGACAGAGCAGAACTAGGGGCAGAGCATTGGGCCATCGCAGGGAGGCTTCTTGGCACACTTTGGTGTAGCTGCTGCAGTACTGGCCGGATCAGGCCCTTCGGTAGGATGATCTTCCCTTCCGGAGAATGAAGCCATCCCTCTTTTTCCTGAAGACCGAGTTTGTCAGCTAGTTTCCTCTCTTCCCCAGAGAACTGAGGGGTTAAAACTCCCCCACTGATGGGATGAGGGTATGCATGTGGGCATCCTCAGCTTCTGGTGGAGTCAAGGTGGTGGCATGCTTGGCTTCTCTGTCTGCCCTGGCATTGCCCCGGCCACGTCTTGATATTCCCTTTGATGGGCTCTACAGTGCATCACAGGGCTTCTAGCTCAGCAAACTGGGCAGAGGTCCCAGTGGGCAACCTCTCGGCCTCTACGGTATCATGGAGGGTCACGACAGCATAACCCGCCCTTCTTTGCCCCTCCATGACAATGCTGCTACCATTAGTGTACCACTCATAATCTGCATTTGGGAGGGGTACATCCTTTAAATCCAGATGGCTGAAGTACTGGGCATCTATGATCTCTAAACAGTCAAGTTCCTGTTCCTCTGTTTCTGGCAAGAGGGTAGCTGGGTTAAGGGAGGGGCAAGACTGCAGGGTGACCTCGGGGTTCTCTAACAGCTTAGTCTGATACCGAGAAATCTGAGCCTGGATGAGTCAGAGCCCACCCTTGGTGTCTAGCAGGGCTCGGACCATATGGGGAGTATAGATTTGCATAACCCCTCCCAATGTTAGCTTCTCGGCTTTCTTAAGCACTAGGGCAGTAGCTGCGACCGCCCGTAAACATGCCGGCCAACCCTTTGCAACCTGATCCAGTTGCTTAGAAAAATAAGCTATGGGACGTTTCCAGGTCCCCAACAACTGGGTTAGCACTTCCAGGGCCACCCCTTTTCATTAGAGATCTGGCAGACCCAGGGCTGGAGCTTCCATTAGCTTCCTTTTTAGGATTTTAAATGCCTTGTCGGCTTCTGGGGACCAGTGAAAGGGGTCGTGATCCATTCCCTTGACACAGTCATATAACGGTTTAGCCCATAGTCCAAACTCTGGGATCCAGATCCTGCAAAAGCCTGCCATACCCAGAAAAGCTCTGAGCCGCTTACGAGTGCTTGGGGTAGGGACTTGACAGATAGCTTCCTTTCTTTCGCTTGAAAGCTGACGCTCCCCTTGCCTTAGCTGTAACCTGATTCCGCTCCACCTCAGACAACAGGGTTCTCAGGAGGATATTGCAGTTGTCCCAATCCGGCTTGTGACTACTGAGGCACCCCTCAAAGACTGAAATAAACCAGCTTGGGTTCATTGAGAATTCCCCAGCCTGTGTTTTAAAAGCTGCTAGGTCTATGGGATTGAATGGCACATGGGTGTAAACTTGCATAGTGGTAGCCTGACGTCCGTCTGCCCCTGGGCAAGCCACAACAGTCTCGGTAAGCAAAGGATAGAGTCCCACCAAGGGGCCAATCTCTGTAACCCGAGGCATCCTACCCTTATAAGGTGGAGGTGTGGGGGCTGAAGGGGACACCGAATCTGCCATTACAACAGTGGGGGGGGGGGTCTGGGGGCTAACATTAGCTACTACCAGTCCTGTTGGAGTCAAATTACAGCTCTGTAGAATTACAGCTCTGTTCTGTCTCTTAAAGCCATAAACGCTTGTGCAGACAGATGTTCATTCCATTTACCCATTCGCTGATAAAACAAACCTAATTGGAGGATCGTATTATAATTGATTGACCCTCCTGGTGGCCACCGTTCCTGGTCCTCTAGCCGATATTGAGGCCAGTCTGTTGTACAAAACCTTTTCAATTTGCTTTTTGTTTTTGGATCTGATCCAAACACTTTCCAGTTTGCTAGAATGCATTCTAGGGGCGTACACTGTGCCCTGCCTCCTGAGCTCTGTCCCTGTCCCATACCTACAGGGTAACTCTGGGCATCCCCAGGTTCCAACAGAGCATACAATCCGGATTTCAAAAGGTTCCTACCTTATCCAAGGGACCGGTTCCCCATCGTCGCCCGCAGCTGCTCCTCCCCTATGTCCAAGGGACCGGTTCCTCACTGTCGCCCACAGCTGCTTCTCCACTATATGAGTGCGTTGCACCATTGTGCCCTCTGGGGTCAATCAAATCGCGTCTCCTCCGAGGCTCCGGATGAACTCACCGGTGCGCACTGGGCATCGGTTCTCACAGCAATCCTCGACCTCCAGGAGGGGTCCGGGCAAGGCTAAATAGCGGCCTCGTCGCCCACCCAGGGACGCCAAAAGCTGTTGCTGGCACCCAATGCCAGAGGTGAACAACAGCAAGGGGTTCGTTGCCCGGTGTCCGTCACCCAATAATCACAACGGGGTGGAGAAGCAGAAAAGTTTATTTGAAGCTTCAAAGAGGGTACAGGGAGATTAGAATCTCAAATCCTGCACACAGAGCAGGAAGTTACACAGGCTTTTATACATCCTTTTTTCAGCATACTTATCCAATAGTGAGCTGCCCTAAGTATCCATATAGCCAGCCAATCCAGTTACCAGCTAGTTCCCTTTTGCTTTGTACCATCTGTTAAACCATACATAAAGCTGCTTTGTTCAGCATTGTTCTGCCATATCTGCCCTGTTTGGCCTTGTTTAGTTTCAGGCAGTCTGACTCTGCAACATATTGTTGCAGATCCTGAGCATAACTGCTGCGAGTGCCTCCAGGCGGGGGGGCCAAGGACACTTGGGCCTAGTGCGAGGGGGCTTCATCGACACTCGTGGTCTTCCATCCCCCCGAGTTACCTAGTGGCCATGCCCAGTATTCCCAACAACTCCCTCCTTTGAGAACACTCAACAGCTTTGGCACTGAGTTTCTCACTTGGGCTACATATTTCTTTACAATAGGACTTTGCATAAGCACTTTGTGATAGCCCTGAAGAGAATGATTTATTAACTTTTGCAAAAGAGTCCTAACACATGATACTGCACAACATAATACCATTAATACAAGCAATACAGGAAAAAGAAATTTCAATAACAGGCTAAATAAACCACCAAGCCAAAACGACAAACCCCAGCCTGAAACCTGAGTATAGAAAACCTGTGCTCTGGCTCGGGCATGGGCCTCAGCCTGTACCACCTTTTCATAGATCTCATAACTGCTATCATTTACATATACACAACATTGGGGCCCGACAAGGGCACAAACCCCTCCTTGGGATGCCAAGAGATAGTTCAAAGCCAGCCTGTTTTGGAGGGAAAACGTCCTGAGCTGCTGTGCCTCTTTATTTAATGTTTTTACTGCTGACCCTAAATCACTAACCGAGTCCTCTAACTCTAAGGCAACTTTCTCAAGTACCATTTGCAGCTTCACAGTATAGCGGCCTATGCATGCCATGGCTGGCCCGGTAAACAGTGGCGCTATTCCCAGTACAGAGCACCCTACAAGCTTCTCGGTTGTGAGGGGATTCTTTATATTGCCCTCCAATGCCATAGTCAGTCGCCGCAGGGTCTTTTCTCATGACTCAACAGAGGTATCTTGGTCATTTCTAATCTTTTCTTTGGGCAGTGTGGCAGTTATTGACAGATGAGGAACTCCATGAGCTATGTAACAGCTACCTGTCCAGTTGGCTGGCAGCACCTTCTAAGCCTTTCAGCCACATACAAAATAGTGACCCTGTAGGGCCCAGTAAGGACTGTTTCTTAAGGGGATTCCTGGGATATTTAAGGCTGCTTTGGCTGCTTTATCAAACAGTTCATATGCCCCTAAGGGGGCATCCCATCCTCCTGATTGGGTACAAGTGGGGGTGTTTTTAATTGTACCATTTAAATTACACTTGCCATAGGGACCACTACAAACCCACCATTGGCTTGCTACATTGGAGATATTAACTGGATGGCAAGTTATATTTCCAAACCCTTCTTTTGTGGTAAGATTATTCGTAAGTGTTTTCCTAAAAGGGGAGGAACCATTACACCCACACTGCTGGCCTCCCCTCTTGCTCTTTATCCAGTACCCATCAGCCCACTGTGTAATAACACAGGAGCTCTTTCCCACAGGACGCCCATAGTGATCAGATTGGTTTCGGGTAAAACAAAATACTCCCTCAGTGAGTACCGGAGCTGAATACTCCTGGTCCTGATAGGTGGCTTGCTGTAAAGAGGTCTCGTTCCAGAACAGCGAGTCCATGCTTTCCTTCTCTTTGGTGGCGGCTAATTCTGCTAGGGTCAGGGGCAGCATGTCAAGGGGCATTCCCGTTTTGGGGGATAGTGGAGTTGGAGCACATACCCAGCAATCAGTTTGGTTTGTTAAAGTAGCAACATGGTGTGCAAGCGAAACAAAGGAGTTATGCTTCCGATATGCACAGTTTGGAAATAACAATACAGAGAATAACAATGTTACCCAATTAATTATTACCAGAGTCTTCCCAACCCAGGGTCTCCAGGACCTGGGTGGGCCCATTTTGGCCTTACGGTGCTCGCTATTTGTGTCTCTTAAACAGTAGCTTTAGCCCGAGATTGTCACTAGATGAGGAGTCAGCAGGTTGGATGGTCCACTGATGAGGGGGCAGGTACTGCCTTTAGACAAGAGTGATGGATCCAGTTCTTGTGTCCCTCGACCTTTGCCGCCATGTAGGAGATCAGCAGGATGGTATAGCGTCCTTTCCACTTTTCCTGGAGAGGCTCGTCCTGGAGTCGCATGGAGTCACCGGGCTGTAAGGAGTGGACGAGAGAGTCCAAGGGGAGAGGCTGGGAATCCTTGGTATACCTGTGAAGATACAAGAGAACACCAGACAGGGAACACATATACTGTGACAAAAAAACATTACCCAACTCCCATTCCCCTGACAGAACCGGGGTGCCATTCATAGGCCATGCCCTTCCAAACATAATTTCAAAGGGACTAAGCCCTAATCTACCCTTAGGAAGAACGTGGATACGGAGTAGGATGAGGGACAAAGCATCTGGCCATCGCAGTGAGGCACCTTGGCACACTTTTGAGAGATGCTGTTTAAGGGTCTGGTTGGTATGCTTCACTACACCACTGGCTTGCGGTCTCCAGGGTTTATGGAGTTTCCAGGAGATCTGTAAGGCATGTGAGATGCTTTGGATGATTTTTGGCATGAAGTGTGTCCCGTTGTCAGATTCCATCCACTTGGGGAGTCCAAAGTGAGGAATGATCTCCTTAACAAACTTGAGGGCCACTGTTCTGGCAGTGCAATTACGGCATGGGAAGGCTTCTGGCCATCCACTGAACCGATCCACTAAGACGAGGAGATATTTGAACCCTTGAGTCCGGGGAAACTCAGTAAAATCTATTTGCCACACCCATCCGGGGCCTGGAGTGGGTTCTAGGGCAGCTGGTGGCACAGGATGTCCCGGTCGGGGGTTATTCTTTTGGCAGACTAAGCAGTCCGCTTGTACCTGGGCAGACAGGGGTCGGAGTCCAGATGTGATAAAGTATTTTCTCATTATTTGGATAAGTGCTTCCCTGCCAGCATGAGTGGTTTGATGTAGTTTCTGCAGCACCGGCTGGATCAGGCCCTTTGGTAGGAGGACCTTCTCTTCCAGGGAATGGAGCCATCCCTCCTTTTTCCAGAGACCAAGTTTGTCAGTTAGCTGTCTCTCTTCCCCAGAGTACTGAGGGGTTTGAAGCTCCCCTACTGATCGGATAAGGGCATGCATATGGGCATTCTCAGTCTGGGGGGACGTCAGGGAGGCAGCACGCTTCTCCTCTCTATCTGCCCAGGCGTTTCCTCTGGCCACATCTTGATCTTCCCTTTGATGGGCTTTACAGTGTACCACCGCCACTTCCGAGGGAAGTTGTACTGCTTCTAGAAGCCGGAGGATTTGGGGCCCGTACTTGACAGGGGAGTCTTGGGCTGTCAGCATTCCCCTCTGCTTCCACAGTCCAGCATGAGCATGTAGCACCCCAAAAGCATATTTTGAATCAGTAAAAATGTTGACCCACTTTCCTTTTGACAGTTCAAGTGCACGGGTCAGGGCTATTAGTTTGGCAAACTGGGCAGAGGTCCCAGCAGGCAAACCTTCAGCTTCCACAGTGCCATAGAGGGTCACAACAGCATAACCCACACTCCTTTGCCCATCTATTACAGTACTGCTACCATCAGTGTGCCACTCATAATCTGCATTTGGGAGGGGTACATCCTTTAAATCCAGACGGCTGGAGTACTGGGCATCTATGATCTCTAAACAGTCATGTTCCTGTTCCTCTGTTTCTGGCAAGAGGGTAGCTGGGTTAAGGGAGGGGCAAGGCTGTAAGGTGACTTCAGAGTTCTCTAACAGCTTAGCCTGATACCGAGCAATCTGAGCCTGGGTGAGCCAGAGCCCACCCTTGGTGTCTAGCAGGGCTCGGACCATATGAGGAGTATAGATTTGCATATCCCCTCCCAATGTTAGCTTCTCAGCTTCCTCAAGCACAGGGGCAGTAGCTGCGACCACCCGTAAACATGCCGGCCAACCCTTTGCAACCTGATCCAGTTGCTTAGAAAAATAAGCCACGGGACGTTTCCAGGTCCCCAACAACTGGGTTAGCACTTCCAGGGCCACCCCTTTTTGTTAGAGATCCGGCAGACCCAGGGCTGGAGCTTCCATCAGCTTCCTTTTTAGGATTTTACATGCCCTGTCGGCTTCTGGGGACCAGTGAAAGGGGTTGTGATCCGTTCCCTTGACACAGTCATATAATGGTTTAGCCCATAGTCCAAACTCTGAGATCCAGATCTTGCAAAAGCCTGCCATACCCAGAAAAGCTCTTAGCCGCTTACGAGTGCTTAGGGTAGGGACTTGACAGATAGCTTCCTTTCTTTCGCTTGAAAGCTGACACTCCCCTTGCCTTAGCTGTAACCTGATTCCGCTCCACCTCAGACAACAGAGTTCTCAGGAGGATATTACAATTGTCCCAATCTGGCTTGTGACTACTGAGGCACCCCTCAAAGACTGAAATAAACCGGTTTGGGTTCATTGAGAATTCCCCAGCCTGTGTTTTAAAAGCTGCTAGGTCTATGGGATTGAATGGCACATGGGTGTAAACTTGCATAGTGGTAGCCTGACGTCCGTCTGCCCCTGGGCAAGCCACAACAGTCTCGGTAAGCAAAGGATAGAGTCCCACCGAGGGGGCAACCTCTGTAACCCGAGTTATCCTACCCTTATAAGGTGTAGGTGTGGGGGCCGAAGGGGACACCGAATCTGCCATTACAACAGTGGGGGGGGGCGGGTCTGGGGGCTAACATTAGCTACTACTGGTCCTGTTGGAGTCAAATTACAGCTCTGCAGAATTACAGCTCTGTTCTATCTCTTAAAGCCATAAACGCCTGTGCATACAGATGTTCATTCCATTTACTCATTCACTGACAAAACAAAACTAATTGGAGGATCGTATTATAATTGATTGACCCTCCCAGTGGCCACCACTCCTAGTCCTCTAGCTGATATTGAGGGCAATCTACTGTACAAAACCTTTTCAATTTGCTTTTTGTTTTTGGATCTGATCCAAACACTTTCCAGTTTGCTAGAATGCATTCTAGGGGCATACACTGTGCCCTAACCCCCGAGCTCTGTCCCTGTTCCATACCTACAGGGTAACTCTGGGCGTCCCCAGGTTCCAACAGAGCATACGATCTGGATTTCAAAAGGTTCCTACCTTATCCAAGGGACCGGTTCCCCATCATCGCCCGCAGCTGCTCCTCCCCTATGTCCAAGGGACCGGTTCCTCACCGTCGCCCACAGCTGCTTCTCCACTATATGAGTGCATTGCACCGTTGTGCCCTCCGGGGTCGATCAAATCGCGTCTCCTCTGAGGCCCCTGATGAACTCACCGCTGCACGCTGAGCATCGGTTCTCGCCACAATCCTCGAGCTCCAGGAGGGGTCCGGGCAAGGCTAAATAGCAGCCTCGTCGCCCACCCAGGGACGCCAAAAGCTGTTGCCGGCACCCAGTGCCAGAGGCGAACAACAGCAAGGGGTTCGTTGCCCGGTGTCCGTCACCCAATAATCACAACGGGGTGGAGAAGGAGAAAAGTTTATTTGCAGCTGCAAACAAGGCACAAAAAGAATAGAATCTCAAATCCTGCACCCACAGCAGGAAGTTACACAGGCTTTTATACATCCTTTCTTCAGAATACTTATCCAAAAGCAAGCTGCCCTAAGTATCCAAATAGCCAGCCAATCCAGTTACCAGCTAGTTCCCTTGTTCTCTGTACCATCTGTTAAACCATACATAAAGCTGCTTTATTCAGCATTGTTCTTCCATATCTGCCCTGTTTGGCCTTGTTTAGTTTCAGGCAGTCTGACTCTGCAACATATTGTTGCAGATCCTCAGCATAACTGCTGCGAGTGCCTCCAGGACGGGGCGGGGCAAGGACACTTGGGCCTAGTGCGAGGGGGCTTCATCGACACTCATGGTCTTCCATCCCCTCAAGTTACCTAGTGGCCATGCCCAGTATTCCCTACAATGCCTTTCTAGAATGTGTTTGTGTTTGGTCAAAAACTAGCTTCTGTGATATGCTACTGATATGCAAAGGGTCAGATTAGATGCTCCAATGGTCCCTTCTGGCCTGAAAGTCTACTAATTTATGAAAAACTGAGTGTAGCATTGGGAGCAGCCTCTGATGTTTTAGCAGCCTCTGATGTGCATTCTGATGGATCCCTAGAATCATCAGTCATTGAGTGGAGTGATCCACAGGGAGCAGCTCAAACATCCAAAGGGGCTGGCCAGGGGAGGGTGGGTGTGGCAGTGGCAGTGACATCACAAGGGCCTTTGGCAGGACCTCAGCCTATTGATCAAAGGTGGTGGGGAAAGTGGCAACCTCACAGAGAGATGCTGACATCATCTAGGCAGGACAGGGGCACAGGGCCGGGACCACATCGGAGACCCCTGTGGCTTTGCTGCAGCAAGTCTCCTTCTCGAGGTCTCTCCTTGAGGACTGAGAGAGAATTCTGGTTCACGTACGTGAGCACGAGGAGGAACCACTTTTGAGTTTTCTCCTTTCCTTTTACTGATTTTAGTAGAAAACAGATGTCCCTTTTTAGAAGGTAAGAGCCTCCGAGGGGTTTGGAACCTGTTCAGTCTGATCCACCTGGTGCTGGCTGAATTCTTGGCACGGAAAACACTAGGTTAAGGTGGCAGAATTTTATTCCCCACCTAAAACTTTGCCCTTAGAATCACTGGGGACATTGAGGTTTCTCCTTTTTGGTTTCCCTTTTCCTCCATCCCTCCCTCCTTTCTCTTCTTTTGCTTCTTTTGTCCTTTTCCCTGCTTCTGTCCCACCACGAGGAGCTGGGGACCTGGGTGAGTGCACTGCAGCTCTCATCCTGGGCTGGAATATTTACATCTACAGTGAACCCCTCCTGTAGTGAACCCCTCCTGAGGTGACCTGGGCCATCCTTTGAGCTCTTTGGTGAGAACGCTCAGCCTCCCGCCCCTCAGTCTGTACCCTGATTGGCTGAGCAGGGGGCTATTGATAGGGAGGAGACTCAGGTCCTTGTTCTCTTTTAAGACCAAGCAAATAAGTCATAACCCATTATATGTTTGACTAATTTTGCTGCTTCTCTGCATGAATTGTCTTTCAAAAGTTCATGATTCTCTCTAACATTCCAGTTCTTCTAAAATACTTGCTGCATAATTACTATGAACAATTGTTGGTCTATAGCTCATCGGAGAGCACTTTATTCTGACCATTCAATGTATGAAATTCAAGATGTGGTTAGTTTGAAAGTCAGGACTCCTGGCTCCTATTCCCAACTCTGCCACTGACCGGCTGTGTGACCTAAGACAAGTCACTTCTCCTTTATTTATTACTCCTGTCAAGTAGAGATAACAATCCTCTTCTACCTACCTCATGGTGGGTGGAGGTTGAGGATCCATTGGAGAGTGTCACTAGTAGCAGTGCAGAATGAGGTGTCCCATCATGCTGAATTGTATCAGATTATGACATAATATAATAGCTAAAAGAGTCTATTTTATTTGTATTTTATTCTTTTGAAATTAAGAGCAGCAACTACTTAGCTCAGACTGAAGCATCTCATCTAATTGTCTAGATCAACAGTGTCTCCTCTTTGTGTACTGTGAGACAATTTAACACACTGTGACAAACAGGAGATGCCTTTGTTTTGCACACAAATATTTTTGCAAAGAATTTTCATCCCACTTGTTATGATTTCAAGAAACAAACTGGTTTAGTCTGAATGGTATTTTCTAACAGAAACGGTTTCCGTGAAAATTTTCCCACCCTCTGGATTCCTGGGCTCTATCCCTGCCTCTGTGGGGTTTCTTGTCTGTTAGTTAGAACAGGAGTCAGGACTGTTGGCTTCTCTTTCTGGCTCTGCCACCACCTTGCTGTGTTGGACCTTGGGTATGTCGCTTCCCTTCTCTGTACCTCAGGATTCCCATCTGTCCAATGGAAACAGGGACAATTCTCTATCTCCAGTCAGTGGTGAGCCTGGGTGAGATGGGGCGTCGAGCTCTCTGCGAAGGAGAAAGGGGTGTTTCAAGGTGTTGAGCGCCAAGGAATTCTAAACGTTGTTAAAATGGCTAGTCTGTGGAAAGAAGAAATGGACCCCTAGGACTTACAGACTAGTCAGCTTCACTTCTATACCTGGAAAGATACTGGAATAAATTATTAAACAATCAGTTTGTCAGCATCTACAGGATAATTGGGTTATCAGGACTAGTGAGCATGGATTTGTCAAGAACAAATTGTTCCAAACCAATCCTATTTCCTTCTTTGACAGGGTTACTGGCCTAGTGGAGGTGGGTAAACAGCAGATGTGATATATCTTGGTTTTAATAAGGCTTTTGACAGTGTCCCATAGGACATTCTCACAAGCAAACTAGGGAAATGTGGTCTGGATGCAATTAGTATAATGTGGGTGCACAACCGTTTGTTTGGAAAAGCATATTCAAAGAGTCCTTCTCCAAGTTTGGCTGTCCAACTAAGAGGGTGTACCTAGTGGGTCTGGCAGGGATCCATCCAGGGTCCGGTACTTATTCAGTATTTTCACTAATGATTTGGAAATGGAGTGGGGAGTATGCTTATAACATTTGCAGATGACACCAAGCACGTTGGAGCACAGGATTAGGCACTGCAACACCAGACTTTTCTCTGTTTCTGACTCCAGCCTGACTCTGATTCCTGCCTCTCGCTTCTACCCTAGCACCACCTCTAATCTCCGGTCTCCAACCCTGGTCTCACTGTGACCCGAGCTCTTGCTTATGGGTCCTGGCCTTGCGTTTCCTCCAGCCTGACACCTCCCCATCCCTGGTGGGAAGATCTCAGCAGTAACCAGTAGGCCTGACCACCCCCCCACACACACACACACTTACTTACTTAGGTGTTGCAATGCCTATCCCCAGGAGTCCTTCCACCTAGTGGACGTCTCAGCCCCCAGGCTCCCACCACAATGCATGGGGAGAGTTAGGACTGGTCTATGCTACAAAACTGGGTCAATGTAAGTCATCTTGTGTCGACCTATTTGTGGATGCGTCTACACTCAAATTTGTCTTCAGCCAATGTGGAGCCATGTTCAACCTACTGAGGTTGAAACAGGGTGAGTGTTGTCACGTTGTGACCTGTGTCAATCCTAACAATCCTCCAGTAGCTGTCCCACAATGCTCCTGTCGCTGCAACAGTGACTGCTCTGCTCAAAATTTTAAACTTTACTGTCCAGGGGTCACAGAGATTGGAAGCCACCTACCCCTTTAAAACTCCCCACGTGGGTTTGAAATGCCTTTGCTGAGGGCCGACCTTAGTGAGCACACCCAGCAGCTCGCCCTTGTTGTGTGCAACTATCCAATCAACCAGGCTGGATCCACCCAGTAGAGGCACTCCTGGCTGGAGTAGGCAGGAGATATGGGATCTCCTGAGCCTGCAGGGAGAGGAAGCTGTGAGAGCACAGCTATGGACAAGTGTAAAGGAGCAGAGAGACGGCTGCCAGGCAGAACAGTGGTTAAAGAAAATCTATGGGTTCAGCTAGCCCTGCCCTGTTATACCTGCAGCCAATGCCAACCCTGGAAGGGGGAGAAAAGAAGGGAGCCTGGCTCAGTCAGGGTCTGACTGGCAAAGAGGCAGGAGCTCTCTGTGTGTCTGCCTGAAGGCACAGATGCAACTTGCATGCCAACGCAGCCACTGGAAGCACGTAAGTCTTCCCCTGCCAAGGGGAATCTACCGCCAAGCTCCAACTGTGGAGAAACTGGACAAGCAGGGCCACGCCCCAAACTAAAGGACTTACATAGGGAGAAGCTCAGACAACAGGTCCTGAGCCCCCCCCTCACGGCTGGGACCAGGATCCATCTCCCCTGTTTAGGGGTGCGAGTGGCCCAGGACTCTGAGCCAGGACCTGAGGGAAAGGAGGGCAGTTCCCCACCCCCCAGCCCCAACCAACGATCTAGCCACTAGGCTGCCCGGCCACTAAAGGCCCTATCACAAATGGTGGAGAATATGGGCATCGACCCCACTCCCTGCTGAAGAGAGACAAAACAAAAGAGAGAGAGAAGAAGAAGCCCCAGGCCAAGCCCTGGAATGGAGATGGAACAGCTGGTGAAATGGATGGCCAAGCAAAACACCCACCATCAGCAACAGCAACTCCTGCAGCAGATGGACATGCAGCAGCAGCTAATTCGCAAATTGGCAGCCCAGCATCAGCAGCAACATCTGGTCAAACAGGTGGCCTCCATTGTGCAACCTGATGCCCCAGCAGAACTGCCTAACCCCACCCCTATCCAGCTTGCCAAAATGGGGCCTGTGATGGGTTTGGTCACAGCAACCCCCTTGGGACTGTCACCTGACATGCTGAGATTACCTCTGAGCCTGTTTTCCACTGCCAGCTTTGGACTCCAGAACCCTGCCTTGTTGAGCCAGACACATAAGCCTGCTGCAACACAGACCCTGGTCTGGTCCATGCCCCCAAAGCTGCAGACTAACTAAAAACTGCTCAGCAAGTCACCTATCTCCAGCACCCAGACACCCGGCTCCCAAGGGGATCCAAACCCCAAATAAATCTGTTTTACTCTGTATAAAGCTTATACAGGTTAAATTCATAAATTGTCCGCCCTCTCTAACACTGATAGAGAGATATGCACAGCTCTTTGCTCCCCAGGTATTAATCACTTGCTCTGGGTTAATTCATAAACAAAAGTGATTTTATTAAGTATAAATAGTAGGATGTAAGTGGTTTCAAGTAATAACAGACAGAACAAAGTAAGTTACCAAGCAAAACAACAAAAACAAAAACAAAACCCACAAGTCTAAGCCTAATACATTAAGAAACTGAGTACAGGTAAATCTCACCCTCAGAGATGTTCCAAGGAGCTTCTTTCACAGACTAGACTCCTTCCTAGTCTGGGCCCAATCCTTTCCCCTGGAACAGTTCTTGTTAGTTCCAGCTCAGGCAGTAAATAGGGGATTTCTCATGACTGGCAGCCCCCTTTGTTCTGTTCCACCCCCTTTTATGGCTTTGGCACAAGGCGGGAATCTTTTGTCTCTCTGGGTCCCCACCCCTCCATCTAAATGGAAAAGCACCAGGTTTAAGATGGATTCCAGTACCAGGTGACATGGTCACATGTCCTGTGAGACCCCAAGCTCCATTCTTTCCTGCCTGACTTACACAAATGCAAGAAGGCTTACAAGTAAACAGAGCCATTTACAACCAATTGTCCTAGTTAATGGGAGCCATCAAGATTCTAAACCACCATTAATGGCCTGCCCTTTGCATAGTTACAATAGGACTTCAGAGTAATACTTCGTATTTCTAGCTTCAGATACAAGAATGATACATTCATACAAATAGGATGAACATACTCAGTAGATTATAAGCTTTGTAATGATACCTTACAAGAGACCTTTTGTATAAAGCATATTTCAGTTATATTTACATTCATAAGCACATTTCCATAAACATACGGAGTGCAACGTCACAGGGCCTGATGATGATCCTGAGGCTTTCTTAGCGACTTTTGAGCAGGTGGCCATGGTCTGAGACCAATGGGCTGCAGTGCTGGCCCTGTACTTAACTGAAGTAGCATAGACCACATACCATGCTTTAGACCCCTCCGCTGCCCAGGACTATGCCCAAGTCAAGGCAGTGATCCTCGATGCCCTAGATATCTCAGAGGAAACGTTCTGGCAATGCTTCTGGGGGGGAGCGGTACCCGCCAGGGCCCCACCCCTGCCTGTTTGCCCAGAAGCTGCATGACTCGTGTTGGAGATGCCTCAAACCAGAAGCAAAGACAGGGGTGCAGGTCGCTGAACGGTTCCTACTAGAGCAGTTTGTCCAGTCCTGCCCCTTTGGGGAAGAGAATGGGTGTTGCACCCTGACACCACGACAGAGGCCATTCAGCTCATGAAGAACTACCTAGCTGCCAAGTACCCCGGAATGACAACTCCTTCGGGGTTGGCTGGAATCAAGAGTCCCTTGTCCCTAAAGGATGAAACCACCCAGGGACCCCTGGATCCTGAGGAACGTTGCCCTCCACACCTCCCGCCACCAGAACTCCAGAGGGCTAGAGGATCCAGAGGTGCCAGGGCCCTTCAATCCAGAGGCCCAGAGCTGGTTACCCGCCCCGCAGTTCAGGAGACCACAGCCCCATCAGCGGCCCAGCCAAGGCCCTTGCTCGGCCCAGAACTCAGGGAGGCCCGTCGCGATCTGACTGACCGGGTACCCAGGCAGGAAACGCCATGTGCCACCCAAGAGCAGGACCGGTGTTTTATGTGTGGCTGTTCTGGGCATTGGTCCAGAGACTGCCTGTGCATGGAATGTAGCTTTGGGAAGATCTGGACTCCGCAGGCACCAGCGTGCCCCAGGGACCCAGCAAAGCTGACCATCCCGCTGCAGGTAAATGGGAAAGAAGTTATGGGACTCAGAGATTCAGGGTGTGCCCAGATCCTGGTACGAAGCACAGTAGTGCCTAATTCTGGCTCAACTCAGGACACCATCATGTTGCAGTGCGTGCACGTGAGGGTCTACCCCTGCATTGAAGTGACTTTAACAATAGGGAAACACGAAGAGCCCCGATGGGTGGTCTGGCCCCAACACTGGCCTACCGAGTTATTTTAAGTCAGGACTGGGACTATTTTGGGGACTTGTTAGCGGAACTGGTGGGGCCCCCGTCCAATGGTCAAGGACCCCTACCTCCTGCCACCAGCCGACCTGAAGCGGCAACCCTTGTGGGCATGGGGGAGATTGTTGACCCTGGTGAAGGGGCATCACAGGCCTCAGCGCCAACTCAGGCACACCAGGCCCCCTCCCAGCCATGAGGGGAACTCACCTCATTACCCAAGTCGGAGATCCTGATTCACCTCTCTGACTTTGTTGAGGAGCAATGGGCTAACACCACCCTGAGCTGGGCATACACCCAAGTAGCAGTGGTGAATGGGGAGACTGTCGAACCCCGCCAAGCAGGACGATTCCCATGCTTTGAGATTCAAGGTGACTGTACTGAATAGAGAAAGATCAACCAACTGAAGAGGTTCGACATCAGCTTTTGATGCCCCAGCTTTACTGGAATTAAGTTATGTGGCTCACCCATGCCATAACCATGGCTGGGCACCTTGGAAGGGAAAAGACGCTGGCCAGGATTTTAGGTCGGTTCTTTTGGCAAGGGATCTACCAAGACATGGCCGATTTCTGTGCCTCATGCCCAGAGTGTCAGCTTACTGCACCGTGGCCAACTGAGAGAGCCCCATTGATTCCCCCTCCCACTTGTAGGTGTACCCTTTGAGTGGATTGGAGTTGACATAGTTGGCCCTCTTGAGAAGAGTGCCGCCGGACACCAGTTCATCCTGTGGTGGTGGACTATGCAAGCCGGTACCCTGAAGCAGTGCCGTTACACTCCATGAATGCCAAGCAGGTGGCAACGGAACTTCTGAACATCTTCGCCTGAGTCAGGGTGCCCTGGGAGATCTTGACAGATCAAGGACCAAACTTTATGTCCCAAATGTTCAAAAGCTCTGCCGTCTACTCAAGATCAAGACCTTATGAACATCTGTATACCATCCTGTAATGATGCTGGCTTTGGTGGGACCCAACTGAGAGTGCCAATTCAGGTCAAACTGCTTAAAGCAGGGCAGTTACAGCCCAAGGCTGGGGTTTCCATGCACACTAAGGCAAACCAAACCAGCCAAACAGAGAAGACTTCGGTTTTACCCCACTGGCTAACCATAAGTCATACAAGCAATTCCCTTAGACACTCCAGTTTTCCAGTATCACCACCAGTGCCACTCATTATGGGGACAAAGCTGTACTAGCCAACAATCCATTATCTATCAAAAATATACCCTTTCCTTCCTCAGTTAGGGCTTCAACCTGACCATCCACTTTAATCTGCTCCTGAGAAACATTTTCCTGACCAATGAAATCTTTCTGCTCTTTATCTAATTCCAGATTCACTTCTGGGACATTAGACAGACATTCAGAAACTTCATTCACAGACAAACTGCTTTTTTCCTCAGAGAAACATTTGGAGAAACCCTCCCCAGGCAAATCATTGCCCATAACAGACACAGCTTTAAGATTATTTCTTTCCTGTGGCTGGTTACCTGGACTGAACAAAGCTTTAATATTTTGCCCAATCAAAAGATCCTTAGGCAATAACTTCCTTACACCAGCTATAACTTCATGCTTAGTACCATTCAATTCAAGGTGGATTCTGGCTAAAGGCACGTTTACAGTAAACTCATAGAGGACTACAACATTTACACTCTGATTTGGTAAGTAATCTTCCTCTTTGACAAGATCTGCTTTAAGAAGAGTGATGTTAGAAGCTATAATTTGCCCTAAACAGCTTTTACCATTGATTTTTACGCTCTCTATGAATTTTTCATGAGCACTCCCATACATAGCATTGGCACAATTTATGGGGTCACTTTCTACTGAACTCACAGTAACAGCATTTACATAAAAGGTGGCAGTGTTGGGGTACATTTGGTTACATCCAAATAACTGCTCAGAGTTAAACAACATACCAACATTGTTATAATCTGGACTTTCCAGAGGATACAATTTCTGCTGTTCTTCCATTGCTTTTTTGACTTGGAACTGAAGTCTGGCAACCCTCTCCTCAGCAGCCAGTTGTTCCATTTGCCTTCTACAAGCCCTTTCCTCTCTTTCAGCAGCTTCTTTTTCCAATAACTTCTTTTCCTTAACTTCTTTCTCTAGCTGGGCCATCTTTTCCAGCAATCGAATGTCTGCTAGTTTCTGTTCATGCTCCAGTTGCAATTTATTTGCTGCCTTTTGCATTTTAATTTCTTCTGCAGCTTCTGTAGTATCAGGTAAGGACTGTGCTCCTGCCTTCTGATCACTGGCCATTAACAGATCTCTCAGTTCTTGATTTGTAGCTTTCTTTCTAAAACTTATCCCCTTTTCTGAACACAAATCTTCCAGGGGTTTTTCGTCAAGGCCCTCATATGCTCTTTGCTCACCCATTGCAACTGCTCTTTAACCAACCAAGCTCTCAATACCAAAATTTAAATTTGGATCGTGTGGGGTTCTGACCAAAAGCTTAACTGACCTGGTTCTATGGATCCTAGCATGACTACGCCATTGTAATGATGCTGGTTCTGGCGGGACCTAACTGAGAGTGCCAATTCAGGACCAATTGCTTAAAGCTGAGCAGTTACAGCCCAAGGCTGGGGTTTCTGTGCACACCAAGGCAAACCAACCCAGCCAAACAGAGAAGACTTTGGTTTTACCCCACTGGCTAACCATAAGTCATACAAGCAATTCCCTTAGACACTCCAGTTTCTCAGTATCACCACCAGTGCCACTCGTTATGGGGACAAATGGTTATGAAAACCAATACCCCACCAAAAGAAAAAAGGTTCTCTCAATCCCAAAGGACCAAGCCTCCGATCCAGGTCAATATACAAATCAGATCTTACCCACAAATCAAGCTGTTGCCAATCCTTTGGAATCTAAAATCTAAAGGTTTATTCAAAAGGAAAAACATATAGATGAGAGCTAGAATTGGTTAAATGGAATCAATTACATATAGTAATGGCTAAGTTCTTGGTTCAGGCTTGTTGTAGTGATGAAATAAACTGCAGATTCAAATCAAGTCTCTGGAGTACATCCACAGCTGGGATGGGTCATTCAGTTCTTTGTTCAGAGCTTCAGTTTGTTTCAAAGCCCCTCCAGAGGTATGAAGCAGGATTGAAGACAAGATGGAGATGAGGTAGCTGCCTTTTATAGTCTCTTCCAGGTGTAAGAACACCTCTTTGTTCTTACTGTGGAAAATTACCACAAAATTGAGTTTGGAGTCACATGGGCAAGTCACATGTCCATACATGACTTAGTTCTTTACAGGTGGCAGCCATTGCCTATATGCTATCTTGAACATCCCCAGGAAGACTTCTTATGTGGATTGGAGTGTCTCAAGGTCTATTGTCAGTTAAGTATTTCTTGACTGGGCATTTAACTTGCAAATTCCTTTCTCAAAAAGCTGACCAAATGCTTTACTAAAAGGCTACTTCAAAATTAAAAACATTGATATACAAGTACATAGCCAATAGTCATAACTTCAACTACAAAAATCATGCATGCATACAGATAGCATAATGATAATCAGCACACCATAATCTTTCCATCGACACCTTACACGACAACCATTGTACAATATTTGCTGCAAATATATAACAGTGGTTGCAACAGTGATCTATACGGTTACAGATTGTCAATAACGTCACACCACCCCCAAATGGACGGCCTGGTAGAGCGCTTTAACTGAACCCTAAAAACAATGCTCTGAAGGTTCATCCTGAGGGATGTCCGACATTGGGACCAGCTGCTCCTGCCTCTCTTGTTCGCAGTCCGAGAAGTACCGCAGTCTTCCACTGGTTTCTCACCATTGAGCTTTTATATGGGAGGCAACCTGGGGGGATTTTACACCTCATTTAAGAAATGTGGGAGGAGCAACCATCCTGAGCCGATGATGTGGTACAGTATCTGCTAAACCTGCAGGAGAAACTTGAGTCCCTAGGTTAATTTGCGAGGGAGAACCTCTGAATCATAGAATATCAGGGTTGGAAGGGACCTCAGGAGGTCATCTAGTCCAACCCTACTGTTAATTACAGCCCTACCAAATTCTTGGGGAAGGCACGCACCCAGTTGGATTTTAGGGCATTATTTATTAGGTGGCCATCTTGGTCTGGATAAGAACAAGGTGACCTCCATGTTGTGATAGTTTCTTGTTCCCCTATTCTGGGCAAAAGGCGGGAAAGTGAAAAGAGCGGGAATCAGCTGTTGCTAAGTAACCGGTTTCTATATAAACAAACAAAAGGAGGGGCCAGGGGCTCTTGAGCGCTGGAATCTTTGGGGCTCAGGTGTCTAAAAGCTCTCTCTCTGTGGTGTGGTATATGGTCCACATTGGTTACTGGCCTGCAGTAGCCACTCACTGAATGAAGTTGTCATCTTGGGGTTTATTAGTTATTTTCTTTTGGGAAGCAGACGTGCACCCTCGGACTAGATCTGGTTGGTTAGATCTGACACTCATGCATAGCCGACGCAAAGAGCGATAGGGTGGGTCTGAGATAGGGTTACTTACCTGTCTTTGACATCTGTGATCCACCGTTGATGTCCATCGCTGATCTCACCAGTCCAGATTCTGCAGCCTCGCCACCGGCAGTACCTGAAGGAGGTAGAAAAACACGTTTGCTTTATTGAGTGTGTGTGTGTGCGTTTATATTCCAAATATCCAGAGTCCTTAATCCATCTCCCTCCACTTCCTTCCTTCTCCTTTAGTAAATAAAGTGTTGTTGTGAGTTCATATCCGTGTGGTGTTTTCTTTTTCCAGCTCTAATAGATGGGCTCAAGGGGGTGTTGGGGACACTGGGGCATGGCCAGTAGGTAACTCGAGGGGATGGAAGACCACGAGTGTCGATGAAGCCCCCTTGCACTAGGCCCCGGTGTCCTTGGCCCCCACTCCTGCCTGGAGGCACTCGCAGCAGCTCTGCGTACTAGGCCCAAGTGTCCTTGGCCCCCCCGCCTGGAGGCACACACAGCAGTTATGCTGAGAATCTGCAACAATATGTTGCAGAGTCAGACTGCCTGAAACTAAGCAAGGCCAAACAGGGCAGATATGGAAGAACAATGCTGAATAAAGCAGCTTTATGTATAGTTTAACAAATGATACAGAGAATCAGGGAACTAGCTGGGAACTGGATTGGCTGGCTATATGGATACTTGGGGCAGCTTGCTATTGGACAAGTATGCTGGAAAAAAGGATGTATAAAAGCCTGTGTAACTTCCTGCTCTGGTGTGCAGGATTTGAGATTTTATTCTCCCTGTACCTTTTTGCAGCTGCAAATAAACTTTTCTGCTTCTCCACCCCGTTGTGATTATTGGGTGTAGCACACCGGGTAACGAACCACTCAAGCTGTTGTTCAGCCTCTCGGCACTGGGTGCCGGCAACACCCAGAAGCTTAGAGAGACCATGAAAGAGGCACTCTGCTCGATGCTCGCATTAGGGGTGATTGAGGAGTCATTTAGTGACTGGAAAAGCCCCGTGGTACTGGTCCCTAAGCCCAGTGGAAGCACCCGCTTTTGCACAGACTTCTACCAGGTCAATGCAGTATCGAAGTTCAATGCCTACCCGATGCCTCGGGTTGATGAACTGCTCGACTGGCTGGGAAAGGCAGAATATATCACCACTTTAGACTTAATGAAGGGCTAGTGGCAGATCCCCCTCACACCTGAGTCCAGGGGAAAAAATGCTTTCTCCAACCCTGTGATAAATGAAGGGCGGGAGCGGGTTGCTTCCTTTTATGGACCCAGCCAGCCAATTAGCTATAAAATCCCGCTTAGTAGCTATTTTCTATTTGCTTTACCTGTAAAGGGTTAAAAGTCACTGTGATGCATAGGAAAAAGGAAGTGAGTGGGCACCTGGCCAAAAGAGCCAATGGGAAGGCTAGAACTTTTTAAAATTGAAACAAGACTCCCCTTTTGTCTGTCTGTGATTGGTCTCCCGGAGCGAGGGGATAGGGCAGAACTATGCTGTTACCGGCACAAAATTCTCTGTCATTTGCACACTCTAGGGCACCCAACTTTACCCTAAATTTGTTGCCCGCACACTCTAGGACATCCCACCTCTACCTAGTTCCTTGGGCTCAAGGCATAACCTGATTGATTTAGGTACCCTCACCCTTTCCCAGTTCCTAGGGATCCAGGCAAAAGGCACCTAACTTTACCCCTCCGTGGGCTCCGGGCTCTACTCCTCCAGGCTCCGGGTAAACACCGATTCCCTGTGGACTCAGAGCTTAATCTTTTGCGGGTTTACAGGGTCTTTTACCAGTGAAAGAGCCTTACACAGTAATATCCTACTTAACCTCTATTTATTAACAATTACCAAAAAAAAAAAAAAAAAGAATGCACACATTATGCATACAATGCTCACCACTCCCAGTCCCAATAAGACTGAGGAACTTTTCCCTGCTGGCCAATCAGGATCAGGTCATCTGGGGGAATCCAGTTTCTGCACTGTGTGATTGGCAGAGTGTGAGGTCTGGCAGCTCTGATCCTGGGGCTGTGTCCTGGAGTTGGTTCCCAAGAAATTCCTTTTGGACCCTAGTTTATATAGTGAAACTTGAGTCCTACATAACCAATCATTTTACTAAATGTTACTAACCAATCCTAACATATTGCAATAAAATTCTCTAACCAATCATACCCCACTACCTTAATTAATTTACACCTAGCAAAATTAATTAAGTAAGACAGAAACAATCAAAGAGCCCCAGTAGCTCACCGTGAGAGCCCCAGTAGCTCGCCGTGATCGTATAGTGGTTAGTACTCTGCGTTGTGGCCGCAGCAACCTCGGTTCGAATCCGAGTCACGGCATCGCTTTGACAGCGATATCACGGCATGTGGGCACTAAAAGCTTTTTACTGGGGGGGTTGCAGACCAGACAGCGCCAGCTTCTTAGGGGGCACCCAGGCACAGCCAGCCTGTTACAGGGAACTGCGGGTTTCAGAGTAGCAGCTGTGTTAGTCTATAATACACAAAATAAAACTATTCCCCCCCGCCCCCCCCACTGTTCCTCAGATGTTCTTGGGGGGAGGGATAGCTCAGTGGTTTGAGCATTGGCCTGCTAAACCCAGGGTTGTGAGTTCAATCCCTGAGGGGGCCATTTAGGGATCTTGGGCAAAAATTGGAGATTAGTCCTGCTATGAGCAGGAGGTTGGACTAGATGACCTCCTGAGGTCCCTTCTAACCCTGATGTTCTATGTTCTAAAGAACCAGAGATCATACAGAGAAACAATAAAGAAGTGGGGACCATAAAAACAAAACAATAAAGAAATGAGAATTTCACAATCACAACTACTGGTAAGTGGTTTCTTGCCATACTGAATGCTGTCAAACTAAGTGTTCTTTAACCATCTTAAGATCAGTTTCTTTATCTGGTGATAGTGGGTGCTATTAGGTCAGGATCTCCTTCTTAACAGCCCGATGTTACATTGTTTTAATGTAATTTAAACGGAAAGTGAGGATGTGTCTTTCTGCTTCTTGGCTAATGGCTGCTGCTCTCCTAAAATGGCTGCAGACAAAGGCCTTAGGCCTTACAATATGGCTACAGAAAAAGGCCTTATCCTTACAATGTTGGCTACGTACTCCAGATCCGCTCCAGCCTGGAGTAGACAGGAGGTGTTGGATCTCCTGGGCCTGTGGGGAGAAGAGGCTGTGCAGGCACAGTGCCGAACCAGCCACGGAAACAGTGACACCTACGAGCACGTTGCTTGGGGGATGCAGGAGAAGGGGTAGGACAGGGACCAGCAGCAGCGCCACGTGAAAGCCAAGGAGCTGTGACAGGCACACCAGGTCAGGGAGGCTGACAATCGATCTGTTGCCGAGCTGCAGACCTGCTGCTTTTACAAAGAGCTGCATGCCCAACTGGATGGAAACCCAGTCACCACCCTTCATAACACCGTGGATACCTCCAAGGAGCCTGAGTCCCAGGCCCATTCCATGAACAGTGAGGAGGAAAAGGTGGTGGATGAGGAAGAGCTGGAGGAAGAGTATGGGAGAAGGCAACCAGGGGATCCAGCTGCACAGTGAACCAGGACCTGTTTTTGATCCACCGCAGTCTAGCCAGTCCAACACGGGCAAGCATGGAGGGTTAGGCGCAGGGGCTATGCAGAGCCATTTGTTTATGTACCCAGGGATGTCCCTTGAATCCTCCTGAGATCTCAGTGAAACTTTCATGGAGGTCCTCTGCAATCCTCTTCTGAAGGATTCTAGGAATGGCAGCCTTATTGCTTCCTCCACAGTAGGACATTTTCCCACGCCGCTCAGCGATAACTTCATCGGGCACCATTGAAGTATACAGGCTAGCAGCATACAAGCCCGGGTGGCTTAGGGATGTCAGCAGCAGCTGGTCTCACTCTGCCTCTGTTACCCTGAGGAGTGAGATATCAGCTAAAATCACCCTGGCCTGTGGAAAATGCTGCCAGTATTCAGTGCAATTCCTCTGCACTACTAGAATCATGTGTCCGAGCAATTCCCACCACATTTCCCCAACCCCTGGCTGGCCATACTCACTGTGGCTGGTGCTGTGCCAGGTGCATGCACAAGCCAGCCCAAGCAGACATAAGAACGTAGTGCTTACAACTTTTGGGGACCAAGGGGAGTGAGGTCTGCATCTTAAGTTTTGCTTTTTGTAGTGAATACACTGACAAAGGTACCTCCGTGTGTTGTATCTGCAGCTGCTGCCCTTGTGGCCTTCAGGGTCACCCCCTCCACACCCATAGAACACCGGAGCCAGAGAATGAGGAGAAAGAAGAGGACGCGCGCTGACATGCAGGGTCGTCCTTACCCATACGCAAAGTACGCAGCTGCGTAGGGCAACAGTGCCCTGCACATCTGCTCCAGCCCCTGCCCCACCTCTTCCCAAGGGCCTCGGCCCTGCTCCACCTCTTCCCAACCCTGCTACGTCCCAGCCCTGCTCCCACTCCACCCCTTCCCGCCCCTGAGGATTGCAGCAGGGCCAGGCCTGCACTCACCAGCAGCGGGAAGTGCCACGACCCGGTTCCAGCTGTGCTGCCAGTGAGTGCTGGGGGGCAGTTCCCCCCTGCCCCCAAAGCAGCCCCGCTCCCCCCCCCGTGCAGAGGCCTGGGCCCCCTCCGCACCCCACCCCACTGCGGGCCCCACAGGGGAGCTGCGTAGGGCCCCAGAATAGCTAAGGACGGCCCTGCTGGCATGTGGCCGGAGATCCTGCAAGCCAGTGCTGTATCGGACTGTGAGCACAGGGCCTGGAGGATGAACACTGCAGGCCACCTGGAGAAGGAAAGGGAGGAGAGGAGAGAGGCCCAGGAGTCCCAGCCAGAAAAGGAGAGGGAGATGCACCAAGACATAGTGGGGCTTCTCAGGCAGCCAACACAGATGCTACAGACACTAGTGGCCCTGCAGTTTCAACCATCCCATGGTCGCCTCCCTCTGAAGTTCACTGAGAACTCGATATTGAGACCTTCCTATACCCCCCTCAACATTCCACGTGGCATCAGGAGTCGCTGCACTATCCCTCCCACTGCTCCCCGGGGACATTAAAGACAATTACAGCTTCACATACGCTGACCTGTGAAAGCCACAGTTGGTGTGTGTAGCTGACAAGGACATGAATGTTCTTTCCCCTTCATAAGTTCTGGGCAAAGACTAGGGACCCAACAATTATTATATTGTAAAATCTCATGATTTTTTAATGTCAGACTCCGATATTTGAACATTTCAGCTTGTCAGTACTGAAATTTCATTGTAATGGTAATGCTGTTAGGCCATGATGCACTTTCTGTGCTTGTCAATCTGTATTTCCATCCAATTTGATTTGTGCTTTGAAAAATGGTTTGTAATTAACTTGCCATTGCATTGATTTTAACGTTTCCACCAGAGTCATATTCGCTTGTTCTGTGTGAGAAAGTTACAAATGAGAGGTCTTTAGAGTAAAACGTGAAAATAACCTGTCCAGCTCCTTCCTGACAGACCTTCTTCTGACAAAAATGCCAAAGAAATTCAGGAACACTAACCAAAGCATAAAAAATCTGCAGAGGGATGAGGGGGGAGAAGGAGAATAAGAAATAGAGAGAAGGTCATGAATGATCTCCTATTATAGTAAAAAGGAGTAATTTTCAGAAAGTTGTGAGCAACTGAAAATTTGGCATTAAAATAAAAATTCTGATCTAATCTTAACTCTGGTAGGAAACACTGAAGCTAGTTACATGATAGCTAATACTCAGGGGGGAAACATTCTGCACAGTGTCCAGTGGATGCACAAGCAGGATGCAATCTTCTATAGGCATTTCCATTTTTACAACTCAAAGACACAAAAAGGCCACAGGGTGGCAGCAGAGAGTGATGAATAAGATAGCAAAGTCAGTGCAATTCTTCCTGTTAGCTATTTCCATTTTGAATAATAAAATGCAAACAGGAATCAGCACCATGGTGTGGCTGGAATGGCTGCAGGCCAGAGTGGTGCCAAAAACGCATGGCTGGCAGAAGCGACATACAGAGAGGGCATGGTGGGGGGATGGTCAAGCGTCCCACAGATTGGCCTGCTTGGTGGGGGGACGAAAGGAGGCACTGTCAAGATTGTTCTGAATTCTAATCCTGTCCTCCAAAGTGCTTGCAACACCTCCCACCTTAGTGTCATCTGTAAATTTTGTAAGTATACTCTCCACTCCATTACCCAAGTCATTAATGAAAATATTGAATAGTACCAGACCCAGGACTGACCCTGGGAGATCCCACTAGATACTCTCCCCCCGTTGGACAGTGAATCATTGATAACTACTCTGAGTACGATCTTTCAGCCAGTTGTGTACCCATCCTGTAGTAATTTCATCTAGACTGCATTTTACAAGTTTCCTTATGAGACTGTTATGTGGGGCCATGTCAAAAGCATTACTAAAATCAAGATATATAATGTCTACAGCTTTCCTATTATCCACTAGGCCAATAACGCTGTCAAAGAATGAAATTGGGTTGGTTTGGCATGGTTTCTTCTTGATAAATCCATGCTGGCTATTCCTTATAACCCTATTATCCTCTAGGTGTGTACAAATTGATTAATAATTTGTTCCAGTATCTTTCCAGGTTTTGAAGTTAGGCTGACTGGTTTACAATTTCCCAGATCTTCTTTGTATATAGCTACACTGTAATTAGACACCCACAGCTGGCCCTCGCCAGCTGACTCGGGCTCAGGCTAAGGGGCCATTTAACTGTGGTATAGGCGTTCGGGTTTGGGCTGCAGCCCAAGCTCTGGGACTCTCCCAACTTGCACAGTCCTAGTGCCTGGGCTCCACCTAAAGCCCGAATATCTACACTGCAATTAAACAGCCCCTTATCCTAAGCCCCAAGAGCCCAAATCAGCTGGCATGGACCAGCTGGAGGCTTTTAATTGCGGAGTAGACATACCCTTAGTCCCCCATTTTAAGTACAGGTACTACGTTTGCCCTTCTCAAGTCCTTTGGGACCTCACTTGTCTCCACAAGTTCTCAAAGATAATCACTGATAGTGTTCAGAGATTGCTTTCTTTATCCTGGATGGCTCACCACTATCCCAGTTTAGAGATTTTCACATAATGACTTTGGTAGGACTCCTTGATAAAGGAGCAGGCTACAGACAGAAAGGACCCTGCGGGTTTGTGCCTTTATCGGCCCTCTCAGTGCAGGCACCATCTGTGTTGTGTACAATGCCTAGCACAATGGGTTTCCAATCTTAACTGAGTGCCTACCTACTACTGAGATCCAAAAATAAATACCAAAAGATATTCTGCAACATACAGTTGAGCACAGGGTTTTCCTAATTCATATGTACTGGTCTGCGTGCTTTTTTAAGACTTAAAGCCAAGCAAATACGTTCTTAGATGAGCAGCCATACTACTGCCAAAAATGTGTCCATTTACCCAAATAAATTAACTTTCCGCTGTAGCCACCGGCCCCGCCCCGCGGCTTGGATCCTCTGAGCGGCCCAGGCCGCTCGGCGCGCGGGGGAAGCGGTGCCAGGTGGGACAGCGAAGGCCGCAGTCCACCAAACCCGCCCCCCATGGCCGCGACCCCAGCGCAGGCGCAGGAAGGGCTGCCGGCCACACCGCCCACCATAGCCCCGCCCTCCCCTTTGAGAGGAGGCTGCGCGCGCCTGACTACAGGGAACACGCACCAGCTTCTCACGCCTAATGACGCTTCCGGCTCGCCCCGCCTCCTTCTCCCAAATCCATTGGCTTTGCGCTCCGCCACCTAGAGCTCGCTCCCTTCCCATTGGGGGCCGCATGCGCAGTAGCTGTTCTGGAGGCGGTTCTTAGAAAGAGCAAGAGACAGAACAGTTTGGCTGGCCTCTCCCTTGTGACGTCATCAGCGCCGCTCTGAAGGGAGCGGGCGCCAGGCGTTTACTATAGGGTCCCAGTAGCTCGCCGTGATCGTATAGTGGTTAGTACTCTGCGTTGTGGCCGCAGCAACCTCGGTTCGAATCCGAGTCACGGCATCGCTTTGACAGTGATATCACGGCATGTGGGCTCGTATAGCTTTTTACTGGGCGGGTTGCAGACCAGGCAGCGCTAGCTTCTTAGTGGGGGCACCCAGGCACAGCCAGCCTGTTACTGGGTTGGGGGGCACCCAGGCACGGCCAGCCTGATATGGGGTTGGAGACACCTGGACACAGCCATGATGATGGGGGCGCTAAGGCAGAGCCAGCCTGTTACCAGGGCAGGGGGAACCTAGGCAGGGCCATCCTTCCCCCTCCGGGTTCAGCTTTTTAGCTCTCTGTGAGTGTGAGAACCAAAGACTAATTAGGAGGAGCTGGTCACGCTTTTAGGTGAGTGGCTGGTACCCAGCCACCTCCTTAAAGGCCTTGGACCCATGTTGCTTATCAAAAGAAATGTAACTTATAACTTTTATTAAAACACTTAAAACCAAGAAAACATTTTGTAACCCCCAGACACCCCTGGGCAGAGGGCACAGGAAGTGCACAGGGATTAATAGCGATTCCCCTGGATCGGATATCTGCATAACAGTTCACAGAAGGGGGGCATGTGAGGTCACTACCGAGAGCCAGGCACACAGTTGGTTCGTCTCTGTTGGCTTCAGTCTCAAGTTCAACTAGATTTAGAGTTCATAGGAACACATGAGAGCATAGGCAAATAACACATACAGTTACAAGAGCATCTATCTTTTAGTAATTTTATTAAAGTTACTGACAAAGCTATAAATGTCATAGCGTATACAATTCCTATAGATACGTATAATGAACTGGTTATACCTACAGGCCTACTCACATCCTCCTAGTTGGTGTTAGAGTCTGCTCGCCCTCTCATGGATTGACCATCAATATGGGAGTGGTTCCTGATGGAGTTTTACCTGCTCTGGGCACCCCTTTTTATACTCAAGTATCAGAGGAGTAGCCATGTTAGTTTGTATCCACAAAAACAACAAGGAGTTCAGTGGCACCTTAAAGACTTGCAGATTTATTTGGGCATAAGCTTTCGTGGGTAAAAAAACATTTCTTTGGATGCATGGAGTGAAAATTACAGATACGAGCATAAATAGTGCCAATATGTTGTCTTTAAGGTGCCACCAGACTCCTTTTTATACTGTGAGCCTGTCTATACCTATATTCTGCACATGTACATGGAAGTGTCAACCCTCTTTTTCCTATTGGTTTGTATCCCCTGTAAACTCAAGGGATCCCGAATTCTATAGGCGAGGTAGGTTTTGTCAACATTGGCGTACCACCTTCGGCTGTGTTAAGGCATGTGTTAGAGACAGTATTTGTTGTTACAGCATGTTATGATTTAATTTTAATCTTCCCAGCTATACTTTCACAATATTACCAATTGGTATCTCTTTCCCATCATCTTTCGGGTTATTTCTCAGTCACTGACTAGCACCATCATTTCTTGTCTCCAAGGCCTAAAATAGCTTAGCTAGAGTCTTGCAGGCCTTGACCTACAGGTTTTTGCGTTTCAGCTTGTCTTACTCATGTCTACTACCTAGTTCCTCTAAATATTGATCAATCTTATACTTTTATAATCCTACAAATCAACTCTAATTAACATACAGTGAATATATGTAATATAACATATTGATTAATCATAACATCACACAATAAATGGATACTAAACTAAAATCATTGGCTACATATGTGTCTATAGTGGAAATGGTGTTCTTAAGGTCTGGGAGTTAAGGCAGGTCACCAGGAGGTGACGTACCTCAGACATGTCCCTGTCAGGCAGAAGGTAACAGACGCTTATCGCTCTGGCTGGCCATGTGTGTATTGTCTGCCTCACAGTGGAAACCTGTTTGCATACTGAGTCAGATACCAGTCAAAAGACTGAGAAACCTACAAGAGAGAAAATCTACAGGAAAAAATCAGCAAGGGGTTGTCCTGTTTATGAATAAAGATAAAGGATGAAACACATGGGATCCTGCACTAAGGAGATAAGCTAACAGCATGTTTGTCTTATGAAAGGAAGGTCCCAGCCAGCCTGGCGGTCAAATGCTGCAAGGACTTTGGGTGAGCACTGCTCTGCAAGACATGAGCATAACTTGTTAATTAAGTCGAGGTTCTTCTGGAATGCAAGTTATGATTCTATTTTATATGTAATCATTTCTTTCCAATACTTCTATTTGCTATTACTTGAATCTTTGTAAAATAAACTTGTCCTTACTTTCACTATAAACCTATCCAAGTGCTTTGTGAAGCGGGGCAGTGAGCTGAGGTGGAACTGGTCAGCTGGGGCTCCCTGCTTTTTTGGAAGCAGTGATTCTGTGAATACTGCAAGTGTTCAGTGGACCAGGGGATGGACACTCCAGGGACATGCTTGGGGGGCTTGAGGATTGAGGTGTGCCTATCACTATACTCTAGAGAGAAAGAGCGAGGCCTAGAAAGGAGTGTTGTCCATGGCCAGAGGAGTTGGGGGGCTGACCCCCCGGCAGGCACTGGCAAGGCTGCCTCATGCTAAAGCCAGGTGGTAGTGAGACGCCCCATAATTGGGTACCCCAGGAAGTGTTACACATATCACCAAAGCTCTGCTATTAATTCAAACTAAGAATATGCATATCAAATCAAAGTTACATTAACCGGATAGTCTCACTATCATCATGTTAGCTAAATCATCAAATTAATATTACAAATAATTGAACCATATCAATTCTAAGAAAGAATCCAAGGTGGCTATCCATTTGGCTATAAATCCCAACTGAAGAATCTTACCAAAGTCAGGCAGATCTTCCGTGTGGTGCTGGTCAAATAGTTTAATACTGAAACCAAATTATCTAATGTCTAAACCACAACTTCAGAGCCAGTTAGAGCTTCCTTTTTTTACACTTCAGTTCTAGGGTGGTGGTGTGAAGAGGTGCCACACCGCTCGTGAGAGAGTTGAATTTGGCCAGCTGGGCCCAGTCAGCCAATTAAGCTGCAAACAGAGGACACTTAGGTTGTGTAGAGCAGTAGTTCCCAAACAGGAGTCTGGGGCCCATTGGAGGGCTGCGAGTAGGTTTTGGGGGTCCACCAAGCAGGGCTGGCATTAGTCTTGCTAGGACCCAGGGCAGAAAGATGAATGGGGCCAGGACCCTGAGCCCAGGACCCTGAGCCCCACCACCCGAGGCTGAAGCCGAAGCCTGAGTAACTTAGCTTTGCGAGGTCCCCTGTGGCATGGGGCCCTGGGCAACTGCCCTGCTTGCTACCTCCTAGTACCGGCCCTGGCTTTTATATGCAGAACAGTTGTTGTGGCACAAGTGGGCTGTGGAGTTTTTATGTCATATTCAGGGGGCTCAGAAAGAAAAAGTTTGAGAACCCCTGGTGTACAGGTTGCTAGTTAGGAGGCCTGTAGTTTCTCTCCCTGAGGTAAGGGAGAATGAAGGGGTATAGGAAGCCCTGAGAAAGGGTTTACCTAGTAGGCCTAAGAGAAGGATCTGACTAGGAAGGAAGGAGAATAAAAGCATAGAGAAGCACCATAGGAAGTAGTCCAGAGGGGCAAGAGCAATAAGGTTGGTGTAACTGCAGACCTTAGCTGCTTACTACAGGACCCTGGACTGGAACCCAGAGTAGAGGATGGGCCTGGGTTTCCCAATAGCCACTGCAGAGAGGTATTGCTTTGGGGAAGTGAATAGGAAGAGTGCCTGATTTAGTCTCTATGGGAATGACATAGGGGAGAGGGCATGAGCTCTGCCTGATGCTACTTGAGGAGAGAGACTTTGAAAGACTTCCCAGGAAGGGGAATCACAGCGTGACCTGGATGGAGGGACGAGTCATGAAGTAGCTGTACTGCGAGAACAGGAGGAGAGCCAATGGCACCAGTTAGGAAGGGGGGAGGGGGGGCTGCTACCCTCACCCTGAGTTTCATACAGGAGGTGTGCTCCCAGGCAGAGCTCTTAACTGCACATGTGAGTTCTGCAGAGAGGTGCTTCTCCCAGCTTCTGTCCCTGGAGCAGGGAGTCAGTGTTTTGTTTACAAACAGAGGCAGGGTGATTAAGATAAGAAAAGGCTGGTAATTAAATTAAGGATCTGGAAGTCATGAGATGAATCTGTAAAACAGGAATCCCTCTGCAGAGGCGGACGGGGTTGAAGAGAGAATGCAGAAGACATACGGCCAAGCCCTCTGGTCCAAGGTTACATTCAGAAAAGAGGAAGATGTGAGGAGCATAAGTGAAAAAAAGGGGCTAAAACCCAGGGAAAGGATATCAGTGGTCTAGAGAAGTTCCCACTCTACCTGTGGTACTTATGTGGGCCCATCACCGTAGTATCTGAGCACCTCACATCACAGCCCCTCGGTGAGATAGAGAGTGCTATTATCCCCATTGTACAGATGGGGCACTGAGGCACAGATTTTCAGAGGTATTTAGGTATCTAGTGGGATTTTCAAAAGTGCCTAGAAAGTTAGTTGCTTTGTAAACCCCACTAGATGCCTAGCTGCATCTTTGGGTGCCTAAAAACCTTTCAAACTCTGTCCCTAAGGCATGAACCTGAAGTCATACAGGAATTCTAGAGCGGGAAAGGGTGGGAAGAGTAGAACCCAGGTTTCTCAGAGCTAGCTCCCTATCCACTGGACCAGCATTTCTCCCTGCAGCATGCTGCAAAAAAAGAGGCCCCTGATGGATGGGAATAAAACCAAGAAGGCCAGTTCTCTGAGACCCCAGCAATTGGTCCTGGGTGATTGGGAAGGATGCCATGGTTGACAGTATGAAAAGCAGCACAGAGGTCTGGAAGGATGACGAAAGAAAGAGAATGAGTGTCAGATGAGAGGAGAGCACTTAACTGCCAATGGGTGGCAGATTCTGCCCCAGACTGAGTTGTACATCAATGCCTGCTGTGCAATTTTAGATTTTAACTGAAAACCATTTTGGTTTGCCGTTTTTTGTTCTGAGTTTGAGAAAAGCAAGGAATGAGAAAGTGTCATATGAGTATCAGTTGTGATTATATATCAAATTCTTAGGGTTTCAGCTGTATTCAGGCCAATTCCGGAACATAGAACAGAAATTGCATCCACAGAGTCCATAAAGTTGACGATTATTGTCATGATTTTTATTATTTACTGGGCACGATCTGTGTGCTCAGCACTGTTCAGAATATGCCAGAAAATGTAGTCTCTGAGCCAATGCATATAAGATGTGTAACTCTGGATAAGATGGCTTAGATATTTAAGTATAAAGTGTATAGTTATTGACCACACATGTTATCACATGTTCACTGTGATGTTTATATCTGTGAGTGTAGGCATTGATGGCAATAGAAGTTTTATTTGATTAAGGATCAGAAGATTTGACCCTCCAACTTTATTTCAACTGTTTATTTCCTTTCCTGCCTGCAGTGGCCCTGCTATACTCAGAAGTCTCAATATTTCCTCCAACTTTAAAATGTGGAATTTTCTTGGTGTTTGATTTAAAATATTCTCCTATGAAAACTGCAACTCAGTCACTGTAGTGTTGTGTTTAAGACTCTTCTCGAAAGTAACTAGCCTTTAAACAGAAGTGAAAGCAGTGTTGCCAACTCTCCTGATTTTGTCATGAGTCTCATCATTATTGTTTTCCTTAAAGCCCCAGCTCCTGGAGTCAAGTGATATGTGATTATTTCAGTCTTTATTCTTAAAGAAAAATGAAGTTTCTAGCTCTTGTGGCTGTGGAGAAAGCTTCAACATGTGACCCCAGTGCGCCTTAAAGGCTCAAAAAGCAAAATGTAAATTAAAAAACCCACCAAATCTATTATTTGTACATAATATCATTATTTTAAAGCCAATCTCATGATTTTTGGTGAGCCTGCTTCTTGATTTTTGAACATTTGGGCTTGGCAATATTATGAAAGTCACTTGAAAGTGTCAGTGTCACTCCTGTTTAAAGTTATTTTCTAGTCTATTATTTGCAGTGAGGTAACACCCCTAGTGCTCCAGGCAGGTGCTGTATAAACTCATGGAACCTTGACCTAACAGAATGTTTCCAAAAGTTAAATGATCTATTCCAAGCTTGATGAACTGCAAAAAGGTGATAGAAAGTAATCTAGATTTTTCTACAATTGTTTCAATTGTTGTATTCAAGAGTTAGTAACAAATTAAGAATATACATTACAATTTTAAACCTAACCAGTGTCCCTTAAGTGACTTGACACAAGTTGTCAGAACATGTTAGCATTAGAGCTGAGTAGGTCTAATATTTATTTAATTTTCTTTCTTTGTGTAGGAATTAGAAATTATTATCCGACAGGAGCACTGTATCTAAGTTATTAACTGCAAAAAAACAAGAGTTTTCAGGTGCTCAAGTAGCCTCTGGAATCATGGTTAAATTTGCCCCTCCCCCCCAAAAAAATCTGAAATGGCATCCCTGACGAGAGTAGCGACGGTGGAAGAGAAGAAAGGAGTTGCTGAACCCGGTGGAGCTAATCGCAAGAAGGGGGAACCACCCAGCAGTGAGTAGAGCACCCTGTGACAAGTAGCTAACATTTTCCTCCCCTCCCACCCCGACTCACACCTCCAACAGAAATATTATAATATAGACTTTAACAGAATGTTCTTGATAACCAGAAGTTTAACAACTCTTAATAGACACTGCCGATGACAATTTTGTATCTCTCAGGACTTTTAACCCTAGGACACAGAACACATATTAAAAGGTAACTTTATTGGACAATATTTATGGCTGTGGGGAACTTTTTTTTCTGGCACCTTCCCCGTCTAAATGTTATGGGTGATCCCAGGCACATGGCATGCATACAGTCATTTTCACTTTCACTCCATAAAACTAAACAATATGAAAAGGCTGGGTAGTTTCGCAGCTAATAAATATAGAAAAAGGAAAAATAAGGTACTTCAGATAACAGGGGGCTCATGAACTCTTCAGCTCTCATAGTCTCCTAGACTCTCGTAGAGTAGGGGACGGAGCTGCAGGCAAGGAGCCAGATGTCGATATCCTGCTGGTGCAGCGTTTCTCATTAGCAGGCCTCCTTCAGGTGCCAAGAGATTGGTCAATGGCTGGAATGGCCTGGTTGTTGATGTCATGACTTTCTTTCCCTAAGGAAACCCTGGGGATTCTGGAACATCAGTCTGTCCTCGAGTGGCTTGTTGATCCACCAGGCAAGGAGGCTTCTTGGCCTTCCCTTGTACTTGCAGTTTATGAATTTCACCAACTTTGCCTTGTAGCACCTCCCTCTAAGGTCTTTGGAAAAATCAGGTGTGAGGCCAACCTTGGAAATATATGACTTGGTCCAATCATGTTCAAACGAGGTCATCCGTAGTGATGGTCAACTTGGAAAAATCCCATTTAAATTAGCAATTTTCAAAAATATTCAGTGTTTTGCACACCACAGGTCTGTGACCCCAGGGGGCGCCACCTCAGACCCCCAAAATATCAAAAATCCATGACAGCACTTTTGAGGAAGGTGGCATGGTCTTATTAGGTCTTAAGATGACATTGTGTCAACAGTTTACCGAAAGCTCAGTATAAAAATCCTGTAAAAAATAGCTAATTGGAAAAACCCTAGCAACAAAACATGTCACTCAACATTCATTCATCCATCAGGAAAAAAAAATTACTTTAAAGTATTATCAGTTTAATCATTTCCAGATTCTTCTCTGCTCATCTAAAAACAGACACATATTCTTTCAAGATCTGAGCTATTACTGGTCAGACAATGTATCTTTTGGAATCTGCATCTTGATAGAGAAAAGTTACTTTGAAGCTTATCAATATGAAACTCATTTAAAATACACTATTTTAATTTGCTATAATCTCTGTCTTCCCATAAAAGCTGTTCTCCTCACAGAAGCACCAAAGCTGCTGGAGAAGGTGCAAGATCACTGCAGCCTCCTGCTGCAGCCCCCTAAGATGCATAGCACTGGGCGTCAGGTGGCACATAGCCAATAGTTCAAGTTTCTGTAATTTACACACGTTGTCATTTGCTGCAAACGCAGCAGTGCTCTACATCCTGCAGTTCTATCCCTAGCTCTTATGTTCTTTCCTTTTATAAATTCAATATGAAACACACTGAAACTGCTAAGGTTATAGGTTAAGCACTCTTTTACAAGTTGGGAAATGCTAATTAGCTCATGCAATCTTAACTCTGTCCCCCCGTTACAAATTATAACAGTCTGGTTGTATGTTCTCACACTGGCTTTCATCTACAATATAACATCGCAAATTTTTTTCCTTCGGTCTTCAGAGCCTATGAAATACCATTTTCTTAAATTCATATCTGCACATCTCATGGAATACTGAGACATCCTCCATTCAATGGCAGTTGTCACTGGGCATATGTGCACATTGCCAGTGCCACACTGGGAGGGACACTAAGCTCTGATAGTTCAAGTAGCAGCTAAATTTCTGTTTTAAAACTGAATTTTATACCTTCTCTAAAATTCCATACAAAGGCAGTTGTGTGCAAATTGGAATATCTGGTAAGGAGCCGGACAAGACTTTATAAGGACATTATGAAGTCAGTTGAACAAAGGGTTCCCAAGATAAGGCACCTTAAAAATCAGCTGTTTTCAAAAGTCTAACCCACAACACAGACCTCTACATGTTGAGCTAAAGGGTACTTCCTTTAACTAGCAGAAGAGTCTCTTATGTGGTGAACCCCCTAAAGGGTGACTGTGACACTGGCAAACCAGGTGCCATCTTATGCCAAGGTCCCTATGCCTTACTTGAATACTGACAAACACATAGCAGGAATTAGTTTTGTTCACCTATGTGCTAGTATTGTTCAAATAGGTATTAGAATTATAAAAATGTGCTTAGTGTTTAGACTTTATTGAATGTTTGCAGATTGTCCCATGCATTAATCTCACTTATAACATCTGTATCCTATTGTCAGAGTCTGGAGTGCAATCCAGACCAGCGAGGGGTTCTGTCACCGCCTACCCTGGAACCTTAAGTGCTTCACAATGCTTTGCTGTTGTAGCTCCCAACCTGGGGTGCTCACAACCAGCCTCTGGTCACTCCCTGAGTGTGAGCTAGACAGCCCTGGTTCAGCAGCTCTGACCCCAGCAGCCTGTCTACAGCCCCACTCTGGCTTCCACCAACCTGGGTTACTACTTGCAGGGTGACCCAAACACACTCCTAGTCCTGAATTTTCCCAAAACTGTGTTCTGTGCAGTGTCCAGCCAAATCCTCGGCAGTTCAGAGAAATGATATGGTTCGTGTGTTCCTTTATAGATACACAAACACATCACAGCTGATTAACTTAACTGGGGATAAGTACACCCTTCCCTTTAAACACAGCCCTGAGTTGGCTTATGGTAAAAATGAAATACATTTGTTAACATACACAGGATTAAGTGAGTTCAAGTATAAGGAATGACACGAGAAAGAGTTACAAGTAAAATAAAACAAAATACATTTCTATAGATCTGAAACTTAATTTAGCAAGATACAGACTTTGTTCAAGATGGTTTTTCGCTCCAGTCATTCTTCCCAGCCATGACTGACTTTCCCTCAGTTAGGATCTTCCACAAAAGTACAAAGTGCTGGCTTCCCATGTCTTCTTAGGTGAAAGATCTTTGCCTAAGCAAGTTTCTCACCTGTATTCTGTTCCAGAGACTTCAACTCCTCTTGGTTGAAGGACCCATCTTTCTCAGCTTGCAGGGGCTCTGTTCTCCTATCTGTCTAGTGCTGGATGCCAAATATGGCTTCAGTGCTTGCTTATATCTTTCAAAGTTCAATGAGCTTGTTTCAAGAAGCAGGATGAACTCATGCTGTTCTTACCTTCCTGTGGGCCTCCCATCCCCCTGATGATTTCTAGGTAAATGGGGCTTCCATTGTTTCTGATTCCACCAGGCTTAATTTACATAGGAGACAGGTGGATGGCTGTGACATTCCCTCTTGTCTGGGCAGACTGTACAGCCTAATATTGGTGAGTATCCATAATTCCTTATATAGTGTTAACACAGACATTTCACAATGATATCAATTACCAGTGCCTCATTAGCTTTCCGAAGACTTCACTCTGTACACTTTTATAAGACAGTAATGTTGTGCGCAATCAGTTGTTTGAGTTGCTTGTTACTTGAGGTTCAGCCCTGCCCCTCCCCCCATCTTTATAAACCAGTAAACTTTTGAAATGGATCTTCTGAAAAGTAAAACCCAGACCAAAATTTCTCTCTCCTGCTGGGTGTAGCTGCCATGCTGTCTTCTCTGCAGCTTGTTAGTGTGAGCTTTGCTTCCACCCCTTGTTTATGGATCTGTTTATTGCATATATGTAAATTGAGGTAAACACACATTCTTTTGTTTAAGATAGACTTGTTTAACAACTCCCCCTGACATACCTGGTTCACCCACACTTTAGTTATAATTCTAGAGTATAGTCATAACTCTTAAAACCTGTTGTGTACAACATCACACAAGAATATTAATGATCAGTGAGTTATTAATTTTCAAAGGATAAATCATAAGGCATATTTTGTACAAAGATTATTACAACGGTGTGTAAGGTGTGAATACAGGGGTGCTTACTGTCACATACCTGTTATCAGGTAATATTTAAGTGTTTGCATTGCAAGCCTCTGTAATTGTAAATCACCAGACAGGAGAAAAGCATTAACTAGTGTGAAATACTAATCTCCAACAGGAGGTGTTATCTCCTGCCCAGCAAAGAATCAAAGAGGAGATGTGCAAGTTCCCTCCGTCAACAGGACTGGAAGGTCAGAGAAGGGGGGAAAGGGAATAAACATCCTTGACAAGGAGAAACTGTATCTCTATGCTGCTGGACTCTCGAGGACAAGGTTTACTAGGCATAAGCAATACCCCAGTATTTTAGCCTGGGTTAACCCTGTGGGACACACAGAGCTTGCTGTAACTCATTTGTGTGTGTATGTTTACATGTGTGAACCTTTAAATAACTCTGTTTCCTTTTCCTATAAAACACATCTTTATATAGTTTATTATAGGATTGGCTACAAGCATTATCTTTGGTGTGAGATGTAAAGTGCAGTTGACCTGGGGTAAGTAACTGGTCCTTTGGGACTGGGAGTGACCAGAATATTGTTAGGTTTCAGAGTAACAGCCGTGTTAGTCTGTATTTGCAAAAAGAAAAGGAGTACTTGTGGCACCTTAGAGACTAACCAATTTATTTGAGCATAAGCTTTCGTGAGCTACAGCTCACTTCATCATATTGTTGTGATTTATGGTAAGGGACCATCTATCACAAAGGCAAGCTTACCTGGGTGGCAAGATAGATTGGAGTACCCAAGGGAACTATCTTTGACTCCCTGGTTAGGCTGTTATACTGCTTGAGCTTGTTAATTGTTTGGAAAAATACAAGAATACAACTCACAACCAGTTTGGGATTTGTGCCCTGGTTCCTAACTGTCTGCCCTGCTTTTGAGTCAGTGCAGAAGAGCTTAACAGTGATATGTAGCCACACTGAGTTCCGATGAAGTGAGCTGTAGCTCACGAAAGCTTATGCTCAAATAAATTGGTTAGTCTCTAAGGTGCCACAAGTACTCCTTTTCTTTTTGCAAATACAGACTAACACGGCTGTTACTCTGAAAACTTTCTTTCTTGACACCATAAAAACACCCATTAGACAAGTGGAGGGAAGAAAGTCAATGGAACTACTCACACCCTTAAAGCTAAGTGAATTAATCTGGGGTTGTGTAATCAATGAGCTTGTTGGCCTTATGATAGCATATAGAGAACAAGGCAAATGACTGCTAGAAGAGAAAGGGTGGTCTTATGGTAAGAAAGAACCCAGCCAGGTGTCTATTGTGGGCTCTGCCAGAGCAGCTGTGTGATGCTAAGCAAGCCTCTTAAACCAACATTTTCCCAGGTGACCACTAATTAAGTTTCTTGATGGCTAGGTGCCCAATTTGAGAAGCTGGGGATCTGGTTTTCAGTTCAGAGACACTCAGTTCAAACTGAAGGCGCTAGGAGCTCTGGGTGCTCAGCAGGCCCTGAGAAACTGAGCCTCAGCTCTTGAGGCATCCCACTTGAGCAGACACTGCAAGTGTCAGTCTTAATCTCTCTGTATCTCAGTTGCCCATCTGTAAAATGGGGGTAAGAATACATGTTGGGTGTGGTGAAGTTAAATCCATTAATGTGAGGGTGGTTTGGACATTGCGAGGAGGAGTGCCAGCGAAAACCCATGAAGAAATAAAAATGTTCATATTCAGTGCAGAGTTTGCAGAGTGGGCAGTAAATAAGGCAGGGGCCACATGTTGAATGAGGGAGATAAAAATAAATATCGCACAGCTACCTTGGGCTTTGAGCCCCATCCAACCTGTGCATTGAATGAGGTACAGGTCCTGTGGAAAAAATTATATATGATCACATAGTTACAGATTGCATCATGTTGTTAGTGCTGCAGAGTGTTGCTGATACAGCCGAGTCGTTAATGCTGCTAGTGCTGCTATTCTTGGAGCTCCGGTGTTAGCTGCACCAGCAGAGAATGCATCATGTTGGTTCAGAAGGCCTCGATGTTATTCATACACAAAGACCACAAGCTCAGTTTGGTGGCAAAGGCGCTTCGCCAGGTTTATTGTCAGCAATGCACGGCACTAGTACCTTGTCCAAAGGGTCACAGGGACATTGACACATGCATGCCAGTGACAAGGTAAAGGCTCAGTCAGCATTACAGGATGCTGTCCCCTTGGCCAATACAAAGATGTCCCAATACTTCTCCTTTTATACCCTGGTATAAACAAGTTACATATTACCCTGCAGGTATTGTTAGTTATCACTAAAGCTGCAAATCTGTCATGGAGGTCACAGAAGTCACAGATTCCGTGACTTTCTGGAACCTCCACAGCTGCAGGGGCCAGTGGTCGGCCTGCAGGGCCCCCCAGAGCAGCAGCACCCCAGGAGCTGTGAAGTTTTAGTCAGGGTATTTGTAGTGAAAGCCATGCACAGGTCATGGGCGTGAATTTTTGTTTATTGCCCATGACCTGTCCATGACTTCTACTAAAAATGCCTGTGACTAAATCTTAGCCTTAGTTATCACCTTTGTATCTTGTACCTGCTAGTTTGAACAAAACATCCTCATCCATTATCCTGCCATCCTATCCTTCTCTTAGAGGGGTCGGTGTGTTCCTGTGCAATCTTTTGGGAATTTGTTTATGTAGCTACTTGAGAATGCTGGGTGTTCTTGTACCATCCTCTCCAGTCAGGAATGTGCTTACTTGGTTAGTCAGTACCTGGTGTGTTACTGTTCTGCAAAGCTTGACCCTGGTTCATACTCTTAGTTATGGCTAGGGCTTCAGCAAGGCCTACATATCATACTGTTTAAATTCAGGATGCAGCAGTTCCCTTAATTTTGGTATTTAATCGGGTTCTTTGAATATCATTTTTACACAGAATTTCCTAGGTTTTGTTTTTAAGAAAAATGAATAAACAGTGAAATTCTATCATGTGCAACTGTTTGTCAGGCAGGTTTCAGAGTAGCAGCCCTGTTAGTCTGTATCCGCAAAAAGAACAGGAGTACTTGTGGCACCTTAGAGACTAACAAATTTATTAGAGCATAAGCTTTCGTGGGCTACAGCCCACTTCATCAGCTGTAAATAGTTGCACATGATAGAATTTCACTGTTTATTCATTTTTCTTAAAAACAAAACCTAGGAAATTCTGTGTAAAAGTGATATTCGAAGAACCCTATTAAATACCAAAATTAAGGGAACTGCTGCATCCTGAATTTAAATAGTATGATATGTAGGCCTTGCTGAAGCCCTAGCCATGACTAAGAGTATGAACCAGGCAGCAGTAGAATGCTGGGAATCTGGGCTCCCAAACTGTTCCTGGCTCTAGGAAGGGAATGGCCTCAGGAGTGGTTGGTACATGGAACTTATGCTCTTGGGTGGTACATGTGATACGCTGGAGGGCAGGGATAGGATACAGAGGGACCTAGACAAATTGGAGGATTGGGCCAAAAGAAATCTGATGAGGTTCAATAAGGATAAGTGCAGGGTCCTGCACTTAGGACGGAAGAACCCAATGCACAGCTACAGACTAGGGACCGAATGGCTAGGCAGCAGTTCTGCGGAAAAGGACCTAGGGGTGACAGTGGACGAGAAGCTGGATATGAGTCAGCAGTGTGCCCTTGTTGCCAAGAAGGCCAATGGCATTTTGGGATGTATAAGTAGGGGCATAGCGAGCAGATCGAGGGACGTGATTGTCCCCCTCTATTTGACATTGGTGAGGCCTCATCTGGAGTACTGTGTCCAGTTTTGGGCCCCACACTACAAGAAGGATGTGGATAAATTGGAGAGAGTCCAGCGAAGGGCAACAAAAATGATTAGGGGTCTGGAACACATGACTGATGAGGAGAGGCTGAGGGAACTGGGATTGTTTAGTCTGCAGAAGAGAAGAATGAGGGGGGATTTGATAGCTGCTTTCAACTACCTGAGAGGTGGTTCCAGAGGGGATGGTTCTAGACTATTCTCAGTGGTAGAAGAGGACAGGACAAGGAGTAATGGTCTCAACTTGCAGTGGGGGAGGTTTAGGTTGGATATTAGGAAAAACTTTTTCACTAGGATGGTGGTGAAACACTGGAATGCATTACCTAGGGAGGTGGTAGAATCTCCTTCCTTAGAAGTTTCTAAGGTCAGGCTTGACAAAGCCCTGGCTGGGATGATTTAATTGGGGATTGGTCCTGCTTTGAGCAGGGGGTTGGACTAGATGACTTCCTGAGGTCCCTTCCAACCCTGATATTCTATGATTCTATGTGCATTTACACAGGGCGCTTTCCCCTGTGGACTTGTAGTGCTCTATGCAGGTAGGGAGGTGGGCAGGAGAAGCCCAGTTTCACAGACAGTCTAGCCAAGCACATGGACATGGCATATAGTCATTCAAAAAGTGTGGCTAAACAGACAAGACTTGGTTTCAATTTTCAGCTCTGCCAGGAGTGATCTCATGCAACCTGTTTGGTCTGCAGTTACCTCATCTGAGGTGGGGATGGGGTGAGACGATGATCCATCTCCCCTTGAAGCTTAGGTGGAAGAGACCTTCCCTAATGGTAAGGGCTTAAAGAGCACAAAGATGAAGGGACTCTGCAGAGAAACAGAAATGTGCTTTTTGTTCTTCCTGGTGATAGAGAACAGCAGGGAAGGGTTGGGGGTGAGTGCATGTGTTTGCAGATGTGAGTGTGTGCAAGTGTATGTGATGTATGAGTGTGTGTGGATATCATGGTGCCCATGTGTGAGTGTGTGGGGTGCATGTGTGTAAGCACTGTATGTATGAATGTGAGTGTGCCAACGTGAGAGTGCATGGTGTGTGTGGATGTGATGCCGTGGCAGGCTATGAGAGAGCCGATGTGTGAGTGCACAGAGTGCAGGGGGTCCTGCGAGTGCAGCTCTGTGTGTGTGGATATGAATGTGTGCATAGATGTGAGTGCACGGTCTCTGTAGGGATGTGAGTGACTGCACAGTGTGTGTGATGACACTTGTGCCCATGTGAGTGTGCAGGGCGAGTGTGAATGTGCTGTGTGTGCCTGCACGGCGCGGTGTGTGTCTGTGCCGTATGCGGGCATGTGCGCCTGTTCCGCCAGCTGCGGTGCGGGTCCCGCGTAGGCTGCAGGCAGCGCCGGCTCCGGTCCGCTCCCGTCCATCCCCCGAGCGGGGCAGCGGCAGGTGGGACCAACGAACACACGCACTCGCCCAACCGCCAACGGGGGGCGCGCGCGCACGCCCACAACTCTCAACAGCAAAACCGCCCAAGTGCCCCAGGCGCGCGCCGAAGGGGAGCTAAGGAGTTTTGTCTCTGCGGCTCCGCCCACTCCTATTTCGCACATGCGCAGTCACTGCGGGGAGATCCGTGCAGGATAGAGCACGACCCCGCCCCCTTGGAAGCCGCATGCGCAATAGCTACTCCAGAGATGGTTCTTAGAACGGGCAGGGGTTAGAGCTACTGGCCCGCCCTCTCCGTGGTGACGTCATCAGCACCACACTGAATAGGGCGAGCGCCAGGCGTTTCTCGCAGAGCCCCAGTAGCTCGCCGTGATCGTATAGTGGTTAGTACTCTGCGTTGTGGCCGCAGCAACCTCGGTTCGAATCCGAGTCACGGCATCGCTTTGACAGCGATATCACGGCATGTGGGCACTGAAAACTTTTTAGTGGGGGGGTTGCAGACCAGACAGCGCCAGCTTCTTAGGGGGCACCCAGGCACAGCCAGCCTGTTACAGGGAACTGCGGGTTTCAGAGTAGCAGCTGTGTTAGTCTATAATACACCCCCCTCACTGTTCCTCAGACCTTCATGTCAACTGCTGGAGATGGCCCACCTTGATTATCACTGCAAAAGTTTTCTCCCCCTCCCCCTCCCCCGCTCTCCTGCTGGTATTAGCTCATCTTAAGTGATCACTCTGGTTACAGTGTGTATGGTAACACCCATTGTTTCATGTTCTCTGTGTATATAAATCTCCCCACTGTATTTTCTACTGAATGCATCCGATGAAGTGGGCTGTAGCTCACGAAAGCTCATGCTCAAATAAATTGATTAGTCTCTAAGGTGCCACAAGTACTCCTTTTCTTTTTAGGGTACTACGGGACACCCAGGCACGTCTAGCCTGATATGGGATTGGTGGACACATGGGCACAACCAGCCTGTTACAGGGGTAAGGGACACCCTGGCACAGCTAGCCTGTTTGGGGGACACAGGGCACGGCCAGCCTGTTACGAGGTTGGGGGACAGTGCCAGTGTCTATGTCACTGGCCCATCTGTCACCAGACCCCAGCTCTGGTGCCACAGAAGAGGGTGGTGTTGGCCAGTCTGCACTGTTCCGAGCACGCCCCTTGCCATGGATGTGGCCCGGTCCCAATGCACAGGGGGTCCCTGCGCAGCTGTCCAGTTTCATGGGCTCAGGATCATCCCAAATGTTCTGGGTTTTGTACCTCAGAGGTGGGTGCAACTCCACTCCCAGCCCTCTCCTCCCCTTGAGGAGGACTGAGCAAGGACCCGGTGCTCTGCTAAAGCAGGGCCTGAACGAGGGCCATACTGTTCTGTACAGAGACCTGGCCTTGGCACATCTGGGCCGCCATGCAGCTGGGAAGGGGAGCCCCTCTCAGACACCTGGAGAGGACTGGCGGAGCCGTTCCCAGCTGCTGGTACTATATGCCAGTTCTTGTGGCACCGACTGTCTGAGCAGTGTCTGGCGCTGCGCTGAGCTGTCCTGCAGGCTCCACACCCAACTCCTTTCTGTCCATGATGCCACTGAGGTCACCAGGCATTGCCCAACTCTCTGCCGGTTTCTCCACTGATCCAACACTGTTCTGCTAGGAAGATATTTCAGCTTCACATGTGGGGAGAGCCCAGGGCTAGGATAGTGGGGGAGCTGCAGGTTGAGACTGAGGCACAGCAGCAGAGCTGTCCTGGCGAGGGAGCCCATGGCTGGAGACTGCAGGTCGGGATTGAGGGGTACTGGCAGAGCTGTGTGTGAGAAGCCCAAGACAAGTAAAAATGTTGCCTGCAGCTTCGGCCTGCTCTGTGGGGGAGGGTGCATGTGCTACCCGAGTTTCACATCCAGGAAGCCTGTGAACCAGGCTGCAGCCATGCATGTTGCCTGGGTTCCTGGACTTGCTGTCTATGTGGCCCATGGTCCCGTGCACAGTGGCTCTCTGTCCCTGTGCTGCTGCCAATTGGTTTCAGCAGGGGGAGTTCCTGTATAAGGAGCCCAGTAGAGGGGTGTTCTGAATCAGAGCAATAAGGAGAGGAAGAGGCAATCTAGAGGCCAAATTATGTTTGATCTCATTCAGTTGGGGTAAAATAGAAATCAATGGGCTTGGGAATAATCACATGTAAATCAGAATTGGTTGTTTTAGCAGGAACTGCTACTTAGGGTCACACCGTAAACTACTGTAAACTATTACTGCTACGTACTGTATATTAAGTAATATTATCTTAATTAAAATTCACTTTGTAGGTAACAATTGACATTTATGAAATAACAGACTTTGACATTAGATAATAGAATGCACTAGAACGGTGATACTTTCCCTTTTCAGTTTCTCAGTTTTCAGCCTCTGTACGCCCAGAGTTTGGAGGAAAAGTTAGTTTGGTTAGATCTTGAGCAATCCTCTTGTGCAATCTTTGTTGGCTGTTTTGAGTTCCAGCTTAAACAAAGACATGTATTCCTTGATGTGATGTATTGGTTTCTTGATTGAACAATTAGCCCCGGATTTACAATCTGTTTGCTGTCTGACAATTTCTCTATTCCTGCACTTCACCTTGTATACCTTAAGATGCTGCCAAATGGTTTGTGTTAGAGTCCTTACTATTTCTTACTTTCACTACAGCTCACTTCCTCCTTATTTCTTATATCCGTTTCTCTTTAATTAGAGCATATTTCCTTCACATTTCATTCTTTCTTTACTCTTCTTGCAGTTTTCTAACCATGTTTTTCTAATAATTCTTCGATTACTTGGAGACTCTTTATTTATTTGTCCTCTGGTTTAACTCTACCATTCTTCCTTGAACGTTCCCTCTTTTCTCCTCATGCTGCTGTCTTTCCTCTTTCTAGGTACTGACCCTTTTGCATAGGTGCTGGAACTAGGAGTGCTGGGGGTGCTGCCATACCCCCTGGTTTGAACTGGTTTCCATTATATACAGGGTTTACAATTTGGTTCAATGGCTCTCAGACCCCCCACTATACAAATTGTTCCAGCACCCCTGTCCTTTTGTGGCTATTCCTACTATCTGTTTTTCCTGGCCCTCTTGAACTGGACTTTCTCCCTTTCAGCTCTGTGCCTGGTGACCTTCCGACATTGGTAGAGGTGGCAATGTCATCTCCATTCTTCCTCTCTCTGGCCTGGTCTGCTCAGGACATCTCTCAGGATCAGGATGATGAAGCTCCGGGGTCCCAGGAGATGGCGGGCCTGGAAATCATCATGGTGAAGTTCATTCCAGTAGCCAATTTTTTCTCCCAAAGTCTGTTTCTTTAAGGACCCCAAAGAGGGTGATGCACTGAATAGCCCCTCACTTATTATTGTGTCCACCAATTAGGCCTAGTTTCCACCATACTAATTTTGTTTAACTGTTTTCTGATTGCACACTTTTCCTGTCCACCAGGCATGATCTTAACACAGTCCTTGAGTTATATCAGGAGGCCTTTTTGCTTGGATTAAATCAGTCTGTGTGTCTCCCTTTCATACCTTTTCCCACTAACATTTGCTGTTCTTAGTTGTTGTGACATCTTACGAACTTACACTCACTTTTGACAACTGAACCCACAATTAGTGCACTGTTGTGATAACTGGGCCTATACATTTTCCCTATCTGCACCAACAGGTGGGCATCTGGCCATCATAAAAACTGAGCCAGCATGCATCCCCTTCCCCTCTTCTCCCCATAATCACTCTGGTTAATCCTGACATATATAGCCCCAGGGAGGATCAGGGTGCCAGCGTGGGGCCTGGGACGAACCCACAGAGAGACACTCCCTGTCCATCCCTTCTCTCTATGTTGTTGGGGACACTGAGCATGGCCACTAGGTAACTCGAGGGGATGGAAGACCACAAGTGTCGGTGAAGCCCCCTCGCACTAGGCCCAACTGTCCTTGGTCCCCCCACTCCCTGCCTGGAGGCACTCGCAGCAGTTATGCTCAGTGCCTGAAACTAAACAAGGCCAAACAGGGCAGATATGGAAGAACAGTGCTGAATAAAGCAGCTTTATGTATGGTTTAACAGATGGTACAAAGCAAAAGGGAACTAGCTGATAACTGGATTGGCTGGCTATACGGATACTTAGGGCAGCTTGCTTTTGGATAAGTATGCTGAAGAAAGGATGTATAAAAGCTTGTGTAACTTCCTGCTCTGTGTGCAGAATTTGAGATTCTATTCTCCCTGTACCTTCTTTGAAGCTTCAAATAAACTTTTCCGCTTCTCCACCCCGTTGTGATTATTGGGTGACGCACACCGGGCAACGAACCTTGCTGTTGTTCGCCTCTGGCACTGGGTGCCGGCAACAGCTTTTGGCGTCCCTGGGTGGGCGACGAGGCTGCTATTTAGCCTTGCCCGGACCCCTCCTGGAGGTTGAGGATTGCGGCGAGAACCGACGCCCAGCACACACCGGTGAGTTTATCGGGGGCCTCAGAGGAGACGCGATTTGATTGACCCCAGAGGGCACAACGGTGCAACGCACTCGTATAGTGGAAAAGCAGCTGTGGGCGACGGTGAGGAACCGGTCCCTTTGATAAGGTAGGAACCTTTTGAAATCCGGATTGTATGCTCTGTTGGAACCTGGGGATGCCCAGAGTTAACCTGTAGGTATGGGACAGGGACAGAGCTCGGGGGTTAGGGCACAGTATACGCTCCTAGAATGGATTCTAGCGAACTGGAAGGTATTTGGTGCGGATCCGATGACTAAGAGTCAATTAAAATGATTCTGTACACTTGACTGCCCTCAATATCAACTGGAGGACCAGGAGTGGTGGCCACCAGGAGGGTCAATTAAGTACAACACGATCCTCCAGTTACTCCTGTTCTGTCAGAGAACAAGGAAGTGGAATGAACATATGTATGCGCATTTGTTTTTGGCTTTATGTACTTGACCAGATATTTTACAGCACTGTAATCTGACTCCAACTGGTTCGGTAGCAGCTAATGTTAGTCCCCAGACCTCCACCCCCACTGTAATGGCAGAGCCGGTGTCCCCTTCGGCCCCTACACCCACACCTTGTAAGTCCCCAATGGTTGGCCTATACCCCTTAATCACTGAAACTAAAGTCGCCCGGTCTGGATTGGACAGGCATCCGGCCACGACTATGCAGGTCTATACTCATGTGCCCTTTAACCCTGTGGATTTGGCTGCTTTCAAAGCACAGGCAGGAGAGTTTTCCACCAACCCAAGCAGGTTTATTTCAGTTTTTGAGGGATGTCTTAGCAGCCACAAGCTGGACTGGGATGATTGTAACGTCCTCCTGCGAACCCTGTTGTCTGAGGTTGAAAGACAACAGGTTGTGTCCAAGGCAAGGGAGGAGGCGCAGAAACGGTACGACTGGGATCGTATTAATGTCCCTGACCCGGATGCACAAGTGCCCCGAGCAGACCCCAGGTGGGATCCAAATAATCCTGGGGATATGACCCGCCTTACCTCCTATAAGTAGTTGCTTTTGCATGGACTCCGTCACTTGGCTGTCCGACATAATAATTGGGCAAAGCCATATGAAGTAATGCAGGATTTAAAAGAAAGCCCAGGGGCCTTTCTACAGAGTATTCGGGACACAATTCGACAGAACACTAATGCAGACCCCGATGATCAGGCAACTGAGTCAATTATTAAGGGAATTTTTACGAGCAGAGCAGCCCCTGATATTAAGAGAAAGTTACAAAAAAAGGAGGATTTAATGGGCATGACCATGGCACAAATTTTAGAGACTGCAAACAGAGCTTATAGTCTGAGAGAGACAGAGAAGGAGAGAAAGCAAGTGAGACTGATGGTAACAGCGGTACAGGCCAGTACTAAGGGAAGTGGCCGGGGAGGAAGGGGCCGTGGACACGAACATCCGGGCTCGCAGGAGAGACAACTGGATCGCAACCAGTGTGCCTTGTGTTGACAAGAGGGACATTGGAAAAATGAGTGCCCAAAGAGGAAAGAAAAGGGGGGGTGCCTCTATGATGGCGATGGTGGAGCAAGAATAGGGGTGTCAGGGGAGACGGACCACCCTACTCCCGGAACCCCGAGTAAAGGTGCAGGTGGGAAGCTCAGAAATAGATTTTTTAGTGGACTCTGGAGCGGCACAAACTGCCGTAAATCAACCCCTTCAGTTGCCAGTAGCAGATTCCCTTACTGTGGTGGGAGCCACAGGCAGGGACACCAAGTGCCCAGTGTATGCCCCAGCGGAATGCGCTTTGGGAAACAGGACTATATCCCACAAGCTGGTATACCTCCCTGAATGTCCAACACCTCTGCTGGGACGGGATCTGCTTTGTCGCCTCGGTGCCACCCTGCATTTTACTGAGGATGAAATAACCCTTAGCTTACCCCCTGAGAATGCATGGATCATGACCCTTGCAGTTGAGCCCTCAGCTATGCAAGCCCCAGAATGGAGCCCGTGGGAAGACCAGGTGTACCCCCTCATGTGGGCATCAGGGATCCCAGGAAAGGCCACACACCAGACCCCCATTACTATTCAGCTCATACCAGGGAAAGGCCCTGTGCAAGTAAAACAGTATCCAATCAAGAGGGAAGCCAGAGAAGGTTTACAGGAAACTATAGATCGATTCCTAATGTATGGTATTCTCCGGGAATGTCAGTCAGCCTGGAACACTCCCATTCTACCCGTACGGAAGCCTGATGGCACGTATCGGCTGGTACAGGACTTAAGGGCAGTCAATGAACGGGTTAAGACTCTGCACCCTCTTGTCCCTAACCCGTATACCTTATTGGCTTCTATAGGGGGACAGTATATCCATTTTTCAGTCCTCGATCTGAAAGATGCTTTCTTTACCATCCCATCACAGGAGATCTTCTCCTTCAAGTGGGAGGACCGAAAGAGGGTTAAAAAGCAACTTTGCTGGACAGTGTTGGCCCAGGGATTTAAAAACTCCCCCACCCTCTTTGGCCAGGCTCTGGCCAGGGACCTAGAGGAGTGGGATAATGAGGAGGCCCTCCTTCTGCAGTATGTAGATGATTTGTTAATTGCCACTGTGGGCCAAACCCCCTGCCTTAAAGCCACCGTGAGCCTCCTGAATTTTATTGGACTCTGGGGATATCGGGTAGCACGGAGTAAGGCTCAAATGGCCCTCCCAGAAGTACGGTACCTCCGGTTTCACATATGGCAAGGGGAGCTTCAGCTTTCAAGCAAAAGAAAGAAAGCTATCTGTCAAGTTCCTACCCCAAGTAATTGTAAGCGGCTCAGGGCATTTCTGGGTATGGCAGGCTTTTGCAGGATATGGATCCCAGAGTTTGGACTATGCGCTAAACCCCTGTACGACTGTGTAAAGGGAGCAGATCATGACCCCTTCTATTGGACCCCAGAGGCTGACAGGGCATTTAAAATCCTAAAAAGAAAATTGATGGAAGCCCCAGCTCTGGGCCTACGGGATCTCTCTAAGCCGTTTCAGTTGTACATGAACGAAAGGGGGTGGCCCTAGGAGTGCTCACACAGCTGTTAGGAGCATGGAAACGTCCCGTGACTTATTTTTCTAAGCAACTGGATCAGGTTGCAAAGGGTTGGCCGGAATGTTTACAGGCGGTCGCAGCTACTGCCCTAGTGCTTGAGGAAGCCGAGAAGCTAACATTGGGAGGGGTTATGCAAATCTATACTCCCCATATGGTCCGAGCCTTATTGGATGCAAAGGGTGGGCTCTGGCTCACCCAGGCTCGGATTGGTCGGTATCAGACTAAGCTGTCAGAGATCTCTGAAGTCACCTTACAGCCTTGCCCCTCCCTTAACCCAGCCACCCTCTTGCCAGAGACCGAGGAACAGGAACATGACTGTTTAGAGATCATAGATGCCCAGTACTCCAGCCGTCTGGATTTAAAGGATGTACCCCTCCCAAATGCAGATTATTAGTGGTACACTGATGGTAGCAGTACTGTAATCAATGGGCAAAGGAGGGCGGGTTACGCTGTTGTGACCCTCCATGGCACTGTGGAAGCTGAAGGTTTGCCTGCTGGGACCTCCGCCCAGTTTGCCTAACTAGTAGCCCTGACCCGTGCACTTGAACTGTCAAAAGGGAAGCGAGTCAATATTTTTACTGATTCAAAATATGCTTTTGGTGTGCTGCACGCTCATGCTGGACTGTGGAAACAGAGAGGAATGCTGACAGCCCAAGACTCCCCAGTCAAGTACGGGCCCCAAATCCTCCGGCTCCTAGAAGCCGTACAACTTCCCTCGGAAGTGACGGTGGTACACTGTAAAGCCCATCAAAGGGAAGATCAAGATGTGGCCAGAGGTAACGCCCGGGAGATAGAGAGGCTGCCACTCTGCCATCCCCTCAGACTGAGAACGCCCATGTGCGTGCCCTTATCCCATCAGCAGGGGAGCTTCCAACCCCTCAATACTCTGGGGAAGAGAGACAGCTAACTGACAAACTCGGTCTCCGGGAAAAGGAGGGATGGCTCCATTCCCCAGAAGGGAAGGTCCTCTTACCAAAGGGCCTGATCCGGCCAGTGCTGCAGAAACTACAACAAACCACTCATGCTGGCAGGGAAGCACTTATCCAACTAATGGGAAAATACTTTATCACACTGGACTCCGACCCCTGTCTGCCCAGGTACAAGCGGACTGCTTAGTCTGCCAAAAGAATAACCCCCGACCGGGACATCCTGTGCCACCAGCTGCCCTAGAACCCACTCCAGGCCCCGGACAAGTGTGGCAAATAGACTTTACTGAGTTTCCCCGGACCCAAGGGTTCAAATATCTCCTCGTCTTAGTGGATCAGTTCAGTGGATGGCCAGAAGCCTTCCCATGCCATAATTGCACTGCCAGAACAGTGGCCCTCAAGTTTGTTAAAGAGATCATTCCTCGCTTTGGACTCCCCCAGTGGATGGAATCTGACAACGGGACAAACTTCACGTCAAAAATCATCCAAAGCATCTCAAATGCCTTACAGATCCCCTGGAAACTCCATATGCCCTGGAGACCACAAGCCATTTGTCATAAATATAAAGGGAAGGGTAAACCCCTTTGAAATCCCTCCTGGCCAGGGGAAAGCTCCTCTCACCTGTAAAGGGTTAGGAAGCTAAAGGTAACCTCGCTGGCACCTGACCAAAATGACCAATGAGGAGACAAGATACTTTCAAAAGCTGGGAGGAGGGAGAGAAACAAAGGGTCTGTGTGTCTGTCTATATGTTGGTTTCTGCCAGGGATAGACCAGGAATGGAGTCTTAGAACTGTTAGTAAGTAATCTAGCTAGGTACGTGTTAGATTATGATTTCTTTAAATGGCTGAGAAAAGAATTGTGCTGAATAGAATAAATATTTCTGTCTGTGTATCTTTTTTGTAACTTAAGGTTTTGCCTAGAGGGGTTCTCTATGTTTTTTTAATCTAATTACCCTGTAAGATATCTACCATCCTGATTTTACAGGGGGGATTTCTTTATTTCTATTTACTTCTATTTTTATTAAAAGTCTTCTTGTAAGAAAACTGAATGCTTTTTCATTGTTCTCAGATCCAAGGGTTTGGGTCTGTGGTCACCTATGCAAATTGGTGAGGCTTTTTATCCAACATTTCCCAGGAAAGGGGGGGTGCAAGTGTTGGGAGGATTGTTCATTGTTCTTAAGATCCAAGGGTCTGGGTCTGTAGTCACCTAGGCAAATTGGTGAGGCTTTTTACCAAACCTTGTCCAGGAAGTGGGGTGCAAGGTTTTGGGAAGTATTTTGGGGGGAAAGACGCGTCCAAACAGCTCTTCCCCAGTAACCAGTATTAGTTTGGTGGTGGTAGCAGCCAATCCAAGGACAAAGGGTGGAATATTTTGTACCTTGGGGAAGTTTTGACCTAAGCTGGTAAAGATAAGCTAAGGAGGTTTTTCATGCAGGTCCCCACATCTGTACCCTAGAGTTCAGAGTGGGGGAGGAACCTTGACACCATTGGTGTGGTGGAGCGTACCAATCAGACCCTTAAACGGCATCTCTCAAAAGTGTGCCAAGAAGCCACACTGCGATGGCCTGATGCTTTGCCCCTCGTCCTACTCCATATCCGCGATCTCCCAAAGGGTGATTAGGGCTTAGTCCCTTTGAAATTATGTTTGGAAGGGCATGGCCTATGAATGGCACCCCAGTTCTGTCAGGGGAATGGGAGTTAGGTAATGTTTTTTTGTCTCAGTATATGTGTTCCCTGTTTGCTGTTCTCTTGTCTCCTCACAGGTATACCAAGGATTCCCAGCCTTTCCCCTTGGACTCTCCCGTCCATTCCTTACAGCCTGGACACTCCGTGCTTGTTCGTACCTGGAAAGACGAGCCTCTCCAGCAAAAGTGGAAAGGACCCTATACCATCCTGCTGATCTCCCATACAGCGGCAAAGATCGAGGGACACAAGAACTGGATCCATCACTCTCATCTGAAGGCAGTACCCGCCCCCTAGTCAGCAGAACAGTGGACCGTCCAACCTGCTGACTCCTCATCTAGTGACGATCTCGGGCTAAAGCTACTGTTTAAAAGACACAAATAGTGGGCACCTTAATGCCAAAATGGGCCCACCCAGGTACTGGCGACCCTGGGTTGGGAAGACTCTGGTAATAATTAATTGGGTAACATTGTTATTCTCTGTATTGTTATTTTCAAACTGTGCATATCGGGAGCATAACTCCTTTGTTTCACTTGCGCACCATGTTGCTACTTTAACAAACCAGACTGATTGCTGGGTATGTGCTCCAACTCCACTGTCCCCCAAAACGGGAATGCCCCTTGACATGCTGCCCCTGACCCTAGCAGAATTAGCCGCCACCAAAGAGCAGGAAAGAATGGACTTGCCGTTCTGGAACAAGACCTCTTTAGAGCAAGCCACCTATCAGGACCAGAAGTATTCAGTTGCAGTACTCACTGAGGGAGTATTTTGTTTTACCCGAAACCAATCTGATCACTATGGGCGTCCTGTGGGAAAAAGCTCCTGTGTCATTACACAGTAGGCTGATGGGTATTGAATAAAGACCAAAAGGGGAGGCCAACAGTGTGGGTGTAATGGTTCCTCCCCTTTTAGGAAAACTCTTACAAATAGTCTTACCACAAAAAAAGGGTTTGAAAATATAACTTGCCGTCCAGTTAATATCTCCAATGTAGCAAGCCAATGGTGGGCTTGTAGTGGTCCCTATGGAGAGTGTAATTTGAACAGCACAATTAGAAACACCCCCACTTGTACCCAATCAGGAGGATGGGATGCCCCCTTAGGGGCATATGAACTGTTTGGAAAAGCAGCCAAAGCAGCCTTAAATATCCCAGGAATCCCCGTAAGAAACAGTCCTTACTGGGCCCTACAGGGTCACTATTTTGTATGTGGCCGAAAGGCTTACAAGGTGCTGCCAGCCAACTGGACAGGTAGCTGTTATATAGCTCATGGAGTTCCTCATTCGTCAATAACTGCCACACTGCCCAAAGGAAAGATTAGAAATGCCCAAAATACCTCTGTTGAGTCACGAGAAAAGACCCTGCGGCGACTGACTACAGCATTGGAGGGCAATATAAAGAATTCCCTCACAACTGAGAAGCTTGTAGGGTGCTCTGTACTGGGAATAGCGCCACTGTTTACTGGGCCAGCCATGGCATGCTTAGGCCACTATACTGTAAGGCTGCAAATGGTACTTGAGAAAGTTGCCTTAGAGTTAGAGGACTTGGTTAGCAATTTAGGGTCAGCAGTAAAAACATTAAATAAAGAGGTACAGCAGCTCAGGACGTTTTTCCTCCAAAACAGGCTGGCTTTGGACTATCTCTTGGCATCCCAAGGAGGGGTTTGTGCCCTCGTCGGGCCCCGATGTTGTGTATATGTAAACGATAGCAGTTATGAGATCTATGAAAAGGTGGTACAGGCTGAGGCCCATGCCCGAGCCGGAGCACAGGTTGCCTATACTGCCCCCGAGAGCGATTGGTTGCAAACCTTGTTTTCAGGCTGGGGTTTGTCGTTTTGGTTTGGTGGTTTATTTAGCCTGTTATTGAAACTTCTCTTTCTTGTATTGCTTGTATTAATGGTATTATGCTGTGCAGTATCATGTGTCAGGACCCTTTTGCAAAAGTTAATAAGTCATTCTCTTCAGGGCTATCACAAAGTGCTTATGCAAAGTCCTATTATAAAGAAATAAGTAGCCCAAGTGAGAAAACTCAGAGCCAAGGCTGTTGAGTGTTCTCAAGGGAGGGAGTTGTTGGGGACACTGGGCCTGGCCACTAGGTAACTCAAGGGGATGGAAGATCACGAGTGTCGATGAAGCCCCCTCGCACTAGGCCCAAGTGTCCTTACCCCGCCCCCCCGCCTGAAGGCACTTGCAGTAGTTATGCGCACTAGGCCCAAGTGTCCTTGGCCCCCCCGCCTGGAGGCACTCGCAGCAGTTATGCTCAGGATCTGCAACAATATGTTGCAGAGTCAGACTGCCTGAAACTAAATAAGGCGAAACAGGGCAGATATGGAAGAACAGTGCTGAATAAAGCAGCTTTATGTATGGTTTAACAGATGGTACAAAGCAAAAGGGAACTAGCTGGGAACTGGATTGGCTGGCTATATGGATACTTAGGGCAGCTTGCTATTGGATAAGTATGCTGAAGAAAGGATGTATAAAAGCTTGTGTAACTTCCTGCTCTGTGTGCCGGATTTGAGATTCTATTCTCCCTGTACCTTCTTTGAAGCTTCAAATAAACTTTTCCGCTTCTCCACCCTGTTGTGATTATTGGGTGACGCACACCGGGCAACGAACTTTGCTGTTGTTTGCCTCTGGCACTGGGTGCCGACAACAATGTTATACCCAGCCTTCTAGTTACAGGACTTCTCCACCTGGTCTCTCTCATGCCCATGGCCTTCTCACATCCACTTCCCCTCACTGGGTCCCCCAGCTCCCTTCTTCGGGTGCAGATGTTGCTGTCCCTATTCCACACAGACAAGCCGAGAAATGCCACGGAATGGCGTGTCAGACTGTGCTTTGCTCGGCCAGTGCGCCGCCGGGCACAGGTGTGGGGCACTTACATTCTTGGCATCACATCAGAGCAGCTGCACCCCTAGTGGGTATTGCCAGCCTAATGCATCCAGCACATGCAGTGCTCAGCGCAGTGGTGGGCCAGTTGCTTTGATTGCCTTGTTACTTCTCATCCTGTCACTGATTTCACTGTGACTGGAAATCAGCCACCCAGGAACCTTTCCTCTCTTCCCGCTCACCCCACCCTGGCTTGTCTGAGGCAGTCGTGAGACGGCTTGTGTGGGGAGTCCCCTGGACTAGCTTGTAAGCAGCTGAGCAAACAAAACTCCTTCTGACTGGAGCATCCCCCTGGTTCATCTCAGGCCAGAAGATCCAGGTGGGATTCAGTTATTTCAGGTGGGATTTGCAGAAGGTCTCATTGCTGGCCTGACTCTGCAATGGAGACAGAGTTAGCCAATGCCAAGTGCTTTGAATTTGTCCCTTGTGGGATCGAGTAAAGTGACAGAGCCAGTTGTGTGGCTCAGGCTGTAGGAGGGTGAGATGGAGAGCAGGGGTGTAGGGTGACCAGATGTCCAAATTTTATAGGGACAGGCCTGATATTCGGGGCTTTTTCTTAAAGGTGCCTATTACCTCCCACCCCATCCCAATTTTTCACACTTGCTGTCTGGTCACCCTACAGGGATGGCACTCAGACGTGTCCCTCAATTCCCAGTGTAAGGGCCCCTTACTGGTAATTCGTGGGGGGGTTGGTTGGCCACCTCCCAATGCCAGAAGGAAGGGGAAAGGTTGATGGGAAATCAGGACCCTGAAACTGACAGTCCTCAGGGCCAATGGAGAGAGGCCAATGCTCCAGGTCAGCCTGATTGACAAGGCAGGTAGGCCAATGAGGGAGTCAGGAGGCCAGGGGCCACAGAGATGTGCTATCCTCTGTGTGAGCTGGAGCTGCCGGAGCAGAGGGGCTGAGCTAAGGAGAGAGCAGGACCTAAAGAGGCTAGAGGAGCAGCCCAGGAGGCTGGAGGCAGAGCAGCAGCAGTGCTGGAGCTAGAGCAGTCTGGGGCTGGGGCTGGGGCTGGAGCAGTCTGGAGCTGGGGCTAGGGCTGGAGCAGTCTGGGGCTGGAGCTGGAGCAGTCTGGAGCTGGGGCTGGAGCAGTCTGGAGCTGGGGCTGGGGCTGGAGCAGTCTGGAGCTGGGGCTGGGGCTGGAGCAGTCTGGGGCTGGAGCTGGAGCAGTCTGGAGCTGGGGCTGGGGCTGGAGCAGTCTGGGGCTGGGGCTGGAGCAGTCTGGGGCTGGAGCTGGAGCAGTCTGGAGCTGGGGCTGGGGCTGGAGCAGTCTGGGGCTGGAGCTGGGGCTGGAGCAGTCTGGGGCTGGAGCTGGAGCAGTCTGGAGCTGGGGCTGGAGCTGGAGCAGTCTGGAGCTGGGGCTGGGGCTGGAGCAGTCTGGGGCTGGAGCAGTCTGGAGCTGGGGCTGGAGTAGTCTGGGGCTGGAGCTGGAGCAGTCTGGAGCTGGAGCTGGAGCTGGGGCTGGAGCAGTCTGGAGCTGGAGCTGGGGCTGGAGCAGTCTGGAGCTGGGGCTGGGGCTGGGGCTGGAGCAGTCTGGGCTGGAGCTGGAGCAGTCTGGAGCTGGGGCTGGGGCTGGGGCTGGGGCTGGGGCTGGGGCTGGAGCAGTCTGGGGCTGAGTGCGGGGAGCAGCTGGGCACCGCAACGGGTCTCAGTGCGCTGGCAAAAGGTGTGGGGACAGTGATGGTGGCGGGGGCAGCACGCGGAGCCGGCATTTCCCCCTCCCCCTGCCAGGGGCCGCAGAGATGTGCTAGCAGCCAGCCGCTTCCAGGAGTGGTGTGGGGCCATGTCATGCAGGCAGCCTGCCTGTGGGACTTTTAGCGGCCTGGAATTCGAGATCACTGCCTGTGATTTATTTTTGTGGGCCCCCCCTTGAGCTGGGGCCGTGGGCTGCATCCCCTAAAGCCCCTGGCTTAATCTGGCCCTGCCAGCCAGGGCTGGTTGTGATGTCCCTGTGCTGCAGAGTGGGGTGACGGGTTTTCTTTTCACTGTTCCCATTCTTTCCTTATTTTTTTAAAATTGATTTCTGTTTAATAAATTGTGTTTGCTTTGAACTCTAGGCAATGATCAGTGGGTCAGGGAAGTGTCCAGTGGAGAGAGAGCACCCTGGAGTGGAGACACCCTAGCCCCTGCCCTAAGTGATCACGACAAGGTTGGGGGTCGAGCCCCCCAGGAATCCTGGGCCCAGCCTTGTTGGGGTTACGAGCACTCTGCCACATGGGAGCGTGGAAGGGGAGACCTCGAGGTCAGGCAGGCCTCTGGGTAAGGGGAGTGGGAGCAAGGAGTCAGATCCTTTCGCTAGCCCATTTCACTGGTGTAGTGTATAAGACAGGAATATTCCACACAATAGTGGGACCATTCCCCTGCTTCCACCAGCTCTGCCAGACTCCCTGTGTGACTGGGAGCAAATCCATCTCTGAGCTTCGCTCCCCATCTGTGAAACGGGGAGAATAATTCGTCCTTTCTCCGACCTGTGCCCTAGCTCAGTTATTGAGACTGGACAGTCACATGGACAGAGCCTATGTCTGTACATGGCTTGGCATGGTGCAGCCTATGTGGGTGCCACAGTAATGCAAATCCTACCAAGCAAGTCCCATAGCTCTGGCTTTCCTATAGAGGCCCTGACACTAGCCTGAGAGCCCGCAACTGCCTGGCTCAAAGGTGTGAAGCTCCTGCCTTTCTATTGCAGCAGCCCCTTTGATAAAGTTCTTCAACTTACACAGAAGCAGCGGCTTGTCAGCGGCCCTGTGAAAAGTTCAGGTGCTGGGCTTCTGCAGCGAACTCTGGGCTGCTCCGGGCCAGGATTGAGGAGCAAAGCTCTGCTCCCATCGCCAAACCCTTCTGATTTCAAATGGCCGACCCAGAGCCCCCACCCCAGTGACACAGACCTTCCTGGATTCATCCTGCCCCCTGGAGTACAGGCAACAGCATCTCTGCTCCCAGGCCCTCCCCAGCCGCTGTCACCCTTTCAGAGCCAGAGCGCACAGACCAGTCACTTCCCAGCAGCTGCTTCAGTTTGAGCCTCAGCCCATTCTCTACTCATGTTTGTAACATAACCGGAACACACGCATGAATTGTGCCTTTCATAACCAGAACACACGCATGAATTGTGCCTTTCATAACCAGAACACACGCATTAATTGTGCTTCCCCCACAGTCTGTGTGACCATCTCAGTGCCAGCATCATTCCAGGCTGAACTCCCAGCACAACACCCCCAAGCTCCCCTAGCAAGGTATGCACCTGCACCATGCAGACATCACACCCACATGCAGACATATCCTGTATCCCACCCCCTGAGCTGACGCTGTTCACTGAGTGCCCTAAGGTGTGGCTCAGATTGTTCCTTCCAATGGGCATTGCTCTGCACCTGTCAGCACTGTCATTCACCTCCCACCGTGCTGCTCGTTCACCTCGCTTGGGCTTGTCCCTCTGGAGTTCCTCAGTCTTCCCCAGTCATGGACACAGCAGGGCTAGGCAGCACCATCAGGAGCAGGGATGAGGGCCTCTCCATCCCGCCTGTCTAGGTGCTGCCCTGTGCCCAGGCAAAAGGGGTTAGCCCAGGCAGAGCTGGCGTTTCCTCTGAACGGATTTGTGCTGGCTTTTGGGGTGCCAGAGCCCCTCAGATACCATTTTAACAGTTCGTTTGGGGCACCAGGACTAGCATTGGCTTCCCAGTAATTGGTGACATTGGCTAATGACCTGTGATTTCACAGGTGCGACTGCCCAGTGGCAAACTCACTGCTGGGGTCTGCCACAATAATCATGTCAGCAAGCAGAAGCTCTGACCTCAGGGACGCTGAATATGTTAGCAGCAGCTTAGCTGATGGCGACTGGAAGCCAGGGCAGAGGGTCAGGGGGGGCCAGCTGGTTAATGCGGGATCCAGCCTGCTGCTTCCCCAGCCCCAGCAATAGCAGAGCTGTGTAGGGGACAGGGGACTAGTATCCCAGCGTTGCCATGACAGTGGAAGCTCGCATGTGACACCAGGAGGCACTGGCTGTACCTGCGGGGCATGACCAATGGCTGCAGTCACTCTCCTTGTGCTGCAGGGCTGCTCCATGTTTGTGTCATTTCCCTGATTCCATCTGTCCATCACACCCCATGGCAGGAGGCCTGGCAGAGTGATAACAGATGGATGCCTGTCAGATACACACCCTGGGGCCTGGGGGAGCTAGGAGCTCCTAGGGCTGGGTATTGAGCGAACTGATCCTGAGCCCGTTTGCTGTTGAGTGTGTTCACAGCCACGCTCCCCCTCCCTTGGCAGCGGGCAGGGGCTCTCACTGGGATGCTCTCTGCACCCACTGCCCCCTGATTTGCCAGCCAGGCTGAGGAACCGCCTTGCTGCCCTATCTCCTGCCGCAGCTGAAACTGGAACTACCTCCTGTGCTATGTGCCGGGCCTTATCTCCAGGGGCCAATTGTTCTCCCCTGACCAGCACACGGGGCGGGGTTCCTCTGCATACAGATCTCCCCCTGTGCAAAGTGGGGTTTGGCTGCCCCCATAGCACTGACCCGCAACACCACATGCAGGAGAGGAGCAGATTGGCTGGCCTGGGGACACAGCTCAGTCCCCTCTGGCCCCACAGGCAGGACCGACACCCAAGCTGTTAGATCTCTTGTGCAGCCCACTAGGCTTTAAAGGCCACTGTAGCTAGGTGGGTGCCTGTCAGATCACAGGGCCCTGGTGGCCCAGGTTGCCCATGGTGAACACAGAGCACATCTGCCTACACCATACTGTCAGGTGGAGGATCTCAGGGCTGGGAAGGGGTCCTGGGTCCCAGCCCCAGCACAAACACCAGCCCTTCAATGGATGTCGGGCCTTCGGTAGCCAATTGTTTGCAGCTCTCCAGTCCCCATAATAGAATGAATGTCCTGGCGGGAATGCCGGGGAGTGGAGCCTTCCCCTTCCCCTGGCCAATCAGAGAGTACATGGAGTGGGGGAGAACTCTGTACCACACATTACAATGCCCTGCAGCAGGGCAGGCTCATGGGTGCCCTGTGGCGGGGGCAGGGTCAGGGAGGGCCTGGTGGCAGCAGGCTCGGGGGGGGGCTCTGTGGAGGCAGCAGGCTCGGGAGGTGGTGGGGGGTCTGCAGCAGGCTCGGGGGGAGGAGGGGCCTACAGCAGGCTGTGATGGATGTGCAAACCTCACACTGGGCCCAGAATGGTTAAAAGGCATTACTGGGCCCCAGTAGCTCTGTCCCGGCAGGCCTGCCAGGTGGGCAGAGCTGTCTCTGGAACATCTTCTGGAAGCCAAAGAAAGAGCTTAGTTACTGCAACAGGGGCCAGTGAGATATACACTGCAGCGATAAGGAGAAATTAGGCAAACAGTGGCAATGAAAGAGCAGGTGGAAGGCAGACGTGGAGGTAAGCGCTGGCCACGCCGCTGACAGAGATGTGCTGCTTGTCGGACACGAGACCCAGGCAGCTGGAGAAATCACATGGCCACGGAGGTACTGTCACATTATAAAAGCTCCGGGGCTGGGATACAGCAGGGCTTAGTAACAGATGGGCTGAGATGTGTCAGGAGCAGAGCCAGGTGGTGGGGAAATTAATTGCCAAGGCTCCTATTGAATCTCATGGCAAGGAGCTATGGAGTGGCAGGACAAGCGCTTTCTGGATCTGTGTACACCAAGGAGTTAACCTGCAGTGAGCTCTTGGAACGGCACTGACAGCCAATAGCTTGCATGGCATGGTGCATTCCCACCCCTTCTGGGCTCCAGCTGCCCGTCCAACCTGACCCCTCCCCACCCATTCACTCTCTCTCATAGTGTCTCACCCAGCCACATGCTGCCCTTAGCACGTACCCATGCTACACTCCTATTCCCGAGCCCAGCATTGGCGTGGCTCTGCAGTGGGAGTGGGGGAAACCTGGCTGGGGAGGTTTCTGCCCCCTGGGGAAGTGCTAGAGGATTTGGGGGTACATGTGCTTTGGGGGTTACAGCCCAGGGAGGATGGCCCTAAGAGGGCATTTTCGTGCTTTGCTCACTGAACCAGAACGGGGTGTCAGCAATGGTTGGGGCGGTTGTGATCATTGGGTCTGCCCAGTTAGCCTCATTGTGAGCTGAACTGTGAAAAGTGAGTGTGAGTTCATACACTGTCACAGTACCTTGAACAGCAAAGGCTGATGGGAAAGTTATGACAGCCCAACATTAGTCCAAACAAAAAGGCCACCTGCTTTAACTCAAGGACTGTATTAAGATCACACTTGATAAACAAGAGGCGAGTGGGACTGAAATCAATGCACAAGAATTGGTGTGTTGGAAACCAGGCCTAACTTGTGGACAAAATAATGAGGGGATGGGCTGTTCCAACCATCACACCCTTTGGGGGTCTTTTTTTTAAAGAGATATTTTGGGGGGAAATATGGATGGAAATGACAAGTGAATGCTGGCTGGTTAAAAGATGAAAGAAGGGGAAGGAATGAGCTTCACCATCCTGGGTGCCACCCCCACCCCACAGGATCCACAGTAACACAATTGGGCCTTCATCATCCAGAACATGGGAGATGTCCTCATCGGACTGGGCCAGAGAGCAGGACCCAGATGATGTCGCCACCTGCTCCGGCTCTGGCTAAATCCTTAACACCACTTGGGATGTGAGACTGTCACCCCCACCCACACTCTATGTGTCCTTTTCTGTCCCCACCTTATTTCTTTTCTTTCCTATCCTTCTCCTTTTGCCTTGTGTCTAATAAGGGCCTGGCCTAGCAGGCCAACATTTGCAACTGCTGTAAGCCTGGCAATGCCCTAAACAGCCTGATGCTGGTACAAGTGTGGCAGGTCTCAGAGCGGCCGATCAGACCATGGGTTGGGCCTGTGTTTCTCCAGCAATTGAGGTTGCAAGTAAAAGTCAACACCAGACTTTGCTGTTCTCTTCTTTCCCCTTTTGTGTGCATTTGTCTTGTTCTGTCTTTTAGGAGGCGGGAGTGGATTTTAACAGCAGCAGCAACGACAGCCCCACCCCTTATCAACTAACTTCTCTTTTCCCCAAATGGGACAGTTATTTCCATCTTTTAGGCCATCGAAAAGACTGTCAGACGGGAGCTTCTTTAAAATCTCTCCCCAGTCATGTTTCACAGTACGCTTGCCTTTGGACTAAGCGGGCTGGGGTCTCTGTATAAACTCCGAACCTTGTGTAACATCATCTAATGCTAGACAGTCACAGGCTTGTGTAACATCTCTGCCTCTTTGCGCCCATATATTACATCTAAATTAATACAGCAGGGGATGGCAGTGAAAAGAAGCTGAAGCAGTGCCTGACCCCAGGCAGTTCTGAGACAAGCTAGCTGAATCCCTCTCTCAGCCTGGGGAATCCCCAAGAGCTACAGCCAGCACCGAGTTCCATGCCCACAGGCAAGGCACACTGCAGGCAAATGCAACAATTCCTGCACTCCCTGTCTAGCCAGCTGTGCCCCTGGTACCTGAGGCTCTCTCAAGCCCAACATCCAACCCCTTCATTGCCTCCCCTGCCCCTGGGCACGGGGCTTGTATGCTGACAGCTAAGGCAGGTTTCTGAAGGGAAGTTCAGACCTCTGCATGGTGCCCACTGAAGCTAATGAATGTATTTAGCTCTGCCACACTTGCTGTCTCTAACACAGAGCCCTGTGCAGAGCAGCTTGCAGCCATCCAGCAATGGGCAGCCCCCTGCTCTTTTCCCCTCGCTTTGTCACTTTACTCCAAGACCTGGAAGTTTTGTAGTTTGCATGCGGCAAGATTTAAAAGGTGTCCTAATGAGGGAACAACAGCAGAGCGTGTGATGTCCCTGAAACATGGCTACTCTGCCGTGGGAACATCAATCTTTGGGCCGTGGTGGCGACAAGCCCCATTAACCCCAGCACAACTCCCGCCACTGCTCTTCCGTTCCTGCACCTGATCTCGCAGCTTGGCCAGCCATTCATTTCTCTCCCCTGGGGGAAGCAGACAGAGCCCAGAGGTCTCTATTAGGGTGACAGCCATGACTGATGCCTCTGCTAGGTCTAGAGAGAACATACCAGGCACATACGCCTCCACAGCCAGTTCCATCAGCCCAGAAGGGAGAGCAGCAGGGATGCCACAGCTCAGTCCCGTTCACCCCGGAACATGGTTCCCCCACTCAGCAGCTGAGGGGTTGTCCCTCACCCCTCCATGTCTTAAAGGTCCTAGAAATCCACTGCTGGCTTGGACAGCAGCTCCATGTGCCCTCCACCTCTGTGGCCTCCTCCTTCTGCCTCAGAGCTGACAGCCAGAGGGTACATCTATCCTTGGAGCTCGGGGCGTCATTCCCAGCTGAAGTAGACATACTCATTGCAGCTCTCATAGAGCTAGTGCACAAAAAATAGCATGTAGCCATGGTGACACAGACGGTGGGAAGGGCTAGCGGCTGAGTAGTACCGACCATCTCAGACAGGTACACACTCAGGGTGACTGGCCCGGCTCACTGCTCGCACCATTGTGGGTACACTCTGTTTTTAGCCTGCTAGCTCAGTAAGAGCTAGTATGGGTATGTCTGATTGGGAGCTGGAAATTATACTTCCAGCTCGAAGAGTAGATGTACCTGACAGACTGTGCTGGGACCTCCAGAGAAGCCACAAAGTGGAACTCAAGTTGGTTTCAAGTGAGACGCTAAAGAAACAAAGTCAACAGGGAGTCTGGAACCTGGCACATTTCTAAAAACTAGCGTGTGTTGGAGCAGCCTGGCATGCTGCTAACAACCCCTTCCCACCTGGACAGGGGCTGTTCGGTTCCCTTTTGGTGTCTCTTGTAGTTTGTACAGAAATGGAGACTTAGGTCAACACCCAGCAATCATTCATAGTTTCAGAGAGTTTAAGGCCAGAAGGGGCCATTAGATTTTCTAATCTCACCTCCTGTACGTCACAGGCCAGAGACCCTCACCCTTTCACCGTTTATTGAGCCCAGTCACTTGCATTTGATTAAAGCATCTCCGAGAAAGGCATCCAGTCTGGATCTGGAGACCTCAAAAGATGGAGAATCCATCACTGCTCTTGGGAGTTTGTTCCAGCACCATCCTCACTGGTATAAATCTGGGCCTTATTTCCAATTGGAATTTGCCTGGCCCCAGTTTCCAGTCACTGGTCTTTGTTCTGCCTTTTCCCACTAGATTAAATAGCCCTTTAGTACCCATTATTTTCTTCCTGAAACAGTACGTTGTAATCAATCTCAGGCTTCTTTTTGATAATCTAAACAGCTTGAGGGCTTTAAGTCTCTCAGTGTACAGCATTTCATCCAGTCCTTGAATCACTTTTGCAGCTCTTTTCTGCGCCCTCTTCACTATTGTGTGTTATGCCTCGGTGCAGACCATGCCTTTGGGCGAGCAGTCAGCCAGCCAGTACCTTCTCAGCAAGGTCCTCTCACGGCCTTTGTTTAGCTACCCTGCCAGCTCCTTACTCTGATGCCCATCAGAGACAGCGCTAATGAGATCAGACATCCCTTTACAGCTGCAACCAGCCGTCCCAGGAGAGAAGGTAGGTGTCCCAGGCCTCAGAGAGCAACAGCCAGGAGACATGGCCAGCAGAGGTGCTGTGAGCCAAGGGACAGCAGGGGGCCTGGGTGCTCACGCCCATCAGAGGAGTGAGATGGTGGCAGGGCTCCATGCCCTCTGCACCTGGTTTCACTGTTTGTGCAGTTTATGTGTCTCCCTGGCCCCACCCCCCACTTGCCCCTGTGCCAGTGTGGCGCTGATGGCTCTGTGTGCTGGGCCCGTCTCATTCCTGGCACTGCTAGGCTGAGCTGAAAGGCAGTTTCCAGCACTCAGTAGAAAGTGGCATGCTGCCTACTTGTCAGCTTTGTGTTCTTGCCCTAATGATATTACCAGGAAGACGTTCCCTGGCCCAAGGGAAGGGAGGAACCTGATGCTGATGCATCTACTTATTAAAGGCCTAACCTCCATTGCAGCAATGCTGAGGCTGCATAGTTCCAGCACAACAGTAGCGATCTAAAACCTGATCAGAATGGCCCTCAGCATAGGGACAGGGCTGTGAAACGTGAACCCGAATCAGGCTGCAAAGTGTGTCAGATTGTCAGCAGGGAGACAAGCTGGCTATATTCAACCACAGTCTGCGCCTGGGCTCTTTTGCACAAGAGTCCAGTCCCAGGAGGCACGGTGGAGAAATGCCGTGCAGCTTGGATTGTGATATCTTTGTTTCATACGTGTTTGGGCACTGAATATACATTACACTCCTGCAGCCCTTCTTCCCCTTCCAACAGCGCAGACTCAAATCCTCTGAAATTCTCCAGAACTCATAAGCTAAATGTCTCTCTGGCAAAACTGACATCGCTGGTGTGATGGAGAAACAGGCCTTTCCCTGTTATTTGTGTCAGCCCTGCTCAGATTCCTAGTTGTATCAGGAGGCCTGGAAGGATTCAGTTTTTATCGGGCAATGTCAGTAAACACCGATTTCACCAAACACACACAAACCGATGACAAAATATTTCCATCGATAATCATTGAAATTCATAGCTAGGCAAAGGAAGATAAATGCTGCTTGAGAACTTATTAGAGTTTCATTTAAGAATATTTACAGTATATAATTGGACATGTGATGTTGGCAATTTGTGTTTTAAAGGTTAGAAAATTTGAACTTTTTGAATTGCAACATCTACTGTCTTTACATAAATATTGTTTAATCTCCCATAATTCCCAATAACGGTGAAAATTCAAATAGATAAAAATAGAAAACATGCTTAAAAGTAACCCTTGATGTTACACGTCACATTTATAAAAACAGAAACATCATATTCTGTCGTGGCTACATAGCTGTCATCCCTGCTTTGCGGGTATGCAGACCAGACGTTTTCCAGAACAGCATTGCTAGGCTGGAAATGAAGTTCTCTGCAGTTCGACACACCTCATCAGATACTAATGAAATGATGGATCAGCACCTGCAGTCACTCTGAAGCTCAGGGTCATGGCCACAGCGACTGATTCTGTAGTGCTGAGAGGAGAACAAGGTGGAAAGTGTTGTTCCAAGGGGCTGGGATGAGGAGCTGTGTGTCTGGCTCAGAACAAGCCGATGTCTTTTGATGATTTGTCATGTCTACAGTCCGGGGATTAGCATCATTTTGCTCAAACGGGTGATGAGCTCTGTTGACAGGAAGGGAAGAAGACTGTCAAAAATGTCCACAAGAATTTGCCTGAATTTTTAAATAAATGTGCTTCAGGTATGACTGCCTCTTATTTGGGTTCCCTTTCCTGGGAACAGTGGAATCGGCCTGGCCCAAATCCTTGGGGAAAGCACATTCCCAAGCTGCGTATGCAAGTATCCTTGGAATGGGCAGTGAAACACCTGCTCATATTCATGGGGAAGTGTTTGCTTGCTCGCTCAGGCCATGTCTACACTACAGCCTCTGAAGCAGCTGTGCCATGTCTACACCGGGGGTTAGGTCGACAAAACTACAGCGCTCAGCGTGCAAACATTTTCACAGCCCTGAGCACTGTAGCTAGGTCAATCTAATTTTTACATGTAGATCAGGCCCCAGTCAGGGGAGAAGGACACACCGTTTAGCATATCACAGAGAATCAATTACAGGTAATCCATATCGCTCAAAGTTTGAAGTTTAAATAGCCACAGAACTCACCACAATTATCCCCCAGTTAAAAGAATCAGTAACTAACTAACTGGTAGAGTGCTGTGATCAGTTTTGTGGAGATTGTGTGTGCAGAGAAACAGGCTGAGTTCAAGCAATAATAAATCAATGACTGTGCATCATTTCCCTAGCTCTCATCCATACTGAGTTTAAGGGGGCTGTTGTCGTGAGTTGGGCTAGCCAGGACCTGGCAATTGGCTGCTCTGGCACATGGCTATGGGTTGTGATGAAGCACTTTGCTTTTATACAGCTTCCTTCAGACAAAGGGTCACCAACTGTTTGTCAAGCAGAGTCAGATTCCAAGGCCAGAAGGAAAAAAGCTGGACATGCACAAAGTCCATGGGTCCAGATGTAATGCATCCGAGGGTGTTGAGGGAGTTGGCTGATGTGATTGCAGAGCCATTGGCCATTAGCTTTGAAAATTCATGGCGATTGGGGGAGGTCCTGGATGACTGAAAAAAGGCAAATATAGTGCCCATATTTTAAAAAGGGAAGAAAGAGAACCTGGGGAACTAAAGACCGGTCAGCCTCACTTCAGTCCTTGACAAAATCATGGAGCAGGTCCTCAAGGAATCCATTCTGAAGCACTTGGAGGAGAGGAAGGTGATCAGGAACAGTCAACCTGGATTCACCAAGGGCAAGTCATGCCTGACCAACCTGATTGCCTTCCATGATGAGATAACTGGCTCTGTGGATATTGGGAAAGCAGCAGATAGGATATATCTTGACTTTAGCAAAGCTTTTGACACGATATCCCACAGTATTCTTGCCAGCAAGTTAAAGAAGTATGGATTAGATGAATGGACTATAAGGTGGATAGAAAGCTGGCTAGATTGTCGGGCTCAACGAGTAGTGATCAACAACTCAATGTCTAGTTGGCAGCCGGTATCAAGCGGAGTGCCCCAGGGATTGGTCCTGGGGCTGGTTTTGTTCAACATCTTTATTAATGATCTGGATGATGGGATTAATTGAACCCTCAGCAGGTTCACAGATGACACTAAGCTGTGGGGAGAGGTAGGTACGCTGGAAGGTAGGGATAGGGTCCAGAGTGATTTAGACAAATTGGAGGATTGGGCCAAAAGAAGTCTGACGAGGTTCAACAAGGACAAGTGCAGAGACCTGCACTTAGGAAGGAAGAATCCCATGTACCGCTACAGGCTGGAGACCGACTAGCTGAGCAACAGTTCTGCAGAAAAGGACCTGGGGATTACAGTGGACGAGAAGCTGGATATGAGTCAGCAGTGTGCCCTTGTTGCCAAGAAAGCCAATGCATATTGGGCTGTATTAGTAGGAGCGTTGCCAGCAGATCGAGGGAAGTGATTATTCCCTCTATTTGGCACTGGTGAGGCCACACCTGGAGTATTGTGTGTTTTGGTCCCCCCACTACAGAAGGGATGTGGACAAATTGGAGAGAGTCCAGCAGAGGGCAATGAAAATGATTAGGGGGCTGGGGCACCCGACTTACAAGGAGAGGCTAAGGGAACTGAGGTTATTTAGTCTTCAGAAGAGAAGAGTGGGGAGGAATTTGATAGCAGCCTTCAACTACCTGAAGGGCGGTTCCAAAGAGGATGGAGCTAGTCTGTTCTCAGTGGTGGCAGATGACAGAACAAGAAGCAATGGTCTCAAGTTGCAGTGGAGCAGGATCTAGGTTGGATATTAGGAAACACTATTTCACTAGGAGGGTGGTGAAGCACTGGAATGGGTTACCTAGGGAGGTGGTGGAATCTCCATCCTTAGGCCTTGGCTACATTTGCAAGTTAGAGCCCATTAAATCAGCCCCGGGCAACCTAACTTCTGAGGTGTCCACACTGGCAAGGCACGTAGAGCACCTGGACTGTGCAGCTGGAGCGCTCCTGGTAATCCACCTCCATGAGAAGCATAAAGCTTGCTGCGCCCTGGCTGAAATGCCCGGGTGTCAGTGTGAACGATGTGTTGCATTACTGTGCTGTGATTGGCCTCCAGAAATGTCCCATAATCCCTTGAAGTCAAGTGGCCACACTGGTCATTGTTTTGAACTCGGCTGCAGGCATGCGGATATCCCCTTTCAAAGCTCCATTTCTGACAGCCGGCTGCTTCTCTGCTCTGGGACAAAGCAGCCATTACTGTGGAATGCTCCTGCTGCAGAGGCAGGCATTTGTGCGTGTATATGTGAGAGAGAGGGGTGGGGGTAGGGGCTGATGTCGGGGTTTCTCCCTTCCCTCTGTCGCTGTCTGAATTTACAAGACAGCCTGCTGACACAATCTGCCCCCCAAAACACATTCTCTCCCCCCACATACACACAGCACACTTCCTGTCACACGCCACCCCCCGATTTGAAAAGCACGCTGCAGCCACTTGCCCACTGGGATACCTACCACAATGCACTGCTCTCTGTGGCATTGCAAGAGCTGCTAATGTGGCCATGCCAGTGCGCTTGCAGCTGACAGTGTGAACACACGGCAGCGTTTTCCCTGCTGCAGTCTCCGAGGGCTGGTTTAACTCCTGGAGCTCTACATATGGAAGTGTAGCCAAGCCCTTATTGGTTTTTGAGGTCCGGCTTGACAAAGCTCTGGCTGGGATGATTTAGTTGGTGCTGGTCCTGCTTTGAGCAGGGGATTGGACTAGATGACCTCTTGAGGTCTCTTCCAACCCTAATATTCTATGATTCTATGATGGTCATCCAGCCTGACCTTTTGCATCACATGGGCCTGAGAATCTCACCCAGTAAGTCCTGCATCGAACCCATAACTCCTGATTGAATGAGAATATGCTCTTTTTTCATCCAGTCTTGAGCTAAAGACAGAGACTCCCTCACTGTCATAGATATAAAGGGAAGGTATACCACCTTTCTGTATACAGAACTATAAAATCCCTCCTGGCCAGAGGCAAAACCCTTTCACCTGTAAAGCGTTAAGAAGCTAAGATAACCTCACTGGCAAACTGACAAAAAGGACCAATGACGAGACAAGATACTTTCAAAGCTGGAGGGGAGGGGGGGAACAAAGGATCTGTCTGTCTGTGAGATGCTTTTGCCGGGAACAGATCAGGAATGCTCTTCATAACTCCTTAAATTAGTAAGTAATCTAGCTAGAAATGCATTAGATTTCCTTTTGTTTAATGGCTGGTAAAATAGCTGTGCTGAATGGAATGTATATTCCTGTTTTTGTGTCTTTTTGTAACTTAAGGTTTTGCCTAGAGGGATTCTCTATGTTTTGAATCTGATTACCCTGTAAGGTATTTACCATCCTGATTTTACAGAGGTGATTCTTTTACTTTTTCTTTAATTAAAATCCTTCTTTTAAGAACCTGATTGCTTTTTCATTGTTCTTAAGATCCCAGGGTTTGGGTCTGTGTTCAGCTATGCAGATTGGTGAGGATTTTTATCAAGCCTTCCCCAGGAAAGGGGGTGTAGGGCTTGGGGGGATATTCTGGGGGGAAGACGTCTCCAAGTGGGCTCTTTCCCTGTTCTTTGTTTAACACGCTTGGTGGTGGCAGCATAGGGTTCAAGGACAAGGCAAAGTTTGTATCTTGAGGAAGTTTTTAACCTAAGCTGGTAAGAATAAGCTTTGGGGTCTTTCATGCAGGTCCCCCACATCTGTACCCTAGAGTTCAGAGTGGGGAAGGAACCTTGACACCCACACTCCTAGGTAAATCGTTCCAATGGTTAATTATTCTTATTGTTAAAGATGTGCACCTAATTTCCGAGCTCTGTTTGTCTCACTTTAGCTTCCAGCCTTTGGGTCTTGTTATGCTTTAATCTGTTAAATTAAAAGAGCCGACTACTGTCAGGATTCCTATCCTTGTGTAGTTACTTACAGTTGGAGATCAAGTCACCTCCTAACCCTGTCTTGGGTAAGTTAAATAGATTGAGCTTCTTTGGTCTTTCCCTGGCAGGCTGTTTTTCCAGCCCTCCACTCAGTCTTGTGGCTGTTTGCTGCAGCCTTTCCAATTTTCCCAGCCTCCTTCTTGTTTTGTGGACACACCAGAATGGGATGCAGTATTGCAGCAATGGTCTCCCCAGTGCTGCATATGAAGGTAACATCACCTCCCCTGCTCACACAGCCAGGTCAGGCTGGATCTGTCTAGGTGCCGCTGATGGATTTCACCTCTTTCTGCTCAGGAATAGCCCAGGACACCTTAGGACTTTCTCAGATTGACTCATTATTCAAAGTTATTTGCCCATAAGTTTGTGGAGAATTCTTGCTTTGCTGGTTTCCTCTGACCCATGCCTGTTCCGTGAGTTGTGGAGTCCTCCCAGGCCAGAGAAGTGGGGGTTCCATAGGGGACTAGATCGTATTTGAGAAGCGATGCTGTATGTCACAATCTCAAGGGAGGAGTAAATCTGGGGGCTGTGGGGCAGGGCTGAGCAATCAGATCAGCAGCTCTTGGCTGAGCTGCAGCCTTTGGGGAGGGGCTAAGGGCTCCCCAATTCTCACCCCACATGATCCATGCATCCTTCCATTACCCCAGCTTTCCAGATGCTCACTGCCCTGCTCCCCCACACACACACCTGACACTGCTGTCCCAGTGGTCTTTATCAGCTGCTCCCCATGCTCCTAGCTCTGCCCCATGCTCCCCTAGACACCTCACCCCACAGACATCCTCTGCTGCTCCCAAGAGCACTCCCTGTTCTGACCAGCTCTGCTCCCCCACAGGCCCCTCAGCACCACATCCCAATAGTGCAGCCTCACCTGTGCCTCACACCTCATACCCACCCAACCTGCTACTTACAAGCTCAGGATAAACCACTGCCTGTACACATTCTGCATTGGCCCACTGTGTGACATAACACACCCCAAACCCCATCCTACATGTTCACCCATGGACCTTCCCCACGCTCCCTGAAACAGCTCCTCACAGCATTGGTCCCCATGTGACACTGGGGCTCACCCTAATCCTTGCCCTACATGCGTGACTTTAGGGCTCTGTCTCGTGCTCACTAGAAAAGCTCTCCTGTGGCAGAGGATTGGATAGCCGCAGCTGAACCAGCACTCTGCTCACCACAGCTCCAGTGACAGGGCCTGGAAGCAAGGGCGCCATGGCCCTCCCACTTTTTACCAGTCTTAAGGGCGAGCAATGGGGGAAGGGAGCAGAGAGGAGAGAGTGGGGGTGGGGTCTTGGGGGAAGAGGCAGAGCAAGGGTGGGGCCTTTGGAGAAGGGGAGATACAGGGGGTGTGGCCTCAGTTCAGGTGCCAGTGGCCCCCCACTTTTAGGAAACTTCTACCACCCCTGCCTGGGATTAAACCTGAGGATGACGGTTGTGCTTAATTGACAGGGTGGAGATAGGCTCATTCAGTCAGAATCTCAGAGCTGGTCCCAGGAGAGGGCTCCTTCCACTCCTCTCCTTGGTCTAAGGGGACAGGAATTATGTCCTATTGTACATAAAACGCTGCACACAGCTGCAAAGGCGGCAGGGAATGGTAAGTAAACCACAGTAGACAGTCTCTGGGTGGTCTGTGCATGCACAGAAGACAAAGGCGTGGAGGTAGGATGGGACTGCCTACAATGGCATGTGGCCCATCTGCAACTGATGGTAGCAAATATCCCCAATGGCCAGTGATGGGACAGTTGATGGGGAGGGCTCTGAGTTACTACACAGAAATCTTTCCTAGGTGTCTCGCTGCTGGGTCTTGCCCATATGCTCAAAGTCTAACTGATCACCATATTTGGGGTTGGGAAGAAATTTCCTCCTGGGTCAGATTGGCAGGGACTGTTGGGATTTTTGTCTTCCTCTGCAGTGTGAGACACAGGTCACTTGCAGGTTTTCACTAGTGTAAATGGTGGACTCTCTGTGACTTGAAGCCTTTAAACCATGATGTCACCAAGCCGGCTAGGTCCAGAGGCCCCTGCTGGGGACTTCACGGCCCTGCCACACTCCGCCCCAGCAGGCAGCAGCCAATCGGGGCCCACCTGGCTAGTATGAGAAGAGCTGCAGACCCGGTGAGATCAGTTCCTTGCTGGACCTGGAGGAGAGTGGATAGTGTGCTTGGCCGGCTGAGGGAGCTACAGGACCTTGGACAGAGCAGTGCTGGTAGAGGCCCGGGGAATGGGAAGGCGTTCCGGGCTGGCTGCTGGGATTGCACCAGGACAAGGCCCTAAACCCTGAGGGGTTGGCAACCTTTCAAAGAAGAAGAGCCATTTTTTTTTGTGTGTGTGTGTGTCTTTGACCAAAATATTTTGAGATCCGCATCAGACACAAAACTACTTGTACACATACACAAAGATAGCAGATATACTGCAAGGGACAAACAAATTCTGACTTAAATAAACAAAATAGGTGATGAAATAAACTGGCCTCTGGGAGGAAGTTTGGTACAGGAGGGGGCTCTGGGCTGGGGCAGGGGATTGGGGTGCAGGAGGGCGTGTGGGGTCTGGGAGGGAGTTTGGGTGCAGGAGGGGGTTCTGACCTGGGTCTGGGGGTTGGGGTGCAGGATTGGGTGAGAGTTGCAGGCTCTAGCTGGGAGTCATTTACCATAAGCGGCTCCCGGTGGGTTGTGCAGCAGGGCTCAGGCAGGCTGCCTGCATGCTGTGGCCCTACACTGCTCCCGGAAGCATCTGGCTGCTGGCATGTCTTGGCGTGCTCCTTGTGGGGGAAGAGGGCAGAGGGTCTCTGTGTGCTGCCTGCTCCCGCAAGCACTGCCCCCGCAGCTCCCATTGGCCAGGGACCAGCCAATGGGAGCTGTGAGGATGGTGCTGGGGGCAGCTCATGGAGCTGCGTCCCCCCTGCCAGGGGTGCGCAGAGAGGTGCCAGCAGCTGGCCACTTCTGGGAGCGGCATGGGGCCATGGCATGCAGGTAGAGCCTGTGAAGAGCTGCAAGGGGGCAGCCTATAAGCCGCATGCAGTTCCAGAGCCACATGTTGCTGATCCCTGCCCTAAGGGAAGGGTGAAGAATGTGCTGGAGCCATGGGGAAGTGGCCCAGGGAATTAGAGCAGTGGGTGCGTCTTACATAAAGGGACATGGCATGGCTGCTATCTATAGGATCCTTGGGCTGGGACCTGGAGTAGAGGGCAGGCCTGGGTCCCCCTTCCCCCCAGGTCACTGGGAAAGTGGCTGGGACTTTGATATACCCCAGAAGAGGAACTGAACTGTAGTGGCCCTGCTGAAGATATGGGGCCACAAAGGCCCTGAGAGGGTGAAGACATTGCCTCCAGGGACGGAGCCGTGGGGCACCGCTCTATACTGGAGCAGGGACAACTTGAGAGAGACATTAGAGGGCACTGAGAGAGGCCCCTATTGAACTTGTACCCTGGAGGGGGTTTGCTTTGCATTTACCTCACTGACAGACTGTGTATGCCTTGGCTGGGGAGGGCTGAGTCAGTGAAGACCCACCACAAACAGAGCAAGAGTGCAGGCACACGCACTGAGAAAGGGGGCGCTCGTGAGAGGTCAGTGCACCCCATTACATATGATTTGAGGCCTTCGTAACTCTCCAGAGGTTAGGGGTCTATTAAAGGAGTGTGAAGGTGAGGGTCTGTGGCCTGCAATGTGTAGGAGCTCAGACTAGATGATCATGATGGGTCCCTTCTAGTCTCAAAGTCTATGAGGACCTGCCCTGTTACATCCCCACCACCACCACACCACACACACACGCTGAATAGCTCCTCACCCTTCACTGTGCTCCCACAGCTCACCATCCACAGAGTGCCCCCTCCGTTCATGCTGATCTGCCCCTTGCATTCTCTCCAGACCCTTCCCACACCTCCTAACCCCCCTTGGTCAGTGCTCACTCTAAACTCTTCCCCATGTGCTCTCCCAAGACTGGTCCCTTGAGGCTCCTCCTGGACAATTCCTCACATGCTCACCTGATTGCAGTACTTCTGCCCATGTGCTCTCCCTAATGCACCTCCCGGCCCCTCATGCTCAGCTTAGCACAATAGCTCAGCAGCTCACCCTAATCTGCTGTCCAGGAGCTCTCTGTGAATGGCCTCCATGTTGCTTATCCTAGAGTATTCCCCACATGTTCAACCCACACCAACAAGGACAGCAGTGAAAGGAGATGCAGCTCCAGGTTGTGACGTTGCACTCTATATGATTTTATGAAAGTATGCTGATGAGTGTGAATATAATGTAACTAAAATATGCTTCATGCAAAAGGTCTCTTGTAAGGTGTCATTACAAAGCTTATAATCTGAGTGTGGTCATCCTATTTGTATAAATGTATCACTCTTGTATCTGAAACTAGAAATATGAAATATAACTCTGAAGGCCTATTGCAATTATGCAAAGTGTGGGCCATTAATGGTGGTTTGGAATCTTGATGGCTCCCATCAACCAGGACAATTGACTGTGGTTGGCTCTGTTTGCAGGCAGGCCTCCCTGTGAGTCAGGCTGGGAGGAATGAAGGCTTGGGGTCGTACAGCGACATGTGATCATGTCACCTGAACTGGAATCCATCTTTAACCTGGTGTTTTTCCATTGAGAAGGAGGGGTGGGAACCCAGAGGGACAAAGGATTCCCTCCTTGTGCAAAAGATATATAAGTGGGTGGAACAGAACAAATGGGGCGGCCATCATGAGAAATCCCCTAGCTACCACCTGAGCTGGAACAAGGGTTGTACCAGGGGAAAGGATTGTGCCCAGACTAGGAAGGTGTCCAGTCTGTGAAAGAAACTTATTGAAACATCTCTGAGGGTGAGATTTTATCTGTATTCAGTTTTATTACTGTACTAGACTTAGACTTGCATGTTTTATTTTATTTTGCTTGGTAATTCACTTTGTTCTGTCTGTTACTACTTGGAACCACTTAAATCCTACTTTCTGTATTTAATAAAATCACTTTTCATTTATTAATTAACCCAGAGTATGTATTAATACCTGCAGGGGCAAACACCTGTGCATATCTCTCTATCAGTGTTATAGAGAGTGAACAATTTTTGAGTATAAGCTTTAAACAGGGTAAAACGGATTTATTTGGGGTTTGAGCCCCATTGGGAGTTGGGCATCTGAGTGTTCAAGGCAGGAACACTTCTTAAGTTGCTTTCAGTTAAGTCTGCAGCTTTGGGGCATGTGGTTCAGACCCTGGGTCTGTGTTGGAGCAGACTGGCGTGTTTGGCTCAGCAAGACAGGGTCCTGGAGGCCCAAGCTGGCAGGGAAAGCAGGGGCAGAAGTAGTCTTGGCACATCAGTTGGCAGCCCCAAGGGGGTTTCTGTGATCCAACCCGTCACACAGGTTTCTCCCTTTGTAGGAGCCTTCATCCTGGATCCCCAAAGAACTCCATAGCAATTAGCCTGGTAGTCTCGGCACATTACATCAAAATGCCTGGATAAGCTCTGCTTCCTTCCAGCCTGATGTGAGCCAGTGAATCTCTGTGGCAATGATTATGGAGCTCAGAATACTGTAAAACTCACAATTTCCTAACTACTCTGCTGTATGGATCAGAGTGAGGGCTTTGTAACTGTCAGAACACAGGAGTAAAGAGACCCTTCCAAATCCCAGTTCTCCACGGATTAGCTGTAGGCAGATTTGTTTGCAGGTGCCCTGAGAGAGAAATTAATGGGAAGCAGAGAGCTGAACACCTCCAATCAATGCCCGCAGTTTAGGGGATCAATGTGTCACCTCTCCATGGATCTAGTGTGATTAATGAAGCTCTCTGTTTATTATCAATTAATCCAAATTATAACCATCATCTTGCGCCTCAAGGAATGGCATTAAGCTTCCTTCATTGGTTTGCAGAGAGCAGTTATCCCTGCATGCATGAGCCAGGTTTAGCAGCAATTACAGCAAAGCCTGCATGCTTTGTTGCCAGAGGAAATCTGGCTAATGGGGCTTTGTCAGCCACATTCCCACCATGTGGTTGTCCTCCTGCCTGGTCATAGGAGTGCACGGCTCAAACTGCTCCTTCCCCTGACTCCACCATTGCTGGGCTAGGTTTGTGTCTGCAAAATCCAGGGGTCCGGTCCAGGGGGCTTTACACCGAATTCCCTGCCTCATGTTTTCTTCTGCTGCACTGCTGAGAACTCACTGCTGAGATGCTGCCACCATATTTCATTAACAAAGAGTGAAGCCGAATGCAGGTTGTCATGTGGGCTGGTAACAGAGCTTCCACCCCAGAGAAAGATTCATGAAGGTGTGTTCTCTTTAAGAGCTCTTTAATACACTGCGGCTCTAGCTCTGAGCAGCTCAGATAAGGAATGCTACACAGGGCACCACCTAGTGGCGAATGGTATTATACAGTTTAGCGTGTCATTACATCCTCCCCCTTAAGTTTTACATTACTGCCATAGGTGGCAGGTATAATAGGACAAGGGAGGCTAAGCCTCCCCTCGCATACCTGCTGCCGACCCGCTGCCAGTCTCCTGAGCCATGGTGGCTCTGCCTGCACTCCGCCTCTTCCCGTCCCTGCTTCGCCCCTTCCCCAAGGACCCCCCACTGCCTGGCTGAGTCCCTCCTCTCCTCCACTCCACCCTACCCCTCACCTTTGGAGGTCCCCGCTGCTTGCTGCATCCCTCCTCTCCTCCATCCCCCTCCCCCGCGAGGCCCTGCTGCTCACTGAGTCTCTACTCTCCTCCATCCCCTTCCTCCATGAGGCCCCACTGCTTGCCATGTCCCACCTGCTGCCCATGATTCCTACAATTTACAAAATTTTTCAAAATGTACACTCGTGCTATCTTTGAAGTTCAGTATGTATCAGTCTATTAAGTGTCTCTGAATCATACTGGTTTTCTAATTACACAACCAGAAAGTGTAACAACTTTGTCATCTGGCTGACCATTAGTTGCAATGATGGGCTGTGGTCATTTTGGAATCTTTGAATCTTCTTCTTCTGCATCCATCATCTGTAGAGTTTGCTCTGATGGTTCTTTCTGAGGAACAAACTGTAGATGTGGACAGTTTCTGCTGAATTCTCCACTCTTGGTCTCAATCACATATGATCTGGATGATGAATTCTTTTTCTTTGTGACAAAGCTGGTGTTTTCCCTCCATTTCTCCGTCCAATTTGACATGAACACAGTCACCACGTTCTAGACCCAGCAGCTCTCTGACTGACGTCTGTTGTAAAAGTGTTCATACGCAATTTTTGCCTTTTTATCCAATTTGGCTACACTCTTCATGTCTGGCCACTTTGGAGATAAGTTCTTGTCCCAAATCGGAACAGTAGTTCTGAGCTGTCTTCCCATCAGGAACTGTGCTGAACTATACTCAGTAGCTGTTATCGGTGTTGATCTGTAGCTCAGAAGAGCAAGGAATGGCTCTTCCTGTCGTAGGATTTTCTTGGTTGTCTGTATACTTCTCTCAGCCTCTCCATTTGCTTGTGGTTAATGTGGGCTGCTAATAATATGATCAAAATCATATTTCATTTGGAATTACTTAAATTCCACTGCAGGGAATTGTGGTCCATTGTCCGTCACTAGTTGTTGAGGAATGCCGAAGTGAGCAGAAGTGCACTTCAGTTTCTCTATAACACAGTGATGTGTTGTGTGTTTCAAGTACAATTTTGCTATATACCTGGAAAAATAGACCAATGTGTTCAGGTAATGATGTCCTCTGAATTCACTTACATCTGCAGCTGGTCTCTTCCAACATCTGTCTGGTAAAGGTGTTGTTTTTAAAGGTTCTTCGTATTATGTTGATTTGTTAGTTCTGCAATGTTCACCTGCAGATTCTTTATGTCCTTGCTGATGCCTGGCCACCACACTGACAGAATGGCCTGTTCACAGCAGTCAGTTAGTCCTTGATGTCCTTCATGGAAGACGTTTAGGATTTCTCATTTAATTTTGAAATTTATGAGGCACTTGCCTTTAATCATGAGTCCATTTGACTTGCTTAATTGTCCATGTACTGCAATTGTCACTTCCTGAGATACTGGGGCCACGTGGCTCTAATGTAACTTAGAACTTCTTGAAGTTGTGTGTCAAGGTTGTTTGTTGTACAGTAACTCCTCACTTAACGTTGTAGTTATGTTCCTGAAAAATGCGACTTTAAGTGAAACAATGTTAAGTGAATCCAATTTCCCCATAAGAATTAATGTAAATGGGGGGGTTAGGTTCCAGGGAATTTTTTTTTTGCCAGACAAAAGGAATTATATACATTTTAAACAAGCAATTTAATACAGGTATTAAACAGGCTGGCAGCCCCCCTATCAGTTCCCCAATGCCCCCCCAACGCCTCCTGCCCGCCGGCGGACCCCGTGGATCAGTGCCTTCCCCCTGTTCCCCCCACCTCCTGCCCGTGGCAATCAGCTGTCTTGCGGCGTTGGGGAGGCTGGGGGGAGGAGTGAGGACGCGGCGTGCAGCCTCCCCCCCGCCTCCCACCCATGGCAATCAGCTGATTTGGGTGTTCAGGAAGCTGGGGAGGGATGGGGGAGGCTGTGCTCCACGTCCTCGCTCCTTCCGCCAGCCTCCCCAACGCTGCAAGACAGCTGATTGCCGCAGGCAGGAGGCAGGAGGAGCAAGGGGAAGGCGCTGATCCGCGGGGTCTGCCGCTGGGTGGGAGGCGCTGGGGGTGGGGCACGTGGGGGGCTGCCAGCCAGGGACAAAGCTGGCAGCCAAATGACATTATAGGGGAACATTGCATGTTCTGTAATGGAGCAGGGACATAAGATGGAAACAACGTTAAGTGAGAAGACGTTAAGTGGGCAGTTACTGTAGCTGGTGTAGTGTCTTTTGTGACACTAGTCTGGATGCACCTACAGCAGCCACATGTCTTCATGTCATCTTCGAGCTCACAGGTAATTGAGTGCAATGTTGGGCTCTGTGACAATGTCTGCTATTACCATATTTTCCCCAGGAACATATTTAGCAATTGGGTTAAATCACATTAACCTTATTGATAGACATGGGCATCTTAGGCCGTGGCTCAAGCACTGCTTTCCATTGATGAAGGTGATAAGCAGTTTATGGTCTGTTGTCAGTGTAAAGGAATCCAGTTCACACAGATATCTGTCAAATGGAATGTATGCCCTGTGCTTGACAGGCACTCCTTTTCAACCTGTGCATGTTGTATTTCTGTTTCTGAGCGCGTGCGGGAGCAAAATGCAACTAACTTCCACTCAGATCCATGTTGTTGCAACAATACACCCCACCTAGGCCATAGCTGCTTGCATCCGCACCAACAATTGTGGGTTTGTTCACATCATTGTACTTGAGAACTGGAGCTGTTTAAATCATTTCTTTTACCTTTTTGAAGACAAATTTTTCCTTTGGCCCCCATAGCCATGATGCCTTGGACTTTAACAGATCATTCAGTGATTTTTGTCACTGTAGTAAGTTCTTGTAGATATTGACCAACATAATTTACCATCCCCACTACTCAGTTCTGGTATATTCGTGGGTGCATTCAATTCTCAAATTGCTTTAACTTTCTTGGGGGCTACGACTAATTCCATATTTGTTTATTGTCTGTCCTAAAAGCTCGATTTGGTATAGGTAGAAAACACACTTTTCCTTGTTTAGCTTCAGTACAAACTGACCGATTAAGCTGAGAACTTTGAGGGTTTTGTTCTGTCCCCTGGAACAGCCCAGACATAAGAATGGTCATACTGGGTGAGACCAGTGATCCATCTAGCCCAGAATCCTTCTTCTGACAGTGGCCAGTGCCTGACGCTTCAGAGGGAATTAATAGAACACAGCAATTTTGAGAAATCCATCCATGTTGTCCAGCCCCAACTTCTGCTAGTGGGAAGTTTTAGGGACATCTGCAGCATGGCCCTAATCACCTTGCCTATTAGCCATTGATGGACTTATCCTCCATGAACTGCTCTATTTCTTTGTTGAACCCAATGTCATGAATCCACAGGATCTGTGCTATGCCCAGATTTTAAACAGCCTCTGGGAGGAACCCCTTTAGTGTGCCAAGGAGTCTCACACTTCCTTCACGGTAGGCCACCCCTGCCTTCTAGACTTTGCTATAGGGCTCCAGCATCCCTGCTTCATGCCATGAACTCTGTTCAGCAAGTCCAGCTGAGACAGACTTCTGGTAGAGTCTTATACACTCTTCAGGGCTTAATTTGTGCCAGGGCTTAGCCCTGGGACCTCTAAGCTTGGCAGTTCCTAGCCCTGGGACCTCTAGAATTTGCACTTGCCTTTGGGCTTGCCACATCAGTTATGAAAGTAAAAAAACTTGCTTGAGCCCCGGCACCTCTTTCGTTACAAATTAAGCACTGGGACTAACGCCCAGGGCCCGCTCCAGTGTTTTTGCCGCCTCAAGCAACAAAAAAAAACAAAACAAAAAAACCTTGCCACCGAACACGGAGGCGAAGTGATGGTGCGGCCGCCAAATTCCCGCTGCCGCTGAGGGAGGATTGCCGCCCTAGAGCCCGAACTCCTGCCTCCCCTTTACATTTGCCGCCCCAGGCACCTGCTTGGTTCGCTGATGCCCAGAGCCTGCCCTGCTAACGCACCCAGCCAGTATTTTCAGTGACACTCAAACACCATTTTCAAATCAGAGTAGGATTTATTAGTCCGCTGGAACATGGCACTGGAAGTCCTTAGGTTAGGATAGAGAAATGAAGGTTAAAGCATAGGCCGTTCTGGTCAAACCAGAGCAATTCACCAGCAGCTGTAGTGAACTCCATTTTCAAGTTCTGTGTCTCTCTCTGACTTCCTTAGTCAGTCCAAAAAAGAGCAACCTATTTCTTCCAGAACCCACATTTTCACTGCTGGACACATCTGCCCTTTGCTCTCCAGGCAGGGCCATGCTGAGTTCACAACCCCCCTTGGCCAGAGCATCCCGCTGTTGAGTGTTGATTCATGAGTCATTGGAGGTTGCATTGTCTCTCTGGACCACTTGTTGATCTTGGTTGATTTCAGCCAGTTCTTTAATGACTCTCTTCATTCCACCCAGACAGGGAGGCAGGTGACACACCCCCCACATCTCTGAGACTTTGTCTACACTACCAAGTTTTGCCGACTACACTTATATCAACACCCAAAAGTCGACTTAATAAAAATCGGAAAAGCTTCACACTACCCCCTCTGGCGGCAGATCACGTTCACATTGGGGGCACCATCATCAACAGTGTGAGTAATGCACTGTGGGTATGTATCCCACAGTGCAGGGTGACACCTTCTGTCGTTAAATGTTGTGGGAAGGCGGAGTGGATTGCAGCACATCTTGGGACCGTGCTAAATGTCCCATCATGCATTGCTTTGTGTCTCAGCCCTCCATTGGCTTCCGACTTTCTTTTGTGCCAGTGGACGGCTTTGCAGAGATGGATTTCCCTAACTGGGGAGGGGCAATAGACTGGGGTCCTAGTGGGGAGCCAGCTGTGGTCACTCAATTAGGGTGAACTGCAAAGAATGGGGCACACAATCCCCATAAAGCTGGTGGATATTCCAATACTTAGATTCACCAAGCCAGCATAAAACAGCTTCTTTATTACATTACTGGTTACTCAGAAGTCCAAACAACACAGTTCCCTTAAAGTGATCCAGCCTCGGGCCTCCATACAGGTACCCACGTCAAACATGATGAAAATTTCTGTAAATCTTATTTCATCATATAAAAGAAAAGGTTCTACCAATCCCAAAGGATCGGACACATTACATCCCAGATTAATGAATGTTTCAGATTTTACCCAAATACATGCTATAGCCAATTCTTATTAACTAAACTAAAAGTTATTAAAAAACAAAAGTGAGAGTGTATGGTTAAAAGATCAATATACACACAGACATGAGTTCAGTTGACTGAGGTTCATATTCACATTACAGATGATGAGCTTTGTAGTTGCAAAGAGTTCCTTTAGAATTCAGTTCATAGTTCATAGTCCAATGTCCAAATATCATATTCAGGGTGTACCAGCATAACCGGGACCTCAGTCTTGCAACTCAAACTTCCCCTGATGAAGTCTAAGCAGTCTGAGATGACAGACTCAGGACTTAAGGATCTTTTATACAATTTCATGTCTTTTGACAAGTTGGAATTCCTCAGGGAACAAAAGGCAATTAGGACGACTCTGAAGGAGATCCATCACTCCTACTTAGCTATACGAATTAACATACCGCCATTTGCTTGTTCCTCCACCATTCACAGTACATTTCAAAGAGAGAAGAATACCAAGATATCCCATGTTTACAATTCATTTAAATGATAGGATGTTCTTGTGACCTCTGAATTATCAGAATACAGCATAGACAGGGACTGTTGATTACACTGTCGACCCTACTCATACATATGTAAATACACAAAAACAAACATTATCTCCCCACATATCTTTTGAGGGTTATTTATTTTGCAGGATGTTTAGCCCTTTCTAGCCATGCTTCTCTCACACACATATTCCAATTTTAGCACCAGACCACCTTGCAATAGAGTACATCAATAGGAAGCGTACTTCTCCATGGTGTTGCAGGTGCTTGTGGATTATCGTGGGCATTTCACAGACATCAATGCGAAGTGGTCTAGATAGGTGCATGGCACATGCATCTTCAGGAACACCGGCCTGTACAGAAAGCTGCAAGCGGGGACTTTCTTTCCAGACCACAAGATTACAGTGGGGGATGTAGAAATGCCCATAGTGATCCTGGGAGACCCAGCTTACCTCTTACAGCTGTGGTTCATGAAACCTTACTGGACAGCAGTAAGGAGCATTTCAACAACAGGCTGAATAGGTGCCGGATGACAGCTGAATGTGCCTTTGGCAGATTAAAGGCATGCTGGCGCTGCCTTTATGGCAGGTTAGACCTTAATGAGGAGAATATTCCCATAGTTATAACCACACGCTGCACTTTGCATAATGTCTGTGAATCTAAGGATGAAATGTTTGCTCAGGGGTGGAGCGCTGAGGCAGAGTGCTTGCCTGCTGGGCTTGAGCAGCCAGATACCAGGGCTGTCAGAGAAGCCCAGAGGGCGGCAATTGAAATCAGGGACGCTTTGTGGAAGCACTTTGACAATGAGCAGCAGTAAAGTATATCTTTCTTAGAGTAGCTTCCATGGTGCATTCCATGTTTTTTTCCTAGGAGGCTATGCTGACATTTGGGGCCGCATATCCCAGTAAGAAAATGATTAAAATGCCTGTGCATGTACTCGTAGTGATTGCAATGTGAATTTGTAGAAAATAAAATAAAGATGATTTATCATTATAAAACTTTGCCTTTATTGATAAAAAAAAAGCACAGTGACATTCACCAAAACACAGATACTTGCTGGGAAAGGAGGAATTGGGAAAGAACAGGCCCTCACAACTGTGTGTAGGTCCAGCTATCATTGTGAAAGTAGTGGAGTGAAGGGGAAACTGAGGAGTCCCAGAAAGTGGAAAGGAATGTGCAGGTGGACTGGGGGGGTGGGGGCTGGTAACAAATTGTGCATGTGCTGCAGTGGAGGCCGAGTCCAGACCTGCTCACTCTGCAGCATTTTTAAAGACTTGAACATTTCTGTTTGCTCCTCATTACTTTTATCATCTGCTCAGTTGTGTCCCTAGCAAATGCTTGATTGTCTTTTCTGTCCTGCCTTTTGGCTTCCCAGCACTCCCTTCGTTACCTTTTCTCTGTACTGGAGCACTGCAGCACCTCCTGGAACATGTCTTCTTGGCCTCTCTCTTATCTGGCGGAGACGCTCGGCAGGGGTGCGTGAGGTGTTCTTCAAGGCCACATCTGGTGATGCACAGGGGACAATGCACAGAAGTAGGATTGTTAAATTCAAGCACATCATTGAACCGTTTCACTTATATGCACCTTTTGCAACATACCAATCACTTTCTTATGGACCCTTGCCAGGCACATATCTCTGCAAGCACCCAAAACCTAGTGAGTGTTGGCCAGGGGAGGGAGGAAAGGGGTCTGGACCCGGACAGAAGAACATACTGGTGTTGTGGTGGTTTTTGCAGGGGTTACAGTGCAGCTTTACAGGGAAATAATTTTAAAATTATCCCACACTTTTCCACGGGCAGGGATCATTCTAGCAGACATCTCACTGCTGGGGGTAAGCAAGGAAACCAGAGTATATCTACTGCATGTTTGTGGCTTCCGTCCCGCTCTATATGCAGCTAACCTATGTGCCGCTTTGGTCCTTGCACAAGTGATTGCTGAATGGCATGGGACAGCATCCTACAATGGGGGAAGGAACAAAGCTGCACTGCCATGCAACCTGCGGCAGAGAATTACCAAGTACTTCCAGGAAAGTTTCCTGGAGATCTCTCTGGAGGATTCCCGTGAGATCTCAGCATGCATCAACACCCTGTTTCATCATACCAATTAGCTACACAGGGAAATGTCCAGCTCACAGAAACACAGCCAGCCTCTCACATTTCTATGCCCTGAACCCACCTCTGCACTACACAAGCCACAGCCACTTAACAGGTGTCTCCTCTCCTGCTTCTTGCTCACCGGAGAGCAACTGCTGAGACTGGTTGGGCACCTCTGAAATGGAGAACAGTTCCTGGCTGCCTGCCCCACCGGGCGACCCCACCGGGAGCTCCACATCCTTGTCTAGCTCCACCTCTTCATCAATAACTTCATCCTCCAGGTTAGGTCCTCTTTCTGCCACCTCCAGGCCCGCCGAAGTATCCACGAGGCTCTTGGTGGTGGAGGTGGGGTCACCACCAACTACACCATCCAGCTCCTTATAGTAATGGCAGGTCTTAGGTGCAGCACCGGAGCGACGGTTTGCCTCCCTTGCCTTATGGTACACCTGCCTCAGCTCCTTTATCTTCGCTCTGCACTGCAGTGTGTCCCGATCATAGCCCTTTTCGCACGAGCCTCAAGAAATGTGTCCATAGGTATCCCAATTCCTATGGGTCAAGTGCAGCTGGGACTGCACAGACTCCTCTCCCCATACACTGATCAGATCCAGCAGCTCCGCGGTGGTCCAGGCAGGAGAGCGTTTGGTGCCGTGGTCACCTGGAAAGACACGATGAGATCTTCCCATGCCGAGACAGCAAGCAGGAAATGGAATTTAAAATTCCCAGGGCTTGCAAGGGGGAGGGGTGGATTGTTGTTTACCTGGCTGCAGGGCAGCGGAGTTCAAACTGCTGACCAGAGCAGTCAGGATGGGCATTGTGGGACACTTCCTGGAGGCCAAATAAAGTGATTAAAGCAGGTGTGGTGTCTACACTGGTTCTTTGTCAACATTAAGGGAAGGGAAAAGAAAAATATCTCTCATAGGGGTGGAAGTATTTTGTCGCTGAAACCGGGCATTTTTCCCAACAAAAGTTGCATCGCAGTGTGTATGCATTCACTGTTTTGTCACCAAAAGGCAGTTTTTGGCAACAAAACTTGGTAGTGTAGACAAAGCCTTAGTCTTCCAGGAGAGCAAATGTAATCCTTTTTTCCCACACTGGGTAGCAATGCAAAGTAATGGGGAGAAACTAAGGCACGCATAGGATTCATAAAAATATTACAAAAAATTCCCACTTTGTCACACCCAGTTATAATTTTGGCCTTGGCTACAAGGCCAAAGGTATCAGGTATATTTAGGAGACAGAGGTGAACTAGAACATTAACTAATGTCTTAACACAGGGCCTACACGGCCAAACAATAAAGCTAATTTAGCTCCCAGAAAGGGATGTAGGAGGTGTGACATAAACAGGCTCTCACATTTGTGAGCCAGCCTATCACTCCCAGTTCAATGTCTTTGATTAATGGAAGTCAAAAGGACTTAGTCCCTGATCTGAAAGCCCTGCAAAAGGAAAATAAAAATATTGTAAAACCAATCCAGTGGTTAAAACTCTCGGTGTAGATATTCCTTTTGAAAAACACCAGGGAACTTATTAAATCCTCCAAACTGATTTTGTAGGACCACTATCTCTTACACAAAAGGTATGCAAGAATGTATCTCTTTTTCAAAGTGGGTAAAAACTTTTCCCTTAAAGGTTAACCCAACTTCTGCCACTGCTAAGGCTCTGGTGTTTTCTCTCTGAGGTGTCTCATCAAATATAACATCAAAGAAAAAAAATCCCTTCCCACTTAATTGGTTAGAATATCATTTAACAAAAGTTCTACTTCCCTTATCACCAACAGTTTTCAGAGATAGTTGAAAGAACAAATCCAATTATCAAATTGAAAGCTGATAAATGCCCATGGCAATTTAGGGTGTTGGAATTCCTGTCATTTTAATGGCTTTTAGAGTAACTCCTGCTGCCTCACTTGGCCGATCACCTTTTTGAGGTGACGACCCCCCAAAAAAATGGAATTATGGCAAATCAGTGATGTCCAAATTAAGAAAATGGATACATACTTGCAATCCTCACACAATGGGGCGTACAATGTGCATTGGTATGTAGCTGTTTAAAATTGTGAAAATCCAAGAGAGTCAAACTCCTTCTTTGATAAAAAACCAGTGAGGAGTTGGAGATCTAGTCATGCTTTTATCACATTAGTGCCAAAGCATGGCTATGTAACCGATGGAGAGGGCTTTACCACATCATTGATAAACTCATTTCCTCAGTGTATACATTCAGAAGAACAGGTGGGAAAAGAGAGCTGGATAAAATCTACCATGCTAATTAACTAAAGTTATACCAGGAAAAAGGTCTTTGCAGGTCTCTAACAACAATCCAAGGTACTCTGAGGAGGCCAAAGTCAGAATTGGGTCACAGCAAAAAGTGCCTTGTGACATTGTTCCTCCTCTGCAGAATCCTAGATGTCCTGGAGATGCGTCCATGCTGATGATGGGTTTTGCTCAATAACGATCCAAACCAATACGGACTGATGGATGTTCATTTTCATCATCTGAGTCAGATGCCATCAGCAGAAGGTTGATTTTCTTTTTTGGTGGTTCGGACTCTGTAGTTTCCACATCGGAGTGTTGCTTTTTTAAGACTTCTTAAAGCATGCTCCACACTCGTCCCTCTCAGATTTTGGAAGGCACTTCAAATTCTTAAACCTTGGGTCGAGTGCTGTAGCTGTCTTTAGAAATCTGATATTGGAACCTTCTTTGTGTTTTGTCAAATCTGCGGTGAAGGTGATCTTAAAATGAACAACATGTGCTGGGTCATCATCCAAGATTGCTATAACATGAAATATATGGCAGAATGTGAGTAAAATGGAGCAGGAGACAAACAATTCTCCCCCAAGGAGTTCAGTCACAAATTTAATTAATGCATTATTTTTTCAACAAGCATCATCAGCATGGAAGTATGTCCTCTGGAATAGTGGCCGAAGCATAAAGGGGCATACGAATGTTTAGCATATCTGACACGTAAATACCTTGCAATGCCGACTACCAAATTGCCACACGAAAGCCTGTTCTCACTTTCAGGTGACATTGTAAGTAAGTAGTGGGTAGCATTTTCTCCTATAAACACATTTATTTGTCTTTGTGATTGGCTGAACAAGAAGTAGGACTGAGTGGGCTTGTAGGCTCTGAAGTTTTACATTGTTTTGTTTTGGAGTGCAGTTATGTAACAAAAAAAATCTACATTTGTAAGTTGCACTTGCATAATAAAGAGATTGCACTACAATACTTGTATGAAGTGAATTGAAAAAATACTATTTCTTTTGTTTATCATTTTTACAGTGCAAATATTTGTAATAAATAATAATAATATAAAGTGTGCACTGTACACTTTGTATTCTGTGTTGCAGTTGAAATCAATATATTTGAAAATGTAGAAAAAATCCAAAAATATTTAATAAATTTCAATTGGTATTCTATTGTTTAACAGTGCAATTAATTGCGATTAATTTTTTAAACCATGATTAATTTTTCTGAGTTAATTGCATGAGTTAACTGTGATTAATCGACAGCACTAAAAACAACTCAAAGTAATTTTTATATATATACACACACACGTACATATTTATCATGTATATCCCTATGCTTCCATTTGTCCCTCACTAAACAACCAGCACTTAATATAGTCATGTGTGATGGGGTTTTTTATATCTAATCAGCCCATCAAAGGGGACAACTTGTAGCCAAGGATAAAAGATCAGGTATATGGAGGATATAGAGGTGAAATATAAGTATTAATTCATGTTGTAACACAGGGCCTAGAGGTCTTAGTCCTGTAAGATATTTAGTTTAGCCAAATTAGGCTTTAGGATTAGGCTAAATTAGCTATATTATAAATATAAATTAAATTAATATCTGCTAAGCACGGCTGTTTGTGACAGGTTGATAGTTTGAAAACAGCTGCTGAGTTTGGGTAATAATGTCTACTAGAGATCAGTAGACACCATAAGATGACCTTTGCAGATGGGGGAAAAGTTGGAGACTTCCTCGAGGTAACTGCCTATTACTATGATGATAAGGGAAGGTAAATGTTACTGAGTATAAGGGGAATTAATGAGTTAGCCTATGAAAAACAGAGCACCCCAAAAGCAGTGGGGTGTAAGAAGTTCAAATAAGGAAAAGGCATCAGCATAACACATTATCAAATCTGTATCCCAGCCTGTGTGCCTTGGGAGGGATGATGCCAGGGTGACAACCAGTGGTGGTGAGAATGATGACTAAGACTTCAGGTTTTTCTGCAAGGCGTGGTGTGAGTAATGCAAATACTGTGCTTTCTGTATTGGTCTCACTCTCCTTTGCCAGCTTGCAGTGTGTGGTTGACTAATGAAAGTAATGATTATAGAAAGAGCACTATATAGTCTCTGTTGTGTGTCCTGGTGTCCCCCTTCTATTGACTGTCTTCCCTGAGTGCTCCTTGATCACCTCCATTGTCCAATAGCCCCACTGACACTTTGGCAGGCTTTCTGCTTCTGATGTACTTAATTTTTTATTTTTTTTTTTATTTTTTGCTGTTAGTTTGTGCCTTTGCCTAATAGCTCTTCACATTCTTTCTTGACCTGCCTTATTATACCGTGACACTTGACTTGCCAGAGTTCATGTTCCTTTCTAGTTTCCTCAGTGGGATTGGACTTCCAATTTTTAAAGGACACATTTTTGCCTCTAGCCTCCTCTTTCATTCTGCTCTTTAGCCATGGTGGCATTTCTTTGGTCCTCTTACTGATTGTTTTTTTTTCATTTGGGTAATACATTTAGTTTGAGCCTCTATTATGGTGTTTTTACATAGAACCCGGGCCACCTGCAGGCATTCCACCTTTGTGACTGTTCCCTTAAATTTCCATTTAACTAAGCCTCCTCATTTTTGAGCAGTTCCCCTTTTTGACATTAAATGCTACTGTGATGGGCTTCTTTGGCCTTTTCCACCTACAAGGATATTAAATTTAATTACATTATGGTTGAAATTACTGAGTGGTACAGCTATATGCACCTCTTGGACCAGAACCCATGCTCCACTTAGGAATATACCTGTCCTGTACACAGGCCTCATGCTGCCCTCTGACCCAGGGATGTCATTCTCACAGAATTGCGGCTAGAACGCACATAGCACAGCCGTAAATTGCAAATACCAGTAACTTGTAGTTCTAAGTCTGCAGGGCTGGGGATGGCACAGTGCCAGTCCTTCCCCATCTTTCAGATAACCGGTGCCTAGGATTGCCAACTTTCTACTCACGCAAAACCGAACACCCTTGCCTCGCCCCTGCCCCGTCCCTTCTCTGAGGCCCTGCCCCCCGCTCACCCCATCCCCCCTCCCTCTGTTGCTCGTTCTCCCCACCCTCACTCGATCATTTTCACTGGTCTGGCTCAGGGATTTGGGGTGTGGGAGGGGGTGAGGGCTCTGGCTGGGGGTGCTGGCTCTAGGGTGGGGCCAGGGATGAGGGTTTTGGGGTGCAGGAGGGAGCTCCGGGCTGGGAGGTGAAGCCGAGGGGTTCAGAGTATGGGAGCAGGCTCCAGGCTGAGGCAGGGGGTTGGGGTGTAGGAGGGGGTACGGGCTCTGGGCTGGGGTTGTGGGTTTGTGGTGGGGCAAGAAATGAGGGGTTCAGGGTGTGGGAGGGGGCTCTGAGCTGGGGGGTTGGGGTGTGGGGGAGTGAGGGCTCCAGATGCAGGTGTGGACTCTGGTGTGGTGCGAGGGATGAGGGATTTGGGGTGCAGGAGGGGGCTCTGGGCTGGGGCTGAGAGGTTCAGGGTGCAGGAGAGGGCTCTGGGCTGGGGCAGAGATGCAGGGGTGTGTGAGGGCTCTGGCTGGGGGTGCAGATTCTGGCATGGAGCTGGGGATGAGGGGTTTGGAGTGTAAGAGGGGAGGGGGATCAGGACTAGGGAAAGTGGTTGGGGCATGGGAGTGGGTGCAGGCTCTGGGCGGCGCTTACCTCAAGCAGCTCCTGGAAGCAGCAGCATGTCCCCCTTCCGGCTCCTACACAGAGGTGCAGCCAGGTGGCTCTGCGCACTGCTCCATCTGTAGGTGCCGCCCCAGCAGCTACCATTGACTGTGGTTCCTGGCCAAAGGGAGCTGCGGAGTCAGCGCTAGGGGCGGGGGCAGCGTGCAGAGCCCCCTGGCTGCCCCTACATGTAGGAGCCAGAGTGGGGACATGCTGCTGCTTCTGGAAGCCACATGGAGCCACAGCAGGCAGGGATCCTGCCTTAGCCCTGCTTTGGCACTGACCGGACTTTTAACGGCACTGTCAGCACTGCTGACTGGAGCCGCCTGGGCCCCTTTTTGACCAGATGTTCCGATTGAAAACTGGACAACTGGCAACCCTGCAGGTGCCTGAGACTGGGCCTGAAGCCCCAGAACTGGGCAGTCTGTGACAGGGAAAGGCCTGGAGCTCCTAGGATGGGGCAGTCAGTGACCAAAAAGCTGGGCCTGGAAATTCAAAAGTTGGGATGGGGCAGTCATTGAATGGGAAAGGCCGAGCCTAGAGATCCAGGGTGGGGCAGTCCCCTGTAGCACTAGCACCTGCTGCAGCTGTGATGCAGCAGCACAGAATGCTGTCCTGGGGAGAGAGATGGCCAAGGAGAGGGCAGCTCGAGCTGAGGGCACTTGGAATCCACTCGAAGGGGCAGCTGGAAAAAGCTGTTTGAGAAGGAGAAGAATCGAGATGCTGAGCTAGCAGGGGAACAGGAGGCTGGGTAGGAGGTGAGGTGGTAAAATAAAAGAAGAGGAGAATAAAATGTAGGGGACTGGGAAGTGAGAAGGAGGAAAGAAGGAAAATAGGAAAAAATTCAGGTCAGGACAAGCAGGTCACCGCACCCCTCAGGGAGATCACAGCCAGAGCAACCACAGAAGACTTCTGGCGTTACTTTCTCCAGTCCTACAGCTGCCCCACAGACCAAGGCACGCCCTTCAAGTCACAGATGTTCAAAGAATTGTGCTGTCTGAATGGTAGCCCCAAGCTAGGGACAACAGCCTACCACCCACAAGGCAACGAGCAAGCCAACCAGACACTGTTAGTGGGGCCGACAACTCTGTCAGAGATGCAGCAGAGATACAGGCCTTCCTACCTGCTGGAGCTGACCTATGTGTATGGTGCACCCCGCCACTAAATACAGCTGCTACTTCCTGAGATTCGGCAAGCAAGGCTGGCTGCTGATAGACATCACCCTGGGCATCTAACTGGGGACTGCGGGGAACCAGAGTCCAGGGGCCCCAGAATAGGTCCATGGGGATCACCAATGCCTTTGTGAGCCAGACCAGATCTTAGCCACTAATGTGGGCCAAGCCCGAGACAGACAGCAACAGAGCTATGACAGACACGCTGGAGCCGGGCCACAGGCACTGCGGGATCGGATCCTATTCAAGTAGCAGAAACGCTCCAAATTGTGTGCAGCCTGGGGCTGCAAACCGCACGCTGTCTGTGGGATCCCTACCTTAAATGGCCGGTATGCAGGACCCGAGCAGAGGCTGCAGCTAGGCAGTGTGTGCGCAGTGGGTCTGTCTCAGTGGGTGGGAGGGGAAGCAAGCAGCAGAACTCTGAATGGGAGAAGAAGCGGCAGAGCCCAGGGAAAGCCCATCTGGCCCTGGGGGACAGTGTGCCCATGCAGAATTCCTCAGCCATGGGCATAGAGTCACAGATTCTAAGGCCGGGAGGGACCATTGTGATTATCTAGTCTAACCTCCTGTATAACACAGGCCAGAGAGCTGCCCCCAGATAATTCCGAGAGCAGATCTCTGAGAAAAACATCCAGTCTTGATTGAAAAATTGTCAGTGATGGAGACTCCACCACTACTCTCAGTAATTTACTCCAATGGTTAATGACTCTCGCTGTTAAAAAAATGTACACCTTATTTCTAGTCTGAATTTGTCTAACTTCAGCTTCCACCCACTGGATGGTGTTAGACCTTTTTCTGCTAGATGGAAGAGCCCATTATTAAATATTTGTTCCCCATGTGGGTACTTAGACTGTGATCAAGACACCCCTTAACCTTCTCTGTGTTAAGCAAAAACAGACTGAGCTCCTTGAATCTATCACTACAAGGCAGGTTTTCAAATCCTTTAACCATTCCCATGGTTCTTCTCTGAACCCTCTCCAATTTGTTAACATACTTCTTGAATTGTGGGCACCAGACCTGAACACGCTATTCCAGCAGCTGTCACACCAGAGAAAAAATATGGAAGTAAAATAACTTCTTTATTCCTACTCAAGATTCCCCTGTTTATGCATCCCAGGATCCCATTAGCTCTTCTGACAACAGCATCACAGTGTGAGCTCATGTTCAGCTGATTATCCACCACTCCCCTTTAATCTTTTTCAGAGTCCCTGCTTCCCAGGATAGAGTCCCCCATCCTGTAAGTATGGCCTACATTGTTCCCAGATGTATACATTTACATTTGGCTGTGTTAAAATGCATATTGTTTGCTTGTGCCCAATTTACCAACTGATCCAGATCCTGTCCTCTTCTCTAATTCCCACTGCCCCAATTTTTGTGTCATCTACGAACTTTATCAGTGATGATTTTGTTTTCTTCCAAGTCATTGATAAAAACGTTAAGTAGCACAGGGCCACTAAAAACAGACCCATTAGATGACAATTCCCTGTTACATTTTGAGACCATCAGTTATCCAGTTTTTAATCCTTTCAGTGGGTGCTATTAATTTTATATTCTATTTTTTTAAATCAAAATGTCAAGTATGCCCCCATCTTTTGCTGCAGTTGCTCTGGGGAGAACACACGGCAGTGGGTTTGCCCCGTGTGAGCCAGGCTGTGTTCTTGGCTATGTGCTGAATGATGCCTGTCTCTCAAGGGATGGGGGTGGTGTGAGCATGGGAAGATGAGGGGGAGGTGCCGTAACAGGAAGGTAGGAGTGCTCCCTCACCCACATACATGCCTCCTGGGGCCCTGCAAATCCTTGTTCCCGCGTTCCTCCCTCCCAGCCAAGCTCCAGAGACCTTCATAGTCTTACCTATCCTGGGGTGCTGAGCCTGGGGAGACAGGGCTCACCAGCTGCCTGGAGCGTGGTTTTCTCTCTCTTTGCACCCCCACTGCTGGCATTGGAATGAGCATGTCCTCTCAGCATCTAGAATCATAGATTCACAGAAACAGAGGGCTGGAAGGGACCTTGAGAGGACATCAATTCTGGCCCCCTCACTGCCTTCTCCTGGCTCATGGCCACACACCAGGTCCTGTGCTGGAGCAGGCTGTGCCCATGTGGAGCCGGCTGAGTCAGGGCTTCTCTCTGCTCAGGCTGTGGAGGTGCTAGCTTCGTCAATGCATAAGCACAGTCCCTGACCATAACCATGCAGGGCTGGGTGGTGCGTGGCAGGTCCCAGGGGAAAGTCTCTGCACCAAGCTGCCCTCTGCCTGGGCTGGGGCAGGTGCAAATAAGGATGCCTGGACCTGGCAGAGAATGGAAGTAGGTTCTGCAGTCAGTGCAGTCTGGTCCCTCCATCTGACTGGGGCATTAGTGCTCCTCAGTCAGGCAGGGAGCACAGGCAGCCTCCTTCTAGTCCCTGATTACCCGGCCCATGCCGCTCCACCTTGCCCCACAGGCCCTTCCTGATTCCCTTCTGCTCCGAGCCTGGTGCGGAGACTGTCTCCCCCCAGCCAAGTCTGTTAGTGGGAGCTACTGCAGCCTATCCCAGATGCCTGAGAGCTGAGCCCCCTCCAGGGGAATGAACCACTGCCAGCAGCACCTCCCCCTTCTGGTGAAATTGTACTGCCCTGGCATTGGGAATCGTGCCCCTGAGTATCCAGCCAGGTGGGGAGGGCATTGGAATCCAGGCTATCAAACCCGTTATCAAACGGGGAAACCTGTTATCAACCCCGCACCAACCCCAGCTCCACCAGTCTCACTGAGCAGCGATGCCTACTGCTTGGTGCCAACGGTCACCCTCCCCAGCAAAAGGTGGCCACTGTGGGGCCCCTCGGACTCCCCACAGGGGCTCAGATATCCAGTCACCCCCTCCCCATAGGCTCAGATACCCGGCTGTCCCCGCCCCTTCTGTGGGCTCACCCAGCTGTCCCCCTGAGGGGGAGGCAGGCTCGGATACCCAGCTGTCCCCCTGAGTGGGAGGGGGGCTCGGATACCCAGCTGGGAAAGAGGGAGGGAAAAGCAAAGCAGAGAGGGAATTTGGGAGTAGGGTGACGTGGGGTTTGTGCCATATCAACTCTCCTGGGACCGCCTCAGCCAGAGCTGCACGCATCCCCTCCACCGCAAAGTTCCCACCAGGGGATCAGAAACTGAGTGACCCATTCCTGTATCATCGCTGATTGCTTCCTGTGTCCCACAGCCCCCAGCCAGGATGCAAGCAAGCAACATCAAAAGGCGCCTGCCAGGCCAGGCCAGGCCAAGCCAGTACCTCAACCATCCACGCAGGAGTCACTCAGGACAAATCCAAAGCAGTGACCGGCACCAGGTCACTACCCAGAGCTGTCACCTTGCCCCAGTGATGGGCAGAACGGAGGATGGCACTCACCAGATACAGACTCAGGGATACCCCAGAGGTGGGAGAGGGAGACACAAAGTGCAGCACAGGCCCGGGGAGCCACTGCGCAGGCAGGGCCACTGAGACCGAGACAGCATCCCAACACAAGGCACTGCAAGATGTCTCAGTAAAGAGGGAGCAGGAAAAGCTGCATCCAGCCTTGGCATGTGGTGCTGCACTAGGGGTCACCTGCTGCCAGGTGAAGGACAGGGGCCAGTGACACCTGGGCTGGGGATCAGCCTCCAAGGGCAGCAAATGACCAAATGGGGGTAGCGGAGGCTGACAGAGGGTCTCTTGCTTTGGCGGCACTTGTCTAGTTTGCTTTGCAGTCAATACAGTCCCTCTGGGCTGAGTGAAATTGGCCAAAAGGTGGCAGTGTGATAATGTCACCTGCACACGGAGTTTCCTTGCACCTCTTGGGTCTGTCTCAGGGTGGGCTAGTTTCAAGTGGGCTCTTGAAATGCTTCAGTGTAGACAGTATCTTGGCTGACAGGAGGGGCTCTCCCATTGGCATAGGTAAGGCACTTCACTGAGAGACCGTAGCTAGGTGGATGGAAGAACTCTTCTGTTGACTAGCGCTGTCTACACTAGGGATTAGGTTGGTTTAATTAACTCAGGGGTGTGGATTTTTCACATCCCAGTGACATAGTTTCATTTAATTTTCTAGTGCAGACCAGGCCAGTATGGTTAGGCTTCAAGGTGGAGGTGTAATTTCCAGCTCAAGTAGATACACCCACTAGCTTTGATCAGTACCAGGTTTACCGTGGCTCCATGGCACCGGGCCCACACTCAGAAATGGCCCCAGTGTCCGGACTTTGGTCCCACCTCTCCAACCCGCTCTGCCTGGGTTCTGCCCAGACAAGGCCCCACCCACCACTCACTCCTCTTCATCCCTCTCTCTCCCACGTAACCCCTGGGGTGTGAGTGGTGGGCTGGGCCTGGGCCAGGCCCCTCCAGGCATGTGGGTCCTGAGGGAGCCTGGCTGGGGCAGGCCAGGCTCCCGCTCTGTCCTGGTTGGTTGAGCCGCTTCTGAGGGGCCAGAGGGATCTGTGACCGGCCCTAGCAGTGCTGCAGGCTCAAGTAGTCGCTTCCAGCAGGCCAGTGAGTGTGGCTGGGTGGCAGGAAGGGCGTGGGGGAGCGGGTCTCTGGAGGGTCTGTGGGGGGGGAAGGGGCACTGCGTAGTGGGGTACTCCTGGGGGAATGAAAACAGATCCCCTGCAGATTTCTTTGCTTCCCTTTCAAAAGTGACGGAGAAGCAAAGGGATGGGGATGGCAGCTGAGAACGCCCGTGAGCTTAGTTTGGGGGGCAGTGCCCTCGAACAGAAGCAAGGCATGGGGGCACATGGAGTCACATGCCACTGCCTCCCCCGCTTTCTGCAAGCAGCTGAAAGAAAGAGGGTGCTGCTCAGAAAATGCCACTTTCTGGGTCCTAGTGCTGGTTGAGCTCCCCTTCTGTGTGCTGGGAGCCATCCTGTTTTCTGTACAACAGTGAGTGCCTATGGTGGGGAAGGGCTGGGGCAGGCTGGGGCTCGGGGGAAAGAGGCAGTGGGGAAGGAAGGGGGTGGGATGGGGAGGAGATGGAGGGTGGGGAACGGGCATGGGATGGGGAAGAGAAGGGGACGGGGAAGCACGGGCAGGGGGGAAGGAAGAGGATGGGATGGGGAAGAGATGGAGCAGTGGGGAAGGGGCATAGGATGGGGAAGAGCAGGGGATAGGGGAAGCAGGGGCAGGGGGGACACTGGAGCCCAGCATGCAGCATCTCCTTGGCAGAAGCTGGGGCTCCCCTGTTAAGCAGGCCCATCGAACCCTCACCCTGACAAGCCCCACCACCCCGCATCTGTACGATCCTGATGAGACCCCCCCAGACACCCTCCCCACTGAGCCCTAACCACCTGCACCTGGACCCCCACCCAAATGAACCCCACCTCCCCTGCCTCTTGACCCCCTCCCCCCCACTGAGCCCCAAACACCTTAACCTGGATCCCCTGCAGAGTCCTATTGCCCCTGCACCTGGAACCCCGCAATGAGCTTCTGTGCATCCAGATCTCCCACTGAGCCGCCCGCACCCAGATTGCCCCAGAGAGAACTCTCTTACCCCCACCTGGATCCCCCCACACGAAGTCCCTCTGCACTTGGATCCTGCTCCCGGGCTGAGCCTGCTCACCCACACCTGGTGCGCCTGGCATAGGGGGGTAGGGCCCAGGGTGTTTCTGGGGCAGGCCTGGCCCTTGCACTGTGTCAGGGTCGAGTGCAGCCTCACTGCCGAGTCCCTGTCCCAGGGTAGGGTTGGGGGAAGCTGCAGGGTGATCTCCCACCTCCATGCAACCAGTGGCCTGTGCTCCCCACTGCCATGGGGGAGCCTCCACATTTATTTATTGACAAATAAAATGTGCAGAATTTTAAAATATTGTGCACAGTATTTTTAATTTTTTGGTGCAGAATCCCCTCAGGAATATGGGGTGTTGTGCAGCTGTGATGGCGGGACTGTGAGGAAGGTGGTGGGAAGGTCTATGGGTGGGGGGCTCTGGGCGAGCGGTGTGGTGTGCAGGGTGCTGAGCAGTTGTGGTGGGAGGCCAGCGGGGGAGGTCTCTGGGAGGGGTGGGGGCTGGGCATAGAGATCTGTGGTGGAGGTCTCCGGGCGAGGAGGCACTGGGCTAAGGGTGGGGCACTGGGCACAGGGGAGGTGTGGTGCGGGCCTGCCCTCAAGGGGAAGGGGCTTGCTGGTAGCACAGGGCTGGGCAGACCAGTGTGCCTCTGGCAGCTGCAGATTTGTAAACCGTGCCCTCCTGCTGGGCTGCGCAGAGCGGGGCTGCTCCCGCCGCGCTGTGCTTCATTGCCCCCAGCCCGCCCTTCACTCTGGAGACCGACCATCCCACCCCCCCTGCACCTTGCCCCATGAAGGCCCACAAATATTTTTTGGCACCGGGCCCACAAAAAGTTAATCCGGCCCTGGCTTTGATTGAGGGGGCACACTATAAATAGAAGCGTAGCTGCTGCGGCACAGCTGGTGGGAGGGGCTAGCCACCTCCAGTATGATCCTGACTCGAGCTGCGAGCCCCTCTCCTGAGAATCAGGGGGCTCTGGCTGTGCAAACTACCCCGGAATAGCTCTACTAGGTCCAGCTCCTCCACTGGGACAGTGACCAGGGAAGGGGACTTATTAAACTCAAAGGAGGAGTTTCCCTGGAGGGTCTGTAATAGCAGCGCCTCACTCCTGAGCCAATTCTTTTAATCTCTGTCCTGTATGCATTGCCTGCCCTGCTACTCCAGCCCTAGGCTCCCATCCATCCAGCTCTGCCAGTGCTCCTCAATCCAGATCCACACCTCCTCTATTATTCCAGCCCTGGGCTCCCCCTCAGCTCCGCCAATGCCCCTCAAACCTCCCCCACAGCCCCCCCTTGCAACCCTAAAATGCTGCTGATGCCCCATCTTCTGCAACATCTGCTGTTTCAGTTCTGGGTTTCCCTTGTGGGAAGACGCCATGTGCCACTGGTGGCAAACAATGGTATTCTTGCAGACACCGAGCAGAAGGATGCCATCAAACTGATTTTCAATTGCGTCTCGAGAAGCACTTTTAAGGCAGCTCTCCGGAGAGGCACACCCAAGGGAGTTCTGCTGCAAGCCAGTGCCTCTGCAGAGCCCCACCGCAAGACTGTGTGCCTTGGCAGGTGGCCACAGAACCCATTTCAAAGCAGTTAGCTATTGTGTGTGTCTGTGTGTGCGTGTGCATGCATGCTCCATAACTCCTGCATTCTAGAACTGAAGGAGAGACAGGGACCCTGTACTCTGTGGCCAAAGTGACTTCTGTAGTGGGACCCCTGGAGTCTATACTCTGTGGTGCTCCCGAGCAGCAAATGGCATGCAGCTTTGGGCAAGTCCACAGCTGCACGTTGTGGTCGAACTAAATATGCAAGTGACCGATGCAGTCATGAGACTTCCCTGGTGTAATCTGATATGCAAGGCCAATTATTTTGATGCTGCTCCCACATTTTCAATGTGTTGCAGATTTATACATTGAGGTGCAGCATGGTACAGGGGGCGGCCCTGGGAGGCTGTTTGGGGTTGTGGGAGAAGCATGTTCTGCTGTAGTGTTCAGCAGCGAACTGCTAGTTAACTCAGTTGACGTGTCCATCATTAGGTTTCAGAATAAACACCCATCAAGGTGACTGACAGCGCTTGCTAGGCTGTTGGCAGACTCAGGTAGGCATCACTGGAGCAGTTACAGAAGCCCTTCCAAGTGAAAACTGAGTGTGATTCAGAGACCTACATTCTTGGTCCCTCACTCACCAGCATGTTGGGCAAGTTAGGTGTTTTCCCAAGGATTAGGGAACAGCGTCATGTCTTGTCTGAGTCACCAGCCCTGCCAGCTCCCCAAGGCAACAGCACCTGGAGTAACAGTGACCACCTCCGGGGCAGGGGACAGAGGAGTGGCCCAGCCAGAACCAGGACCCTTAGATAGCAGCTCCGGTGCCAGCTGCCGTGCATGGGGCACACAGTGGGAGGGGTGTTGTGGCGGAGGGAGCATTTCTAACACTGTGAGTGATTGCACCCCACCCCCTAGCACTGTCCTTGACCCTCTGTGGCCCTGGGTAGCCAGTGACCCTTGTGCCAGGGCTGCACCAATCATTGTTTAGATGGGGTGCTTTGGGTTGAGGGGAGATGTGGAGGGGGCGCCAGAGTGCCCAGTGTACTTGGATTCAGGCAGGGGGCACACAGAGCAGTATTTGAGTACAGAGCATGTAGGGGGGTACAAGAAGCCGGGTGTTGGCGGGTGCAAGGATGGGGCACAGCAGGGTACACGGGGACGAGAGGGTTATAGGTCAGAGGTGGTAGTGTGAGAAATGGGTGTTGTATAGATAGGACACACCCAGAAACTTGGGGAGGGGGCAGGAGAGTGCACTGGGGTGTATGGCATGCAGGGACCAGTGTGGGGCACAGGTGAGCCTGGGGGTACAGTACGGACGTGCAGGGAAGTACCGGGGTGTGGGAGCACAGGAGGGGGGGGTGTTAAGGGTGCAGCAGAGGAGCGCGCGGGAGGCACTGGGGGGCGCAGGAGCCTGGGGACGCAGGAAGGGCTGTGCGGGATACGAGGGCGCAGCGCAGGTCGGTGCAGCAGGCGCCACGGCTCCGGCAGGTGGCACTGGCCGCCTCCCCTTGGCCGCCTCCCCCGCTCTTCCCCCTCCCCGGCCGGCGCCGGGCTCCGGGCTCCGCCGCCACCGCCTCGGCGCTCTCAGTCCGCCCGTCCCGATGCTGCTGAGCGGAGCCGCGGCCGGCTCGGAGCGCGCCGGGCCCGGGCCCGGACACGGACCCGGACCCGGACCCGGGGGGGCCCCGCAGTGCGTGGGCAGCATGGCCCGCTGGCTCCGGGAGCACCTGGGCTTCCGCAGCGCCAAGCCCGCGCCGCCCGCGCCGCCCAAGCCCGACTACCGGGCGGGCCTGCCCCAGCCGCCGCCGCCGCCGGGGGGCGCCCCCGCCGCCCCGCTCTGCCCGGCCGCGGCCCAGCCCGACATCCTGGCCGCCTACAAGCTGCAGCGGGACCGGGACTTCGAGGACCCCTACACGGGGGCTGGCCCGGGGGGCCTCGCGCCCGACGCCCGCTACGGCTCGCCCAAGCACCGGCTCATCAAGGTGGACGCGGCGGAGAAGGCGCCGGAGGAGCCCGCCCCGGAGCAGGTGAGAGCCCCGCGCCCTGCCCAGGATCGTCCCGTCCCCGGCTGGCTCGCCGCTGAGTGCGGGAGCGGGGCTCGCTGGCTCGGAGCCCCTGGCCAGGGGCCAGGCTCGTGGGGGCGCGGCGCCCGTGGCTTCCCGCAGCCAGCCTGCGGTGCCGGGGGAGTGAGCCCCTCGCGGCGCCCTGCCCAGGGGCGGAGAGTCCCTGCAGCGGGATCCGGCCCGAGCGAGCGCCCTTGGGTGACCCCGCTGCGGTGCGCGGCCGGCGGGGAGCTGCGGGAAGGAGGCCGACCGGGGGGCACGGGCTAGGCCACATGTTGCTCTGCGCGTTTGTTTACTCCGCTCCTGCTCCGGCACTGCCGGGCGGCGGGGTCCCGTCAGAGACTGCAGCAGCGGCAGGATTGCTTAACCCTTTGCTCGCCAGGCAGAGCCGCTCTGAAGCAAAGACCTAGGAGCTCCACCGACCTGCCAGGTGCTCCTCGCATGCCCGCCCAGGGCGCTGGAGCAGTTTGTCTAGTGGGGGTGCTGAGAGCCATTGACCCAAACTGTGAACCCTGTATATGCTGGAAACCACCTCAAGCCAGGGTGTGTGGCTGCACCCCCAGTTCCAGCACCTATGTGCCCCTCCTGGAGCCAGGCTCCGCCAGGGACTCAGGTCTTCTGGCAGGGGCAGAGTGGGATAGGTGCCACACATGGGTAAGCCATTAATGGCTACTTGATACCACAGCCTGCAGCTGATCTTGCACAGAGGGGCTTTGCCAAATAGGGGCTGAGAGTGAGTCATTGCTTGATGACATGTGGGCTTGGTGGTTGGAAGTGATGCACGGGTCTGCCCGTGGAGGTGGGTCCGAGAAGGGATTGCAACAGCCCCTCCTTATCAGCTTAACTCCACAGTCGCTGACCAGTCACACCTCTTCATTTTCTTTGAGGCCAGCCCTGTTTTCGCATGGGCACTCTGTGAGAGTAACTTTTCGAGCTGCCAGAGCCCCCTGTGCCTGCTGTATGCTGCTGAGCACAGCCTGGAGTACAGGAAGGTGGTGGAAGGGGGCATGGCTTTGTCTCTTTCAGCTGCTGACCTGAGGGCTGTTGCCCTGGCAGAGAGCCTTCTCCTGGCCAAGTGGGGTTCCTTTTGGCAAGCTGAGAGCTGCCTTTCCACAGAGGGATGCTACCTCCCATTGTTTGAGATCTCATTAAGAGCTGCACTTGTGCCGAAATAGCTCACAGATTATGTGTGAGCTAGGGCTGGAAGTGTCACGCCTTCCATCCATTGTCCTGACAGCAAGAACGTGCCACTCAAATGTCAAACAGCAGCTCCCTGTATGAGGCAGAAGCGGCTCTGGCAGCCTCCACCACCTCCTCGCCTTAAACAGGTAGATTCCCCAGAAGGGTAAGTGTGCTGGATGAAATGCAAGTGCCTTGGGCCCGTGGCCCCCTTGCTTAGTGCGGTGGCAGACGAAGCCTCGATTTTTGCATGTGCTGGTCCCCTTTACCAGCCCCACTGTATTCTTGTTTGTTTCCGGCAGTGTGCTCAGTGTAAGGACAGGCACTGTCCCTGCCTGAGTGCTGGTTTCCACCCTACTGCAGGCTCAGTGCCGCACGGTTAGCTCTGTTAGCATTGTCCCATGCAGCGAGCCAAGTGGCCTGTCACACTTTGGTTTTCCTTTAATCTCTGCTCTGTAGCACAAGAGCTTCCCTGTTTTGTCTGTGTCATGCCCCATCTGCCGGTGCTGTGGGGCCGTGTTTGATCCTGACCGGGAGGGTGCGTTAGTGCTCTGTCCAGGCAGGGTGTCAGGGGCGCGAAGCAATGGACAGCCTCATTCGCTACATTGTCCTGTGTTGTACTTCATGGCATTTGTGCCGGTTCCTCAGGGATTGGAATTAGGCAGGACGTCGCCACTATCCCACCCTCTTCACGCTGCCTCCTTCTACATACGCTCCCCAGCAGTGTGTTGCCACTGCCCAGAGGGCAGCCTCATCTATTTCTGATCTTGCAGGGACTGCCCAGACTTCCATCATTTTCACCCTGCTCTGCACCATGGTGCTCAGCAGGAGCTTAGTGCAGAGCCATCTGGTGCCACAGCAGGAGCAACAGAATAACTCTTGGGGTAACATGGGAGGGAGCAGAGAGGCTGGGTGGGGGAGAAATAATCCCAGGCTGGGGAAGAGAGAGCCTCAAACTCCTGGGAGAGCACGGGAGGAGACTTGCTGAGACTGGCCACAGTCATGCCAGTATTTAAGAAGGGTAAATGGGACAGGAGCTGGGACAGCCTGCCACCAGTCCTGGGCTACAGAGTGGAACCGCTGACACGGGATTTCCCCCAGTAAACGGAACTAAAGCCAATCAGCACAGCTTCAAGGGAGATAGCTTTTGTCAAATGAACTTGATATCTCCCTTTGACAGGATGACAAGTATGGTTGATAGAGGTAACTGTGTGGATGTAATAACATGCTTGGGTTTAGCACCACATGCCATTTGGATTAAACAAGCACTCTACGAAATCCAGAGGGTGTATTTTAAATGGAATAAAATTGGCTAATTGATAGATCTCTCTAATTGGTTGTTAACGAACAATCAGCAATGAGTGCGAAGTTTCTTGTGGGGCCCTGCAGGGGTGTGTTCTTGGCCTGGGGCTGTTCAATTTCTTTATCAATTATCATTGCTGGGGAAGTTTGCAGACACACAAAGATTGGTTGGGTGGTAAATGACAAAGGGGACCAGTCCCTGTGACAGAACCATTTGGATTGCTTAGTAAAGCAGGGTGCAGTCAAACAGCATGCATTATAATCCAGCCTAATGCAAGATCGGGCTTCTAGGACAAAGGGGTGCAGGCCATATACCAACAGGATGGGGACTGTATCCTGGAAAGCAGGGACTCTGGAAAGGACTTAGGGGTCATTGTAGATAAACAACTGAACATGAGCGCGCCATGTGAATCTGTGGGGAGAGGGGTGGATTTTTTTAACAGAATACTGAGAAGAGATCGCCTCTGTATGTGGCACTAGTGAGACCATTACTGTGTTCTGGTTCTGGTTCTAGGAGCTACACTTCACAAAGAAAGTTGAAAAATTGGAGAGCGTTCAGCAAAGAATATCTGCCTTATAATGCGAGACTAAAGCGCAGTCTGTCTTGTCAAAGATAAGGGTATGAGATGATTAACTCATGGTCTATAAGCACCTGTGCGGGGAGGAGACTTTCACTAGCAAAGGGCTCTTTAATCTAGCAGCCAGAGGCAGAGCAAGGCTGGGAGTTGAAGCTGGACAATGTCAGACTGAAAATACAGTGCATATTTTTAGTGGTGAGTATAATTAACCATGGGAGCAGGGTTGTGGTGGATTCTCGATCACTTGGAGTCTTTACAGCAGGTTTGGGTGTCTCTTGCTAAAAGATCTACTGTCACTCACCCACCAGCTGTTGAGCTTGATACAGGGTTCACTGGGTGAGGTTGTCTGGCCTCTCGATGCAGGAAGTCAGAGTGAATGATCAGAGATGTTTCAGACTGCCGCTGTGGCTGTGCTCGAAGGCCAGCGCGTGCAGGACTGTATCACGTGACGGCATGGCTGCAGCGTTGCCCGGAGGCCAGCGCGTGCAGGACTGTATCACGTGATGGCATGGCTGCAGTGTTGCCCGGAGGCCAGCGCGTGCAGGACTGTATCACGTGACAGCATGGCTGCAGTGTTGCCCGGAGGCCAGCACACGCAGGATTGTATCACATGACGGCATGGCTGCAGTGTTGCTCGGACTGCAGGTATCACAGGTTGTTCTCCTGAATCTGAGCTTTCTTTTTAATAAACTAACCCTTTTTAGTCCTGGTTGTGAAGAGAACCTTGACAAGGTACCCTGAGTGCTACGTGTTCAGTAACATCTGCCTGACTTTGCAGAGAGCCTGACACAATTGCTCTGAGATGGGGGAGCTGCTTCATGTCTCTAGATAGTTTAAGTCTCTATCCTAAAGATGACAAATTAATTGTCAACATTAACTATTTTAGTGCTGGTCATTGTAGCAGAAACATTCAGCTAAATTTCCTCCCTGGTTACCCCATGACAATTGCTGCGGTGTAGTTAGGCTGTGCAGTATGAATGTGTGTGTGTGTTTGGAGGATGGGGAGACACAGGGTAAGAAGCATTCAATTTAATATCCAAATAACATGAGAGAGTGCTCTGCCGATTGCGTTATTCACCTTCCTATTTAATTAAAACCTGGCACTTTGATTTAAATGAACCTGCCACAGGCTCCCTGGCCTGGTACCCCAGAGCGCTGCAGAGTCTTGCTGCAACATGTAGGGCTCCTCTGCTTGTGGGGATGAGAGGGGAGTCCCTGATGATAGGCTAGGACGAGGTCCATTTGTCTACGTTTCCTGGGTAGATAAACCCAGAAACCAGCTGGAAGATTGGAGTGGAAAAGTCTCCTCCATGCATTAATGAAAATGAAATCCCGTCCTTCCCAGGCTGGTTCGTTTATTAAGGAGGAGCAGTGGCGACATGGCAGGAAAGGAGGCAGCAACGTTTCCGCTGAAAGCCCAGTTTTCTCCCCACTTCCAATCTGATGTTGCATGTCAGCTTCAGTTAGTAAGTTGGTGTGGGAGCCCGAGGGCTGGGACAGGGAGCCATGTGAATTGGGGTTGTTTGGTCAAGGGGGTCCTGAAATGCAACATAGCCCCCTTCCCTCCTCCCCGATTTGTTTTCTAAGTTACAGCTGCCTGTGCGGCTTTCTTGGGGACACGTAGGGCAGCAGAAGGCAGTGCCCATGGAAGGCGCTGCCTTTGCTGAGATCCAGTGCCAGACACCAAGAACCAGCTCCAAGACCTTTACAGTGAAAAGCTGTTGACTCTGCAGGGCCAGCTGGGTTTGTAGCCACACAGAGCTCTGTGAGTGCCAGCGAGACCAGTCTTGTTCTACCAAACACCCGGGAAGGTGCTCCAGCCTGGGAGCCCGGAGAACATCAGGTCAAGTCTCCCCTTCCCCTCTTCTGTACAATCACAAGTTCTTATTAACCAGAGCCTCCCGTCCCTCTCTGTGTGCCACTCCTGGCTTTGAAATGCATGGCTGGTGCCAGCACTACGGGACTCGCGTGGGTCATTGCATATCGTGTCAGAAGCCCCAGATGAGAATTTCTAAGTAGAAGTCCTGTTTGAGGTGTGTTCTCGATGTGACTCCTGGGCCACATCACAGGAACCAGCAGGGGTTAGGAATGCAGGAAGACATTACCTGGATTTCAGAGACTGGGAAGCTGCAGGGTTAATGTGATGCGCCCCACAGCATCAATGCTGCCCCATCCACTCTGACGGATCACAGCACCCCCACTGGCTCTTTCACTGCAGATGAGGGCTGGGAGTTAGGACCTGTACTTAGGGCTGAGGAGAAATGGGAGATTCCTTCATGTCTTTGGGAGGAGGGGTCCTGCCTGAATCCTACTCTCTGGAGCACAGTGTTACCAGTCACAGGAATCCCCGGAGGGTCACTCCAGATCCCCTCACTAGGCTTGGTCACTTGGGTACCTGTCCAGCACAGCAGCTTCTCACCAAGGCAAGACCACGGAACATGCTTTGGTGTGGGTCGATCCCCTGCACAGCTGAGCCCACTGCCCAGGGCTCTGACCCCAGCTGTCTCCTCTACAGGGAGAAGATGCTGTAAAGCCATGTGAGACACCAGGCAGACCAGCAGGAATAAGGGAAATGGGAAGCCAGCAGGGGATGGGGCCTTGGCATGGATCCTGGGACCACATTCCTCCTCTCAGCTTCTCCCTGGACTGATAGGGCTTTGCCCTCTGGTCAGCAGGCAGGCTCAGATCAGTGTGACTGTAATCCTGGGTGGGGGTGGAGGCAGTGGCAGGATCTGTCTTGGAACTGATGTAGTGAAGGCTCTGGGCTTTCTGTTTCTGGAAGGTATTTATCTGCCCCCATTCTCAAAGTGTCTGAGCTGTGCACAGTCTTTATGCATTTACCATTGTATAGCGCTGCCCTTCCTCCCAAGGCTGGAGTTCCCATTTCACAGATGGGAACTGAGCCCCAGAGAGACTAAGTGACTTGCCCCAGGTCATGCATGATGTCTGTGGCAGAGCTGTGAACTGAACCCAGGGCTCCTGTGTCCCAGGGCAGTGCACTGGTCCATCCTCCTTGTCTGCCAATGGAAGTGTTCCTTGGTGTCCTGAACGGTCAGTGCTATGTCTGGCTCCAGGACTTTGGCTCAGAGGCGAGGGAGCAGGAACAGGCTGAGAAGAGCTGCTCTGGCAGATGGAGTCCAGTCAGCTGGCCTGCAAGCTCAGAGGTGGGATGAAGCCAGCACGGTGCTAAAGGCAATGCTTGGCATTCACTTGGCGAGCTGCTGCAGAGGTCGCATGGAGCTCGCTTGGGGCGTGTTTAACACCTTTGTTAAGGATCCGACAGAGCGAGCTGCTCGGTAATGAAATTCACAGGTCTGCTGAGCAGGGAGGACGGGAAGGGACCTGAGGAGGAAGCTGGGCTGCGTGTAGGGAGTGATAATCACAAGCACAGGTGGGAGCGGGGCTGAGAGGCCTGGCTAAGCATGGCCAGTGCAGCCGCTTGCAGTGCTGGGGCTGCAGGAAGAGGCCCACGTGGTCTGGGAGCTATGCCTTGGGCAGGTTGGTGAGAGCACTTTGGCAGCACTGGCTCTGCTGTGATTGCATAGGGCGCACTGTGCCACCCTAGGGGCCATGAGCAGGAAGTGCTGGTGGGGAGGGACAGAACATCCCAGGAGCGCCATGTGTCGCTAGCTAGTGAGTCACTCTGTGGGTCACTAGTGATGGCGTGTGTGTGCATCAGCAACAGCTATGCCCATCAGCCCTTGGGGTCAGGCAGTGCTTAATTTGTAATGGAAGAGGTGCCGGGTTCAAGCAGTTTTTTTACATTGATAATATGCAGCAAGCCCAGAGGTGCTGAGGCTCAGTGCTGGCACAAATTAAGCACTCGGGTTAGGGGCTTCCCAGGAGCCACAGGGCGAAGGGAAGAGAAGGAACTGGAAAAGTTACTGTTTGGGATGTGCGTGGGGCCAGGGGGTTGTGTCTGCAGGGCAGGGCTGGCACCCCCTGTGCTGGAGGTGGCAGAGATTTGGCTGGAAGGTGTGTAGTTGGTAGTGGTTATAGAGAGGCTTCTTGGGCCTTAAGGTATCTGCTTCCCTGTGGAGGTTGATGAGGAGAGGGCACCAGTGTGGCAGCCTCTCTGTGCCCAGCATGTGCTTTTCCAGGGAATGCGGTAGCTCGCCCACTCTGCCTGGTGAGCTGGGAGCAGGGTGCAGTTTCCTGTCCCCAGGCGAGCCGCCTCGCCTCCCTGCATAATGCAGAATTACCGGTAGGACTCTGTGCTTGTGTGGGATGCAGCCTGTCCTCTGAGCTGCAGGGCGGGCTTTGCAGGCTGCTTCCTGCTCTGCAGCTTGGAGCAGGCCCTCACCCTCCCTCAGCTCTGCATGGTCTGCCAGAGACACCTTCCATGCAATGGGGAGGGGGAGCAGGGGGCCTGGCTCGGCCCAGCTCCAGTAACAGAGGGGGAAATTTTTCTCAGAAACACATGAGGCCTTTGAGATGCTGGCTTCCTTGGGTGCTTGCTGGGCTGCTGACAGCAGCTGCCCTGGTAGGCTGTGAATAGCAGCTTGGCTTCTTGGTGCTGCCCACAGGGGACAACTCTGCCTGTCTGCAGGGACAGGTTTATTCTGCTTGTCTCTAGCCCCGCCCCACTGAGGATCTCAAAGTGCATTGCAAGCGTTCCTGCAATCTCATCGTGCTATGGGGCCAACGTCATGGGTCCCTTTGTACAGATGAGGAAACTGAGGCACAAAGGAGTGAAGTGCTGCACCCAGGGTCACCCAGTGAGTCACTGGAACAAGTGGGGATAGCACCCAGGAGTCCTGACTCCTTCTCCTAGCATTGGTCTATTCTGTTTTCCTTGATGGCTTGTGGTCTGGTGGCTCTGTTGGAGAAGCTAAGTCTCGATACCCCGCTGAGCACTGGGGATGCCTGCCCTTGGGGAGCGGGGCCCTCCCAGGCTTGTCTCCACTAGACCTATTTCTGTGAGGTCTTCCCTGGGGGCAGCTCCCTGGAGGTAGCAAGGGTGGGAACGCTCTTGTGGACAAGGGGCTGGCATCTCTCACACTGCGTTGTGCAGACCGGTGCTGAGCAGGCTTAGAGAGTGCTCTGGCGGCTGCTAGAGCCCTGTCTGCATTAGGACTCTGGTGCTGGGGGGATGAGCACACATTCCCCTCTGTTCTTGGCTTGGAGCAGAGCTCACTACAGTGCTGCTCCCTTTCTGCCCCTGCTGGGGAACTTGGCTGGCTGGATTTGCCCTGGTCACCTCACTGAGCTCAGCCCCTAGCAGAAGGGCCAGGACTGGTCCTGGAGCCATGCAGAGAGGGAGGGGGACAAGGGCCTCTGGCTGTCCGGCCAGTCTCTCTTGTGTTGCCCCGGGGCCCATGGGTGCCACAGATGAACAGCTGGAGTGAGTCCCAGCTGTGCAGGGATCCTTGTGACTGGGTATGCAGGGATGACAACAGTGTGCTGTGTAGGACCTGCTTGGGGAAGACCCAGGCCCAGTCATAGGGACCTGCCAGACCATCACTCCCATTCCACCCGTACCCACTTCTGTGGCGGCTTCATTTTAACCGATAGGCTCATGTGACTTCATCGGCTGATAGCTGAGCCCCACCTGTGACTTGTGGTAATGGTACCAGGGCAATGCTCCTCTGCATCCTTCTGCTCTAGAAGCCGTGTTGTGTGGAAAAGCCGGTGTCAGGGTTACCTCCCCACTCTGAACTCTAGGGTACAGATGTGGGGACCTGCATGAAAGACCCCCTAAGCTTATTTCTACCAGCTTAGGTTAAAAACTTCCCAAAGGCACAAATTCTTCCTTGTCTTTGGAATGGTATCGCTGCCACCACCAAGTGAATTAGACAAAGATTTAGGAAAAGGACCACTTGGAGTTCCTGTTCCCAAAAATATCCCCCCAAGTCCCTTCACCCACTTTCCTGGGGAGGCTTGAGAGTAAACAAGATGAGCACAGACCAGAACTTTGGGGTTTTAGGACACTAAAAACCCCGGTCAGATTCTTAAAAACAGAGCTTTTATTATAAAGAAAAAAAAGTAAAAGAAACACCTCTGTAAAATCAGGATGGAAGATAATTTTACAGGGTAATAAGATTTAAAACACAGAGGATTCCCCTCTTGGCAAAACTTTAAAGTTACAAAAAAACAGGAATAAACCTTCCTCTAAGCATAGGGAAAATTCACAAGCTAAAACAAAAGATACTGTAATGCATTTCCTTGCTATTACTTACTATTTCTGTAATTTTAGATGTATCATTCAGTAGGAGCTTGATTACTTGCTTGGTCTCTCTCTTTGTCTCCGGAGAGAACAACAAACGCCCAACCCCCCCACCCCCCCATTTCAAAGTATCTTCTTTCCCCATTGGTCCTTCTGGTCAGGTGCCAACTAGGTTAATGGAACTGATTAACCCTTTACAGGTAAAGGAGGGATTTTATGCTACCCTTAGCTGTAAATTTATGACAGCTGGCCTCTGGCCTCCTTCACAGCTGAGCTTTACCTGCCCCCAAAAGTGAAAAGCTGCAGTTCCTATGGCTCCCCTGCCCTAAGCATGTGTTCACTATGTGATCGCATAGCACAGGCAGGAACACTAACTGCTCCAGGGGGACCACTGCTAGAGACATGCCTTTGGAGCAGACAGCAGCTTGGGCTTATGTTTCCCCAGCTCTGAAAAGCTCAGCGGCTTCTCTTCCGACTTGCCCCCATGGTTCCCCTTTGGGCTAAGGCTGACAGTGACAAATGTCAGCCCCAAAAAGGAAGTGTCGGAGACAGTTCTGAAGAGCCGAGGGCACTCTTGCCTGTTCCCCAGGGATATAAAGCTGTGGGAGTTGCTTGGTGGTTAGTGCTGTGTGCTGATCCCCTGACATTGCAAATCTGACTGCCCACCCTGCTGGCCAGTGTCCTTAAAACAAAATCCTGCTTTCCATGCGAAGGGTGACTGTATCCGGGGCTGCCTGGACTGGGCGCCAGGTGGGTGACTGTCTATCAGGGAACTGGCACGGACTTTTGGAGGTAGCAATAATTCCGCAGAGAGCCGGCAGTTAGAACATTTGTAGTTCAGATTCTACAAGCAACCTTACCTCTGACCTCTGCCGCTAGGACACAAAGCCCCCTACTCAAGACAGCTGCATCCCCGTGCACCCCTGCATGATCTGCAGCCACTGCACGCTGGCGCTCTTCAGCCCACTGCTCCGTATCCCCTCTGCAGGCCAGACTTTCACACAGACCACTTGTTCACAATTAATGAGATTCTTTTATTTGAGTGTTTGCATAAGTTTGTATGTCGGGGTAACACAACCCTGGTGTGTGTTGAATGTAGTGTGTGTGTGTGTGTGTGTGTGCACACGCACATTAGGGTGCTACAGTATACATGTACCGGTGTGTTTGGGTTGGATTGTGCCTGTAACCGCCTGGTGAACGCATGGTCCATATCTTGCTCTGTGCCGATCCACACAGGATGTGAGTTATTAAAGCCCCAGCTCAGGAGACCAGTTCTCCAGCTCAAGTTGTAGCAGCTCTGGAGGTTCCTAGTTCAATTCTCAGGTATTGATGAAAATAGTGCCCGTCACATGCACAAACCAGCCTGCTTGTGTGTGTTAGGGTGACGGGATGTCTGCGTTGTCATGTGCACCGGCCCAGTGTGTGTGTGTGGTAGTGTGAGCCTGTGCATTTGTGTCAGGGTGCATGTGTGTGTGTGAGATACACATTTAATGTTCAGTCTCGTCTCTCTCCATCTGGTTTGGTTTGTTCTTGCACACGGTGATCATAAAGTACCCCAGCAAGACGAGGCTGCCCATTGTGCTAACGGAGCTGAGCACACGCACGTTTATACACCATAACATAGACTGTGTGTGTTGTTTAGAAAGTGCCCGAATGACATAGGAGCCCAGCTACTTGTCCTATGGTACCCTGCGGGCTTGTCTGCACATGGGGCTGTCCTGGAAAAGCCAGTGTGCTTTAAGCGCACCTTCGGCCTTAATCCCAATAAACATGCCAGTCGACAATCCTGAGACCCAAGGGGGCTCTGTGGAGAGCGGGTGCCACCTTCTTGGTCCTGTCTACATCAGGGAGGGGCAAATCCTGCACGCCGCCCATAAACCGGTGTTCTCCCTGCTTGGCTGGGAGCCGGATTGGGTGTGAGGGCATCATGTTGCCCTTGTGCAGCTTTGAGCAGCTCCCATGTCCCTGCCGCTCAATGACTGTCTTAGCTCTGCCTGCAGCCGTGCCGTCCTGGGACCAGCCCTGTCCCTTAGCCCAGGAGGTCCGTGGCCGGGCCAGCTCTGGGCACGCTCCCTGAATAGTGGCAGGGCTGGGCTCAAAGAGGAGCATGGGACTGTTCTAACCATGTGTTGTGTTGGGGAAGGGCTGGGCTTTTGTGAACTCCCACAGAGCCTCCTCAGCGCACTCCAAATCATGGGAGCTTCTTGGGCCAAGACATCATCCCAGCACCAACAGGAGCTGAGCCTCATGCCACCACGTACCAATAAGAGGAGGTAGTTGAGTGCGGTGGCCACTTGGGAGCTGAGTTATCTGGACCTCTGCCATCCTGCGCGGCTGGTCAGTGGAGTGACAGCTCCGCTCCAGTTCTTCGTGTCTGCATGATGTCTTACACGCCAGCAGTGCCGCATGCAGGAAAGAACGCCCTGCCAGGCACAAAGCCCTAGGGAAAATGCCAGTTTTGCAGTTATCCAGGCAACCTTCCTTTGACCCCCTTGTGTGTCAGAGTTGTGATATGGTCTGTAACTGGTGGGACCCCTACCTCATCCAGCACACAGGATGGGCGGCTCTCAAGGAATGGGGCTGAAGCTCAGGATTTCTTTGGATCCTTGACATGTGACATAAGACCCCTGCTTTGTGTACTGCACCCCCTGTGAACCCTGCATAGAATGGGGGGTTGTCATCCATTGTCTCCTGGGCTTCTCTGGGTTGCTGCTCATCTGTGAAGGATCGGAGGAGCTCAGGTGTTAGTGGGTGTAACTTCTCAACACCCGTGTGCACGTGTGTGGGTGCGTGCACGCGCACACAAAGGGGGGGTGGGTTTGGATTCCTCCAGATGGGACACTGGCAGAGGGAGATTCAGATGCACGTTTTCACTAAATTTGGGACCCTCAGTGACTGAGTACCCAATGGGTGGCATTGAGGGCCTGGTGTCAGAGCAGTGAGCAGTTCCACGCCCTATATAGGCAGAGACTAATTAACCCTCACATCCCCAGAGGCAGGTGAGGAAGGGCCATCTTCATTTGAGAGAGGGGGTGCGGATAGATAGGCAAAGTCAAGTGCATGAGGCCACAGAACAGGCCAGTGAGAGGTAGGATTCGAACTTGCGGCCTCCTGACTCCAAACTCTATGCTTGTTCCTGCAGACCTCCCAGGTGTCTTGAGCTGGATGCCCATAAATGAGGCGCACACAACCAGGGGTGCTAGAACAGGGGGAACCGGGGGTCATGGCCCCACACACTTTTACTGGCCATAAGAGTGAGCGATGCTGGGGAGGGGACAGAGAGGAATGAGTGGGGAGCAGGGTCTTGAGGGGAAGAGGTGGCATGGGCGCAGGGCCCCGGGAGAAGGGGTGATGCTAGGGTAGGGGCTTAGGGAAAAGGGGCAGCACGTGGGCAGGGCCTCAGGGCAGTGTAAGCGCAGGACCTCAGGGGAAGGGGCAATGTGGGGGCCAGGGCCACAGTTTGGATGCCAGTGCCCCCTCCACTTTTAGGGACCTTCTGCCACTCCTGCACACAACTAGTGATCACCTGTGAAAAGTTTGGTGCAAGTGACTTGCCCAGCATCGCACAGGAGCTCTGTGGCAGAGGCAGGGATGTGGTCCAGTTCTCATTAGCATTCATCTGCCACAGCCATGAGGCCATCCTTTCTCTTCTTCAATCCCGCACTTGGTTCACTACATGCCTTGCAACTTCTGCAACAGATGTGGCAGGGGTCCTACAGGACACAGCCTCCTTCACGACACAGCCCTGATTCATCCCCACAGCAGCTCCAGCCTGCGTAGTGAATGAGGCAGGGGGCCTCTGCAAAGAATAGTCTGTGATCATGTAATTACAGGGTGTCATAATGCATGCAAGCAAGGCTTTTGAATTAAAGTTCAATGGGCAACCTACATTCTGGCATTTCCTAACTGCGAATGCTTGGCTTTGCAATTTAAATAACTTAACAGATTTTGTGAGTAATTTCCTAGTTTAAAAAAAAATCCCCCCAAAACCAAATCAGTTTCTGTTGCAGCTGTAATTCCTGCTCCCATCAGTAAGGCTGGTCCTTCTGGACCTTCAGCATAGACTTCTTACCACTGGAGAAACAGCACGGACTCCAGTAGCTGGACGCAGGAGTAGACTGTTATCCTCTGTGGATCAGCCGCTTCAGGGGAGGTGCACAACACATTGACTGGGTTACATCTGCACAAGTAGCCCTCTTTTACCTGCAACGTAGCCCCGCCCTTAGATTTGCTGTCTGAGACACAGGGTGGTTAAGCCGCAGAGAGTGGGCTGCCGTATTAGACTCCTGGACTCTCTTCCCAGCTTGGTAACTGCTCAGTGGCCTATGAAGTCTTTGCTCAATTATAAGGGTTATGAAGAGCTCCAGAGGTGCTCTGTGCAGCTCAGTGACTGCGTGTGTGCACAGGTGTGCGTATGTGTGCGGGGTTATAGAGTCCAGGGGTTTTGGCCGCAAGCCAACTCCAAGCTATAGTGGGCACAGTGCAGATGAGAAATGGTTATTTTCAGCAGCTGGTAACTCAGTCCAATCTGTTTGGATTTAGGTGGGCTCAGCAAATGGCACCTCCCTGACCCCAGGGCTATCCCTCTGCTGAATTTCATAGCCATGGAGGCATCAGAGGTGTTCAAAAATACTGCCTGAGGAGTATTTACAGTGAAAGTGTTAGACGGCCACTCCTCTGGTCACACTTAAGTTCAGCAGTGACTTCGTGTGCTGTCCTGTCAATGATATCGACGGACTGCCCCACAGTCTGTGCGGTGGGGAAGTAATTCTTTCTCCTGCTGCTGAGGGCGCTGCTACAGTTTTACCTTGGAGTGACAGTGTGCAGAAGATGGGGTCCGGATTGCCATTGGGGATGAAGTGGAAGGGCTGGAGTGTGCCCTCAAAGGGGGTGAGGAAGCCACGGTCTTTCTCCTTATATTTATGTCTCCCTGCTGTTGAGGTTCTGGGGGAATGGGGAGTATCATGCCACGGTTGCTGTGTCTGAAGATTCTGGAAGTGAATCGCTGGCCGGGTGAGTGGTGCAGGGTGAAGGACTTCGGTTGTGTGGGAATTGATCCACTTTCTAGGGGAAGGGGGATGTATAGGTTGGATGGCCTCCACCTCAGTAGAAGCGGGACCAATCTCCTAAGAGGCAGGCTATCTAGAGTAGTCAGGTGTGGATTAAACTAATAGCAAAAGGGGAGGATAAGAGAGGGAAGAAATGGGCACTCAGCACAAAATCAAGATGTTGAGAACAAAATTAAGGAACCAAAGGACACAAAGAGAAGAAATTCTTGAATTGTGTGTATGCCAATGCCAGGAGCCCGGGTAACAAACAAGAGAAATTGGAATTGCTCATTTATGAGCATAAATTCAATCGAGTTGGTATTGCTGAAACCTGGCTGGGTGATTCGCACAATTGGAATGGTCAAATCAATGCTTATAACCTATTTATGAAGGATCAAGTGGACAAAAGGGGAGGGGGAGTGGCACTCTGTGTCAAAAGTGGCATCACCGTTTCCAAGCCAGTGATAACTTGAAAAAAAAACGATCTTGAATGTCTATGGATCAATGCCCTGACAGGTAAAGCACAAGATGGTGTCCTGGAAGAAAGCTGATGTTGTGCCAGGGTTTTAAAAGGGTAAACAGGATGACCCAGGTAACTGTTGGCCTATCAACCTGATGCTGATCCTGGGCAAGATAATGATGCGGTAGGGACTCGATTAATGGTGAACTAAAGGAGGGTGATGTAATTAATGCAAATCAACATGGGTTTATGGAAAATAAATTCTGTCAAACTAACTCAATATCTTTTTTTTTTTTAATGAGGTTTGGTTGATAAAGATAACAGTGTTGACGTAATAGATTTAGACTTCTGTGAGGCGTTTGACTTGGTCCCACATGACGTTCTAATTAAAAGAGCTAGAACGATATAAAATTAACATGGCACACATTAAGTGGATTAAAAACTGGCTAATGGATAGGGTTCAAAACGTAACTGGAAATGGGAAATTGTCATCGAGCCTTTGTGTTTCTGGTGGGGTCCCACAGGATTGGTTCTTGGTCCTGTGCTATTTAACGTTTTTATCAATGACCTGGAAGAAAACTAGTAAAGTTTGCAGATAACACAAAAATTGGGGGAGTGGTAAATAATGAAGAGGACAGGTCTCTGATTCAGAGCGATCTGGATTGCTTGATCAACTAGGCACAAGCAACCAATGTGCGTTTTAATACAGCTAAATGTAAATGGATACATCTAGCAACAAAGAATGTTGGTCATACTTACAGGATGGAAGCTCTGTCCTGTTTCAGTGACTATGAAACAGACTTGAGGGTCGTGGTGGAGAATCAGTTGAACATGAGCTCCCAGTGTGACCCTGCGGCCAAAAGAGCTAAGGCGTCCTGGGATGTATAAACAGGGGAATCTTGAGGTGGAGTAGTGCGGTTATTTTACCTCTGTATTTTGCACTGGTGGGACTGCTGCTGGAATGCTGAGTCCAGTTTTGGTGCCCACAATTCAAGAAGGATGTTGATAAATTGGAGAGAGGTTCAGAGAAGAGCCATGACTATGATTAGTGGATTAGAAAACCTGCCTTCTCGAGAGAGACTCCAGCAGCTCAATCTATTTAGCTTAACAAAGAGAAGGTTAAGGGGTGACTGGATCAAAGTCTATAAGTACCTCCAAGGGGAACAAATATTTACTAGTGGGCCCTTCAGTCTAGTAGGGAAAGGTCTAACACCATCCAATCACTGGAAGTTGAAATTAGACTAATTTGGACTGGAAATAAGGTGTAAATTTTTAACAGGGAGAGTAATTCTGGCCTTTGAATCTGTGTACCTCCGAGTCTGCTGTGGTTTGCATTTGCCAGTGACACTCGATGCTCATGATGGGTTTGAGGCTGGTGGGCCTGTTCAGAGCAGCTGTCCAGGACATCCCTGAGGTGATGGGGGTTCTGAACCTTATTGCTTTTAGGTGGGCCTGGAGCCTGCCTGCCTAGACACTGCATCCCCTCCCCCACCCTGCTCACAGCTAAGCCCCTGGCCTGCCTTCCTGGCTTTCGCAGCCCAGCTCGTGGTGACCCAGCTCGTGGTGAAAGGAAAGGCTTTGAACTTTCAAGAAAACAGATGTGGCTCCTCTCCCTGCTAGGAAGCTGCCTTATTGGCTGTAACTTTACTGCCACCATAAAGAGCTCTGAGGTGCTGCTGTGGCCTGGGTGAGCCAGACAGCCTGAGCATCTCCCACAAAGCAAATGCAATGCCTGTGCTTCAGAGCCCCCAGGGCGCTGGGAAACCCCAGCCCTGCGCTTCCTCCCGAAGGCTGATCAGGGAAGATTCACTCTCTAGGAGCACAGGCAGAGTGCGGGTTGTGTGTAAACGCTTGCTTCTGGGCGTGTCTGTGTTTGTCCCTGGCCACCTGTGTGGCGTGCACATGTCTGTATGTCTGTTCATGTCCACACGTATGCCTGCCTGTTAGAGCGTGTGCGTGAGTGTGTGCACACTGCAATCGGGGTGCATGATTACAGCACGGGTAGACATCTCGTGTGTGTGTGTAACAGAGGGAGGGGGATTGTGTCTGGGTCTCTGTGTATTTGCACGTCTGATTTGAACGGGATGCACGTTTATAAGATATAACTCCCCACCCCTGAATCTCAGCCCTGTTTCTAGGGCTACAGGAATTGCCAGACTGGATCCGACCCGAGGTCCATCTAGCTCAGTGGCCTGTGCCAGCAGCTGCAGAGGGAGTGCACCAGATGTGGGGTAACCTGCCCCCATGCTTGTCTCACTGGCCCCTGATGGTGAGAGGGTGGATCAGCCCCTGCGTGTTCTTTAAGGATCTGTGCTCACACATCCTGTGTGGCTGGTGGGTCTCCCCACCCCATGCTAGTGACTTGGGCTTTGGCCTCCAGGGGTCAAAGTCTGACCAGCACCGGGCTTTGTCCTGCTGACTGCGAAAGAACCAGCACCACCTCAGGCCACCCCTTGTCTGTGGAGCAGAGGCAGGGACACGCAGGCTCCTCTGTCTGGACACAGTTCCCTTTGCCCTGGGTTCTAGGCACTGCTGAGTACCCATGGTGCTTCCTGTGCAGTGGCTGGAAGCTGCTTGACTCTAGCAGTTTCTAGTTTGGCTGGGGAATGCGCCCTACGGCCCATTTCTGCCCTGCCCCCATAAGCTAACAGTGGGCCCTACTCCAGCTCTGATTGTGGTGAGTCTGTGGCTATGGTCCCAGGGCCCAGCAGCTGTGGTAAACCCGGTGTCTTCTTAGTGGCAAGCTGAGCCATGGGTTTCCTCCCTATGTTGCTTTGAGCTGTGTGCTGCTCAGCTCTGTGGGCTGTGCTCAGCTCTGTGCTGGTTAGCCAGCTGGGAGCCCAGCGTTTAGGAAATGGCTGTAAATAGAGCGTGGCTGGGCAGGCGCTGTGCTAGGAAGCGCCGTACGCTGCTTGTTCCTAGGATGGCTTTGAGCTGCCAGAGAACAATGATAGCAAATTTCCTGCCTCCTGATGCAAGCCAGAGGCTGGCTGTTCTTGGAGAGCTAGCTCAGCTTGCTGGCAGAGGGCCAGGCTGGATTGATTTAAATCATTGTTTCCATTTGTGCATCAGTTACTTGAATAAAGTTATTTTCTAAAGAACGGTGCATGCTCAATGGTTGCTATAACTCTCCAAATGTGTTGACTTACAGCGAAATAGAGCCTTTACGCTAGATTTGATACAGCTTTTTACTACGTAGGGGAGTACACTATAACTATATACATTTATTTAAGCAATTATATAGCTTCATATTTTCATTCTTACTAAATTTTTTAGTTATTTTTTAGTATGTTAGGAAATGGTATATTGCTTATTTACTAGATAATGAACTTTTTGCTCATGATATCACATCTAGCTGCATTAGCATGGTAACTGGAATTTAATTAAACACACAACACAGCATATAAAATGTATTTTTAAGTAAAACAACCTTCAGTGTTTTGGATACATGGACTTCTCTTATCAAAACATGTTTCACATTTACAACTAAATGATTTATGAAACAGAGGGGTTAACTGTAGTCAGTGAATTAAACTGATTAATTGAGGTCAGCCTGGGCAAATGTTCAAATATGCCAGAGTGAAAGTGACTGGAGCTTAAATTCCTAGTCTCATCAAAGTCTCTTGAAAATGAGACAGACTGCAAAGTTATGTAGGCTGGCCTGTGCGCCCTGTTTATGAAGCTTGACCTCAAAAGTGAGGTGTTTCCCCCCAATTCTTTCTTTATATAGAAAAGCAGCTTTCAACTCAGTGTTTTCATAGAGGCTCATGGATTCGTTTTTGTTTTTTTTTTAATTACATGTTTTAAGAGGTTATAAGAAGTTCAGGCCAAACCATATTTTGTATTAAATTCTGATTTCATTTTAAACAGGTTTATTTTTAAAAAGAAAAAATTATTAGCATTTAAATGACAAAATAAAAAAATCTGATTTAATTTTTTTTTTAAATCATTGATTTTTATTCCCCCTGCAGAGGGCCCTGTGTGCTCAGGGCCAGGAGGTGCAAGCTGCTGGAGATTTCCCCTTCCCCTCTCCTCCCAGCAAAGTTGCTCTCAGCCCCAGAACTGACTGACTGGCCTTGGTAGCTGTGTCTGCTTGTCTCTGTCACTGGGGGAGTGGGTGATGGGCCAGGCACAAAGGGGGCTGGGAAGTGCTGGTGTCTGAACATGGGGTGGCTCCCTGGGCCCGTGGAGCCCCTTCCCCTCAGGCTTGTGGCTGGTTTGCTCTGAGGACTGCTGGGTAGCTCCGCCTGGACAGTCCAGCTCCCTCTTTGGGGGAGAGGCTGGGTGAGGCTCCATGGTAAGTTGCACCCCTACTGCTTTGTTTCCAGTCAGGCTCTTGGAGGGCTGCAGGGCCTGGGGGTCAGTCACTTCCACTTCCTGGCACCCGGGTGGCCTGTGCCAGGCAGGGTGTTTGCCTTGAGGCAGGGGGGCAGCTTTGAGATCAGCCTCAGCTCCTCAGGCACTCAACCTGCCCCCTCCCTCCTGGCCTGGTCCTGCCTGCTCGGCCTAGCTTCAGGCTCCCCAGTAGAGCAGCTGCTGTGGTGCCCCCGCCCCAGGGACCCTTGGTGCATCTGGGATTCATAGCCTGGCTTGTGCAGGCACTGCCCAGGGCAAATGGAGCCCCGTGGGCCTAGACAGGAGGCGCCCTGCAGTGGCGGGTGTGAGGATTGCTCTGCCTTTGGCTTGCCCCTCCGCTAGTGTTGAAGGCAACAGGCAACTGCCCTGCCGAGCACCTATAACCCTCTTTACTCTCATGCTGTCCCAGCTGTTGCTCCCAAGTGCGGTGGCCCTGATGCTGACGCGAAGCATCCCTTCACTGGATGCCTGCTCACACCCCACTCCCTGGCTTTGCTTGTGTAAGGGACTGGGGCATAGGCAGTCTGGCCTAGTAGGCACAGCTGGGCTGGTGTCCACAAGTCGAAGGCCATCACGAGGTGGCAGTAAACAAGCTGGTAATTGCTAGAGTCAGAATCAATAGGCAAGAGTCAGGTTCAGAGTCAGGCCAGGGTCAGAGCTGGATATCTGAAAGTGAGGTGAGGTCTGGCATTGCTGCAGACTAGAAGTCTGCATGGATGCCCAGACAAGTCGTTTCCTCCCCCCCCCACCCCCCCAGCGTTAAATAGTGAGCATGGGCCAATCGGAATGCCACATGGTGCTATCCCTCTGGATTCTTTGGGCAGTACTTCCTGCAGCGCTTAATATCACAGCACTCCTTGGATGCGGCTCTTCATGGCTTCCTCGTGGTGATGTGGGAACATCAGCTCTGCCAGGTTCGGAAGACCCGGGTTCTAGTCCCACAGATCCTTGCTTTACTCACTCCCTTCAGGGGTGCCTTTCCTCTGGGTTGGCCCCAGGCCTGGTTTGGCCAGATGGTCTTGATAAAACCTTTTTACCAGGTCCGGTGCATGGACATGGGCAGCAGGTTCCCAAGAGCACTCTTCACTCTTCATCCCTCCCAAGGGATGAGGTCGTAGTCTCCCTCTCTGCAGTTTAGAGTCTAGCATAGTATGGACTATGTTCCTCATGCCCTTGGACATAGTATGGCAGGGGTGGCTGTTGGAACCAGCTGGGAAAGGAATCCTCCATGTAAGGCTTCAGAAGGGATACATGAAAAGCAGGATGTAGCTTAAGGAACCGAAGGAGCTGCAGTTTGAAGGTGACAGTGTTGATTTGTTGACAGATCCAGAATGGTGTGAGGAACAGGTGTCTAGTTTGCATGACTGCCTGTTTGTAGGCCAGTGTTTGGCTACAAACAGCCCACTGTAAGGGCCTTTCCGGTGTTAACGGTTCACCTACTGCTTGTAGTCCTTTTTCGCATCTTCGAGGTGTCCATAAGCACCTGAATATGATGAATTCATTGGATCCAGTTGGTGGCTGCTAGGTTCGGGGAGGCTTCTGGCAAGGCCGGGCGGAAGCCATAGTGGAATCTGTAATTTGCAAAATAAAATAAAAAGAAGATGACGACTGTTCTGCTCCTTGGAGGCCTTGTCAGCATTGTTGTATGAGAACTCGGCACAAAGCAGGAGGGAGAACCAGTTATCTTGATGGCAGTTGGTAAAGCACGTTAGGTATTGCTCTAGTGCTGGTTTCTCTCTCTGTCCATCTGTTTGGAGGTGGTATGCAGAGGATTTTCATGCCAAAAAGCTTGAGACAAACTGGATCTCGGTCCAAGTTGTCATGGCAGAGAAGTGAACAAAGCCGAACTACTAGGTAATGGTGATCATAATGTAATTAAATTTAACATCCTTGGGCAAGGGGAAATACCAAAGAAGCCCACCACAAATGGCTAGTTAAATGGAAATTAAAAGGAACAGTCACAAGAGCGAAATGCCTGCAAGCTGCATGGAAACATTTTAAAAACACCATAATAGAGGCTTAAATTAAATGTTTACCTCAAATAAAAGAAAAAACAGTAAGAGGACCGAAAAAATGCCACCATGGCTAAATAACAGCATGAAAGAGATGGTTAGAGGCAAAAAGCCATGCTTTACAAATTGGAATGTGACATTCCTTATGTAAATATGGTTATGATATGAATGACATAACTGAGATATACTTCATGCAAGATGGCTCATGTAAGGTATCCTTGGAAAGGTTATGATTTACTGAATGTGATTATCCAATTATCCAGCCTGTATCATTTCTGTATCTGAACTTAGGAATATTAACTACATATCAGTATTTCAAATGTGTTACTTTGGGTGTCAACCCCAACCAGCCCTTCAGGTACAACCATGGAAAGCCAGACTGGGCTAATGGGCCGTTAGCAGAGACAATGGACTGTGAAAGAGCTTAGTCTTCCTGTGGACGCTGGAGACAGTCTACGAGCAATGGCTGCCACGGCCATTCAGAGACCAGGGTCCAAGTCACCTGGTACTGGATACCCCTCCTCCCCTTTTGGAATGCCAGTGGTTTTCCACAAGAAGACAAGGGGTTCCCACCTTACACAAGAGTTATATAAGGCAGGGGAGTGACATCATCGTGGTTCTCTGCTTCCTCATCCAAAAAGACACTGAAAAAGACCTGGAAGCAAAAACTGAACTGAGGGGTGAAGGGTTGAACCCAAGGTGGAAGGGCATCTAGCTTGTGAATAATAATATCTGAGGTCTCAAGAGGGAGACCAGTGCAGCTGCCTTTCAGGACCTTCTGTAATCTGCCTGCAACAATATCTAGGGTGAGAAATACTATTTATAACCAATTTCTTTAGTGAAACTAGCTTAGTTTGTGGGTTTGGTTTCATTTGCTTAGTAATCTGCTTTGTTCTGTTTTCTACCCCTTTTACCACTTAACATCTGCCTTTTATAGTTAATAAAATTTGTTTTGTTTATAATATAACCCAGTTTCTTTAATTTCTAACTGGGAGAGGGGGAGGAGGGGAAAAATTGTGCATACCCTTCCTTCGCATTGAGGGAGGAGGCAGATTTCATAATATACCTTTGGGTCTGCACTCCAAGGGAGGTGGACACTTAGTAAGTCCCTTAAGCTGAGTCTTCCCGGAGCTGATCTGCAGCTGGGTTGCGTGTGTGTTAGAGGAGGCTTTAATAGCCTGGCTCAGCAAGACAGGTTAAAGGGGGTCCATGCTGGAAGAACAGGTAGACTCAGTGCTATCTCAGCACATCAGATGCTTCCTAAGGGGCATAACCTGTCCAATGGAAGTCAAATCCTACTGAGGAAAATAGAAAGGAACATAAACTGGCAAGTATAATTAGGCAGGCCAAAAAAGAATTTGAAGAGCAACTAGCAAAAGACAAAAACTAACAGCAAAATTTTTTAAGTACGTCAGAAGCAGAAAGCCTGCCAAACCAATCATGGGGGCCAATGGACAATCGAGATGCTAAAGAAACCCAAGGCCATTGCAGGGAAGCTAAATGGATTCTTCGCATTGGTCTTCACTGCAGAGGATATGAGGGAGATTCCTACACCTGAGCCATTCTATTTAGGTGACAAATCTGAGGAACTGTCCCAGATTGAGGTGTCATTAGAGATAGTTTTGGAACAAATTGGTAAATTAAACAGTGATAAGTCACCAGGACCAGATGTTATTCACCCAAGAGTTTTGAAGTGAAATCGCCACTTCAGTCCACCAACAAACAATGGGGGTTCTTCCTGCCAATGTTGCTTCTCTGGATAGAGACAGAGTGAGTCACGGATGCTCTAGATCCAGAGCCTGTCGCAGCTGCAGTTCCATCCGACCACTTTTGGCCATGCGGCTGAGCCACAAGCTTCCATTCTGATGTACGTGTGGCCAATTATTCAGAAGTGTTGTGCGCTGCTAAAGAGCGGCTGTGCTCCTCCCCAGGCACGGCTGCATTGCAGCAATGATAGCTGCGAGTAGAATGATTCCTTACTGTTCTCTGTAAAGGGCTTTAGGATTGTCTGGCAGGGAAAACACTAGAGAAATATAAGATATTGTTTATAATCATAGTTAATTGTCAGTCTTCTTTTTGTTGTGTTTTGCCACATCACTGACAGAACATGTTTACATGTAAATATTCCTGCACTGACAGAAAACTCATTTCCTGCACTAATGCGGATGTCCCCATGCGCTCTGGGGCGGGTGAATCCCATGGTGAGCTGGGGGCCCTTTGTGAGTAGGGTAGGAGCTGCATGGCTCAGAATGGACAGCATGAGAGGTATTCCCATCTGCGGGGCCCTGCTCACTTTCCTGCTGTGTTCCTAGGCTCTGGCTATTGTTGCTTGGTTCACAGGACAGGAAGGAGGGAAAGGGTTTGTTTTAAACAGATTATAATGAATGGACGTGACTCAGTGTCATGCAGTAAGTGACCGTGGGATGGCGCTGTAGCACCCAGGGGCCTCATCCACATGCATCCTCTGAATGCAGCATTGGTCCCTAGGGAGAGAACTGTCTGAAGTCGAAATGCTGGAACAAATATGACACTGCACACAAGGGACAGGGGTGACTGCACAGTGCTGATACTGCTGGAGATCCAGTGAGCACTGCGGGTCTGGGATGACAGCACAGAGCTTATACCGCAGAAGATCCAGTGAGCGCTGTGGGGCTGGGGTGACTGTGCAGTGGTGATACTGTAGGAGATCCAGTGTGTGCTGCACCTGGAGATGGAGATGAAGATGAGAAGTGGAAATGAAGCACATCATGCTCGGGGGACCAGTGGAGGTGGCAAGGCAGGTCAGATACTGCTTTGCACAGCTCGCAGGGGACAATGGAGAATCAGGGAATCTGGGAGGATGGGGGCACAGTCCCTGAGGTGGGAGGCGATGGGGTTTGATCTTCTAGAGAGGGAGGACAAGTCATATTCATGGTGTGGGAAGATGAGGCAGGTTTGGGTCAGGGTAGGGTTTCAAACTGATGTTGGGACCATCTGGGCTCAGGATTGTGTGGCCCTTTGGCCCTGGGACTGGTCACTTTATGTTGGGCTCTTCAGAGGCATCCGGTCATGGGACAAAAGGGGCCATGGTCCTGACAGTGCTGAGCGTGGGCTTCTGACTGAAGGAAGGCTCTGCAGGAAATGGGACTCTGAGCACAGAGCCCTGGCCTGTGCTCAGCCCTGGAACGAGCCAATGCAGCATCGTGTGTGGACAGGTGTGACCCCTGTATCCAGCCTCTGCCTGGGACGATGGGAGATCCCAGTGTCAGGTGTCTGAGGAGGGGGGACTGCGCGCCAAGTCTGGGGGCACTGGCTGGCACTGCCAGCCCAGGGTGGATATGGGCTGAAGAACCAGAGTTGGAATAGACCCATCAGCTCCCACTCTGGGTCCTGGGCAGGCCTGGTCCTTACAGTGTGTCACTGCAGGTCTCCTGTGCTGGGGACCTGGGTGGGGGCTTCAACCCTTTCCTGGGCAGCGGGGTGGTGGTGGTGATTCCGCAGCCCAGCCCAGTTCATTGTCAGGGCTTGGCTTCAGCCTGGCTAGTCTAGAGTTTGGCGGAGGGGTGTAGTTGAGTTGCCTAACACCATTTTCAGTGCCAGTCTGGATGCGCCACAGATATTGGATTCTGCTCTGGGCTCAGCCACACCCACTGAGGCTATAGCCCAAGAGGGTCTGGCTGCTGCTCAGGCCCCATGTGCAGGGGCTAAGCGGACGAATCCGCCTTCCCATCCAGGGCTGCTCCAACTCGCTTCTTGGCTGTGCCTGCCCCTGTGGTCCTTAGGGCACAGGGCCTGGGCCCTGCCCTCCACCCTGTAGCCGCCCTCCCCCCCCCCCCCCCCAGTTATGTCTCTTGGCAAAGGCCTCTGTGGCGGGGGAGTTCCCAGTGGGCCTGTTGCTCCATGCAGCAGTTTGCCGACAGACCTTGGCAGGGGGGATCCTGTCTTGTGTGCGCTGGGCGGCGGGTTCTGCCAGCCTGTGAGGAGAGGGAGATGGGGGGTCTGCAGCCTGCAGTGTCTGGAGCAGAACCGCATGTCTGCAGCCCCTCATTCAGCTCGGGGTTTCCCTGCCCCAACCCAGGCTGCATGTGCCAAGGCACGGATTCCTCTGTCTGCTCTGTGCAGCGTCCCTCCCATCAGGGGCAGTGTTCAGCGGAGCTCTGTGAGAGCCTCGCCTGTAGGAGAGCGGAGGGGACAGCCAGGGCTTTCAGCCCCAGCCAGGAATAATGCTGGGGCTCAGGCTCCTGTCCCCTTCCTCACACTAACATAGCATCTCCCCTGTCTCTGCATCCAGGAGCGAGGCTTGTGGCCCCCACGCCCTCAGCTCTGCCTGGGCTTGGCAGCTATTGGTTTTGTTGTGCAAGCGACAAGCGGTGGCTGGCCGTGTTCCACAGCTGCCTGAGGGGCTAGTGCGGTGGTGCCTGCTCTGAGTAGCAGGTGATGCCTGAGCTGGCCAGAGCCCAGGGCAGAATCCGGCCTCACAGCACACTGGCTTGTCTGACTTTAAGAATCCCAAGCCTTGGGGCTTCCATTACTTGCCTAGAGCAGTTTGTCTGCAGCTTCCTGGCACAGAGCGCCCCTTGCTAATTAGTCTAAAGGTTCCCAGCTTCAGATCCATCCCATTAGTCCCAGTTAACCTCCTTGTAATTACCCTATCTCTTGGCTGTTTTTGCCCTTCAGGTGCTGCTAGCAGTGCTCTTTGGCCAGGCTCTGTCTATCCGGTTCTTTGGCTCTGTCCCTGTAATTTGGCTCCTGGGTGTCTCGCCATCTCTTCTGTTGCTGATAAAACTCTCGGACTGTCTTTGTGAATACCTCCCCTTGTGGGCTCTCTGGTCTGTGTTATCCAGAACTCGGGGTCTGGGAGCTCCCACATCTCCCACCTTCTTGCTGCCCAGGAACGCAAATAAAAACACATTCATGGGCTCTGCTGCCTTTGTCATGAGGCCTATTCATATCTACTTGTCCCAAAATGGTGCAAATGCTGGGATATTCATAGCTGATCTGGAGGGAGCCCTAGAAAATACCCAGTGAGAACATTGTTGACCTGCCACCTCTCCTAACCGGTGTTTACAGTATTCTTGTTTTGGGGCTGCCTGTCCCACAGTGTGTGCAAGAGGAGTGTGCTCTGTGTCAGTTGTGGGGCAGCAGCAAGGTGTGTTTGCATATGTATCTTTCCAAACTTGCACATAATAACTCTGGATAGTCCCTGGGAAGCAACTTGCCCAGCTCCTGGTGCTGCAGCCCCCCATGGTAGGTCAGTCAGTAACCCAGCCTTGTGCACCCCCAGGCAGGTAAGCGCTGTAGCGAGTGTGCTCAGGAAAGCCCAGTGCTGGTGCTGTATGATTGACAGTTGTATCATTAGTGAGCATCTGATTAATAAAAGCGCCTTAATCTGTTTGGACTCCCAAGTCCGAATGCTGAGGGACAAAGACTGGATGGTTCTCATGGGTGGGGCCTCTGGCTGGCATCTGGGAATGCAGTCTGGCTACAAGGTGTCCTGATCTGCCCTGCCGCTTGGTTCATGGAGCCAGCCCGGCTCCTGGCTCAGAGCCAGAGACAGGTGGGAGCGCCCCATTTGCCCAGATCAGTGGGTGATAGGCGTATTCGGCCCACAAATGTACCTGTGTTCTCAACGGTTCCTGATCTGTGACCTGTTAGCTCCCTGATGCGCTGAGCACTTTGCTGGCCATTCTCCAGGCCATGCATCCCTGCCCAGGCCCCCTACCGCCTTTCATTCACCAGCTCACTCCTTGCTGGGCAGAGGTTCAGTCTGCTCCAAGTAGGGCTTAGGGACACTCTGGGCATTTGGCCAGTGACTTCCTTGGGGCCAGGATCGTGGCTAGTGGTGTGAGCCAGGGCCTCTTTCAAGCACGGCTCCCCACATCACTGGCACAGGGGCGGCAGAGCCAGTGGGAGCGACCCAAGCCCTTGGGTAGAAGCTCGCTGGATTTGCAGGGATGGAGAGAGACATACACATTAATGTGCAGGAGACAGGATGTTCCAAGGCTTTTCCTCTGTCCCCATCCCCCTGTGGGCACTGAGATACTGCAGGGAGGAGGTTCACTCTGCTGGATACTGACCATTTAGACGCCAGCCCCTATCCCTCCCCCTCCCCAGGGGCCCTCCCCCGGCAGCTAGCTGCCTGATCCCATGTACCGTCAGCAGGGCTGGTATGAACCACTGCTGGCAGCATCTTTCATCCTACACTGCACATACTGCCCCACCCTGCTCGGTTCCCATGGCGGTCAGGAGACCCTGTGGGCTTGAGAGGGAGGGGCAGGTTGCGATCTTCAACAGAGAAATGCCAGGCAGCTGGAATGGAGCAGGAGAGGGCAGCTGCCCAGCTGCCCGGAACTGACTTGAACATTTCAGCAGCTTGCTGACCAGTGGCCTATGAGTGTATTCTGTGACCTGTGCAGGAGTAGAGAGTTTACCCAGCCTGAGGGTAAACCCCACCTGGCCTCTCCTTGGGGAGTGTCCATGCTAGGTAGAGTGGAGCAGGCTGTTGCAGGGTCCTGGTCTCTAACCCTTCTTGTCTTCTCCCTGCTGGCAGGTGATTGTCCTCGAGGACTATGCGGATCCCTTCGATGCCAAGCAAGCAGCCAGCTGCCAGCCAGGGCAGGAGAAGGTGGCAGAAAACGATGGGTACATGGAGCCCTATGAGGCCCAGAAGATGATGGCCGGTAAGGGCAGTGTTTTGTAACACTGGAGCAGTGCTGCTGAGCTTTGCTGGCTGCAGGCTGTCCCCGCTGACCTCTCTTCACGCAGCCTGGGACAAGGGCCTGTGCTGGGCTGTAGGGGAGAAGGGTCCTTGGCATTACATAGACTTTGGCCCTCGCTGCAGGGACGTAGGCCTGGCTGTGCAGCGAGGGCTGCACTGGTCTAGCGCACGGCTTTCCTATCATGGCTATAACTAGCCTGATGGGCAGAGCCCGTGCTGCCAGGCATGCCCTGCTCAGCTACTGTGCACAGGGACTGCTGTGTCCATGCAGTGCGGTGCTGGTTTGGTAGGGGCACAGGGCACTCGGAGTGGGGGGGGGAGGAGGCTGCTTCCAGGCTGTGCGTTCTGGGTGGTTTTCACACGTTCGGGGGTGCTTGCCGGCGCTGTCTGGGACTCTGAGACAAACTCCCATTGTTCCTCCTGCTGCATCCCATCATTCTTCTGGTTCCCAGCAGCCCAGGCCATGTTCAAACAGCGGCAAGCAGCACACAGGAGTCTCTGCTGGGCACTGGGATGCTGACTCCTGCCAATCTGTAGCTGGGTGGCGTAGGGTGAGATTGTCGATCACCATGACGGTGCCACCCCAGGCAGCTACCCGCAGGGGAGACACATGCACCCAGGCAGATGCTCCTTGATGTATTCCTAGACCAGCTGCAGTTGGTGGAGCAATGTTTCTTGGCCTGGGTGACAAGCAGGGGCGGGCTTGGCAGGCTCATGGGGCAGAGCTGGGATGAGCAGCAGGGGCGGGGCGGGGAGGGCTCATGGGGGCAGAGCTGGGATGAGCAGCAGGGGCTGCAGAAGGCCACTGCCCTGCACGGCTGTGCTGTGCAGTGTCCCTTGCCCTGCCCCGCCCCGCCCCACCCCACCCTGCCTCGGAGCTGCAGCTCCAGGCATCAACACAAGGGTCCTCCTCTGTGAGGGGCTGCGCATGGCTGTTACCGTGATGAAGCCCCAGCTCCCAGTTGCTCCTGGTCAGTAGCCAATTGCTTTGATGTTGGTAAAACAGGTATCGGGGCTGCTGGCGGGGAGCGTGGGCTGCTGCCCAAGCAATGCACAGGAGGGTGGCAGCTGTGAGCTCTTGGGATTCCCAACATGTGTAGGGGAGTGACACAGACCTGCCCAGGCGGGTATATTACCCCCGGATCTAGCTGTGTTTTCAGTGTGTGAATGAAGGGGCTGGGTGGGGTCTCTGCTGAAAGCTACAACAATTTTAGAGATATGTAATGTAGAATATCTCCCCAGTCGACCTTGGGTTGAAGGACAATGGTCCGTCACTGTGTCAGAGGAGACAAAGAGCACAAGGTGATATCCATTGAGGTGACTGTGGCAGCGAGGGCCATCTCAGGAACGGTGGCTCCCAGCCTCCTCGCCGGACAAGCGCTGTTTAGAACCGGTTGGGGTGAGAAATCCCGGAGTATACAGGAAAGGAACTTGTTAATAAGAGGAGGCGCTAGTGTGTGTCTTACATTTTTCTTTTACTTGGAACCTGATTTGTCCAGATCTTTTCCTCGCCTTTATTCTGAATCTGCACTTGGAGCTCTCTTAAGCAAATGTCACTAGAGACATGTCTGAGTCCCTCATGCTGAGGAGACGTTGAACTGAGCTGAAGTTGGTGAAGTGGGGTGCACTGCTTCTGCGGAGACAGCGGGTCGGTGTACCTTGCGGGCGTCCAGAAGAAGGGGGACTGGCCACGCGAGTGTAACAGAGCGAGAGCAGGTGTATATTGCTAGCCTGCAGACAGAAAGAGTCGGGGTTCGCAGAGCCTGGAGAGAAGTGCCTGTGTTGACCACAGCCAATGGCTGGGGAGAGTTTCCTTGTGGGGGGCACAGACGGGCTCCCTCCTGCTTTGAGCAGATGGTAGCAGTTCACCTCAGATCTGAAGTAACCCTGACAAGTGTCACACGGGGCCATTGCTGGGACCCAGATGCATGTTATTTTCTCCCCCTCCAGGCTTTGGAGTTCATTTACAGAAAGGGGTGTTGCTCCATGTCCTACCAGGCGTGGCAGGTTGCCTGAGCAGGGTCATTAACATGCATTTGGCCCCTGATGCCAGGAGCTCAGAAACTCACCCACTTCATGCCATGAGAAAGGGCAGTGGATGTTCCCATGGACATTAATGGTCTCGTGGTTCCAGCTGTGGTCGCTTCCACCGGATAGGGCCCCTCGTGTGGCCAGGAGAAGGCGCTGTGAAGGGACCTGCAGAGCTGCAGAATTGCTGGCGAGGGAGAGGTATCTGAAAGGAAAGTGAAGGTGTCTCGTCACAGCTGGAGACCTCCGAGAGATCTGCCTTGTGTGACTGGCACTGGGTGTGTCCCACCCGATGCTGCCCCGCTGGCAGTGGCAGCATCTCCTTTGGACTGGCGAGGGACGGGTGCTCAGCAGAGACTGAAGGACGAGGTGCAGCAGGAGGAATAATGGCAGTTTGACCCTGAGTCCCACAGTCACGGGCCACTGCTGGCTGGGGTTGGAGCTGGATGGACCCTCCTGCTCCTTCTGAACAGCCAGAAGAGGGGCCACCAGACCCCCAGGAACAAGGGTCAGGGAGGCTCATAGTTTGAGAGCAGGGTTCAGGAGAGGCCAGTGGGTGTGAGACCCCTTATGGACAGTGCTCATCACATGCTGGGCCTGCACACCAGAGTATATTCCAGCCCTCCTCACTGCACTGCAGTCAGGTGGCTTCCTGGCCCCCCCCAGATTGGGAACAGTTGAGCTGCTCCTGGGAGGGGAAATTGTTTTGTACTAGCCCTGGCGAGATGCAGCGGGGGTGCAAGGATGGGACCTAGAGGGGGAATTCTCTTCTTGGCAAGCGCCCCAGCATATGTTCCTCCAGGGAAGCGCCGTCTGCTCGCGTTCTCTGTTTCCAAAGCGTTGGCCCTAGCTTTTCAGGAAATGGGACCGCATGCCAACACAGGCAGTGACTAGGGCTCCTCGAGCGGTCTCGTTTGCACAGATCGCACTTGAGGTTCAGGCAGAGCGGGCGCCTCTTGAGTGGGAACCAAGCGGACACAGGCTGAAAGAGCAGCATCGTCGGCTATTTCACTGGGTCAGATCCAAGCTGTGCAGAGAACCAGCGCTCTCCTGGTGCTCCCGTGATGCCTCCTGCACCGTTGGCGTGACCGATGCTCTGGCAAAAAGGAAGAAGAGAATTTGCTCTCTCCTGCCCTCCCAGCCAGCTCTGTTCAGCCAATGGCTGGGAGCGTGCCGCCTTCAGAGCAGCAACATGCCACAACATGGGAGTGTTTGGGTTCTAATTGTCCTTGCGGCGTTGGATGGGGGGCACTGTCTGCCCTGTGTGGTTGTGGGAGTGACCAGGGGCACCTGGTACCCACTGCGCTTTGTAGCACCTGGCTTGTTTTGGGGGCTGGGGCCAGATCAGAGAGCCCCGTGTTCTCCAGCAAACGGGTCTGTCTGGGTCACTTCCAGTGTCCTTTCTAGCACGTCCCTGTTCACCCCTGCCTGGCCCTCCACCTTGGTCCCCCGTCCATCTGTCGCTCGTGCCTGTCTGGTCCCATGAGCCCTTTCCTCTGGTTTTCTGCCCTCTTTGCCATCTTCTGGGATTGTTCACTGCTTCGCTGCCTTCCTCACTCCGGGAACTGGCCAATGGGAGTGCGGAGCCGGTGCTCAGGGCAGGGACAGCCTCGTGGCTCCCACACCTATGAGCTGGACCTGCTGGACCCTTCCAGGGTGCATCACAGAGCCGAAGCTGGAGGTTGGGACTGGCCTGCCTTCGCACCATAGCAGCACCAAACGGACTTTTAACAGCCCAGTTGGAGGTGCTGACCAGAACTTCCCCGGTCCCTTTTGGACCAGGTGTTCCCAATGTCACAGTCAGCAGTGACACTCAGCCAGTGTTGTAAAACAGGAGATTTATTAGTTGATGGGAACACAGCGTAGAACAGATCTTTTTAGCACAGAAATCAGACTGACCAGTTTCCACCAGCCCAGCCTCAGTCATGCCCCGCTGCCCCGCCTTCATACTTTGTCTCTTTCCAGGGCAGCCAGGTCACCTGGTCTTTTTGTTCTCCAACACCTTCCGCTGGCTTCTTGCAGAGGAGGGGGCGGGCCATTAGTTGCCGGGATACACAGTGTTGGCCATTCTCTGTGCCCAGGCAGCCAGTCAGCATCACACCTGCTCTCTTGGGGTCTCTGCAAGGATCACACCCCCTTATCCCACCACAGATACTTGAGTAATACATAGGGGAAACTGAGGCACACGCAGGATTCAGAGAAAACATTAAGAACATTCCCACTTCGTCACAGGGCCCCATGGACTGATACACTGCATTGCGATGTACCAGGATGGTGCGGCAATGAGGGAACCCCATTCCATGGGTAGCCCTGGTTGTTATGCTTACAGGAAGCACACCAAATCTTTTTAAAAAGGGAATAAGGCAATACACCGGGACTGGCATCTTATTTTCTCACTCCCTTCTTTTTGCGATTAGGCCCATCTGCTCAGCTGGCCTCTCTTATTTACTCACACCCTTGCATACCTCACTCATACAAAGAACAATGATACATCCGTCTACTAAGCAATTAGAGGAAACAGCGCAGAGACTGTTGAATACTTGTCTAACAAGCAGCCCTGTAACAGCGCATCATGATTTTGAAACAAACCCATCTCATTTACTCCTTTAATTCATAAGACAAATTACCACTAACTTAATAAATCAGGGCAACTTTGTCAGCAATTTTTATTGGGGACGTGGTCAGTCAGCGCTGCCTGGTGACATGTGGGGCAAACTCGACTGTTGCCTTCGCCCGCAGTGCTCGGGTAGGGAACCAGGGGAGGGAGCTGCATTCGGGGAACTGTCTGGCTGGCGTTGGAGACTGCTGCTCCGTGTTCATTGGGTCCCTCTCACTTGTACACACAGGCCTTTTCTCTTACTCAGCCTGTCTCCTGCAGCCCAGACGCACTCCTGGTTCCACTGGGGTGAAGTTGCTCTGGCAACTGCAAGCGCGCTGGGGACATAGGCCCCTCTCCTCCTCCCTGGCAGAGCTCTGCCCCTTTGCCCCTTTGCGCTGAGCAGCCTGGGCTGGGGGCCTGCTTGGCACTGTTTGTTCCTGGGTCACTGTGCCCCAGATGCCCTGGAGATGGGGGCAGCCTCTACACGGGGACTTTTGCTCTGCAGTCTGAGGCCTTGCTGTGTTGTTGGCAGCTCCAGAATTTCCTCCCTGTTTGAACCTGCAGCTGCTCCTGGGTCTAGCGTGGGGTAGGGAAGGGCAGAGGTGCACTTTGCTCAGCACGGCTATGCCTGCCCACCCCGCGGCTGCCCACACTCCATAGTGGGTGCATATGCCATCTCTGGCCTCAGGGAGAGAACTAGGGCCAAGGGCCACAAGTGTATTTCAAACCCCGGTAGCTAGCATTTGCCCTGTGTCGCAGGCAGATGCTGGAGCTCGAGCTGTGCCCCTGGCCCTGTTCCCAGCGCCACAGACAGGTGGCATGCTCTGACACGAGTGTGTCATTCTGCATGGAGTGACGCCAGGGCTGTCCCATGCTTCCGCCTGGAGAGCCAGGTTCCGATTCACTGACACTGGCGAGGGCTGGGGATTGCTAACTGGGTAATATAACATGGGTTTATGGGAAATAGATCCCTGTCATACTAGCTTGATATCTTTTTTTTTTTTTATAAGATCATAAATTTGGTTGATGAAGGTGCCAGTGTTGACGTTAACGTGCTTAGACTTCCATAAGGTGTTTGACTTGACATCACACGACCTTTGGATTAGAAAGCTATAAAATAATATGGCACACATTGAATGAATTAAAAGCTGGCCAACTGATAGGTCTGAAAAAGTAACTGTAAACGGGGAATCGTCATCAGTTGGGTGTGTTTCTAATAGGGTCCCTCAGGGATTGGTTCGTGGCCCTTGGCCCTACACTATTTATTATCGTTATCAATAACCTGGAAGAAAACATAAAATCATCATGGATCAAGTTTGCAGATGACACACACGTTGGGGGAGTGGTAAATAAGAGAGGACAGGTCACTGATACAGAGGAATCTGGGTTGCTTGGTAAATTGGATGCTAGCAAACAATATGCATTTAATAGGGCTAAATGTAAATAGATACATCTGGGAGCAAAGAATGTGGGTCATATTTATGTGATGGGGCCTCTATCCTGGGAAGCAGTGACTGAAAAAGATCTGGAGGGTCTGGTGGATAATCCGCTGAACATGAGCTCCCAGCATGATGCTGTGGCCAAAAGGACTAATGTCCTTCTTGGATGCAGAAATGGAAATCTCAGGTAGGAGCAGAGAGGTTATTTTGCCTCTGTGTTTGGCACTGGTGTGACTGCTGCTGGGATCCTGGGTCCAGTTCTGGTGCCCGCAATTCAAGGAGGATGTTGATAAATTGGAGAGGGGTTAGAGAAGAGCCGGGAGAATGATTACAGAATTAGAAACCTGCCTTCTAGTGATAGATGGAAGGAGCTCAAACTGATTAGCTTAGCCAAGAGAAGGTTAAGGGGTGACTTGATCACAGTCTATAAGTATCTACATGGGGAACAAATATTTAATAGTGGGCTCTTCTATCTAGCAGAGAAAGGTCTAACACCATCCAGTGGATGGAAGTTGAAGCTAGACAAATTCAGATTGAAAATAAGGTGTAAATTTTTATCAGTGAGAGTCATTACCCATTGGAACAATTTACCAAGGGTCGTGGTAGATTCTCCATCATTGTCAATTTTTCAGTCACGACTGGATGTTCTTCTACAAGATGTGCCCTAGGAACTATGATGGGGCAGGTCTCTGGCTTGTGCTATACAGGAGATCAGACTAGATGATCACAGTGGTCCCTTCTGGCCTTAGAATCTATGGGAAAAAAACCCTGTATCCTCTTCCAGGGCCAGTCGTTCCTCTCTACGGTTCCTGGCTTCTCTGGAAGGTGTGTGCAGGGTTCTTTACCTTGCAGGCTGGGGATTATGGGAAGCAGAGTTGGAGCATGGGAACCCTGGGATCAGGGGCTGGGATGCAGGGCACAGGGATATTCTGGGCATCCCACTAGGTGGGGCCCAAGCCCGACACATCACAGGTAACTCTCTTATGTTCTGGCACTCAGTCTTGTTTAGCGAAACGTCTCCAATGCTCCAGAGAGCCTCTCACGCCGCCTGGGTCTCTGTATCCAGCCCCAGCCCTGGCACTGCAGGTGGCAGCCCTGGCCCAGCGTGGAGGGAGCTTGGCAAGCTGTGACTGCAGCTGGTGGTGGAGCCCTGAGCCATGCGGGGCAGGGGGCTCAGCCGCTCAGTGACATGGTCAGGATTTGGAAAAGAGCTCATGGTGTTCTCCCTTCTCCCTCCTGCCAGAGATCCGCCTGAAGGGCTCCCTCGAGGCCCCTGCCCAGCCGCTGCCCCTGTACGACACACCTTATGAGCCGGTGCCCAATGGGCTACCCCCAGACAGCGAGCGCCCATCCTGTGCCCGGCCCAGGGAGTCGCGGCTGCCCCAGGACGATGAGCGCCCACCCGAGGAGTATGACCAGCCCTGGGAGTGGAAGAAGGAGCGCATCTCCAAGGCCTTTGCAGGTGAGGGTGGCAGGGGCAGGGTCCTGGCATAGTGTTCAGCTGCTTTGGCCTGGCAGGGGCAGCCTTGCTGGGTCAGCCTGGAAAGGCCTGACATTGCCAGTACCCCCCTGGGTCTCATGCTCCAGGAACCCCATTCTTAGGGGCTCCCCGTGGCCCCCCCTTCCGTGTGGCATGGGGCAGTTCCAGCCTTCCCTGCCCTGCCCCGCCCCTGGGCTCACATGCGCACTCATTGCCTTCTGCTGCCTGACTCAGTGTCCAGGTTTCCTGGTGTGGCTCTGAGCCCTCCAGCGGTGGGGCATGGGCACCCATGCCGCTCACATGGGAATTCTGGACTTGGGCCCTGGCAAGGAAACTTTTTGTCAGTCTCTGCGGTGAAGCTGCCCGTCTGCTCTGGGCCTCCCTGGGAACCAACTCCTGCCTGTTCTGCCTGGCTGATCGTGGACCCCAGAGTTTCAGCCCCTGGTGCTGGGGGTCGGGGGGGATGGCAGATCCCTAGGGCCCTGCTGGCTGCCATGTTATTGTTCCCTTCTTCCCTGCATAGTGCTCCTGCCCCAGGGACAGGACCTCCACTGCTCCACCTCCTGGGCTTCCCTGCCCTGGAGCCGCTGCCCTTGGCTGTCTCTGGGCCTTCGGCTTGGGAGTCCCAACCCCCTTCCCCCCAACCATTCATCTCCCTGCTGGGGATTGATCACGTTTAGGCTGGCTAATGGGGAAATCCATGCAGCACATTAGCGCCTGGCTCCCCCAGCAGCGCTCGCTAATTGCCGGACTCTTATCTTAGCTGCAGTTTAATTGCAATAGCTCAGCTGTGCCAGGGCATGTGAGTGAGTGATGGGGACCAAGGCTGCCTGGGCCTGGGCACCCCTCTCTGCTGCGGGGTGCCAGTGGCATCGGGCATGAGCCAGGGTTGGGGCTCAGCACCAGCCTCACTGATTCCTGATTCCTCGGCTTCGCTGGAGGCTCCCCAGCTTCCTTGGGTTTGCCTGAGAACCCCATCCCCTTCCCTCTGGGTCCACACAGCCCGTCTCCCTGGTGGATACCCATTCTTTGTCCAGACCTTGGGGCAATGCCCTCCCATTAGCACTGGGCTTGCACCCTTCCCACTCCCCATAGCATGGGGCAGAACAGGTGCCTCGCTGCATGCCCTACCCTGGAGCTCCTGGCTCCTGCTTGGGGTGGGGATCTGCTCTGCTGGTGCCCAGCAATCACAGCCCTCTGCTGTCACAGCTCTGGGCTCCCGCTCTACCTCCCAGCTCTGCCTGGGTGGTCTCAAAGCCCTGTCTCGCCATCTTTCCATCAGGCAGCATGCGTCCGTGGGGCAGGGCCCAACCTCACCAAGCTGGTACTAGTGCTTAATAAATCAATCCTGGCAGCATGTGACCAGCAGTGAAGCATCCCACAGGCAGTGTCTGAGTGGCCATTGTTAAGCACCACAGTTAACATGCGGTCAAGGCCAGGATCTCACTCCTCAGGCAGGTGCTTTGTTATAGGTATTGTTAAGAGGGGCATCAGGGGTTGAGTCCCACAAGTAGGGGGAGGGGGAAGGCTGGCCTGCTACTGAGGATATAACCTAGTGCCTGTCCTGCCCAATCCCACACCCCAAGTCAAGCACTTCCTGCAAGCACCTCTTCCTGTGCACTGCGTCGGGGTGGGGGACATGGGGCCTCTCCCTCCCGACCAGCCAGCCATGGCAGTGGAGCTGGGTGTGGCCTCCATGTCCCTTGCTCATCATGTCAGCTGCAGCCAGGGGGCTGGGCGAGTGCACGCCACCGCTCCCCGCAGTCCTGTCAGCCCAGGGGCAGGAGGGAGCTGTGCCCCACTTGCCTGTACACCCAAGCCCCAGTGTCCTGGAGCAGTACCCCCTCAAGGAAAGCCCCCTGCAGAGATGTCAGTAGAAGAGGTGGGCGGTTTCCCTTGTGCCCAGGCTGTGCAGGGGCTGGCCTCCTGGGCATGGGCTGGCTTGCTGCTGTCCCTGATTATCTGGAGGAGTGGTGTGGGGCTGGCATGGCACATTGTAACAGCACCCTGGGGTGGCAGGAGGGGATTGGTCCCGTGCTATGCAGAGTCCCCCGGGGCTCTGCTCGCTCAGCTGAGTTCGGTGTGTGTGATAACGCTTGCTCCGTGCTCACTCCCTTAGCACTAGGCTCTGCACCCCCATGGAGCTGAGGGCTTGGCACTAACCCCGAGCCATCCCACGGGCATGGCCCCATTTCCTGGGCCACTGCGCTGTCTCTGGAGGCGGGGCACCATTCGGGCCTGGGGTGCAGCGAATTCTGCTGCCCACTCTGCTGGCCCGCAGCAGCCATGCACCAGCCATGAGCACCACAGCACAATCCCCCTTGGCCATCTGGGAGTGCTGGGGTAGGAAGAGCCTGGGAAAAAGGGAGACCAGCCAGGAGATTGAGGAGAGGGGGACATGGCCATGCTCTGAGGTAGGATTCAAGAGGTGCTGAGATGGAATTGAGCGGGACAGGCCAAGGACAGGGAGTCAGGTGCCCCCCTTTTCCCTCAGCTAGGAGCCAGGGACCAGCCTGGGCTGCAGGCAGGAGGGGCAGACAGGGGTGCTTCAGGGGCTGGCAGAATTGGGAGCTACTGAGCTGTGGAGGGGGCAGGACCCCAGGAGGGGGAGCATGGTAGGAATGTGGATGGGTGCCAGCCAGGTGGGAGGAGAGGTGGGCTTGTGGGAGTCTGTGCAGAGCTCCGGGAGAGGTCACAAGGCTGTCATGGGGAGCTGGAGAACACCTGCCAACGAGGACGGGGTGATTGGGAGGGGTGGGTGCAGCGCTTGGGCTATCCAGAATGGGCTTTAGGTCTGGGTGTCCCCTGCTCTCTGGCAAGAGCCCGGGTGGATGCGGGGGCACAGCTGGGGGCACTGAGTCTGGGTGGCCAGACGCTCCCGCCCAGGGACCACAGTGCTGCGAGAGCCAGACGTATGGTGTGCTGGGATGCTGACGATCTGTCCCTGGCTCTTCCCTGGCCCAGGCAGCCCCCTGCGCTGGTCTGTAGTGGGGCAGCTGCTGCCAGGCTGTGGGTGCAGCAGGGCTGTTTGCTGAGGGCTATGCCCCCAGCAGAGCTCCTCTCGTGTGTAGCGCTGCCCTAACAACTGCCTGGGCCCCGGCTCCACGATGCAGCAGGAAGATCCAGGTATTTCCCGTGACTCACCTTATGCCTCTCACCCTGCCCCATCTGGGCACTGCCCTGCACACTGGCATCTAGGGCAGGTGCTGGTTTGCAGCCTTGACCAGCCTGGGAGTGCCAGCCTGCAGAGAGGAGCTGGAAACCAAGTGTGGGGCTGGGCACGTGGGGACTCAGCATCTCCCTCCATCCTCCGCTCTCCCCACACCACTTCCTGCCTACCTCCTCTGGACCCTGGGTGCCGGGACAGCTTCAGCCAGCTCACGTGCGCGTGCTCTCACTCTCTCTCTCTCTCCCCCCCCCGCCTCCGCTGCTTCTGTCCAGTTGAGATCAAAGTGATCAAAGACTTGCCGTGGCCTCCCCCTGTGGGACAGCTCGACAGCGGTACAAGCCCCCCCGATGGCGAGGCCCATGCCCCTGCGCACCCCAGCCAGCCCCAACACAACCACGAAGACACTAACGGTGAGTCGCCCTCAACTGTGCCCAGGGCCACACGCTCCCACAACCTGGGGGGCTGCTGGGAAGCTCCAGCCAGTGCAGCGCATGGCTCCCTGCCCCACATGGGCAGCTGCGTGGGTTCCCCTAACACACACCCATTCTCAGGGGCTGAGCGGCAGCAGCTGCCTGGCACAGGGGCTCGCTGGACGTCCTTAATGGTGCCAGCAAGAGCAGGGCCGGATTAATCTTTTGTGGGCCCGGTGCCAAGCATATTTGTAGGCCCCCATGGAGGCAGTGGAGCATGGCACGGGGAGGTCCCCAGAGCAAGGGGCCAGCCAGAGGCAATGGGACATGCATGGCAGGGGCGGCCCTGCTCTGCCCAATGCAAGGGCACTATTTATAAACTGGCAGTTGCCAGACGCACAGTGGCCTGCCCAGCCCTGTGCTGCCAGCATGCCACTTCCCCTCGGGGGCAGGACCTGCCACACCACACAGCCCCCCTCTCCCCCGCCCAACACCCCCCGACTCCCTATGGCCAGAGACCCCCTGGATCCACTATGCCGAGCACCCCACAGCTCCACCCACAAATGCACAGCACTCTACACAACACCACCCCTGCCCACAGCCCCACCACAACTGCCCAGCACCCCAGAGAACCCCACAGAACCCCCATTCCCTAGTGCCCCAATGCACACAGATCCTCCCTGCCCCTTCACAGCCCAGCACCCCCCCAGACTTCCCACAAACCCACTCCCCCAAGCCCTGCCTCCTGGCCACACTCACTGGCCCCGCTGGGAGGCAACCTTGTCTTCCGGGCTGAGCCGGCAGCACAGCCAGGGCTGGTCCCTTGGGAATGGTGTGATCAGCCAGGCCAGGACCTGCCTCGTCTGGGCTCCCTCAAAATGCCCTGTCCGAATCCCCCAGAATGCACTGTTCTGGTAGCTGTGCTGGGAACTATGGGGTCGGTACCCAGAGGGCATGGCAGCGGAGATGGATTAGGGCAGTTTGAGCGTGGCTGCAGGGCCCTGCCATGAATGAGCCGGGCTGGTGCAGAGTGAACCCCAGTCACGCTGGGCAGTGTGGACAGGGGCAGTGTTTGTCCAATGCCCCAGCAGAAAGGCAGGAAGTGGGGGTTAGTTCCTGCAGGGGGGTGTGGGGAACCTGCCGTGCTGTGCTGGAGGATGGCAGTGATGGACCAGGCTTCCCAAACCCCGCTCCGAGTGGTGGTGGAGGAGGCTAATCCTGTGAGCAGTCCCACTCCCTGTGGCTCTGCACCACTGGTGCGGCTGCCAGGACCAGTGTGTCAGGACAGCACAAAGGGGAATCTTGCCATGGCTGGGTGATCAGCAGGGCACCTGTGCAGCAGGGCTGTGCTGCTGAGTAATGATAATGAACCCTCAGGAGGAGAGGGAAGCAAGAATCATCCTGTGAGGAAATAATATCCACTAACAGGCCGATCTCTGGGATGGCTCTAAGCTCATTCCTGCTTCTCTGATGCCCAGTGGGGCTGTCAGAAAAGTAGGCAAAAAGTTGGCTTTAGGCTGCATGGGGCAGTGGGTGCAGAACAGCTGCTGTACCTGCCCCCTCCCCCCCCCCCGCACACACACACAAGTGGCAGTGTGCTGGCAGGGAAAAGTTATCATTCTGATTTGTGTTCCAGTCACGGGCCAAGACCTCGTTGTGCTACTTTCTGTAACCCAGTCTCATTCTTCAGGGCTTCAACCAGTCGCTGCCAGGGGTGAGGAAGGAGTATTTTCCCCACATGCACAATTGGCTCCATGTATTCTGGATTTTATTTCACTTTCTTCTGAAGCACCAGAGATTGGCCACAGCTGGAGATGGGGCACAGGATGGGGTGGACCAGCATTCTGAGGTGTCACAGAGAATCTTCTTTCTTAGATGCGTGGGTAGCGGGTCTTGCTCACATGCTCAGGGTGATCAGATTAGGGTCAGGAAGGAATTTCCCCCCAGGTCAGATTGCAAGAGACTTTGGAGGGGTTTTGCTCTCCTCTGCTGCATGGGGTGTAGTATCATCTGAGCATATCCCGCCTAACGAATTTCATGCCATTGCAGGGGTCTTAGGCACTGTTTCACCTCAGCACTCCTGTTCTCTGCCTGTGGCTCACAACCGTTTAGTCTCCTGAGGGCTGAAATGTTTTGATCTAACTATAGTTCTTGGGCTCAGTACAGGGGTAACTTTCTGTGTGTTATACAGCAGGTCAGACTTGACAGTCTAATGGTCCCTGAGATGCTGTGAAAGTAGGAAAAGATGGTCCCTATCCTGCACAGTTACAGACCAAGACAGGAGGTGACGGATTTGTGGATTCATAGCATTTAAGGCCAGAAGGGACCATGCAATAGCTAGACTGACCTGCTGTGTAACACCAGCCATTACATTTCCCCCTGTATTGAACCCCATAACTTGTGTTGGGCTAAAGCATCTCCCAGAGGCCCCAGTCCAGATCTAGAGACCTCAAGAGATAGAGACACCAACATTCCTGTGCTGGTTTGTTCCAGTGGCTAATCACTCTCCCTCTTAGCAATCTGTGTCTGATTTGAATTGGTCTGGTAGCTTCCAGCTATTGGTTCTTTTTCTGCCTTTGTCTGCTAGATTCTAGGGCCAGAATATCCAGTCTTTTCTCCCCAGGAAGGTACTTATACACCATAATCAAGTCACCTCTCAATCTTCTTTTTGATAAGAAGATTGGGATCTTTAAGTCTCTCCTCGAAGAGCATTTTCTCCATCCCTTTTGTGGCTCTTTTCTCCCATTTTTCAGATGTGGGCTCTAGAACTGGATGCTGTATTCCAGTGTCTGTCTGACTAATGCTGCATATGGAGGTAAAAATCACTGCCCTACTCATGCTTACTACTCCCCTGTTTATACATCCCAGGATCTCATTCACTCTTTTTGCCACAGAATCACACTGGGAGCTCACATTCAGTTATTGTCCACTACGATCTCTAAATCCTTTCCAGAATCACTGCTTTCTAGGATATAGTCCCCCATTCTGTAGGCATGGTCTGCACTCATTGTTCTTTTATATTGCTGAATGAAAGTTATATATCAATCATCCCATAGTTACCTGGCTCATCCTGCTTGCCATTTTTGAATATTGGAACATTAGCACTCTTCTAGTTTTCTGGAATTTCCCCAGTATTCCAAAATTTATTAAAAATTATCAGCTGGCCAGAGATCCCCTCAGCCAGCTCTTTTGGAACTCTGGGGTTCAAGTGATCCAGACCTGCTAGTTTAATAATGTTTATCCCTAGTAGAATCGTAGCACTGGAAGGGACCTCAAGAGGTCTTCTAGTCCAGTCCCCGGCACTCAAGGCAGGACTATGTAGATATTATCTAACATCCTCCTAGATTACTAATGGACTAGAAAGTATTTGGTGATTCTGCTTCTTTCCAAAGAGAGAGAGCAGCAATATTTGTGGAAAGCTTCTGCCTTTTCTGCATCATTATAAAGAATGTTCCCATCTCCAGCTAACAATGGGCCCATACCATTGCTAGGATTTCATTGTTGCTAGTATAGTTTAAAAACTTATTGTCCTTACCCCTGCCAGCCATGAATTTTTCCCTAATGCCCTTAGCTTCAATTACTAATTTTCTGCCATTGATGATTTCTAATTGATATGGATTGCTGTCCATTTACCCCCACTTACTTTGGATACTAACAGACCAATGAGGGAGCACAAAGAAACAGTGAGATTGTATTGGTCAGCACAATGGGCAGTGAGCTCAGCACACCATGGCCTGGCTGTTGTTTAGTTTTCTGTAGGCATACGGCAAAGGAGAGTTTTCAGGAGGGATTTGAAGGTGGATAATGAGGGAGCTTTGGGGGATGTTTATGGGGAGCTACTCTGTGACAGCCAGACTAGTGGGAGGCTGTGTCACCCCTGCCCTGCAACCTGGGGTGCCTTGCTGAAGTGGCTTCCACCTGGGCCACTCAAACAGCCTTTCAGCATGCAAGCCACACCCTGAGTGCCTGTGTGTAACTGCAGCACAACACACCCCACCCCCAGTCCCAGATTTCCCCCCAGAAATATATGTCCTGTATTGCCCAGCCCTCTGCTAGACAGTATACATATTTCAAGTCTGTTATTCCTTTAAGGGAATAATATATCAGTTTATTATTTTAAATAGTGTTACCCACATACTTCAGTTTAAACACACTGGATTAGATAAAACAGTAACACAAGTTTGTTAACTACAAAGAGAGATTTTAAGTGAGAACAAGTCATGAGGCACAACAATCAGAAGTGGTACAAGAAAAATAAAGATAAAATGCTTCCTAGGCCCTAATTTAACAAACTATATTAAATTCAAGCAAAATTTCTCACCACATGCTTCCATCAAGGTTACCGACCAAACTCTTTAAGTCAGAAACCACCCGCCTCCAAGTCCAATGGCTGTTTCCTTTTGTCTTCTCAGGTGCAGAGAATGCAATGGGCAGGGAGTGGGAGGGGTCTCTTCGGATGTTTGCCCCATCTTTTCATAGATTCAGTCCCTCTCTTGAAAAAACATTTCCAGCTGGGCACTAGAAGACAGAGTCGGAAGGATGTTCCCTGCTGTTTCTTTTTCACCTGTTTTGAGCTTGCCTTGCTTTGCTTTCCCTTCCTGCTTGGTGACTCTGTTTAAATGCAAATTAAGGCAAACACACACTCCTCTGGCCAAGACAGGCCTGCGTGACCAGTTTGGTGCTGCGTGAGTTTTGAACATCACACTGGGGAATCTTAGAACATCACATACAATGTTGCCACACACATTTTATTGGAGTGATAGTTACCAGGAAATGAGTTTTCAAATGCTACCATGTGCAAAGATCATTGTATTGCTGTGAACACGGGGGTGCAATTCCATCACAAACTCCAAAGAAAGAGGGGCACCAAGCGGCTTGTGTGAAAATGTAACAAGTGGTGCGATGAAGCCTGGCATCATGGAAGCAGGAGCTGACATCTTGCTAGAGAATGAGAGCTTTAGGTGGTGCAGGGCCTTGAAAGTGAAGACCAGTAGCTTATTTTTCATGCGATAGAGAAGGGGCAGCCCGTGGAGGGATGCAAAGATGGGTCAAACGACAGGCTGGGAAATGATCTTTGCGGGGGCATTTGGAATGGCTATGGGAAGGGCAAAGTTGCATGTGGGGAGGGGGTGAGCGAGGCCGCGGGGAGTGGGGGCTGAGCTGTGGCATTGAGTGTGGCTGGAGGGAGCTGTGGGGGGTGAGCACGGCTCGAGGGGCCTGTGTGGGGTGAGTGAGGCTGGAGGGGGCTGTGGCGAGGATGAGCCATGGGGGGTGAGCACAGTTGGTCGGAGCTATGGGGGGTGTGTACGCAGCTGGAGGGGGCTGTGGGGGGGTAAGCATGGCTCATGGAGGCAGTGAGCTGTGGCGTTGAGCGTGGCTGGAGGGGACTGTGGGGGGTGAGCACGGCTCGAGGGGGCTGTGTGGGCGAGTATGGCTGGAGGGGGCTGTGGGGAGGATGAGCCATGGGGGCTGAGCACGGCTGGAGGGGGCTGTGGAATTGAACTGTTCTGGGGAAGCTGTCAAGGCCAATACCCCACTCTGGCACTTCGAGTGCAGGAAGTGGGGACCTGCAAGAATTCTAAAAATTAATACTGGCCACTCCAGGCTTGTATTAAACTCCCAAGGTTACAGCTTCTCTCTGACCTTGGATGGGTAGATGCTGCCACCACCCAAGTGCAAAGAAACCCTTTTAGAACCCAGGAAGGCGCACTTGGGAATTCCTTCCTGTGGGGTACCCTCAAGCCCTTTCACCCCCCTCCGGGGAAGAGCTGAGAAAGAAAACAAAGGAAGTCAGCTGTTACCATCAGCTAATTAAACAACATATGCATAAACCTATTACGTAAATTTTATTTAAAACAAAAAGGAAAGAAAATACATTTGGAACTTAGACTTTTTGCTCGATTTTAAAAAAACAATTACAAGGATTAAGCATCACGATAGCTCTCTTGAGGTCCAGCTTAAAGGTTACAAGCAAAACAGAAGCACCTGGGGTTAGCACAGAGGAGTCCACAAGCCATAAAGAAATAAGAGATATACCTATTTGCGTCTTCCTAGACATTTCCTGATCTACTTACATACCTGGGGTTTCAAATGAGTAGTTTCTAGGTATGATCTGGTGATTTCATACCTGGCCCACAGCTTTTTACAGCATCGCTCCAGCCCTGTCTCTGCTCTGTCCCCTCTCTCTGGAGAAAAACAGACAAAGGGGAAGTTTTTTCCCAATTCTAAAAGGTTCTGGCCTTCCCATTGGCTCTTTTGGTCAGGTGCCCACTCCCTTTCTTTTACCTATGGACTTTTTTAACCCTTTACAGGTAAAGCAAGTAGAGAACAGCCACTAACAGGGATTTTATGGCTGGCTGGGTGTCCATAAAATGGAGCTACCCTCCCCCCCCCCCATTTAGGGGGGTGACGGGGGGCTCAGTGTGTCCCAGGCAGGGAGCTAGTGAACATTTCAGGCTGCAGGGTGGTGGGGGGGGGCTGATGGCTCTGGCAGCTGCAGATCCCTGCAGTGTTGTGCCAGCACCATGCCCTGCTCTGTGCTGTGGGGGCTGCGCCAGCCCTGGCCACAGGTCTGTTCTGCACACTGGCTTCGTCAGAGCCCGGCATGGGACACTCAGGAGTGTGAGGGCAAATTAGCTTCTGGTGCGGTGACCACGCCTCAACCCTGTGTGGATGCTACAGCAAATTATGGCTGCCGACTGCTGGCAGAGAGCACCCCCCAGGGTTACTGTGCCCTGACTGCACATCACCAGGCAATGCCGCTCAACTTGCCTGAGTGTCCCATATAGACAAGCCCCATGGCAGACCTCTCTGTGGGGCCTGGTGGGCATTGCCATGGGGCTGCGTGGAGCTCAGCTGGGCGGGTGTCGCCGGGGCGCTGCGTGGAGCTCAGCTGGCCGTGGGGCTAGGCGGGTGTTGCTGTGGGGCTGTGTGGAGCTCAGCTGGCCGTGGGGCTAGGCGGGTGTTGCTGTGGGGCTGCGTGGAGCTCCGCTGGCGTGGGGCTGCGTGGAGCTCAGCTGGCCGTGGGGCGGGTGGGCGTCCCGGTGAGGCTGCATGGAGCTCAGCCAGGATGCGCTGTTCTGGGTGTGACCGTGTTAAGAGGCCGGGAGGGCAGAGCGCTGCTCATGCGTAGCCCCTGGGGTTGTGGGCAGCACTGGGCAGGGAGATTCCGACGTTGGGACGCTGGCCCAGATCCTGGTTCTTGCTGTCTGTGCCCAGGGCCAGGGAGCCTGTGCTCTGAGGGGGGTGAGTTGCAGACTGCCCAGGTTTCCCTGTTGCCACTTGGGTGGGCCTTGCAATGGGCAGGAAACCTCCCTGAAGAGCACTGGCGAGTTTTAATGATTGTATTGGGACTATTTCCTGTGTACTGCAGCCAGGCGCCTCAGTGAGGCCTCGTGGGACCCTGGGAAATATTGCCTCTGTGCCCCAATCCATCTGCCACACTCCCTCCCATGCCCCCTCTCCTGAGCCAGCCACACTCTTTCCACCTTCTGAGCCCTGGTTTGAGCTCACCACCCAGCCCAGGCAGCGCTAGCACTGATCTCCCTGCTCAACAGCCTGCGTTCCCCTGCACCCCACGCTGCGCCTGCCCTCTGCCTGCTGGAGCCGGGCTGTGTGGAGCCGATGCCCCTCAGACAGCAGCCTCTCAGCAGCGATATTCCTTGGCGCGCCGCACTGTGCCATGCTGCCCACGTGCTGACACGGCGCCGCTCAGGCTGCGGGAGCTCACTCCCTTGCTCCAGTGCAAACTGCGATGTGGGCGCAGTGTGAAACCAGAGCAAGGGCACGCCTGGCCTGGCACGGGGGACAGCTGCACGGCACCCCCTCAGTGGTGCACTGTGCAGGGTCTGTGTCTCCCCTGTGCCTGCAGGGAGGCTGATAATGGCAGCATGTCCTTCCACCCCAGACAGGGAGAGCAGATGTCCCGATTTTATAGGGACAGTCCCGATATTTGGGGCTTTGTCTTATATAGGTGCCTATTACCCCCCCCACCACCGTCCCGATTTTTCACATTTGCTGTCTGGTCACCCTACCTCCACAGCACATCTCCATGGGAACTGGCATGCATGCGCCCCAAGGCCTGTGTGGGGTTCGTGCCCCCAGGCCCAGTGCAGCACTTGGTGTGTAGGGGACGCCCAGCAACGCTGTCCCCACTGGGGCCTGTGAGCCAGAACTGGCAGGCTGGCTCAGTGCCCCAGCTGTGGGGAAGCAGGGCAGGGTGGCGGGACGCAATGGGGGGGAAGCCGGGCAGGGCAGCAGGACGCAGGAGGGGAGCAGTACCCAGTGCCTGCCAGCTGCCCCTTGACACTGCGTCTGTCTCTCCCAGGCCATTGTGAGGGGCCAGGGCACGGCCACTCGTCGCCCAGCAGGGAGGAGAAGGCCCGAACTGCGAACAGACACGTGAGTGGGAACCCCAAGACAGAGCCCAGCCCGGCCCTCGGGGAGAGGATCAACCCCACCCTGCCTCTGGAGAGCCAGTGGTGAGTCCTGTACCGGTCAGGGACGCCACCAGCCCCCCAACCAGCCCTGCTCATCCTGCGGGCCTGGCCTCTGGGTACTGGCCAGGCCATTAATCCATCACACTGCCCCTAGCGTCCCAGGCCATGGGACCATGACTGAGCACAAGGGAACCATAACAGTGCCCTTCCTCCATGCTCCATAACCTCCCCTGCCCCCTGTGTCCAGCCGCCCTGCCCTGCTTCCTTCCTGCCCCGCTCCCCCCGTCACCCTGCCATGCTCCCCACCACGTCCTGCCGCCCTGCCTTGCTTCCCCCGCAGCATCTCAGCACCCTGCCCTGTTTTCCCCCCCTGCAGCCCACAACCCTGCTTTGCTCCCCCGCTGCATCCTGCCACCCTGCCCTGCTCCCCTGCTGCATCCCACACTCTGCCCTGCTTCCCCCCCTGCGTCCCGCTGCCCTGCCCTGTTCCTCCCACCATCCTGCCATGCTTCCTCCCCACCGCCCTGCCCTGCTCCCCCCCGTGTCCCGCTGCACTGCCCCACTCCACCCCACCACTCTGCCCTGCTCCTGCCCTGCCATGCTCTCCCCCGCCGTCCTGCCCTGCTTCCTGCCCCATTCCCCCGGCCCTGCCCTGTTCCCCCCCGCTGCCCGACCGTGCTGGCACTCCTGCCGCCCTGCCCCACTCACCCCCTGCATCCTGCTGCCCTGCCCTGCTCCCCCGCCACGTCCAGCCACCCTGCCCTGCTTCTGTCCCGCTGCCCTGCCTTGCTCCCCCCACTCATCCCGCTGTCCTGCCCTGCTCCCCCCACCTTCCGCTGCCTTATCCCGCTTCCCACTGCCCTGCCCTGCTTCCCCTCTACGTCCCACTGCCCTGTCCTGCTTCCCCTCCAATGTCTTTCCATAGTCCCTTCACTTCCTTTCACGCCCAGCCCCACTCCATGTTCTTCTCTATTTCTGGGAACCCCAGCAGTCTCCTTCACCCCTCTTCACAGCCTGTCCCCTTCCATGCATCCTTCCCTTCTGCCTCCCTCAGCCTTTTGTGAGTCTAGAGAATCCCGCTGCCAGCCACCCATCCATCCTTCCTGGAGCTCTGCAGCACTCTCCCTAGCCTTTCCCAGTCCGCTGCCCCCCAGCTCTCCTCTCCTTTGCACAGCTCACTACACGGGGCCTGGGCATCAGCATGCTTGAGAAGCCACCAGGACACTCACTGACATGGCTGCTGCAAGTTCCACGCAGAGAACCACAGTGTTCTGCAGCAAATTGTTCCTGCTGCTTGCTGTGGCTTTGGCTCGCCTGCCATCACTGCTGGCTGATGCCTCCTGCTAGCTCCTCTCTGGATAGACATTGCCGCTTGGTGCTCCATGCCCGGGCAGTGCCCCTGAGCCAGCCTCTGTCTCCCTGACAGCTGGTACCATGGGGCAATCAGCCGGACGGACGCTGAGACCCTGCTGAGGCTGTGCAAGGAGGCCAGCTACCTGGTGCGCAACAGCGAGACCAGCAAGAACGACTTCTCTCTCTCCCTCAAGTGAGTGTGCTTGGCCAGGCCATCGGGCAGGGCCTTCCCCCACTGGAAGTGCTGGGGCAGGGCACGGGCGGGGGTGGGAGGCTGCAGGACCAGTGGCTGGCCAGGCTGCTGCTGTGTGTACCAGGCTGCATCCGTCCCCTGTGCGGGGAGGCAGCAGGCCGAGGGCTGCGGGAGGGGAGGGGAAGTGAGGCTGTTGTTTCCCTTTCCCGTGATGTTGTCCTTGCCCTTTGCTGGCAGCTGTCCCCAGGGTGGCGCTGTCTCCAAGTGGCTGGGTGTGTGGAGACATGTGAGAGCAGTGCTGTCAGCACGTGGCTCAGTGAGCTCCCAGGACAGTTGCTGCTTCATGCCTGCAGGATGGGCCTTTCTGCACAGATACCGCCAGCGGCACCTAGCGCCTCTGGCAAGCCAGCAGTCACACCTGCCTGTGCAATGATCACACACTCTCATCCCACCACCTAAACACTTGAGTAACACATAGGGGAAACTGAGGCACGCACACAGTATTCAGAGAAGACATTAAGAACATTCCCACTTTGTTACACACATGCACACCCCCCGGGACACTGCATCCTAGGTTGGGAACGCTGCTGCTCTGGGGAGTGAAGGAAGCCCCAGAACAGATGGAGGTATGGGTGTAAAGAGTAGGGAGGGATCAGAGAATGACACACTCAGTAAAGCAGGAGGCACGAATGAATGAGCGTGTATTGTTATTATTGACACGCAGTTCCACATGGAGACACGCACGGACACGCATGCACACACACGCATAGACACATGGATGTGCACACACAGACAGCTTTTTTAACCATCCCTGGCATCCCTCCCCTGCCTTCCTCGGGCCTTTCAGTTATAACGGCCTCCACCCCCCCCCCCGGCTTTAGCCGTCCTGAGGGGCAGTGAGCTCAGCCCTGTGCTGGGTGGAGAGGGGGCCATGCCAGGTGGCTTTTAGAAAAACATCCAGTCGTGATTGAAAAGTTGTCAGTGATGAGAATCCACCACACCCCTTGGTAAGTTGTTCCGATGATTAATTATTCTGACTGTTAAAAATGTACCCCTTATTTCCACTCTAATGATGTTGGGATCCGGGCAGCGCCTCCGATAAGACAGCCAGGGCCAAAACAGCTCTCTGGATCTGCCTACTTAGGGGGCTTGCTGAGTTCCCTTGTGACTGGACCAATCACACGCAACACGCACTCCATGAATGGGGTGGAGAAAGTGCATGAGGAAGTGTTATTTACCCCTTCACATGACACACAAACCAGGGGTCACCCAGTAAAATTAATAGGCAGCAGGGTTAAAACAAAAAAAGGAAGTACTTCTTCACCCAGCGCACAGTCACCCTGTGGAACTCCTTGCTAGAGGATGTTGTGAAAGCCAAAAGTATTACTGGTTTCAGAGTAGCAGCCGTGTTAGTTTGTATTCGCAAAAAGGAGGACTTGTGGCACCTTAGAGACTAATGCTCAAATGAATTTGTTAGTCTCTAAGGTGCCACAAGTCCTCCCTTTCTTTTTGCGAAAACTATTACTGGATTCAAAAAAGAACTCAGTAAGTTCACACAGGCTAGGTCCATCAAGGCTATTAGCCTAGATGGTCAGGGATGCAAAACCATGTGCTGGGTGACTGCCGAATGCTGGGAATGGGCAACAGGGGATGGATCACTTGATAATTCCCTGTTCTGTTCATTTCCTCTGGGGGACCTGGCATTGGGCACTGTCAGAAGACAGGGCACTGGGCTGGATGGACCATTGGTCTGACCCACTCTTATGACAGCTGGCTGTGGTATTTTAACAGCATGTCTCTGAAGTGCTCAGTTCCCTCCCTTGCGTACAGCCCAGGGCAGAGTGGCCAGCACATGGTCTGTTGCACCCCTTGGCCTCACGGGAGACTGAAGGGGGTGCTTCCAGAAGTAACTCACTGCTGTCAGTGTTTGGGCTTCCTATTTCCACCCCAGCATCGCTGCCTGTGGGCTGGCTTTGCTGCTTGGATCAGGGTCTCTGGTGCCACCAGCCATGATGGAGTCTGGGCAGGGTAATCTGAAGCACAGTACTGGCTCCCTTGGGGAGGGCTCCCTGCCCAGCCTCGCTCCCCATCTCTACAGCAGGTGCTTTCGCAACAGTGTTTTCTCCAGGAATTAAGATTAGGGGGGTGTTCAAATTTACAGCGGGGCGCAGGGGTCAGGGCCGATGAGGGGTGAGACCGTAAGGGTGAAGGTGGGCTGTATGGGACCATAGTAAAAACTGAAAAATGTTTCATGACCATTTTATTTGATTTTAAAATCATCATACGAATTAAAGTTGGCTACTCAAGCCTTCTATGAAGCACTACATCTACATCCTTCTTGGTTTCTTGTTATAATTTTGCACAACTCTGTTAACGAACTTCTTGAATGCAATGCATTCATCTTTGGTGGCTTCTCGTGTGTCCAGTACTTCCATTCCTTCAACTGATATGCTCATTAGTTCATTCACATGATCAGGCAGAAGGCGACTTCTTTCAAAACGCAAAATTCTATTCAATGATGAAAAAGAACACTCAACTGTAGCTGTTGTGACTGGGACTAGTAAGAGATGAATTCTTACTTCTTTCAGCCTAGGAAACATAAACACAAAGATCCATTCAAGCCACTAGTGACGATAAAAAAGAAGTTGAAGTCAAATCTTCATTCATTCATTTGTTGTAGGATATTCCACTCTGTGTTCAAATTCTCTATTCTGTCCTGATCCCATGGCAGCCCCATTGCTGGTAGTGCCTCACTCCACTCAACTGTTGCTGTTTTATAGGACAGGGATCTGTAAAAGCTACATAGAGGTTGAGTAGAATCTAGAAGTCGCTGTTGTAGGTTTTTAAGACTCAAGTGTGTACTTTTTCAGTTGTCTTAACAAACACTTCTTGTCCACTTCACCTAAGGATTCAGTATAAATGCCTTCTTTAGTCAACTTCTGGACTGAAATCTTTGCGTCTTCCAGTACTTTTTCAATGGATAGCTCTCTGATTGATCCAAATGTAGCTTCTATTTCTGGACAAAGATCTACTACTGTTGTAGCAGATGCCTGGATGACATTGTTTAATGACCCCAGTGGTTTCAACAGTAGACTTACAAGAGAGAGAATGGCAATAGTCTTCTCTGAACGTAGTAACAAAAGTAATCCACCAGCCTCACTACTTAGATCCATCCCATCTTGGTAGATACTTTCCAAAGCCAGTAATAATGGCTGGAGTAATTTTAAGACAACAGCCAAGGATCACTCATGAGACAGCTAGAGGGTTTTCCCAGGTTGGACTAATTTGAACTTCAGTCCCAGTGTATCTTCTATATTTTCCAAGATATTCAGTCTTTTTGGACTCCTGCTGAAAAAAGAATACAATGAAGACATTAAATGTATAGCTTTTTAATGTCTTTTGAAGAGTCTGCAGCTCATACTAGCGCTAGTTGGAGTAGATGGCCTCTGCAGTGTGTATAGGAGAGATTAGGGTTACACTTTTTGCTGAGCAAAGCTTGTGCTCCACCATGTCTTCCAGAGAAGTTTCCAGCTCCATCAAATGCACAAGCAGCCCTCTGTTTGGGGTCCAACTGACAAGCATTTAACTCTTCTAAGATGTGGGTTGTCACAGATGCAGCCAATCTGTCTTCTATAACTTGAACATATAGAAATGCATCCACTGGCCTACCACTGACATCAAGATAACGTACACAATGACCTAATACTTGATGACCATTTGCATTGGTGCATTCATCAGTCATGTATGCAAATTTTTTGAATGTGGTGGGAGTTTTTGACTTTTTCAACTGTCGAGCCTTTCACTGTTGCACCACATGCGTCTAGCCAGTCAGTTGAGTTTCTTGCAGAAAGGTAGTGAGCATTTGCTGGTCTTGTTCGGAACCAGTGTTCAACTTCAGGATGAACAAGTGACAATGCACTTAACATTGGCCTCCAGTTTGTAGTGTGTGGTATCTCTTGCTTAAATAGAAAGTACAATGCCACGGCCATGTTTGTTCGCATGAACTGTGTTGTGTCTTCAACATTCTCAACAGCCTCATTAATACTCACCGGTGTTGTCCTTGGTCAGTGGAGACTCAGAGGTGCTTTCGCATGAGTTCATCTCCCAGGTAGGGGGCAAGAAGGCACCTTGCTCGTTCCTCCAGCTGCTCACTGTTCGCTCTGGCCACTGTTGTTCGTTGTGCCACCGTTCACTCCATCGCTCTGTAGCCAGTGGCCCTGGGCCATCACCTTCTGCTGTCACCTGCCACTGTGACCTCTGCAAGTTGGTCTCTTGAGGTTCCTCCAGCTCTCAGTGATTTTAGCTGAGCTCTCAGTGGGGGAACCTCGCTGCTAGTGCAGACTGGGCCGTCTCTTCCACAGAAACACTGTCCCACAGCAGGTCTAAGCACTTAGACCTGATCATCAGTGATTTCAGCTGTAGTGATCACTTAACAAAACAAAGACTATCTATGGAGCCTAACCACTCTGTCTTTAAACAGTGGAGAGGGGCAGGTCTAATAGTACTTGTGACTCAGGCAGACCATCAAGCAAAACACCTATCCCCACCCTCTCTCTCTCTCTCTCTCTCGATGCCCTCCATCAGCACAGGCTAAGTACAGTTCTGCTGTCCTTTACTCGTACAATAAGAATAACAACATTTCATTACCCTCCCCCCACCCCACCCCCACATTCAAGTGATTTGTAACCCAACCCCAGCCAAAAACTATCACTTGGGCAACACAGCTCTGTTTGCTGGATACCTAGGTAGATTAGGTGTGAATGTAAATACAATCTGGTCCTGAAGCCTTTTCCCCCCCAACCCCCAGCTCATCACTAGCTGTCAGGGAGAGCTCATTTAGACTTTGCTTACAAATCATAATTTGAAATTATTAGGTTGGCCAACATCACCGAAATGAATGCACGGACATTGTCATAAACAGCTGTACAAAGAAGCTAGTCGATGTTCATACTTTTCAAATCTATTACACTTTTTCAGATACATGTATTTTATCATACACTGTATATGCTTTTAAAGTGTGTATTAATGTTTCAATTTCAATTCAGATTTCCAAACAATCACTAAATTGGCAACACTGCATGTAACTAGTTCACAAAACTGAGGGGGGGGGAATTCAGGAGAGGTAAACACCCCCATAGGGGGGTGTAGGGAAATCCCTGTTTCGCAACCTCGTGGCACCGTGCAAAGTAGCTCTGGCTCCACGACCTGCCTCCCCTGACCCATGGCTGCTGTGCCTCATGTCAGGGAAAGCAGTGGGACTGAGAGTTCTGCCGGGTGGACAGCAGAGAGAGCAGAGCAGCACTGGACCGGTCTACCAAAGAGCAAACAAACAGGAGACATTGGAATTGCTCATTTATGAGCATAACTTTGAGTTTAGTTGGTATTACTGAGACCGGGTGGGATGAGTCACACAATTGGAATGTTAAAAATCAACAGTTATAACCTATACAAGACGAATCAAGTGGGCAAAAGGGGAGGGGAAGGGACACTCTGTCAAAAATGGTATTATCTGTTTCCGAGTCACTGATGACTTGGAAGAAAATTATCTTAAATGCGTATGGATCAATGTCCTAACAGATAAAGCACAAGATGCAATGTTAGTTGGTGTCTGCTACAGACCACCAAATCACACTAGAGAACAAGAGGACCAGCTCCTTATGTACTTATCTACACAATGTGTAGGAATTTGCTGATCATGGGGGACTTCAGTTTGAGTGACAAATACTGGAGGTTTCATGGTCCCAGTACTAAAACATCCTTGGAATGTCTAAACATTATAGATGATAATTTCTTAACTCAGAAAGTATTAAAGCCAACAGGGGGGAATTCTGTATTAAACCTCATCTTGACAATTCAAGACAAACTGATCACAGAACTGAGACTTAATGGTAGCTTAGGTGTAAATGACCGTGACTTGATCACGTTTATAATGATAAGCCAAATAAAGTCCAGACAAGTGATATATATATTTGGTGCTTTAATAGGGTCAGTTTCACAGAGCTGAAAACAATTATGAGCCGAATCAGCTGGGAGGAAAAATTTAGTCAGAAAAATATGACTGATAATTGGGAATCATTTAAAAACACCTGACTAGATGCTCCAAAAGCCACAATCTCACAACTGAGGACAGAAGGCTGAACTGGCTAAAAAAATAACCCGGTTTAGAGGGAAAGTGAAGGCAGCTGTAAAAAATTAAAAATATTTTACAGCTGCCTATATAAAAAAAAACAAATGGAAGAAAGGAGTAGTTGATAGTAATAAATATAAATCAGAAGTTAGGAATTATAGAAAATTGATAAGGGAAGCCAAGAGACGCAAGGAAAAATCTATGGCCAGAAGAGTTAAGGACAATAAGAAAGAGGTTGTTTTAAAACAATATTCGGAACAAAAAGAATCCTGACAATTTTCAGAGTAACAGCCGTGTTAGTCTGTATTCGCAAAAAGAAAAGGAGTACTTGTGGAACCTTAGAGACTAACCAATTTATTTGAGCATGAGCTTTCGTGAGGTACAGCTCACTTCATCAGATGCATACTGTGGAAACTGCAGAAGACATTATATACACAGAGACCATGAAACAATACCTCCTCCCACCCCACTCTCCTGCTTGTAATAGCCTGACAATGATATTAGTCCATTACTAGGTGGAAATGGTAGAATTATCAATAATAATGCAGAAAAGGCTGAGGTGTTCAATAAATATTTCTGTTCTGTATCTGGGGAAAAAACATGATATAATCTCATAATGTGGTGGTGAGAACGCTCTTTCCATTCCACTAGTATCTCTGGAGAATGTTAAACAGCAGCTACTAAAGTAAGACATTTTTAAATCAGCAGGTCCAGATACTGTGTATCCAAGAGTTTGAAAAGAGCTGATTCAGGAGGTTGCTGGACGTTTAATGTTGATTTGCAATAAATCTTGGAGCATAGGGCAGTAAGCTGATGTTGTGCCAATTATTAAAAAGGGTAAACAGGATGACCCAGGTAATTACAGGTCTGAGAGTCTGAATTGATCCTGGAGAAGATAATGATGTGACTGATACGGGACTCGATTAATAATGAACTAAAGAAGGGTAATGTAATTAATGCAAATCAATATGGGTTTATGGAAAATAGATCCTGTCAAATTAACTTGATGTCTCTTTTTGATGAGATTACAAGTTTGGTTGATAAAGATATTAAAGTTGACATAATATATTTAGATTTCTGTGGGACGTATGACTTGTGGCTGTATAACATTTTGATTTAAAATCTAGAATGATATAAAATTAACAGGACACATTAAATGGATTAAAAACTGGCTAACTGATAGATCTCAAAATGTAACTGTAAACGGGAAATTATCGAGCAGATGTGTTTCCAGTGGGGTCCTACAGGGATCAGTTCTTGGCCCTATGCTGTTTAACATAGTTATCAATGACCTGGAAGAACACACAAAATCCTCACTGATAAAGTTTGCAGATGGGACAAAAATTGGGGGAGTGGTAAATAATGAAGAGGACAGGTCACTGATACAGAGCGATCTACATTGCTTGTTAAACCAGGTATCAACAAATGATGTGTTTTAATACAGCTAAATGTAAAAGGATACATCTAGGAACAAAGAATGCAGGCCATCCTTACAGGGTGGAGGATTCTATTCTGGGAAGCAGTGACTCTGAAAAAGATCTGGGGGCGTGGTGGATAATCAGCAGGACATGAGCTCCCAGTGCGACGCTGTGGCCAAAAGATCCGATGCAATCCTGGGATGTGCAAAACTGGGAATCTTGAGTAAGAGTTGAGAAGCTATTTTACCTCTGTATTTGGCACTGGTGTGACCACTGATGGCATCCTGCGTGCATTCTGATGCCCACAATTCAAGAAGGATGTTGATAAATTGAAGAAGGGTTCAGAGAAGAAACATGAGAATAATTAAAGGATTAGAAAACCTGCCTTCTGTAGATACAAGGATCTTAATCTCTTTAGTTTAACAAAGAGAAGATTAAGGGGTGGCTTGATTACAGTCTATAACTACTTACATGGAAAACAAATATTTAATAATGGTAGTCCGATCTAGCAGAGAAAGATCTAACACCATCCAATGGCTGGAAGTTGGTTAGACAAATTCAGACTGGAAATAAGGCGTAAATTTTTAACAGTGAGAGTCATTAACCACTGGAACAACTTACTGAGGGTTGTGGTGGATTCTCCATCATGGGCAATTTTTCAATCAAGACTGGCTGTTCTCAAAGCTCTGCTCTAGGAATTATTTTGGGACTGGTCTCTGGCCTGTGTTGTACAGGTCAGACTAGATGATCACAATGGTTCCTTTTAGCCTTAGATCTATGACTGTACTCGTAGGGCAGGTGGGGCCAGTGCGGTGATGGGAGCATGACAGAGCTAGGGGGCCTCGTGTGTGAGGCGAGGGGCTCCGCATGCAGTGTCTATTGGGCCCCATGCACTGTGCCATTGGCAATACGCTGCAGGGCTAGTGCTGCCAGCTCCTGCAAGATTGCCTGCTTCTCATACTGCCTCAGTGCCCCAAGTCAGGGGAAACTCCCAGCTCCTGCTGAATGAGGGATACGGGCTGGGCCATCCCTAGACATTTTAGTGCCCTACGCAGCACCAGGGAGGGGGCTGGCCCCAGGCCTCCGCAGGGGAGAAGGGGGCTGCACCCTAGGTCTTTGGGGGGCAGGGGGGGAAACCACCCCCCAGCACGAGCCGGCAGAGCAGAGCGGGATGGTGCCGGGTCACTCCACTTCCTGCTGCCCGGTGATTGCAGGGCGGGCCCGACCCCACGCTCATGGGGCGGTGGGAAGTGGAGTAACCCGGCCGCAGCCCACTCTGCTCCCCTGGCTCCCAGCCTTGGGACTTGGGGGGCAGGGGGGAACCACCCCCTCCCCCCCGACTCACTGGCTGCGACTGGGAGCCAGCAGAGTGGAGCATGCTGGAGCTGGGTTGCACTCCACTTCAGTGACTGCAGGACGTGCCCAACCCCTGCTGCAGGCCCCCGGGATGTAGCTTAGGGGAAGGGGTGGAGCGGGGCAGGGCTGGGGCAGAGCAGGGATGGGAAGAGGCGGGGCGGGGGCAGAGCAGGGGCAGGGGCAGCTTTCCTGGCCTGCTCAGCCAGCTGGGTGATGGTGCTGGCTGCTGGAGCAGTACACAGCTGCATAGGGCACCAGGAAATTTGGGGTCATTTGGTGCCCTACGCAGCTGCGTAGTTTGTGGATGGGTAAGGAAGGCCCTAGATACAGGGTCCGAGTGTGAGTAAATGGCACCGAGCACAGGCAGCCCCGAAAGACCCGCCAATTGTGGCCTCCTGAGCCTGAAGCCAATCAAAGGGTGCGGGGGCTACCTCTGATATTTGCATGGGGCAGCGCAGCTCCCCAGGCACTCACCCCGCTGCTCCTCCAGACCCGGCGTGGTCCTGCAAGCGGGGAGTGAATTGGGGTGGGAGCGGAGCTGGTTAGCGTCAGGAAGGCTGCAGGCCTGCCCAGCCCCATCCAATGCTGGGGGATGGTGACATCATGCAGGCTGGGGAGCAGAATAAAGCCACCCTGCCAAGCTGCATCGTTCTGTTCTGGCTGTTGCGGGGCAGGCAGGGGAAGGAGCTCCCCAGAGGGGTTGAACTCCAGGTCACTCCCTCCCTGCTCGGCTGCTTGGAGCATCAGAGCTGGCCACAGTGTGCCCACATACCAGGAGGACTCTGGTGTCGTTCTGATCTGCTTGCTTTGGTGAGTCAGCGTGATTGGCAGCAGCAGGGCTGTGGCATGCCCTAGAGAAGGGCCCAGATCTGCTCCAAGAATGGATTTGGGGCAGGCCCTGTGGCCTGTATTGGGCAGGGCTCGGATAAGGTGGTCACAATGGTGCTTGCTGGCCTTGGAATTGCTGAGTCTGAGCCACCTGGGGCCCCCTCTAGTTCCTCCCAGCAGGCCTCGTTCGGGATCTCTTCCTGAATGCCCATGTCATCCGGTCAACACAGGCCCGTCGCTGCAGGGCTGGGTGCCTCTTCCTCTAGCTCGGTGCCCTGAGTATCAGAAGCAGTCTCCAGTGTGTGCCCTGGATGTGTTACCCTTCAACATCTGGCTGTGGCTCCCTGCCTGCCCAGTGAAATCCCTTTCCTCCTGCCTGGAGTGCCTATGGCTGTATAGAGACCCCGGTGCTCAGCGCTGTCCAGGATCAAGGCCATGGACTCTGGCCACCTGCTTTCCAGGTGCACCACTCCTCTCCTCTGGCCTGACTCTTGCCTGGAGCCCCGGGGCATTCGGTGCTTGGATTTCCTTCTCCCCTCTGGCTCTGGGGTCAGTGGCAGGCTAGCTGAGCGGGCCCCTACCTGGCCAGTGAGTCTCTGCAGAGCCTGGCTAGGGACAGCGGGGCTGGTGAGGGTCTTCTGGCAGTGGGAGAGATGGGAAGTTGCTCTTGTGACCAATTAAATGGTCTCTAGTCCTGACCCCGGGGCATTCCTCCATGTGCCCCCGTGCAAGGGATCGCCAGGAATGCTCCCCCTGCTCAGCAGCCAGTGCCTGAGCCCTGCTCTTTGCTCCCTTTGTCAGTCCCCACGGAGGTATCTGGTAGTCATTGCGTGGGATGGCTGCCTGCAGGGCTAATCCATTGCCTTCCATTCCCCTCTCTCCTCCATCAGGAATTAAGCAAGCAGTTTGTATGAGCCATTTGGAATAAACCTTGTGGTTAGCAGGAGCCCATATTCTCTCTCTCTCTCACACACACACTCTCTCTCTCTCCCCCCCCCCCACCCCGTGCCAGAGGTAGGCACTGGTGCTGCCTGCCCATGTCCTGGGGACCCTCTGTGCCACGTTTGCCAGCAGGGATCCAGGCATGGGCGGACGGTGGTTGGGGTAATGTCTTTGCTGAGCCAGGCATTCTGGGCTGGATGCAGGGCTCGCTGGGGACAGTCTCTGGTTGGTCACAATGGTCGCTTCTGGCCTTAACATCTAGGAATCGGTTCCAGCTGCCGTAGGTGTTAGTAGGAGTGTCTCCCACACACCCGGGCTGGAGTTGGGCTGCTGTGATGGGAACCATTTCACCTCTACAAGTGGGTTTTATTGTCTGCCTCTGGGAGCCTCCCAAGGAAGAGGAAGGTCCATTCTGGAGGGAGGATGGGCGGCCAAGAGCCTGCCCTTTGCCACCATGTGACCTGGCACAAGTCACTATTCTGCTCCGGGGTCAGTTTCCTGGTCAGGGTGGATCCTGGCTGCGAGGAGCTATTAGGGCAGGGATTGCTGCTGCCAGCTCCTGGAGGGAGCACCAGCGATTCTGCAGTTATGGCTGTGCTTTGGGCTCTGTCGTGGGTAAAATTCCCATACTCGCCTTTCAGGCTGATGTTGTTCAGGCTGATGTTGTCCAGGCTCGGCTCCGAGCAGCATTGGTTGGAAGCTGCAGCTGTTCTGACCTGCAGGAGAGTGGCAAAATACCCCTTTGCAAACCGAGCATCTCCTGCTGGCGGGCAGGGGCTGGGACTTAGCACCTTCCACCACACTGCTGGGCTGCTGCTGGGCATGCTCAGTGTGTTCACACGAGGCTCTTGCTGCTACACTCCCACTGCCCTGCCCTGCCGCAGCACCAGTGGTTTGCAGGAGAGTGGCTTGCCAGGTGCATGGGGTTGGGTTTCCCAGTGGTGCCCAGACACCTCCCATGGTGCTTTGCATGGTCTAAGAGCCTGGCTAGGGAGAGTGGCTCTGCTCTACCCTGCAGCATGGGTGAGTCCCCAGGTGGCAGGCTCTGCTTCCCCACCTCCCTCCTCACAACCCCTGCCCACAAAGGACTGCGGCAGTCCCCAGCTGGCACGCAGTCCCTCGGGGCCATGCCTAGCTGGCACAGCTCAGAGCAGCCCCCAGGCTGACTGGGGCTGGGCAGAGAGCAGCTAGCATCAGCTGGAGGCACTGCGAATGTGGACAGGCAATCAGTGCCTGGAGCACTGTAATGATCCACAAGCGGGCAGAGTAGAGGCTGGGCATTAGTGTTTCCTGCAGGACTGGTGCAGCCCCAGCTGGCCCAGCACATGGTACAGAGCTAGGCTTCACCTCAGGCCCTTCCTGTCTCCCCTCGCTGGGAGCTGCCTGCCTCAGCTCAGTCTCTGCAGCAGCACAGCCCCCACCCCAGAATGGCTCAGCTCCTGAGCTCGCAAATGGATTTGAAACCCATTCCACTAATGCAGCCATCAATCCATCGCGGGCACGGCCTCCGCTTGAGTCGCAGCTGCTGCACGGCAGCGGCAGGGGGGAGGGGACTGGCCGCAGCGCAGAGCTGGAGATGGCTCAGCCTAGCCGCCGAGGCTGCTCGTAAGCTATCAATATTTTGTGGTAATGTGCATTCCAGATGCTGCAGACAGGCTGTGGCGCTCCTCGGAGACACAAATTAATAGCAACAGGGCCATTAGCCCGTCACTTGGAATCAGCGGCTGTGGCATTATCTTCCCATGCGGCTCAGCCGGCACTGGGCCTCGCTGCTCCTGAGGGAGGCTGATGGGATTTTGCACAGGCCTAGGCAGGAAGCGGAGTCGGGACGGGACCTGCTTTCTGGGTCAGGCTGAGGCCCAAAGAGAAGAAGCCGCTGCCCTGGAACGGGCGAGGTGTTCCTGGCATGCGGGCCTGAGGCTGGCAGTGACAGACAGCGCGCTCCCCACTCCTACCGGGCGGGTCGTGGGCAGCAGGTGAACGAGCTCGCAGAGAGCTCCCTGAATGCTAAGAGAGCGTGTGCCCGTCAGCGAGCTGTCCCACAGCAAGTCAGGACCCAGTGGCTCTGCCGCTGGGCCATACAACTGCCCGTGGGTCTGCGGAGCCCTTCTCACAACAGGGAGTGGTGTCTGGCCAGTGCCCAGGGTCTGGTCCTCAGTGGGGCCTCTGGGAGCTACTGTAATCCAATCACCAACGGGGGGGGGGAAGAGCAGAGGGTTGTGGGAAGGTGCCAGGAGATCTTAGATTTCCTCCCCCTCCCCCCCCCCCCCCGCCCCGGGGATCCAGACAAGGGGATTTGCCGCTTTCCAAAGAGCTGCTAGCCCTGTGTTCCTGGCAAAGCCCTGCTCCCCAGCACCTGCTGGGGCTGCCTGGCCGCCAGGCTGTGCAGATTGTGCCTGAACCCAAAAGTCCTGTTTAGTGCCATTGGCGCACTAAGGCACCCTTCGCTCAGACAGCTGTTCAGCAGGCCTGGCACGAATGAGGAGTGGCCCTTACTTGAACCCAGGACCCTGCTGCAGGGGGCCAGCAGGCAGGAGCTCCCGATAACTGGGATGTTTGTTTTCTGCATTAGTTTAGTGCTGCGTGGGGGCTGCAGGTGTAGCAGCCGGTCAGGGCTGAAGCAGCCTGGTGTGTGGAGCTCGGCAGCCCCCTGATGCTGAGTGCCCCGGCACCCCCTTGCACTACGGTCCCATGCTGGAGGGCAGGGCCAGCTGGCTGGTGGCACTAGTGAGCTGTGTGGAGGGCATGCTGCGCCGGCGCTGGGCAGAGCAGGGGGGTGGCACTGCACCCCTCTAATCCTGGCTTTGTCTCTTTCTCCTGACAGGAGCAGCCAGGGTTTCATGCACATGAAACTCTCCCGCACCCAAGAGAACAAATACGTGCTGGGCCAGAACAGCCCCCTGTTTGACAGCGTGCCCAAGATCATCCACCACTACACCAGCCACAAGTTGCCCATCAAGGGGGCTGAGCACATGTCCCTGCTCTACCCAGTGGCTATCCGAACCCTATAGCCTGCTGCGCAGCAGGGAGGTGTCCATGGAGCACCCAGCCTGGGCCTGGCATGTGCGCAGCTCTCCCAGGGAGGCCCACCATCAGTCCTGGCTGGGGCAGAGCCAGGGAAGGGCTCCGGACAGCTGGCCAAAGTACAGACTCACTGGTACAGCTGGCTCTGGGCCCGGCGCTGGGAGTGGCCGGACCACTAGCTGCACTCTGGCTTCTTGCCAACACAGTAGGACGCTTCCCAAACCCTAGGGGATGCGCCCCTTCTCTGGGACCAGCTTGTGTACATACCCCCAAGGAAAGACCCAGGTCCGACTACCACTGTGTCCACCGCCTCCTCGCTGGTCTCCTGCCTGCAGGCCTGGCCCAGCTGGCTCCCATGGTTCCTGTTGCCAGGGCTGGGAAAAGAACAGGGGCCTGGTGGAGTCCCAGGGACCAAGGGGGGAATTGGGAGATAATTTATTGCTAAGGCAGGTAAGTGGCCCCTTTCCAGAAGTGCCGAGACCCCTGGCAGTGCTGGCCTGCCCATAGGCAGTGTGAAGAAGCTGAGGGGATGTGCCCATTGTGTATGCCTACACACACCCACACCCCGATATCACAGAAAATTCCTAACACATTTTTCCACAGCAGGAATAAGACCAGGGGCCGGGGGTGCTAGGCCTGCTCCTGACCTGCCCCCGGCCCCCATTGCATTAGAGCGGGCAGTGAAAACCGGATTGAGCCTGCTGGGCTGCTGCTGTGAGACTGTTTCACCATGGAAGAGGTTGTTGGAAGAGGACCGCGCCGTGGGACAGGCCAGGTGGCTAGCTGGCACAGCTCACTGCAGAGCTGGGTCCATGGGCCCAGGACAATCCGCTACCCTCCTTGGCCAAATGTACACACTGAGTGTGCCGTACCAGCACCCAATAAAGTCACGCAAAGCTGTCAGCCACCCTCCCTGTGAGACGCGGTGCTCGCATGCACCTATGCAGCTACAGCTCATGGGGTCTCAAATGATGGGGCTTCCCGGGGAGCTGGGCTGGGAGGGGACACCTGTGAGAAGGTTGCTACCCCTCCCCCTGACATTGCGTGGCCATCTGTTCCCCCAGTTTGGGGCTGGGGGGGATTTATTCCTGCAGCATCACCTGGCCAAGAGGGAGGCTGCCAGCCCTTCCCTTTGGAGGGTGGAAAGGCCTGGGTCACCGTCAGTGCACACTCGGCCCCGTAGTGTTGAGGGTCCTCCTCCCCAGGACCGATGGCCAAGCTCCTCCAGCTGTTCCCGTTGTGAGGATGGAGAAGAGCCAACAGGCTGTTGGCTAGGAGACCCAACTCTGGACAGGAGGCAGCCTGGACACCTTGCAGCCTGTCAGTGGGATTGAGCAGGAGCTAACTCCAACCTTGGGCCGAGCCAGACTCCAGCCAGGTCCATGCTGAGGAGCAACCCCCAAGCATGGGGCAGAACTGCAGGTATGTGCATCTGGTGCAGGATTTGCCCTGGGTGTGTGCCCAGCCTGGCCTGGGGAGACAGGGCCCAAGCTGCTGGCTGCTGTGGAAGCACCTGACCACATCAGCCTGACCTCTACAGACAGCCCCCAGTGAGTTCTCAGGGCTGGAGGTTGGGGGGCTGAGCCCAAGCTTTGCAACAACTGAGACCTCCTTGCATCTGCTGGCTCAAGGGTCCCACTCCCCATCCCTTGCAGCACTGCACCTCCAGACACCCCTCAAGATGGGCTTCCCACCCCATGTCCAGCCAGGGTCAAGATGGCACAAATGGGGGTGCACTGGGAGGCTAGGGACAGTTGGGGGTGAACTCCGAAGGGAACCCACTCAGTCTCTGGGTCTGGGAGATGCAAGGGGGTTTCGGGCCTGTCTCCTGGGCAGGGCATTCCTGGGCTGGCAGATCCCAGGGCTGGGCACATCAGGGGTCTCCTGGCTGTTGCACTGCTGCCAGTCTCCTCGCCACTGCAAGCTTGACTCTGCATGCAAAGTCACGGGCAGTGCAGGGGTCCAGGAGGGGCTGTCTGGTACTGACCCCTGCCCTGCCAGAGCCCTGTGCTGGGTCAGGGGGTTCTCTGCCCACCCCACCCCCATCCTGCAGCCACCCCCCACAGGGCAACGAGTTAGCCCTCACAGTGCTCTCCAGGCTCTTCCTCACCGCCCCGCTCAGCTAGTGCTCCCTGCATAGGAAGCTGATGAACGGCAATGAAACTGTCTGGCTGATGGACCATGCTCCGATAGATACACAGTCAAGATGGGCAGCTTGCTCATCACTGGTACAGCAAGCAGTAAAGCCGATGATTGTTTCTGAACACAAGCATTCATCTAACTGCTGTGCAAGAACCAGACAGAGACCGTGTGGCCAGGGGCACACCCACATCCATTACCATGAGCCCACAGGGACAGCTGGTCCATCATCACCAGGCCTGCCACAGGGCCTGCATCCTTCTTCACTTACTGTCCAGGAGCAACTAAAGTTTGTGGGACGGAGCATGCACGACTGCCTGCTGAAACAGCTGACTCCAAACATTGTAGCCCATGTTACCTGGAATAAAAGCCAGCTGACAGATCCCCAAACGTGGCCAATGGGGAATCGTCAGCCGGGATGTTTCTGGTGGTGCCTCCCAGGGATGTGTTCTCAGCCCAGTGCTATTCAATATCTTCATCGATGGTCTGGAAGGAAACACCAACTCATTGCTGGCAAAGGGCGCAGCTGATGCCGAGGTGATAAATTACAGCAACAGCTGGCCAGTTCTACTGAGTCCAGCAAGCGGGACGCAAATGTGTCTCAATAGGGCCAAATGCCAGGTCATCCATCTAGGAACACCAGCCATCCCTCCAGAATGGGGGCCTGTAGCCCAGTCACCGGGGACAATGGAAAAGAGCCATTGTTGCAAACAGCTGAACATGAGCTCCCACTGCCGGGAAAGCTGGCTGCACTAACAAGGGAATGCTGAACAACAGCAGGGAGCTGGTGTGGCCTCCAACCAAGGGGTTAGGGAGATCAGTATTGGGGCGGGCTGCTTGGAAAATAAGACCGCTGCTTCACAAAACACACTGAGGTTTTGTTCTGCATCAGAATGAAGCAGCCCTTTCAGAATGTGTCACAGCAAACAAAAAAAACAAAAACAAAAACCACAGCATGGCCACTAGCCCCGTGAACACCCCTGAATCAGGCAGAGGAGCGATTTAAACCTGCATCTTCCATATCCCATGTGAGAGCATGCACCCCCAGGCTATAGAGCCAAATCTTTCTTGTTGAAGCTGTTTCCTGTGTAAATCACTCTATAGTCATTGGACACAAGCAAAAGGCAGCAAGCAAATGATTCTGCAGCCCAGTACTTGCCTGGGACATGGGAGCCCCAGGTTGAAGGCCTTACTCCAAGTCAGGCAGAGCTGTTGGCTCATCTGGGGTGCATCTCTCTGGTTTTGCCCACAGATTCCACCCCGGCCCTGAGAAAGTTTGGTTGAAACAGAAAGTTGGTTTTGACGAATCACCATTTCCCAAGGAGAGAGCATTTTGATGCCAACCTCCATGCAGCTCCATGTGGCACTTCAAAGAGCACTGGGACAAATTGCTGAGGGAGCCGTGGGACTGAGAGGTGGTGGGAAACCAGATTGGATAGGAGGGACTAATGAAGCGCCAGTGGGTTAGCTCAGCAGAGGCATGTACCCACATAGGGAAGCTTTCTAGCAGCTGAGGGCTCTTTAATCTCATGGCCAGAGACAGAGTGAGGGCCAGCGGCTGGGAGGTGAAGCTGGATGGACTTGAACAGGAAACAAGGCCCAAATGTTGAACAGGGAGGAGAATTAAACACTGGAGAAGCTCCTCTAGGGACACTGGGAGTCTCCATCACGTGGGGGTGCTCAGTGAAGACTGGGCCTCTTTTTAGCACTTGGGGGGGTGTAGGAATCTCTGGGGAGAGTCTCTGGCTTGTGCTGGGCACAGCCTAGATGATCACACTGGGCTTTCTGGCCTTGGTATCTAGGAAAGAAAATGGCAGAGAATCCCAGGCAATGTTCATGAGCCCCCACCCGCGACCATGCGTTGTGGAGCTGTGCAGGCATTAGTGAATACTCATGGCAGCATAGCAACAGCTACGTGAGGAAGCAGACAACCTCATCTGTGCTCAGAAATCCGTTAGGGACACGGGGCGGGGCAGCTGCTGGTGTTCTGCCTGCGAACGGGCTGTAGTGTGTGAGCAGGGCAAGTGTCCATGGCAGGCGCACTGCATGGCGGAGTTCTGCTCCATGTCCCGTGCACAGAGTCCTGCTCTGGTGAGGGTGCCACGGGGGAAGACAAGCAGAAATACAAGCGGCAGTCACAGCCCCCGCTGACCCCCCCTGCTGGGTGCCCAGCACATGGGGTGGGGGGCAGGACACCGGGACAGAAATGTAAACTCCTAGGCCAGTCAGTCCCTGACCCCCCACCCTTAACCTAGGCCAGTTAGTCCCTGATTTCCCTCCCTCCCCACCCCCATGTGGGCCAGTTAGTCCCTGATTCTCTCCTCCCCCCCGCCAACCTAGGCTAGTCAGTCCCTGATTCTCCCCCCAGCCAGGGCCACCCAGTTACTGACACTCCCTCCACCAAGTCACTGACTTGCTGACCCACTCCCACTCCCGTCACACACGCTCACAGCTGGGCCAGGCAGCTGCAGAACCCCACAAGCAAATCTTGCTGATCTGCCTGGCGTTAGACACCCGTGGCTGGCCCAGGCTAAGAAGCTGTTTAATTGCTGTATAAATGTTCCCACTTGGGCTGCAGGCCGAGCTCTGGGACTCTCCCACCTCGCAGGATCCTAGTGCCCGGGCCTGAACTCGGCAATGAACCAGCCCCCTTAGCCTGAACCACCCAAGTCAGCTGGCACGGGCCAGCCATGAGTTTTGAACTGCAGTGTAGACATACCTTGGGTGTGCAGGGCCATGGGCCAGGCTAACAGAATGCCCCAGCTGTGGAGACTGATGGTTCCCTTTGCTCTCTGGTGGGAGTCTGGGGGTGTCGCTGCGGGAGAGCCCAACAGATGGCAATGTTGGGACACAAGCTATCGCCTGAACCAATATGCAAATACCGTTCCTGACACCAGTACCTGGATTTACTAGCTGATACTGAGTGGGCTGTGCTACTGCCCTGGCCTTCCCTGGGGGGCCAGCCAGTGCCAGGTGTCCCAGCAGCATAAGGGTCACCAGCCAGGCCATTCCAGAGAGGCTGAGCCATCACCAGCCCCAGAGCGCAGTGTTTTGGCCAAGCCAGTCCCTGGAGCTGCATGACAGATGCTGGTCTCAGGTGCTGTCTAGAGGTTGGGCACTGCTCACAAAACACCCAGCTGGAGATGCTGCCAGCTCAAAGGGCAGGCCTGCCCATTCTCCCTCATTGTCCTTCATTAACGTAGTATTTGCCCTCAGCACACACTTCTAGTCTTCTTGTAAAATGAAATCAGGGCGAAACCTCAGTGCTCATCAGCAACCCTACAATAACAAACCTGCGTGCACAACCTAGGGCTCCTCAGCATCCCTACAATAACAAACCTGTATGTGCAGCTTAGAGATCATCAGCAACCTTACAATAACAAACCATGTGTGGGATAAAGAGTGAACAGTTGGCTCTTAAAGGGCAGTGGACTCCAGCTGCTAGGGTGCACTGTCCCTGCCATGGCTGTGGCATTGGAGGGGTATGGGTTGGTGAATGCACCCAACCTGCAGGGAGAGGCTCAGGGAGCATGCCAGCAGGGGCCCCGCTACAGCTGGGCAACACTTTTTCAGAAAAATAATTAGTCACTGAAAAATGCATCTGTGGCTATCTCAAACTGTTGGCAAATTTGCTGCATAGTTTGGGCCTTGAGAACATGTTTTGCCAGGTAGTGGCCTCCTTGGGAGCCTTTAGCCCCATACTTAGAGCACTTACCTCACATGTGAAGCCACAGGTGTAATTCCGTCCTCTGCCTGCTGTAGACTAGCAGATTTGAACCTGGGTTTCCTACCGACCACCCGAACACACTGACCCCTGAGCGTGAGAATAACTTGGTGGCTTGTGGCCAAAGCTCATGCTGCTGATCCAGGGGGCAAGGTCTTGAATTTGGGTAGACAGGGAGGCACAAGGAGGAATGGGCCATGAGCCATCCATGAATCGCTGGGTGTCCCCTGTGGGTTCAGACCTGAGTGTTGGATTGGGTACTGGTGCACGCATGGGATGGGGTCTGGCTTTGGGAGTGACATAAGGGGGCCACTCCGTGATCGCCACAATCAAGGCAGCAGCTAGCGGGTGGATTTGCTGCAATTGCAGGGAAGAGAGGCTTACCTCACTGGGATGAGTCAACCTCCCCGCCCCAGGACCCACACCCTCCCAGGAACGGAAGCTGATCTGATGGCAAAGAGCCAAGGAGCCAACACAAAACCAGCATGTGGATGAATCACACTGCGCACCCCAGCTGCCGTGCATGGACGTGAAGGGGGCCACGGGCTTGGCGCGGTGTGTGTGTGTGTGTGAGGGCTCTGGGTGCTGGGTAGAGACTGGGGGGTCAGAGCTGCAGACACTGAGCAAGGGGCGGGGAAGAAGGAATCCCAAGAGGTTCTATGTGTAACTGTAAACTCATTCATCAGGACAGCAGGATCTTGGGGGTGGTGATGGGTCCTTGCAATGCAAAGTGGTCAGCCTAGGGCTCCACCCTGGGTGCCTGCAGGATGCTGTAACAACCCCCACTTCCTTGAGGGAGCATGGACAGACAGATGCTTTGGGGCCAAAATCCCTTGGGGGCCCAGGGAAATGGCTTTTGCCCACCCAGCCAGGTGCAGTCTGAGCCACAGGAGCTGCCATAGCATTTTGGAGGCAGCACAGGGAGAGGTCAGGTGTAGCAGGGTTTGTGCTAGGGCCTGCCATGGGGCCAGGGGACCAGCAGGCACCCCAGTATGTAACAACTCTCAGAGCAGCCCTCTGGTGGCACCAGGGCCCTTCTGCCTTCCTGGGGCAGATCCCAGCCTCAGCCACACACAGAGGTGGATTATGGTTTCCTGTGGCCCTGGGCCAGAGCCCCTGGCCCCTCCCCACCCCTTCAGCCTATGGTCAGGCCCCCATTCCACCCTTTCTGCCTGTGGCCCCACCCATGGCCCCACCCCTTTCTGCCCCTTCCTGGGGCCTGCCCCTATTCCACCCAGTGTCCCCCCCATTCTGCCCCCCCTCACTGTGGCCCCAAGACCGTAGAAGTTCTGTCCCCACCCCCCCCCGCCACGGCCCCAGGCTGCAGCACGGATTGAGATCTCCCCCAGCCCTGAAGCTGCTGCAGGTAGAGAAAGATCCTCCAGTCCTGGGGCCACAGCGGGGGTGTGGGTGCTGGGGCTTCCCCTGCCATCCCCAGTGCTTCTGTTGGAGAGCGGGGTCGGGTGTGGGGGCTTCCCCTGCAGCCTCTGCTGGGGACAGGGTTGGGGGCACTGGGGTCCACACTGGTTAGTGCGTCAATCTGAAAAAAAAAGGCCCTGCACCTGCCAGGGCCCTTCAGATGAGTAGCAAACCCTCCCTGACAGCTGACGAGCCCCAGCCTGCCTGCTTCTTCCCTGATGGCTGCCAATGGGACAAAGTGCTTCATCAGGGGGATTCTTCGCAGGAGTGGGGAGCCCTCTGAGTCAAGGCTCTCTGAGCTCCTCCATGGCCAGCCCTGCCAAGGACACTCTTGGCCTCTCCGCGTCTTCCCCCAGAATCGCGCTGCAGTTGCGCATGGCCACCAGTGTGAGGCGAGCTGCTTTCATCCCACCTAAAGGACCCAACAGGACCTCTTAGCCCTGAGGTCAAAGGGAGCTGAACTGGAGCCCAGCCAAACTCCCACAGGCCGGGCTGGCCCGTCAACTTCACTGCGCAGCTTCACGGATAGGTGGCGCTGTGGCCATGAAGCTACCCAGCCCCGGGTGCAGGGTGTGGGCACACAGGGATGCGCCGCTTGGACTGGACAGAATCACAGAATCCTGGAATCTCAGGGTTGGAAGGGACCTCAGGCGGTCATCTAGTCCAACCCCCTGCTCAAAGCAGGGCCGACCCCCAATTTTTGCCCCAGATCCCTAAATGGCCCCCTCAGGGATTGAACTCGCAACCCTGGGTTTAGCAGGCCAATGCTCAAACCCCTGAGCTCCCCCCCGCCACAGCTGGGGTTGGCAGCGGTCTTTTCCCTGCTCCCAGTGCTGAGTTGGGGCCCCAGGGCCGATTCAAAGCATTCTCGGGCCCCGGTGAAGTGCAGTGAATTAGGGGGGGGGGGGGCTGCAGCTGGCCTGGCCCGTTTCTCCCCCGCAGTCCGAGCGCGCCCCTGGGTTGCTCCTGGGCGCGGGGACGGTCCGGCCCATCCCGCTGAGGAAGGGTGTCGGCTGCTTTCGCCAGGGCTGCTGCCGGCGCCCCCGGCCCGGCGCCCGCGCTCCCGGGACAGCGGCTGCCGCGGCTCTGCCGGCCTGGAGCGTTGAGCCCCCTTCAGCAAACAGGGTCGGCGCTTGGGAGCCGGTGACGGAGCCCCGTGCTGGGTAAGGAGCCCCCGCCCGAGCAGGGCCGCGCAAGGGGCACGGTTCATATTGCTATGGCAAGGTAGCAGGTATAAGAGGAGAGGGGCGGCGAAGCCTCCCCTGTGGCCCCCGCCGCCGCCCCGCTGCTTTTGAGCTCCTGGGCGCCTGGGCTGCGGTGCCCCGGCCCGCGCTTCACCCCCAGCCCCCCGCCCCCCCAGCTCCACCTATGCCCAGCCCTGCTCCCCACCTCCGCTGAGGCCCCCGCCGCTTGCCGAGTCGCTCCTCTCCTCCACTGGGGGCTCGGGGGGGGGGGGGGAGGGGAGGAGGGATGCGGTTAGCAGCAGGTGCCGGGGGGGTCTCGGGGGTGCAGGGGTTGGAGCAATTCAGCTGGCGGGCGGGGGCGGGGGGGAGGAGGGGAGGGATGTGGCGAGCGGGCACTTGCGGCCTTGCGGGGCGGGGGGGGAGCGATTCGGCATGCGAGGGGGCCTTTGCGGGAGGGGTTGGAGGGGAGGAGGGATGTGGCGAGGGGGGCCGCGTGTAGATGCGGCCTGGGGCGAAGCGGGGGTGGAGTGGGGGCAGGGCCTCGGGGGGAAGAGGCTGAGTGGGGGCAGGGCCTCGGGGGGAGCAGAGGGCGGGGCCGCAGTGCGGGCGCGGGGGGAGCTTCGAGCCCTCGGGCCAGCCTCCCCAGATGCCGGAGCCACGCGCCACCCGCGCATGGCAAGCTTCATTCTGAACTCCCTGGACTTTGGCAATTGAATCCCTCTCTCCTACAGAACGGCTCTGGCTCCCTGGAGAGGGACGGGGAAATGAAGAGGAAGGAACTCAGCGGTCCTTCTCTTGGCAGGTGATGGGGGAGTGGCCCGTGGGGCTGCTGTGGGGACAAGGGCATTCCTCAGTTTCCACTGAGTATCTTTAAGCTCCTCACCAGTAACAACAGCTCCTGCTTGCATGAGCTACTCCTTCACTGTGTGCCTAGCCGGAGTCCCAGCTGGCCACGCTTTGGCCCAGAGTCCCAGCCCCACCTCTAAGCCTATGCCTGCATGTCTGAGCATGCAGAGTTTTGTGTATGCACAATCCTTGCATTTTCACATGCAAAGAACACTGCAGACTGGGAGCCAGCCGTCCAGCACCCTGGATCCAACAAGCTCCTACCTGTGCAAGCAAGGCCAGGACAGAGTGTGCAGGGTCACAAAGTGCTGTGCAGGCCAATGCGAAACTGGGCCAATCAGCTGTGGGCTCTCATCCAAAAAGTGTGTCTCTGTGTTCTTTCCCCCACTATTACCACGTTACAGACAGGGTGTCAGAGGGAAGGGTATGGGGAGATTTCTGTGGTGCACTGGGTTGGGCTCAGCAGGAGAGACAAATACGCTGGAAATTGCTTCTCCATCTCTCCTTGAATTCCTTAGCCACTCCATTGCTGTGGCTTAAGTTGTATGGAAGTGGAGACTGGGACATACACTCTCCTTGGACACAACATATCTGCCTCATGCCAGCTCAGGGCCATTATGGAACAGCTGATGCTTCTTATCTGCTCCTGTTCCGGATGTGCGTGTTATGAACAGGACGGGGTGCCAGGTCTGGCTCTTCGCGCACCAGGGTGGCATTTCCCATCAGTTAAATATCCCAGGGTGGCAGGGAGCAGTGCTCAGCAGGGCTCGCACAGCCACGCCCCAGGGATATCATCCCCCAAGAAGGGTGTCCCGGAGTTGGAAGACAAAGGGGAGAACAGAGAGAGCGAACCAGACCTGGAGTCCATCGCAGCTTGGATGGCCCATCATGGCACTGGTTTGACCAGGCTGGACTGTGGCTTAACTTCTGCCTCTTTCTGCTAACCCAAGGGCCATCAGATTCTCTGGCTAGGTGACTGATAAATTGTTCCCATATTTTGCAAAAGCTTCCTGTGTTGCTGTAAATACTCCCTGAGAATATATCACCCGCTGAAGGGGGACCGTACACATCTCCCGCAGGGGTCTGGCTTGGCTGGATTCGCTGCAGGGAATGCTGGTGCTGAAGGCCCAGTCTTGGAGGCCACCAGCCTGCCCTGGTGGAACCATAGGGCTAGAGGGGTCACTCTCAGGAGACTGGTGACAGACTGGGGCATAGACCAGACCCTGTGACTCTGTGACAACAGATATGGCGGGCGGAACCCAGATTGTGTTGCTGGGATCCTTCTGCACTGTCCCTCTTAGACAGGTGTCAGGGTAGGGGGCCAAGGTAGATGGGGCTGCAGGAACGGTCATGGTCGAGCAGAGGAGGAGATGTGACTGGGGCGAGGCAGGAAGGGCTGTGTAGGCTGAAAGAGGATCTGGCCAAGCAGCTGGCCATCCAGATCTCAGGTAATTTCTAGGTGAATAAACTAAATCAAATCTGAGCTAGTTCCAGGGGACACTGGTCCCAGAGACCAGCTCTCTCATAAAATCCCCGTCCCCACCAATGGACTGGAAAGACCATGGTACTCATACACCACAGTGACTGAATGCACTCCTGTATTCACACTCCACACACTATTGCAATAATCATTGTACCAAATATGCTTCGTACATCATCATCTGAAAACTATCAACCCACTGGTCAATAATATCATGGTGAAAGTGCATAGCAACATTGTGTGTAAAGTTATGAAATCCCCCCTGTATAATGTTAAAGGGACATGTTCAAACTCATGTAGCCCTGATTAGGCACAACTGGTCAAGCAGGTCTCAAACAAAGGGATATGTGGTTCTCTCAACTGCCATACAAATTGTAAACAGAGTCCTGAGACAGCGAGAGAGAAAAGAAAGGAGACAAAGAAAATCTGTACCGCGGCACACACCGGTGAAAGAAAACGGCAGGAAGCATCTCTCCTCACTAGACACCATGGCTCCTGCTCAGCAGGATAGAACTGTATGATGGGGCTGAACTATAAAAGTGAGCGGCAAACATGCCAAGGGATCACTCTCCCTGTCCACCTCCCTCTTTGCACTGACCACAAAAGAAACAGCTATTGGACTTGGGGGAGGGGCCCTGGCCTAAAAAGTGTGGCCCATACTTTCAGTCAAGTATAGTTTGCTAAGTTATGCACTGGGAAGTGTTCTGTCTTTATTTTTCTTGTAACCATTTCTGATTTTTAGGCCTCATTCCTTGTACTCACTTAAAATCCTTTATTTTATGAATAAACTTCTTTTATTGTTTAATCCAATCCAGTGTTAAGTTAAATTGTCTGGGTCACCCCATTTCAGGTGGCAAGGTGTGTATCGTTCGCTTAGAGCAGTGGTGCTCAAACGTATTGGCAACCCCTTTCACATGGCAAGCCTCTGAGTGCGAACCCCGTTATAAATCAAAACTACATTTTTTATATTTAGCACTATTTTAAATACTAAATGTATAACCCAATTGTTTAAAATGACGTGACCATTTCTCACCAATTTTAAATTAAGACAAACACATTTTTATCAAATGATTGTTATAAGCAAAACAACTGTTTAAACCAGTCAGTGCTTAATACTGGGACCCCATGAAGAAACTTTGTCAGTATCACTTTTCACAGGAGACTGAGCGCCCCATTGCCACCCTTCTTTCTGCGCTGCTGCTGGCTGCCGTGAATGCTGCACTAGCAAGTCTGCTTTGAAAAATGATACTTGTATGTTTGTTAATATAACTTTTCCCAGCCTCCCAACTCTGATGGGTTGGACAGGCAGGGTGAAGGTTTGGGGGGAAGAGGGTGAAGACATGGGATGGACATGGGCACGGGGGTCTGGAGGGACAGAGGGGTATGGGATGGGTTGGATGTGGGGACAGGGGTCTGAAAGCAGAGGGGTAAGAGATGAGTTGCATGTAGGGGCGGGGTCTCAGGGCAGAGGGGTGAAGGATGAGTCGGATCTGGGGGCGAGGTCTGGGGGCAGAGGGTGAGGGATGGGTGGGACATGGGGACGGGGGTCTGAGGTGCAAAGGGGTAAGAGATAGGTTGAAGATGTGGGCGGGGCCTGGGGCAGAGGGTTAAGGGATGGGTTGAATGTGGGGTCAGGGCCTGGGGGGGCAGAGAGGTAAGGGATGGGTTGGATGTGGGGTGAGGGTCTGGGGACAGAGAGGTAAGGGATGGGTTGGACGTGGGATGAGGGTCTGGGGGGCAGAGGGATAAGGGATGAGTTGGATGTGGGATGGGGGGGTCTATGGGGCAGAGGGGTAAGGGATTGGTTGGACGTGGGGCGAGGGTCTGGGGGCAGAGAGGTAAGGGATGGGTTGGATGTGGGGCGAGGGTCTGCGGGGCAGAGGTAAGGGATGGGTTGGATGTGGGGCGAGGGTCTGGGGGCAGGTGGTTAAGGGATGGGTTGGAGATGGTGGAAGGGGGTTTCTGGAGGGGTAACTGATCGGTAGGTAACAGGGGTGGAGCGCACATCGATCCCACAGAAATCTGATTGCCAATACACTGGCTCCTCAGACTCTGCTGCTTGCACTGCCCGGAGCAGCCTGCAGTGCGGCAGGCCAGTAATAAATCCTGTCCCTGCCTCAGGATCCCTGGTGCCAGGGGCCTTTTGACGCAGCTTCCTGCACTTCACGTGTCTTGGAAGAAGTTTTATTGACCAGGGACGCATCTTGAGCTGCATCCTCAGCCCCAGGCTCCAGGCAGTGGGATCCGAACCCTCCACATCAGAGCAGATTCAGGCTAATGATTATTAATGCTCATGTGTCATTAGAATGGATGTTATTTGCTCTGTGCTTATCCCCTAAACCCTGGCCAAGGGGCGCCCCCTAGTGTCATATCAATGCAAAGGACTGGCACTGTGATAGCCGTTCACATTCTTTGTTCTTGTGGATTTTCATTGGCCTCAGGTCAGGCTGGCAGCATGCCTGGAGGGACGGTTGCCTGCTGCATCCCATATAAGACCCTGGTTTCAGTTGCTTGTAACTTTGCCAAACTCTTAATGTTTGGGCTGATGTTTTCCATGCCTGGCATCCATCGGGTTGAGTGTGTATTTGGGGAAAGAGAAGGGCGGCAGGGGTGGGGGTGGGGTGTTGTGCCCTCTTCTGCTCTTTGTTCCTGGGGGAATTCTGCACCAGAAAAATTAAAAATGCTATGCTCAGTATTTTAAAATTCTGCCGCTTTTATTTGTCAAAATAACACAGTATAATCACGCCAGTTTCAATTATTTTGGTCATTTATTTCAAAATACCCGTCAGCAAGTATGTCTGTAACAATACAGATGACAAAACAGATTTAGGAAATATTTTTTGACAAATAGATTCTGTACGAGGCATATTAATACAGAGCTTTGAGTAATAATTAATTTAAACTACAATACAGAACAGGATTTCCCACACTCCTCAGAAGCAGAGCAAAGGCTTGGGGGAGTCAGGGGTAATGGAGGAACTGAGGGAGAGGGAATTAATTGCTGGGAAGGATCCTGGGCATGAACCTGGAGGGTTGCTGAGTGTGGGTGGGAGAAATATGGAACAGCATTTTTGTTTGTTTTTTTTTGAGGGGGGGGATTGATTGTTAGGGAGTTGGGGAGCTTCCCCCATACAGACCCTGGCTGACTCCTAGCCTCTCCCATTCAGTCAGGCACATCTGCCCCTGTCCCCATGTGTCATAGAATCACAGAATCATAGAATATCAGGGTTGGAAGGGACCTCAGGAGGTCATCTACTCCAACCCCCTGCTCAAAGCAGGACCAATCCCCAACGAAATCATCCCAGCCAGGGCTTTGTCAAGCCTGACCTTAGAAATATCTAAGGAAGGAGATTCCACCACCTCCCTAGGTAAGGTGTCCCTGCACTCCCCGCAATGTGTCCCTGAACCCCACTCAGCCACCCCTCCTCCCCCATCCCCATGTGTCCCTGTGCCCCCTCAGACACCTCTCCCCCCCCAGCCCCATGTGTCCCAGAACCCCCCTCCCTCCATCCCAATGGGCCCTGCACCCCTACTCCCATTTTGCCCTGGCTCAATGCTGTCACCCCCACTAGTTCCTGTGACCCCTGCCCCAGTCTGTCTTCCCACATTCACCCTTCTGAACCCCGTCTATGTGACCCCCCAGCAGCACCATGTGTCCCGCTCTGTCCATCCGCCCCAGATCCCATTCCTCCTCACCTGGCCCCATGGGCAGGGCACTGAGGAATGCAGCCGCTCCTCCTCCTCCCTCCCCTCTCTGTGGCTGGCTGCTCTGGCCCCGGCTGCCCTCTGTTCTGGTGCCACAGCAGCCCCCGGTGGGTGAAAGGTGTAACTGCAGCACCTCTCTGTCAGAATGCATTTTCTACTGAGAAAAAAAAAAGTCTGCCGGGGGCATTAATCCTGCACATGCAAAGTGGCACAGAATTCCCCCTGGAGTAGCTCTTGCGGTGAAGAAGCCAGTCAAAGACATTCTGTTGGCTCGCTGCTTTTAGCTAATAAGCACACTGGTTCAGTGTGGGACACAGTGTGGTCAGAGGCTGGACTGGCCAGTCACTCACTGGCAGGGTAATCATCCTTAGAAACCCAGGAGCATCAGTCTTCCCTGTTGACCCCCCAAAGATGAAGTTCTTAACCTTTATCTTTAGTTTTTCCAGGGCACGGCTCTTCCCCATTCCCCTTTGAAGAAACTCCTGGCCAAGTCCTCTGGCAAATCCAGTGCAGGGCCCTGGTGATTCACGCAGCCCATCCAGCATGAATTAAACCATCTCTATGGAAAGCTTAACATAGCGGTTGCTGGCTTTGTCCTCGCTCAGCAGTTCTTGAGACACAGCAGATCTGTGGCACGGAGGTGTGGATTGGGTCACATTCTCCAGGCTGCTTGTCCAGTAGCCCCATCCAATGCTCAACCCAGGAAAACATTCTCTGAGCAGCTGGTACAAGCTTCTTTGCGTTCTAAGTCCAAAGGACACATTTTGAACTAAATCCAAATCAGAACCAGAAGCCCAATTTCACGATTCCTCTCCTGTGCTTAAACCACTAGCGCATGCGTCCACTCTGCGTCACAAGGTGTGCTGTGCTGCCAGTCATGCTGGCATAGCCCTTTGTGTTGCCAGCTTACCCACCGGCCTGGCTTGGCTTTTGCATCATGCCTGCCTAGCAGATCATGTCCAAGTTGTGTAGGGGGGCCGCAGCTGACACTCAAGAGCTGGTGAATGGAGCATCAGTGCATTAGTCCAACAGCATTTAAGAATGTCCAGCTCAGTTTTCAGGGGCAAATGCATGCTCCCAGTCCTGGAAGGGGGTGGGGGGAGTTACACAGGGCACGGTGTCACCTTCAGTGTGATCTCTCCAGGAGGTTTGAGTTTACTCCTGAGTTAATGGCAGCTGAGCAAAGTGGCACCCTAATTCGTTCTCCTCAGATTCGCCTGAAGCAGCAAATATCTTTGTATCTTATCAACACAGCAGAGAAAAATGAGGCCATGTTTGCAAATAACTGTCATGGTGTTCGACCCACAGCAGGAGTCTCCCTGCCAGATAGGGGAGCAGGCAGATACTGGGCACAGTGTTGGTATATAATCCACAAATACTCTTTATTGCTTACAAAATAAACCATTCACTCCACATGCATAACCCAAGCATGCTACACCAGCGTCTGATGATCAGAACTGAAGTCCTGATGGCCAGTCGACGTTAGTCCGCTCACAAGACACAGGGATCCAGCATTACCACATCTTAATCCAAACAGGGCCCTGGATCCATGAAGGACTCCAAATTGCGAGTGTATCAAACATCTCTTATAATCCACTCCCTCCCCTCATCAGTTGTCTGGGCAATTTCAAAGAGTACTGGGCAAATTGTCAAAACCCAAGATGTTTAGAAACAGTCCCAGGCCCAAGATGTTCCTCTTTCCCCAGTTCTTGTTTATAACTGCAGCAGATACATTGCAACAGGTACATTGTCATGGCAATGCCCCCAGTGTTATTGCCTTATCTGGTGTTTCTCCATCTTTCTCAGAACAAAGTTATTTTTCACAAACCGCTCTTGATCGCTTAAAACCACAAATGCTTGCTTCAGTTGTCAACACGCAACTCAAGTCAAGCACATTTCATCCTCACTAGGCCTCTAACATATTACATGGATGTATGGATTATGCATGGAGATAGCTAGATCTATGTATCCCAGCAATGGGTTACATAGAAAGGCAAATAACAACTGGCCTGAAATAAACCACGTGGATGAGGCCAGTTAAAGAAAAGGTGCAGAGCGGAGGCTGTCACAGAGAACTAAATTCCTTGCAAGAACTGTTGGCTCTAGCAGCAGGAGTGCGGCTGGATGGGAAGATGCTGTCCAGGATAAGTGCCGACTCTGTGGGTGCTTTGTGGCTCAAGCACCCATGGAAAAAAAATAGGGCGTGCTCAGCACCCACTGGCCACAGCTGTGTGGCGGGGCGGCCAATCAGCTGTTCAGCGGGGCTGATCAGCTGTTCAGCGGCTGGTGGGAGGCACTGAAGGGAGGGCAGCGAGTAGCAAGTGTGGGTGGGTGGGGGCGTCTCAGGGGAGGAGGCTGAGCGGGGGGGGAAGAGGTGGAGCGAGGGTGGAGCCGCAAGGGAGGGGGAGGAGTGGGGTGGGGACTTCCGGGGAGCAGGGATGGAGCACCCACCAGGAAAAATAAAAGTCAGTGTCTGTGCTGTACCGGCAGCTTAGCAGCAGTCCCATGGGGAGTGCAGCCGGATACTGATGAGGCAGAGTGCTGCGCACTTCACTCCTGCTTTGTGCATGGCAGTGATGGGCCAGCATTAAGGCTCTGATTCAGCAAAGCACTTGTGCAGGCACTGAGCATTAGCCATGTGCTTACAACTGGCCCTGCTTAGCAAAGTGTCAGTATGTGCTTAAAACGAAGCACCCGCTCCAGTCCATTGCTGAGTTGGGGCTTGCAAGTACTGAGTTCCCTGAATGCAGTGCTCACCCAGAGACTGGTCCTGTCTGATAATGAAAGGCAGCAGCTCTGGGTAATATCTTGGGACAGCACTGCCTAGCCCGACAGCAGCCATTCACACGGCTCCTGTTAGAACAAGAACCAGTCCATGTGTCTTTTGCCATGTTACATGGGACAGAGACAAAAGGTTTGTTATTTGGGAGAAGGGGTGGGATCTCTTCTACACTCATAGCAGTTATACGAAGCATGGGTAGGGTGACCAGATGTCCCAGTTTTATAGGGACAGTCCCGATTTTGGGGGCTTTTTCTTATATAGGCACCTATTACCCCCCCCCATCCCCTATCTCGATTTTTTACACTTGCTAGCTGGTCACCTTAAGCATGCCCCCCCCCCCCCCCAATGGTCCATTGTCCAGCATTTATTCTGAGAGCAAGTGCATGCAAGCCAGCGGACTGTAATGCCATAGAAGAAGGGACAGTCCTATGCATACTTTTTGTTACAGGAAGTTTATCCAGTTATGTTTGACTAGGCCTACTAGCACTTGCCATGCACACCCCAAACTCTGATTCATCTGAATGCAAAAGGCTAAAGTTTTCCCCCTCTGCTTTGTTTATTCTTTCTGGAGTTTTTCCAGCTGTTTCATCTACTACATGCCATGGAGAATGAGGGGCTGAGACTACAGGATTCAGCGGCGTCTCAAGCCAAATGGAATGTAGGAATTAATTTGCATTTCCCTCTGGCATGAGCGTCATTTCATCTCAGCGCTCCTCCAAGATTTCTCAGAACACTGAAGGACTATTTTAGGCAACAGCTTCTGAGGTAGACTTGTTCAGTGTTTGTTTCAGGGGGAGGGTTTACATTTGCCATTATGTATTCACTGCTTTAAAATTAGGTGCCGATCGAGCTGCGCTGATTTATGCTGCTGAGAAGCTGGCCCATAGATTAAGGAAAACTAAACATGCTATTTTACACAAAGCCCCTTGTGACACATGGCTAGAAAGGGTTAAACATCCTGCAAAATAAATAACCCTTAAAAGACATGTAGGGAGATAATGTTTGTGTTTTTGTGTGTTTACATACTTATGAGTAGGATCCACAACGTAATCAACAGTCCCTGTCTATGCTGTATTCTGATATCATTTAAATGAATTGTAAACGCGGGCTATCTCGGTATGCATCTCTCTTTGAAATGTACTGTGAATGGTGGAGGGAAAAGCAAATGGCCTTATGTTAATTCATATAGCTAAGTACCAGTGATGGACTTCCTTCAAAGTCATCCTAATTACCTTTTGTTCCTCGAGGAAAGCCCAACTTGTCAAAGAGGACATGAAATTTTATAAAAGATCCTTGGGTTCTGATTCTATCATCTCAGATCTGCTTAGACTTCATCAGGGGAAGTTTGAGTCGCAAGACTGAGGTCCCGGTTATGCTGGTATGCCCTGAATATGAGATTTGGACATTGAACTATGACCTGTGAACTGAATTCTAAAGGAACTCTTTGCAACTACAAAGCTCATCATCTCTTCTGTGAATCTGAATCTCAATGAATTGAACTCATGTCTGTATGTATATTGATCTTTTAACCATACTCTCTTGCTTTTGTTTTTTAATAAATTTTAGTTTAGTTAATAAGAATTGGCTGTAGCATGTATTTGGGTAAGATCTGAAACATTCATTAACCTGGGAGGTAATGTGTTCGATCCTTTGGGATTGGTAGAATCTGTTCTTTTATATGATGAAATAAGATTTACAGAAATTTTCATTATATTTGATATGGGTACCTGGATGGGGGTCTGAGGCTGGATCACTTTAAGGGAACTGTGTTGTTTGGACTCCTGAGTAACCAGTGAGGTAATAAAGAAATTGTTTGTGCTGGTTTGGTGAATCTAAGTACTGGAATATCCACCTGCTTTATGGGGATTGTGTGCCCCATTCTTTGCAGTTCACCCTAATTGAGTGACCACAGCTGGCTCCCCACTAGGACCCCAGTCACAGCCCTGAACTCTGAACAAAGCAGGGCAGGGCGGGAAGACAGCACTTTCCCAAGAGCACTTTGGTGCGTGCTTCACACCTGGGACAACACGCTCAGACTCAGTCCTGCCCTGCTTCTAGTGCTGGCCCCTCCCCACTTTTGATTTGCTGTATTCCCTCCACCAGGTGGAGGGGTTATTGTCACAGGCTGCTGGCAAACAGCAGGAGACCTCATGTCCTGCAGTCGGCCGGCTGAACTGTTCATCCCCTGTCCCCCTCCCCCAGCAGTGTTCCTCCAAATTTCAGTAACAGCCAACCCTTCCTAGGGGACAGGAAAATGGAGGATGAGAGTGGGGTTCGCTCTCTGTCAATGGCTTCCCCGGGTCTCTGACGCTCACTGCCACGGTGTGGTTTTTTGCACTGTAGATGTCCCGTGCAAGGCTAGTTCTTATCCTAGCTCCTGTCATCTATTGCGCCATTTCCTGCTGCCGAGCTCTGCCGAGTTCATGTGTCCCCATTTCAGGAGCTTCCCATTGGCAGTTGTTCAGTCACTGGGCCCCCCCGGCAATTGTCTTTCCAAATGCTCCATTGATACGGGTTGATTTTAGCCAGCCCTGAATGCCCCATTGCGATCACCCCAGACAGGCATGTGACACAAACACGTCTCCTGCTCAAGCCGCCTTTATCACCCTTTTGCACTCACTGGATGTGTGCCTGGGAAGAGCCCCTTTATGCCAGTTGAAGAGCGCACTGCTAGGTACCAGTAAATCTCAGCATGGCTGACAAACTCACTACGCCCAACACACTGTCAGACTATTTAGCCAGACTGGGTTTGGTAAGGTAACATGAAAACCGGTGACACACTGGCCATGAACAGCATTGTGTGCACTATGTACAGATGTTGCATAAAGCGGTAGGTACCTGTGCTGGAAATAGGTTCCTAAAATAGCTCCTGGGGGTGGCTGATAAACAAGGCTGCCTTAGCCAAAGGAATGTGGACTTACCTGTCTGCCTGGACCACGCTAACAGAGGGATGAGCAGTGACAGATTTAGAGTTAGTGGGGCCCTGTGCACAGCTTCATTTTTGGGGCCCCCCCCTCGGGACCCAGCCAAGAAAAAGAACATTCTCCTCTCAAGTTTTAAACATTAGAAAGCAGGTTTTCTTTTTGTTTCACTTGGAACCTATTCTCTCGGCTCAGTGTCACTTCAATCTCTGCTCTTGGTTAATACACTTCATTGTAGTCTTACCCTAAAGTCGGCACAGTGCTGTGATATTAAAGTGAGACGGGAGCCCTGTGTGACCCCACTAGCAACCCCCCACTAAAGGATGATCCCATGTTAACAGCTGCACGTAGAGATCTAGACGTTAGCCACATTCAGTTCATTGCTATGGGCCGTACTGCTATGATAGAGTGATGCTCAGTGGCAAAGACCTTGTCTCAGGGACGGGGTACGTCTCCTGGGCACAGGCCTGCGGAACAGACTGCAGGGACGCATTGTGCAGAAGCAGTGAGAAATGATTCCAGCGGGTGATGTGTGTGTGTGCACGAAGGCCCGGTTGCAGGCACCTGTGGCATGACGCAGCTGCCGCTGTGCACCTGTGGAGTCACACACAAAGGAGGGTAGAAAAAAATCAGCCCCTCTCTCTATTTCCTCTCCCCCTGCTCTGCAGAATCCCGCCATCACATAAGCGCATGGGAAGTTCCCTGCTACCCTTTCAAGGACTACGACTCTAATTCAGTGCAACCTGCACAAGCTGCTGAGCCTCGCTCAGCTCCATTTCTCTTCTGCTCCTGAAATGTATGGTTCTCCTGACTGAAGACAGAGGGACTGGGGCATTAATTAGAGACAGATGCTCCCTGGATGTCAGCGCAGTGGGGCTCACTGGAAACAAGCACAGCGAATGGGGCTTTTCTTAGGGTGGTTTTTTTTTTTTTGCTTCAGGGGTTTAGTCTTTAATGTGCTGGGCCAGCCCCCCTCCCTGCTGCAACGCTCCATTTGTGGTTCAGACAGCAGCTGTCTGCTTTAACAAAACCCACTGCCGTCAGTAACAGTTTGGGGCCTGGCGTGGCTTGGCTATGCTGCACACTTCACATTCTTTTCCTAGGCTTGAGGTCTCATCTCCACATCTCCCTCCTTCCTTCCCAAGCCAACCAGACGCAGCTTGTCCCTTCTCTGAGCCTCAGCTCCTGCTCTTCAAACCAGCTTCTTCGATGGATGTTAACTGGGATGAGATGCACAGGGCCGGCCCTCTCTCCTAGGGGCTGCCTGGCTGCTCTATTCAAATTTTCACAGGCCACGCACAGGCACAAACACGACCAGAATGCATCGCTCCTCATCTGGCCTGGTTAGCTCTGAAACTGACAGAGATCACCCAAGGGACAAGGTGGGTGAGGTAAAAATCTTTTGTTGGACTAACTTCTGTTGGCGAGAGAGAAAAACAAGCTTTTGTGCTTACCCAGAGCTCTTCTTCAGCTCAGGTCTTCTTCAGGTCTGATCAATCAGCCCAGCCGAGACCATCACAACCAATAGATTTCTATAACGGAGGGAATGAACTTGGGGGGCGGGGGCAGAGTAATCAGAACTCATGAGCATGGGTTCTAAAGGGTTCAACATCTGGGTTGGGATTTGTGCAGTGGCGGATTTAGAGTTAGTGGGGCCCTGTGCGCAGCTTCATTTTTGGGGGGCCCCCCTTGGGACTCAGCCAAGGAAAAGAACATTCTCTAAAATCCCCCCTATTTTTCATTCTTTTTTTCTTCATCCTTCTCCTATATTATAAATAATAGGAAGTAAATGAAAATAAAGTGAGGTACCTTGACTGGGGCCGTGGGCTGGAGTGCAGGAGGTTGTGCGGGGGTCAGGCTCTGGGAGGAAGTTTGGGCGCAGGGTGCAGGCTCTGGGCTGGAGCAGGGGTATGGGGTGGAGGAGGGGCCGGCAGGCAGCACTTACCTTGGGCGATGTGGCTCCCAAAGCGACCAGCACACCCCTCTGGTGGCACCTCCTAGGCGGGGTGGGCCAGGGGGTCTCTGCATGCTGCTGCCTGCAGGTGCCGCCCCTGCAGCTCGCATTGGCCGCAGTTCCCGGCCAAGGGGAGCTGCAGAATTGGCACTTGGGGCGGGGGCAATGGATGGACACACACGCACCTGCCCCGGGGCCGCAGGGACTTGCCGGCTGCTTCCGGGAGCGGCACAGAGCAGAGGGAGGCAGGCAGCACGGGTAGGGAGCCGCCTTAGCCCTGTTGCGGGCACGTCTTTGCGTGACCCTTGGGGAGAGGGAGACAGTGGGACTCCGTTTGCTGCCTGGGGTGGGGGCAGCATGCAGAGCCACCTCCGCCCCGCCAGGGGCACGCAGAGATGTGCCAGCAGCCAGCTGCTTCTGAGAGCAGCGTGAGGCCACCAGCCACGGAATGCAAGCAGCTGGGCCGCCAGCCAGGACTCTGGGGCAGGTTGTCAGATGAGATTTGTCCTGCATTTTGGCCCCCCCCCCGTCATTGGGGGCCCCATGCCACAGCAGTGTTTGTTTCATGGTAAACCCGCCTCTGGGTTTGTGCGTCTTACTTTAACGTGATTCTCTCTCTGTTCTCATTTGGCCCTCCTCAATGTAGCTGTAGGAGCACCTACAGAGAGTGGAACGTGGTTCAGTCGTTATATACCCTCTATTCCCCAGTCAGCGAAAGAAGCCTGTTGCAAGCCTGAATAACGAAGGCAGGAAGTTTGTTCCGTAATTGGATTCGTTCTGCTGGGAAGTACTTCGTCTTGTATCTTTGTCCGTCCTGGGCGGGCAGCTGGCCCCCAAAGCCGTGTGCAGCATTATCTGGAAGCCACCCTCCAGCAGGCCAGCCTGCTGCTGTCGAGCAGCTGTGCTTCCCCTAGTGCCCTCCGGGTTTCAGCAGAGCCAGCAGCCTTACTAACTCCTCCATTGTTCCCTTGCTTCGGTCGTGAAATCCCCACTTCTGGTACCGGGACACACTCACCTCTCGTGCACGGCCCCTGGCCAAGTGCGTGTGCCTGCATTCTCTCCGATTGCCCCTGCTCTGGGATACAGCTCAAAGGCTCCCTCCCGGAGGTAACGTCTTCACCCTCTTGCGCTTCCTGGCTACATTACTCTGGGTCCCAGCCCAGGGACCTGTAGGTAGCAGCCATCTGCTGCATCCTTTCAACGATGTTGCTGGGCTTCTCTAATTCCCTGGGCCACTTCCCCGTGGCGTCTTCACCTTTACCTCAGGGCCTTGTCCTAATGGAGTCCCAGCAACAAGCTCAAAGGTCCTTCTTGCTCTCTCTTCTGGCTGCACTGCCCTTTCCGGGGTTCTGTAGCTCCGTCAGCCAGCCACACCCCATCCACACTCCTACAGCTCCAGCAAGGAATGAACTCCCGCTGGCCCTGCCGCTCTTCTTATACTAGGCTGCTGGTCCCTGATTGGCTGTGTGGGGGACAGCCACACTAGGCAGCTTGGAGAACCCGCTCCGCTGCCCTTTTTCGGGCGGGGTGTGGCAGGGCCATGAGGCCTCCAGTAGGGGGCCTCAGAGGGTCCGCTATACCCAGTCACACTCCTCTTTTCCAAACTAAACATACCCAGTTCCTTCAGCCTTTTCTCACGTGGCTTGCGTTCCATCCCTTTGATCATCTTTGTCGCTCACCTCTGGATCCTTTCCAGTTTCTCTATATCCTTTCTCTACATTTGTGACCAAAACTGAACACAGTACTCCAGCACTGACCAAGCACTGAGTAGAGCGGTACTATCTCCCACTGTGACATGCATGCTAAGCCTCTATTAATGCAACCTAACGCCTTGCCTACCCGACAGAGTTTTGTCAAAAAAAGTCAGCTTTCGTTGACAAAATAGTGGAAGTGTACACACTATAAGGCTCCTTCCGCTGACAAAACTCTCCCACTTTGCCAACAAAAAAACCCATCTTGATGAGAGGTGTAGAGCTTTTTGTGACAAAGTTCTAGCGACAAAGTGTCAGTGAAAACCCTGCACTTGGTTATGTCGCTGTAAATGGCCCCAGGAGGTGTCCCACAATGCCCATCTGGTCAGCAGTTCGAACTCCAAGGTCCTGCACCCAGACATCAGCCCCTCCCTCTTTGAAGGCCCGGGAATTTTTGAAATTCCACTTCCTGTTTGCTCTGCGTGGACAGTTCACATTGCACCTTCCCAGCTGACCATGGTGGCTCCATGCAGCAAATGCTCTCCTGCTTGGAGCACGCCTGAGTTGTTGGATCTGCTGGCACTGTGGGGGGAGGAGGCTGTGCAGTCCCAGCTCCGCTCCATCCATAGGGACTTAGATACCTACGGTCAGACTTCCCGTGGCATGTTAGAAAAAGGCTACAAACGGGACACACATCAGTGCTGCGTGAAGATAAAGGAGCTAAGGCAGGCATACCAGAAGGCAAGGAAGTAAAACCATCGCTCTCGTGCTGTGATATGTATTCAACCCTCACAAGAAGGACCAGGTGTCTGTGGTGAGTCAGTCGCTAACAGGGTCTGGGTTTGCCTACATTTGAAAGCAATTTTGGATGAATTTGAGATTTTTCAGGACAAACGGCACTGATGAACTTTGGGAAGAACCCAAATTTTTTGAATTATCTGGTGTCTGATTCCATATTGACGCCACCCCTTTGGAAGCTCATTCACTCAAGTTCAGAAGGTGTCATTGTGCAGTGAGGTAGGCAAGGCTGCATCTTCTGTGCATGGTGGCATTGGGACGGCCTGCAGGAGAAGGCAAAGAGCTGGGTTCAGAGATCGGGCTCCATTCCTGGCTTTCCCCCCTGCATGACCCCGGGACAGGCCCTTTGTCATGCTGCTTATGCAGTGGGGATAAAGGCACCTAGCAGCCTGTAAGGGGCTGCACACATTGTGTCTGGCAAGGCTCTGGGCAGCCCAGGGGACAGAATCACCAGCCATTCACGGATCCACAGGCAAAAAGTATAAGTGAGTGCACATGTGCATTAGTCAGCAGTGTTGGGGACACTGGGCATGGCCACTAGGTAACTCGAGGGGATGGAAGACCAGGAGTATCGATGAAGCCCCCTCGCACTAGGCCCAGGTGTTCTTGGGCCCCCCCACCCCCGCCTGGAGGCACTCGCAGCAGCTCTGCGTACTAGGCCCAAGTGTCCTTGGCCACCCAGCCTGGAGGCACACACAGCAGTTATGCTGAGAATCTGCAACAATATGCTGCGGAGTCAGACTGCCTGAAACTAAGCAAGGCCACACAGGGGAGATATGGAAGAACAGTGCTGAATAAAGCAGCTTTATGTATGGTTTAAGAAATGATACAGAGCACAAGGGCACTAGCTGGGAACTGGATTGGCTGGCTATATGGATACTTAGGGCAGCTTGCTATTGGATAAGTATGCTGGGAAAAAGGATGTATAAAAGCCTGTGTAACTTCCTGCTCTGTGTGCAGGATTTGAGATTTTATTCTCCCTGTATCTTTTTGCAGCTGCAAATAAACTTTTCTGCTTCTCCACCCCATTGTGATTATTGAGTGTAGCACACCGGGTAGCAAACCAACTCCAGCTGTTGTTTAGCCTCTCGGCACTGGGTGCCGGCAACAGCTTTTGTCGTCCCTGGGTGGGCGACGAGGCTGCAGTTTAGCCTTGCCCGGACCCCTCCTGGAGGTCGAGGATTGCGGCGAGAACTGATGCCCAGTGCGCACCGATGAGTTCATCGGGGCCTCGGAGGAGATGCGATTTGATCGACCCCAGAGGGCACAACAGTGCAACGCACTCATATAGTGGAGAAGCAGTTGTGGTGGACAACGGTGAAGAACCGGTCCCTTAGACATAGGGGAGGAGCAGTCGTGGACGACGGTGAGGAACCGGTCCCTTGGATAAGGTAGGAACCTTTTGAAATCCAGATTGTATGCTCTGTTGGAACCTGGGGACGCCCAGAGTTACCCTGTAGGTATGGGACAGGGACAGAGCTCGGGGGTTAGGGCACAGTGTACGCCCCTAGAATGCATTCTAGCAAACTGGAAAGTATTTGGTGCGGATCCGATGACTAAGAGCCAATTAAAACGATTCTGTACAGTTGACTGGCCTCAATATCAACCAGAGGACCAGGAGTGGTGGCCACCAGGAGGGTCAATTAATTACAACATGATCCTTCAGTTACTCCTGTTCTGTCAGAGAACAAGGAAATGGAATGAACATATGTATGCGCATTTGTTTCTGACTTTATGTACTCGACCAGATATTTTACAGCACTGTAATCTGACTCCGACTGGTTCAGTAGCAGCTAATGTTAGTCCCCAGACCCCCATCCCCACTGTAATGGCAGAGCCGGTGTCCCCTTCGGCCCCTACACCCACACCTTGTAAGTCCCCAATGGTTGGCCTATACCCCTTAATCACTGAAACTAAAGTCGCCCAGTCTGGATCGGACAGGCGTCCAGCCACGACTATGCAGGTTTATACTCATGTGCCCTTTAATCCTGTGGATTTGGCTGCTTTCAAAGCACAGGCAGGAGAGTTTTCCACCAACCCAAGCAGGTTTATATCAGTCTTTCAGGGGTGCCTCAGTAGTCACAAGCCGGACTGGGATGATTGTAACATCCTCCTGCGAACCCTATTGTCTGAGGTTGAAAGACAACAGGTTGTGTCCAAGGCAAGGGAGAAGGCGCAGAAACAGTACGACCGGGATCGTATTAATGTCCCTGACCCGGATGCACAAGTGCCCCGAGCAGACCACAGGTGGGATCCAAATGATCACGGGGATATGACCCGCCTTACCTCCTATAAGCAGTTGCTTTTGCATGGACTCCGTCACTCGGCTGTCCGACATAATAATTGGGCAAAGACATATGAAGTAATGTAGGATTTAAAAGAAAGCCCAGGGGCCTTTCTACAGCGTATTCGGGACACAATTCGACAGAACACTAATGCAGACCCTGATGATCAGGCAACTGAGTCAATTATTAAGGGAATTTTTATGAGCAGAGCAGCCCCTGATATTAAGAGAAAGTTACAAAAAAAGGAGGATTTAATGGGCATGACCATGGCACAAATCTTAGAGACTGCAAACCGAGCTTATAGTCTGAGAGAGACAGAGAAGGAGAGAAAGCAAGTGAGACTGATGGTAACAGCGGTACAGGCCAGCACTAAGAGAAGTGGCCAGGGAGGAAGGGGCCGTGGACACGAACGTCCGGGCTCGCAGGAGAGACAACTGGATCGCAACCAGTGTGCCTTGTGTCGACAAGAGGTACACTGGAAAAATGAGTGCCCAAAGAGGAAAGAAAAGGGGGGTGCCTCTGTGATGGATATGGCGGAGCAGGAATAGGGGTGTCAGGGGAGACGGACCACCCTACCCCTGGAACCCTGAGTAAAGATGCGGGTGGGAAGCTCAGAAATAGATTTTTTAGTTGACTCTGGAGCAGCACGAACTGCTGTAAATCAACCCCTTCAGTTGCCAGTAGCAGATTCCCTTACTGTGGTGGGAGCCACAGGCAGGGACACCAAGTGCCCAGTGTATGCCCCAGCAGAATGCACTTTGGGAAACAGGACTATATCCCACAAGCTGGTATACCTCCCTGAATGTCCAATACCTCTGCTGGGACGGGATCTGCTTTGTTGCCTCGGTGCCACCCTGCATTTTACTGAGGATGAAATAACCCTTACCTTACCCCCTGAGAATGCATGGATCATGACCCTTGCAGTTGAGCCCTCAGCCATGCAAGCCCCAGAATGGAGCCCGTGGGAAGACCAGGTGTACCCCCTCGTGTGGACATCAGGGATCCCAGGAAAGGCCACCCACCAGACCCTCATTACTATTCAGCTCATACCAGAGAAAGGCCCAGTGCAAGTAAAACAGGATCCAATCAAGAGGGAAGCCAGAGAAGGTTTACAGGAAACTATAGATCGATTCCTAATGTATGGTATTCTCCGGGAATGTCAGTAAGCCTGGAACACTCCCATTCTACCCGTACAGAAGCCTAATGGCACATATTGGCTGGTACAGGACCTAAGGGCAGTCAATGAACGGGTTAAGACTCTGCACCCTCTTGTCCCTAACCCGTATACCTTATTGGCTTCTATAGGGGGACAGTATACCCATTTTTCAGTCCTCGATCTGAAAGATGCTTTCTTTACCATCCCAGTTGCCACCCCGTCACAGGAGATCTTCTCCTTTGAGTTGGAGGACCGAAAAAGGGTTAAAAAGCAACTTTGCTGGACGGTGTTGGCCCAGGGATTTAAAAACTCCCCCACCCTCCCCCGCCCCCACCAGGGACCTAGAGGAGTGGGATAATGAGGAGGCCCTCCTTCTACAGTATGTAGATGATTTGTTAATTGCCGCTGTGGGCCAAACCCCCTGTCTTAAAGCTACCGTGAGCCTCCTGAATTTTATTGGACTCCGGGGATATCGGGTAGCACGGAGTAAGGCTCAAATCACCCTCCCAGAGGTACGGTACCTCAAGTTTCACATACGGCAAGGGGAGCATCAGCTTTCAAGCGAAAGAAAGGAAGCTATCTGTCAAGTTCCTACCCCAAGTAATCGTAAGCGGCTCAGGGCATTTCTGGGTATGGCGGGCTTTTGCAGGATATGGATCCCAGAGTTTGGACTGTGGGCTAAACCCCTGTACAACTGTGTAAAAGGAGCAGATCATGACCCCTTCGATTGGACCCCAGAGGCTGACAGGGCATTTAAAATCCTAAAAAGAAAATTGATGGAAGCCCCGGCTCTGGGCCTGCCGGATATCTCTAAGCCGTTTCAGTTGTATGTACATGAACGAAAGGGGGTGGCCCTAGGAGTGCTTACACAGCTGTTAGGAGCATGGAGACGTCCCGTGGCTTATTTTTCTAAGCAACTGGATCAGGTTGCAAAGGGTTGGCCGGCATGTTTACGGCAGTCGCAGCTACTGCCCTAGTGCTTGAGGAAGCCAAGAAGCTAACATTGGGAGGGGTTATGCAAATCTATACTCCCCACATGGTCCGAGCCTTATTGGATGCAAAGGGAGGGCTTTGGCTCACCCAGGCTCGGATTGCTCGGTACCAGGCTAAGCTGTTAGAGAACTCTGAAGTCACCTTACAACCTTGCCCCTCCCTTAACCCAGCCACCCTCTTGCCAGAGACAGAGGAACAGGAACATGACTGTTTAGAGATCATAGATGCCCAGTACTCCAGCCGTCTGGATTTAAAGGATGTACCCCTCCCAAATGCAGATTATGAGTGGTACACTGATGGTAGCAGTACTGTAATAGATGGGCAAAGGAGGGTGGGTTATGCTGTTGTGACCCTCCATGACACTGTGGAAGCTGAAGGTTTGCCTGCTGGGACCTCTGCCCAGCCTGCTGAACTAATAGCCCTGACCCATGCACTTGAACTGTCAAAAGGAAAGCGGGTCAACTTTTTTACTGATTCAAAGTATGCTTTTGGTGTGCTGCATGCTCATGCTGGACTGTGGAAGCAGAGGGGAATGCTGACAGCCCAAGACTCCCCTGTCAAGTACGGGCCCCAAATCCTCCGACTCCTAGAAGCCGTACAACTTCTCTCGGAAGTGGCGGTGGTACACTGTAAAGCCCATCAAAGGGAAGATCAAGATGTGGCCAGAGGTAACGCCCGGGAGATAGAGAGGCTGCCACTCTGCCATCCCCTCAGACTGAGAACGCCCATGTGCGTGCCCTTATCCCATCAGTAGGGGAGCTTCCAACCCCTCAGTACTCTGGGGAGGAGAGACAGCTAACTGACAAACTCGGTCTCCGGGAAAAGGAGGGATGGCTCCATGCCCCAGAAGGGAAGGTCCTCTTACCAAAGGGCCTGATCCGGCCAGTGCTGCAGAAACTACATCAAACCACTCATGCTGGCAGGGAAGCACTTATCCAACTAATGGGAAAATACTTTATCACTTCCGGACTCCGATCCCTGGCTGCCCAGGTACAAGCGGACTGCTTAGTCTGCCAAAAGAATAACCCCCGACCGGGACATCCTGTGCCACCAGCTGCCCTAGAACCCACTCCAGGCCCCGGACAAGTGTGGCAAATAGACTTTACTGAGTTTCCCCGGACCCAAGGGTTCAAATATCTCCTTGTCATAGTGGATCGGTTCAGCAGATGGCCAGAAGCCTTCCCATGCCGTAATTGCACTGCCAGAACAGTGGCCCTCAAGTTTGTTAAAGAGATCATTCCTCGCTTTGGATTCCCCCTGTGGATAGAATCTGACAACGGGACACATTTCATGTCAAAAATCATCCAAAGCATCTCAAATGCCTTACAGATCCCCTGGAAACTCCATACGCCCTGGAGACCAAAAGCCAGTGGGGTAGTGGAGCGTACCAATCAGACCCTTAAACGGCATCTCTCAAAAGTGTGCCAAGAAGCCTCACTGCAATGGCCTGATGCTTTGCCCCTCGTCCTACTCCATATCCACGTTCTTCCTAAGCGTAGATTATGGCTTAGTCCCTTTGAAATTATGTTTGGAAGGGCATGGCCTATGAATGGCACCCCGGTTCTGTCAGGGGAGTGGGAGTTGGCTAATGTTTTTTTGCCACAGTATATGTGTTCCCTGTCTGCTGTTCTCTTGTCTCTTCACAGGTATATCAAGGATTCCCAGCCTCTCCCCTTGGACTCTCTCGTCCACTCCTTATAGCTCGGTGACTCTGTGCTTGTTCGTACCTGGAAAGACGAGCCTCTCCAGGAAAAGTGGAAAGGATGCTATACTGTCCTGCTGATCTCCCATACAGCGGCAAAGATCGAGGGACACAAGAACTGGATCCATCACTCTCGTCTGAAGGCAGTACCCGCCCCCTAGTCAGCAGAACAGTGGACCGTCCAACCTGCTGACTCCTCATCTAGTGACGATCTCGGACTAAAGCTACTGTTTAAAAGACACAAATAGTGGGCACCTTAACGCTAAAATGGACCCACCCAGGTACTGGAGACCCTGGGTTAAAAAGACTCTGGTGATTAATTGGGTAACATTGTTATTCTCTGTATTGGTATTTCCAAACTGTGCATATCGGGAGCATAACTCCTTTGTTTCACTTGCGCACCATGTTGCTACTTTAACAAACCAGATTGATTGCTGGGTATGTGCTCCAACTCCACTGTCCCCCAAAACGGAATGCCCCTTGACATGCTCCCCCTGACCCTAGCAGAATTAGCCGCCACCAAAGAGCAGGAAAGAACGGACTCGCCATTCTGGAATAAGACCTCTTTACAGCAGGCCACCTATCAGGACCAGGAGTATTCAGTTGCAGTACTCACTGAGGGTGTATTTTCTTTTACCCGAAACCAATCTGATCACTATGGGCGTCCTGTGGGAAAAAGCTCCTGTGTTATTACACAGTGGGCTGTTGGGTATTGGGTAAAGACCAAAAGGGGAGGCCAGCAGTGTGGGTGTAATGGTTCCTCCCCTTTTGGAGAAACTCTTACAAATAGTCTTACCACAAAAGAAGGGTTTGGAAATATAACTTGCCATCCAGTTAATATCTCCAATGTAGCAAGCCAATGGTGGGTTTGTAGTGGTCCCTATGGCGAGTGTAATTTGAATACCACAATTAGAAACACCCCCACTTGTACCCAATCTGGAGGATGGGATGCCCCCTTAGGGGCATATGAACTGTTTGGAAAAGCAGCCAAAGCAGCCTTAAAGATCCCAGGAATCCCCTTAAGAAACAGTCCTTACTGGGCCCTACAGGGTCACTATTTTGTATGTGGCCGAAAGGCTTACAAGGTGCTGCCAGCCAACTGGACAGGTAGCTGTTATATAGCTCATGGAGTTCCTCATCTGTCAATAACTGCCACACTGCCCAAAGGAAAGATTAGAAATGTCCGAGACACCTCTGTTGAGTCACAAGAAAAGACCCTGCGGCGACTGACTACAGCATTGGAGGGCAAGATGAAGAATTCCCTCACAACCGAGAAGCTTGTAGGGTGCTCTGTACTGGGAATAGCACCACTGTTTACTGGGCCAGCCATGGCATGCATAGGCCGCTATACTGTGAAGCTGCAAATGGTACTTGAGAAAGTTGCTTTAGAGTTAGAGGACTCGGTTAGCGATTTAGGATCAGCAGTAAAAACATTAAATAAAGAGGTACAGCAGCTCAGGACGTTTTCTCTCCAAAACAGGCTGGCTTTGGACTATCTCTTGGCATCCCAAGGAAGGGTTTGTGCCCTCGTCGGGCCCCGATGTTGTGTATATGTAAATGATAGCAGTTATGAAATCTATGAAAAGGTGGTACAGACTGAGGCCCATGCCCGAGCCACAGCATAGGTTTCCTATACTGCCCCAGAGAGCGATTGGTTGCAAACCTTGTTTTCAGGCTGGGGTTTGTCGTCTTGGCTTGGTGGTTTATTTAGCGTGCTATTGAAACTTCTCTTTCCTGTATTGCTTGTATTACTGGTATTATGCCGTGCAGTATCATGTGTTAGGGCCCTTTTGCAAAAGTTAATAAGTCATTCTTTTCAGGGCTATCACAAAGTGCTTATGCAAAGTCCTATTGTAAAGAAATAAGTAGCTCAAGTGAGAAAACTCAGAGCCAAGGTTGTTGAATGTTCTCAAAGGAGGGAGTTGTTAGGGACACTGGGGCTTGGCCACTAGGTAACTCGAGGGGATGGAAGACCACGAGTGTCGATGAAGCCCCCTCGCACTAGGCCCAAGTGTCCTTGGCCCCCCCGCCTGGAGGCACTCGCAGCAGTTATGCTGAGGATCTACAACAATATGTTGCAGAGTCAGACTGCCTGAAACTAAGCAAGGCCAAACAGGGCAGATATGGAAGAACAATGCTGAATAAAGCAGCTTTATGTATGGTTTAAGAAATGATACAGAGCACAAGGGCACTAGCTGGGAACTGGATTGGCTGGCTATATGGATACTTAGGGCAGCTTGCTATTGGATAAGTATGCTGGGAAAAAGGATGTATAAAAGCCTGTGTAACTTCCTGCTCTGTGTGCAGGATTTGAGATTTTATTCTCCCTGTACCTTTTTGCTGCTGCAAATAAACTTTTCTGCTTCTCCACCCCATTGTGATTATTGGGTGTAGCACACCGGGTAGCAAACCAACTCCATCTGTTGTTTAGCCTCTCGGCACTGGGTGCAGGCAACGCAGGGTTGCTAGCTTTTGCCATTTCATAGATTCCAAGGCCACAAGGGACCATTGTAATCATCTGGTCCAGTGGTGTGCAAATATTTCCAATCATGCCCCCCCAGTAACAGAATCTGTCTGTGCTCCTCCTCCAATACTGCACAGCCAAGCAGGGCCATCCCTAGCCATTTTGGTACCCTATGCAGCCCCCCCTATGGGGGGGGAGGGCTTTGTGGGGCCCTAGGCCTCCGTGGGGGGGAGGGGGAGGCTGGCCCCAGGCCTCTGCCGCAGGGTTGGACTGACCACTTCCTGTGGGAAGTGGAGTGACCCGGCCTCAGCCTGCTCTGCTCCCCTGGCTCCCAGCTGCGCCACCGGCAAGTGCTGGGGGGTGGTTTCCCCCTCCCCCCAAGCCTGGGGCCGGGTGGCTCTACTTACCAATGCCAGTGAGTGCAAGAAACCCAACCCCTGCTGCAGTCCTCAGGGGAAGGGCTGGCTGGAGTGGGGGCAGGGCTGGGGCAGAGCAGGGGTGGGAAGGGGCGGGGCCGGGGTGGAGACCATGTGGAAGAGGCAGAGCAAGGGCTGGAGCAGCAAGCAGCTGCGTATTTTGCATATGGGTAGGGACGGCCCTGCAGCCAAGGCTTCCTCAGCGGCGGAGCTGGGGGAGGAACTGGGGATGGGGGAGGAGCTGGGGCTAGAGGCAGAGCTGGTCTGAGAGCAGAGAGGGAATGAGGGCAGAGCTGGGCTGGGGGTGGAGCAGGGGGTAGAGTGGAGCTGGAGGCGGATCTGGCCTGAAGGCAGAGCAGGACTGGGGTTTGAACGGGGTTGATGGGTGAGGGGTGGAGCTGGGCTGGGCGAGGAGCATGGTTGGAAGTGTGGTGCTCCCTCCCCACCCCCCGCGGGGGCTGGCCTGGGCCCCAGTGTGCACCCCCCCAAACATTCCTCCATGACATCCTAGCGGGGCGCGCACACAGTTTGGGGATCACTAATCTAGCCTGAGCTCCTGTATAACACAAGCCAGAGAACTTCCTCAAAATAATTCCTAGAGCGGAGCTTTTAGGAAAAGCCCAGTCTTTATTTAAAAATTGCCAGTGATGGAGAATGCACAATGACCCTTGGCAAGTTGATCCAGTGGTTAATTACCCTCACTGTTAAAAATATACATCTTATTTACAGTCTGAATTGGTCTATCTTCAACTTCAAGTCATTGGATGGTTTTAGATCTTTCATTTCTATACTGAAGAGCCCATCAGTAAATATTTGTTCCCCATGTAGGTACTTATAGCCTGTAATCTAGTCACCCCTTAACATTCTCTTTGTTAAATTAAATAGATTGGGCTCTTTTAGTCTATTACTATAGGGCAGGCTTTCTAATCCGTTAAGCATTCTTGTGGCTCTTCTCTGAACCCTCTTCATTTAATCAACATCCTTCTTGAACTGTGGGCACCAGAACTGGACACAGGATTCCAGCAGTGGTCCCACCAGTGCCAAACAGAGAGGCACAATAACCTCTCTCCTCCTACTCAAGATTCCCCTATTTATGCATCCCAGAAGCATATTAGCTCTTTTGGCCACAGTGTCACACGAGGAGCTCATGTTCAGCTGATTATCCACCACAAGCCCAGATCTTTTTCAGAGTCCCTGCTTTCCAGGATAGAGTCCCCCATCCTGTAAGTGTTGCCTGTATTCTTTGTTCCTAGATGTATACACTTACATGTAACTGTATTAAAGACGTATTATTTGCTTGTGCCCAATTTACCAAGTGATCCAGATTGCTCTGTATCGTTGACCTGTCCTCTTCATTATTTACCACTCCCCCAATTTGTGATAACTTTGTTTTCTTCCAAGTCATTGATAAAAATGTTACATAGCGTAGGGCCAGGAACTGATCCCTGCAGGACCTCACTGGAAACACATATGCTCAATGAGGATTCCCCATTTAAATTACATGTTGAGGCTACCAGTTAGCCAGTTTTTTATCCATTTTATGTGTGTCATGTTAATTTTATATTGACCTAGTTTTTTAATCAAAATACCATGCAGTCAAATGCCTGGCAGAAGTCTATTACATCCACACTATTATCCTTAGCTACCAAACTTGTAATCTCATGAAAAAAAGATATCACGTTAGTTTGACAGGCCCTATCTTCCATAAACCCATGTTGATTTGCATTAACTACATTACCCTCCTTTACGTCATTATTAACTGAGTCCCATAACAGCCACTCCATATCTTGCTGGGGATCAACGTCCAGCTGACATGGCAGGGAGATAGAGTGTGTACTAGTCATTCTGCTCCCTGCTTTCCCTCCCCTCCTGTGAGCCATGGGTCTGTCTGCTTCGTGCTGTCCCCCGCTCCTCTTCCTGGCTGCAGCACCCAGGATGGGGAAGGAGCTGCCCCTGTGGTCTGCCAGGGAGAGAAAAGAGGATCCTGCTACAAGTTCCCCCTCCCTGGATCTTGTGGTGGGGGATGAAGATCACTGGGAGATTCAGGGGGGCAAAATGGATGGCTGTGTGGGGAGGGGGCAGGTGTGGGGCTGGGCAAGGTGGGTCAGGGATGGCGTGGCAATGGATGGCTGTGGGGAGGGGTGGGTGTGGGACATGGAGGGGTGGGACAGGTGTAGGGTGATTGTATGGCTGGGTGGGAAGGGGTTGGGATGGGGTGGCAATGGATGGGTGAGTAGGGAGGGACAGAGCTGAGACTGACAATGGATGGCAGGGGGCGGGGCTGGGTTCCACATAGTATGAGTTGTTTCCAAGGCTGGGCTTGGGAAGCTGGAGGCTCAGCCAGGGCCCATGCAGCGGGGTCAGATCCCTCTATCTGTATGTTAGGCCTGTTGGTGCACTGCAGCTGCCCCACATGCACTAGGTTGGGGGGGGGCATAGGGGGAGGTCAGTAATCTAAAGCAGACCAAGCCATGTTATAACCTGGTAGAAAAATCTCACTGTTTGGGGGCTAGTTCTAGGATTGTTGGACCTGACTGATGACAACTGAGCTTTTGGGGTCGGCTGCACTGTGTGAGTGCTGCGGGGGTGGGGGGAAGGCATCTGCCCCCAGCCCATTGTGTGGGCCCTGGTCACCATTGAGCCCCTGGCTAACAATGCCAATGTCAGAGCCCTAGGAAGATGAATCAATTTCCAGGGGGCAGAGCTATTCAAATTTAATCTAATCTGGGACCACAAATTCTGTTCTGCACCAGTCATAACGGAATTGTTACAGCATGGAGTCACTACGGGGCAGAATTATGGATGTCTGGGAGCCTTAGCTGTGTGTTTCCACACTGTCACATGCTTGGGTTTCTTCTAAGTGTAACCTTGGCTCTGAATTTCTGGGGTTTGCAATGCTTGTTTTGCGGATTAGCCCGGCACTTATTTTTATTCTCAACCAGTTGAATATCATTTTTATCAGGGGGTAGGGCCCAGGAAATGAGCTCAGGAAAGGGGCTGAACGTACTTTATAAACAGTGACTGTCTGTTTGCCTCCTGGTCCCCTGTGAGGAAGTTCTGGGGCAGGCAGAAATGTGGGGCTTTCCCCCACTCCAGTTGGAAACAAGAAGACTGCTCAGAGCTCCCCCCTTGTCAGGGGTAGAGAGGCGAGGAAGAGAGCTCTTAGGCAAAGAAGAGAAAGAGAGCAAATGAGCCAGCCTTGCAACTCTGAGCTCACTGGCAGCTCTTCCATTAACTTTATTGGTGAAGGAACAAACTCAGTGCTTCTCTCAACAGGAGAGAAATTCAGGACGACTCCTCTCTCAGGCCTAGAATAACAAAGCTGCTCCTGGCGTCTCCTGGAGCCTGATACAGAACCAGGAAAGAGATCCCAGCTTCCCCTCTGTAACACACTGGGGTTCAACCCAGACCAGTGTGAGCTTGTGTCACCCCCTCCCCTGTAACCCTGAGTGCCGTAAATGCTCTGCCACTGTGGCTCACAGCCCGGACACCAACAGCCAGCAGACAAGCATGTAGTTCCCTGACTGTCCATGTGCTGTGCCTCCCTTGTTCAGTGCTCTGACCCAGCAGCCTGCCTAGAACACAACAGCCCCTCCCTGGTCTCCTTTAACTGGAGTGAACAATCATTTCAATTCAAACACAGCACGGAGTTGGATTACAGTCAAAATAGAGCATGTTTATTAACAAAAGGACATAGGTTAAATGATACCATGCAGGAGGGACTGAAGGTAGAACGGGTTACAATCAAAGACAAGTAAAAATACACTTTCTGATGACCAAGACCTAACTTAACAAGTGACAGATTTTGCTAGGTAATTTTCTCACCATCGGTCTTTGTCTAGCATGGCTGATCAGACCCTCTGGCCAGGACCCCATACACGGAGCACAAAGTGCCTGGTTCCTTTGTCTCCTCAGGTGGAGGCTAAAGATAGATCTCTCTCTGTCCCTTATATCCCCAAAGGAATTGTCTTTGTCCTAAAAGGCAGGAAGGTCTCCTCGGGATTCAGTCTCCTGTGTCTCTCTGGGGTGCAGGAGTCATATTACTTCTCTGTCTCTTGACTTCAGACTCAGAATATCCCCACTGGTTTAGCTTGATGTCTTTGTTTACTGCTAAAATATATATTAGGGTAAACCCACATTCTTTTGTCTAGGATATACCTGTTTATTCCCTTTATCTAGGCTAGGCTATCTGGCTTTAGATATGTTCCAGTTATATCACACTGAGAGAATTTATAACTTCACATATAGAACCATAGGGTTAGAAGGGACTACAAGGGTCATGTAGTCTAATCCCCTCCAAGATGCAAGATTTGTTGTGTCTAAATGTTGTTACATATATTTTACAATGATATTATTCACCAGTACATTAATAGGTTTCAAATGATAGCTCAAAAGGTGTATTTTATACAGTTATCATTACACTAGTGTGTAGGGTGTGAATAAAGGGGTGCGTACGGTCACACTTTCCCAGCTCAGGAACCAGATGGATAAATATAAATGGACACACCTAGGGACAAAGAATACAGGCCATACGTACAGGATGGGGACTTTATCCTGGGAAGCAGAGACCCTGAAAAAGATTTGGGGTCATGGTGGATAATCAGCTGAACATGAGCTCCTAGTGTGATGATATTGCCAAAAGAGCCAATGGGATCTTAGGGTGCATAAACAGGGGAATGTCAAGTAGTAGATTATTTTGCCTCTGTCTTTGGTACTGGTGCTACTTGTGCTGGGATCCGGTGTCCAGGTCTGGTGCCCACAATTCCAGGAGGAGGTGGATAAAATGGAGAGGGGTTCAGAGATGAGCCACAAGAATGATTAAATGATTGGAAAACCTGCCTTCTAGTGATTGACCTCTTTGAGTCTATCTATTTAGCTTAACAAAGAGAAGGTTAAGGGGTGAATTGATCAAAGTCCATAAGTACCTACGTGGGGAACAAATATTTAATAATCAGCTCAAACATGAGCCAATGGCTGGAAGCTGAAGCTAGACAAATTCAGACGGAAATACAGTGTACATTTTAACAGTGAGAGTCATTAACCATTGGAACAACTTACCAAGGGTCATGATGGATTCTCCATCACTGACAATTTTTAACTCAAGATGGGATGTTTTTCAAAAAGATTGATCTAGGAATTATTTCAGGAAGTTCTCTGGCCCGTGCTATACAGGAGGTCAGACTAGATGATCAAAATGGTCCCTTCTGGCCTTAAATCTATGAGCTCTGGGCTTCTCTCCCTTGGGTCCAAAACAAGGAAGCAGCTCAGGGTTTCCCTACTCTTGGGAAGCAAACGGCTATTGCCTCCCAGCTCGGGAACCAGATGGTGCTCATGGCATCATTCCTTCACAAGATGCACTGTTGCGGGCCATCCAGCTAATTCCTGAGTTTGTGTTGTAGCGGGAGCATATCTAGATATGGAGGATGTCAGAATTTCACTCGGTGACCTGGAGAAGGGCTTGGAGAACACAGCTTTCGACTCCATGGTAAATCTTCCCTTCTCTTCTGGACCTTTGGACCTGCTCTGAGAACACTGACTAACAGGAAGTTTTACAGGAAGAAGAGGGACTCCCTGAGGGAGCACAGAATCTGCCTCCTCAGAACAACAGAGAGGAGAGAGCTGAACGCCCCACCTTCTGGAGGTATAGTAACCCCAGGAAGTGTCACTGCTCCCCATACAGCTCCCATTAACCAAAACACATACACTGTAAACACAACAGTAAACCAGAGATTAGTGCACACCCACTTTGGGTATGTCTACACTGCAAGGTAAGCTCAGGCTCAGACTCAGGCTCAAACCCTAACTCCTCTTCCCTCTACTCACAAATCTCTCAGCCTCAGGGCCATGGTGCTATGACCGCATGAAGATGGAAGATCTGAGCCGGAGTCAAGGTGGGGCCCAGAGTTCAAGGCCTGTCGTTTTGCACTGTAGATGCAACACCCCTTGGACATGGGATCTTGGAGTCCACCGAAATTATCCCACAATGCTATGGGCCAACTTCCTTTGTCCTCTCTCTCCCAAGAATCATTAATCGACTCTAGGGAAACGGAAGCACCTCCCCTTGTTATAGTATAGCAGCTTTGTGGTTAAGTTGTTTTATTCCTCCTTTTGTTTTATTCTGACTGCCAAGCTGCAAATATACCTTAGGAGGGCACAGAGCAGTCTGTGTTTGCAACGGATACCAAACAGAAAGTGCACTGCATCATGGTTGCAGAAGACAGCCAGAGCAAGATCTTGGTTAATCTCTGGTGCTAGGCCTGCAAAACAACTGATTTTCGTAAGAGTGCTGGAATGCCCCCCTATACCAGCAAATAGCAAAGAAGCTGGTAGAGTTGGAAATTTACCGACCAGCGACCAGTGTGGGGAACAGATGAAGGGGCTCAAGAATGAGTTCTGGAAAACCAAGACTACAGCTGCACCTCTGGCAACTTGCCGACATCATGCTCGTCTTATGATGAGAAATTCATTATTCCAAATTGAGCTTTATACGGCAACCCATATATAAACTTTAATCTCTGCCTAAAGCTCTTACAAAAAAATACTGTTTTGCAAAGTAGTGGCTGGTGAGAGTATATGGCACAGAACGGAAGAACATATGAAAGAGAAGCATATAAAAAAAGGCAATTTTCAAGGATACACTTCACAGAAAGAGTCAGGAGTGCTACTGAAGTAGAAACAGTAGGGGGGACATTTTGTTTTTAAGTACCCTAAATATTTAAATAGATTTCTTATTTTAGAAAATGTCCAGTTTCAAATGTATTGTATGTGTAATTATCTAAGGTCTTTGTTTAAAAGGACAATTATAGTGTGCATATCATTTCTCAGTAGCGTGCTCTATGAATTTCCAGTTTCTCCTGTATACAAGTTTACTGGAATCTGATCATCATTGACTGACTGCTGCTTACCTTGGCCCCTCCCTCCAGTGCATGCCTTGTGTCAGGAGCAGCGGAATCTCTCTAAACTGTGGGGGGGGGGGCCCACTAGTGCCTGAATCATGGCCCCACCTCCCTGCACCTCCCTTTCTCCCCAAGCCCCGCTCATCCCCCTGTGGCCCCGTCCTCACACCGCTCCTTCTCCCCAAGCCTCTGCTCCTGCACACAGTCCATTCCCCCTGAGGCCCCACCCCGCCTCTTCCCCTGAGGCCCTGGCCCCCACTCGCTGCTCTCCGCCTCCTCTCCTCCGTCACTTCTCCTTATGGCCATTAAAAAGTGATGGGGCCATGGCCCTCTGGCTCCCCCTGTTCCGGCACCCCTGTCTTGTGTATTCAATTACACATTTGCATGCCTGACATTCCACAAAATGGCTTCCTCCATATGGTGTGTGTGTGGCATCATGCTGTTCACAGGACATCATTTTAAAATGGCGTCCTCCATGCTCATTCAAGGGCTGAATGGAATCTGCCCTCGGGCCCCCAGGTTTTTCTGCAGCATGAGTTGCATGTGTAAGCGGAGGAATAGTCCCACTATTGTGGGGAACTTTCCTGGCATCAGCACTACCCCGGTGAAGTAGGCTAGCAAAAGGATCTGAGTCCTCACTCCCACTTCCTTTACCCAGTGGCCTCCCTGCCCTTGAGGACTCCCCTTCCACACTCCTGTCTGGCAGAGTCCTCGTAACCCCAACAAGGCTGGGCCCAGGATTCCTGGGGGGCTCGACCCCCCCAACCCTGCTGTGGTCACCTAGGACACAGGCTAGGGTGTCCCCACTCCAGAGTACTCTCTCTGCACTGGGCACTTCTCAGATCCACTGACCATTACATACACGTTAAAGAAAATGCAAGTTATTTAATCAACAATTAATTTTAAAAAGAATAAGGAAAAATGGGAAAGGTTAAAGGAAACACATCAACCCGCTCTGTGGCAGGGAACTTCACAAATAGTGTCTCTGGAATGTCAGGGCAGTTCACAGTCTGTTCCTTGTAAGTCCCAGGCCTTCTTCTCAGGCCCTGGCTTTGCTGCAGGGATGCTGTGGGTTGGACACTTGCTCTTGTGGTGACCACATGCTCTCAGGCTCTAAGTGGTAGGACCCTTCTGCCCAGTGTCACCCCTGCCCTGTCGGCGTTACGATCCAAACCTGGCCTGCAGAGCCTCTTGGCTGAGGTGTCTCCCTGTGCTGGGCCTGCTGCCCAGGGTCTCCCTCGGTCTCCCCAGCTGCTCACCGCACCCAGCTCCGGACTGCTCCAGCCCCAGCTGCACCCACTTTGTCTCTGCACTGCTGCTGCTCTGCCTCCAGCTCCCTGGGCGGCTTCTTTGGCTCCTCTGGCTCTGGTTGCTGCAGCTCTGCTCCCAGGACAGGTCTGCTCTGCAGGCTGCTTCTGTGACTGCTCCCAGCACTGACCTGCTTCCTGGGCTGCTTTTCTGGCCCCTCTGGCTCTGGTTGCTGCAGCTCCGCTCCCAGGGCAAGTCTGCTCTCTCTGGGCTGTGCCTCTGGCTTTGGGGCCGCAGCTCTGCTCCCAGGACAGGGTCTGCTCTCTCTGGGCTGCTTTTCTGGTCCCTCTGGATCTGGCACAGCTCTGCTCCCCAGCTTACTTTGGGCCCCTGCTTTCTCCTTAGCTCAGCCCCACTCTGTCTGACCCAGGCAAAATCCAGCTCACGGGGAGGATGGGACCTCCCTGGCCTCCTGAGTCCCTGATTAGCCTGCCCGCGCTGTCATTCAGGCTGACCAGGAGCATTAGCCTCTCCCCATTGTTCCTGGGGACTATCAGTCTCAGAGTCCTGGTTTCCCATAGACCCTTCCCCTTTTAGTACTGGGAGCTAGCCAACCAAAACACCCCCACTGAATGTTAGTAAGGGGGCAACAGTCCCCTTACACATGCACAGATGGCATGCCCCTCTCTGGGAATATGTTCCTAAAATATGCGTTGGAGGCAGAACTGATTAACAAGTTTGCCCTAGACAAAGGAATGTGGACTTACCTGTCTGCCTTGGAAACTGTTGTGCATCAAACATTGTTAAACCAGCACAAAGGATGCTTCATTTGCATTTTAGATCAACAGAAGAACAAGGTATCAGGAGGATGAACAAACAACATGGCATCAGCTTCCTGAAGCACAAAAAGTAGGGCAGAAAAACCTTATTTGGGGATGCACTTCAAAATAAATATATTACTGGACTATAAGAAACAGAGGCAAGGATCTCTTAGTTACCCATCACTTAAGGGACAAAGGAGCCAGGGCTCCTGGAATCTGTGAAAGGGGGATCCCTCAGCCATGTGGGTTAGAGACACTGAGAACTGACTGCAGAGGGTGCTCCGGAGCTGGAAAATGAGCTAATTCCCAGACAGCCAACAGGAGGTGCCGCAGGGATGAGTCACACATTGTTACAAGTAGTTTGAGGGTGTCTTTTCCCTGTACACTGAGATGCCCACGGACCTGAAGATGCTGAGGATAATTAGATACAGCTCAGCTCCATAAAGATTTTTTTGGAGAATTATTACTATGTGAATGAATTTAACATACAAAAAGGAAAAGGGGACTAAGAGGGTTAATATTTACTAACAATGGTGTTTCACAGGGCAAGGTGGAAGGGACAGGGCTACCCACTAGGATTCTTGGCTCTGAGCTTTATCTTCCTGTGTTTACTGTTAGCCAAAGTCATCAGGAGTTTAGCTGGAGGAGCATGCAGTGAGGCGTAGACATGTATGGTACCCGATAACCTGGGAAGACGAAGTCCAATTCCTTGGACTCTTCTGTTAATTGATAACCTTCTTCCTTGTCAGCCTGTGGCACAAAGAAATGGGAAGGAGATTTCTGTGAGCCAGGGAATCTGTATCGCCACTTCTACAAGGAGCTGGAATGCCATCCTCAGTGTTGACCCCACCTCCACTGCCTAGAACCCCGTGGATACTTCGGTGGGGCTGGAGGCAGTGCACAGCGGACCCAACCCCGAGGATGAAGTTGTGGACAAGGAGGTCGAGCTGAAGGATGATGTGGAGCACACAACAAGGTTGTCCAGTGGCTTGGCAAATCAGGACCTCTTCTCCACTCCGGAGGGGTCTAGCCAGTCCCAGCAGTCTGTCTCTGGTGTGCAAGATGCGGGAGAGGAGAGCTCTGGTAAGTGATCTTTTTGAGTTGATGCTGCTCTGTTATGAGGTAGAGCTGTCCTTACTCTGTATATTCTACAAGTGGGTGAAGGGATAGAAATGTACAAGACTAGCTGTGTTTGTGCGTGCTCTACATTCCCCTGTGCAGCTAAGCAGTGCAGTGCAACAGTGTGTCAATGCACACAGAGATTTCTAGCAAACTTTCCTGTAGGTACTTGCCAATCCTCTGCTAAACATTCCTTGGCAGAGCTCCTTTGTTCCTTCTCCCATTGTAGGAAACTTTCCCACGCTAATTGTCAATCACTTGTGCAGGGGCCAAAGCAGCAAACAAGCAAGCAAAAAAGTGACCCGGTCTGAAGCCGCACGTGTGCAGGAGATGCATCCTTGCTTATCCTCAGGAGTGAGATATTGGCTCTCTTTGTTGTCCAATTCTCCAATTTATCAAGATCCCTCTGAATTTTAGCTCCTGTAGATTAAAGGAGGGTAATTGGGACAGAATATACCCTGTGTTCACAGCCTACACACTACTGTAATAATGTCTGTAGAAGGTACGCCTTGCGAGGCATCATTGGAAAAAAACTCAATTTGCTGATCAATAATATAACAAAATGCGCATAGCAGCGTTACAGGTGAAGTTATAAACATAAGCTGAAATCATGACTAAGGCTATGTTTATACTGGCACTTTTGTCGGTAAAACTTTTGTCAGCCAGGGGTGTGGAAAAAAACCCACATCCCTAACCGACAAAAGCACCGGTGTGGACAGCACTATGTCAGTGGGAGATGCTACCACTGCTCGTTAGGGGTGGTTTAATTATGCTGGCAGGAGAGCTCTGGCACCTGATGATGCCTGTTTGCAGACAGCCACGAGTGGCTGGGGGAAAGTGAGAGCAAGCGACTCTGGGGAGGGAGATGTGAGTGTGTCTGCTGAGGGGAACCTGGCCGGCAGCCACAGCTCGCTCTGCGCTGCCTTCGGAGCTGGGTGGCTAGAGAGTGGCGGCTGCTGGCTGGGTGCTCCGCTCCGAAGGCAGTGCCACCTCCAGCAACTGAGAGAAGTGACTATGGGGGAGGGGAGCCTAAGGCAAATGTTGGGGTGACTATAGCCCCGCAAGCTCCCCCCCCATACACAGTGCAGCCCCTGGTCTATTGAGAAAGATAATGTAATTTAACCCCACTACTAAATGTTTCTGGGGGGAAAATCTGGTGGTAGCAGGCACTCTGCCATAGAGCCCAATCACACTCAGCTGCACATGAGCTTAAAGATGATGTAAAGATGTATATGGATACTGTAGATCAGTGGCTCTCAACCTCTCCAGACTACTGTTCCCCTTTCAGGAGTCTGATTTGTCTTGTGCACCCCAAGTTTCACCTCACAACTACTTGGTTACAAAATCAGACATAAAAATACAAAAAAGCGTCACAGCACACTACTGCTGACAAATTGCTTCCTTTCTCATTTTTACCATATAATTCTAAAATAAATCAATTGGAATATAAATATTGTCCTTACATTTCAGTGTACAGTGTATAGAGCGGTATAAACAAGTCATTGTCTGGATGAAATTTTAGTTTGTACTCACTTCGCTGGTGCTTTTTCAGTAGCCTGTTGTAAAACTAGGCAATTATCTAGATGAGTTGATGGACCCCCGGAAGACCTCTGCGCACCCTTAGGGGTATGCGTTCCCCTGGCTGAGAACCACTGATGTAAATGCATACTGACCAGTGTCAGAAAAGAGACAACACTAGCTACAACAGGCAACCCTGACAGACATGCAACTTCAAGAAGTTCTAAGTTACATAAGGGCCAGCTGGCCCAAATATCTAAAGAACACTACGGAAGTGAGAAGAGACTGCTTTGCAGTACATGGACAATTAAGCGAGTCAAATGGACACATGACTCAAGGCGATTGTGTTGTAATTCCAAATGAAATGAGAGGAGAAATCCTAAACCTCACCCATGAAGGACATACCATGTTGCAGTGTAATCGAGAAACTGAAATGCACTTTTGCTCACTTCCAGAACAACTAATGACAGACAACAGACCACAATTCCCTGCAGCAGAATTTAAGTCATTCCAAATGAAATATGATTTTGACTGTATTAGTAGCAACCCACATTACCCACAAGCGAATGGAGAGGCTGAGAGAGCTGTACAGACAGCTGAGAAAATCCTACAGCAGGAAGATCCATTCCTTGCTCTTCTGAGCTCCTGATCAACACCTAATGGGTCTAGTCCAGTACAATTTCTGATGGGAAGACAACTCAGAACTAATGAGCTGACTTACGTTATTTTCTAGTCTCCAAAGTGGCCAGACATGGAGAAAGTAACCAAAACAGATAAAAAGGCTAAAAGAACTTGCACTTTTACAACAGACATAATCATTTAGAGAACTGCCAGATATAGAACCTGGTGACCGTGTTTGTGTCGGAATAGGATGGACAACTCCAGCTATTGTAAAGAAAAAATCCCACTTTCTCACACTCATTGCAACGACTGGCTGTGGTTGGTTTGGAAGCCTTGAGTCATCTTTGTGTTCTACATCGTAGAGTTTGTTTTGAAAACAATCAATCAACACAGCAAACTCTACAGCTGGCAGATGCAGAACACAAAGATGACTCAAGGCTTCCAAACCAACCACAGCCAGTCATTGCAACTAATACACAACCAGATGATCAAACTTTCTCATGTTTGGATCATGTAATGAATATGACAAAGTGGGAACAAGAGACTGAGGGGGAGTGGACATGTGGGGCGTGGGCTGCTGGACACATGTTTTCAGGACTGGGTCAGGGTAAGTCAGAGAGGAGAGGGGATCTGGAGTCCGGATTCACCCAGACTTGGCTGCAATTTCCTGTACTAACAAAGAACTTTTCTACGCTGTGGTCCAGACACCTAATAAATCCTTCTGTTTTACAACACTGGCTGAGACTCACTGCTGACTGAGGAAGTCGGGGGTACCTGGCTCACCTTCGGGGTGTGTAAGACTTCCCCAGGTGTCGTATTCAGGTGGATTCGCTGCGGGGAGCTCATGGCGTAAAACAGGGGTGCTGAAGGTTCCGAGGTCCATCCCAGGAGGTAGTGAAGCCAAGGAGGTGTACATAGTGTGAGTCCCCCATACAGCCAAAACAGAAGAGACCTTGCCACACCCATGCCCTCCCTCTTTTACGTGGTGTAAAATAATGCGGATGTTGGATGTTCAGAAGCTGGGCTGGTTTTAAACTATCCCTCATCACTGAGTTTGTCTGACAGCAACCCTTCTCCTTTGCTAAAACAGGGACCCGGCCTGCTGTTCGACACACTGGGCTAATCCTACTGAGACTAACTGGGAGGCCGAGATGGGTTAGTTTATATTCCATTTCTGTAGCATCTTTCAGCCAAACAGCTCAAAGCACTTTTCCAAGGGGAGTAAGCATTAGTCTCTGTAGTGGGATTGCGGTCATCCCTCCCCTTCTGGGTCGAAGGCAGGCCACCCCCCCTTACTACGTCACTGGGATTACTGCCTAGTCTCAGGGGAATTAGGAGCGCAGGCATTAGTGTCCCAACCACCTTAATGGGCAAAACCCCAGCCAGTCTATAGGCACCAACCCTCAGGCCCGGGCAGAGCAAACAGGGAGTCTATGAGCTCCGGCCCGGGAATAGCAACAAAGGTTTAGGGGTCCAAGCCTCAAATAGGGCACAGCACCAAACGGTCCAAAACTCCAGCCCTAAGGCAGGGCAGTGAATAGTCAAGTGTCCTAGCTTTGGCGGAGGGTAGGCTAACAATGGCCACCAGTGGGGAGGTTGACACCCCAGAGGTGGGGTGGCAGTGGGTAGGGGGACCTGGGCCCATCTGACTCCACCGGGTCCCAGCCCAGGGCCCTAACAGTGGCGGAGTGTTCAGTCCCTAGGGCAGCAGGGAATCCCACTGCAACACACTGATCGCGTTTCGGGCAGCACTACAGCCAGATTGGAGTTGGCTGCCCCTAGGCCACTTCCTACCCTCCCTTCGGGGTGTACCTGGATCAGTGGCTGTCCTCCGTCTCCCCTGGGGCAGGTGGCCAGCATCAGTCCCGACAGCTCCTTTGCTAACACAGGTTCCTCCAGGAACAGGGTGTTTCTTAGCTTGGCAGCGAAGCCAGCGGACTGGAGAGAGCAGTATGCATCTGTCTCCCTCGCTGTCTCAGCCCCAACTGAGCTGGATGCTTCACCTTATACACTTCCTGTCCTGCCTATCCACTTCCGATGAGAGGGATGAGATGGGTCTGGCTCTGGACACAGAGGATGGTTCCTCCCCTTCTGGGTCGGAGGGAGGCCACACCACCTCACATTCAGTGTTGCCAGCTCTCATGATACATTCTTAAAGCCCCAGCTCCTGGAATCATGCGATTCACAGCTTTCATTTAAATAAAACAAAACAAAAAACCTGACAAAGTACCCTCATGGTTGCTGAGACAATAAGCAAAAACAGGAACCCTAAAGGCTCAAAAAGCAGAAAAAAATAAAACCACAAGATTTATTATTTTTGAGCCAATCTCATGGTTTTGGGGGACTGATTCATGATATGTGAACACTTGGGGTTGGCAGTGCTGGTTTCCCACAATTGCAGACGGGGAAACTGATGCACAGACAGACAGAGCTATTTGCCTGAGAATACAGAATCAGTGTCAGAGCCAGGAATAGAATCCAAAACTCCTGCCACTCTGGTTTACCTCCCCAGACCATGCTGCCTGTGATGGACAAACCAACCACCAAGAGACGATGGAAGAGGCAGAAGTGTAAGTCAAGACAAGAAAATGGGGATTAAAAATAACAAAATGGCTTTCTCCCCTCCCTCCAAGAAGAAAATGTTATAAAGGGATACCACATTTGGCCTTAGAAACTAAACAATTTTGTGTACCATTTTAACTGTATTGCCTTTCAATTAATGGAACACGGCCTTATTCTTAACAATACAGGGCTGCCCTGGTCCGTTGCTGTTCAGCAGCAATTTACCAAATGTAGTTCAAAGGCTGCAGTTAAAACGGTTACCCACTTCACTGCCTCAGGGCTACGCGGGCTTTGCACTAAAGAAGCAACTGCATGATCCCCAAGCTGTGACGTTCCTGTAAATCAGAGCCCTGAGCTGTAGCCAGGAAAGGGGGTTAGCACAATAGGGCACCAGTGGCAGGGGCCAATGTAAACGGAGCACAATTTAAATGAAGTTACCAAAACCCAACTGGTTCCCCGATGGCTGTGTTACCAGAGCTGTGCTTGGGGCAACGGCTGGACTAGCCAGGGTTGTTACAAGACAAGGCTGGGGCGAGCGAATAGTTTATGGACTTTGCCTACCCTGGCTCTGGTTTCTACAAAGGTCAGGACTGAAGGAACAGGGAGGGTGTATGTGGGATGGAGAGACATTGACAGAGCTGCAGGGGGTCGGCAGCTGCCGGTGTGATTAATTTTGCCTGTGGCATCAGTCCCTCCCGTTCAAATACGAAAGATTTACTCCAGTTATTTAAAGACACGTCTCTGTTCCCCATCTCATGAGGCTTTCAGAAATGAGGGCACAGGGGTAACAAGGGAGGCAGCAGTGCAAATTAAAAACGCTCCTGCGGGGCGCTGCCTTTGTTAACCACGTGGCTTTATTGGATCCCGTTGGCAAAACAGGAAACATTACAAATAACTGGCTTCATGTGCCAAGGCCAACCGTAAACACATGGAGAGATTCGCAGATGCACGTTCCTGCTGATCCTTTATTCCATGCACTGAGCTGCCCTGGAAAAGGTGGTAGGTGCGGGGGGTGGAAGGAAAGATAGAAAAGCTGCATTTATTCCCCCACAGGCAAGAGGCTCCTTTAGAGGAAGTGGAAAGAACAGAGGCAAAGTGCTTTTTAGGGGAGGGATGCGGGGGAGCAAGAAGGGACTAGAGAACGCTCCATCTGCTTCAGCTGCCTGAAACTTCCCAACCTCTTACGTACGACTGGGAGAGTTGCCCCAGCCACAGGGATCCCAGATTGCTGCAGGAGTTCAGTCAACAGGTGATGTGGAGCTGGCCTAGCCGCAGCGTTTGGTGGGCTGCAGCACGCTACGTCTCCAGAGGAGACATGGGAGCCCGCGCGCCTGCCCTGGAGTAGCCACAGGAGGCAATTCAGGCAGAAGCAAAAGGGCAGATCAGCTCCCTGCAGCTGTTCAGGAACAGAGCCACCAACAAAGGGTTGGGCAGGGGATTTCAGGGTCTTTCAGTGTTAAACTAGCCTCCAGCCGGCAGGCCTGGGTATTCTCCGGAGGTGTGTGTGTAACACGGTGGCATGGCCCAAAGGTTTGGACACCTTTGTTATGGGAACTCCGAGCTGAAGCTGGTCTCGAGGTGGAGATCTCGTTAGCAGATGCAGAAGCCACCAACCCCCCCATCCACCATTGCTCTGGGGATGGGTCCTGGGGTGGGGGTCCTGGAAGCACAAGGGCTTGTAGGCAGGTTGGAGGAGGGGCAGGCAGGAGACAGCAAGAGAGGTGGGCAGGGGAGACAGCAGCCAGCAAGAGTGGGAAGAGCAGTCATCAGTGTCAGCTGCAGGGATCTGAGAAGGGAGGAGAGAGCCCAGTCCAACCTCTGCCCAGGCAGTGTCTGCGATTGTGTGCAGCGAGGGGCTTCCCCAGCGGAGGAACCGCACCCACCAGACTCTCCAACGGGCTGCTGCACAATCAGCTGGCTCCTTCCACGCTCGCTGCCCTCCTCAGCTGAGAGTTTTCATCATGGCATGGGCCTGTCTCAGCTCTGAAAGTGGAAGAGGAGATGCAAACAGCCAATGGGGGCAGAGTGACCTGGATCTCAACAGGGGACGCTGCAGCCAGTTCCCAATTCACTGGTCACAGCAGGGCAGAGAATAACCTCTCCGCTGTGAGCAGGAACAGAGAAATGACCCGACAGGAGACAGCCGATCTCGGCCCCAGCCAGTAGGGGGAGCAGAGGGGACACAGGAAAGGAAGCACCAGCTGGCAGGGCAGGGACGAGGCGAGCGATTCCAAGCTGCCCATCTGCTGTCTACTCACCTGCCAGTAAGACCCGGAACTTCTCTGCCGACATGGTCATGGCAAAGGGCTCCGTCCCGCCTCGGTCCCCGTCTCGCACGGTGAACTTCAGGTGCACGAGGGGCTCGTTGACCTGCTGGAGCTCGCTGGAGCTGAGTGTGTGATCCACCCTCCAAGACACAGAGTCCAGACGGTTCACTGAGGACAGAGGCAGAGCCAGTCTCAGGTTTGCACTGTCAGTGTAAAACACTCTCTCTATGCACGAGCCGGCGATATGGATTTGGGAAGCATTTTTCAAGAGCATTAAGCGGCTTCTCCCACCCCTGAAATGCAGCCACCTCTGGTGTGTGCGCAACACAGCAACTGTCTTACCAGCCCACAGCGACAATGTAAGACATTACAGGAAGGAAATGTCTCCAGTTGAAATAACAAGGGAGTTTCGGTCAGTGGAGTGGAGCGCTCCGAGATAGCTGTGTTATCCCAGCCACAACCCTCATTGCAAAGATTCCCATGAGTCCAAGTGGTTAGCACCGCCTCAGCTCTGTCTCTCTTTGTGGCAGTGAAAGACAACGTAGAGGGCAGAGCACTGCCTAGTGCATCACCTGCACCACTCCCTGCTGCACTTGGATTATCCCGGAGGTGAACTAACCTGGGCAGCTCCTAACCTACCGGGCTGACAAGGTCCCAGCTCAACGGGGTCGGACAACAGGGTTCTGCTCCCAGCTCCTGGTCACCCCCTCGGTTGTTGCTGAAAACCCAGGCACCCTCAGCAAACTGACCCGGTCCCACAGCCCTCAGGAGCAAGTTCTCCCCAGGAAGTCCCAGAGGAGAATGGCTGGGGAAAGTCCTATTGAACTTCCATCCATGGACACAGGAGAACAGCTGGAGGAGTGGGGGCAGTGGGTACCAGCAGGGCCTGTACCCCTGCTGAAGGACCATCTCCCATCTGCGGCCTGGAGCAGTGTCAGGTTTGCACGGCCAGAGCGGGAACACTTACATCTCAGGCTGCGTGCCCTCAGGCTGTCCTGTAGGGGGCTCTGTTTCTCCTCATAGGACCGGCATAATCCTGTGGCATGTTCTACAAAACACAGAGACCAAGAAATCACCCACCAAAGAGCATCAGATCGGTCCCTGCACAACACGACTCCAGTTCCAATGGGCTCAGAAGGGATCCTGGCTGCAAACAGCTGAGTTGGCCTGTTTAGCAGGGGGACTCTAACAGGATGCTGATGCTGGGGCGTACAAGGGATACCGGGGGGACAGTGGTACCCTAGGGCATTTCAATCAGAAGATGGCCCAGGTACTGCTCCAAAGTCCTTCCTGCTGGTTGACACAGCGAGTTCTAACTTCTCGCTGATGGGAGAGTGCTGGAGCAAGGGTGGAAGGACACAATTATCCAGAGTTACAGCCTGGTGCGTGGGGTGCATAGACCGGGCTCCTCCTCTGGCTGACGTCACACCAGACAGGTTGCTGCTACTGACCCCAGGGCTCCCCAGTGCACTGCAGCCCACTCTGAGGGACCCATCCCCTGGCACTTCCCCTACCTTTGGGCAGCCCCAGCTGTTGCAGCTCGCTGGACAGAGAGTCGCTGTCTACGCTGTGTTTGGCCGCGCTGGAGAGGATGAAGCTGAGCACGGCAATAGTGGCCTTCACGTCCCCAGACTCTGGAGAGAGGAGGAGAAATCTTTGGGCCTCTGCATGGCAGCAGGGCTCTTCCCCGCAGGGAGGCAGCTTTGATAAACCCTTGCAAGGGTCCGTCTCCATTGACGTAGGATCCGACAGCCCTTGACGTGGCCTGCCCTTTGCAGTTCATCGTCTGCAAGAGACTAGAGAGGGTGCACGGACAGATGCCGCCTCGCACTGGGCCACGAGGGGCAGCAGGGAAACAGGCATAAAGAACTGGACTCATTGTCACCAACCTGGGTGAGAAGCAGCAATGGGCAGGGGACTAATATGTGTGGTAGGGGGAGAAGAGTCAAGTGCAACTGGCAATGGTCAAAACAGGTTAGGATTTAAACAAGCCTGGGACAGGCAGAGGTTAAGTCTAACTATAATCAACTGATGCTAGGGATCCAAATACTAATAATGGCCAAGGGCCAGAGGAGTAAGGGCCTGTCTAAGCGAACACTTAGCTCGTGGCAAGCAGGGGTGTAAAGCTGCCCTGCCCTAGCCAGCTGCGCACTGTCCGTGGACCCTGCTGCTGCAGACTAACAGCTCCCTAGGGCACTTTCACCTACTCCTGTTTCCAAGCAGGGCGGATCCCAGGCGCACTGCAGAACTCGGGGTGTGGAGCAGGGTCCACCCGGTCACCTAGCACGTGGCCGATTTACACCCTGGTTTGCTGAAACTAACCATTCATACAGCCAAAGCCTAAGGTTAACACTGCACCATAATTGGGCCAGTGGCAGTAAGGGCCAAGCCACAGCACGGCAACTCAGCTGGGGTCAGCTCATTCATAAAAACCAAACCAGACATTTCACAGCTTACATCACGGTCCCATCTGGCCTCGATCGTCCAGTCTGATCTGTGTAACACAGCCCACTGGGCGTCCCTGAATTAATGCCTGTTTGAACCAGAGCAGATCTGGATTTAGAAATCGCCAGTGATGGAGAGCACTTGGGCAGTTGTTCCAGTGGTTAAGGACCCTGTTAAAAACACCTTATTTCCAGTCTGAATTGGTCTAGCTTCAACTTCCAGCCATTGGCTCATGCTAGACGTTTGTCTGCTGGAATGAAGAGCCAATTATCAGCTGTTTGTTCCCCATGTAGGTACTTACAGGTTCCCATCACGTCACCCCTTAACCTTCTCTTTGTTGCGCCGACCAGGCTGAGTTCCTGGGACCCATCCCCTCCCCTCTGCATTGCCACACTAAGACAGCAAGTTCTGCAGGGCAGGGACGGGGGCTGTTCGGGCAGCGCCTGGGAAGTTTTGATTGCTACTGTGATCACCACAACCATCAGGCGCAGGGCTCTTCCACACACTCAGGAAATGGTGTTATCCCCCAACGCAAGGGCCCAGAACCACCCAAAAATATAAAGCCAGGGCAGCGTTTGGAGTGAGAAGGGGAAACTCGTCAGGCTGCCAATTAGCAGCATCTCCCCCAGACAGAACAGGGGCAAGGACCCTGGGAGATTAGCAGGGCTCCTGTGCTTGCTCACAAGCAGAGGGTGCCGTTGGTTTCCAATGGCTGAGCATTAACTCTTCAGGCCTTCACTGCTTCAGGACGTGCCTCTCCACTCGTGACCCCAGCCAGCGACGCTTTTCAGACAATGTTGCTAACAAAGCCGAGCCTGGCGCCCATAAACACTGCAGGTAAAATGTCCTCAGCCAGGGCACTGGGGTGTGGAATGGGCCGGGGGGGAGGTAAGAGTCAGCCAAAGCCTGGCCTAGCATCCCAAAGCCACCGGTTTTCCGCAGCCTTCCTGCCGTAAGCACAGACAGAGGAATGTCAGTTCTAGTAATGAAGCCAGCAAAGCTCCCTGGAAGGCGGGTGAGGCAAAGAGCCAAATCCACCGTGACGGCCTCACGGACAGCACTAGAGGAGCCCAGGTTACGGGCACCCAACTGCTCTGAAAAGGAACGACACTCACCAAACTTGGCATCCGACGTTAGCTTCAGGATCTTTTCATACTGCAAGAGAAGAGCAACACGCAGGTCCATCAGCCCCAGGGGACCCTGCTCCCGGCGCACACAGCACGGTGCAGAATGATCACTGAGCCCTCACTGAGCAGATCCTCCATGGGGCAAGCAGAGCCAGGTTAAGGCCAACACAAGGGGCCTCTGGTTTTGGGTGCAGTTGGAGTCAATAGGAGCAGTGGGGGCTCAGCACTTCTGAGTAATGGGGCCAAGGTGTCTCAAGGGGGGACCCAAATTACTAGAAGCTGTTGGATTTAGCCTAAGTAACTTGCCCAAGGCCACATGGCACATGACTGATCTGGGACTAGGACTCCTGGGTTCCTGGCTCCCACTAGACCAAGCTGCCTTCACAATGAGCGGGTACAGGATGGGCCATTCCCACTGGCTGCTAGTGCTCCAGGCATGTCCTACAGGGAACCTCCACAATCCAAACAGCGGGTCAGCTGCTGTCTGTGATGGGCGTTACAAATGGCTCAGGCCCATGTCCCCAAGCGGCCAAACCCCCTTGCTGGGAGACTGCAAGGGAATCCATTTTGTCAACCACCGGCCATTCTCCTAGCAATGGCAGGGCCAATGGGTGGATGAGGTGAAACAGACCACACAGGACCCTTAGAGCAACTATTATTTACTAGTAAGTATTTAGCAGCTGTACGACCCTTTCCACCAGCAGATCTCCCCGATGAGGGACTATCACTGGCCTTCTTTTACAGATAGGGACACAGGCTTTAGGCACCCTGCCCAAGATCAGTGGCAGAGCTGGGAATAGAACCCAGGTGTCCTGACTCCCACTCTGATACCCTACCCACTCCACCGCACTGCCTGCCCTGAGGCTGGCCAGCTCGACATGGTCCATGCCACCTAGCCAGTGGGAAGGGAGACTTGAGTCTCTGCAATCGCAAGATCCGAGCTCAGCTGGGCTGAACATGGGAGAAGAACGCCCTTCACTTACATCAATCCCCTCGCCCTGCAGGTCCTTGAGCACCTGGCCACAGATGAGCTTCAGCTTCACCGAGGACTGGAAAGGAGAGAGCAAGAAAATAAAATCCCAGCACAATGCTGGGCCCGGCGGGCACTGTCTGGCAGGAGTCTGAGCTCCCCTCAAAACACACGCTCTCCGCTACATCAGCGGGACCCATTTCAGCCTTGCCCTGCCCCAGCCAAACAGCCACTGGTTTGGGTTGTTTTTAAACCACTTGCTTCTTGCCACTTTGGGGCACACCATGGTTTGGATTCCACAAAGAGACTCCCTGAGAGTTGGATGCAATGGTCAAGCTAAAGCCCCAGCCAGCTCTTGTAGTGCACTGAGCATATTGCTCGAGCCCTCAATCAAAGCCTGTTCTACATACTTCCCAAGCCTCTCCCCGCTCTCTTAGAGATGCCCTCTCAACCGGGGACAGGTGCAGAGTTCACGCCGGTTGCTCAGGGACCTGAGCTCTCCCCCTTCATCAGACACCCCAAGTCCCAGAGCTCAGATCGGGATGATTCACTCAGATATTCCCATTGCTCCCCCAGGCCGTAGATACCCCTCTCGATGGTCAAGGTTCCATGCTGACTGTCTGGTTTCACAGCACCCGATACTGTCTCTGCGGGGGTTTAAGAGCAAAAAGTGCTCAGATCCCAGGCTGCTGGGCACTGGGTAAGATCCAGAAGAAAACAGAGAAAGAGAAAGCGTCCACTTAACTATTTTGGCCAAGGTGCTGATTTCGGCCAGGACCCAGTCGGGACAGTCCAAGTCTCCGCAAAACCGGAACCTCTGGAAGGAGAAGATCGGGGGCAGTTAGGACCCAGGCGGCCTTTGGGCCAGGGGATGTCAGCGGCAGAGAGTCCTTTGCAGGGCAGCCCTGCTGTTCTTGCCAGAGCAGGGGAACCCTCATTTCCCACCGTTATTGCTGCCCTGTCTCCATTGCACCAGAAGAGCCGCCCCCCCCAGATTTCTCTCTTCTCTGGGTACTTGGCTGCCCTCATCTCCGGTCTCTGCTCTGGCTGAGCCTGCTGCAAAGTCGGACAACAGCTGGGTCGATCTGGAGATGTACAAATAACTCTCCTCCTCAGGCCCTGGGTCCCCACTGTATAAGGCCCCGTGAACTCAGGCGCAGCGGCTCCGTGCACAGAGACCGTCAGCCTTTGGAGCAAGCTCCTGGGGAGAACAACCAAACTCAGCTGGCCAAGCTCAGCCCTGGCACGAGGGGATGCAACTACCCTGAATTCAATGGGCTTCCCCCAGGGCTGAACTGGGCCCAGAGTCTGAAGGAGACAGACTCATCCCTGGAGAAGGAAAGAGTTGGAGGGACCTGGGGTATGCCCAGAGGGATCAGTCTGATGAAGGGGTGGGGTGAAGGTGGGACAGGGCAGATGGCCCCTTCCTGTTCCTAAACCTCTTCCGTTCCTAATAGCTGCCAGTTAGGCCGCAGCTTCAGCAGTTTAACCCAGCAAACGCTGGTACAGACCATGAGCCCACATCCTGGAGCAGCTGCTTTATACCCGCTGCAGTTAGGCAGTGAGTGCAAGGGGACAAGTCCCTGGCAGGTCACGTACACAGGTCCACAGGCTACAGAACCAGGCATAAGTCTCTCAGAGCAGGGGACAAACAGCTAGGTTGAGGGGAGCAGGATGGCTGATCCCCCCAGTGTTTAACATTAACGTGGCTCTGAAATGATCCTTTCCCCTCCCACTCATTCTCCTGCACATCCAGTGCTGAAGCCTTTAGTACTCCCTGCTTTGGAAACACAGGTGCTGCTACAGCAACAGCCCATCAGACCCGGCATCCTGCCCCCAGCCCTGGCCAGTGCTGGCTGCTTCAGAGGAAAGATGCATTACAAGGAGTTGTCACTTGCCCCATCCTGCAGGGCAGCACTCTGGGTGGTGGGAGTGAGGCAGGGAAGGCAGCATTTCCTTCCTGACCCCTGCAGGCTACTGGCCTGCACCCTGAAGCAGGAGATTCATTTATCCCGAGCACATTTAACTAGGAGAGGTATTAGAACTCAAAGGGGTGTCATTCCATTCACCGGCTGCCACTGTGGGTTCCCCAGGCCAATTACCCACTGTGCAAAGGGGCAGCGCTTTCTATTTGCTCCAGCTCCTTCCTGGGACCCCACTGATCTCAGGTCACCGGAGGGAGGAAGCAGTTTTTAAGCCAGACCCTTCACAATGTTTAACCCCAAATCCCTTCTCCCCCCAGCTCTCCCCCTTCTCTGATGCACATGTTAGGAAGCTCGTGACACTAGCCTGGCGAACCCCAAGGACTGGGCTAGTAACGGGGAGCCCCCAGGCGTGGCTCCCGTTGTAGCACCCAGAGTCCCTGCTGCCCCAGGAACTCAGCTCTGCATCGCCCCCGGCCCCCAAATCCCAGCAAAGGCCTAACACCCCCCAGCCAGCCATGCACAGCGCCTGCGCTCACCATGGTTTCCTGCTGTCTCTGCAACGCCGGGCACGGGACCCCTCACCCACGCCAGGGCTGGAAGCCATCAGCTGATCTCGGAGCGCAGTCAGCTGACCACAGACTTCCCTGCGCCGCAGCCTGTCAGCAGCTCGCTGAGCCGAGTCAGCTGACCGCAGATTTAGTGACACGTCAGCCGTGGAGCCTGCTGACTTATTGCACAGACTGAGCCTCAGCCCCTGGCAGCTCTTCTCTGCTGCCAGCAGGGGGCGGCAGAGGCCTTCAGATCTGGGTCTTAGGCGTTCTAGTCCCAGCTGCGAAGCAAACACCGTGGGTTGCCCCTGCCCCTTCGGCTACTCTGAAAGGGAGACAGACTGAATGAGCAACTGGATGTCCACTGGCCTGTTAACCCTGCTAGCTACAGCTGCGGCCCCCTGCTGCACAGGATGTGAGCATCTCATGCTCTTAATGTATTTGTCCTCACAACATTCCTCAGAGCTGTAGATGCTGGTGCTGGGGGTCGGCCCCACGCTGGGTTGAAGTGGTTCCCATCATATACAGGGTTTACAGTTTAGTTCAATAACTCTCAGCACCCCCACTAGACAAACTCTTCCAGCGCGCCTGCTCAGAGGGAGGGAAGTACATAGCACAGAAGAGGAACCGAGGCAGAGAGACTAAAGCCCAGATCCTGAAAGCTACTGCCTTCCCTTGATTTAAATTCAATGGAAGTTGGGAATCTAAATATCTTTGAGGATCTGGGCCTAAGTGATTTGCGCAGGGCAGGGACTGGACCGGACCCCCCACTCCCGGCAGCAGAGCCCCTTGGAGGAAGGGCACCTCTGCTCTGGAACCAGTGTCTGCCAGGGCTGTCCCGAGGGAGTGAGCTGGGCAGGGAACAAGAAGCAGCAGAAGAACCATTCCATGGGCCACCCTTCCCCGGAGAACTCCCCAGCTCCACTCCGGGCACGGCTGAGAAGAGCTCAGCTCACTGGGTTAGGAGCAGAGCAGGTGGATGCTGAGCTGTACTGAAAGTCCAGCTTTGCTTATCTGACCTTTGTCACCACAGGAACCCAGTGCCTCACAGTCACTAATGGGTACTCCGCTCCCCACACCCTTCCACATGCTATCCCCATCATGGGGGGTCGGGAATGGAGGCCCAGGCTCAGGGAAATGAATTGCCCGAGGTCCCACAGGAAACCTGGGGCCAAGAGGGGAATTGAACCCAGCCACCCGAGTCCCCACCCCATGCCCCACCCCCAGGGCCATTCTTACAGCCCTGGCACCTGAGTCCCCACCCCTGTCCTGCCCCCCAGGGCCATTCTTACAGTCCTGGCGCCCGAGTCCCTACCCCGTGCTCCACCCTCAGGGCCATTCTTACAGTCCTGGCACCCAAATCCCGACCCTGTGCCCTGCCCCCCAGGCCGTTCTTACAGCCCTGGCACCCCCTGGGTTCTGAGCTCTTGAAAGCTTGGCAGCACCTGTTCACTATTGTAATTAGCCAAAGGCTGCTGGCCACAGACCCACCAGGTTTCCTTTTGTAGGACAAAGGACACCCAGCTGCACCAAAATCCAGCCCAAACTCTCTTCGGGGGAGGCTGGAGTTGGCCTTTTGAGCAGAGATGACACCATCCGCGCACCAGCTGTTCTGAGCAGCTGGGCTCAGCCATGCCCCCCAAGCAGCAGAGCCATGCACAGGACCTTGCCACGCTAGCCCGAGAGCATTAACTCGTGCCTGGCTCCTAGAAATGGCTTACCATGGGATGTCGGTTACTGGAATCAGGGTGGGAAAGGAGGGACCCTCCCCCACTAACTCCTCTTCCAAATCCATTCAGCCAGGACCAGGAGCTTGGGGAGGGGACTGAGCCCGGGACCTGTGGAGTCCCTGCTCCCACTCCCTGAGCCTCCAACCCCCTGAGTGGTGGGGCTGTGATGGGCAATGGGGCAGGAACAGAGCTGGACAGTTATCCCAGCTGAGCGCGGTCTGTGGTCTCCATGGTATTCGTGAGCACACTAGGTGGGGAGAGGCGCTGGAGTGTCTCCTAGCAGGAGGCTCTCAGGGTAATTTCAATGGAGAGCTAGAGGTAGGTTTAAGCTGACACCTTCAGATCGCAAATCCATGAAGGCCAGCGGGTTTGGGGGACTCCTACCTTCCCCCCTGCGACAAGGAACAGACAACAGCAGGGCTGAGTCCGCAGCTCCAGGGCGGAACAGGAACACATGGGGTGCTGCTGACCTCACCTTCATCCTGCGGCAGCTAGTTCCCTGGCAGCACCACACTAGGATTTCCACACATACACCCCCAAGAATAGCAACATGGGGCTCCTGGGAAACAAAGCCCCACTCTGAAATGCAGCGCCCTGCCGCATACCCTGCCTCTCCTAGGGAGGCTCCTGAAGGGGAATAAAGGTGTTTTCCAAAGTGCCCAGGGGTCTGACCTCCTGGCCCCCTTGCTCATTAACAGCATTCACAGCAGCATTCCAGGCAATACAGGGGTCACCCCCACTCCAGCCCACCCCAGGGAGGAGCTTCTCGTGGGAGAGTCTGGGATACAGCTAAAGGGTCACCTCCTTCCTCGCCCATTCACTAGCGGGAACATCCTCCTCAGGCAGGCAGCAGCCACCTCAGTCTGCTCAGTGCTCTTCATTTACTCTGCAAGGATGGCAGTGTCACTTGACAGCTTGGGCAGGGACTGGCTGGAGTTTGTGCCTAAAAGAAAAGGTCCCAGAGTAAGACAGACCAAATCTGGGGTAGCAGCTGCCGCGCTCAACCCCACCAGCAGCGCAGGATCTACAGCTGCTGGAAGAGGAAAGCCAGGGTTAGAACTGGAACCGAGAACTTCTGCCACATCCCTGTCACTTGCACATCCCACAACTGGGAGCTCACTCTGCTTCATGCATTAGCAGACACTGCAGCTGGAGCAGTGGGAGTTGTGTTTGTGCAGCATGGCTTTTGGAGGGCCCTGGGGTGGTGCTGCCTAGTATGATGGGCAGCAATTGCTTTATAATTCCGCCTACAGAACTGTTGATCATAGACCATCAGCCTAGCCACCAAGGCTCTTCACAGCCTAGTTGTGATGGACTGGGGCAGGTATTCAGTGGAGAACCCACCCCCCATTTCAGAGTGGTAGCCGTGTTAATCCGTTTCAGCAAAAAGAATGAGGAGTACTTGTGGCACCTTAGAGACTAACAAATTTATTTGGGCATAAGTTTTCATGGGATAAAACCCACTTCATCAGATGCATGCAGTGGAAAATACAGTAGGAAGATATATATACACAGAGAACATGGAAAAAATGGGTGTTGCCATACCAACTATAAAGAGACTAATCAATTAAGGTGGGCTATTATCAGCAGGAGAAAAAAAACTTTTGTAGTGATAATCAGGATGGCCCATTTCCAACAGTTGACAAGAAGGTGTGAGTAACAATAGGGGAAAAATTAGCATGGGGAAATAGTTTTTACTTTGTGTAATGACCCATCCACTCCCAGTCTTTATTCAAGCCTAATTTAATGGTGTCCAGTTTGCAAATAAATTCCAATTCTGCAGTTTCTCACTGGAGTCTGTTTTTGAAGTTTTTTTGTTGGAGTATTGCGACTTTTAGGTCTGTAATTGAGTGCCCAGGGAGGTTGAAGTGTTCTCCGACTGGTTTTTGAATGTTATCATTCTTGACGTCTGATTTGTGTCCATTTATTCTTTTGCGTAGAGACTGTCCAGTTTGGCCAATGTACATGGCAGAGGGGCACTGCTGGCACATGATGGCATATATCACATTGGTAGATGTGCAGGTGAACGAGCCTCTGATGGTGTGGCTAATGTGATTACGTCCTATGATGGTGTCCCTTGAATAGATATGTGGACAGAGTTGGCAACAGGCTTTGTTGCAAGGATAGGTTCCTGGGTTAGTGTTTTTGTTGTGTGGTTGCTGGTGAGTATTTGCTTCAGGCAGGGGGGTTTACAGTCCTTCTGTAAGCAAGGACTGGCCTGTCTCCCAAGATCTGTGAGAGTGAGGGATCATCCTTCAGGATAGGGTGTAGATTTTTGCTACTTCCCTCTTCAATCCTCACTGTTATGAATAATTCCCCCCACCCTGCCCCAGGATGAGACTTCAGGATTTTTCCCAGGTGGGTGGAAGCTCCCAGTCCTCCACCAACAGAGAAATAGATTCATAACACAATGCAGAAATCTCTCCAAGGTGCATGCAGGTCAGTCACTAGGTACCATGTGATGCTGCCTGCATTGCTTCATGTTGGTCTTCTAGGAGATCCTTGGACCCTTGCTAGGCATCTAGGATTAATAGGGGTCCTACCACACCATGAGCCTCTGCTACCCTGACTGAGGACTCACCTGTGTGGGGATACAAGAGTGTTACCAAGAGCACATTAATATTTCATTAGATACACCCTCCCCCACTCATGTTGGGATGAGGACCCCTTAAAATAAGGGGTCATTTTGATCAAGCCAGCCTCTGTTCTTCAGGTCAAAGGTGTATACCCTGCCCCCCTACACAGGTTGGGTGGGGAATCACAGAACCTACCATGCCCAGGGGCCACATCTCTCTGGAAGCATCTCCCTGGTCCTTTGTCCAGCGGGCTGCCTCTCCTGGACTGTCCTCCAAGCCAGGGCTTCTCAACCTTTTCCTTTCTGAGTCCCGTCCCCCGCATGCTATAAAAACTCCACGGCCCTACCTGTGCCACAACAACTGTTTTCTGCATATAAAAGCCAGGGCCAGCATTAGGGGGTAGCAAGCAGGGCAATGGCCTGGGACCCCACACCACAGGGGACCCCGTGAAGCTAAGTTACTCAGGCTTCAGCCACAGGTGGCAGGGCTCAGGGCCCCGGGCTTCAGCCCCATGTGACCAGGCTTTGGCTTTCTGCCCTGGGCCCCAGCATATCTAATGCCAGCCCTGCTTGGTGGACCCCTGAAACCTGCTTGCAGCCCCCCAGGGGGTCCCAAACCTCTGGCTGAGAACCACTGCTCCAAGCAACCCACAGTTCCCAGTCTCACCGCAGCCGTAGATGTCTCTGGTGCCTTCCACTGGAGACCAGCTAGACCAGGAGAAGTGGCAGAGTCACTTACAGTAAGACTTGTCCTCTCCGGGCTGCCCATCCCACGAACCCCACCTGCCCACAAACCATCACCTCCATAGGGTCCTACTCCAGCTACTCATGTCACCTGCTTTGTTGAAGGGATAAACCTTGTTCCAGGAATCTGGGGCTTGCTCAGCTGCAGTGACTTTCAGGTGGCAGGTGATCTAGATCTGAGGTGAAGTGGGAAGAGGGGTTAGGACCATCCCAGGGGACACTAACACCTGCTTAGCCTGGAGATCTGACTGGAGCAGAAATCTGGGAGCTCACCATCTCCTGCAAACCTGAACACATCCACCATGAACTGCAGTGTGTCCTGCCTGGGGGATATGAAGGCTGAGGGGATGTCATCTGATCTCCCATCCACCAGGCACCTACACACAAGAAACAAGGGTCAGTAAGAGTCCCTGATCAGTCTTGTTTTAGACTAGAAAGGGCTCCCAGCTCTTACCCACTGAAGTCAATGACAGCATAGCGAGGAGAGGAGTCCCTGTCTGGGGTCAGGGTGGCCACACAGCTGTCCACAAAGAGCCAAAGAGTCACATGGTTCCCAGTGCTGACATCAGCTTGGATATGCATGACCTCCCCCAGCTGGAATCCATTGGAGGGTCTCTCAGCACTCCAGTCATCTGCAAGGCAAGTTCACAGTGAGCAGGACAGACGGGCAGGCAGTGCTGGGCTCCCCTGAAGGCTCCTCCCACCTACCATTCATCAGGTACAGGGAGAAATCCAGCCTCTCCTCAGCAGACAGGGTGGAGCTGAAGGGAACCCACATCAGCTTGATGGCTTTACTGCTCACATTGTCCTTCCTGGGAGAGGAGCAAACCTGACACTGAGCTAGATCCCACAACAGCGACTGAATGGGAGGGAGGGATCTGAGCATCTCAGACATTCAATGGGAATAGTGACACTCAATGGGAATCACAGCTGGATTGGTTCTCAGGATCACTGGGTTGCTGGCAGGGGTGAGGTTATACTTCAGGCTTGTTCTGTAAACCAGGGTGTCTGGGGTCATCTGAGAAGAACCAGACATGGAAGCGTTAACACTAGCATACAGGTCATTTGAAAAGCCATTGAGATAAGCCTGAGAATGAGCCTCAGCCAGATAGAAACAAGATCTAAAGAAGGGGTCTCAAACTCAATTTACCGTAGGGCCAGTGCCAGTCCTCAAATCCTCCCCGCGGGCCAATAATGTCACTGAAGATGGTGTTCAGAAAAGAAAATGTTTATATTGTATTTTTTATTTCGAATTTCTTAGAAATAATAAAACTGTCATATAACGTTCTGCAATTCTTCGCCTGCCAGAGGGTGTTTAGTGTTTGCCAGACATCTGGCAACATTTCAGTTCTGTCAGTTTTTTGATGTTTGGCCTCAGAGACTGAGCAGTTGAAACCTTCAGGATTGCAGCAAGGTGTGCGTCAGAGAATTGTGTTCGGTCGTTATGTTTGACTTATATTCATTGTGGAAAAAAGGGATGCTGCCCCCATGGCTGACTCTGCCCGGCAACTAATGATGCTGCCTCCATGGCTGACTCTGCCCCGCAACTAATGATGGTATCTCTGTCCCTCTCCCCCAGCCAATTGGAGCTGCGGGGCACAGTGCCCGCAGCAGACATCGGGCAGCGTGTCTGCACACATCTCTCCCCCGCAGGCCCCAGTGGGAAGGTTCTCGGGCCACAGATGGCCAGCGGGCCGGGACTTTGAGACCCTTAATCTCAAATTTTCCAACAAGTGCCCGGTCAACTGGGAACTGCCTTTGAAGGACTGGACACTAGAAGCAGGGGATTTCAGAGTTCAGTCTGCTAGAACATCCATAGGAAGACTAGCGCCACAGTAGTGCCATTTTACACAACTCTACTCACCAGTTTCCTCTGTGCACATTGTGAAGGAATATCAGACAGTAACCCCCCCACCCTCCCGCCCAGTATAACCTGTTGGCTGCTTGTAACATACTGGGGTGCTATCCACAGCAGTGGGAAGCTGTGTCACCCATTGCCCTGTAACCAGCCACTAGCATGCAGGTCACCACCAGATGTTTTTGTGTAACTGCAACCTGCCAGTCACACCTTGGCTCTCACCAGCCTGATTCTACTGCAGGGGGACCCCAACACACTCCCAGTCCTAGACTTCCCCCAGAAATGTATGTACACACACCCTGCTGGAGGTTGGAAGAATTCCACTTTTCAGATGTGGTTTTCCATCCTCTCTGGTAAGTATTTTTTTAAAACTGTATCTGTGTCTTTATTTGGCCTTTTATTTTACTTCGGTTTAAAAAAAATCACCCATTTACGTTGCTTATGTCATATTCCACTGGTTCTTTATTCCATCGCTTCAATATTGGCTGAAGCCCACAGACAGGTTTCAGGCAAAGTTTGCTTCATTTTATACCGTAATACCTTGTTTATTTGTTACAGGCAACACATAACAGGACACAAACCCAGGGCCAGGCAACGGAGGAGCAGGGCAGGAAAGATCCATCTCCATTTTGAGCTCCCCCCTTGCCCAGTGAAGTTGGGGGAGCAGTAGGAGCTTAGCCTCTCTGGGCGTCAGGCCCCAAGCAGCTGAAGTGGGGCCCCTTGGAAAGTTTTGCCCCTCCCCTTGGTGATACCACTCCAACAGCCTCCCTTCCCCCACTGGGGCAGGATTCCTTCTCATTTGGGGAGAGGTGGATGGGGGGAGACTGCCCAGCGTTCACGAGCAGTTGGGTCAGATTCTGCCCCCAGTGTCAATTAGGAGAGACCCCACTGAAGTCAGTGAGTGACCCTAGGCGAGTGGAGCGCAGAACCAGCCCAAATAGACTGACCACGGGGAGATACTGGGGTGACTGGGATGAGGCCCCTTGGGTGTATGAAGCAGCAGGCTGTGGAATCTGCAAACCCCCAACCCCAAATTCCTTTCATTTGTGTTTTCCCGGGGTCAGAGCCAACCCACCCCCACCACCGCACTTGGCCAGTGTGACCCCCTCCTCCTCAATGCTATGGGACCTCCACCATTCCTGCCCCCAGCCGCTGGAAAAGCAGAGCACAATACCTGAGGCGTGAGTGGCTCCTACCTCTGCTACTGGCCTAAGAGCTGGGGGTTTGGCCGCTCCCCTGGAGCTTCTGCAGGGAACAAGACATAAGGGGTGCCTGGGCTAGGCCAAGCCAAGCCATTGTGGTGCAAAACCCCCCTCCCCCAGACACCTGGGCAGTGGGGTGGGATTGCAGGTGAAGGGGCGCCTTGGTTCCAAGGAGAGGGAAGATGCTCCCCCATCTATAGCCTTTTCGGGGGCATCAGATCCAGCCTGCTCATGCTGAACTGAAGCACCAGGCGCCTCCCTCTGGGCAGGGGAGAGAGGAGGCCCCAAAGGGGTGGGGGAAAGAAGGGACACACCGCATCCCCCATCCCCTGAGGACCAGGTGGAATATTTGTCCCTCCCCTCGGAACCTGCCCAAACTTTCCCCAGGGTTCAACCCTAAACCAGAATATTTTCTGGGCTTCCAAGACAGTGGATGGGAAACACCCCCCCTTCCAAGTCTACACCTGCTGAGTCAACTCCCCCCACAAACCATCCATTGCCCACACAGCCCCAGAGACACAGCGGCGGTCAAGCCAGGCTCCTACCTGAGACTTTCAGGCCCCGGAAACAGCTTCCATCGTTGGCTGAAGAGCTCTCAGACCTGTCCCCTGGCTGGAGAGAACAGACCCAGACCTGACACCTGGGGGATGGGCTCCCAGACCAATCTCTGCTGAGAGCTCCCCATGGCGCATGCTAATGGGGCCTGGGTACAGGCACTAGGAGGGAAAACCCAGAGCTCAGTTCTGGCACGTCCCAGCCAGGGCCCCCCATGCCCACTGAGACACACATCATGGGGCCCCCACTCCCTGCTGATGGGTTCACCAGCCCCCACCCAGGCCCCACCCCTGCTACAGAGACTGCCGCATTCTCACCCCACCCCACCCCGCCGTGCCCAGCCCCCGAAGTTCCAGCCCAAACGTCGCAATCAAGGGCTAAAGCCAGAAGCAGCTCCTACCTGGGCCCCTGAGGCACCAAATCACCGGATCCCTCTGCTCCTTCTGGTGGGCAAGGCGGGCACCTCCAGCTGGGGACAACACCAGGGATGGGCCAAGCCACACGGCTAGAAGAGGGCAGACCCTGCACTCACTCCCCCCATCACAGATCCCACTCACCCCCCATCCTGATTGTGTGGGGCTCCAGTGGGGCTATAGGGATGCACAGGCATGAAGGTGGTCGAGTTCATGACATGTAAAGTGCCAGACACCTGGCCACCCTTACAGCGTAGTCATGCTAAGGCCCTCCTCAGCGATTCTTGCTTAGCCCAGCACAGTTCTTCAGTAGCAACAGGGCCCTCCCTCCATGTAGGTTCTTGGTCAATATGGTGCATTAATGGACAAATCCTCAGCCCAGGGCCCAGCCTGAGTAGCTGGCCCAGGCAGTGGAAAGCTGGGCAGGGGGACAAATCCCCTCTCCATCCCCCACAGGGGATGGGGGGGGTGGGGGAGGGGAAGAAAAGAGGGTGCCACGCAGCAAGAAATGGGTCCTCCAACTCACCCCATCTCGTCTCCTACCCCATCCTCACCCACTTTGTGCCCCGGCACGCCCGGAGCTGATCCACAACTGAGCTCTGCGCAGTGCTAGGATGCTCAGGCCTCCTGCAGAACTCGGCCTTCCCTCCCTTCATGCAGCAGAACCCCGCCGCTTCCCCGATGGCCCTGCCCATTGCTGGGGCGGTGAGGGCACCATTCTGCCCTAGATGCCTGCAGTACTGTGCTTCCCTCCCCCACACGGCCTGTTGTGGAGAGAGCTCCCTTTGCAACGCTTCATTGCTGCCGTGACCCTTTCGAGAGCTGCTCCTGTGACTGAAGCAGCCCCGAGCGGCTTTGAGATACTTCACCTCTCTTCCCCCATCCACCTGCCTGGCCAGGAACAATGGGCGGAAGGGAGAGCAACAGCTGCAGACTGGAAACTTGCACCAGAACAAGAACATCCCAAAGGGAAGCGAGAACGCCACCATCCAGGCAGAAAAGAGAAACACGCCTCCCCGTGCCTGCCAGCGAGCTAAAGCCAGACTCCTCTCTGGGTCAGTGAGGGCTCAGCTTCAGGAGACAATGTGATCCGCAAAAAGAACAGGAGGACTTGGGGCACCTTAGAGACTAACCAATTTGTTTGAGCATAAGCTTTCGTGAGCTACAGCTCACTTCATCTGAATGCATCCGATGAAGTGAGCTGTAGCTCACAAAAGCTTATGCTCAAATAAATTGGTTAGTCTCTAAGGTGCCCCAAGTCCTCCTGTTCTTTTTGCGGATACAGACTAACACGGCTGCTACTCTGAAACCTGATCCAGTTGCTCCCTCCTATGCTGGACAGATTATCCAATGTACTCAGTGGTGAGCTGGAGCCGGTTTGCACCGGTTCGCTAGAACCGGTTGTTAAATTTAGAAGCCATTTTAGAACCGGTTGTTCCGCGAGGGACAACCAGTTCTAAAAGGGCTTCTAAATTTAACCCTCCAAAAGTGGCGCCTTTGGCCCTGGAGCACCCAAGGGGAAAACTTGGTGGGTGCAGAGCACCCACCGGCAGCTCCCTGCCGCCCCCACCGCCGGCCCCAGCTCACCTCACCTCACCTCCGCTCTGCCTCCTCCCTGAATGCGCTGCCCTGCTCTGCTTCTCCGCCCCCCCACCCCACGAATCAGCTGTTTGCACGGGAAGCCGGGGCAGGCTGAGAAGCAAGTGGCGGCTTCCCGCTCAGGCCCAGGGAGGCGGAGGTGAGCTTGGGCGGGGGGGGCGCAACGAGGGCCGCCCGTGCCGCAGCAGATAACCCCGGGGGAGGGGGGCGCAGGGGAACCACTTTCTGTCCCAGCTCACCTCCGCCATCCTTGGCCTGAGCGGGAAGCCGCGGCCTGCTTCTCAGTCCTCCCCGGCTTCCCACCAAACAGCTGATTTGCGGGAAGCTGGGGGGGAGCGGGGCGGGGGCGGAGAAGCAGAGTGGGGCGGTGCGTTCAGGGAAGGAGGCAGAGGGGGAGTGAAGGTGAGCTGGGGCCGGGCGCGGGGTGGGGAGCTGCTGGTGGATGCTCTGCACCCACCAATTTTCCCCATGGGTGCTCCAGCCCCGGGGAACTTTTGATGTGATCAGTGGGGGAGCGGCCGCTCCCCATGCTCCCCCCCAGCTACGCTCCCACGCCCCTAGGAGCCAGAGGGACCTGCCGGACGCTTCCTGGGAGCTGCACCAGGTAAGCACCTCCGGGACTCCCCACCTCGCCCCCTGGCAGGTGTCTCTGGCTCTTATGGGTGGGGTGGGCACCCACTACGGTGGCCCATGAGACCCTCCTGCCTGGTTCTGGGGGCAGTCAGGGGACTGGGGTGGATGGGGCAGGGCTCCTGGGGGGGCGTCAAGGAACGCGGGGGGGTTGGATGGGACAGGAGTCCTGGGGGGAAGGGGTGGGCAACGACCACCTCGTGGGGTGAGGAGGGAACCCGTTGTTAAGATTTTGGCAGCTCATCACTGGATGTAGCCCCTGCCCGGGTGAGCACAGACCCTGCCCTGGGGCCCCAGGAACTATCAACAGTCCCCGCTGTGCTGAGGGCTCTGATGCCACACGGTGCCCAGATTCCAGGAGGAAAAACCCAGAGCTCCCTGCCTGCATCCCACCCTACTCCTAAGCCAGGTCAAGACTGAGGTGCCTGGGCAGGGCTGGGATCATGGGATGGGGTTGGAGGAGGCTGCAGGTCAGGACTGATGGGCATCAGGCCTGCATTCCTTCTGGCTTAAGTACCAGGAAGCACTCCAGCTCAGTGTTAAAGTGCATTAGCCCCAGGCAAGTTCACCCAGCCCCTGCCCATGCCATGCCTAGCCCTCCATTATCCCCTCTCCTTGGGGAGAAGAAAACCCAGGTAGCAACACATGGGGGAGAAGGGGGAGAGGGAGTGCACAGCTGCAGGGCCCCCTCGTCCCCCTCCACCAGCTGCTGATTCACTGCCTGGCACCTCTGCCCAGCTTCCGGTTCTGAGCTGGGGGAGGATGCGCCATGAAAAACAGTCCAAAGAGAGCAGAAGAGGAAGCTCCTCTTTGCAACTTGCACTCCTCCTGGCAAAAACACCTGGCAGATGGACGTCCTAGAGGAGGAGTGCACGGGAGGGAGGCGGGGGGGGCATGCCGTGGGAAGGAAGGCCGCAGACTGGAAAAACCCCTCCCTTGTTCCTCTCTCACCCTGGGAACACCGTCATTCCCAGCTTCCCACCGCAAGGAATGGGGCTGATCACTGAGGACACGTCCCACCCCTAGAGACAATGTTAGCATCATCATCCTTTAAATGCGCCTCCATAGCGATTCAGGGCCAGTGGAAGCATTTTGCTCAGAGAGGAGAAAGGCTCATGATCCACGTTATTGCTTTCTGTTTTGTTTCATCATGAAGCTGGAAGAGTTTCGTTTGCAAGATCAGCAGACAGAGCGATTGCTGAGAAAGGCAGGGCCCGTGGGGAAGAGACACAATCTGTGGGTAACGTTCCTTTCTGTAGCATCCATCTAATGATCATTCTCCTGCGCGGCCTTGTCAGAAAATGTCCTACTCACAGTCAGCCTCGACATGCACGTCAGCAGAGTCCAGACCTGCCACCCTGGGCTGTAGTCATGGACGAAACAGGGGAAGGGCTTGTTAGTTCCTGCCTGGGAGATGGCCACGGAACCCCTGCGTGACACAGTGGAGCGTGCTTTTCCCTCGGAGCCAATGCCCCGCAGCTGAGTTAGCAGGCGCTGTGCTGCTGGAGTCGCTGTATTTCAGATTAAATGAAAAAACGAGGTCCTGTCTGCTCGTGCCCGTCAGCAATCCCCCCAATCTGAAAGCACCAGGGGGTCAGTCTCATGTTATTGCTTGTATTGCTGGAGGGCCTGGGAGTCCTAGATCTGAAAGGGCCCCATTGTGCTAGGCGCTGTACAAACACAGACCAAAGATGCTCCCGCCTCTAAAGAGCTAACCACCTCCAACTTGGGTAGCTAGGTTCCGCCTCCCTAATTTCCCTCTGCAGTGGCAGCTGGAGACAATTGTTTTCTCCCCTTCCTGTCCTAAACTGCCACGCAACATTGCTGTGTTTTAGTACAGACTTGAGTGGAATCCTCCGATAGGCATGGCCAGCTCTGTATCACTCCCTCCCAGGCCGCTGCAGAGGGGGCACAGGAAAGGAGGTTGTGGCCAGTGTATCCTTGCGCTTCAGCCATCTGGCTCCTAAAGTGGTCTCATAGGGGCTAGTTCAGCCAGGCCTGAGAATCAGCCATCTTAGGGCCCTTCCACCCCCTTTGCAAGCTGCACCACTAAGAGGGGGGTCAGTTTGGAGGATCTGGCCCAAGCTGCAAATCAACAGAGACTCAGGTCCACCGTCTCCATATTTGTTGCCTCTTTGGCTTCCTCCCACTGCTCCACCAACAGTCCCTTGACCATCACAATATCTTTGCACACTGACAGTGTACGCACTGCTCCTCACTGGGGAGTCCCTAAATCTCTCTGGTTCTAAGGCCCCAGACAACCCTAATCAAATGCTGGCTCCAATCCAGACTGAGGGGGGTGAAATACAAAAAGGAAATTGAGCTGCCCCTGCTTTCTGTTCTGCAAATATCGCCCCTGCAAGGAGCTCGGAGGGGAAGCTGGTGGTTACACCGACTTGTGCACTATGCTCGGATGCACAGCTCGCAGGAACTTGTGTCGGGGTCCCTTGCTGAAGTGAGTTTAGTGGCGTGGGGTGAGGTTTTGTCTCCTTGCAGAGTCACCCGTCCACACCTGCCTGTTGGACTTGCATGTATTAGATCTGTTTGCTCCATCTGACTAGCTGTGGTAGTAACTCTGACGGAAACACTAGTGTAGACACGGCTCTGGCATCTTTGCCAACCTGGTGTCTCGCTCAGCTCAGAGCAGGTCTGCACAATGCAGTGCCTAGTGCCGCAATCTGCGCCAGAGATCATGCAATTGCTATCACTGGTGGAGGTGAACCTTGGGCGGTACTGGGAGAAAGGGCCTTCAGAGGCCAAATCCCGCTCAGTTACACTGGTGTAATAATAGTACTCCTCTACACAGATAGCACTTAATGGGCCAGATCCTGCGCTGGCGTACAGTGGCATAGTTCCAATACCTTAAATGGAGCAATGCTGATTTACAGCAGCCAAGGGTTTGGCCCTATGCCTCAAAGCACTTATTCCCAGACAGTTCCTCCTAATACCCCCGTGAGGTAGGTGCCAATCACATCAACAGAGTCGCTCCAGATCTGCGCAGACGTAGCTCAGAGTAGCAGCTGGCTCGGCCGCTGCAAAGCTCAGAAGCTTTGCCCCGCTGTACAAAACAAAACCCGTCTGCTTTTCTAACCACTTCATCTTCCATGCTGCTGTTTTAGCTCTGTCTGGTTCATGGTCTCGCCACCCTGTGCTCTGGGGCTTGGTTGGTTTTCTGGTGCTGGCTCTGAGCCAGCCACTTGGTTTGAGAAGTGAGTGGGCCTGACCCAAATACCATCAAACTTTGCAGTGGCTTGAAATTCAGATCTCAAATTACTGCCACAGGCCCATCCCTTCTCAATCATAGAAGCGGATGACTGGAAGGGTCCTTGAGAGGCCAGCTAGTCCAGTTCCCTGCAGTCAAGGTGGTCCTCACAATTTGCTATCCATCTGTCTGTCCAGATGCCCCAACCTACATTCAGTAACCACCCGAGGCCCCTGCTCCCCAGATCAGAACAGCTGCATTTCAGCACCCCACAGGTATAAATAACAGCCCAAGAAGGCATGAAGAATCAAGCGTCTTCCACAGACACAAGCTAGCGCTTAGCCCAGGTTTGCCCCGTTTCTCAGCTGCGCTAACAACATATATTAACCTGCAGCCAATGAGCCAAATTCAGCTCCCGCTTCTTCGGCCTGCTAGTGATGATAATGTAGCAGTCAGGCCTGTAGATTGGCCTGAGCTAGAATTTTGGGTTTTGTTTGCCCATTTGACTTTACATATTTGTATATTCTTACTCGTACGTGTGAACAACGACACTGTGTATTACATGTGCCCACAAGCAGATGGGATAAAAAGAGAGAGAGCTTGTGTGTTACGTGGTATAGTGGGAGTGTAATATATAAGTGTACATTTGAAGACTACCTCGACTCCTATCTCAAGAAAGGTCAAGTCAAGAGGGGCCAAGGAGGGGTCAGGGGAGAAGGCATAAGAAACAACAACAAGCCAGAGAAAAGGTATCCCTGCCCGGTACATACCCTCACTCCCTACCCCTCCCATGGGATACAAAAGAGATGGTACCGAAGGCCCCAGACTCAAGACCCTCCAGAACAGAATATGACCATGAATAGTAAGGGGCATGCACTGCAGGTATATTTGGGCCTGCTAAGGAGGAGGAAAGGGGAAAAGGCTCTGCAGCATATAGAGCTGTGGATATGCTCGCTGGGATTAATCCCAATAAACATCACATTGCCTACACTTCGGACATCTGGTCTTCTGCTTTCTGGCTGCATGACAAGAAGCAAGGGAAGGGCGAAGGGAAAGCCCTTGACACCGCTTACACCTGCATCACCCGGCTGACATCTGTAGGAGCTGCACTTGCGTTTCTGCCAGCATGAGTGAAAACATCCAGTCCCATTTTTAGGCAAAGCCTTGATGCTCTTTCCACATTGATACTTGGTGACAAGCTCCAGGCAAGATGGGAAATTGCTTCTCGCAGGCTTGTAGCGAGACACTGGGGCAGGCAACCCCTCGTCCAAGTCTTAACCCACGTGCGTGACCTACGGCAGCTGAAACTGGAATCGGGGCTCTGCAGGGTGAACCAAAATGAGGCCTCCTCCTGCTTGAGCCAAACTCATCTCAGCTGGAAGCAACTCTAAGATGCATGGAGCATGGGAGAATAAGCACAGGAGTGCTTGTAAAGCCAGTATGGGTGACTGTGGTTGGTAGCCAACTGGTGGAGCAGCATTGAAAAACCAAACAACATGGGGAATGAATTCCCCTCTGCTAAGCAGGGAAGAGGGATCTTTCCAGGCTAGACAATAGATACATTGGCAGAATCCCAGCTCATTGCAGAGGATTGTCTTGAAATTTACACCAGGAATTTAACAAGCAGCTTGTGTTTAGCTGCAAGCTCTGGGGCTTGACCTCATTACCACCCATACCAAGAGCAGCCCTGGGATCCCCATGTGATAGGAACTCAGGCTAAATGAAACCAGGCCCCTCGTGCCCTGGCAGCTCAATCCCAGCACAGAGCAAGTTGCACAAGGAGTTGTGTGGTTAGCAATCAATTGCATCTGCAAGCTCCCCCAAATCTGCAGCTGTATCAGCATCGCTCTGCAACGAGCCAGGCAGGGGAGAATGAAGGTCACGGCTTCCTCAAATAGAACAGTCTGATCAGATCAAACCAAGGAGCTACTGGGCCAGATTCACCAGCATGCTCCAGCTGTTTGCACCACTCCAGGAACAGCAGGTCTTAAATTCTCCCCGAGTATTTCCTGGAGCCCCCAGTCTTCAGCCCTGAGTGGGGAGGGGAGAGCACCAGGGCTCCCACAGGTTTGAAAATATTTACTGGAGCTCTGCTCCAGACTGCTCCAGCAGAATTTAAGCCTTGAGTGACAGAAAGCAGCTGGAAATCCATCTTACCCAGCCAGTTAAATGGATTTTGCAGCTGTTTTGCATCAGAGGAGTCAATGCAAGGGAGCCATGCTGTGAACCTGGCCTATTTATTTTCAGGCACAGCAGAGACAACTATAGAAGTCATTTCATATTGCTATCTTGGGCCTGAATGCAAGGGCTCAGGTTCTGACCTATGCTATGCTATGGCCTCTTAGTGCCACTCGCTCACCTCAGCAAGGTCATAATCCTGCCCTAATCAACCCACTGGCAATTCCCTCAGCATAGCGGGCAATCTGCAGCTGGCAGAGGGCCAGCTCTACAGTACCCTACCCTGCCATTCTAAAGCCAGCAGACCTTAGAGCAGCCCTCAGGCTGCTCTAAGTTATGCCCAGGGTAGAATCAGCCTCTAGCTGCCCTGAAAATTGGGAGAGCATAAAAATAGTTTAAATCCACCTATGCCTCCTCTGGTGGGTCAAGCAGAGCTCTGGTACTGTGGACAAGCTATTCCATGCTATTATACCCAGCCCCTATGCAGGGGCATAGCGGGTAGAGGACAAATCCTTGTGCCCGCTTCTCCACCTTGCATCCACTGCAAGGCAAAGCGCAGCCTGACCCCAAAGGTGTAAGGCACTGAAAGGATTAATGAGCCACACTCAGCTACTATGGGACAACCAGCACAAGGGTTTTAAGGGAAAGATTATCTGCTGGAGACAGCCCTGCCAGGCGCCGGCTGTGAAACAGGGGGAGCAATGCTCCAAAACAGTCATGGTTCTGGGGCTGCAGTTCAGACCCCCTTTCCCGCTTTGAATCATGTGTATTCCAGTGGTGCAGAAACACCCACCAACTTCTCCATTCAAGCTGAACAGGTCCAACTCCCAGTCCTAGCTCCAAGCCAAGTGGGCACCTCAGAAGGGGGCCGGGGGTATTTCCTGAGCTATTCTGGTCTCCGAGGGTGGATATGGTGGTTTCACTTCCTCCCCAAATGCACTCAGCTCCCCTCCTTAGTCAGCCTGGGGATTCACACCTTCACATGTCACCTCCCAAGCAAAATGATTCTGCTGTTTCGACAGCTAATAACCCATAGGGAGGAGAGATCATGCAGGGTTCACACTGAGATCAGGGCAGCAGCTGTTGATTACAAACTATTCAGGAAATGAATCTTTCAGGAGAAATCCTGTTCTAATGGGAGCAGGAATAAAAAGAAAATTATCCTGAAAGAGAACCTGGTAATAATAAATATAAAGCACATTCCCCCAGCCAGCCACCTCTTCTTGCCTTATGTTTTCCCTCCCCATAAAGTTACTAGTTGGATTGTTACAATATTACAGTCCTTTATTATTTATTATTTATTATTTATAACCAAGAGGGCTCAATTATGCTAGGTGCCGTATAAACACCAAGTAGCATAGTTCATGCCCCAAAGAGCTTACAGTGTAAACTGACAAGCTGGGGAAAGGGCTGGGGAAAGGGATAGAGAACTGGTTGATTCCCTCCCCCGCCGTCACTGCCCCCATCAAAAAACAGCATATATTCAAATCTGAAAACTTTGACTATTCGGTTCCAACATGATGATTTGGTTACATGATAAGTTTAGTTGAATTTGGGGGCTTTGGGGTGGCTTTATTTTTTTTTCTAAAACTTTTTGGGGTTTTCTAAATTCTTCTCATTTTTGGTTTGCCATGTCATTGCATGGGGTTTTCCACACTCCATGTTTGCATGGGCACACACACAAAATACTTGAGAGGCTTACTGCTGCTAGGTCTCATGCCTGGGGGCAGTGGGGAGGGGTCTCTTTACAGTTTGGAAAGTTTTCAGAAGTCACAAAACAAAACAAAAAAATTGGTAAAAAACAAAAGATATTTCCATTTCCAAAACGTTGAAATGGAAACACTACATTTTGAAAAAAATAAAATAAAATAAAATAAATCAAAAATAAAGAGTAGGGGGAAACTCAACCAGCTCTAGATTTTGCAAAAATAACCAATAACATTACCATAGTGTCACGAGCCCTAGTCATGGTCCCCGACCCTATTGAGCTAGGGGCTGTACAAACTAAACAACAAAAATGACAGAGTAATGGCTTGCCAACGTCCTGTTCTTACTTCTGCAAGCAGCCCCATTGGCTCCAGGGGGACTACTCACATGATTAAGAGCTGCAGGATTGTTGTATGTGGCATATACATACACACACCTGCCTGGGTATCCTTCCTCAATGCAGTGGAATCATATTATAAAAAATTCTTCAGACCATCTCCATTTGGATCTGCCTAAGCAATCGCTGGATCCTGTACACCACAGCAGGCGCCAACCTGGACTGGGAGGGGAACAGGAACAAAACTGCAATCTTGCAAGTGCCAGCAGACATTTTAATTAGGAACCAACCCTTCCTGCCCTCCCCACCCCCCGGGCAACTCTTAGCACCCCTCAACTCTGGGGAAATGGGAAGAAAATTGAACTTTGGGGGTCTGGCCCGTAGGTTGTGTTTATGCCAAGGCAGGTCAGACAGGCAGTAATCGGTTCTAACCCATCTTCCCTCAAGAAGCTGCATCGTGGGGGTAGTGTACAGCCAGGGGGTAGTGGACCCTTTAAGAAGGTGGGCAGCACATAATTTCCTCTATGGCTGCCCAGTGCTACTGGCTGGCGGAGACTTGGCAGCGGGATCATGGATCTGCCCTTCTCCACTTTTCCAACCCCTTTGGGATGGCTAATGATGACAGAAGCATTGGTCCTGCAGAGTCCTCGCACTGCCTGAACACAGGGACCCCCACTGCCCCAGTCCTATTCCTGGCAGGACAGACCCTCTCTGTCTTTGGAGCAGGTGCACAAAAGCCTGGCCCCACCTGTATTGACACCTCAGCAGAAATCAGGATTTCCTACATCGGCAAGACTCCAAGAAGTTACGTCCATCTGATCCTTCCAAATTCTCCCTGCTCATCACAAGCAGGAGCGGCTGTGAGTGTGGACTGTGCGATCAACAGAGTCAAACGCACATTACCAGTGATGAGCCCTAAAGCAGAATATGCACCTGTGCACATCACCCATCTTCCTGACAGGGCAGGTCTCTTAGGCCTTGTCTACACCAAAAACGTAGGTCAACCTAGTACATCACTCAAGGGAGTGAAAAATTCACACCCCCGAGAGAGGTAGTCCAGCCAACCTAAGCCCCAGCATGCACACCAGCAGGCTAACGGAAGAATTCTTCTGTCACCCTTCTACCATCCCTCAAGGGGAGGGGTTACTGCAGCATTGGAAAAACCTCTGGCATCACTGTAGTGAATGTCTACACGACGGGGGTGCAGTGGCGCAGCTGTGTCCCTGTAGCACTTACCGCAGACGTACCCTTTGTGGGACAGGGCGGAGTGCTTTGAGAACAGCCAACACGGTTTGACTACGGAAGGGGACTGAGAAGCCAGCCAGTTTTGTTCTCTGACTCGCTGGCAGGTGAGCCTCCTGTTACACACCAGCTCGGGAAACTGAGCTTCACGGTCACTGAGAGAACAAAGTGCAATTTGCTCGGACGTCATGAGCAGATGTGAAATAGGGCTCACACGCTGGCCAGCTGTGCACGCCTGCCAAAGCTCACACACTCCTGAGGAGACTCCCTCCTGTAACTGAAGGATAATTAAGTCTCTCCCCATTGCAGGGAAGGATTTTTGCAACGATGCTTCAGTGAGACATTTAGGGTATGTCTACACTGCAACAAAAGACCCACGGCCCAGCTGGGGCTGGCCCGGCTCAGCTGACTCAGGCTGCAGGGCGTTCAGCCTGGTCTCTGAAACCCCATGACGGGGGTTGGTCTCAGAGCCCCTGCTCTAGCCAGAGCATCTACAATGCAATTTGTAGCCCCTCAGCCCAAACCCTGTGAGCTCAAGTCAGCTGAGCCGGGCTCTGAGACTGGCTGCCGTGGGTTTATCATCTCAGTGTAGACGTACCTTTAAAATCTCTGTCAGGATTTTAGGAAACCTCCTTCATCCTGACAGTCACCATTTTACCACCTTGGATCACGTAGGCAGGAAACCCTTGCGTGGCGAGCCATCAAGAGGCCTTGACACCCCATTAAATCCCACTTAAACCAGAGTTTAAATGACGCATGGGCCACATCCAATCCCTCTGCACAGGGGTGAATTTCACCCCCTGTGCTTGATTATGGAGGACATGATCATAATCAACGTGCAGTATGCTAAGGGTCTAGGAACATCCATGGGCCCCAGGCAACTTCCTGCACTGAGATAATTATGGCTATGAGAATGAAAAGAGATCAGGGACAGTGTCTGACTGATGGGCAGAGTGAGTTCACTTAGTCCATACAGGGTGTGAATGCCTTCTGCATTAGCTAATCCCTTTCCGCATCTTTTCCAAAACCCCACACCACCTCGGCTGTATTGTAAACAGAGATAGGCCATGTCTAGCTCCCCTGCAGAGATCTTAACTAGAGATTCAGAGCTGGTGTTGCAGCCTGAGCCATTCCCATACTGTGAATAAGGAAGGATGATTCACAGGGTAACTTGAGCTCCTACACTCAGTGGGAAGTTGCTCTGTAGAGGAAGGTTTTAACCATGGAATTAGCGAAACACACAGCAGAAGGTGGGATCCTAGGGACAACTCCAAACCACATCTGCCCTAGAGGAATCACTTCCCATCACATCAGTGTCCCTCCCCCCATCAGTTTTGCTATGATTTCTATCAGACATGTGCAATTGTGTCTAATTCATCCATGTAATTATCATGGCTGCACATGCAACCCGGGTACCTGCATGCACGATTGCACGGACATGGCCCAGGCCAGCTGGGAGAATGACAGCCGTCGTGGGGATAGGAGATTTGCCATGCAAACTATTAACTGCACTGGTGCAGCATCAGGCCCTACACATCAGTGTATGGTTAGACTTGTAAACATTTTCACACATCCAACTGCACACAAGCACACTCTTCTGAAATCCCACTGTCGGTTACTGGACTACCTGCTCCTCTGGTCTCAGAGCACCCAGCTCAGGTGCTCAGCCTCTGGCCCTTACCTGTCCAGCAATTCTTCCCCTCTTAGACCAGAGTGGGCTCCCCCCCATACCAGTCTCTTTTCACTCTGCAGGCTTGACGGGGTTTCAGACAGGAGCGTTTCCTCCCGGTGACCAGTGATCTAGCCCATGATCCTCAAAGATATTCAGTCTCCCAACTTACGTTGATTTCAGGGGACATTAAGAACCTAAATACCTCTGAGAAGTTGAGCCATAGTGGACGGCCTTCTTGGGCGGAAAAAAAGTCTCTTATTTAGCAGTTGGAACAAAGCAACAGAGGAAAGGGATTTTAAAAATAAACAGCCTGCTTGTACATTTACCCTCATCTAATCTTATGCTTCACAGCTAGTGAGACAGGCTTTGCCCTTACATTACAGGACCAGAACCAGCTCACAAATCTCATGTCCTAGCAAGCCTGAGCTGCCCGTGACCCCTTCCCCCGTCACCACTCCCAGCGTTCCCTGCTACTCTTCCCCCATTGCTCGTCTGAGAGTCTCACTCTGGTTCTCCTAGACCCACCCTATTCAACCCCCACCATATATCCCACCCATATTCAGCGGGAGCAGCCATGAGGGCCTACCCAGGAGAATGCCCCTCTGAGACACTCATTCAGTTGCAGTGGGTTATAACCACCAGCTTGACAGCTGTGTCTCCCCCCAGCCTGTTGATAGTGTCTGATCCTATTAGGAGCCAAGCACACACATCACATTTTGGGATGCAGATCAACAGATGCAATTAATAAAAAGAGCTAGGACCACATTTCATCACACCTGCCTTCAAGGCTTATATAGTTAAAATATGAATGGAGTAAAAGGGGAAAGTAAGTTATGCCACTTCGAACAGCCTCACTAACCTGGATAGTAAAAAGGGAGAACTAGAAGGGAAAAGAGGGGACACGCAAACAGGGACGAGAGAACAATAGCAAAGGAAAAGAAGGAAGTTGATTTCTTAAAAGAAAATATTTATATATGCTATGTAGGAAGAGACTTCCAGCCAACTCAGAGCTCATCTCATTTATAGCAAGTGATTCCCGTTCCCAGGAACAAGCATCTGTCTCCTCTCTGACCCAGCAGGCCTCTGACTCCTACACTCAGAAGGGGACATGGGAACAAGCACTTTGTACTGGGTGGAGAATTCTGGCCACCATGAGCTAAGGGCAGAGGTGTATCAAAGGGAATCTAAGCTATTGTCATTTACACCTCCTTCATGCCCCCCTGCAAGCCATTAGGAGGTAGGCTTTTTTGGTGGGGGGTAGCACCATCTTTCTGCTGGTGTTTGTACACCAAAAAGCACAATAATAATAATTAGTAGTAGCCCACAAACCTCTTCTTGAAAATCACCCCTATAGCTGATTATCAGGTTTCAGAGTCGCAGCCGTGTGGGACTGTATCCGCAAAAAGAAAAGGAGGACTTGGGGCACCTTAGAGACTAACCAATTTATTTTATGTCACTCCCCAAAGCAGCATAGGCTATATCACTGTAATCCAGCAGGCCCAGTCTCCAGCCACAACCCCAGCACAGCACAGAGAAAGAAACATGGAACAACCAACAAACACTAGTTCTGGTCCCAGACTGGGCTGCTACCCTTAGTTAGCCTTTCAGGCAGCCACTGCTTCAGCCCCAGACAAATCCAATCTCATTCCTCTCCTAGTCTACTACCAGGGTCCTCATTCATATTCCCTAGCTGGGACTCATCACATCAGACCCACTCATTGATGCAGGCCAGCTGGGTCACACAATTCCCAACACCTGTCTGCTGGGCCCTTCACCAGACCAGGGCCGGCTGCTCCCCAGCCCCAATGGCTCCTAAAGGGGTGGACAGCCCTTTTACAACTGCCAATAGCACTTCCATGCTGGTATAACTGCATCTGCCCTAGGAGGGCTTGGATTGTACAGCGATCCCAGCAAAGCTTCCCTACTGTATACTAAGTGTGAAACTATCTCCAAAGCAACTTACTCAGATCCCCTCCCAGTCAAAGACAATGATCCTAACGCTGAGAGTTTATCTACATGGGGAAATTGATCAGAATAGCTGCTGCAGAATAAGTGCATACACCCAAGGAGCTATTCCACAATAGCTATTGTGCTTTAAATCCTCACCCCACCTCATTGCAGAATAACTTCCCCAATTGGACAAGCCTAATGATGCACTTCTCATGTTCAAAGCCCTTTTCAGACAATACCTAACTGAAGTTTACAATGGCTCTTTGTCATAAGGAAGCATGGTTTTTCTCATTTACAAATGGGGAAACTGAGGCACAAAGCAGTGCATTGAATTGCCCAAAGGCCACAGAAGAAGTTCGTGTCAGAGCTGCAGTTAGACATCGGGACTCATCGACCACACCTGCTCTATGACATAGGAATCAAACCGGATGTGCGAAGTCTGTTTGCTGTTCCACACCCTCTAGCCCTCATTCACCCTGTGACATCCAGGAAGCAGTGAAACCTTCGCTCTCCCGCCTTGCCTTGATTCCCAGAGAGAGGCTTTGACTCGGACTGCGTCATCCAGCATTCCTGACTGTGCCACTGACAGTATCCGCCACAGAGACCATATCAGAGGAGCCTACATACTCGATATCTGCAGACACAAGGAAATAGTCAGTCACGAGTCATAGATGCAGTACTCCAGGGAGCCTTACTAAGAGCAGGATGGGGATGAAGTCATGCTGGCTCACAGCTCTGGTCAGCCCCATATTTAGCTGTATCCCAGGATCACCTGTGTTGTCAGCCTCCCTCCTGCCCATCACTGATGTCAGCATTGCTGAACCTGGAAAGGGAGGTCACAGGAAACATTGTGCAAGTTATAAGCGAGACCTCGTGCATTTCCCAGCTCCTACCTCCGATGCCATGTGCTGCTCTGTCCCCAGGGGCTGGAGCTTACCCCTTCTTACATGGTTTGTAGTATCCATAGCAACAGCTGAGTTCAAAGCTGGGCTCTTTGTCAGGGCTCTGCGGAGCTTCTTATCTGGTCCCCATCACCTGAGGACAGAGGCACCGACTCCCTGGGGGCTCTGGGTCTGGAGCACCCATGGGAAAAAAATAGTATGTGTTCAGAACTCACCAGCCACAGCAGTTTGGCAGCGCCCCCCATTAGCTGATGGGCGGCACCGCCAAACAGCTGTTTGGTGGCTGGGGGAAGAGCTTGAGGGAGGGTGGAGAGAGCAATGAGCCGGAGCGAACCTTGGGAGGGGGCGGAGCGGGGTGGGAGGAACCGGAGCTAAGGTGGGGCCTGGGGAGGAGGGCAGAGTGAGGGCATGGCCTTGGGGAAGGGGGTGGAGCGAGGGTGGGATGAGGCTGAGCAAGGGCTGGACCTCAGGGGAGGGGTGGAGTGGGGGCAGGGCCTCGGGGCAGAGTAGGTGTGGAGCACCCCCAGGGAAAAGCAAAACTCAGCACCTATGCCTGAGCACCTCATCTTCATTAATGAATTTATCTTTACAACATCCTGGGAGGTAGGGAAGGATAAGCCCCATTTACAGATGGGGAAACTGAGGCACGATGAGGCAACGTGACTTGTCCCTGGCCACACAGGGAGTTTTTAGGAGAACTGAACCCAGGTCTCTGGAGTCTTAGGCCCAGAGCCTTAAGGGTAGTGAGGATCCCAACTTCTACTGATTTCAGTGGACATTAGGAGCTTCCCTGCCTATGAGGAACTGGGCACCACAAGAACTTTCAGCCCCTTGCACCAGCCAGGAGCTGGTGTAACTTCCACTCTCATCTGGAGTGAGGCACACAGGGCTGAGGTGTTTCCCTGGGTGCTGTGAGGGCTGATTGCAACGTTGGCAGGAGGTGGAGGGAGCGACACAGGACCCTTGGACTGGCTGTGGCCCTGCAGGAGGGGAAAGGAAAGGCAAGACCCTGCTGCAGGTCAGGGGCAGGGGCAGAAGGACTTTGCAGGCAGGCTAAGCCCGAGGTCTCGGTGCTGTGCTCAGCCCTACAAGTAGCCAGGTCATTAGCCCTCACAAAACCTCTGTGGCTGTAGTTACACCACACATTTCCTGTGCCCTCCAGGCAAGGAACTCCAAGCACTTGGCAAATATCGCCGAACAGCTCTTGCCACACCCAGGCTGAGCTTGAACAGCATGTTCACGCCCATTTGACCAGCAGGGATCTGGGGCACAGAGAGGGGGAGTGACATGACCGAGGTCACAGAGCAGTTCAGTGGCAGAGCAGCGAATAGACCCTAAAACTCCTGATTCCAACCCTAGGCTAAACCACAAGCCCACCTGCCTTATGACACGAGGGTTAATTAGTGGGTTCCTCTGCTCTCTCACAGTTTCCAATGTAACAAGGTAACAAAGAAAGCCCCGGGGAGGAAGGGGGTGGGTGGGTTGGCCCTGCACAAATCGCCTCTTTCCTGACCTGACCAAGACCCCACTGTCTCTCCGCAAGGAAGAGGGAGCCAGAGACCACAGGGTGGGAGTGTTGACTTTCACACAGGAACTGTTGTACCTGGCCTTGCACTGGGAACAAATTTGTCATGTAAAAATAGCCTCAAAATAGCTGCCATGGAACAATTGAGTCATTGTCTGCATGAAGGGTTGATGTACAGGTTTTTCCTCTTCCATGATCTGCGTTTTTCTTCGCTTCCAGAGACAAAAATAACCCTGGCATGCCCCAGAGAATGGGCTTTGTTCTTTTTTTAACAATGCCACTGCTCTTTGGGGTATTGTCTGCATAGGAAATACATGTGGTGCCATGGAAGATACTGCTAGGAACCAAGCAGTAGCTTGAGTCATAGACCCCTTATTTCATGCCATGAAGGGCAGCGGTTCTCAAACAAATTCACAGTGCCTACAGTTAAAACCACGTACTAACAACACTTACACATACTTATTTGGAAGTAAATAAAATAAGCTTTTCCAGGTCAAGAATAATATGTACTATTAATAATACTACAAATGTTACACAGTTATGACTAATTATATCAATTTTTTTAAAAGGTTTATTGTAACAAAATTTCTCACATGAGGACCCTGATGACCATACTTGTGAACCCCCGAGCTAGGGTTTCTTTCTCTTATTAAATGGAGAGGACAGCACTGCTTCCTATTCTGGCAGCAGATGGGGCCTTAAATGCGACACAAGGAGCCAGGAGGCAGCCCCACGCTGAGCCCCTAGCTGAGGGGATGTGCCAGGGCAGGCGGGTGGAGCATGTTGGGGGCAAAAGGGGAATAGCTGTAATGCTCGCTAGTGCAGTGGATTCTGGCCTGCTGCACGGCCCTTAGGTAACCCTAGGGAAGCTTCCTGGAGTGGTCCCAAGGCTGCTTTAACTTCCATCAAGGGCTGTTTTGGCCCACGCAGAAACTGGCTCTCTATTTTCTGTCCATCTCCATTGCAAAGATAGCGCTCAGCCTGTGAATCAGTGGGTTGCTGTCCCATTAGCCCAGCCTTGCTGAAAATTATCTCTAGCTAAAAGAGAAAGGGGAGCATAGGAGCCAGCCAGTCTGGCGCCTGGGACAGTATGTGGGCCCCCACACATCATTGGCAGCAGAACCCCACCCCATACTGTAGAAATGGACTGGGCTTCTTACCCTGAACAGATGAACCGAGTGTAAACAGGCGCAACATTATCTTCTGCAGGCAGCCTGAAAAACCAGCTGCGAGCGGCGTCCCTGTCAGCTCATAGCAATGCATTGTTAACTCTGAGACCTCTCAACCGCCCTTTCAGCTAAACTATAAGATAATAATTGTAGTGATTTCATGGCTAATGATTTTTACCAGGGTGTGCTCACATTTAGCTAATGTACTCACCCCCACAACCCTAAACTGCTTCCCATACCTCCCCAGGTGACCAAACCCCCAAATAGCGCCCAACCAGATGCCCAGACCTCCTGCTTCCCCTTGCTTCCCCCTCTAAGATGCCGTGAGTCATTGGCATAGTCGAAAACATATGTGGACACAGTGTAAAATACATTGCCTTTAATAGCAACGGTGATAACGCTGGGGTTGCTGCATCGATTGAATTATTTACATTCCCTTTTACTTTATTAAAACCCCACCCGTTTGTAACGTAAATGACAATGATGACGATGCAGAATGTCCAGGCTGCTGCAGCAGCGTGTTCCCTGGGGTTAAGCTCACCACATGGCACCTCGGTTTGATCCGGAGAGCGGCAGCACGTCATCGCATGTTGAGGGCTGTCAGCACCTCTCCGGTTTGCACTGCCTGGTAGCCGCCAACACCTGCTGCTACGAATGCAGAATCTGGTGTGTATAGAGACGTGCAGAGCTGCACCCCCAGCCGCGGGGGCTTCCTCCCTGCTTCAGCAAAGGTGTGACAGCATCGACCTAGCCTTGTCTACAGTGGGGTTTAGACTGACCTACCTAAGGTGATGTGGCACGACATTTTTCACTCCCCTGAACGATGTAGCTAGGTGGGTCTAATTTTTAAGTGTACACCAGGCCTTAGAGCCAATTATTTGGTGTTCACCACCTCCAGCCAGTAAGACGTGGACACTAACAGACTTCTGGGCCTGACTACACAGGGGTTCCTGGATCTCAGCTCACAGCCCAAGTACATGGGGATCTCTATGGGGGGAGGGGTTTAGACATGGCTAGGTCGATGAGCAAATTCTCCTGTCAACCTAGCTACTGCCTTGCGGAGAGATGGATTAACTACGGTGCCGGAAAAGACCCATCCCAATTCCTGCAATGTAGGAAGCGTTTGCATTACAGCAATGGCTGTGACGCTGTAGCAACTGGAGTGTAGCCATGGCTTAATACGCCTGTTCCTAAGAACTGTTCGAAGGCATTGGGCTGGCTCCTCTGCCCGGGTAAAATGGCACAGCTCTGCGGGGAGCTGAGAGCACAGCTGGGTGTCTGGTCTGAAATGTTCATAACAATGAGCTTCCAGTTACAGTTCCATGGTGCCTTTCAGCTGGATGGGATCTAAACAGGCTCCTGGAATGGGCTAAATCTTTGTGCTTGCCAGTGTTTTAACAGTCACAAGAACACAGTTCGGTCCCACCTATACCCTGGCTTTCCACTGGGTAACAAGCAAGTGCCCTTATTTGGCTAGAGCCCAGTGGGCCTTCAGACTGTCCATTCTTAGAAATGTTTCCATGTGGCTAGTTGTAACTAAGCTCTGCGGTTCACACCTCCCGGAGCTGCACTGCATGGTGTGGGGAAGGATTCACACCTTGGCGGTAGGCTCAGTGGAGGCTGCAAATTGCACCTTGTGGAGGGCTGAATGCTGTGAGAAGAAGGGGAGCTCACACCTTTGCTGAAGCAGGGAGGAAGCCCCTGCGGCTGGGGGTGCAGCTCTGCACATGTCTCTATGCACACTAGGTTCTGCATGGGGCTAGAGGAGAGCAGCCCGGAGGTGACTCGCACTGGTATGCTGGCAGGAGGCCCACAGGAAGGACATGCCAGCTGGGCACACCTGGTACGTCGTGAGTGACTCTCTGCAGCACCACCCTCAGTGCAGGTTCCTGCAGGGTGACATTTTCCTGCACACACAGTATCCGTCCGGCTCAAAAGTCAGCCCAGGGGTTTCAGCGTGAGTACCCCTCTGAGACACCAGGTGCATCCGTGGGTAGCTAGCCCCACCCACTGCGTGCAGCGCCAAAGCAATGCTGCTATTTATAGCGTGCTCAGCACTCGCTTAATCAAAGCTAGCACAGGCATGGCTCCTTGAACGGGGATTCAGGCCCCCAGCTGCAAGGGCCACAGCCACACAGGGCAGGGTCCGTCCCCTCCACCAGCTCTGGCCCCCACCCCCTGCACCCAAAGTTGCTGTGGGTGCCGTGCTTTATTGCTGCCCTGGGACCCAGCCTGGCACACAGGGGCCGTGTGGTAACAATGTTGTGGGCTCCCCCCCGACCCCGTCTCCTAGTCCCACCTCAGAACCCCGGGCCGTGGCTGTTTCAGCCTCTTGCCAGAGGGAAGAAGGCTCAGGGCTAAATCCTGGCATCGATCTCCTGCACAAGTCACAGATCAAACACTCACGCAGGCTTTTCCCAGGACGTGCCCTCACACACATTCGCAGGGTGAAAGGATGCTGGCACTTAGCACAGAGTGAGTGCTTTTCTGCCTTGCACTCCCAGTGCTTTGGAAAGACGGGCACTTTTCATTGTTGGGGAAACCGAGGCACCTAGAGGTGAAGTGAATTGCCCAGAACTGAAGCCTATGGGAGAGATCATATAACCTACCTAGAAGAGGAAGAACCATATCCCAGGCTGTGGGAGGTCTCTTGGGAGAGGCAGAGGGCTTTAGTGGATAGTGCACTGGACCGGCTCTTGGGTGAGTCATGTTGCCGCTCTGTGCCTCGGTTTCTCCTCTAACCCTTTTTCTGTCTTGTCTGTCCAGATTGTAAAATCTTCAGGGCTTACACGATGTCTCTCACTGTCTGTTTGTTCAGCACCTAGCGCAGTGGGGCCCTGATTTCAGTTGGGGGCCTCTCCGTGCTACCATAATAACTAAGCCTTGTGTTGCGTTTGGTTTCAGAAGCCCCTCCTGCACATCAAGGAACCCAGGGAACACATCTCTGACAATGCTAGATGGCAAACCACCTGTAAATGCACTGACAGGCCAGATTGTAGCCTCAGCCATGTGGACCCATTGAGAGTGGCGGAGGGCTCAGTGCGAGTTGATCACTAAGGTCATGCCCAGGAGCAGAATGTTGACCACCAACAAACTTGTTTTGCCAGCTGTGCCCCCTCCAATTCCTGCCTTTGTTTAAAGAGACGGGGCCAAGATTTCAGGCTGCGATTTGGCTGTTTTTGGTTTTTGGTCCATTGTCTGACTCCCGCGGAAGCTTGACTCACATTCCACTCCCCGCCCGCCCCATCGCCCTGCTCGTTTTCATTTGACTAACAACAACTTCTTTTCCCCATTTTTCATTTAGCACATGTTTTTTGTTTCATTTAAAGAGACGTTGTCCCAATTACTGCAGGTCAGCCAGAATATAGGAGTTTAGTTTTGCTTAAAAACTACAGCTCTTTACTGAAATGAATACACATGGAGTATCAGAGTGATTACTGCTACAGCCAATACACAGCAGCCCCCAGCCCGCAATCGAATCCATGTAAGGCCTCATAGGTGGCTGGCGAACCCTGCCTTCGAGGAGGTTAGCCCCCAGCCCCACGCCTTCCACCTGAGGTCCTCCCCCCTGCCCGCCAGAGCCCCGAAGACCTGCCTCCTGCCACCGGAGGAGCCCCGGCTGGCCTGCCCCAGCCCGAGCACCGGCACTAGCCACCCCTGGCCCCCTAAGGCTCTGACCGCCAACCTGAGCCCCAAGCTCCAGGCCACTGGCTGGAGCTGAGCCCCCACTGGCTTCAGGGGAGAGGGTGAGTGAGGGCGGGGCCTTGGGGTGGAGCATGGGCGGGGCCCTGACCTCAGTTACAGGTGACTTAGCCTCCCCTGGCCTTCGATACCCGCTGCCCATGCAAGGCCCCACACCCCATACTCCCACGCTGAGCTCCTTGAGCTTCACATAGGTTTTCATAGATTCTAAGGCCAGAAGAACCATTGTGATAATCTAGTCCAGTGGTTCTCAAACTTTTGTACTGGTGACCCCTTTCACATAGCAAGCTTCTGAGTGCGACCCCCCTTATACATTAAAAATACTTTTTAATACATTTAACATCATTATAAACGCTGGAGGCAAAGCAGGGTTTGGGGTGGAGGTTGACAGCTCACAACCCCCCATGTAATAACCTTGTGACCCCCTGAGGGGTCCTGACCCCCAGTTTGAGAACTAGTCTGATCTCCTGCACAACACGGGCCAGAGAACTTCCCTACGACAATCCCTGCCTAAAGTGTATCTTTCAGGAAAATATCCAATTTTGATTTTAAAAATTGAAGTGATGGAGAATCCACCATGACTCCTATTAAGCTGTCCCAATGGGTATTGACTCTCACTGTTAAAAACGTACATCTTATATCTAGCCTGTATTTGTCTAGCTTCAACTGCCAGCCATTAGATCACATTAGACCTTTCTCGGCTAGATAGGGTGACCAGACATGCCATTTTTAAAGGGACAGTCCCGTATTTAAACCCTCCTGCAGGTGTCCCGACTTCTTAAAAATAGGCAAATTGTCCCATATTTTCTGTCTCCCCCCCACTATCAGTACTGGCAGGTCCTGCTGCTGGCTGGGTCCCTGCTCACCAGCCACCCGCCCACCAGTGGTGAGTGGGGGGGCGGTCCAGTGGCCGACGATGGGGGTGGGGGTGCAAGAGTAGTGGCGGGGTGAAGCTGCAGCAGGTGGGGCTGGCCGCTCCCGCTGCTGGTCTGTCAGCACAGCCCCCGCTGCTTGCCAGCTCTCGGCCAGCAGGGCCCGCCCCCCATCCCGTTCCCAGGAGAGAGCCCCTCCCAACATACCCCGTACCTATAGCCGACGTTCTTTGTTCCTAGATGCGCTGGCTGCACGCTGCGATGGCTGGCGAGTGCGGGCAGGCGCTAGGCGACAGCCGGTTAGGTGTCACCTCTGCTGGCCACCCATCGGCCCTTTACATGCGTCCCCCTCGCTGTCCTCTCCCTGCTTTGCCCTGTCACCCCCTGCATATCTTCATATCTCCTCCATGTCCCCCCCCCCCAGCGGGGTGTGTCCCGCTCCCAGCGCTGTGCGGAGAACCAGCCCCTGGTCAGAGCGCTCAGCTCACCGGCAGCCTGGCCGGCAGGCTCCTTCCTTCCCTCACGGCTGGGCCGGCGCCCCGGGAAAGCCCAAAATCCTCCAGCCTGGGGTGCTGGCTAGGAGGAGCCAAGCCCTGCATGTGCCAAAGCCCCGCACAGTGCTGGCACAGGGAAGCCTCCCCACCCCTCAGCTAAGCTCTGACGTGGTGTGTGGGGGGAGGGGGAAGCGATTTCCAGCCTATCTGCGCCCCAAACCTGCAGGCTCCACAGCAGCCCCCAGGCAGGGGCTTAGCACCCTCTTCACCCACCCCCTAGGGCACAGAGCTGCTCCGTCCTCTAAGCCAGTGCGACTCAAAGTGGTGGTCTGTGGATTGGTGCCAGTCCGTGAGCCATCAGCTGCCGGTCTGCAAAAGCCTTTCCCCCACATCAGATATCTTGAGAAGCACTGGTCTAGGCAACCTCCCCTGCTGAGCCACCTCTCTGGCCTGGTTTGCTGAAGCCCCTGGTGCACAGTGCATCCTTAAAGCTTCACCCCTTGTTGCCCATGCTGAAGCTGGAGGACAGGTGGCAGCTGGGTTATACTGGTGGCTAGCAGCAGCCTGGAGGTGTTAGCTGCCTTTCGACGCCGCGGGCAGGAAGGGACAAGCTGCTTCCAGTCACGGGGGGAGAGAGATGAGCTCTAGCAAACCCCCGGGCCAGGTCATCCCTTACCCCATGCAGCTGGAAGTAGCTCCCGTCCCTCCCCTCCCCTCCCCTCCCACCCAGTGCACAAAGGCGGCTGCTGGCCACATTCTGGTATGAACCCTGGCAGAAATCTGGAGAGGGAGCCTGTGACCCTGCATTCCCCCCCCGCCCCACACACACACACACACACATGTGTTGCCTCGGGAAGACACAGCACCAGGTACCAGGAGAGGTGGGTCCATCCCAGGCATGGAGGATTGAGAGTGCCAGGCAGGGACAGTTGGTCACAGTCCCCCCCCATCTGAGACGTGCTGTATGGATAAGCAGAACACTTCTCTCTGCGGGGCCAGCACCTTGCCCCAGCTCGGAATTCACTTTTGAACGGACGCTTCCCCTTTTCCATCACTGCCCCTGAATTCCAGCAGTGGATCTGCAGTGAGATTAAAATCTCCCCCAGCTCCCAACCCCACTTTGTCCCTAGCTGCCCCCCTCACAACGTGGTGCGATGCAGCAACTTCCTTAGTGTTCCTGTGACTTTGCGGCTGTGCTTCGACTCAGGCAGGGCAGTTTTGAACGACAAGAGAGGCTGGCATTCCATTTCCTTGGCTTCCCAGCAAAGTCATCTTAGCCACACTAACCAACAGACAGGAAGAAATGGTGTATTGCTGAGAATTAGGACTTACCCAGCATACCCATCATCTCCACCCCGTTCCCCAATGCCCCTCCCCATCCGTTTCTGCTCAGTCTGAGTGTTGATTAAGACTTCCCACAAGTGGAATTACAATCCAAGGACACCTGAATACACACAGTCAGCAAATCATCTAGGCATGCGGCTAACTGCTTTGCTGAATCGGGGCCTGTTTCCCGCAGAGCAGCTCTCTTTCCACATGGCAGGACCCCTCCAGCTAAGAGATGGGGCCCTAATCATGACCACACTCACGCTTTAGTTAATGAAAAGTCACAGCTTTATTGAGAGGTTTTTTGGGGGGGAGGGGAACTTTAAAAAATCCCCCTCTACAACAGTGCGATGCAAAATTAACATGGAAACAGATAATAAATAAGCCTTTTAATAGTCACATCATTATGATACTAAAGTGCTTTGAGAAAGGCTGTAACAAAACCAGTGTATAAACACACAAGAAAGGGTTTGCGAATATCAGAAAACGTAGTGCAGCAAAATATGCTCCATGGCTGGGTGGCCAATGCCCAGGAAACTGACAAAACATGTGATGCCCACAGCCTAAGGAGAATTCTGCTTATTTCACAGTTTATCCTAATCTCACTAGTTGAGCTGAAATGGTCAGAAACAATCAACTCCTTCTAGCATCACTGAGAAGGCAAGACTCTTTTGAACAATTTTGATGAGACTCAGACTTGGGTATCAAAGTCTACATTTTGTCCTCCGATACATGCCAGCAGCTCCCAGAAACTTTAGAGGGACATGTGTGCAGGTCAACAAAGCCAGAATTTGACACCAGAACTGGATTATTTCCAGGAAAGTCTCCTCATCCATCCATCACCACACTCATCCCCAGGGTATCTGAGTACCTCTTGCACATCTTTCTCCTTTGCACACAGCCCTGCTTACAGCCAGCTCAGGCTCATGAGTGCTACGTGTGGGTATTGCTGTCTAATCTGTCTACAGGCAGGGCCACTAGTGCCGGTTCCGGATTCCTTTTCTCTAGTGTATAAACTCAATATAAAAAGGTTAAGCAAGTAGAAGTCAATTTAAGGTATAAAAAAAATTAAGTATTATTTTTGGACCCAAATCTCTGAATAGAGATGGGTACAAAACAACCCCCGAATCTGAGGCTATTTCCTACTCTGGGGCTGTTCAGAGACAGCTTGCTACTTCGTGGCTAGCTCCTGTCACTGTGCTGGCTCAACGAGACGCCAGAGCGACCTGCCCCCTGACCTTGAGAGACGTGCAGATCCAGAACTTCACAGGACTCAGGCCTAGCTCCAGTTCTATTGCAGGCACACCCATTCACGCTCGGATCGATCACAAATGATTGTAATATCCAGGTGACTAGCTCCTTATATACCCTGATGATCCACTAACAAACCCACACAGAGGTGCTCAGCTATTGGATTTACACACACACACACAATGATCTGCTCTCACTCTCAAAGGTATTTACACACACACAAAACTGAAATGCATTTCTACCAGGCCTCTCTGACCCCTCCCAAGAGCATCTCCTTTTCTGGTGAGCAATAGAATCATAGAATCATAGAATATCAAGGTTGGAAGGGACCTCTGGAGGTCATCTAGTCCAACCCCCTGCTCAAAGCAGGACCAATCCCCGATTTTTGCCCCGATCCCTAAATGGCCCCCTCAAGGATTGAACTCACAACCCTGGGTTTAACAGGCCAATGCTCAAACCACGGAGCTATACTCCAGGGCCCTGGAGTTGCACAGTGCTTTAGGGTAATGGTGGTGTAGATATTTGGGCTCGGGCTGGAGCCTGGGCTCTAGGATCCTGTGAAGGGGAACGGCCCAAGATCTCAAGGTCTACACGATTAAATAGCCCCTTAGCCCGAGCCCTGCAAGCCGGAGTCAGCTGGCACGGGTCAACGGCAGGTATCTACTGTCAGGTGTCTGTAGCCATATGCTTAGAGAGGAATCTCTCGGAGGCAAGCCGGGAGACTTGCCTGGACTCTGACTGGGCAGGCTGGGAGTGGAATAGATAATGGTTTCCAAAAACGTAGCAACAAGAACATTAGACAAGACCAACAAGCCGTCAAGATGGGCAGTTCCAGCGGATCCCCCCCAGCCTTGATCCTCACCACATGCCCAGAGTCTGCAGGAACCCAGGACAACTGCATGAATTAATGCAGCTCATCCTCTGTATCCATGTGCCTCTCCTGACTCATCTCCTCCGGCGCAGCCGGACTGACTCTTGTCCCTGCTTAGCTGGGCTCTCCCTGCCCCACAGGCTGCTGCTGTCTACAGCAATTGCTCTGCCTTTCCCTTTCAGCGGAGAAACACCAAGGCAGGATCCTTCCCCGGAGCACTGGAGCACCCACAGAGTCGGCGCCTATGCGCTAGACACAGTCAGATCAGCCCCCTGCGTTACTCTCTTTGGTGGCATTAGCTTCAGTCCAGTCCTGACCCCTCTCTTTGGTGGCCTCAGCTCCTGTGCTGCATGGAATCAGGAGAGGGATCTGGGCTGGTTTCATCCCCTCCATTCAGTGTCCCTAAAACACCTTCCGGCATGAAGCTGCCATGATGGAATCGATGGGTATGGACATGTGGGGGATGGAATCCATCTGCTTGGAGTGGAAGGGATGCCACTTACGGAGCTAAGAGGGGGCCGAGATGCACAAAGATGAATGTCCAGAGAGCAGCCATTGGGAAGGGGCTACCCCTTCCTTTCTAAGGTGCTGGTAAGAAGGTGAGGGGTATCAAGAGTAGCCCAGATGGTGAGTCCTGGCCCATGGGCGTGGACACCACCCCACCCCTTCACTGGAACAGCAGGGCAAGAGCCATCATCTGCAGGAAGCCCAGCCAGAAGGAAGGGGAGGTGGCCGCAGCTTGGCTCCTCCACTGCAAAGTCTGGGAGGGCTTAGGTTGCTTCAGCAGCCATTCCCTCACGAGGGTTTGGGAGAAACCGTTCTCCTCTGAGATGCAGGTGTAGCGCCCGTAGCGGTCGTGGGTCACGTTCTCGATGAAGTGGAAGCAGGGCCAGTGGGTGGAGCAGTTCTGGATGCAGCTGCCATTGTGATGCCACTTGTAGGTGGCGGCATGGGATTCGGTGGGGCAGTACAGGAAATAGCGGGAGAAGAGCGCCACGGTGACGTTCCGGTAGCTCTCCAGGCTATCTGCTGGCAAGAGAGAGGAAACGAGATGGTTGTCCCCAAAACATGGTAAAGCATGAAATGGACCTGCTTCCCCCTTACTCACGGGAGGCGGGGAGGAGAAGGCCTCAACCCACCTATTCTGCATGTCCACCCAACGTGAATACACAAGCCTGATCGAAGGGGAACATTTCCATTGACTTCAATGGGCTTTACAAGGCCAGTGTTTGGAGGTTCCCTCCTGCTTCTTTAAAAGGCCTCAGACCACACCCGGGCAGATTTTAAAGGAGAAAATCTTTGTTCAACCCCAGCAGCTCCCTGAAATAAGTCAGGGCCAGCTGGGTGCCTGCAGAGTTCCCATTGCTATCAGCGGAGCAAGAGGCATGCATACAGGAAAGGAATGCGGAACCTGGGTTTACAGCAGGGTGAAGGGTTACTACGGATCGTGGGGGCTGCACACAGGGTAGTCTGACTCCTGCTTCCTTTGACTTCAGGTATTTTACAGAGGTTAGTTTGGCTGTGTCCCATTGTCCTGGGCTGGAGTGGATCAGAACTGCGCCACTGCATGTCATAGACTCTATACTGCTAATAGCAATTCTCTAGTTCAAGTGGCAGGGGCCCATGCTTTCAGAACAGGAGGAGCTGAGCTCTAGTCCTGAGGAAGTTGAGTGGCCTCAGTTGGCACTGTGCTACGTGCCATGAAATGCTAGGGGCTGTGAATCCATCACCTTATTTAACTACAAACAGGTATTAACACAACCCTGCACATAACAGGGGTGAGAGATTCAGTCCTTCTCACCTGACTGCAGGTACTAGCTGCTTAGTAGCTTCAGTCCCCCTTCCCACAGAGGGGAGAGCAGTTTATGCAGAACAGTGCTTACTCTTGGCCACTAAGGGTCTGTCTTCTCTCCAGTGTTAGCCGGGAGATCAGTACTCCTGGGTTAAGCTAATGCCAGGAGCGAGCAGCCACTGCAAAGCCTTGCCCATGTTAATGTGTCCTCACTGGTGCTGTGCTCCCCCATGGGTTGCTAGGATTTCTGGGGGCCCATTCCATGATTCCTAGCATTGCAGTGAGCTAAGCCACTCTATGATTCTTCCCAGGGAGTTGTGGGAGTCTGTCCTGCTGGGCACAAGGTGGATTTGGGGAAGGCAATGAAGGACTACCAAATCGCAGGTGCATCCTTGCTGCAAAGTGGGCAGGTTACCAGTGCCAGCGAAAGCAGCACCCAAGCGCTAGCCTGCACCCCCTGCTGAGCCGGCTAGCCTGGGTGCAAAGCACTGCTAAATCCGGAGAGAGGGTTTTGCATGTGGATGGAAGGGGGGTTGGGGCAACACCCAGGAAAGAGCCCGAGTCAACTCTGCAGTGAAGGCAGATCCTACAAGGTACAATCTTCCCAAGGAAGGTAAAAGGGTGTATTAGAAAACCTCTTCCTAAGACATTAATTACCTACCTTACCCATGCCCTACCCGCCCAACTTTTCCCAAGAACAAGTGGCTCTAGAAATCAAAGAGCAGTGCTGATTATAAATACCTTCCTGCTGTTTGAAGCTGGAATGGGGACATATTTCCGGTGAGGACTCCAAGGTCAAGTTCTGTAGCATTGTCCTGAATAGAAGGGAAGTGGGAACAACTATTAACAGAGAAACAAAAGTCACCTAGTTGTTTATATTGGATTTCTTTCCTGGCCTTTGAAGATTTATCTCCTAGGGATCAGAGTTGGCCCTCCTCCTTTCTGTGACTGGGTGAAGGGAGAGAGAGACGTTGTACCATGCCCAATGATCTCCTCCACACACATTCACTCTACACTAGTCTTTTAGGGCCTGTCTACATTACAAAAACAACACTAATCCCTGGCTCTTATCTAGCACATTTGATCAGTAGAACTCAAAATGCTTTATCAGCAGAGATCAGGACCATTATCCTCATTTTGCAGATGGGGAAACTGAGGTAGAGGGGGGAAGTGACTTGCTCTAGGTCACCCCGCAGGCCAGAGGCATAGCCAGGACTAGAACCCTTGTTTCCAGAGTCCCAGTCCAGTGCTGTGGCTGCTAGGCCACGCTGACCCCTCTGTGTACCCAGGACTGTGATCAAATCACCTTCTTGTCTGGGAGGACAGGTAAAGCAAGTTATAACCATGTTGGAGAGCCAGGTGCCTGCCTGGGTAAAGCCATTAGTAATACTTAGTGCTGTTTGCATGGGTAGATCTCAACAGCTCAGGCTATGATACTTCTCCCCTCCCCTCCCCTCGCACTCTTCCATGGGAGAAACTATACCCAGTAACACCTAGGCAGGTAAGTGTTCTCCGTGTACACAAGGACCTCAACCGCTTGTGGAGCAATGGGCCAGAGCATGAGCTGGGGTCAATTGGTGCAGCTCCATTAACTTGGATATCGCTATATTGTTTCATGCCCGCAGACAGTCTGGCCACATGTGAATAAGGGTCTCACAGGCTGACGCAGAGGTGGGTAGGTATCATCCCCTTCTCATTGCTGGGCACTGCCACGTTCCACCCCAGAAGTGGGTGCATTTAAAGCAGGGCGTGAAAGCTCCATCTAGGCTCAGGATGAGCCAGGATAGTGGCCAATGGATACAGAGCTTTCCAGAGGAAAGCTAGCATAGTTAGGTCAGCTTCCATGCTGCAGTCACATGGTAACCCGAGCTAGCGTTCATCCTGGAGCAGTGAAGCTGCAGCAGGGTGAGCTTCCCCTGTCCAAACCCACCCAGGCTGCCAAACCCACCCAGTACCCTGGGGAGCTACTTGTGGGACAAGCCAGTGCTCAAGCTTGCACTGCTGCAGCTTTGCTGTTCTGGGACCCAAGCTAGCTAGATTGTAACTCGAGGTCGGCAGCTTGAGCGGCAGTCCCACCAGGCGATTGCCATCTGGATAGGCTTTACGCCTGTGACGGGGAAAGCAAGTGGGTGTTAAGGGTCGGGGGGTGTTTATTGTCGCCCGCACTGACACCAGGAACAAGCAATAAAACAGGGAGCATCAAAGGGAGACGTACAGGTTAGCTTTAACGGAGACGCATTTCCCATCTGCCCAGCCGCAGTAGGGATCCTTTGCCATGACGCAGCTCTCGCAGCTCCTGTGATATACCTCGCACATGTCCATGGGCAACTGGACCACCTCGCTCGGCGAGCTCACATAGAGCTTTGCCTGCACGGGGAAAACAAAGCAGAGCTATCACTCTGGCAGCAGTTCCTCATACCAGGCGCCTTCCCAAACCCCCCCTATTTACAGAGTGCTCTTCATTCCAAGGGCTCCCAACGCTCTTGGTGGGCTAATACGTACATAACCAAGGATCACTACCATTGCAATGCAGCCATCTCTGGGGTGGAACGCCGCAGCTGTGTAACAGCAGACAGTACGGCGATGCTACACAACAACCAGGAAAGTGAAGAAGAATGTAGCATCCCACCCGAACTGCAAGAGGAAGCTGAAATTGAAGTTACCCAGGTTGGGATTTGGAAACTGGGCCCTGGGATTAACATCCCTGTTCTTCCAGGAAGTGGCTTGGGATCCCCAGTGCTCAGGGGCTTGATCTGGTGTCTGGGTGTGACGAAGCAGGACTGTTCTTAATGTTTCCTCTGAATATTGCGGGGGTGCCTCAGTTTCCCCTATATAGTTCTTAAGTATCTAGGTGGTGGGATAAGGGTGTATGATCATTGCAGAGCCCTAGAGGGCAGGTGTGTGCAGGGGTCTGGACACAGAGAATGGCCGACACCCTGTTCCTGGCAACTGATGGCCTGGCCCTTCCCCCCTGCAAGGTGAGAGCTAAAGGGTTGGAGAACAAAGGAATCAGGTGACCTCCTGGCCCAGGAAAGGGACAAAGCCCAGAGGAGGAGGGGCTGGAGAGAGTTTCAGTTTGGGGCTGGCTGGGGACATGGAGTGAAGTGCAGACGTTGTTGTCTGGCTCACTGTCCCCCCTAAAATGGACACAGCTGAGGGGTCCTGTTCTCTGCACCTACAAGCTCTGTTTTAGACCATGTTCCTGTCGTCTAATAAACCTTCTGTTAAACTGGCTGGCTGAGAGTCACATCTGACTGCGAAGTTGGGGTGCAGGACCCTCTAGCTTCCCCAAGACCCCGCCTGGGCGGATTGGCTGTGAGAAGCACACGGAGGGGCACAGGATGCTGAATGCTCCGAGGTCAGGAAGGGGGAAGCCGTGTGAGCTTTTTGCCCTGCAGACAGTCTGCTCACAGAAAGGAGACTTCCCCAGAGTCCTGACGGACTTCATAGGGAGCAGTTCCAGAGCATCGCCCGGGGACTCCGTGACACTGGGAGGCAGTCTTTGCCCAACGAGGAGCAATTCCAGGGAACGTTACATCTGGAGATCAGGTATTTTAAAGAGTCTCTCTCCCTTCCTTTACGGCTAGCACCTGACCCTTGGTAGTGTGAGTGATTTGCCCACAATTAGCAGGTGGCATCAGGACTCTAGGTAGGACTTGGGGCAGCGTTTCTCAAATGGGGGTCTCGACCCAAAAGGGGGTCACAGTAGTGCCACTCTTACTTCTGCACTGCCTTTGGAGCTGGGCGGCCAGAGAGCGGTGGCTGCTGGCCAAGCACCCAGCTCTGAAGGCAGAGCCCCCACCAGCAGCAGCATAGAAGGAATGGTGGCATGGTATGGGAGTGCCTCGTCACTTTTTTTTGGAGTGGGGAGGGGGTGTCCCAGCAAAAAAAAAGTTTGAGAACCCCTGACTCAGAGAAATGTCCTTCAATCCTATGGGAAGCTGGAGGCAGCTCCAACATACAGACATCCTGAGCCCTGATAGGAAAAGCAGACTGTTTCTAAGTCTGGTGCCCAGATTCTGCTGCTTGTGTCACTGCAGGTGGGATGAGGCCACGCAGAGCGACGGAGGAAGGAACTCACCCTTCTATGATCCAGGGTCATGGCCAGGATGGGAGCTGGCTGTTGAAAGGGCTGGATCTCCAGGATGTTCAGGACGCCGTGCGGCATCTCCACTATTTTGTGGATATACCCTTTGTCTGCAAGAGACAGGAGAGCAAAGGTCAGCCCACAAAGCAGGGAGACTTGGAAGCACAGGAGGATGGTGCCAGGGCTATGCAGAGAACAGGGGAGAGAAAAAGCAGGGTCAAGATCAACGGCCCTGGGTCTAAAAGCAGAACCTCCCTTTTCTGCAGCGTCTCAAGCTGCATGGGAAGACAATGCCCTCTTTGCGAAACTTGGCATGAATTAGTCACAGGAACCAGCAGCCCATTGAAGCTTCCAGCAAGGGGCTGATTCCAGGGCCCTGACCGCTGCTGCTACGGACGGCAAAACAATGGGGGCCTTTTTGGAAAGGGCTCGGCAGAGCAATAAGCACCATGGGAAACAGCCAACAAAGGCTCGGCCTGTCACCGAGTGCTCTCAGCTCCATACCCTGCAGCTCCCAAGAGCTGGTTCCCTATTGCCACCTCTCACAGACTGGGAGAGGAGGCCCTGCTGCGAAGAGCAGGAAGGTGTGACTGTCCCTTTAACACCACAGAAGGGAAAATAAACTCAACCCAGATCTTTCCCCATCTTGGGGCATTTGACTAGACCACAAGTCTGGCCTCTCTTCCTCCTGCTCATGAGTCACATCAGGTTGGGGGAAAAGGAGGAGTACATATTCTCCTGTCCTGTTCTCTTTGGATGCAGACCTCCTTGTCCTATGTCACAGGTGGCCAGAGGGTTGCACGCCCTCTGATCCTGCCCCTACAGCACCTGGTTGACCCTGGAGAGTACAGCCCACTGAAACTGACAGTGGTGCACTGGGCCATCCCAGGGCACAGTGGGGCCGGGCAGCGCTCCCAAACGTTGCCAGCAACCAGCCCACCTGGGAAGGCTCTGTTGCCAGAGGGAGGAATCCCAGGATCTATGGGGTCGCTGTGCCACTGGGGGGGGCAGGGGGGGTTCTGGGAAGGGAGCACCACCTCCAAAGCTAATGATCTTCCGGCCCTGGTTCTGTCTCTTGTCCTCATCCCCAAGCCCATGGATGCTCCTAGGCAGGGACAGAGGGGTTGGGGGTGGGGAGGAGAGCACAAGACCATTGCCAACACCGCCATTTAAAAAAATAAAATAAAATAAAATTAGGCATCAGGGGAGCCCTGAAAATAAACAGACAAAACTGTGGGTTCTTCAATGGGCCTCCTACTGCTGGGTCCCACTTTCGAGCTCTTCTCTGCAACCAGGAGGGCTAGAAACTTTACATGCAAATTTCAGCTTTTCTTTTTAAAACAACGATCACCTGAGTCCAGGAGCTGGGGCTTTAAAGAAAACCTTGAGCATTGAGACTAGAAAGAGCGGGTGTTGCTGCAGAGGGCTCAGGAGAGGCCATGATGCTAGAAGCATGGGGAGGGGACAGCTCAGTCCTGAGCACGCGATGAGGCGGAATCACACGGCCATTCTATCTATTCACCTAGCTTAGGTACTGTGATATTGGGGGCTGCACAAGTATCTGAACGCCTAACACAATCCTTTAGGTATTTATCCTCACTGCACCCCACGAGGCAGGGCTCTGCTATTATTCACATTGTACAGTTGTGGAACCAAGGCACAGAGAGACTAAGGCCCAGATTTCCAAAGTAGCTAGGCACCATCCTTCCTCCCATGCTGGGCGCTGATCTATCAAGTACAACAGTTTGCAGCAAACCCCTCTAATAGGGTATTGGGAGTCTGACATTGTTCTCTGCATTCAGCTCAGGGCGTCGGCCAGGTCAGAAAGTCAGGTCTGTGGCGGGCAAAGATCCAGCCACGTCTGCCAACGTGGATCTGATCAGGGCACCTTCCCTGCTCCATGCTGGGAACCTCTGCTGGCTTCTGAGAAGGGCCCACCTCTCCCCTCTGCCATGCCCTGCCCAGGGAGGAAGCAGACCAGATTGTGACAGCAACTAGAGGGCAGGAGCCCAGAAGTGGCTCAGTGGGGGGAAGGCAGGTCAGCACTTGGACGGACGGACGGACGGACGGACGGACGGACGGACGGACGGACGGACGGACGGACACACACACGATGGGTATTCTGAGCTGCTGCACCTCAGCAGAAAGTTTGCATTGTTGGCTGAACCTGGTGGATTTGCAGCAGACCTCTTGAGAGATCTCCAGTCCTTCCTGCACAGGAGTACGAGCCTCCAACAAAGGATTTTGGCCCCGCTGCTTCCAAACCCATTGAAAAGGCTCAGGGCATGTGCTGAGTTTGGTTTTGCACAGCCCCAGTGTGCAAAGCAGGGGGGATGGGAGGGTGTTTGGATCTGGGCCTTTGCTTGGGGAAAAGGTTCTTATGTCACCCTCAGCCTGTCTGCCTAACCCTAGCTCTGTATTGAAAGCCCCAGACAAGCAGGAAGGTTATATGCCTGCTAGCCAATACCAGTTTCCCCAGAACCGAACATGGGGATTTGCAGTGCTTCATTTGTAATGAAAGAGGTGTCGGGGCTATGAACTGCCAAGTCGAGGGGCACCGGGGCTCAGCCCTGGCTGTCCTTTGACAAATCAGCACCTACCACAAAGCAATGTCACAGCTACCAGAGCCGCAGAGCAGTGGGTATTAAATATATGGCACAGCTCTCAAAGGTCACTCACTCTCACGCACACCCCACTTTTCCAGCCTGCACTAAGCGAGCCTCCACTGGGGCCAGAGCTTCAGGTCATATAAAGTGAGTCTAGTTCCACTGAAGCCAAACGATGGAAGGAGTCAAACGGCGCTACATCCATTTACACACGCTGAACATGTGGCAGGTGATTGCTATTTAGTAAAGGGCCCCATTTCAACAAGTAAAACCCAAGGCACTGCACTTAGTCACGACAGACTACAAAATACAGATGCTTCCAGCACAGGGCCTTCTATCTCAGGGTGTGCAGTAATGAACTGGCTAGAGGTAGGGATATGTGTGTGTGTACTCCCATACCACTTCCATCTACAGGATGGAATTGGAACTGTTTACCTGTGTGTCATAAGCCCTACACTGCTAACAGCTCATAGAGATTCTCCTTTAATGCTTTAGGAGCAGACTGCTATGCGTTCTATCCCTGCAGTCATTGGAAATTTCCCAGTGGCCATGGGGTGTAGTATAGGGACAAACACAGAGTCCCCAGGTGGCCATGGATTAGTTCCAGTCCAGTGCTCCGGAAGGGGCTGCCCTGCCTGGGTTCTGAGGGTAAAAGGTGGAGAAAAACAGTCCGTACCTGTCACCAAATAGAGGACGTTGTAGGTGTGTCCGTCCCTCGCCTGGATGCGATGCACCCCGATTTTCTGGTAGCGATTCTTGTTGTGGAATAGGGGACTATTCCTTGGGGCAACAGGCTGCACCTTTTCCTCCACTGCCGGGTGGAGGTCAGCTATTTTGAAAGTCTCGGGAGGGGTATGATTTCTGCCCCAAGGGCACTGAGCCAAGAGAAAAAAACACCACCACATTATCAGGGCCATCCAGATCCACAGGGAGACAAAGACATGGGTGAGCCATCTCCCCTGCTAATTCCCCAAGGGAACCCTGGGACAAGGAAGCTAGCTACCAGGGGTGTGCTCAGGCACCTTTGCTCTGCTGTGTCAGCAGAAAAGCCCCAGGGAGAATTCCCCCAGCACAGCTGTGGTGTAAAGCAGCCACAGGCCACCCTCGATGCCTGGTCCTGGGGGCATGCCTGGGAGGCAGGCTCTGGAGGAAGTGGGGCCATAGCACAAAGCGCTAAGGCAATTCTAGGCAGCACCGCAGCCCGCTCAGGGTGGGCTACCTAACTTGTGCCATTTTGGCCCCTGGCACAGCCCAGACACAGGAGGGTGCAGAAGGGGCTTAAACCACCATGCCACCCCCTGGGCTGGAAGCTTGGTCTCCAAGAGGCACAAGCAGCCCATATTTCAGAGGCCGTCCCTGGTTCCTACCAGGGAGGCATTAGCTAGTTGGGGAGAGGGAATGTGGTTTCTGCAGCAGCTGCAATCCCAAATGCTCCAGAGATGTGTCACACACACCCAGTGTCCCCCCCTGACCCACATGGGGACACGCTCACAGCCTGAGGCACAAGAGAGCCCATCACCCCTATCTTCTCATGCAGTGGTCATAGTCTTATCCAGCCCTGTTATAGATCTGGCCCCAACGCACAAGGAACCTCTGCAGCAGTGACAGGTGCAGCTTCCCTGTGCGCTGGGCAGCAGACTGGTGCTTCTCAGCCGATGGCCCAGTTATCACCCAGCCTGTGCCCTTGGCCCCACATGGGTAATTCATCTGAGTCACTAAGGCAGAGTGACGCTTTGCCCTCAGAAAACAGGTTTAAAGCCCAGATCCTCAACGGTAAATGGGAGTTGGGTCCTTAAGTGCCTCTGAGGATCTGGGCCACAGAAACCCTTCTCCCTCTCATCAGTCACTTGCCTTGTGTCTTCAAGGTCCCCACTGTCTAACAGCATTGACATCAACGGATCAGCCCCCAATAAGTTCCCCCTTCTCTAGCTCATCCCATCTGAGGAGCTCAGAGCCCCATTATATACATTAAGGACTGAAATGTGCCACTGTCACCTGGCCAGGAACTTAGATTGTAAACTCATTGGGGCAGGGACCATCTTGGCAGAAGCGCCCTAAAAGTGTGTGAGGGGCCCCACAGGTACCCAAGTGCCCCCCTGAGGCCCTGCCCCTTCACTGTCCATCCCCCCCACGAGGTCCCAACTCCCGCTCACTCCTCTCTGCCCTCTCCTCCTGTTGCTCGCCCTTACGTCAGAAGTGGGAGTGCATAGCCCTCATACTTTTAAAAGTGGGGGGGCATGGCCCCCTGGCCCTCCCTGTTCCCAGCACCCCTGGTACAGCACCTAGCATCATGGACTCCTGGTCCCTAGAACTAATCAGTATCCCCCATTTTTCAGGGGGGAGAAGCAGAAGCAGTACAGAGAGATGAGGGGACTTGCCCAAGGTCACTCAGGAGGTTAGAGGAAGAGCTGGGAATACAAATCAGATCTTCCGCCTCCCGGTGCTTTAAGCATCAGACCACCCACCCAGAAGGCCAGCTGTCACTCACCTGTCCAGGACGGATGTGGGGCATGTCCTTAGTGTAGCCTTTGAGTTTCGATGTCCGGAACACAGTGTCAATGTCACCGATGGTGTAGACACAAACGGCAGAGTACCCCCTACAAGCAACAAAACAAACAGAGGATCAGGGCCTGGCCGCCATTCTGCTACTGCTCAAATTCTTAGCCATTGTTTCTCCCAAGCTGGTGGGGGGGGGAGGGAAGGTTTATTACATAACCATGGATAGGGACAATTCTAACTATATCCCAGACACGTCTCAGCCAATGAGAATGGAGGGATGAAGCAGCAGGTCCAAGCCATGTGACAGTGGAATAGTAGCCATATGGGTGAGGCCATATTAGCCAGGACACCAGAGTCATTTTGAAATAGATGCCAGCATCCTAAACCGGAAACCGTGACTCAGGCAAAACCCCCACTGAAATTAACAGCAAGGGCACCAGGGCTGTGCTTAGTAGAGAGATGCTGAAGGCTCTCTATTCCCCAAGGAAAGATTGTCTATCTTAGGTACTTCTATGGCACTATTCCTGGAGCCTCACAGTGTTTTATGGATTTATCCTCAACCACCCTGGGAGGCAGGGCAGTGCTGTTATCCCCATCGTACAGATGGGAAACTGAGGCATAGAGAAACTAAGCAACTTGCCCAAGATCACATGGGAAGTCAGCAGCAAAGCAAGTGAGTTTGCATCGAGGAGGAGGAGGAAGGTCGGGGCTCCTATAGGGGGACAGCTGCAGAGTGAAGCTGCAGGGAAAGGTGGTCTCCTGCAATGGTCCCCCCAGGACAGGACATGTCCTCAGGAAGGAGGGGCTGAGCCCAGCTTAAGCCTGGGTGGACGATTGTGTTTGAGAACTCTGTTAATTTAATAAAAACCCAGACCCTTGGAAGGGCTGTGACTGAAAGACACTGTGGAGTTTGTTGAAGGAGCCCTGGTGAAGGGGGAAAAAAGGGCAGGGGCACTTGGGTGGCAGCTGGCCCCGTTACACAATAGGATCACATTGTGATGTGGCAGCAAATGCCACACCACTGGCATCTTCTCAGCATGCCGCTATCTCAGCGTCCAATGACACTGCTGTCAATACAACAGCATCTCCTGACAGACCAGCGGGCAGGGAAAATAAAGGCTTTAATTGCCTTGCGTGCTCATAAAAACTGGGAGAGTGGCGCCAATTTCAGAAGATGCAAACCTGAGCATCGCCAGGGAGAGACCTCACAGAGAAACTAGCTTTTTAAGAAGTGTTTGCTCAGCACCTAGCCCTGTGGGACCCTGATCTCTGAGAAGAGCCTGTGGCCACCCCCATAATACTTCAATCAATCAATCACTCTCTCTCTCTCAGTTCAGTGTCCTGGGCATTTCTCAGTGGTGTCTCAAATCAGCAGTATTAAGCACCATAATGAGAAACAGCAAGGGGAGAGTGCAAAGCAAGTTTCCCTGAGCAGGGATGGCTGGAGGAAGCGCCATATGGGAGCATGTTGTCCCTGGAGCTAATAGTTTGTCACAGAGCTGACACTTGGCCTCCCCATCTCTGCAACCCTGGGAAGATGGGCCCCTGAAAGTCTTGACTCACACTGGGAGAAAGCAAGAGAAACAGACAGCGAAGACTGATGGGAAACAGACAGGATGGAAGGGAGCAGCAGACACCCAAGGGCTAGACATCCCACGGAGAGGGCCCACCCCAGGATTACAGAAAACAAAATAGCCTGTAACATAAATACTACAGGGAGCGAAGGGGAAGACTGTCAAGGTTAAGACCTGGAGTGGGCCAAGTTACTTGGGTTAGGTTAAGACATGGAGACCGTCCTGGCTTCCCCCAGAACTGGCCCTAGTAGGGGAAAGCCAGCCCGCCCTTTTTATCTGGCTTGCTGGGCCCTGATTGGCCTTTGCCTGCTCCCACCCCTTCTAGGCACCAGTGGACCAGCTCTCACTGATTCTGCCTGCAGCTGATCACGGGAGGCCTCTCTAGGCAGCCCCTAGCTGTCCGAACTTGCTGCTCTTCCCTCCCAGCAGGGCACCTGCTGAAGGTGGAGTGCACCAAGGTGTTGGGGTCACCAACAGGGGGCAGTGAATGCCTGGTATACCCCATCACAGGGCCCCAGTCCTGCAAGGGACTGGGGCCTTGATGGGGATGAAGGTGCTCAGCACCTCCCAGGGTTGGGCCCACAAGCGGTCTTCTCTGATGGCATGAGCAACAAAGCCACGGGTGGCAAACAGTAGCAGAGGAGCACTTGCTTTCAGTTTCATGCCTTTCCCTCTCAGCTATGAGGGAGCTGGGGTGAGTGGACCAGCTATCTAGCGGCCAGCTCCTGAGGTGCCTTTGAACACCCCTACCCTCGGCTCTGAGGCTGTGGCCTGCGTGGGCCAAGATACTCACCAGGAGTTGGAGAAGAGTCCATACACTCTGGTTTCCCTCCAGTTCTTGTCTGACGGGACAATGAAGACATCCTGCAGCAAGTCGAAGTTGCCCTTGGTGGCCGGGTTGACACAGACCAGTGTGGCCTTCAGGAAGGTTGTCCACTTGGAAGCAGAGAGGGAGCTGGTGCCCCCTTTGTCACCCTGGGGGACACAGCAGAGCCTCAGAGCCCATCCCAGAGGAGGGGGATGCAGGAGGGAATCTCTGGCACACTCCCAGCCCCTTGAATGGCTCTCCATTATCTATCTATCGTACTTACATGGCCTCCCATCACCGCAGCATGTGAGCACTTCACTATCTTTAATGTGTTTATCCTCACAATACCCCCATGGGGTAGGGCAGAGCTGGTATCCCCATTGTGCAGAGGGGGAAAACGAAGGCACTGAGAGACTGAGGGACCTGCCCAAGGTCACGCAGGAAGTCTGTGGCAGAGCCACATCCTGATCCCTGGTTTGCACCTTGGACCACTAAACCATCCTTTCAGCTTGCTCCCTTCCAGCACTTCACTTCTAGGCAGGTCAGAAATCAGGGGGTGCAAAAAATGACCTACGGCAGCTGGGTTCTCTCTCCACCTCCAGCACTGCTTTGTAATGCCCAGAGCAACCTCCTCACCATGCGGCCGCACCAGCTCCCAGAAGCAGGGGAAACTCATGGAGGCAATGCCATTGGCTTTCTAACCCGCCCTGCCTGTCCCACTCTGCCTGCTCTGTACCTTGCACAGCTGGGCCACTCTGGAGACATTTAACGGGGCCTCGGGACTCTTGTCCGGATTGTCTTCTTGAAAGAAATAGTAGATCTTGTCATCATGGCGCTCATCTTGCTTGATGACAGTGGCTTTCACAAACTTCGGGTCTGGAATGGAGGAGGAAGAGCCATGAGAATGGGACAGACAAGCAGACATGTCCTAAAAATCTCTCCTAATAGAAGGGCACCTGTGACAACAATCGCCAGGGATTGAACCAGGAACCTCTAGGACTTAAACAAGTGAACTTCTGCATCTGAAGAGCCATGCTACAAAGCCAGGAACTGAAACCGACTCAGATCCTCTATAGATCAGACACAAAGAGAGACCACCCCGACACACTCATCCGTGGCTTACCCCTGTTCCTGTTCCAACACCCTGGTTTAAGGCTCTGGATCTTGCCTTTTGCAGCTTCCTTGAAATGTCAAGGCTTTGGAGTCCAGCTCAGTCGAGTTCCCAGGCTGGTGTGCATGGAAGGAAACCCGTTTCATGGAGACAACTGAGTGCATAGGGGAAATGCCACGGCATGGAAAGGAGGACCTGCGGGCTTTGCAGTTGTTTGTGTTTAACCAGGGAAGTCCGGTAACGATGCAAGAGCCCTATTAATACACCTCCCTGGCTCCATGAAGTCAGTTGGAGGGGAGCGCGGAGGCTCATTACTTCGTGTCCCCCGGCACGGAACAGCCTGATTACGTGATGCCCTGGGAGCATCTGCTTTGTTTGCTTCTGCAGGCTCCGTGTTTGCGCTTGACCTGCTGCCATTTTTGGCCCTCATCTGTGAGGGGGATAAAATCCCCTCGCCAGGTAGAAACCCCTGACTCTTCCCTCTGCCAATCCACCGGGGGGCGGGCGGAGGGAGGAACGATGCTTTCCAGATTTGGATTCATTACCATGCCCCGGCGATAAGAGGAGCAGCCTTTGGGCTCCACCAGGTGTCCATTTGTGGCCAGATGGGCAACTGAAGCGCTCTGCTCGGTTGCCACCAACAGGCAGTGATTGCAGCTGGCGGGCCAATTAAACAGCTGCATTTCCTTCCGGCTTCAAACACGGGACGCTACGTCCATTTTTCCAGTTCTTTTTACACAGCTACTTCGGTTTCCCCCAACCTCACGCTGGAGGAACGGTTCCTCTGCAGCCACTACCCAGAGCATTTTGCACAGCACTGGCATTTAGTCCCCATCATTACCGGGACAACTTCCCCAGTGCAGCTAAAGCAAAGGTCCTGGGAGTTGCTAGCAATGGCTGGGGCCAAATAACAGGTGGAAGTTGTTTATCACTCCAGGGACGCCTTATTGTTCAGTGCTGCAAAGAGCAGGCCAGTAAATGCTTTGATTTCCTCTGCTCCAGTGTACGGCAGCCTCCCCATGGCTACCTAAGGAGATTGCCTTGCCTGCCATACTCCCACCCCCGGCATGCTGCTGCTGCGCTGGAGGACTTGTCCCCAAGCCACGTACTGACTCTGTGCAATCCCAGAGCAGCAGATAGGACTGGGGCAGAGGATGCAGGACAGCTTGTGGAAAGAGAACAAGGTGGAAACACCCTTACGTCCCAAGATCATCCTCCTGCTGGGATTAGCCTGGCAGGCAGCCCCAGCCCCAGGGGCGCTCTGCCATACTCACTCTGCATCACTGTGTCGCTGGTGTAGAGCTCCCCAGTCCCTCGGACCTGGCGGAAGCGGGGTATTTTCCCATTGTGTTGGTGCAAGCTGATGGTGGAATAGATGTCTTTGCCTGCAAGATGGGAAGGATCGTTTGCAGCCGACTCGTTTTTAGTTCTGCCAGTACTTGCCTAGGGAGTATTTTTCCCCTCAAGGGATCTAGCACAGGTGAAAGGAGCTGGGTTGATGACCCTGGAGGGCGGAGTCCCCTCAGATCCGCTGAGCGGGCCTGGCCTGGGTCACGGTGGTGCCAGCTCAGCCTGTATCAGCCCTGGTCTAGCAAAGAGCTCATTCTCCAAGGCCCACTCACGCCGTGGCTTCTGCGCTGGGCCAAGCCCTGCCAGTTGGGGTGGGAGTGGGGGGCTGGCTTTGGATCCAGGCACTCGTCCCCTGGGGGCCAGAATCAGCAGCATCACCCCTTAGCTAAGGAAAGAAACAATTCAACAGAGCCATGGAAGCAGCTCTGGTTTCCCAGGGGCAGAAGAAGAGCGGAGGGTTTCAGGGGAGAACGGCATTCACAGCAGCCTTGGACAGGGCATGGGGATGAACTCCCCACTCCACTGCCTTCTCCCCTGGGCATAGGGCTCAGTGGTAAGGGGTAGTGTTGGGGATGGGAGAAAACCAAGGGCCCCCAAGATAGGCAGAACGAAATGTGGCGCCTGGAAGCCCATCACAAGGGCTGAGCCTCTGTGTGCCTGCCTGGGTGAGGAGGATGGGGCCAGGTCCCCTGCGAGAGGGCAAGAGAACCCACCAGCCTCCCTTCTTTGGGCAAGTGGATGAGGTGTTGGCAATGCCAGACTGCCCAGCAGCTTGGGCACTGGGCAAGAGTGATAGGGGAGGGTTTGCAGGGTTACTACCCATCACCATGGACTCTGGCCAGCTTTGGCAGGACAGTCCCAGGCTCCTTCCTCACACTGCTCCAGAGATAGGCTCTAGCCCAGCCCGGAGGTGGCTCACCCTCTCCTGAGGCTTCCTCAGCAGCTCTGATGCTAGAATTAATGGGACTGACCCTGCACTGGGGGCCCACGACATCACCCTGTTCCTGGCTGGAGAGCAGTGCCCACTTCATGCTCATTCCACCTTGAGCTTCTCCCCAGCACGGAGATCTAAGGCCTGTCCTCTGACCAGCACCAGGCCGATTTACAGACCAGCGATGGCATGGCATGGAGACGGCACCATTCCCCCAAAGCCCCTCCCCAACGAGCACATAAACAAGGCAAAGCTAAAGACTCTGGGCCAGCCGCCCAACTGGTGGAAATCAGCGTGGCTCTACTGACTTCAGTGTTACACCAGCTGGGGCCCTGGCCCTGCGGTGCTACGGGCCGAAGAACAGACACAAGCATTCGGACTTACCATCAACAAGGACCAGGGAGTTCTGGTTAGGCACAAAAGGGGCCAAGCCCTGGGCGGCCTCTCCAACTTTATTCCGATCGGCCTGGGGAGGGCAGAGGGAACAATTAAGAGTCACTGTTGGTAGGAGGGGTTCTGGCACCTTGTTGTATTCTCCCAGCAGGGTAATGCAATCAACATTGGCTCCAAGGCCCCTCTGGAGCAAGAGGAGATTACCTGCCCCCCAGTATTTGGGCCTGGCATGTGCTCTGGCTGCAGGGGGTCCCATGCAGAGCTAGATTGGGTTGGTGCACCAGGAAGCTCAGGAAAGGTGTTTCCTCTGAGTTAAGGCTGTGGGGGGAGGGGTCAGGTCAAGTGTTCCAAGAAGAACTCTGGCATCAAAGCTAACCTGGAGGAACATTTACAGACAAGTGCATTGGCTTGGCTGGTGTTTTCCTGCATTCTCCTTTGCTGTTACTCACTAGAGATAAGTGATCCTTCCTGTCCTCTGCCACGGATCAGATTTCCCAGGCGGGAGCAGAGAGTGGGTTCGGTCATGGACTATTAAACTCAGCTTCCACATAGGCTTTCCCCACATAGGCTTCAAAGCACTTTGCAAAGGAAGGGGAGTGTGATCATCATCATCTGCATTTGACAGATGGGGAAACTGAGGTACAGACAGGCAGAGCAATTTACTCTGGTCATAGTGCAGGTAAGTGGGGACAGAACCACAGGTCCGATGGAGAAGACACTGGAGTAAGCATCAGGTGATCCAGGTTCTAGACCTGCTCACCTGCAGGTGACAAACTCCCTGGCTTACCAAGTTCCAGCAGGTGGGCTTGCAGGCATTTGTCCCACATAACAACAACATGTCGTTGTACTTGCCAATGAAAGTCAGGTAGTTCTTCTTCTCCTCCTGGAAAAGAAAAAGGGGTGCATGAGCCACGGTAGACAGTTTAGTGAATCCCAGCTGCTCCAGGCCCAACCTTAGGAGCCCTGGTAGTACCACTAAGCTGGAGGAGACACCAGGATTTTTCTGGGTATTAAAGCCAGGAGGGACCGTTCCCCATTGTGATCATCTAGGATGTCCTCCTGGCACAACACAGGCCAGAGAATTTTACTTGGGGAGGGGACAGCAGGATCGGAACACCCTCCAGAGCTCCAGTGTGGGACTCTCAGCCACCCCCACCCCGTAGCACAGAACTGACTCAATCTCCTAATTATACTTTCCCCATATTAATGGAATTTGGTGACTCCATATCTCCTGTTCGCCCCCGTCCCGCCAGAACTTCCCACCCCACCCCTGACCCTCAATTCTTCTGACTCATGTTCCCCCTGACTTAAGCCTACATCCTCCACCCCTCTAAGTGCCCATCAAGGTTCCTTTTACGCTGGGTGGCTTAGGAGTCCTACCGCTGAATGGAAAAGGTGCGCTAACAAAGCAGAGGGCTCCTCTGGACTATCTGGAAAACTCCTGATATTTCTCAGAGAGCTAAATCCACCTGGTGAGATCTCCAGACTTACAGACTTACTGGTTTTTGGCAGGCTTCTGTATCATGTGCAGGGAAATCCTCCTAGAGAAAAGGAATAAGCGTGGGTTAGTTCCTGCCCTTGCTGAACAACTGTCTGGAAGTGAATGACGAATGCCGGCAAAGTTCGGTGAACCCATGCGCCACCCACGGGCTGAACTGGCCAGGAAGATGTGGGTGGCTGCATGGCTGGGTCAACACAGATAGTCGGCACTTTCCAGATGGTTCCCATGTGGAAGCTACGGGTTGGGAGCACTTGGGAGGCTGGGCCAGTTCAGGGCCATATCTGGGAGTTTGGGATAAATGGAGGTGGAAGAGAGGCCGCAGGTGGGCAGAGGGTACAGCTGGGGGAACTAGTAGTGGGTTCAGGTCAGGATTCTGTCAGAGGGCTGTCAGGAAGGGCTCAGGTCTCTTGCTGGGGGAAGTGAGTAGGCATCAGTGGCTGGGTGGAGGAGGGAGTGTTAAGAGGGACTGGGGTTTTCAGAGGGTTAACCAGACTGTCCATTTGTATGACAGCAAGAGGGGTGGTGTCTGTGCCTTATCCCTAAGGGGTTAACTTGCCTGGGGGGAGTGGAAGGGCATGGAGACAACATCACCCATGCTTCCAGTGCCCAGTCCATGGTATAATTCAGAGCCCAAACCACACTGGCCTCCATCATCAGTGATCTCACTGGCTAGTCTATGTGACATCAGAATCACTAATGCTGAGGTCCAACTCTGGCTGGTCAGCTCCCTGGATAGATTGTGCAGGGTGGTTATCCAGAGGGATTAAAACACGGGGCTGGGTGTTGAGACACTGGCCTTCTCTTCCCAGCTTTGCCCCTGACTTGCTGGAGGAGGCTGGGCAAGTCACTAAGCTGCCCTGTGCCTCTGTTTCCCTAGCTGTGCAATGGGGAGAATGCGGCTGAATGACTTCACAGTGAGCTTGGGAGGCTAAGCCATGCACACCTATAAAGCCTCCTTACCGCGTGGTTACTGGAGCTCTCAAAGTCGAAGTAGTAGAGCTTTCCCTCTGCTCCCACCAAGAGAGAGGAATTCCCCTCCTCATGGTAGAGAGTTGTGAGAGTCTCATGCTTGTCCAGCAGAAAGCGTCTCTCCCCTAGAAAACACAGCAAAGAAGAGACTCAGCAGGAGTGTCCATGAATCCAGCAGGGTCGTTGTCGGATTACCAGCCACCCTGCCCCACTGAGGAACAGGAAGTACACACACTGATCTACGCCTCTCAGCTAGTTACTTTTGCCACACGGTAAACCCAACTGCGGAGACACCCCCCAGATCAAAGAGACCGTCACCATGTGCAGTAATCAGTAACACCACACCTGACGGATGGACCATCTAGCCTGGTACTCGGTGCCTTTCAGAAGGAGGCCCAAATGCCCGATGCACATCCACTTGCGCCATGCTGCACTGGGGGGGTGGAACCACTTCTTACCCTCACTCGTCCACCAGCACCAGGCTGGAAAGCTCTCGTCAGCTTCCTCGTAGCAAGTGAAACTGCAGGCACTGTGCACATTGGAGCAGCTTCTCACAACTGTCCTGAGCATTTACCAGCCCCTACTCATGTGACATGATAAGACAAGTATCTGGCCCACAAGAAGAAAAATAAATGGCTTTCCCCAAGTCAAGGAGAGCCCGGCCAGGTGGGGGCAGAGCAGGGGTCCGGAAATCGGGGCTCCTGGCTTCTAGTCCTGCCTTTCTGTGCCCTGCTGCATTGTACCAGAGCCCCAAAGGACATTGAAACAGAGTCTCTGCTACAGAGGGGAGCTAATACAGCCATGAGCAGGGGCCCTGTGTGGGGTGTGCAGCATGTAAAGACACTGTACCACGGAGCAATTCATGTTAGGGGTGGGGCAGGGGTTAATTCAGGTCAGATAAAAGCATTTGAGCTGCTGGGGGCTTAACTCAGCTGTGTCCACTGGGAGCTAGAGGCCTGAGGAGAACCAGCCACGTCTCCACTTTTGCGTAGCGCGGGTGGGCCGTGCCCGTCTCCTGGCACTGATCATGCTGGCGTGGCTCAGCCTCCAGCACAGAGGGGCCTGAGCCAGACCCCTGCAGTTGGCTGCCCTGAGCGTTGAGGGCTCTCAGAATCCAGCCCCCCTCCAGATCCACAACATTTTGCAGGCAGCTGGTGTCTAGCACAGGCCAAACCCCCAGATCTAGCCACCCCCAGATGGGGGTGGGGGGAATCCAGATCCGAATGCAGGGGCTCAAATCTCTCTCTACCTACCACACCAATAGCCACTCTCACTACCACCCGCACACTGGTGTCTGCCAGCTGATGCCTCCCACTTCTGGCTCAGCCATAAACAAGAAGAGAGCTAGAGAAGCAAGGCAGAGAGACACAGAAAGGGCAGGGAGGATCCTGATGCCCTTACAGGATGTGGTGGAAGGGAGGGGTTGGGAATATTTGATGCAGGAGGGCAGCAGATCAGAGTGGTTTGTCACTGACTCCAAAGCAGCCAGGTTATTGCTCTTCTTCCCAGACACCGCTAATTGCTAAGTGCGCTGTGCATCTGACCCTTCTGTGTGCAGAACAGGGAAGAGGATTACACAGCTGCCGAGAAACTGGGGGAGGAACAGATGAGATTACAAGGCTGCAGCCCTCCCAGGCAGACAGGAACAACATGCCAGACAGCCAGCATCCAGCCTTGAAGCTGCCTGCCAGTGTTGCAGAATCATACACTGCTCCCCCTACAGCAGCTCACAGCTGAGGACCTCAGAGTGCCAGGTAAACAAATTAACCAAGACTCACAAACCTGGGAACTAGGTCACCCCGTTTTGCAGATAGAGGAACTCAGGCAGATCAAGCAGCAACAGGACCTTCCGCGCAGCAAGTCAGTGGAAGAGGGAGGAACAGCTCCTGCTGTCCTTACTTACAGGCTGCATGCACTAGCCCACACAGTTCCATTTTGCTGCGCTCCCACGGCTCTTCCCCACCCAAGATCTAGTAGGTCAGAGGCAGCATGAGCTAGGTCAGGCCTTACACTGCTGAGTTCTACTGCTGACACCACCAGTGGCCAGGCACGTGCTTTCCAACATTGGGGAACTAACACCACCTCTGAAAAATCAGACAGCTGTTCCATGGCCTGAGGGGAGCCCCTCCTACTCCCTGTGCCTCATGAGGCTAATAAAACTCACTAGAGGGGAGGTGGTCTGGGGAATGGTGTCTACAAAGTGCAGTGAACTGATCAAGCCCAGTCCCAGTGGTGAGGAGGATTGCTATTCATTCTTCGCTTACGCAGCCGTGCACCGAGGGTCATTAGTGCAACAGCTGAGCTGCGGCGAAGATCCCTTCCCTGGAGAGGCCGTAGTGCGACTGCGTTGGTTCCAGGACGGGGAATCCTCATTGCCAAGTCGACCTGTGAGAATCACCCACCCTGGGATTTGTTAGGTTCTGCTCCAGCTGGGCTGGGCTTTGAGGGAAGCTCTGGGCTTCTTCCTCTCCCCGGGGCAAGGGCCCTCTCCGTTGATTCTCATGTCACAGCTGAGTTCTCTAGCAGAGTTCTCCTCCCACATCTCCCTTTGGTGCCTGACTCTGCAGGCCTGGAGCCACAACCGGAGCAGAGAGACCTGCGAACTCAGCCTCCAAGTGGGGGTGATGTCCCTGGGCAGTGCAGCTGCATCTGTGCCCCCTAGGGGGTATCTATAATATAGTGTAAAACAGGGGCATGCGCTAGTCGGATCCCTCCACCGTAGCCACATCACTCGGATTGCAAACTGCAGGCTGGCCACAAGACTTAGCGGGGAGCTAAACGGCAGCCTTGATGAAGAACGTAAAGCCCTGGGCCGCCATCAGAAGCAGTATTCCCCGCTGGCACACCAACGAGTGCAATGCATGACTTGTGCCCGCCCCGATTTGCAGCTGGTTGCTACAGGCCAGAGCCTTCCTTGCCTGGGCTGGTACACTCTCCTGCTTGCTAGTGAGACATCTCCCTGCTCGCTAGTGAGACATCTCCCTGCTCTCCGCTCTTCTCCTTCCTCTATTGCAGTGTAGCTGCTCCTTTCTGCTGTAAGCTTCCTCCCAGCGGTGCCCTGCCACTAATAGCGGACATGAGGATCCTAGTTTTTCCCTAGACTGGGGGAGGGGCTGTATCACCATCTTCTCTATTAAGAGCCAGGCACACTTAAGTTGCTGTGTCCAGACTATTCAGAGATCTGTCATTGTTCTGACTGTCTCTTACCCTGGCCATCTCGCTGCCCTGGTCTACACTTGGGCCTGCATCTCTTTACCTAGGTTGGGGGCTAGAATCCCAGCCTAGACAAAGTCCGATGTGTGCGGCCGTGTGGGAAGTCTGCACTGGGGCTGCCTGTGCTTTGCCCGACAGAGGGTCTGCCGACACCGCAAGAGCAAGCCCGCCTCGCTCAGTGAAGGCAGCTGAGAGAGGGTGACACCAGTCTGGCGGAGACCCTGGGTACGTACTCCGATCGCTAGCCCACACTGCGCTGTCTTCACCGCTAGCATTACCCAGGTTAGCTGGACTCAAGCTGGCTCGGGAGGCTAGCCCGGAACCAGACGTTGCTGCAGAGACAGACTAGCTGTTGGGTCTTTTACGCCAGCAGGAGGTTCACTTTCAGCCCCAGCGAGCCCATTCTTTCCTGCTGAGAAGGATCAATCAGCGGTGCGCATTGAGACTCAAGTACAGGAGGAGGGGGCGGGGGAGAGTCTGCAGCCCACATGAGCCAAGGGGAAAAAGGCCCCTGAGCAAGGAAATAAATCTCCGGCACGTGCCTCTTGATTGACAGAGTCAATGCGCAGGGTGGGCAAAGAGCAGGCTGCACACGACCGAGCTTCCTGCCAGGCGCCTTCGGCTGCTGTACTCAGCAAGTCAGAGGGCGCCTTGATTGTTCTGGTGGCTGCATTGTCTTCTCTGTGTCTCCTCCTCACAAGCAGCAGCACCTGGGATTCCAGCATGGGAGCTTCCTCCCAACAGTGTCCAGCTGGGACGCTGCATTGTGAACTTCCTCCCAGCAGTGCCCGGTCAATGCAGAGTGAGCACCTCCCTGGTCTGACCATGTTAGCGTGGACCAAGACTCCACCAGTGGCTTGTCAGTGCCAGACCCCAGCAGTGTGAGCTTCACCACATCACTGCCCATTTGACTGTAGGCCCAGCCCTATTGTAAAGCCTGTACTGGATCCCACGCATCACCTACTGAGGCAGCGTTGTACCTTCAGGTCACTACGCGCTGTGCCATGATGCTGCAACGCGACATGGCCAGGTTACCCCTCCTCCCTGCAAACAGAGGGCTCACCTCACCTCACCCTGCAGGCTAAGCTTGCAGGAGGCAGGACAGAACCATGAGAATGGGTGCACGATCCTTGTATATCCACAGCGGCCTGTATCGTTGTACCCCAGCCCCCTCACTCTACATCTTCACCAGAGGGGTTAAATTCCTTCCACTCAGCCATTTGTACCGCAATGTCAGCCTCTAGCGCAACTCTCTGTGGCTGCGCTTATCACCGCTTACTGTCAGCCGGTTTGGTCAACTGCAAGTCACTTCCAGGAAGCTCACTGCCCACCACATCCAGATGGAACATACAGCAAACCTCAAGCATGTAGTGTTGTGCAAGTCAGTTACAATCACAAAAGGCTTTTGGGGAAGAGATCAGGGCAGCCCTGGTATAGTGCTAGAAAGTACCATCCCTTCACGGCTTGGGAGAGAACGGTACATGGGTTGCCTGCACACAATGCTCTTACAAATGTAGCTTGCTTGCTGACATGACCTGATTGGGTCTCCTCCAGGATCTGTCCTCTGCAATCCCACAATGCTCTTTGCCAGAGCACTGTCTGTCTCGTGTCCTGGGTGGCTTGCAGGCCAAGCTGTTCCTTGGTTGATCCCTTTCTTGCAGATCCAACATCTTGGGCATGTTCAAAGTGTTGGGCCCATGTTCACTGCTGAATCTTCACCAGATTGAAGACAGATAGAGACACTGAAGCACAGGGAGGTGAAGTGACTTGCCCAAGGTCAACCAGTGACTCAGTGGCAGAGCCTGGATTAGAACCCAGAAGTCCTGACTCCTGGCCAGTGCTGGGCAAATACTGCACAAAAGTGTGTCCATGTCTTTCTTAAACTGTGGTGCCCATAACAGCAACCTCAACTGGCTATATCAAGGTAATAACCTTGGCTCCCCTAGGGTTTTACAACACAGTAGTTATGGCCATGTAAAATCCACATGCCTTTTTGCAGGGAAGACATAGCCTACTGCCTGGATAACTAAAGAGCAACCCACTGATCTTATGCTACCAGCATACTCTAGCTTTTACTTGGGGGTCCAGTGATCTTTTTCCCTCTTGTGTAACATTGGTCTTCGTCCTACGTTCAACAGCTGACCTAGGGAAACACATGCTGCCTTCAGACTTCTATTTCCCTTATGCAGCACCAGGCTGCTCACTTCATTCCTGCGGATTTCAGTTTGGCTTTTTGCAGTGTGGGCGTTTCGGGAGACTGGGTTTAGTTGAGCTCAGCCATGCTCCAGAGCTCTGCTCAGACCCAAGCTTACACAGAAGCTAATGACTTGTTTCTCTTTGAGCAGCTACAACAAAAACAATCATTTTGCTGGTGCCAGAGCAGTAGTTGTTTTTCTTTCTGTCAGATGCTTCAAAAGGGAGGGATGAATGGTGGAACTCAAAATACACAGGCTTGCCAAAGGCCATAAGTGCTTGACTTGCTGCTTTGTTTGGACTCATCTGCTAACCAGGGTTGAACCTGTCCGGTGCTTGGATGGGAGAACTCCAAGAAGAGCCCAGGTCCCGGTACTCTTCTCTCTGAATTGGCACGACCCCCAGTGCTCCCAGAAGTGCAGTGCTGGAAGTGCTGCCCTTTGACGGATTCCCCGTGTGACCTTGGGCATTGATTTCAATGCCTCAATACATTTAAGGATTTGGGTGTGCCTCAGTTTCCCCCTCTGCACAATGGGGCTAGTAGTTCTGCCCTGCCACACAGGGGTATTGTGAGGATAAATATATTAAAGACTGTGAGGTGATCACATGCCACAGTAACTGAGGCCATATAAATAGACTAGATTTAAAGCCCAAGGCTTGCCCACTGGTGGGGATTTAAAGATCTCATGGCACTTTGGTGCAAAAAGGGGTGCTACCCCCAATATCCTGGCCAAATTCTAACTTGATAAGCTGCATTCTGTATTCCTGTTGGGGTTCCATTTTAACTCTAGCTGTGAGAATTTACTAGGATGCTACGGCTACCATGATCCACTCCCAGAGGTGGGTTTCAGAGTAGCAGCCGTGTTAGTCTGCATCCGCAAAAAGAAAAGGAGGACTTTTGGCACCTTAGAGACTAACAAATTTATTTGAGCATAAGCTTTCGTGAGCTACAGCTCACTTCATCGGATGCATGCCAGAGGGGCTGCATGTCAGAGGTAGGCGAGTTGATCCCCACTCATGCAGTCTGTAAACGCGCTGGGATCCTTCTGGGTGAAAGGTGTAAGGTTGTTCTTCGATTAAGAGACCCAAACCCTCTCCAAGCCATGCTCTGCTTTTCCATGCACAGCCCCAGACTGGCATTTTCAGTGTCTGGTAGGAGAATCACCCCATGTGCATTCTTGATCTCCATTTCAGTGGAGGGGGAAAAAAAAAAGTCGCAGTTCCCAGGAGAAGACTGACCCCTCCAATGAGACAATGCCATGAGGAAGGAGGCTTCCCACCCACCCTCCAAATTCCCATCAACTCGCTCTGAGCTTTTCCATGACATTTTATCTGGGTCACACAAAAGCCCCAGCCAGCTGAAGAATCAATGGAGAAATTGTCATTTCAGATGCTAAACTGAGTGGGAGAATGCATACAAGAAAGGAGAGCTTTGTGCTTTGCAGGGAAAGCAGCCAGATCAATTACTGGCAGATACCAGGACCTGGGCACAGCAGAAGAATACGGGGCAGAGAAAGAGATAACAATATGTCCCACAGGAAAGTCGGGCAGGTGGGGGTAACGGAGAAGCAGATAAGGAGAAAGAAGGTGCTCTCATAGGAAAATGCCTCCCGTAATTAACTAACAAGAAGCGACCCATCCAAAGAGCAAATGCTACTTCTCCCAACTACTAAGGGAGCTTGCAAACATGGTCAGTTGCACAGCAAGGGAACCAAGAAACAGACTAGCTTCCATCACCTGGGGCTGTTCATGTTATTCAGCTAAGCTGAAGGGGACCACAACTGATCTTCAGTCTCAGTCAGCTGGCCTTGCACACCACATAGTAGGAATAAGCACGTTTGTTCTTTTACTTATGGGGAAGTGAGGAGGTGAATGGCCTCCTGGTACAAATGGCCCAAGTTCAGTGGGGAGTTGCCTTGATCTGCCCCTTCCAGGCACTGCAGTGTCTGGCACACAGGAATGTAGGACTGGTCCATCCAGTCTGGTATCCTGCCTCCAGCACTGACCAGAACCTGCTCCTTCACAGGAAGATAAGCCCCTCTTTCACCATGCCCCCACACTGCACCTGGCCAATTGTTCAATGCTCCAGCCAGATTTGGGGATGGGGAGGGAGATTTCTTTCCGGACTCCCCACCCCCCGCCTCCCCAAATGTAACCAGTTTATGCTCCGAAGCCAGAGCCAGGGTGGTCTAGTGCAGTGGTTCTCGAAGCCGGTCCGCTGATTCTTCAGGGAAAGCCCCTGACAGGGCGGGCCGGCTTGTTTACCTGCAGTGTCCGCAGGGTCGGCTGATCGTGGCTCCCACTAGCCGTGGTTCGCCGCTCCAGGCCAATGGGGGCTGCAGGACGGACGGCCAGCACATCCCTCGGCCCGCGCCGCTTCCTGCAGCCCGTATTGTCCCGGAGTGGCGAACCGCAGCCAGTGGGAGCCGTGATCAGCCGAACCTGTGGACGTGGCAGGTAAACAAACTGGTCCGGCTGGCCAGGGGCTTTCCCTGAACAGGCAGCGGACAGAGAACCACTGGTCTAGTGGATTCGGTCTGCTGGTCTCATGAGCGTAGGAGTTCAGAGTAATCAAGTTCTACTGCTGGCTCACCGGTGGTTTGAGCAAATCACTCCTCACTTCTGTACATCAGGGGCTGTAAAAGAGGGATATTAGCTACCTGCCCCCTGGATTTCAGGAGAATATAGTGGCTAACGTGTGTAGAGGCTGTCAATGCTCCTATATGCGAAGGCTTTAGTATTAGTGCCCGACTACAAATATCACCAGGCATTAGTACAAGTATTAGTGAGTCGTTAATTCATTAGTGCTTAAGAGCCTCGGCTGGAAGTTCCTATTATGGCTCAGATATGGTCGGTTAACAGGACTCCCCAGTCCTCTATTTCTGTTCTTCTCTTTTTCAAAATAAAAAAGAATCATTAACATCTTGGAAACCCCTTCAAAGGGGAAAAGTACAGAGGGGCCAATTCAGGGAAATAGACCTCAGTAGGGGGAATCCCTTCTCATTTCCATGTAAAAAGCACACAACCCCCTGAAAACTAAAAGAGGTCAGCTACTCTATTTATGGTACTTATCCAGCTACCATTGCAGTAGTATCGGATACGTCACAACACAGGCTGTGCTATTATCCCCATTGCCTCAATTCTCCATCAATGCAGAGTGAGACTCAAGGATGGGCCCAGGGTCACACAGCAAGGGTGTTGCACTAACCACAGATGCATCCTTCCTCCCCAGCATGCCCATGGGTCTATGACAACGACAGCAGGGTATTTGCTCTGGCACGAGGCCGTGTTCTGCTTGCATTACACTGCAGACAAGTTACCAAGGGAGAGGTCAACTCACTGCTGTCATCAGCGGTGTAGCTACTGGCAGGCAGGGTGAGCGAGGGCGGCAAGTGAGGAGCAGCCGCCCGTGATCAAAGGAGAAGGGAAACACATGATGTTTTCATGTGCTCAGTCACAGGCTTCCTGGCAGTTTCCTGATGTGTGGGAGCCTGTCCCAAGGACTGATCAGACGTGGCTCGCTGTTCAAAGCAGCTCACTTAGTCACTGGCCAGGGGGCCTAGAGATCTCTGCTCAGCTGGACCTGGTCCTGCTGCTGTATCCACCCGATTGTATGCTAAGTTCCAGTCAGACCCAACTGACAGCACAAGCCGCACTGAGGACATGATCCAAAGGCAATGGGCCTGCACAGGTGGCACGGATGGCAGGTATAATCCGGCCTGCAGACCCCATATTGCCCAACTTGGCTCTCAGATTCCAGGAGTCTGTAGAGCGGGCAGGTTAAAAAAAAAAAAAAAGTCTCCTCTTTACTTGTGATCTGGTTTGATGTGATCGGGGTCACAGAGAGGCAACAGGGACAAGCCCCCCCCCCCCCCCCTTTCCTCTCCAATGCTGTTCTTACAGAGTCACTGGTTGGCATAAACCCGACCTTTCTGTGGAGCCAGCCTGGTGACGACAGAATGGATTCACCCCTCCCCAGAGACAAGAACAGGCCAGGATCTGGTTGTTGGGGGGCGGGGAGGGAAGTCTCCCACCACAGGTACTGGGTCTCAAGGCCCAAGAAGAGGGGATGTGGCAGGGGGAAACTGGGAATGGGAGGGGGCAGGCTGGTGTCACAGCCCAGCGGCAGCTGGGGATCGGCTGCTGTAATTTTGGCCCTTGGAACAGACCAGGAAAGGGAGGGGTCAGGATGGTTTAAAGTCACCATGGTCCCACCCTGCTGGGCTGGGTCAGTGTGCGCAGTGATGCAGCGCACCATCAGCCCTCCCACATTTCCTTGTAGCCCAGGGTAGCAGGAAAGGTTAATGTCAGTCTCCCCCATAGACTTTAAGGGACCATCATGATCATCTAGTCTGAGCTCCTGAATATCACAGCCACTGACTTTCACACCCCCACTCCTGTAATAGACCCCTAACCTCTGACTGAGTGACTGAAGGCCTCAAATCATGATTTAAAGACTTCAAGTTAGAGAGTCCACCACTGACACAAGTTTAAACGTGCAAGTGGCCCGTGGCCCATGCTGCAGAGGAAAGTGAAAAACCCCCATGGTCTCTGGGGAGAAATTCCTTCCTGACCCCAAATATTGCGATCAGTTAGACTCTCATGAGACTAGACTCTCACAATGACTTAGCCCCCAGGCCGGGTTGAGCAAACTGGTTTTTGTGGTTGCTGGCTTCTTCACTTCAGAAAGCACCCAAGGTTGGTCTGTCTCATGGCTCCTCCCCAGTCCCATCACTTCTATGGGGGAAGGCCACTGGGACCTGTCTTCCTCTTGATTCTCTTCTCAGCATCTTGGGCCTTCCCACGCTCCCCCAACCCCTAGTAGAAATGGGCCATGGAGCTGGTTTGAAGTCCAAAGGGTCCCAGAGGGATTTCAGTTGGCTTCCATCTCTCTGGTCAGGGATTGACCTGGGGTCCTCTTGAGCTAAAGAGCCAAACTCTCAGTGGGCTGGACACAGGAGACCTGTCACACTCTGGCCTGTGGCTGCACCTCCCTGCCAACACCAGTTCATATGCCTGGTGAGAGCCAGTAACCCTTCACCCTGGGGTGCTACACAGCCACACAGCCAAGCAGAGGCAGGGAGAAGGCACCGGGACCACTGGAGCTATGGATTTGTTTGCCCTGGGGTCTGGGAGTTCCTTGCCTTCAACCTTGTGATAAAGTGCTGTGAATGGTGTGAGGCTGAGGAGAGTTTGTGGAGTTCTTGATCCTCTGGTCCCCGAGTGGACGTTGCAGGGGGAACCTAAGCATGGAAGGGACCTCGGGGTAGGAGCATCCTCTAGTTCTCTGCTAAGGGGCATCATAATTATCCCCATTTTACATACGGGGAAGCTGAGGAACAGAGGGCTCTATTCCTTGGGCAAGTCGCTTCTCTCCTCTGTTCCTCAGCGGCCCCGTCCATCACATCCTAGTGCTCCATCCAATAGACTGCACTGTCTCGGCCCTTCCATACGGTGAGCCTGGTGTCTTTGCTCACAGCGTCACGTCTCTGCCCAGGCTACAAAAGAGGTGGGATTTGTCAAAACCCCCTGTGCAGAGGCTGTAGGCACTGAACTAAGGGGTTCATTTGCTCTCCCTTCCCACTGAACAAGGAGGGAGTGTGGTCTCCCACATCACCCGCTGCTGCCTGGGTGGTGACGCTGGTATGTCAAGGCCACTGTGTATCAGGACCCCTTTGTCCTGCACTGTGTGTCATTACTCCAGCCAAGGGCAGCACCATGATGGCGCTTGTATCATTTCAAGGCTATGCTCCCTGCTGAATGATAAACTGTAACACCCAGAAAGACGGTGTGTGCCAGGTAGGATGTGCAGAGAAGATAGACTCTAATGGCCAACATTTCACACAGCAAGATCCTGCTCTGCCTAAGACTGGAAAGAGGGGAGAAAGAACTCAGCTGGAGAGGAGAAATAGCTGCTCTCTGACACTTCCATAGGGGGCTGTACAAAAATCCCAATTATTGTTACTCAGCAGTGCCCAGAGGTGGTAGGTGCTGCCGGCCTTGATCCGGCTATTGAGGGCAGACCCCAGGGTCTGTGGGAAACCCCACTGAAATCAAAAAGTTCTGCGTGGATGCGCCTGTATGGATGCGATTGCAGGATCAAGGCCCTAGAACAGGGGTGGGCAAACTTTTTGGCCCGAGGGCCACATTCTGATGGGGAAATTGCTTGCAGGGCCGGGGGTTGGGCTGTTGGGGCGGAGTGCAGGGTATGGGTGGGGGTGCGGTATGCAGGAAGGAGCTCAGGGCAAGGGGTTGGGGCAGAGAAGGGGTGCAGGGTGCGGCAGGGGGCTCAGGGCAGGGAGTTGGGATGCAGGAGGGGTTCAGGCTCCAGCCTGGCGCTGCTTACCTAGAATGGGTCCAGGATGGTAGAAGCGCGCACCGGGGCCAGGGTAGGCTCCCTGCCTGCCTGCCCTGGCCCCTCGCCACTCTGGGAAGTGGCCACACTACATCCCTGCGGCCCCTGGGGGAGGTGGGGGGCAAGAGGGCTCCCGCATTTCCCTCCCCTGTACCCCGTTCCTGGCCAATGGGAGCTTTGGGGGAGGTACCCTCAGGCAAGAGCAGCGTGTGGAGCTCTCTGCCCCGCCACCCTAGGGGCTGCAGGGACGTGGTGTGTCTGCTTCCCGGAGCAGAGCCCACAGCAGTGGCAATCCCGCGGGCCGGATCCAAAGCCCCGAGGGGCCGGAGTTTGCCCACCCCGCCCTAGAGGGAGACACGGTACCTGCCCTCCAAAGCTTATCTCAGACAAACAGGATACGTACGGAGAAGACAGTACTCAAGTACTGACATCTGGGGATGGGGTTGTCTTATGATGACATAAATCCTGACTTTCCATAAGTGTTCTTTATCTGCCTGACCCAATTGCCCTTCAGGCTAGCCATGCAGAAGGGCTGATTTCTTGTGTGTGCTGCTAATGATCAGATGAGCTCTTACACATCTAGCCCTACATCAGCGAGGCTGTGCGGCCACAAAACCCATTGGTTCTGAACAATTTGCTTCATGGGCTGCATCTTTATCGCCCCAGGACATAAGGGAGGCAAATGTCTGAATCCTGCCAAGCTACGGACTAGGCACAGAGAACAATGAGGAAAAAAGAAAAAAAAAATCACATGCAATTAGACAAGCCAGGATAACATAAGAACGGCCATACTGGGTCAGATCAATGGTCCAGCTAGCCCAGTATCCGGTCTTCAGACAGTGGCCAATACCAGGTGCTTCAGAAGGAATGAACAGAACAGGTAACATCAAGTGATCCATCCCTGGTCATCCACTTCCAGCTTCTGGCAGTCAGAGGGTTAGGGACACTCAGAGCATGGGGTTGCATCCCTGTCCTTCCTGGCTAATAGCCATTGATGGACCTGTTCTCCATGAACTTCTTTTTGGAACCCTGTTATAGTTTTGGCCTTCACAACATCCGCTAGCAATGAGTTCCACAGGCTGACTGCATGTTGTGTGAAGAAATACTTCCTTTTGTTTGTTTTAAACTTGCTGCCTATTAAATTCATTCAGTGACCCCTAGTTCTTGTGTTATGCAAAGGAATAAATGAATAAAGGAAATGTTACTTTCTGCACACCAGTCAACATCTATCATATCCCCATTTAATAGTCTCTTTTCCAAGTTGAAAAGTCCCAGTCTTTCTAATCTCTCCCTGTATGGAAGCGGTTCCATACCCCTCATCATTCAGGTATAAAAAGCAATCAGCCTTCATGATTCTGCTTCAGGATGCTAGCTAAGGAGTGACTGCCTGGGGCTGGGAGGACTCTTCCATCAAAGGCATGTTGTTGCAAAATTCTCCCTACTGGGGACTGATATACACCATCCTCTGAAACTGGCTAGTGGGCTAGATGGACCATCAGTCATGGCAAATCTCATGCCCCTCCTGTGTAACCACAGAGCTGAGCAGAGAGGCAATTTCATTTTGGGGAGGATTTCAGTATTTTGAAATCTGGTTTATTCTGACTCTACATTACAACCAAACATTTCGAAACCCTCTGCAAAAGGGAAGGAGCTGCGCAACCTGCAAGTCCTCGACCCCATGGCAAGCTGCTGGATGGGCTGCCCCCAAGCCACGGGCCCTGGAAGACTGGGGAGCCTGGGAACTTCTGGAAACCTGCCTGGCAGGTGGCGAGCATGCTGGGGTTCTGTCAGAACTGTATCAAAATCAGACCATCGCTGTGGAATTTGCCAAATCAGAACAAAATAAGTTTCAGTGGGATTTTTGTGACCAGCTCTGTAGAATTGTTCTGATTGGAGAGAATTAGGTTTAGAATTAAGCCATATACAGAGCAGCATCATTTATAAGAACACAGGAAATGACTCACCAGGACAAGCCAATGGGCCCTGAGCTCTGGTATCCTGTCAGATAGGGGCTAATACTGGATATTTCAGAATATACAACAATGACCCAGTGCCCTAATGATGCCCCTAATTGTGACAGACTATACTATCCTTCTTGACTCCAGCTGGGAAATCAGCTTAGAAGCATGAGCATCAATAACCCTGGTAATACTCGATCTTCCATGCTCAAGGGATGCACAGCAACATGTCTCCATAGGGTGCAGTGAGTATATTGCAAAGGCATCAGCCATTACTGGCCTGATATTCAAAGCTGCCGAGCAAACCTGAGTGGGGGCTGCGAGCATCTGTCCCCTTTGATAATCAAGCCACGTGCACTCTGCTTGTTTTTAATTAGTCCATATTTCTATTCCAGTAGTTTCCAGAGGCCCCCCAATCAAGATCAGGGTCCTGTTATGCTAGAGGCTGGATAGCAGAATTCACATACAGCCCTGGATCTGCACGAATCAGTTTCAATGGAAGAGGAGACCAGTGGCCTGGGATGCCAGTTTAAGTAATATAGCCCCAGCTCTGATAGAAAAGGCACCAGGACCTTTAGCTTCCATCTAGACAGCCATCGCCAGAGGCAGGGAGATGAAACCTCCTGGCAGTTTTACCATGGTGTGACCCACCTAGCATCATGAGTGGGTGGGTGCAGTGGGTGCCACTTTAAGTCCTATTGCGGGACATCAGGCCCTGCAGGGAGAGCGCTCCCACCTGAGTCTCAATCCCTTTCTGCTCTGCTCCCTCACAAGCACATTTACTGTGTCCTGTAGCTCCTGGTTTTATTCTTTCCTGGACTCAATGCAAGGGAAGGAAGGAAGGAAGGAAGGAAACACTTCAGGACAAATCAGAGGCATCTTGGCTTCACGCTTCTGGATAAGAATCCTGCGGAAAGGGCTGTGCTGGGGCTTGAAAGCCCACAGAAACCAGAGGGTGAATCTATGGCGGGCTTCTGAGCTCTGACAACTCATCTAGTGCTGGGGAATTTTTAAAAATAAAAAAAAAAAAACTAGGAACTATTTTTACAATAATAATAAAAATAATCCCAAGGAAAAAAGAGATCATGACAGAGCAGGGATTTGTGAATTCTGTAGGGGTCCCCACTGTGGCAGGAACCCTTGTAAATTTCCAATGAGAGGGCGTGCATCTGTAAATTGTAACGATCTCTCAGATTTACTTTGTAGGGGGGAAAATAGGGAAGCAGCAGCAGGAAAGAACCTGCTCTGCATGTCATCGACAGGCACCAGCTGAACCGCTGTGTTTCCTTATATGAGGTTTGAGGATGTCTAAAATGGCTTCATACTTAGTTTCCTGTTAAAGTTCAAGGGATAGGTCCGCAGATGGACTGTGCTGGCAAAGCACTGTGTTGGTGCTGGCCAGAATCCCGAGGCTGCTTTCCCCCGGCCCATACCTCGGCTGTACTGAGCCATTTCCAGTTGAAGTGGGTTGAGTCTGCCCTCTCCACGGCTCCACTCTGTTTATAGATCAGCAATAGTCTTACTAAAATGTTGGCTCAAACCATGGAATACAGGATGTACTTGGTACCTCTGACCTCATTCCCGGTGCAGGGGCTTAGCCATATGTGACCTGGCACCACAGAAGGGATGTAAGGCTCTGATCCGTCTGTGTTGTGGGAAACTTATGAGGGTTCCTGCCACAGTGGGGACACCCAAGTTTCCCACAACACAGACGGATCAGAGCCTTACATCCCTTCTGTGGTGCCAGGTCACATATGGCTAAGCCCCTGCACCGGGAATGAGGTCAGAGGTACCAAGTACATCCTGTATTCCATGGTTTGAGCCAACATTTTAGTAAGACTATTGCTGATCTATAAACAGAGTGGAGCCGTGGAGATCAGCAATAGTCTTACTAAAATGTTGGCTCAAACCATGGAATACAGGATGTACTTGGTACCTCTGACCTCATTCCCGGTGCAGGGGCTTAGCCATATGTGACCTGGCACCACAGAAGGGATGTAAGGCTCTGATCCGTCTGTGTTGTGGGAAACTTGGGTGTCCCCACTGTGGCAGGAACCCTCATAAGTTTCCCACAACACAGACGGATCAGAGCCTTACATCCCTTCTGTGGTGCCAGGTCACATATGGCTAAGCCCCTGCACCGGGAATGAGGTCAGAGGTACCAAGTACATCCTGTATTCCATGGTTTGAGCCAACATTTTAGTAAGACTATTGCTGATCTATAAACAGAGTGGAGCCGTGGAGAGGGCAGACTCAACCCACTTCAACTGGAAATGGCTCAGTACAGCCGAGGTATGGGCCGGGGGAAAGCAGCCTCGGGATTCTGGCCAGCACCAACACAGTGCTTTGCCAGCACAGTCCATCTGCGGACCTATCCCTTGAACTTTAACAGGAAACTAAGTATGAAGCCATTTTAGACATCCTCAAACCTCATATAAGGAAACACAGCGGTTCAGCTGGTGCCTGTCGATGACATGCAGAGCAGGTTCTTTCCTGCTGCTGCTTCCCTATTTTCCCCCCTACAAAGTAAATCTGAGAGATCGTTACAATTTACAGATGCACGCCCTCTCATTGGAAATTTACAAGGGTTCCTGCCACAGTGGGGACCCCCACAGAATTCCCAAATCCCTGCTCAGTCATAATCTGTCTCATTTTAAAAATAATTTTGAGGAAATAATTCCTAGGGTTATTTTTAAAAATTCCCCAACTCTGGAGTGGTCAGAGCTCAGAAGCCCACCCTAGGTTGGTCCTCCATCCCCTTCAGTATATGAGGGCTTTAGAGCCGCAGGACAGTACTTTCCCAAGGATTCTTATCCAGAAGCATGAAGACAAGGTGTGAAGTCCTGGGACGCCCCAATCTTGCCAGTGAAGGTGGGTGGGGGTCTTCCCCTCCACAGCCATCTCATCTGGAAATTCAGTTCATCATTGCTTTTGCTCTTTACTTCCATAGTTACCCGAATACTTCCTAATCTGTAATGTATTGTCACAAACACCCCTGGGACCGGGAGGCTGGGCTCGGCTATTATCCCCACTGTATAGATGGGGAAACAGTCACGGATCGGCTCAGTGACTCACTGAAGGTCACACAGGGTGGCTGTGGCAGAGCAGGGAGTTGAACACAGGCAAGTGCTCCCTCTCCTTGGCACCTCTCTGCTGTTCTTATTTCTCTCTAACTGAATTGGAGCAAATTAAGGCTGGGGTTTGCAAAGGAGCAGGGAGCAGCCCAGCCCCCCAGCAAATGGCAATGGGACTGGAACGTTGAACTCCCAGCAGTATAGCCACGAGAAAATCTCAAAGCACCTTCCAGCAATGAGTAAGAATTCTTAACCCTTCTTTTCCAGATGGGGAAACAGAGGCACAAGGTGGTGAAGGCGACTTGTCCAAGGTCCATCACTGATTCAGTGCCACAGCTGAGACCAGACCCCAGCTGGCCTGAACCCCAGCTACATGCTCCGAGCACCAGGTCGAACTGACTCTCTGCTGAGGCCAAGCATGGGGGGACTATAGATCAGTAAAGCCCCAAACACAAAATGACCAATTATCAAATGCTGGGCATGGCTGTCACCTTGTCTCTCGTTTATTGCTGAAGGGGGTTAGTAGATAGTCGAGCAGGAGTTCTGCACCTCCGAGACTCAGCATGTGTTCAGTAGTTGCTCGTTGAATAAGAAAAAAGGCCGGGGTCAATAAGGTAGGAGGGAGGGGACATCTCTCCCTGTCTCTCAGACACACAAACTCTCCCTGTCCCAGAGCTGCAGCTCAAGCAGTTTCCTGCTCCCAGCCATGGCACGGTCCCGACAGGGCCAGAGACACTCTAGGGCACTCGGATTTATCCTTCCTGCTCTCCACTGCTCAGATTCTTTGCCGCTGCCAGTTGGTTATCATGAGGCCCTTCCCAGAAATCATAACAGTGGCATCTGTGTTTATCCTCCCTGTCTGGGAGTCTAAATATAAAGAGCTGGTGACTGGATGTAGGGATGTTTATTTCTGTCAACTTCTGTCTGCAGTTTTTAAAAGCTGTGCGTCAGCCCCCCCACGTCCTCCCAGGAAGGGAGAGAGGATGAAACCAGACGGCTGCGCCTTTGCCCAAGGGAGTCAGGGAAGCTTGTGACACATGAAGAGCATTGGCTAATCAGTGTCTGAGACATAACAATGTGCTGCCAATATTGTAACTGGAGGCTCCCAAAGGAGCATTTCTCAGAAGCGTCCCAGGGCGGGTGTGCGGCAGGGATGAGGGTACAGCTCTGAGCCCTGAGGAGAAGCCCTCCTTAGCGAGGCTGGTTAGTGATACCTAGAGAGGGTGGGACCCCAGCAGAGGTGGAGGGGATCCAGCTCAGCCCCTTCTTCAGCCTGGTAATGGCAAATTTAACTCAGGGCCTCTCCATGGAATCAGGGACCTTGCCATGGCAAATCAGTCATTTAAATTTAGAAAAGAGGTGGACACATTGGAGAGAGTGCAGAGGAGAGCCACAGAAAGGATCAAGGGTTTAGAAAACCTGACCTAGGAGGGAAAAGTTTAAAAAGCAGAGCATGTTTAATCTTGGGAAAGAGACTGGGGGGAGACCTGATAATCTTCAGAAACGTTACAGGCTGCTATAAAGAGGACAGCGCTCGATTGTTCTCCATGTCCACTGAAGGTAGGACAAGGAGTAATGGGTTGAATCTGTAGCAAGATTTAGGTTAGATATTAGGAAACATTTTTTAACTCTAAGGGTTGTTAAGCTCTGGAACAGGTTTCAGGGAGGTTGTGAAAATCCCCCTCATTGGAGGTTTTTAAGAACAGGTCAGATAATCACCTATCAGGGCTGGTCTAGGTTTACTTGGCCCTGCCTCAGTGCAGGGAGCTAGACTTGGTGACCTCTCTCAGCCCTACCTTTCAATCATGCTAGGATTTACATAGTGCTTTTCATCCCCAAAGCGCTTCATGGACTATGGCTGAAAGGTTCAAAGGTGCCCAAATCTCATGGGGTTTCAGGGAGATTTGGGGCTTTGGCAAGCCCAGCCTCCATACGCAACTGCTCTGAAACACAGACACTTCTAGGACAGAGGGCAGCAGCCAGAGACACACCGTGAGAAAACCACTGCTCTAAACAGACACGCCAGGCACAAGGGAGATAAAAGGGGCTTCTCATAAGTATGCAGCATTTTACTGTCTGATCTACCCAATGATCCTTGCTCCTCCAAAAAGGGCTGGGGGAATTGTACCCATGCAGACCAGACAGGACCTCAGCTTTGAAGGTCTCATGCCAGACTCCAGTAAACTACCTGGAATGGAAGAGCCGAGAGGACCTTGGCCTCACCCAGATTTGAAGAGTTGGTGCTAAGGAGACTTATTTTTATCCTAGACCATCAATTTCTGAACCTCTCTGCAGTGTGGACAGGGGAGCCAAAGGTCAGCCAGAGGTTGCGAGCAGGATGCTGTGCACATTGCGGAGTAATAGCTCCCTGCAGAGTAACAGCTCCCTGCGCCGGGGCAGGGCCAAGTAAACCTAGACCAGCCCTGACAGGAGATTGTCCGACCTGTTCTTAAAAACCTCCAATGAGGGGGATTTCACAACCTCCCTTGGAAGCCTGTTCCAGAGCTTAACCACCCTTTGAGTTAGAAAGAAGGAATGTGGGGTCACATGCCCCCCCCAGATTGATTGGTCACATGGTGAGGCCGGGCCCCCTCCCTGCCAAGCGAGCTGTGTGGGGCAGGGAGAGGCAGGAGGGGAGGAACAGCTGGGAGCTGCTCGGAGGTGCTGCTGCTTTGCCGGAATGGGGGGCCGGGAGTGACTCGAGCTGTTCTGGGATAGTGGCCCCCCCAACTGTCAGCAGGCACTGGTCATCTATGGTTTAATCACTAGGACACTGGGTTACAAGCTAAACAGACAAGCCAGACACCAGGGAGGTGACAGAGGTAAAAGGTGTTCCTCGTTAGGGTGCAGCATTTTACAGTCTCATCTACCCGCCCACACACCACCAACATCCCCTGAAAGCTCCCAAAGTGAGCCTTTCTTTGCCTAACAGCTGCTCTCTTACACTTGGAACAAATGCCAGAGGGGATGCAGCTGGTCTCATTCAATGTCACTGCCTCTTTGCTGGAGGTAGAGGGTGAGGAGACAAGAGCAGAACATTGTTATTCCCACCTGTATCCCCACGGCACTGGCAGCACCTGGCATGGGCTGGGTGCAGTGATGAGCTGCCAAAATCTTAACAACCGGTTCCCTATAAAAAGTTCTGATTTAAGGGATGTGCCCCAGTATGTATTTTTTGTATCAACTGGGTTACCATACGTCCGTATTTTCCCGGGAGGAATTTTTTAATTTTAAAAATTCCTCCCAGACGGCGATTTAAGAACTAAAAAGCCTAACCTGTTCAGTTTAAAAAGATGGGCCTGAACTAGAAATGAGCTCTGTTTCACATGTGTGGGTCCCTGCCACTCCCTGGGGGTGTGCTAGGGTGACCAGATGTCCCTATTTTATAGGGACAGTCCCGATTTTGGAGTCTTTTTCTTATATAGGATCCTATTATCCCCCACCCCCTGTCCTGACTTTTCACACTTGCTGTCTGGTCACCCTAGGGTGTGCACATGTGTGGGTCCCAGCTGCTCCCTGCCCCCCTCATTGAAGCAGGTGTGCAGGGTTACTGACCTGGGAACTGCAGGGCACTAATGGACGTGGGGCCAGCTGCAAACAGGGGCGTGGGGCAGGGCTAGCTGGAGGCAAGGGGGTGCGGGGCTGGCTGTGGGCAGGGCAGGGGGTGCGGCAGGGGCTGGCTGGAGGCAGGGTGGTGGGTGCTCACGGGAAGAGCGGCTCGGAGCAGCAGGATGCAGCCCAGGCCCAGCAGAGCAGCCGGGGACCCACCAGGCAGCAGCGGGAGCCCCACGGCCAGGGGAGCAGCAACACGGCTCGTGTCCAGGGCCAGGTGGCAGCCCACATGGCTCCCGCAGCGCAGCGCCCCCAGCAGCCAGAGGAGGAATTACATCACTTCCTGGCCAGAGCCCATCAAAGCCTCAGCGCCCCCTGCAGGGAAGAGGGTTAACAACTGGTTCTAAAACTGCTTCAAAATTTAACAACCAGCTCACGCGAACCGGTGCGAACCAGCTCCAGCTCACCACTGGCTGGGTGCTCTGTGCTATTGGAGACCATAGCATCACCCCAGCCTGAATTCCAGTGTCAGCCCCAGAGACCTAGTGGCAGCAGGGTAAGCCTCGATCCCTATCGGTGTAGATTTTTAAGGGAGTTGTATGGTGGGGAGGATGGAATCTGTCTTGACAACCAGAGGACAAATGAGCTTTAAACAGCCCAGACTCCTGGGGTGCAATTCTGCAATGCACCTCCAGGGGGTGCAGCACAGATACCCTAACCCAGCAGATGGGGCAGAGGAAAGGTTGCTTAAAGCAGGCTGCATTAATTTAGAGCCTGCCCCAGCCGCTTCATGTGTCCAGGTGTGGTCACAGGAAGGAGAACGCTTCCCCTAGGTCCATTTCCAGCTCAGACACGGACTCACAGTGTGACCTTGGATAAGTCACTTCGCCTCAGTTTCCCATCCGCATCATGGTAAAGATGAAAGGCCTAGAGTCCTCTGAAGGGCTGAGCACAAATAAATGCCTATCAAGCACTTGGACAGCCTCAGACAAGACAGACCATCAAGGGTACCAGCTGCATGAAGAATTACACTAAGGCGGAATATGTACATTTCAAGAGCTCAGCCCTTCTTTTCTGAAGGACTCAAAGGCCATGGAGCCTTCCATCTTCTAGGTGAATGCTCCTCTCCCAACCAGGTCTGAAGGACGCTGCCAACTGACTGCACTTAGATCAGTGAGCGTGTCAGTCTCCACCGCTGGTGGGACACAGGTCAACATCACAGAACCATCCCTCCCCCACCACTTGTCCCCCTTGTGGACCTGGGTCTGAAGGGGCTCCGAGATCCTGTGCTCCCTTCTCACTCCTGATCAGCACCCAGGCACATGGGTGGTGCAGAGGGAGATAAATATGAGCTACTTTCTCCCCTGCACCTGATCTGGGGATAAAGAGAGCTCTTTGCACCCTCCACCCCCACTGCTTTCCACCCAGCCTCTTGCACTTTACAAGATAAAAAAGCAACAGGGAAATTTGGCATGAAGAAGCAGCTCAATTAGGGGAAGAGACTTTCTATTCTCCAAAAAGCCTGCAGATGACAAGGAACAGTTTGGAGAAGTTCATACCTCATGTAGAGGGACCCTCTGCTTGATTAGCAGCAGGCACCACTCATGTCTTTATGGGCTCCCTGCATACCATTCTAGGTACTTCCCTGGCTCCCCATCACCGCAACAGTGAGTTATGTCAGTACCTAACTCCCATTGAAATCAATGGGAGTTAAATACATAACTACCCTTGGGGATCTGGACCTGACTGCTTGGTGGGCCCCATCCCTTCACTAGGGCTAGAGAAGGGAATTCCCTGGAGTCTGAATTGCATCTTTCATCCAAATTGCTCCACCAATGACACACCCTCACTGCTGAGGCACAGGTAGTCACTGATTATCTATTTATCTTCTTTCCTTCCCCACCCCTGCCAAGTCATAGTGCCAACAGTGCTGGATATAGCATCACTGAAATCAAATCATCATCATCATCCAAGCTGGCAAACCTTCATGACTTCCTAGTCTCACACTGAGTCACTCAGTATTCCCTTTGGCTAAGGAAATGCTTACTGGGGATAACGATACAGATGTCCTCTGTAAAGCGCTTTGAGATCCACAGATGAAGAGTGCTAGATGAGAGCTAGGGATTATCATCCTTTTTAGTCCCACAATGCATAATTAGACTGTGGAACTCAATGCCACAGGAAGTCAGTGAGACCAAGAACTTAACATTCCAAAAGGGACTGGAGTGATTTATATGGATAGCAAGAAAACCCAGAGCCATCGTAATTATGGACGACAATTTTGGAAGGAGTATTAAACTTCAGGGCTTCAATCATTCCCTACGCATTAGAGATCAAAATGAGCCCTAATGTGGGGGCAGATTATCCACATCTGCTACTAGGCTTCCTCTGAAGCATCTGGTGCTGCCACTATCAGCAGGGGGATACTGAGTTCATGAACCATGGGTCTGATCCAGTCAGGAAATCTTTATGTGCCTACTGCTATTGGAGATTCTTCTGTCACACAGGTGAGTGGGGGCTTTTGGAGCAGGAAGATCTGTATTCTAGTCCTGCTGAGCCATGAAGTGCCAAGGCCATAATACTGAGCAAGGGCCAGTCACAGAGGTCAAGCTACTAACAGGACTGACCTTGGGCTAGATAGCATATGGAGTTGGAGCTAGTTGAATGTACGGGATGCATTTTGAAACGGACACTGATTTAGAAGTCCCGTATGCCAAGTAAAGCAGCATGAACTTTACATTTTTATTCCAAACCTATTTGTTTTCTTCACATTCCTATAACAGGAGGGGACGAAAACCACTTGCTCTGTTTGGTTAAAAAATGTTTTGCACTGAGTCCTAATTACGCCGATGTCACCCCCAGAGAAGATGACCACAGAGCAAATCTGCATCACTGGGAAAGGGGCTTTCTACTGGAAATGCTTATGCTGGTGACTTCATCCCAGGTGCCCTTTTCGCCTGGGGGAAACAGGGCTTCAGTCATGGGGAAACAAAGCTGTCTTTAGCGGTGGAAACACCATGTGGCTTCCTTGCTTTGATTCTTCCTCTGCTGTCTCACTTTCCATTCTCACTGGGGCTGATTCACAGAAAAGAAAGGTTCCCCACATTGCCCCTCCCCCACAAACTGCAAGCCTTGGGCAGGCATGGAGCAGGACCGGAACGGGGCATGCTTCTCAGCAGGGGAGCTGATCTCAGTGCTGCTCCACGCCTGCCCAAGGCTTGCGATTGGGGGGGACGGGGAGGGCAAATGCCCCCAAACTATGCCCAGGTTAAAAAGGGGGGGGACATAGGGGTCATAAACAGGCATCAGCAGGCACACCCACCCTGCGCTGATTGCTAACTTGGAGTCGGGGGGTCCTGGCTAGATGGGGGTAGGGTCCCAGCGCAGTACCAGCTGTCATGCTCCTGTACTAGCTATGGACTGCTCATGGAGCTTCCTTCTGAGCGAGATACACACCAGATGGGCTCATCCCATCCTTCATTGCCCTGCCTGGTATGGCTGAGGTGAGCTTTTGTAAGGGGTATTTTACACATCGCACCACCTAGTAGTGGAACAGCATCACACGGTTTGGCCTTCCATTACACCAGTACGGAAAAGCCGAACTACTGCTGCAGTAATGTAGCATATTGGGCCAGCTCTGTTTTTCCTCTTGATCTCTTACTTTGCAGCCCTATCATGCTGTAAAGCAATATCTGATCTGCCAAGCCAGGGCTCAGCATGGGATAATTCAAATGTACCTTTTCCAAAGCATAGCCCAGCGGGCCAGCATTTAGTTCTAACTGTGCAAGCAAAGAAAGAACACAAGTTACCAGCCTGAAGACACTTCCTTCTGCATTGGCAAAGGGAGGAGTGCCTGAGTTCTCTGCAACTCTGAGTACTGAGGGGCTATTTTGCAAAGCTACAGAACTCCACAGCTTCCTTTCTTCTTTCCTCTGCACTAGAGGAAGTTCAATGCACCAGAATAGACCCATGGGCCACCCTGTCTAGCTTCTGTTCCTACAATGGCTAATGCCAGATGCTTTGAGGAGGGTGTGAAATCCTTGCAATTAGAAAGGAGTCCAAGCTTTGACATTTGGAACAGGTTCTGGACTCAGTCCCCCTTGAGACCACAACTGAGAATGACGAAACATGCAATTGGGTCCCCAATACCCATGTTTGCAAACAGACATGACCTAGCTACATATACACTGCTCCTATGTCAGGATCTGGTGGCTAATCTTCACTAGAGAGACAGCCAAGCCCACTAGATGGTTCCTATGCTATTTAAAGGGATACCACCCAATTTCTGCACCATAGATCCCATCTCTCTTTACAACAGGTCTTATTGGGTAAGACTATCCCATGGTAGAGGGAATTGCTTCCCCACCTCAGCTGGCGAGCAGCTCATGCCCTGAAACTGTTGTGTGGTGAGGACTGTGTTGGAATTGCAAGCTATTGCTCTAAGAGTGGTGGAGGAAGTGGGGGGTAGGAGGTCTGGCCAGTCTTGCAGACTAAGGGACTCTGTCTGAAAGTACATGATCAGAGTCAGTATTGGAAAGGGCCATCTTAAAGAAAGGCAAGATAAAAGCTTCCAAGCCACCCAGAGCTTTGCTTCAGGTCTGCAAAGGCGCTCCCAGCATCACAGCAAAATGCAAGGGGTCAGTAATAGATCTGCCCCCAGCCATGAGCCAGGAAACGAGGCATGAAAGCTTTCGCTCTGATCTCGGCTCTCCCTGCCTTGCTGAGACACTATTGGACTCGGAGGCCAGCACAGAGCTGAGGAGACCCAGGATGCCACTCCAGCCTCAACTCTGACCTCAGCAGAGAACATGTGGGGGATACCCCAGCACCATTCTAGAATGGCTTCTTGTGGATGCTTCAAAGAGAAGCTGTCACAATGACCAGACTCCCAAAGCCACTAGGGCCCCCAATCAAACAGCATTATATTCGCTGCACAAGAGCTCTGATTCCTTCCTTACCCAGGGGATAAGCTCAGAGGTTTCACCAGCCTATGCTACAGGGGTGAATGTGAGCTGAGCACATATAGCTCCTGTGCACTGCACTCCTCCCCTCCCCATTCCCTGGAGCAGGCGCGTGGCAAGTGCAGAGATCCCAGGCACTTTGCATTGGATTAATAGGCCTTTGCACCTACCTCGTGGTGCCATCACAGATCCTGGCAGCTCTGCCAGCAAGAACAGCTGGGATCGTAGGGCTCTCACACAAGCCCTGGTTAGAGGGCTGGAAGGGGCTTCATCATACTAACCGGGAATTAATTTTAATGGGCTTGAGGGAGCAGAAGAGTCAGATTTGTGGGGCAGGGAGGTCCATATTAAGACTGACAGAGTCCCTTTAATAAGGTGGGAAATCACCTACATGGTATTAGGGACTTGCTAAATGATCCCTCCAGAGGATGTGTCACCAGCCCTGGTAGCCAGCAGCGTCACTTTAGAAGCCCAGATCCTCAGGCGGTGGAGTTCACAGAGAGTGACTGATTTGCAACAGCTGAAGCATTTCTCTCATCCAAGAGCTGTCCCCATTGCCATGCCGGCCCCAGCTGGAGCAGGTTAGAGCCAATAATGATGTGATATACATCGAGAATCGCAGGACGCCGGAGCACTTCACCATAAAGCAAGGACAGCTGCAATGGAAGTGCTGGCTTCCCGGCAATGTGCCTCCATCCCTACCCGGAGGGGCCAAGCTCTCGGAGCCAATGCAGCCAGATCCCAGTTCTCTGCTGGTGTTATCAGTGCAGCTCCAGCCAGTTACAGCAGCAGTGAAAGTGTTCCTGGCTCTCCGGCCCCTCCAGGTGAAGGGAAAAAAAAAAAAGTGCGTGGACACTGCGGGTCCTGCAGACACATGCATGAGCCACCCAAGCTCAGGCCTTGAGCGTCAGGTGGGCTTGAGTGGCTAGCACAAGTCTACTCAGGCTGGGAACCTCACCCGCACCTGCAGCGTAGAGACACCCATAAAATCCTTGGTCATTTTTGTTGCGTCCCAGTTGTGGCTGTGGGTTTGGGAATGCTGATCTGAGCTAGGTCTGAAGTAGGCCAGGCACTTCCTGGACACAAGATAAGACAGATCCTGCCCCAAACAGCTTATCATTGAAGTGTCTGGAATGCAAGTGGGGTGGATCAACACAAAAATAATTTCCCAGCCTCCTTTCCCACAGGCCAGACAGCCAAGAGAAGTAACAGCTTTGGGTCACTACCCATCTGGGCTGGATTTGAACTCCTGATCAAAGTTGCCAGACTCCCTAGCCAATCCTCTCTCTCTGCTATCCAATCTGCATCCCAGCATGACTTGGGTAAGAAAGATGTGGGTGACAGGGAGCCAGACTTACACAGCTAAGAGCAGATTTCTTAAATTAGACATGGTCACTGGATCCCCAGCTGTTCAGAGAAATCCTGGTCAGGATCCAATAAAGCAGTGGTGGGTAAACTCCATGAATGCTCACTCCACTCTGCCCCACTGGGAATGCTCCATGGGAGCTCTCTGGGAATGCTCCATGAATGCTCACAAAATTGGGGTTGGGGTGCAGGCTGGGGATTACTCACTAACCAATCAGAGTGGAGTGGGGCTGGGGATGAGGAGTTTGGGATGTAGGTGGGTGCTCTGGGCTGGGACAGGGGTGCAGGTTCTGGCTGGGGGTATGGGCTCAGGGGTGGGGCTGAGGATGAGACGTTTGGGGTGCAGGAGGGTGCTCCTGGCTGGGATTGAGGGGTTTGGAGAGCGGGAGGGTGAATAGGGCATGAGGAGGGGCTCAGGGGTGCAGGCTCCAAGTGGCGCTTACTTCAAGCGGCTCCCAGAAACAGCGGCATGTCCCTTCTCCAGGTCCTATGCCGGGAGAGGCCCCAGACCCTGCTAGCACTGGAGTAGGGCCATGTGGGCTGCTTCCTGGAGCTGCGTGGTGCAGCCCTGACCCAGAGCCCCAGCCAGAGCAGGGCCGAGCCACGCAGGCCAGCTTAAAACAGCCCGTGGGCCATAGTTTGCCCACCTCCGCAATAAAGCAATAGGGACGCGCCCTGTCTAAGCCCTGCATCAGAAGCCATCCCAAAGCATATATTTGCCATCAAGTTTCCCACCACTAATTATCAAATGTGCTCCTTGGTGACAGCGTCTCCCTGCATCACGTGCTGGGAAGCCCAGTTTGGGGCACATGTACACTACAAAGGCTCCGAGAGGGTAAATAACTGCGTAACAAGCAGCAGGGGAACACGGCCAAAGAGAAACAGGTGCCATAGAAACCTGGTTGCTTCGGCCTGCTCTTTCCACTGGGACACGCTCCCTTGGAAAGGGGTGTTTCCCCCTCATGCTTAGCCAAGAGGCTGGTGATATGACAATTTTTCCTAAGGGGAAGATTCAATGGAAATTATCCTCCCCCCCCCCACAAACTCACTCATTTCCCAGCCAGGGATTCTATGTCCCCATCTCCTCCTTGTACCATTTGTCTGCATTATTTGCCAGACAGAGGTAATAGTGGCATCTTTCCCCTGGATCGCCTTAGTCTGACTCCCTCCCCCCACATGCTGTGAATATTATTCAGAGGCCTTAATATTGGCCATGCTCTCCAAACGCCCCTGAACAGCTGCTTCTGAGCTGCACTAATCAGAAACTGCACGTGGTTGAAGAACAGAGGGTTCATAATAAGCTAGGCCATAGCTGGGTGCAAACATGCCGTCAACAAAGAGGCTCCAGGAGACTATACAGAGAAGCTATTGGTCACAGACTGACAAGAAATTTCCAGTACAGCTGTCTGCTCGGTTCAGACAAATAGCGTATAAATCAGGGACACTGCAGTGCCTTCTGTTAATGCCTTTGTACATGGCGTTAATCAAGGAGTTTGCGGGGGAGGAGAGAAACCATCAGTAAAAGCTATTCTGTTCTATACATTTACGTGTGCTCCACAAACACACTGTATACGCTTCCTCGTCTGTAACCTCACATCACTTCTAATAGCTGTGCCCCCTCAGTTTCTGCTCAAGGAGCATGCAGTACTACATGTTTAGTGTAGAGCCAAACTGGCACAGAGACAATAGGTTAAGTAACTCTAATGAATAGGAAGATAACTGTTTTACAAGACAAGCGTCCGGCATTTCAGCTTCTCAGTATCTGTGTAATTCCAGAGAGAGCTGTTACAGTGTCTCTCCAGGAACTAGGCATATCAGCAGCCTTAATTTGTGCAGTTTGGAAAGGGGATGAAATAAAAAAAATATATAAAGGTCTCCTCAAGAAAGAGAGGGCTCAGCTGTAAAAATTAAGAAACTGATCAAGGAGGAAAAAGATCTTAACACATGAGAAAAAGTTGCCAGCTAATATCTTTTCATGTACAACAGCATCAATCTTCCTTGAAGAGGCAAATACGAATCAAGACTAATCCCAAAGTGACTTTATACAGAGAGAAGATACAGATTGTTACACCAACAGGGCTATTCTCCACATGTCTCTTGTAAATGGCTCATATTGTTTATACATTTCAAGGTTGCCAGATCTGCCTGTCAGGGAGTGCAAGGATCTGTCAGGCAGTTGCTCTCTGGGACTTACCTTTTGGAGCTGTAATAATTCTAGGATTCACCCTTGAGTGCCCAGCTGTCAGGAGAAACAGGTAGCTGGTCCATAGGGCAACGAGATAGGTAGCACGTGAGTTCAGACCCATTTCCACAGCTCTCCAACGAGCTCAGCACCCTACTTCTGCAAGAAGAGTAGAGAATAACACTTAACATGCAAACCTTTGAAAGTGGGTGTGACTAAGTGATTACTCACTAACCAATCAGAGTGCAAGCAGAAAACACTATGGGGAGGCAAGGGTAGAAAACAGTTACCCCAGCTAGGTATAAGGGTTTATCAAAGCTTGGAAATTTACCAAATCAGCTACTCTGGAATAAGAGTCCACATGAGGAGTTATGGCAGGGTTTCTGGTCTGGAATTATTGTAGAATAAGAATTCCAGACTAGCTATTTCACTTCACTTCTAAAGGAAGATAAGCCCTGACTCACCAGCCAAACCCTTTATGAAGGGAGGCTGGGGGGAGTATGACATCACTGCCTGAATCCAGAACACCTGCTCCTTGTAGATGAAACAGGGAGCAGCGATTGCCCCACAGATCCAAAGGCCAATCCCTGCCAGCTCCATACAGCTGTTCTTGGGAAACTTGGCACTCTGCAAGCTGGCAGTGCCAGGGAGGGGTCACTTTGTGCCTGTGGAGACAGATGGGATAAATCCTCAGGGTTAGAGAGATACTGCAGCCCCCTGCTTACTTCTGTAGCATTGCAACCCCAAGCATTCAAGAATCATGACTGCAGGCCCCTGAAATCATGAGATTGCTTAAAAATCGTGAGCTTCTAAATAGAATACATTGGGGGTGATTTATTTTTCTTGGCTTTCTAGCCTTTGAGGGCCATCTTTACAAGTTTTCTTCTGCCACCATAAGGGACAGAAACTTACTTTAAAAAAAATAAAGAAAGCTGAGATTCTGGTGTATTCCCCTAACTTTGGTGTTTAGGGCTTTTAACTCCAGCTATCGCCAGGCTCATGGTAAGAATCACAAAAGTTGGCAGTGATCTGCTGGATGAGAGACAGCATAGCCTAGGGGGTAGGGCACTAGTCTAGTACTCAGAACTAGACTGTATTCCTGGCTCTGCCACTGGCTACTGGGTGACCTTGGGCAAGTCACTTTGCCTCTCTGTGGCTCAGTTTCCCTTTCTGTAAAATAGACCTAGACTTGAGCCAACTGGCAGTCTAGGTACTTACCTAATCCATGAAGCCAATGGAATATAGCTCTACTTAACCTTGACATTGGAAAAAAGATGACATCATGAAAATCCCTCCTGTATTTCAATTTGATACATCTTTCTTCCCCTCCAATCCTATAATGTTGTGCCGTGTTGCTGTTCACTTATAAACAGCTGTTATGTTCCACCCCAGAAGTGGTGGCATTTTTGTACTGGGTTCATTGATCCCTCTGCATACTGGGCCCAAATTTAATTTACCGCTCTGGCAGTGTGAGCCTTAATGCGAGTGTAAATGTAATTCATGCCCACTTTAAGGCCCCCCTTTACATTATCAAGGTGGGTGAAAGTACATGAAAGTCAGGTCCATCATTTATAAATCAGCAGCGTAGTATATATAAATGTCACTCCCTTTCTAGGCGCAGCAGCTGTTGTTGATAATGTGAGACTAAAATTTTTTTGCACCTAAAATTTGGTCTGTACACACAAAAGATACATACTGCTTTCAAGGGTATAATGTATTATTATTTCCTTTATAGTTTATGTCCTGAAGTATCTTAGCTCTGGTTTTGTGCTGTGTGTTTATACAATTAGTATATTATTTTTACAACATTGCAAAGTCAGGACTATCTGAACGTGATTAGCTTCGTATAAATTCTATTAATAAAAATAGGAAGACATTGGTCAGCACGGTGATTTATTGGTGCAATGGGTAAATCATGGTAAATTCAATTAACAGAGCAAAACAATTTCTAAGAAAAATGACATTTCATTTAAACTAATATGCTAAAAGGGAGATAGAGATAGCAGTCCAGAAGATACCATTATGGTCCCCTAAACTACCAGTTAAGGTATTTATTTACATAAAGCTATCTAATTGGTTAACTTTGCACCAATCCTCAGCATTCTGGATACATTGAACTCCAGCCACGACAATTTTTAGACAATGATGATCTAGGATTCTCTCTCAGTTGTAATAAAAATAAACAATCTATTCTTTGCATTAGCTGCATCCATGCATGTGATATTCAAGTGTTTTTATCCTGGCATTAAGAACGTGGCTCTGGACCACAAAATTTAGCTCCAAACTCTCCCAAGGGGTCTTGTTTCAGGGCCTTTTCAAGCCAGTTGCACTTGGTATAACAGGAAAAACCACACTTCATTAAATCCATTTTAATCTCTGAGTCTATTCTGGAGCTTAGGGAAGAAACACAATCGTTTTTATAAATAGCTTGAACTTCAGCCCAGCCCTCCAACCAATCACTGTCAAAATGCTTCCTCCAGAGGGTTCCTCTTATTTCTAAATGGCTGTTTTCATACATTTCCCTGTGTGATGGTTCTTGCATGCAGGAGGTGGGCGTTAGCTCCCTAACATTAGCAACCTTTCAAGCACTCTCCACCAGCCCTGTCTTTGCCTTACAGGTAACAAGAGGTGCACACCAGTCCCTGAGGCCCTCTGAATATTCCCCTCTGATAGCCAGCCCGACATGGACTACTCACAGAAATCCCAGATTCTCTGCCCCCAAAAGAGCAATGTACCCTGGTTTACCAGTTTTACCTTAAATCACTGCTCCTGTACACACACAGCACTTGTAAGAAACAAAAGATGGCTGATTTAAATAGGAAATAGAAATGAGAAAGTGGTGGAAACAAATGGTTACTATACAAAACAATCAAAAATCACAAATTAGGGCCTAGACTTATTACTAGTTACCTTTCCCATCTAATAAAGAAGGTTTTCCCCTAGGGAGACCAGATAGCAAGTGTGAATATCAGGACAGGTTTTTCCGGGGGGGGGGGGGGGGGGGGAGATTTAGGTAATAGTTGTGTATATAAGACAAAGCCCCTAATATCAGGCGAGTCCTGATAATATCGGGGCATCTGGTCACCCTATTTCCCCCCCACTCCCAAAGGTCAGTCCATTGCAGAGCTGGCAATCAAAGGATGGCAAAGAAAATGCAATTCACGCAGCCAAAGGAAAATAACTTGTAAACACAAAGCAGAAGGGAAACAGACCAACCCTCGCGAGAAAAATGATCTTCACATGTTTTATAATTATATTTTATATCGGGGGGTAAAATCCAAGCTTTATTGTTCAGATTTTAGGATTCATTTGAGCAGTGAGGCAGGGCGATTTGGTTGTGCTAGGGTTCCCTTTAACTTACGGCAATAAAACATGCCGGGGGGGGGGGGGGGCAGATTTTCAGACACAAATGGACTCATTCCCCTCTGTGTCTCTGAAAATCTGATTTGCACTATGATTTCTGAGAGGAGATGCTTATTCTGGGTAATAAATCCCTGATCAGTAATGTGGATCTCTGTACGCAGTAGAGGTGCCTTACCTTTGTTTTATATGCCTCACCCCTGTGAGCAGTTTAAGCTCCGGCTGCAGGAGTGGAGGGCCCTGCTGAGTGACTGTGTTCCTGAACTGCATGCATATAGTCTAAGCAGAGAGTTAGGATGTTATTCTATACTCCTCACTCAGGCAAAATCCCCATTTGGTTAACAGGAGCTTTAGATGATCGGGTCTTTAATTGATTATTTGTGACCACAGCCTGGGCTAGCGCAACATTCTGTCTTGCGGCTCAGAAAGCATGTGAGAATTATTAAAGGAATGGGGTCAGAGGCCCAGATACAGCAAGCAGGGAGTTCATTCCACACTCTCCTTTATGGTGTGCAAGGCAGAGTAGCAAGGCCCCCATTCAGCAAAGCTCGTAAGCATGTGCTTCCGTGGGTTAGGGTTAGAGTTAAGCATGTGCTTAAGCGCTTTGTTGAATCAGGGCCAGAAACAGCACTCGAGATGGGAGAGCGGCGGATCCCAAACCCCTTGATGTTAATAGGAGTCTTTCCCATGACTTCAGTGAGTTTTGGAACAGGCCTGAAATGAGAGGGATGTGAATAGCAGCTGAAAAAGGGCTGCACAGCATAAGGAGGGAACAATGGGATTCTGGGTTCTTTCACTCCTCCAGCAGCTCACAAGGACAGAATACAGGCGCCAGCCAGGATGATGTTGTGTTGAGTGCGGAAGAACCCAACAAGTTCAGCCTTATGGGGTCTCGCTGCCAGTGAGCTGCCAGCCGCGGAGCTGGGAGTTGAATTCTGTTTTGGGTTTAACGCCAATAGCTTCCCCGCCTGAGGCGGCATTTTAAAACACAACCTGCCATTCACAGCACTGGCCTTTGAAGACTAAAGACATGTTGGTGCTCAGATCCTACCGTACAATCAGGGAAAGAAGGACAGGGTTATTTTTACAGTGCCTGGGTTAGAACAGTACAAATGGACTTGCGCTTTGCCCCAAAGAGCTAACTAAGATCCATTTATACAGGAATTGCCGTTAAAGTTTAGCTACCACCGATATTTTTTGTGACACACTTTTGTGCCTTGCTGCTGTGCTAGAGCGCCTCCTAGTGTTACCATAGGTGCCGTGCATAATTTCCCAGCACAAGGTCCTGCATTATGACTGTTTGTAAGAGCAAATATTTATACGTGGTTCCTTTCATTCAGAAATCCCAAAATGCTTTACAAAACTGTAAAGCCAGTTTCCAGGCAAAGCCAAAGTTTGCCTGCACCTCTAGAGTTTTCTTTAAAATGTTGTTAGCCTCAGAACTGGCAGGTTAGATCTGGGGACAAGGTAGAATTTTTCTACCAAGCTTGAAGTGAATTGGAGAAGGGGATCCTGAATTATGACACCCTGGGCTCCAGCAATCCCCGACTGGCAGAATGGCCACTGGAGCTATAGGTAGCCGGGTATAGTATTGCGCATTTTTGGACACCATGGACCAGACCAACTTTCAGAGTTAGCCCAGACCAGGGAATTTAAAGATGGTTTAGATTACCTTTACTCAGACTCCCTCCCGTGCTGTGCCTAGCACAGCTCGGTCAGACCAGAGAACTTTGAATGGAATCTGGATCCTGATCTGAATGTCAGAGCTCTGCTGTTCTGAAAACACAAAAATCAATTAAATGCAGGATGCAGAGCAATGCAATCTTTCTGAAGTGTTTTCATTCCTCATCAGATGCCTGAACCATAACTAGCTGAGCCAGATGCCTGGTTTCCCACTTTATTGAGCAAGGACTGAGGTAAAATAGAAATTAGGAAGATTTCAAATTGTTCTTCATGGGTCAGCCCTTCCCCTAAAAAGCCCTGCCAGCCCTTCCCTTAAAAATTCCTGCAGCTTTGCAAGTCAATTTCATGCAAGTATCAGACACCTCAGTGATGGATTCTATGCAGTTTTGCCTGAATTGCAACATTCAGATGCAAAATCAGACCTAGATCAGAACCTCCCTGATGTACATTAAAGAATCACAAATCATGGAGTTTCCTAAATAAAAATTTGTATTTAATCACAGAAGGATGATTCCAAGGAACTAGCAATCATCAATCAAACAGCCACCTTACCATTAACAGTCTCCATCTGGCCTTTTTCCAGACTAAAAAAAGAAAAACTTGTGCAAGCTAGAACGTTAGTTGCAACGGTGATTCATCATTTGTCCCCAGAAAGTCTATCCAACAGAAACAGAGCAGGCCATGCACCTGATGTTTTAATTGACCTTTGTGCAAGAGATAGAGCAAATTAATCCTTTAGTTGCTGAATTGACCACAAAAAGCAGAGATCTAACAGACCACTTGCTGTGTCTTGCTACTCCAGAATCTGTATCTGAAGTGATGAAGTCCTCAAAGCTGTCCTTTTTCAGCCAATGCTGCTAAACTAAAGCTAGGGATGAAGCTTCAAGGGAAACTAACTGTGTGTGATTGAAATATTGGACAAATCTTCACCATCACGGGCAGAAACAACATTGCAGTTCCGTGCAATGTAGCCTTATTCATGAGTTCCCACAAAACACACAAGGGGAGCATCACCCAGCCACCCTGTCCCTCCCTCAAGCCTCCCAAGTGAGGTGAGTCTCAAATGATGCCCTACCTTTGGGCCATGGCTGCCTGAGAGGAATGCCAGGGAGGAACTTTCCCCATGGTACTTGGAGGGAGGTGGGTAGATGTTGCCTTCTTCTGACGCACTGAGCAGAGGACATCTGTGAGGAGGAGGCTGGCATGTCCCACAAGATCGATGTCTTTTGTTGGCAGGTGGCAGACACTGGTGGCTCTTGGTCCTTCTCATGTGCTAGCTGGATTGTACTGAAGTGGAGGGTGTGCAAGCACGAGCATGTATTTCACTGGTCTCTACTACACAGAGTCAGCACCGCTCAACTGTGTGTCAAAGCTCAGTACCGCTAACGGAGATGCTCCTTCAGATAAACAGATTTTAGGAGCCTGTGCTTTGGAAGCAGGAGGATCTGAATTCTATCCGTGCTGACACAGACGTCCAAAGAGGCTGTGACACGAGCATAAGTGACAACCATGAAGTCCTGGAGAACCATGGGTTTGTACACTAAAATCCTATTACAAGAGACTGGGATATACACCAGGAAGTCCTAGGGTTTTGTCCTCTTGATATTTCTGCTTGGCTGTGTGATCCCTTTGGGAAGGAGCAGCACATGGTAGCAGAGGAGAAAGGACCTCTCCCAGCAGAAAGGCTGCCACAGTTATCAGACAGCTTTCCTTCCACCTGGGCTTTGTTATGTACATGAAGGGGCAGTGATATGAAATAAAGTGAAAGAAGAATGGAAGAGAATTAAACTCTTATCACAGCTGAGGAGGGATATTGTTTGTTCCGGGGCTGGCAGAAAGACATTTGAATTCTTAGGAGGCTAAAGCAATCAGAAGGAAATGGAGCTTCGTAGCCTTTACCCCTTGCCATGGCAAAGGGGAGACAAATTAATGGTCAGTAAAAATGAAAGGTACTATGACTCCCTGAGAACAGGGGATCCTGCTTGGTGCCCCGTGAGAATGCATTCCTGGAATGAGTTCATCAGCCACTGCTCTGGCCCCGTCACTACAGTAGCTGAGCACCTCACAAGCTAAAACCCAGATCTTCAAAGGTTCTTAGGCGCCTAACTCTGATTTCAAGGGGAGTTAGGTGCCTAAATACCTTTGAGATCAGGGCCTAAGGGTACATCCATACAGCAGCTGGAGGTGTAATTTCCAGATCAGGCAGATGTATAAGCATGAATCTTGATTAAGGCAGTGCACAAAAAATAGCAGCATAGCCATGGCACAGGCTAGTCACTCAAGTACACACCTAGGATCTTAGGCAGGATTGTACGAGGGAAAGTTGCAGGTACTACCACCTGGGTCACTCTTTTTAAGTGCACTAGCTTGATCAGAACCAGTGTGGCTATGCCTACCCAACCTGGAAATTGCACCTCCCAGCTCTAGTGTAGATACATCCTAAGTGACTTGTCCACAGTCAGACTGGGGTGCAGGAGGGACTTGACCCCATGTCTCCCAAATTGTAGGCACATACCCAAACCATCAGACAATGCTCCCCTTTTCAACCAGATATTCTAGTTCTCAGCAGAGCCGGCAAAAGTAATAGACGCCAGCATCTCAGAAAGCCCTGTGGGATGCTCGAGTATTATAGCAGTTTATTATTTGCATTCCGCTAGCACCTAGGGCCCCAAGGAGGGATCAGGACCCCACCAAGCTAAGTGCTGTCTACACATATCATGAAACAATGGCCGCAAAGTGCTTAGGCCCAGATCCTGAAAGTTATTTAGGTTACAGTCTTCCACTGAAGTGAAATACATTGAGCAGCTGGGCCTTACAGTCTAACTAATGTTTCCTTTTTCCAGTGTTTCTGATCGGGGGGGGGGGGGGGGGGGCACGGCACAGGTGTAGCGGTTTTGGACTCACCCCTGCAGCGCCTCCCACTGGTCATCCAGGGAATTAGCGTTCCAGCCTCCAGAGCGCCCTCTGCAGGCCGGCATCCCGCTTGCTCCCGAGTCCCTCCTGGATCCCGGTGCCCCCTTCCACACCAGGGTGCTGCCACCTGCAGTACCGCACACAGATCTGGGTCTCCCCTCCCCAGGGAACCCCCAACCCTCTGCCCCACCTCGCCTCAGTCTACGGCCACTGCCAGTCATCACCTAGCCCCCATTCCCTGGGGCCAACTGCTCTGTAAGCACCACTCATCATAGGCAAGGGGGGTTTGGACCTGCTGCCTCTGCCTACCCCTTGGGCTGCCCTCTGCAACTCCAGTACCTATGTGGCCTTCCACTAGGCCTGCAGCCTGGGGGGTTTCCAGGCCGGAACTCCCCAGCTCCTCTGGCCTTCCCCCAGCCCTGCTCCACCTCAGGTACCTTGGTATCCTCCCAGCAGCCAGATCCCTCCCTCTCCACAGACTAGAGAGAGTCTCTCTGCGCCTGGCTTCCCTGGCTTTTATAGGGAAGCCTATAAAAGGGTCTGTTTGGGGCATGGCCACAGCTGAGGCTGCCTCCCAATCAGCCCAGCTTTTCCCCTGCCCCAGCCCTCTCCCAGGGCTGTTTTAAGCCCTTCCAGGAGGAGCAGAGCAGGTGACCACCCCGCTACAGGGGGGTACATCGGGGATATATAAAAGATAACTCTTGTTTCTGATGACGTGTGTGTGCATGAGCATAGCTGGGATATATAAATGATCACGCATGTTTCTGATGATGTGTGGTGTGCATGTGTACCTGGAATGCCTTGCAGCATTCTGGCGACATGTTTGAAAAGCGTAAGACGCCATCTGTGGACAATGGCCCCAGTACTATGTAGACCAGAGCGACTGTAAATGCCTGTGTTACGAATGAAGTCATTCCACTTTATGCCCAATATACAATGTCGGCTTTTTGTGTGGAAAGCCTCTGGCTTTGCCCGGCCTGAGCGGCATAGTGTCCATGTTTCACAGCCGTACAGCAGTACGGGGAGGATATAGCTCAAATAGATCCTGAACACGATTGTTGTACTGAGATGATGCTAGTTCCATATTTCTTCTAAACAACCGATGGCAGACACTGCGATGCCAATCCGGTGAAGAACCTCCGGGTGAGAGTTTGAGGAACTGGTGAGTATAGGACCCAAATAGCAAAAGCTGGAAACTTCTTTGACAGTTTCCTTATTCAAAGATTGAAGTCACTGGTGGACCTGATCCTAGGTTTTGCAGCTTTGTCTGTTACCATGACTGACCTTGGCCGACTCCTCCTCCATTTGCTGGAGTGCTTCGCAAAACCTGTCTGGGCTCTGTACTAGGGGAACAATGTCATCAGCATAGACTAGGTCTGAGAGCGAGAGATCACTGATCTGAATGCCTATTGACCTGACAGAATGCTGCATTATGAAATCCACTGCCTGACAAAAGAGCACAGGGGCCAAGACACAACCCTGCCTGATCCTAGATACTGATTTTAAAGGTGTCAACCTCCCATTCCCAAGATGTCCATGGGCAGTGGTTCTGTGTAGCTCACTAATCAAGTCCAGAAGAGTGATTGGGACATGTATGCCCTTAAGGCCTTCCATAAAGTGACTCAGTCAACTGAATCAAATGCAGCCTTAAGATCAACTTACACCATGTGAACTTGCAGTGTATCTCCAACAACAAGCAGAGGACCAAAATGGCATCTAACGTGGTTGTGTTCCTCATAAAATCTAACTGATGGGGGTGACATTTCCGATGTAGCAGGGGCTCCAAACACACCAGCAGAACATGCTCAAACACATTCCCTGCCACGGACAACAAGGTGATTGGCCTGTAGCTCTTACATTCACTGCGCGTTCCCTTGCCCTTATAAAGTGAGATCACAATACCGTCCTTCCAGGCAGCTGGCAAGGTTCCAGTTCTCCACATCAGGTGAAAGTTGGCCAGACGTGTATCTGGGATATATAAATGGCTGGTCACCCATGCAGCATGTCTTCTTTATAACTGGTGCTGTGAAATATGAGGTGCAAAAGGCCTGTTCTCATGGAGGCTGGATCTAGCTCCACAGTCTGAGACCTTATCTGCGAATTTTGCCAAACCACTGGAAAATAAGCCAGGGTTTCAATGAGCAATGAGATCCTGAGCCATGACCTGGCTCCCCTGTGGCAAATGATGTGCAGGCTCCTAGTGGAACAAGTCACTTCCATGTCTCCCCCACAGAGAAAATAACAGCCTCTGTGGTCCCAGGGATTTATGTCACGGGTCAGGGTCACAGAGTTTATACCCAAGAACAGCCCAGCTCAACAATCCCTCTCCATAGCAAATGCTCACCTTATGGGAGGTCAGCTAGTGTGTGTTGAGACAGGAAGGAAGGAAGGAAGGCCATTCCTGCAAGCAACACAGATACTGACACAAGGGGAACGTTCAGCATCAAGGGGCCTGGAATGGGGCTTAGGGGGGTGGGATAGCTCAGTGGTTTGAGCATTGGCCTGCTAAACCCATCATTGTGAGTTCAATCCTTGAGAGGGCCATTTAGGGATCTAGGGCAAAAATTGGGGATTGGTCCTGCTTTGTTAGACGAGATGACCTCCTGAGGTTCCTTTCAACCCTGATATTCTGTGATTCTATGAACACCTGCAAGGTAAGGGATAAAACCCCAATTAGTCACATGCCGCACCTGGGGGGTCGCTGATTAACTAATTGCCTCCTGGCCTTTTAAGTAGACTGAGGGAACTCAGGGATGGAGAGAAGACCCTAGAGAGAGAAGGTAGAGAGTTCCTGGCCTTGCTTGGGCCTGGGGAAGGCAGACTAAGGAAGGCCACAGGGTCAGGACTGGTCCCCATTGTGGGCCCTGGAAAAAATGGGGAAAGATCTAGGGAGAGATTGAAAAGAAAGTGGGAATCTCCCACAGAGGGAGACTCCCAGTGAGCAGAGCAGGCTCCTGTGGGAGAGAGCCCAGAGGTAGGGTTTGTAAGCAGAGAAGACTTCAGTCGCCCAAGGGGGCAGAAGAATTATGCAGTTTCTTTGCACTTGTTCATGATACCCAGGAAGGGGTCTGAAATTGGGTGACTTGGCTGGAGGGCTGAGCCACAGAAGACCTGGGGCCAGAGGCAGTTGGCCTGCAGGAGGCGCTAGAGCAGAACATAGCAGCAACACAGCCAGCACTGACAAAAGGAGGTGAGCGAGCATGGTCAAAAGGCCACCTTAGTTATTCCAGCCTCCATCCAGCCTCCTTGTCTAGCCAGTTAGGGACAGATTCTGCTGTCATTTACACTAGCATCAAGGACTCTACTGAAATCAATACGAGTTACTGTGGATTTACACCAGCGTAATTGAGATCAGAGGCTGGCCCTAGCTGTTTGGACAAATAGGGCTGTATTTAAACTGGGACTTTAATCCAGATTTACAACAGTGGAGGGGAGATCAGAATCTGGCTGTTAATTCTCAATTTTTATATTACCAGATGGGCCTGGATACACCCATAGCATTTAGGCCCATTGATTCACACAGGAGTTAGGTGCCTTAATACCTTTAAGGATCTGAGTCATGCAGCTTATATTAGGATCAGTCTTGAGATACGGATGATCTGTGCTTGGTGCAGGACCTGACTTCTGTGTGGGGGCAAGCAGTGCAAGTGGTTGTTGGCCACCTTTCCATCACTGCTTGTAATTCTGGGACCAGTTCAGCCCCTAGCACAACTTAGAGCAGCCTCCATATACATAACAGATGAGCGCTAATGTTGAGGAATCACTTTGCCCACCACTGAAACGCAGGCACCTCTGGAGTGAGATATGGCAGCTGACTAGTAGCACAAAAGTTTAGGCCAGGCCATGAACAGTACTGTAGACAACTGAAACCGCAGGTATTTTAGGTAGGCAAAATCTAAACACACACACTGGTGTTTAGCCAAGATGGCAGAACTAACATGTTCTGCAGGGTTATTAACATAAATTCCTCCCTGAAATAAACAAAACTCACAGACAACCTAGGCAGGGAGAAAAAGATTGTGTAAGCAATCTGGTTAAAGCAACCTGGGTTTTGTTCCTTTTCTTAGGTCAGGAGCGAGCTGGTTTTTCTAGTCAAATTGTATTACATTTTGTCTAGGATCTTCTTAGAAACATTCCTTTTGTCTGTGGATCAAGAAGTTAATAAAGGGGGTTTGTGGATAATTGCGGATGCTGCTTCTTTCTCTTTTCAGGTCTTTCTCTTCCTCTCATGCACTGTCATGTCAATGATTGTTTATGGTCTCTTTGACTCCATGGGCGGAGAGTGATTTTTTGAATGGCTTAGTATTATTCATGTAGCTGGTATTGATCCTTCAGACACAGCCTGCCATCCGGATGAATGATCAAAAGTACTCTAGCTCAGACTGATTGATGGACAGATGACACCAGAAAACCAGACCAAGGACAGACAGATGGATGACAACAGAGAGATGATGTATTGCAGATGGATGGATTAATGACAGACAGATAAAGGTTTGATAGACAGGCGATGACAGGTACGATAGACAACAGGAGACAGACAGATGAATGAGGAGTGGCAAACAAAGACACGCACATGCTAGACCAGCATTTCTCAAATGCGGCCTCCGTGGCCACATGAGGCCACCAGGGGCTTTTCTTGCAGCCACAGGCTCCTGGGCTGTGATGGGGTGGGGGTGGGCAAAATAGCGCCCCGTCCCCCTCACTGTTGCTCCTGGATGCACTGCCTTGGTGTTGGTTGCTGGGGCCAGCAGCAGGGATTGGGACCTGCCCCCCTCTGGAGTCACCTGGGACACAACGCTGTATGTAAGCGGGGGAATGGTCCCACGATTGTGGGGAACTTTCCTGGCTTATACACTACCCCGATTAAATGGGCTAGCGAAAGGATCTGAGTCCTCGCTCCCACTCCCTTTACCCAGGGGCCTGCCTGACCTCGAGGGCTCCCCTTCCACGCTTCTGTGTGACAGAGGCCTTGTAACCCCAACAAGGCTAGGCCCAGGATTCCTGGGGGGCTCAACCCCCAACCTTGTCGTGGTCACTTAGGACAGGGGCTAGAGTGTCCCCACTCCGGGATACTCTCTCTGCACTGGATGCTTCCCTGACCCACTGATCATTACATACAGTTCAAAGCAAATACAATTTATTAAACAGCAATCAATTAAAAAAATAAGGAAAGAATGGGAAAGGTTAAAGGAAAACCCGTCACCCCGCTCTGTGGCATGGGGACATCACAACTAGCCCTGGCTGGAATGTCAGGGCAGTTCACAGCCTGTTCCTCACAAGACCCAGCCTCCTTCTCAGGCCCTGGCTGTGCTGCAGGGATGCTGCGAGTCGGACACTTGCTCTGGTGGTGGCCACACGCTCTCAGGCTCTAGGTGACATGACCCTTCTTCCCAGCATCGCCCCTGCCCTGTCAGGGTTACAATCCCCCTTCAAGTCTGGCCAGCAGGGCCTCTTGGCTGGAGGCATCTCCCTGCACTGGGCCCGCTGCCCAGGGTCCCCCTCGCACTCTCCAGCTGCTCACCGCACCCAGCTCCGGACTACTCCAGCCTGCTCCAGCCCCAGCCCCAGCTCTGCTGCTGCTCTGCCTCCAGCTCCCTGGGCTGCTTCTCTGGCCCCTCTGGCGCTGGTTGCTGCAGCTCTCCTTCCAGCACAGGTTTCTGCTTCCTGGGCTGCTGTTCTGGCCCCTCTGGATCTGGCACGGCTCTGCCCCCCAGCTCAGCTCGGCCCCACTCTGTCTGACCCAGGCAATTCCAGCTTACACCGAGGATGGGACCCCATGGCCTGCTGACTCCCTGATTAGCCTGCCCACCCTGTCAGTCAGACTGACCTGGAGCATTGACCTCTCCCCATTGTTCCTGGGGACTGTCAGTCTCAGGGTCCTGATTTCCCATTGACCCTTCCCCTTTCTTTTCGTACTGGGAGCTAGCCAACCAAAAAAACGAACTGAGTTTTAGTAAGGGGACAACGGTGGGTGGTGGGGCTTAGGCTTTGGGCTTCAGCTCAGGGGTGGCAGGGCAGCAGGCTCTGGACATGGGCCTTTGGGCTCCACCCCCAGGCTCTGGCTGCACGATGGCAGGCTCCGTCCGTGGGTCCCATCCTGCAGCTGCAAACCTACAGGCTCTGGCAACAAGGCTTCAGGCTCCAGCCCCCTCTACCTCCTCCAGCCCCTAACTCCCATCTCCCCTGGCCCTCACTGCCTCCCCCCAACCTTCCATCCAGGGCTTAATTTATCCCCAGGCTTGCTAGTACTGAGTAAGTCTGCTGTGAAAAGGGATACTTGTATATTTGTTAATATCACTTTTCACAACAGACTTACTAGCTGGCAATAAATAAATTACAATGATTTGGACGTGTATATGTGCATATTTATTTGGTTTTTCTAAAGCTAATTAAGTATTTTAGGAAAAAGTGTGAGAGCAGCCACCAGCAAGAGTTGGTGGCCACATTCTGAGACCACCAAAAATTTTGTCCTGAGAACCCCTGTGATAGACTCCGAGGCATTAATACACCTATTGAGGCTCCTAGATCATTAAAAGACATGTAGCCAGAACATCGCACAAAAAGACAATATCCTGGAGTAAATCTCAAGGAAGCCACAATCACAAACACACACCTCCCTCCTTGATTCAGACCCTAATTAGACACCACACAATTAAAATGGAAGCAAGCAAACAAACAAACAGCTTGGGTGTAGTCTGCCATCATGCTGGGCAATCTTCCTCTGACTAATGCCAAGGGCATGCCAGAGGTGGAAACGGTCTTGTCTGCTGAAGCAGGAATTGCAGCCTAGCAACTACAGCACGGGACTGTGAAGATGTCCGCTCTGTCTCCTACTCTGACCCCTGTCATGGGCCCAAGGGACCTTTACCTCCCTCTGCCTCCGTTTCCCAAACTATACATAAGAACAGCCATACTGGGTCAGACCAACGGTTCATCTAGTCCAGGATCCTGTCTTCCAACAGTGGCCAATGCCAGATGCTTCAAAGGGATAAGCAGCAGACAACAGAACTTGCTTCTCTCTCTAGTCTCTTATATGGCCCTTACTATTGTAACATCTGAGCACCCCGTAATTGTTAATGGATTTTATCCTCCCAACACCCCCATAAGATAGGGAAGCACAATTCACAGGTGGGGAGGCCCACAGAGATTAAAGGGTCTGAACTAGGAACTGAACCCAGGACTCCTGAGTCCTAATCTAAACATTCTAGCCACTAGACCATCCTTCTATCCACCTAACAGGGGCTGGGTGAAGCTTAATATTTATAAAGTGCTCGGCGCTGCTCAGCTGGGCAAGTAAAGTATCATTCGTTATGCTGTGGGACAATGAACTGGACCATGCCTAGACACCACAGTGGTAGGCACAGCATAAGACCCTAGAATTTCAGTGGCAGTGGTGGGAAACAGGGTAGGTGACCCATTGATGGAACCTTGCAGTGCCCTTGCTGAGATGATTGTTAGCCAGGTTTAATAGAATAATCAATGTTTAAGGCCAGAAGGGGCCATTAGATCGTTTTGTCTGCATGCCTGTATAACACAGGCCAGAGAACTTCCCCCAGCTACACCTGCAGTGACCCCCTCTGCCCCCATCATTTGTGTTTGACGAAAGCATCTCTTCCAGAAAGGCTTCCAGTCTTGATCCAAAGACCTCAAGAGATGGAGAATCGATCGTTCTTTGGTAGTTTGTTCCAATGGTCCGTGACTAGGTCTCCTAGGTGCTCCAGAAATACTACCAATAATAATCACCACCGCTATTAAATATGTATGTCTTACTAGTAATTTGAATGTGTCTGGCTTGAACGTCAAGCCCTGGGTTCTGTTTTGCCTTTCTCCATAAATTAAAGAGCCCTTTAGGACCTGTTTCAGAGTAGCAGCTGTCTTAGTCTGTATCTGCAAATAGAACAGGAGTACTTGTGGCACCTTAGGGACTAACACATTTATTTGAGCATAAGCTAGATGTATCCGATGAAGTGAGCTGTAGCTCATGAAAGCTTATGCTCAAATAAATGTGTTAGTCTCTAAGGTGCCACAAGTACTCCTTTTCTTTAGGACCTGGTATTTTCTCCTGCTGAAAAGGACCTTGTACATCATGATCAAGTCACCTCTTGATCTTTATTTTGAAAAGCTAAACAGATTGAGCTCCATGAGTCTCTCCTTGTAAGACATTTTCTCCAGCCCTCATATCATGTCTGTGGCTCTCTGCTGCACCCTGACCTATATTTTAACATCCTTTTAAAAACATGGACACCAGAACAGCACGCAGTGTCGGTCTCACCAGAGGTCTCTACTCTCATGTATACATCCCAGGATCACCTTAGCCTTTTGTGCCACAGCATTGCACTGGAGGCTCACGTTGAGCTATTCGTCCATGCTGACCCCTCAATCCTTCTCAGAATGTCTGCTTTCCAGGATACCGTCCTCTTTACAGTACGTATGACGTTATTTGTTCCTAGACATACAACCTTGCCTTTGGCTGTATTAAAATGCATCTTATTTGAATATGCCCAGTTTACCAAGCGAACCAGTGACTGACTTGTCCTCATCACTACTTACCATTCCATCCGTCTTTGGGTCATCTGCACATTTTACCAGCAGTGATTTTATATTTACTTCCAGATCATGGATAAAAATATTGGCTAGTGTCAGGCCTAAAATCAATCCCTGCACAACCCTGCTAGAAACACTCCTATTTGAGGATAATTTCCCATTGAGATCCATCAGTTAGCCAGTTCTTAGTCTATTTAAAGTGTACTTTACTGATGTTCAGAGATTTCAAGAACAGAAGGGACCACTGTGATCATCTAGTCTGACCTCCTGTATAACACAGGCCAGAGAACTGCCCCAAAATAATCCCTAGAGCAGAGTGGGTATTTTTATAAACAATCTTGATATTAAAAATTGTCAGTGATAGAGAATCCACCACAACCTTGACCAAATTGTTTCAATGGTTAATGACTCTCACTGTTAAAAAATTACGCCTTATTTCCAGTCTCAATTTGTCTAGCTTCAACTTCCGGCTGGATTTTATTAGACCTTTCTGTGCTAGACTGAAAAGCCCATTATTAAATAACCTCGTTATCCCTAGCCTGATTCTTGCTTGCATATTTATACCTGCCTCTGGAAATTTCCACTACATGCATCTGACAAACCATGAAAGAGGTTTCCCCAGCTCAGGGGAAGGGGCAGAGTCCAACACCTAGGTGGTCCCATTTATTGGGCCTAGAGCATTTGGGCAGCTATGCCATATTACTGACCTTGCTGTAGGATCACACTCCAATCTTTAGACTACCCCATGAAAAACTCCCTTCACTCCTGAGTGAGCCTCCTTGGCCTCATTCAGCCAAACCCTTTTCTAAAGAAATCCCTGTGGCCCAGAATTGCTTCACTCCCGGGACAAACCTGAGGCCACAATTCAGCATCAGGATCAACCATGAGGCCACTGAGTGCTTTCAAAGGAAAGTGAGTCAGAGACCAACCTGATAGTCAGGGCTCCTGATTCTACAGCCTCTCTCCCCAGGCCCTGCAGCTCTCACTGCCTTATTCACACACCTGGGCAAGGGGGCTTGCACGAATACACTGTGTTTGAGGCTTTTCCAGCTGTAAATCATCAAGCAGCATACAAAATTGGCCACTATTAGCCCAATGCTACTGGCCACTTCTCAGAACCCACTGGACAGACTCAGACCTGGCCTACACTTACAGCAGCATGTAAGGCAGTGGCTCTCAAAGCTGGTCCACCGCTTGTGCAGGGAAAGCCCCTGGCGGGCCAGACTGATTTGTTTACCTGCCAAGTCCGCAGGTTCGGCCGATTGTGGCTCCCACTGGCCTGGAGTGTCTCTTGGCCCGCGCCGCTTCCCGCAGCCCCCATTGGCCTGGAGCAGCGAACCGTGGCCAGTGGGAGCCGCAATTGGCTGAACCTGCGGATGCAGCAGATAAACAAACCAGCCCAGCCTGCCAGGGGCTTTCCCTGAACAAGCGGCGGACCGGCTTTGAGAACCACTGACGTAAGGTACACGTAGCTCTACGCCCCAGTGAAAGGCAGGCTTTTTCCACACCCACAGTGGCATGTAGCTACATGTGGCAGTGAAAGGCTCCGGCATGGGGGAAGCAGAAGGGAAAGGCTCTGGCAATTCCCCACTACCAGAGCCTTTCCCTGATGGAGTCTTTCACTATGTCGGGGAAAGGCTCTGACAGGGGGAAGGCAGGGGGACACTACACTTCTAAAAACAGCAGTGTAGACATCAGAGGCACGGCTTGGGCATTGCTGTGACAATTGGGTGTACAGATTTACCCTAATTGTGAGTTTAACTGTAAAAAGTGAGTGTAAATTCATAAAACGTCACCATAATCCACACTAAGCCCTGGTCTACACTAGGAGTTGAGGTTGAATTTAGCAGCGTTAAATCGATTTAACCCTGCACCTGTCCACACGACGAAGCCCTTTTTTTCGACTTAAAGGGCTCTTAAAATCGATTTCCTTATTCCACCCCCGACATGGGATACTGTGGACGCAATTAGACAGTATTGGCCTCCGGGAGCTATCCCAGAGTGCTCCATTGTGACCGCTCTGGACAGCACTCTCAACTCAGATGCACTGGCCAGGTAGACAAGAAAAGGCCCACGAACTTTTGAATTTCAATTTCCTGTTTGGCCAGCGTGGCAAGCTGCAGGTGACCATGCAGAGCTCATCAGCAGAGGTGACCATGAAAGTGCCCTTACGCATGCGAAAGTTTCGCAGCCACTGGGAATCGTCCCAGACCTGCAACAGTATGCGGTCCCACCAGTTGGTGCTTGTTTCCCGGGCCCAGAACTGGCGTTCCACCGCATGAGCCTGCCCAATTAGCACCATGATGCCCACGTTGCTAGGGCCCATGCTTTGAGAGAAGTCTGTATCCATGTCCTCATCACTCTCGTCACCGCGCTGTTGTCGCCTACTCGCCCGGTATCGCCTTGCCAGGTTCTGGTGCTGCATATACTGCTGGATAATGCGTGTGGTGTTTAATGTGCTCCTAATTGCCAAAGTGATCTGAGAGGGCTCCATGCTTGCATTGATATGGCGTCTGCATAGAAAAAAGGTGCAGAACAATTGTCTGCCATTGCCCTGAGGGAGGGGCGACTGATGACATGGCTTACAGGGTTGGCTTACAGGGAATTAAAATCAACAAAGGGGGTGGCTTTGCGAGAAACTGAATGGCCCCCTCAAGGATAGAACTCAAAACCTCAAGGTTAGAACTCAAAACTGGGTTTAGCAGGCCATTGATTTCACAGAGGGAGGGAGGGAGGAGAAAATGAATACAAAACAAATCTGGTCTATTTCTTGTTTTGAGCCACTTCATCTATCTTTATACAGCTTGCTGGCAGCAGACTGTGCAGTACGACCGCTAGCCATCGTCATCTCCTGGGTGCTCGGCAGAAGACGGTGCAGTATGACTACTGGCCATCGTCTTCTGCTAGCTGCAGATTAAAAGACAGTGCACTGCCGGTACGACTCAATCGCCATGAGATGAAACAAGGGAAATGACCTGGCTGAGTCACTCCCATGTTTGCCCAGGTGCCCGATTAAAAGAGCACCCAGGACGGTTTACGTTGACGACGGCTACCAGTCATACTGCACTGTCTGCTGCCAAAAGGCAATTAACTGCTGCTGTGTAGAAATGCAGTACCACGTCTGCCAGCACCCAGGAGACATACGGTGACGGTTAGCTGAGCGGGCTCCATGCTTGCCGTGCTATGGCGTCTGCACTGGTAACTCAAGAAAAAAGGCGCAAAACGATTGTCTGCCCTTGCTTTCACGGAGGGAATGGGGGCCTGACAATATGTACCCAGAACAACCCGCAACAATGTCTTAGCCCCATCAGGCACTGGGATTTCTACCCAGAATTCAAATGGGCAGCGGAGACTGCGGGAACTGTGGGATAGCTACCCACAGTGCAACGCTCCGGAAGTCGACGGTTGCCTCAGTACTGTAAACACACTCCGCCGACTACATGCACTTAGAGCATTTGTGTGGGGACACACACAATCGACTGTATAAAAACGTTTTCTACAAAACCGACTTCTATAAATTCGACCTAACCTAACCTAGTGCAGCCATACCCTAACAAATGTGGATGGAAACAGACGCAAGAAAACCAGACAGAGAAACTGGATTAGTCTAAGCCAAAGAGGCCATGTTGATATAATCCAAGGACTGTTCAAGTTATGCTTATTAAAAACAGATGATGTGGAGCTAGAATTAACTAAAATTGGCGTGTCAGATATTAGGCCTAATTGGTAGACAAAACAATGAGAGGCTGGGCTCTTCCACCAATTGCTCTCTTTTTAGGACCCTTAAAAGGAAGATTGTGTGGGGCGCCTACAAAAGAACAAGACGAAGAGAGGGGAAGAACAGAAGGAGGCTACTGGAGCGAGCTCCACCATCATGGCTGCTACCCTCACCATCTCCGGGGGCCCCAGGCAGGGGCACTGGAATGGGGAGGCCAGAGGGCCACATGCCCCACTTTTTTTACCAGCCATAAGGGCAAGCAACAGGGGGCGAAGGGGGCAGAGAGGAGTGAGGGGGGGCAAGACCTCAAGGGGAAGCGGCAGTGTGCCCCCACACACACACTTTTAGGGACCTTCTGCTGCTCCTGACCCCAGGCCTTCATCATCCTGATCCTGAGAGATGTCCTGACCAGAACGGGCCAGAGAGAAGAAGCCAGATGACATTACTACCCCTACCATTTCCACCTGAATCCCAACCACCAGCTGGGATGAAATGGGATCGGACCTTAACAACAGCACCAGTTCATCTCACCTAACTTCTTGTCTTTTCCCCAGAAATTATTACCATCTTTGATACCATCTAAGAGACTGTCACACAAGCGTTTTCTCCTTTTAAACCCCTCTCCAGCCAACGGGAAAGGATGCAAGGGATGATGTTGAAATGAAAGCCTCATTTAATACTTTACATTGCAAAGGCTGTAACAGTTTCCCCATCTTTACTGTACCTTTAGTAAGAGGTTAAAAGATGTTTAAGGGTGTGCTTGCCATGGCACTAAGCAGGCATGGTCTCTGAATACCAAACCACAGACCTTGTTTCATGTTGCTCAGTGACTGGGTTGTGTGAACACCTTTAGCCCCTATATTCCATCTAAATTAATACAACAGCGTGAAGAGAGCCAGGTAGAGTATATACCCTAGGGTTCAGGCATGTAGGGCACTCTACTCACGTAAACCATGCCTCACCATCTACACTGCTATTCATACCACCGCTAGCTGGACATCCAGTGTCTCTACTGTACACACCCCCATAAGCGTAGACCTACTCTCAGGCTCAGCCTCCCCAGTGGTCCCAGGTGTAAGACAGACACGGCCAGCTCCCTGCTGCCTCTTCTTCACTGCATCAGGCACTATCCTATTATGTGTTTGAGCAGCACCCAACACATCACTGGGACACGAACCTGACTAGTGTCTGGGGGTTCTGCTACTGAGATCTGACGAACACTCCATAGGGCTCATCTACACGGGGAAATTGACCGGAATAGCTTTTGTGGAATAAGCTATTTCACAATAACTAATCCAGAATAAAAGTGACTTTATTCTGGAATAATTCATACTGTTCCAAAGTGGAGTAATTATTCTGGAATCAAAGTGCTTGAGTGTTCACATGGGAAGCTATTCCATACTACCTATGCTGATCACGTTCCCTGTATTGACAAGCCCATATCTACCAAGTTCCACACAGCTTGACAAGTGATGTTTTATGCAAATTACTTAGTGGTCTATTTTGCATATAGTCATGAACTTCCGCTTTTAGAAACTTGGGTAGATTCAGTACGTGCAGGAACACCAGAACTAAGGTTACCCATCTGTGCTAAATTTAGCCCCATTGTCCATATGCATAAAGTCCAAGTTCTTCTCAGATAATGAGAGGTCTAACTCTCATTGAAATCCAGGGGAGTTGGGATCCTAAATATCTTTGAGGATCTGGGCCTAAGAAACCAGGATGACACCTGTGGCGGAGGGGGGGTAGATTATTCACACCAGCCAACTGGAGGATTCTTAGCCATTCAGAGACAGAATGCTGGATTAGAATGGAGCAGGGGTGTCCTCCAGCATGGCCTGGTGATTCCTACTTTCCTAGGATAGTCTTTAATGTATTTCCCCCCCTCCCCCGGGTCATCAACAGGATATGAACCCATGATCTTTAGATACACTGGAGGAACTCAAATGACAGTGGTCTGAAGAGGAACTAGTATTAGAACTGTTTGTCTTAGCGTGGCTGAGTCTGTAACTGGGCCCACAACACACTCTTTGCCAGTGGGTCACACAACTCTTGGTGAGACAGCAGTGGCATATTGAGAATCAGGATATGTGGGTTTTATTGCTGGTTCTGGGAGGAAAGTACGGTCGAGGGCAGAGGTTGCAAACTATGGCCCGCAGGCCATATCCGGCCCGTGGGACCCTCCTGCCTGGTCCCTGAGCTCCTGGCCTGGGAGGCTCGCCCCGGCCCCTCCCCCACTGTTGCCCCTCCCCCACAACCTCAGCTCACTGTGCCGATGGCGCAATGCTCGGGGCGGCAGCGCAGCGGCAGAGCCGCGGCCTGACCCGGTGCTCTGTGCTGTGCGGGTGGCGTGGCTGGTTCCATCGGCTGCCTGTCCTGGTGCTCTGGGTGGTACGGCTATAGCACCGCCAGCCACCGGTGCTCCAGGCTGCGCGGTAAGGGGGAAGGGAGCAGGGGGGGTTGGATAGATGGCAGGGGAGTTCGGGGTGATGGTCAGGGAGCGGGGGTGTGGACAGGGGTCGGGGTAGTCAGAAGGCGGGGAACGGGGGTTGAATGGGGACAGGGGTCCTGCGGGCGGTCAGGGGACAGGGAAAAGGGGTGGTTGGATGGGGCAGGGGTCCCAGGGAGGCAGTCAGGAATGAGAGGAAGGGTTGGATGGGGTGGGGGGTTCAGGGGCGGTGAGGGGACCGGGGGGTTGGATGAGGCAGGAGTCCCGGGGGGGCTGCCAGTGGGTGAGAAGCAGGGGGGATTGGATACGGGGTGGGGGCCGGGCCAAGCCTGGCTGTTTGGGGAGGCACAGAAACCCGATGTGGCCCTCAGTCCAAAAAGTTTGCCCGCCCCTGGTTTAGGAGTTACTGACAGCATATCAAGTACATAATTTGGCATATTCATTCAGCAAGGCTGAGTGGCAAAGCAGCTAAGCCATGCGTCTGGTCTGCCAATTTAGAGATTCAGTTCTTCTGCCGGAAGTGACCGTGAGCAGTCTCTCTGTTAGATCAGCTGTCAGATGGGCGAATGACAGCTCTCTGTGCCCAAAGTTGCAGGATTGCTTTGTGGTTAATAAAAAAAAGTGGTGGAGAGCCCAGAAATATTCACACCAGTGAGTGGAAAAGCTGGAATTAGAAGTCACGTGCTGCTGGCTGGTAGCTCTCCCCACACGACCCCACACATTGCTCCTGGAAGTGTTGTCATGCTCTCAGCCATGTGGACAGGCACAACAGAGTTGTCAAGGGCACGACACTTGGCACAACTGATAACACACCCATTTCCTCGGCAGGGACCATTAAAGTGCTGATGATAATAATGAAAGGCTCTGCACGCACACACCCAAACCCACAGTGAATTAGCACATACCTGAGGCCCATCAGCAATCCCACACCACAGGTCACTGTGTCATTGCTGGACACTCTCTGTGCAGCCAGCCCTGCACGCTTGCTCCCCTCTCATACTGGCAGAGACGCAGAGAGACAGGTACAGTACTCCTTAGCTTCGGCCCCTAGGGGGCTGTTCTTCCACGCTGGTCGAGACACCCATGGACTCTGCAATGAGGCCAGGCAGCAAACAGAGCATTAAAACCATCACTACCCTAATTCAAGCCCTCCCCATTCCTGCCCTGTTAGATCATTAATAAATAGTAAGTGCTAACGATAGACTTCATAGCTTATTATAACAAATAAATTGCTAATAATAGTCAAAATTGTTTTTGCCAGTCAAAATAAGTTAACTGGCAAAAACAATAAAAAGTTAATAATAATAAGTAGTCTTCCCTGCCAGCTTGGGACTCCAGAACTCTACCTTGTTGAGCCAGACACGCTAACCTGCTGCAACACAGAGTTGGGGTCTGGGCCACACCCCCAAAGCTGCAGACTTTAACTAAAAAACAGCTCAGCAGGTCACCTCTCCAGCACCCAGATACGCAGTTCCCAATAGGATCCATACCCCAAATAAATCCATTTTACTCTGTATAAAGCTTATACAGGATAAACTCATAAATTGTCCACCCTCTATAACACTGATAAAGAGATATTCACAGCTGTTTCTCCCCCAGGTATTAATCACTTACTCTGAGTTTATTAATAAACAGAAGTGATTTTATTAAGTATAAAAAAGGATTTAAGTGGTTTGAAGTAATAACAGACAGAACAGAGTAAGTCACCAAGCAAAATAAAGCAAAAACACGCAAGTCTAAGCCTAATACATTAAGAAACTGATTACAGGTAATATCTCACCCTCAGAGATGTTCCAATAAGCTTCTTTCACAGACTAAAGTCCTTCCTAGTCTGGGCCCAATCCTTTCCCCTGGTACAGTCCTTGTTAGTTCAAGCAGACATCTCAGGTGGTAAACAAGGAATTTCTCATGACTGGCAGCCCCCTTTGTTCTGTTCCACCCCCTTTTATGGCTTTGGCACAAGGCAGGAATCTTTTGTCTCTCTGGGTCCCCACCCCTTCTGCTAAATAGAAAAGTACCAGATTTAAGATGGATTCCAGGATCATGTGACATGATCATATGTCCTGTGAGACCCCAGCCGCCATTCTTCCTGGGCTGGCCCACAGGTACACAGGAAAGTTTGCAAGTTAACAGAGCCATTTACAGTTCATTGATTCTGAAGCACCCTTAATGACTTCCACTTAATATGTTTACATCAGTGATACAAGTTTATATCTTATTCTCTTAACTCCAGACATAGAAATAATACATGCAAACAAACAGGATGAACACACTCAGTAGATTATCAGCTTTGTAATGATACCTTACAAGAGACCTTTTGCATAAAGCGTATTCCAGTTACATCATATTCACATTCATAAGCATATTTTCATAAAGCATAGAGTGCAATGTCACACCCTCCTCCTGAACTTAATGCCAGAGACTTGGACACTGTCCATGCGGGAGGTAGTACATATAAAATCCCTGTTTGTCTTTGGTCACACCCCTTCCCACAGGGACCTGCCTTGAGCCCTGGGGCTACTGGAACTGGCCTCGACCATCCCTGCCCCTGTTGGCCTATTTTCCACTGCTAGAGAGGAATTAAAGAGAGACTCTCCTATTTCCCCAGCAGCACATGTAACTTCATCCTCCCTCTGGGGCTTTCAGCACAAGATTCCTTCCTGCTGCTAACGAACCCTGGGACAGATTCTGCCACATCAAAAAAATCATTCCCAAGTAGAAATGGTGCAAAATGGTGTGCCACCGCTGCAACAGTTAGTTCATGCTTCTGGGTCTCAATTTGTGCTCGTCTCTGGGCCCCAATTTCTTTGCCTTTTAAGTCCACGGTTTGCTGGTGGGCAGCCTTTTCTTTTTCCAGGGCAGCTTTTTGTGCTTCCATTTGAGCCTGTTTCTAGGCCTCAAGTTCTTTGTCTTTTAACTCCATGGCTCTTTCGTGAGCAGCTTTCTCCCTAGCAATTTGCACATCAATTTCCATTTGTCTTAATTGCATCTATCTTTTATGTTCATTTTCCTTCTCAGCAAGCTGCAACCTGTGCAGTTCTAGCTTCTTCAGAGCTTCACTCTTACTCATTTTGCTAAGTTTTGGCCTCTATTTCCCTTACCCGAAATAAGCAAACAGAAAATAACAAACCCATAACTCCTTTGTCTGTTCTCCAGGCACTACACTTAAAACGCACTTAAAATCACTACCAGTATCTCCAAACAATCAGCTGTGAATATATCCTGTTCAACTACGCCACTGTGATGGGTTCAATCACAGAGCCCCACTTGGGACTGTCATCTGATGCGCTGAAATTACCCCTGAGCCGGTATTCCATGCCAGCTTGGAACTCCAGAACCCTGCTTTGTTGAGACAGATACGCTAACCTGCTGCAACACAGACTCGGGGTCTGAGCCACGCCCCCAAAGCTGCAGACTTTAACCAAAAACAGCTCAGCAGGTTACCTCTTCAGCACCCAGACACCCAGTAGGATCCAAACCCCAAATAAATCCATTTTACTCTGTATAAAGCTTATACAGGATAAACTCATAAATTGTCCGCCCTCTATAACACTGTTAGAGAGATATTCAGAGCTGTTTGCTCCCACAGGTATTAATCACTTACTCTGGGTTTATTAATAAACAGAAGTGATTTTATTAAGTAGGATTTAAGTCAGTGGTTCTCAAACTTTTGTACTGGTGACCCCTTTCACATAGCAAGCCTCTGAGTGAGATCCCCCTTATAAATTAAAAACACATTTTTATATATTTACCACCATTACAAATGCTGGCAGAAAAGCAGGGTTTGGGGTGGAGACTGACAGCTTGCGACCCCCCATGTAATAACCTCATGAACCCCTAAGGGGTCCTGACCCCCAGTTTGAGAACCCCGATTTAAGTGGTTTCAAGTAATAACAGACAGAACAAAATAAGTCACCAAGCAAAATAAAGCAAAAACACGCAAGTCTAAGCCTAATACATTAAGAAACTGATTACAGGTAATAGCTCACCCTCAGAGATGTTCCAATAAAAAAGTACATCATATTCACATTCATAAGCATATTTTCATAAAGCATATGGAGCGCACTGTCACACTGTCAACAACCAACAACGTATAGCACTAAACCCAGGCAGCCACTCTGCCCCCTGTACTAATCCTGCAGGGAGCTGACTCTGTGCCTGATGCTGGCTCCCACCTGCAGTCCAATCTCTGGCAGGGCTAGGGAGGGAAAAAGGCAGATCCTGACTCAGACACTCTGGGGCCACTGTATCCCCCATCGCTGTGGCTTCAGGGGCTCAGACACTGATACACTGGGTTTAAAGGGGCAGGAGAACCTCTCCCTGCAGTAACGGGCCCCTCTGTAGTTGCACGGTGGCCAAGCGGATCAGGCATCAGTTGACTCCCACAGGGATCTCCAGCTGCATCATGAGCTCCCCTCACTCCAGCATAGGGGGCTCGTCTAGGGGCAGGATCCCAGCCCAAAGGGCCCTTGATCCAGCTGGCGATGGCTGATCCTGTGCCCCTGCCCCAGGCTGGAAACCCATCACCCAGAGCACCACTTGCCTCTGCCCGCTCTCTCCACCCCAAGTGGTTTTCAGCCAAACCCATTGCTCGCCTCATGGTCCCCTGATACACAGCCCCACTCAGCCCAGAGGAGCTGGGAGATGCAGACATGGGTTGGTCCCCCTTCTTCGCTCCCCTCTGCAGTGAGGAAGAGAGGTCCCTTGCTTTATTCCTCCTCTCCTGACATTTTCAGGGGGGAGACACCTTAAATGGCCCCTTCCCATCCTGGCTCTTTGGCTTGCTACCAGACTGCCTGCCCTACCCCTGATCTGGGCATCACAGGGTCACAGCTGGCTCTTGGGAGGCAGCCAGTCTCCCCAGTGATCCCCAGGGACTGGTCCCATCCCCCATCCTGCTTTTCTAGTGGGGTTCAGTGTGGCAGGCCAGCCACCCCAACCCCTCAGCACCCTTGGGCATGGATTTCCTGCTCCCATCCCATTGTGCAGCAGTGGGACTAGGACCAGCTCCTGCTCAGCCTGCCCTGGGGCTCTTAGAAAGTGTTATGCTTACAGAAACTTATGGAATCTTTTTTAGGGGACAAAGCAATACGCCGCTTTTATTTAAAATGTCAATAGATATTAAAATCAGCATATGCTCACATTCTTACACACACACACACCCCGCAGAAGGTTCTGCAGCTGGTGTTCTAGTTACCAGCCTTATCGTTGCTCGAGTCAGTCTAGAGGCCAGCTAGAGAGAACACGAGTGGGAGCTGGGCCTCTGTCGGACACACATACCCATGCTCCGTTGTTTTTGCAGAACCAGCCCAAAGCCTCCTGGCTCTCACCCCTCTTTTATAGGAGTTGATTCTTATGTTAGTCTATGGATCCTGTGGTGTCATGCTGTAATCATTTATCATCAAAACTGGTCTTCTTCAGTTCATTCTCCATCTCCTTATCTTGTGCTTTGTTCTTGATTTAGGGCAGATGCCTTTGTACTTTCGGGCTGTTAATCTGCATTTCTTCGGCCATCAGGACAAGCTGATACTGGCGACTTCTTCTCTTTACTCCCTCTTTTGCAATTAGGCCCATCTGGCAATTAGGCCCATCTATTGCTGGCATCTTTTCTCTTATTTGCTTACATACCACACCAATCTCATTCCCACAAGGCACAGCACGTTCACAAAGAGTAGCAAAACAATATTAAAAGCAGGCCTCTACTCTAGAAAAATAAGGCTAAATAAAATAATCCTACTGTTACTAATCTAGCTTCCACAACATTCTAACAAAACAAATCCAAAGAACAATTTAGTATTTCAGATTTATAGTAAAACAATTCCATCAGTTGAACTTTAGCTCACAAAAGCACCAGCCCAGCCCAGCCCTGTCCTGCCTCAGGGAGTTGCAAACAGGCCCCGGGTCCCACTGCCAGGGGGGTCTCAGACTGAGCCAGGAGGGACAAGGGCAGCAGGCAGAGCCCAGCTGGGGAGGCTGCATTAGCTCAGCTCACTGCTTTGCCATCCAGCACCAGCCCCCCAGGACCCTGTCTCCTCCCCCCAAGTGTCTTGTCCTGCCCCTTGGGGAGCCCAACATAGCCCAAGCCCTGAGATGGTCCCTCAGCAGCAGGGCCCAGTGGGGAGGCTTCCAGTATGTGGCAGTATGGGTAACCCCCCACTTGTCCCCTGGAGTGACATGGCCTCTAGCTCAGGAGCACAGACCCAGCCCTGACGCCTGGGGGATGGGCCCCCGCACCAGTTCTGCTGAGGGCTCACCATGGCGTGTGCTCTTGGGGCCTGGGCAAGACACCAGGAGGGAAAACCCAGAGCTCAGCCCTGGAACCTCCTAGCCAGGACCCCCCAGTCCCACTGAGACACACATTATGGGGCCCCCACTCCCTGCTGATGGGGTCACCCAGTTCCCAGCCCCCGCCCACCTCATTCCCGGTCCCTGCTACAGAGACTGCCCCATTCTCACCCCTCCCCACTCCGCCGTGCCCAGCTCCCGAAGCTCCACCCCAAACATCTCAATCAAGGGCTAAAGCCAGAAGCAGCTCCTACCTGGGCCCCTGAGGCACCAAATCACCAGATCCCTCTGCTCCTTCTGGTGGGCAAGGCAGGCACCTTCGGCTGGGGATAACACCAGGGATGGGCCAAGCCACATGGCTAGAAGGGGGCAGACCCCACACTCACCCCCTCATCCCAGACCCAAATCACCCCCAGGCAGGGTTACCCACCTCCCCACGGAGTGAGAGCTAACCCACTGCCAGCCCTCCTGCGACCCCGCCCCCAGCCCCTCTGCCCCCTGGGGTGTCACACCCCATTCCAACTCCACCCTCCACATGAAGCCCCAAAATAAACCACCGGGCTCCCCTCCACCACACAGAATGAGCTTGAAGCGGCTCCCATCTCCAGTGTGCAGCCTCAGGGTCCGAATGATTGTGGGGAAGCCCCTCCCCTGTCCCCACATACAGGCCTTTCTGCAGGAACACACAAACCCAGTGCGATCAGAACCAGGCCCAATGGGGCCACAAGGGGGTAACACCCAGGTAAGTGGGATCAGAACCAGGCCCACTGTTTTTATGAACTGGCAGCATGTGGAATCCATTCCCATCCCAGTGCCAAAGCCAGGGCATCCCTCACCCAACCAGGACACTTGTCCAGTGTGCCCCATGGAACCTCCCCAATTTCCTCCCCTGGCCCAGACCACCCAGCCTGATAGAAAAGCAGCAAGTGACAGCTCCTACCTGTTGCTGGCCCGAGAGCCAGGAGGCTCTGCAGGACAGATGAGAGAAGGGTCACCCAGGAGAAAGCGGGGTGGGGTGTGGAGAAATAGGCTGAGCCACTGATATAATTTGAGGACTGAATGAACCCCACCCTCCAACACCCTGGGGCTCCATGGGGGTGGGGCACTGCAGTCCCCATGTGCAGCCAAGATCCCTCTTTGTGGAGAGGGCACTCAGCCTCCCTCCCACAGTTCATGAGCCCTGTTACCCCCTCCCCCAGGCCTACCCCATGTGCACCCCCCTGCCTCACACACATGTAGGACAGCATCAGCCTCTGAGGCCACTTCCTCGCGACTCTCTCCCCGTCCCACCTCAGCAGTCAGTTCAGGTACTTTCAATGGGAAAATCCCCTCTCAATGCAGCAGATAGTTTGTTGGGGGATTTCCCCTAATCCGCCTCATTATTCAGGATTCCCCCCACATACACACCCACAAAATACCCCCAGCACAGGACTCCAGGGTCTGGGACAGCTGGTGCCCTCACCCAGTTCATGGCTGTTGGAAATGTGGGGTAGGTGCCTCCTGGGCTAGAACCAGCAAACCCAGGGCTGCTGAGAGCTCCCTTGGGCCTCTGCCTTCTCCCTACCGCTGAGCAGGGTCCCAGTTAGCGTGGCCTCCAGCCAGCCGGGGAGAAGCACCTTGGAGGAGCCAGCCCAGCTGCAGGGAGCCAATGGGAGGTGGGGGTGGGAAATGGGGGACCTGACCCCCCTCCATAATAGAAGTAGCCACCACCCCAGGGTGCAGAAGGAGAGAAGGGAAGGATCCAGCCTGTTCCATTGATGAACAGAGGCAGTCTCAGCCCGTCCCTCCTGCTCCAGGCAGGGGTGAGCGAGGAAGCCCCATGGGGTGAGTAAGAGACCCGAAATCCCCCCTGAGACCAACTGGAATATTTGTGTGTCCCCCACCCCAGAACCAGCCCAAACTCCCCATCACCTTAGAGACGCTAGGGAGCTAAAGCCAGAAGTGGCTCCTACTTGGCCCACTAGGGGATGACCAAGTCCCACTGCTGCCTCCTTCAGGCAGGGCTTGGGGCGCAAAGTGGGGGGTAGATACTTCTCATGAAGAGAGAAAGACCCCAAACCTTCCTGGGAACACCTGCCAACATCCATTCATCCCCAGGGCCAGCCTGATAATCCCCTGGAAGATCCTGCCGTCCACGAGCAGAGAACGACCCTGCGATGCCCAGATCAGGGTGGAGCTGGCAGCAGGGTAACACAGCTGGAAGGAGCCAGGGAACCCTAGAGGAGGGGGCCCAGATGGTGACCATGTGTCCTGATTCTGGGCAAGAGACCTGCTATTTGACTGTACGCTCCTCTCTCCGCCAGGCTGTTTGTTGAGGGGAGTGATTCCATCCATGCGCTGCATAGACCCCAAATGGAAAAATTCCCATCCCAGTGTTAGATCCAGTGTCCCCCACCCAGCCAGGTGGCTCCTACCTCTAATGCTGGCCTGCGTATCTGGGGCTGGAGTCTCCCCCTTCCAGGGTATCTACAGGAGATGGATGGGAGACCCTGGGATGATTTGACAACTCACAAGCCTGCCCTGCCCACAGCCTGAACCCACAAGGGCTGCTTCCCCCCACCACCTGGGTACCTCCTAGGGGGGGGATTACCCCACCCATACCCAGGTTGGGTTTCTGAGGGGTGCTCCCACCACAGCCCCTCCTGGTAGGTGCTACCCACCCCCATCCAAGGTCTCTCCTTGGGGATTGCCCCAACCCTCACCCATATTCTTATTAGATTTGGGGACAATGGCCACCCCAAAGAGGGAAGTCTCCCATCCCGAGACCCAAATGCATTTCTCCCCATTCCCCTCCCCTCCCCATCCCTGCTGGTTGGTGCTGACCTTCAGAAATGGTCCCTGCTGCAGATCTGGAGAGAAGGTCCTGGAGGGACTCCATCCCACTGCTGCTCCTGCTGCTGACCAGAGCGGCTGGCCCAAACAATGCACTTCCAGCCCATGGCAGCGGAGAGGATTCTGGGATGGGACAGCCAGGTGCCATCAAAGATTACAAGGGGACAAGAGACATCATGACCTGGGGCCCAGCTGGAGGGACCGGGAAGTCCCTGGGCCCTGTTGCATGTGACATTTATGGAGTATTTGATGCTAGAGACCAGCACTGATTAAAGCACTCATTTCCCCAGACAGAAGGGGATCCAGCCTCTGCCATGGCCTCCTGGAGCTGCTCAGGGCAGCTTTGTAGACCCTCAAGGCCAGTTCTGCTGGAGTGCTGTGACTGCAACAAGGCCTTGGATTTCCCAGCTGGAGAAGGGCCCCATGTCCAGCCCCTCACCAATAGGGTGTTGGGGGTGTGTGGGTGTAGGAAGAGGATCCTGCTGTTCCCCTTGGGAAGCAGCCAGGGCCTGATCCTGGTGCCCTGTTGTTCCCTCCCAGAATCACCAACCCCAAGTGTTCAAAACTGCCAAGTCAGGCCCAGAATGTCACAAGATTGACAAACTGCCCTCATGGCCTTGGTGACTGGTCTGTGCCCGGATTCCTTCCGCTGCAGGAGTAGCTCCCCACTGCCAGCCTTGCCTGTCCTGTGAGCAGCGCCACCTTGAGAGGGAGCCTTGCAGGGCCTCTGTTCTTAGCTAGCCTCCAGAGAACACAAGAAAGCGCCTTTGCAGGTACATATGCACCAGTGGGGACATTACTTAACCTCCACTTAAGCATCTCTCAGCAGCACTGCAGCCTGTCCAGCTCACATACAGCTCTGTACGACAGGGGTAGTCAATAGGCAGACCGTGGGCCAAATCCAGACCACCAGACACTTTTGAATAGACCCCAAAATCTTTATTTACTTATTATCCTTATCGTTGTTGTTTTATTATGTTCTCTGAAGTATGGACCTTGACCAAGAAATTTGGACTGTGACCAAAAAAAAAAAAAAAAAATTGACTACCCCTGCTGAAGGACCTGGCCAAGATCAAGAAACTGGGGCTGGGAACCACCATCACAGTCTATGTGGGATAGACAGAGGCTCAGCTAAATCCCTTTGCTTCCCCCAACTCCTGGCAGAACAACTGCATGGAGACCCCTCTGTGAGAGGCCACTGCTGCTGGCCCACATCTGCCTTTGCCAGCTGACCCATCCAATCCCACTGCAGGCAGAAGGGAGCATGAGTCCTGACTAGTGCTCAAGGCATGTCATGATAAAGTGATCCACATGTTTGCACTCAAGTCCTGATGCCAGTAGGGAAATGCAGAGCCAGCGGGGACTTCAAATGGCCCCAGTGCCTCAGCAGTGAAGCCAAACCCCTTCTATGGCAGGCTGCAGTAGAAGGGGAGGGACCAGGGATCTCTCAGGAGACAGTGGGAGGAAAACATCTCAGCCTCTTACTAATAGGGGACCTTCCTGTTTTACATCAGAAATCAGGTCTCGGGACTGAAATGTTGGATTTCAGATTCACTCCAATAAGCCACAAAAAGCAGAAGCAACATGGTTTCTGCATGCTGCCGGAAACATGACTTTTTCTTGTGATCGATCAGGAGAATACAGGAGTGGCCACACTGCATCAGATTGATTGTCCATCTAGCCCAGTATCTGGTCTTCTGATGGTGGCCAGTGCTAAGTGCTTCAGAGGGATTGAACAGACCACACAATTTTTCAAGTGATCCATCACATTATCCAGTCCCTGTTTCTAGCACTAAAAGGTTTAGGGACACCCAGAGCATGGGGTGTGATGGGGGGGGGAGGGGCGCTCTACTCAGCACCGGGATGGCATCTCCACTTCGCTACTTTGGGAAATGGCTCACAAGGTCGATGCCTCTTCCTGCAGTTGCATCCTGTCCCTTTGCCTCTCTCTCTGTTTGCAGCCTCTGTCTTACTCCAGGAGCTGCTGAGGGCCCTCTGTGAAGTAGCCCTCCAGCCAGGTCACTAAGAAGTTCCCCTTCTGGGGTAGGCTTTCAAAGTCTCTTCCGTCCACGTGGCATCAGGCAGTCCTCATGGCCCCGGCCCCTGGCACTCCAACAGGGCCCAGACAGTCTTCCTGTTCATGGCCCCCAAACAGTGCCACTCTGCAGTGGTTTGAGTTGGAACCCAGACCTGCCCTGTACTCTGGGTTCCACTCCAGGGCCCTCTAGTGAACAGTTAGGGTCTGCATCTCCATCACCTTACTGCTCTCATCCCAGCCCAAACACCTTCCTACCAGGCTTCTTCTCCCTTACCCCAGGAGGAGGACTGCAGACTTTTTTCCTGCTACTTGCCAGCCTCCTGGCTTTGCAGAAGCCCCACCTGTCCCATCACAGGTGATCCTTCATCTAATTAGCTTCCTCCAGCTTCACTCTCCCCCCATTTGCAGCCTAATTGGCTAATTGGGCCCACATGGCCTAAATCAGCTCTCTCGGGGCTAGTGAGGGGAGTATGCCCATCACATGAGGTTGCATCCCTGCCCATCTTGGCTAAGAGCCATTGATGGACCTATTCTCCAGGAACTGATCTAATTCCTTTTTGAGCCCAGCTGTACTTTTGGCCTTCACAATATCCCCTGGCAATGAGTTCTGCAGGTTGACTGTGCATTGTGTGAAGAAGTACTTCCTTCGTTTGTTTTAAAGCTGCCGCCTATTAATTTCATAAGGTGACCCCTGATTCTTGTGTTACGTGAAGGGGTAAATAATATTCCTTGTTCACTTTCTCCACACCACTCATGAGTCCATAGAGCTCTATCACATCCCCCCTTAGCTGTCTCCTTTCCGAGCTGAACAGTCCCTTTTTAATCTCCTCTCCTCTGGAAGCTGTTCCATCCCCCTCATCATTTTTGATGCCCTTCTCTGCACTTTTTCTAATTCCAATCTCTCTTTTTTTGAGATGGGGCAGCCAGGACTGCAGGTAGCATTCATGCTGTGGGCATCAAGGTGAGGCCGGTTGCTCCTGCACTGCCTCTGGCAGGTCCCAGCGTCATGCAGGAAGCGGATGAGGCCAGGGACAGTTGGAGTCATAAATTGATGGGGGCGGATGGTGGAAGGAAGCTACTGTGACAGCGAAGCAAGGATGTTCACATCTCCATTCTGCTCTGTTTGCAACATCACCCTCTCCAAATCCCCTTCTTGTCACTGAGTGATGTGTCCTTGGCGGGGGAGGCTAGCCATGCCGTGGGCTGTTCCTAACCAGCAAGATGAAATGGAGGGGGGTGGATAACAGCCAGACAACATCACAGGGAAGCTGCCCAAGAATAGGCACTCAGCCCTGCCCTTCCAAGAAAGACAAGGTCAGTGAGGGGCAGCCCTAGTATGCAGTGGTGATGGAAAGGATAGCCAGAGATAATGAGGGTGCCAGGGCAGCTTTGGAGACCAGAATGGAAACAGCTGCTACCAACTGATAACACACCCAAGGGCCACTTCCCTCTCCCTGCCCCCATCAGCATCACTCTGTGGGAGGGCAGTCAGAAACTTAACCAGTCAGATTCACTTTGATGTCAAAAATGGGAAGTCGCTTGTGAAACATGCTTACAGCGAGACACCCTGAGGTAACCCCATATCACAGAATTAACTGAAGAGCTGCGAGCACCAACTGAAATTGTATCTCAAATGAACACGTTTCAAAAATCCTATGAGCAAGCCAGCCCATGCTAGGGCAGGTAAGTCTATGAACATTTGACTAGCACGTAACTCAGCCCATTGGAGATCATGTGCCAAACCTCAACGTAGGAGGAAATGTAGGGAGCAGCACATGTAAAAATATACTGTTCAGCACCCTTTAACACAGAAGTATGTAACAGGAAGTAAAGCAGGTGACTGCATCATCCAGGAAGAGCAAGAAGTGATAGGATCCTGGAGATTAGTACACTGGAAAGACCTGACTTGGGCACATGCACCTTTAATAAGAGCAAAAAAAATTCAACCAAAACTAGCATGAACAGGGAGAGAGCTAGCTGGAAAGTAGCTATGGTCAATGACTGAGGAGGTTTGGTAGACAGCAAATTAGAGACACGCTTGGGATTTTTCAGCCACTGGGATTCTGTGCGGTTCACATGCAGCCACAACACTGTAGAGCAATGGTTCTCAGACTTTTGTACTGCTGACCCCTTTCACACAGCAAGCCTCTGAGTGCGATCCCCCTTATACATTAACAACACTTTTTTATATATTTAACACCATTATAGATGCTGGAGGCAAAGTGGGGTTTGGGGTGGAGGCTGACAGCTCGTGACCCCCGCTGTAATAACCTCACGACCCCCTGAGGGGTCCCGACCCCCTTTTGTAGAGAAAGGAAGGTGGCGCCAAGTCCCTCTTGGTGTCACTGGCGATACCGTATCTGGAACAATCATATGCAGTTCTCAGAACCAAGATGATGTCAACAAACCAGAGGGAGTTCAGAGAAAAGTAACACAAACCAGTGATGAGAAACTGACTTGGGAACACTGATCACTTGATGATTGCCTGTTCTGTTCATTTCCTCTGAAGCACCTGGCATTGGCCACTGTTGGAAGACAGGCTACTGGGCTAGATGGACCTTTGGTCTGACCCAGTATGGCCGTCCTTGTATTCTAACATTCTTTCAAAACAAAATTGAGATTACCTCCATGGTGACTAAGGGAGATAGCATTCTATCTACACCTATATGAGGGGTTAAAAGCCACAGAGAGGAATTAGATTAATAGATTTAAAGGCTAGAAAGGATGATTATGATCATCCACTCTGACTTCCTGTCTGACAGAGGCCAGAAGAATTTCACCCAGTTAGGGCAGTAACCAGACAGGATAAATCAAGTATTTGTACATCCCCATCCAATGGCCAATGCTGAGATCACCTAGGTTGCATTTCAAGGGAAGTGATGCGACCCCTACCCCCTGAGACATCTAATAAACTAGAATGGATTAAAAGCAGTGGGCAACAGATTGCCCTGTGCCTAGTAATCCAGGATTTGCCTTCATGTGATGAACAAAACCATGTTAATATTTGCAGAGCACTTTAAAAAAGTGAAGTATGCACGCATTAAGGTCTCAGCAGGGGCCTAGAAAGCAGGAGATTTGAGCTCTACCAGGGACTCCCCATGGGTACACATCAGTGAAGGCCATATGTTCAAGTGTCTACTTATTTTGGGGGCCCATCTTGAGATACCTAGGGCCCGATTTTCAGGGGTCCTAAGGCCAGAACCACGAAGTTATTTAGGCTGCTAACTTCCATTGAAATCAGTGGACATTAGGAGCCTAAAGACCCTTGGGGATCTGGGCCAAAGTATCCACAATGGCCATTGACTTCACTTACTAAGAAATTCAATGAATTGACTATGAAAGTCAGCTCCAAATTGTTCTCCAGTTGGGCAACCAAAACCAGGTGCCACTCCTGAAAACACTGGCCTGGGCTTTTTTCCCTCCTATGAGAACAGGGATATTTTCCTTCCTCCAGGAGCTCTGTCAAAGGCTTTGAGGTCCTCGGATTAACTCCGATGTGATGTGCCTTTACTGCCACCCTGTGGTGGCTGCGTGCTCCTGTGAATTTCTCAAATTCCAAACTGGTTCCCCACAGCTGATGGAGGCAGGTCTCAGCTGAAGAGGGAATCTCATGCTGTAGAGTACGGAGTCTCTCCTTAATACAGATGCCTGTACAACCCCACCTGCTAAGGAGGCCTAAAACTCGTCTTCACGCAAGACAAAGACCCACATTTCCAGAAATGACCTGTAATGCAAGGTGCTCAGCAGCTGCGCTTGCATGTCCCTTGCATGTTTTGGTGGGGTGGAATATGGCAGCCACTACAATGAGACTAGCACCAAGTTAAGAGGAGGAAGAGCGTATCCCCGGAAAGCAAAGAGAGAACTTTTGGTGGGCAGAATGGAATTATTCCTCCTGCATTTTAGCCAGTTCCTGTCCTTCCCTACTTTCACCTACTTCCTGGGGCTTATGTGAGGATCAATGAGTGGTTGCAAAGGGTGTTGCAGATGAGAAGTGGGATGTAAATGCTACATGTTATGAGGAATCCCTTCCCCCCTTTAATGCACACAAATGATCATCTGGGCACTGTCTCTTGACTGAAATGTTCCACTGACATTGCCCGGGGACATTGGTTCAGCATGGGCTCCGGGGGAAGAGCACCCCCAGCTGCATTATCGGCAGTACCTCCTCCAGCAGCTAAGGTTAGTCTTGGAGGCCTCACACCCAACAACCACTCAGGCTAGCTCTGAAATCTACCGGGTCACAACTCCAATGACAGACAAGTGGAGAGGTTCAGCTTTATTAGACTCAAACACTGACGAACTAAAACAGACTGAGGCGTTCTAGGGTGGCAGGAATTGAAGTGCAAGCAGGAGAGGGAGCTGGCAGATGCCTCGTGGTAGCAGCTGTGGCTTTGCAGCATCTCCTGGTTCAGGGGGCTGTTGCTCTTTCCCTGTGGCTATACAGAAATCCAGTGGTCTTGCCTATGGTGGTTATAGCCCAGAGGACTGCAGTAGAAAGACCCTCTCTGAGTGCTGACACAGAGTTCCCATCCCAGCATAGTGCATCATCTCCTCTGCCATCAACTGTGTCCCGACAAGATAGGGGAGAGACCCCTACACTGCCCGGAGCAAGAGAGATGCTCAGTTCTGTTCAAGTGTTACAGGGCTGAGGTGGGGATTGGAGACAGGAACTTCACAATTGTCCTAACCTAGCAGCATCTCTGAAACATGCTACTCTGCGCTCACTCAGAGGGGGTTAGGGTGCCCCGCCTGCAAATATCAACTCCAGGGCAGCCTGAATGTCCCCTCCGGTGGCCTGGAGGGCTCGGAGGCTCAGGTCATCGTCATGTATGCCCATGTCCCGCAGCTGCTGCAGCTGCGGCTGCCACTGGCTCTGTAGAGAGAGAACAGACAGCTAAGGGGATCTGTCAGTACCCAAGTAAATAATACCAAGCTATTCCCCACCCTCCTCCATGGTCTCCAATGCTGCAGCATTTCCCTACTGCATTTCTATGCCTCTGTCACCTTGGGATCTAAGCACCTCCTGCTGGGAGCAACCCCACGGTCCTGCCCCATACCCTCCACCTCCAGTGTTTCTGCATCATTCCCTACAGCACCTCCTGCTGGGAGCTCCAGCCAGCCACTGAACCACCTTTGGATACTGAGTGGCCTGCAACGCGGGGCTTCAAGTGAAAGACTCCTGTCCTGCAATAGCTGCTGGAGTCAGGGTAGAGAGAGGTGGGTCACAGAGCCCTGAAATGACCAGACTGAGTTACTGACCTGCATGGCAGGCTGCCCAGATGCCTGCAGGGCATGCTGCAAGGCCTGGCTGAAGAGATCGTTGGTGATGGGAGTTCCTGATTGGACACTGGAGGACATTGGAGAGGTGCCCGATGAGTGACCCTGGAAGACAGGAGACAGTGCTAGTGGGATCCACACACAGCTGTAATGTTAACTGGCCACCACAGTGACCTTCAGGGCAATGCCTCCTCCACAAGGGTCTCCCCAACCCCACATTCTCCCTCCTGGGGTCTGTACAGAGGAGACTCCTGCCATAATGGGCTAGCCCAGTTCCAGGTCCCAGGGCCGTTAGCTGGGACTGGCTCTCAGCAGTCAGTACCTCGCTGTAGTTTGTGACCTGAGAGAGGGGTTCCCTGATGCTGTGCTGTTACCCTACCTGGGTGCCAGGGGTAGGAGTGTGTGAGCTGCTCTCAGGCGTGCTGGCCAGGGCCAGCGCAGTTGCCAGTTCACTCTGTGTGATTGGCCGGGGTCCGGCAGCCCCAGTGTAGCCAAGCGATGCTGGGCGGGACCCAGAAGTGCTGCTGGAAGGCGTGGACCTTGTGCTCTGCCGGGATGGAAGAAAACCCATGACTTAACGTCTATGTCACAAAGAAACTCAAGGCGTGCTCAGGATTCCAGGAGGTCACCATCAGAACCACCTTTAGAACTAGCATTGCACAACTCAGCCTGCCAGCTCCCCTGTCTTTCAACGTTAACCTTCGCAGTCACCAGGCTAAGAACTCCAGTATTAATCACAGCTGTTATGGAGACACTGGAAGCCCTGTAGAGATGCAGCGAAGGAAGATCATGCTGCAGCGGTGTCAGTAATTTCAAACAAACAATGTGACAGAGACCCAGAGTTCAGAGGTGGCTGGGGCCACCAGCAGTCTGGGCCATCTAGTGATCATTGCTGGCAAATTGAAGGGAGACAAAGAGAAAACATAGGGTTGGGGGTCAGGGGAGTTGGCTTTGATCCGACACTTGCAGTTACTGGATGTATTATACGGAGGGAATGATTGACTAGCCAATATCAGGTTCCTCAGTGGTTCTGTCAACGGGCCATGGGTTGGGACATCGCCTTAGCCTAATGATCCCTGTCAGGCAGGGTGTCCCTCCCCACCCATTGCTGAATATTCAAACAATCATACCCACCAAGACCTTGTCCCTCTGCAAAGAAACCTGCAGCGCTGCCCTGAAGCAGAAGTACTTGCATCACCCACTCTTCACATCCAGGCAAGGTGCTGCACCGCTCCTATGCTGTTTGGTGCTGGCATTCAGAGAAGCACCATTCCCTGAGCTGGCCCGACTGATTTCTTACTATGTGAGCCTAATTAAGTACTTTTGTGGCTCTTCTCGCTGTAATATCTGAGCGCCTCACAATCATTAATACCTTGAGCTTCGCAATAGTCTGGGGGAGTTAGACAGAATTTTTATCCCTAGATAATACAAATGTGGAAACTGAGGCACTGGGAGAAGAAGCGACTTGCTCAAAGTCACACAGGAGGCTCTGGCAGAGCCAAGGACTGAACCTCAGTCTCTCAAACCCTAATCCAGTGCTTTGACTGCAAGACCACCCTGCCCAGGGTGCAGCTCCAGGTTCTCTGATTTTACTGTGCCTCTAAATGCAACCATCCCCCAAACCCAGACCCCTCACCTGCCCCACTAACATTACCTGATGAAAATCATCTTCATCATCAGAGAGACCTTCAAACAAAAAGCCACCTGGCCAGAGAAGAGAACACATTCAAATGGAAAAAAGCTCCCAAACCACAGACAACGCAAAATCTCAGCTCCCATTTACCCTCCCAGCAGAGACTGTTAGATCGCCCATGCCTTCAGAGAGGTCAAATCAGCTGATAGACAACACTCAGCCTCCAAGGGAAAGACACTTCACGGACTGCGTTTTATAAGGATTGCCCACTCACCATTAAAATGCAGTCATCTCTGGGGTGGAATGCAGCAGACATTAATGTGCCTACAGCACTAGATGGGGGAGTGAAAAATAACTTCTACTAGTGAAAGTACGGAGGGAATTTAGGGAAGCAGCATAGTTACCCAAATTAGAATACAGCCAGGACAACGGCGCAAACACCTCTTCTCATGCAAACAAACTATGGGATCTTTAAAATTCAGAAGTGTTTTATGGCTTCTTGGAAAAGGCACAGCCTTCAGCAGCACAGGGCCAGGACCACTACATGGGACCCTGGTTTACTTCTGATCCAGAGGAAAGAGTGCTACCTATGAATCACCAGCATCCTAGGTTTTCCTTGGAGGTTTCCCACCCAAGTGGTGAAGAGGCTCCATCCCACTTAGGATCTGACAAGACCTACAGCAGCTGAAGGGTCATGGTTGCAGGCCTAACACACCCAGCAACTCATTTATTGCACTCTAATTGGAAGATTCCATGAGTTTTACTTAGTGCTGCATATGTCAGAGGAGAAGGAAAATCCCTCTCTCTCTCTCTGCCCTAAAGATTACCCCCAGAACAGATGCACGTTACCAACTCAACAAACCAGGCCTCCTGCTCCACCTGCCCCTGGAAGGCTCAGGGTCAGTTACGGCCTGGATTAGTCTGTAGATCCCGCAGTTCATCTACCCCATGTGAACACACAGCTGGATGCTTCACACAGGCAAACTGACCTGGCATGTCCCTGTAGGAGCTGGAGGGCATGCTGCGCGAGGAGGTCTCCGGAGTTGGGAGAGGCGTGCTGCCCGCCACCGAGTGCAGAACCAGGATGATGGCGTTCACCAGAGCAGGGTGAGCTGGGATGAGCCTGGGCAGAGACAAAACAAGAAACCTGGAGGTGGCACCAGAGGAAGGGAAGGGAGGCCACCACAGCACCCGGAGCAGCAATTTCAGGCTTCCCAGTGGGCTATGCTTCACCACCATCTCCGATCCTAGCTCTGGCAGCCAGATGATGTAACCTCTCCAGTCCACCTGGTCTAGTAATAATCCTGCCACCAGCCCAGGAGTCATGCTCCAACTTCTTTTTTTAAGTGGATTTGATGCTAGTGAAAGATGGCACGTTTGACATCCCCAAAGGTTGGAATCCTCTCTTTATCCACTGAACAGGTACAGCATAGGTCACAGCAGTTCCAGCTCCCCTGGCTGATGTATCTCATGACACAGAAGGACGATCTCTAGGTGAAGGAAGTGCCCTCCCCTTGGCCCACTCAATCCTACACACTCTGCTGAGTTGGCCAACAAGAGGGGCCAGTTCGATCCCATTTTGGCAATGGGTTTCTGATTAGGGTTGCCGACCTTCCCGGACTGGCCAGGAGTCTAATGGAATCGGCATCAATCTCCTACTGACTATTGAAAGCAATCTGGGAGATTTTAATAGGCTGCTAAAAGTCCGCATCGGCATTGCAGCAGGGCTAAGGCAGGCTTCCTACTTGCCCTGGCTTCATGTGGCTCCTGGAAGCGGCCGGCATGTCTGGCTTCTAGGCACTGCGGTGGCCAGAGGGTCTCTGCACGCTTCCACCGCCCTAAGCTCCAACTCTGCTGGGAACCACAGCCAATGGGAACTACAGGGGTGGTGCCTGGAGGCAGGGGCAGTGCAGGGAGCTACCTGGCTACCCCTGAGTCTAGCAACAGAATGGACATGCCAGTCGCTTCCAGGAGGCACCCAAGGTAAGCGCCGTCCAGCCAGAACCAGCACCACTCACCCCCTCCCACACCCCAACCCCCTCCCGCACCCAAACTCCCTCCCAGAGCCCACACCCCCTCCTGCACCCCAACCCTCTGCCCAAGCCCATAGCTCCCTCCTGCACTCCTCAGCCCCAGCCCAGGGCCCTCTCCTGCACCCCAAACCTCTCATCTCTAGCCCCACCTCAGACCCTGCACCTCCAGCTGGAGCCCTCACCCCCTCCCGCACCCCAACTCCCTGCCCCAGCCCTGAGAAAGTGAGTGAGGGTGTGGGAGAGCGAGTGATGGAGTGAGCAGGGGCAGGGCCTTAGAGAAGGGAAGGGGAAGGGGCGTGGTCTCAGGGAACAGGCCAGGGAAGGGTGTTCAGTTTTGTGCGATTAGAAAGTTGGCTACTCTATTTCTGATGCAGGCTGCCCACTGGGACCAAAAACGAGATTCCCCACCTCAACTTGCACAGGGCACTGAGCAACAATCACATGGTTGCAACTGTCAGCCACAACCAACAAAGACTGGATTTGAACTCAGGAAGCAGAGATGAAAGTTCCTGCATTGAAGTACAAATCTCTTGAGCCATCCCTCCCGGTAAAGTGCAGCAGGGGAAGCTCACTAACAGACACCCCACCTCAGTCTTTTCTCAGACTACTATTACTAAGAGAGAGGGGTTGGAAGCAGGAAGAAGGGACGGGAAAGCCTTCGACCCAGCCTACGCCAATGGAATGGCATGTCCACGCCGGTAGTTGAGAACTGGAGTAACCCTCTCCTCCCACCTAAAGAAAAACAGACTGCAATTGTACAAACAGGCATTGCGTGGTGTGGTGGCTTGGACCCAGCACTGGCCCTTCGAAACTTACGTGTCCAGCATGTTTGGGTCAGCAAAGACAGAGAAAAGATCTTTGTCTTGTAAGACACCTGAAAGAGACCAGGAAACGTACTGAATCAGGGACAGGAAACAAAAGGCACATCTGTCAAATGTGACCCAAAACACAAGCAAAAGTCACTAGTTCCTGGAACAGCTTTACTCCTTGGGCAGTGGAGCAATGTGTATTCCAGACGATATCTCTCCACTGTTATTCTCTTGTAAGGTTTCCACCTCTTTCCTACAAGGCTCTGCATCATGACCATCAGCTCCCAAGCACAAGGACCATGTGTTGAGTCAACAATGGTTGCTGCTGAGCATCATACAATATTTCTGCTCTTCAGAGCTATCTGCTCTTCTGGGCTCAGGGCCATGAGAAGCAATAACTCAGAGTCCTACTAGAATCTGCACATGGCCATGCAGAGATGCTGCTAGCTCACTAGGCCAGGTGGGCCTGGATTAGAGTTAATTAATCCTTTGTGGCACTTGGAAAGGGCAAGTGCAAAGCAGATGCATTCATTACACACCTCCCTCCCTCCACTTCCTTATGGCCCAGTCCTGCTCCAGCTGAAGTGAGTGTCCTTCGATCAGCCCCTGCCCTGTCAAGTGTAGCTACCAACAACAGATAGCACTAGTAAAATCTGACTCCCGGACAGATTCAGACCTCTCCATCTCAAAGGTGGAAAGTCTCTGCAGAAACTGCCTTTTCCTGTTCTTCCTGGAGCCTGACGCTCCCTCTCCCATGTGAGGAATTAATAGGTTCCATAGACCACCTCTATTTACTATGTCCTTTACACTGTCTGGCCACATCTGAACTCACCCAGAGCAACAGGGTCACTGCTGAGGCCAGGGGTAGCTACGATGATCTGATCCAGTGATTCCTTGTTCCCCAGCATCTTGAAGACCTACCAAAGAAATCAAAACAGATCAGCAATGCCACATAACGAGGCCAGTCTAAAACTGGGGTAGCCCAATTAAACTGTTATTGGGGCTCTCCATCCCTCTCCTTTGTTCAGTCACACATGGTGGATGACTCACATTTAGGGGTGAAGAATAAGCCACACTCACTGCGTCTCTGTATGCAGGACTGCTATGAAGGGCGGTGTGCAGGACCCGGAACTCTCGCACTGCAGCCACTTTATCCACAGGTTCTAGGGGAGACGTTCAGAAAGGGATGGGAAGAAAAATCAAGAGCTTTTATTGGTCAGTTTCATTCTGCCTGTCCTTTATGTCATCCGTTTCCTCATTGCCAAGAAAGCCAAACCCAGTCTGACAGAGCAGTGTGTGTGCGGGGGAAGAATCTAAAGACCTTTGCGCTAGCATTCCCAAATCTGCAATCCCAGTGCCACTGCTTTAATTTACCTGGTCTGATGCTGACCACAGAACACTCCAAAAGCAAAATAAAGATGGATCAAAATGAGTGGGGATCTGATTTTGGTCCTCAACAGCACCAGTGTAATTGACTGGAACTTAGCTAAGGGGCTCTTTCTCCATGTATCATGGGGCTCCTTCCACAGTTCCCATGTCAGCGTGAAACAGACACAGAGAGCTCCCCTTCGACATTGGAGGTTTCACAGAAGACACCAGATCAATCTCAAGGAATTCACCTCCTTCCACTACACCTCTGTCCCTGAAAATTACAGGCAAGTAGGAGTATGTGTCCCCATCTCAACCCCAAGAGATCAGCACCACAAATACACACACTTAAGAGTTCCAGAGGGTTAACCCAGGCATCCTCTCTCTCACCTGGTTTCTGATCCGGCTCGGGCCATGACTTCCGCAGGACATGAACAGTTGAGCCTGACTGGATGCCATAAAAGTCAAGGGTTTGGTCATCCTTCAGCTTGCGGCCACAGTAAATCAGATCTGAGAGAGAGAAAGCACAGCTCTGTAACAGAGGGTATTCCTGTGGGAAGGTCTATTGCTTGGCCTTTATGGGATAAGTACATTTCCAGGCATGCTACCAGCCTGCCACATGATGTAGCTATTTAAGTGGCAACTCCTAAATATTCAGCGGCATAAACACTTGCACATTTAAATTCCAGGGGACCTTGAAGCGTAGGACACAAGCCTGGCTGTGCATCCTCTCACAGAACTACACGGTTTAAAAGAACTGCCCCAACCCCACAGAGTCCTAGTGGTGTCAGACACAAAGTATATCTCATAGCAGAAATAGGTGTCTACTAGCCTGCTTTGTTAGAAGGATTTGTTAAAAGCAAACCTGGAAAATAGGGATGGCTAAAGTCTCCATAATAACTAACATTATACACAGCAACACTGGAAGCAAAGAAGCTATATCCAATTGAAACTGCTGTATGTAATTACCCAATTGAAATTTGACCATGATCCCAGCTTGACTAGGCCCAACCCTGCAGTAAAAGCAGTAACTCACCAATAAGTTCTGGGTCTGGGACTGACTCCTGCAGCTTTCCAGTGATAAGCTGCTTCAGGTAGGAGATGCTGCACCCACCCAAAGGACACTCTCCAAGCTCAGTCTCTGGTAGCCGCAGGATGGATTTGGGGGCCAATGGCTGATCTGCCAGCTTCACCGCAATATGCCACTCTGACAAAGACATTGTAACTGTGTCATCCAGAGGAACTGAGCCTCAGAAACCCAGTTCTGAGCTCCAGGAGAGGCTGTGAAGGGAACAAAACAAACCAACATGAGACGCTCCCAGCAAGACTTTGATTCAGCTGGCCACATAACTGGAATGGATCTACACTAGGCTATACCCTGTCCCTAACTCTGGGTGGGGATATATACATTAAGTCCCTGCGCTAGTCACCAACACCGAAGGGTGGGCCTATGCCCTGGTCCCAATCCCTGATAGACCGGAGAGGAGCTCCTCTGCCAGGCCGTACCACAGAGCCCAGCTCGGCGAGTGGACAGGTTCTAGGCGAGGCCTTTCCTGGTCCCCAGCCCGGGTTAGGGGTGGGGTCTATGGTAAGCCTTGCCCGGGTATCCAGATCCGAGTGCCCCGGAGACCCCAACCACAGCGCCGGGAGACGGAGCCACACCAGGCCGAACCCTAGGGCCCAGCCCGGGGCGAGAGGGACCTAGGGAACGGATCGATGCTGATCCAACCCTGCCCCGAAGCGGGAGTCAAGGCCAGGCCAGGCCAGGCCAGCCCCCGCAGTGGCCACGGCGAAGGGCTCCACAACCCTCACCTGATGTTGTTTACAGTCACCGGAGCACCATCCCCGAAACAGGAAGTGCCGGCGAGCTCCATGCGCCGCATGCTGGGAATTGTAGTTGACGAGACAAGACCAGCCATTGCTTCGCTCCCCGAGCGCCTACAGCTCCCAGCGTGCGGCTCGGACTCCCTGCCGCAAAGTCTGCTGGGAACAAGACTGGTCCGGCCAGCGACGTTCTGATAGGTAGATGGGAAGGTGGGGAGGGGCGGGTTATCATCACAGTAGCCAATGGGCGTTCGGGGCCGGAGGCGGGTTTCCGATTCCGGTGGGGATAAAGCTGCGCGCGTGGTGCCTGCGGAAGGAGACACAGGCTACTGCGGTTTCCGGACGTGACTGAGCTGCTGGAGGTAACGGGTGGGTCGGTCTCTGTGTCCCGAGGGCGGGGCCGGCGGCCTTGGGATCCCGCTGGGAGGGGGCTGGCCGCTCCGGGCTGGGGTCACGCTCGACCGCCCTCGTCTCCAGTCGGAGCCGCTGAGTCCGCGGGCCTAGTGAGGGGGCGGGGCGAGGAGGCAGCGCCGGGCTGGGCCTGGCCTATGGGTCGGAGCTCTGTAGGCTGAGCCCTGCTGCACCCACATCCCGGTCCAGACAACAGCAGCGTCCCCCTGCCCTAGGGCGCAGGGGGGAGGAAGCCGATCGCGTCTCCTTGAAAGCTTCCATGCACCTAACGGAGTCTGTGCTCCTCACTGTCTCTCTCAGATTAAATCAAAATGGCCGATGAAGAAATCGCCGCCCTCGTTGTTGACAATGGCTCCGGGATGTGCAAAGCTGGCTTTGCTGGGGATGATGCTCCTCGAGCCGTGTTCCCTTCCATCGTGGGACGCCCCAGGCACCAGGGTGTCATGGTGGGCATGGGGCAGAAAGACAGCTACGTGGGCGATGAGGCTCAGAGCAAGAGAGGCATCCTCACCCTGAAGTATCCCATTGAGCATGGCATTGTCACCAACTGGGATGACATGGAGAAGATCTGGCACCACACTTTCTACAATGAGCTGCGGGTTGCCCCTGAGGAGCACCCTGTCCTGCTCACTGAAGCCCCCCTGAATCCCAAGGCCAACCGAGAGAAGATGACACAGATCATGTTTGAGACCTTCAACACTCCAGCTATGTATGTGGCTATCCAGGCAGTGCTGTCCCTGTATGCCTCTGGGCGTACCACCGGTATCGTCATGGACTCTGGGGATGGGGTCACCCACACAGTGCCAATCTATGAGGGGTACGCCCTGCCCCATGCCATCCTTCGTCTGGACTTGGCTGGCCGTGACCTGACGGACTACCTTATGAAGATCCTGACCGAGAGAGGCTACAGCTTCACCACCACGGCCGAAAGGGAAATTGTGCGTGACATCAAGGAGAAGCTCTGCTACGTCGCCCTGGACTTCGAGCAAGAGATGGCCACGGCCGCTTCATCTTCCTCCCTGGAGAAGAGCTATGAGCTCCCTGATGGCCAGGTGATCACTATTGGGAATGAAAGGTTCCGGTGCCCAGAGGCCATCTTACAGCCTTCCTTTCTGGGGATGGAGTCCTGTGGCATTCACGAGACCACTTTCAACTCCATCATGAAATGTGATGTAGATATCCGAAAGGACCTCTATGCTAACACGGTGCTCTCTGGCGGAAGCACCATGTATCCTGGCATCGCTGACAGAATGCAGAAGGAGATCACGGCCCTGGCACCCAGCACAATGAAAATCAAGATCATTGCCCCACCGGAGCGTAAATATTCCGTCTGGATTGGTGGCTCCATCCTGGCTTCTCTCTCCACCTTCCAGCAGATGTGGATCAGCAAGCAGGAATATGATGAGTCTGGCCCATCCATTGTCCATCGTAAATGCTTCTAAAGAGGGTCTCAGCAGGTGTGCTCAGCCTCTGCTGATGGGGTTACCCACAGTAATTGTCAGGGCAAATGTATTTACCAAATTGAGTAGTTACTTGTAAACTTTGCCCTTGAAAAGCCTTTCATGTTGGACCAATATTGTTTGATTTACTCACCACCTCTTATGTTTAACTTGACTCATCCTTTGATGTACTGTGTAGTAACTATACCCCGTGCATCTTAAGCTCTGTTACAGGTTGCACATGTGACGAAGGTTACAGTTAACCTACAGTATTAGTGGAGAGAGAGCTACCTGTTAAGCTTTAGTTTTCCTGTGGCTGACTAGTGACCCTTTACTTCCCCTGCCTTAGCTATAAATTCCCAGGGGCTGGAGACTAGACTAAGGGTGGTTGACTTTGATGTAATGGGATCTCAGAAGTAGATTTGTAACTAACCCTAAAGGTGATAACTGTAATGTCACTGACCGCTCCTTGTATAAGGCAAACTAATAAACTTCTGTGGTTTAAAATTTAAAATGTGTTGTACAATTACTTCAGGGTAGCTGGGTTGATCAATATGGAAAAGCTAATTATTCTTTGAAAAGTACTAATAGAAATGCATGTTCCATAGTAATTTGCATAATTAAATTGCAAGTCTATACTGCAGCCTACCAGATTAATCTCATCACCGTGCCCAGAAAATGCCATGGGGACTTCTAAAACCTGCCTAACATGTCTCACTTCTATTTTGGTGTACAGAGAAGAAATTTTGACCCGCATTTTCAGCTAGGTCCTGAAGAGCCCTCCACTCAGATAGCAAAGCATGGCTAGCTATTGCTGGGTACCACTAACTTTGTTCAGTGAGGGGAAAATTGCATGTAAAACATCTGTTAAAGATGGGCAAGAGAAATGGACTGGGGGAGGGGGTTGGGGGGGGGGAATAGATTGTATGATGTATGAAGGCCCGAGTGTTAAGTGTGCTTTCTGCTGTAGAAGAGGACAATTTCTGCCCCTGAGAATTGACTGGAGAAATAGTGGAAATTCACCTAATGAGTGAAGCTGGGGTGGGTTTTTAAACTGCTTAAACCCCTCTTTTAATACTGTAAGAATTTTTGTAACTTTCTGGAAATTTACTCTTTGGCTTAAAGATCCATCATTCTGCTGCTTTAACTAAGATACAAGAACCCACAATAACGTTCACTCCAGTATCCAACATGTCCTGCCTGGAAGACTGGACATATCATTTCTGATGTTTTAAAAATATCTTCTGGACTAGTTTTAGACCTTAAGAACTCAAGCATATGCTCAACTCTAGTAAAAACTGTCATACACCTCTAAGATCAGTCAGAGGAGACTAAACCAAACAGTATAATTATCTTAAACAGAACTGCCCTGTCTTGCCTTCAGTAATCAGTCTCCAAAAGAATAAACACTGACTCCACCCTAGAGTCTTGGAGGAGGAGCAGTTTTGTATTCAGCTGGACAGCCTTTTTGGAGAAGTGGCCCTTAAATCAGATTTTGGTAGGCTTCTGTTTCAGTTCACTTTGAAAACTAATGTGAAGCTAAACTGTCTTAAGGATGAATTGAAGATGAAGTGGTGGTATCCTTTAAATAGGATACCTTCTTGATCTGGTCCTAAGGGTTGGTGGTAAAACTTGCCTACCTCTCTCCCTTTCCAAGCAAAATCACTCCACAGGGGAAAAACTACCACATGTTCTAATTTCATAAAATAGTAATTTTATATGCTGTTTCTGTATGTGCCCTGGTTTGAATCACATTCCTTGAGGCTGCCAGCAGCTGTTTAGCTCCTTCCCATTTCATTGCCTACATGTATTCTGCATGGGAATGTCCAGCTAGCATAAGCAAAGGCCAACTAGCCTGGGTGTCACACAGTACCGAACACGGGAGAGTGCTGGACTGGTGGTTTCTGGTTTATCAAACTTTAGTATGAAGTCCAAGTTGTACAATACTCAGAAATATTTTTATGTCCCTATCACTTTCAGGTACTGATATGGCAAAGTTAGTTGCCACAGCAAAATATGTGCTTGCCTGTGATCTAGGGCAGATTATATTTACCCACCTCTATCCAGCCAAAATCCAGGTTGCAGCCAATGTCCACACAGCTGGTATCCCATATAATGAGGAACCCTGGGGGCTTATGACAAAATAGGTTTGGAATATTATGAGCTGACAAGTGTGGGCCTTAGTCAGTATGAGTGTGCTGTACAATGGTGCCCAGCTCCTACACAGAGGCAATAAAGGCACAAATTGTAGGAGGTGCAGGCTGTAAGGTCTTGAGAAGCAATACTGTTAATGCTATCTGAATTCTCAGGCACCTGGCACTATGTCCACTTTTTCTCACCTGTCCTTACTCCCATAGCTACCACCATGGTGTGGTTTCTGCTCCTGTTATTTCCCCTCCAATGTGACTACCCCCATGCCTCCCTCCTGGTTCTCCATAACCTGGTCTTTAGCCTGTCCTGGCCCCTTGCCAAACTCCTGCTCCACACTAACATGCCTTGCATTCTGCTACCAGCCATGAGGACTGCAGCCTCTCTGGTTCTTTCATGGAAATAGAAAAAGGAAATAGTTCTTTCAGTCTCTTAAGGCGAACAGCTCTCTTTTTGGGGGAGGAGGGGGTTGCTCCTTTTGCTGATGGCTCCCATTCTGTTCCCAAGTGTAGCAAAGGAGTCGTTTCTAGGCACTTGCTATGGGGAGAACACTCTTAAATGCCATACATTTGACAGGCAACCAAGAGGCTGCTTACAATTGTTCAGACACCCAAGAAAATGCCTGGGAGCATTAAACTATAAATCAAGTGGTGAGGTGGGGACTTGGAACCTGAGCCTAATGCAGTCCATGTGGGTTTCTCCATTGACTACAGCAGGCTTTGGATCAGGCCCTGGATGCAGCGTCTTTTGAGGAATTACAGATACTTGCTTTGCTTCAGGGTTATAAAAGGTGGCAGCTGGTAAGTCATCTTCCTGCCCTTCTGCAAATAAAACGTTCAAATGAAGACAGTATGAGGCCAACTTGCTTGCCAAGCTGTACAAAGTCACGCTCTGATCCCAGAATTGAATCCACTAGATTGGAGCCTTGCACCCTACTTCCACTAGAGTCAAGGGGCCTTTAGGGGCGTGTTGGGATCCCTTGCAGGCTCAGGCCCAAATTTCAGACTCTGCAAACACAAGAGCTTGTGGTGCTGCTGTCCAGAAGGATACCTTTAGGAACAGTCCATACAGTCACTTCGGGAGCTTGATCAGCCTTGAAGCATAGGAGGGCCCACACTGTGTTTCAACCATCTTTTCAAATCATGTTGCCATCTAGGGAAGGTGGGTTAATCCCACCTACATTGTGAGATTGAACCATCTGGCGGCTGATGGCCATGTGGTAACTGAGCTCCCAAGGGGGTGGGAATGATAGTATAGATAATCCCTTATTAACACTGCATAAGGCATAAATCTGCCCCTATCTTCCCATCACTAGTGGGAAACCAGGGATCTGGCTACAGTGGGAAACTGACCATGTTAATAACATCCCTTGGGCCAGCCTGCAGCAAAGACCCAGGTCTACAAAGGTATTTAGGCTCCTAACTCCCACTGAAATCAATGGAAGTTAGAAGTGTAAATACCACTGAGGATGTGGACCAAACTTATAAGCAGGGTAGTTTTTGTTTTAAAAACAGCCGTGGGTGTCATGAAGAGGGACAGACCCACCAAGAGTGAGGAACGGAAAGGGCAGAGCCCTTTGTGTTCCTTATAATGCTGTTGCTAGATGAGGGTGTTTTGTGGGAGGATACTCCTGTAGGCCTGGATTTAAGAGGCACTCGCCTCTCATGGAGCAGGGATTGTGGGTGGCTACCTGCAGAAGGTGGGTGCAGTGGGGAAGGTTCCTGTCATAGGCTGGAGCTGACACAAGCTCCAGCTCTAGTGTGAGGATGGTGCCTGCCATGGAGCAAGGGGCGGGACTAGGGAAGGTACCTGCCATGGGGCAGGGATGCAGTGGAGGACAGGTTAGGATGCCTGCAGTGCTCTGCTTCCAGCATTGTGAATGAGAATAGAATGGAGTTTTTCCCAACCTCATTTGTTTCCTCATGTTTTGCTGACATCCAGCACATGCCAGCAAGCAGGGCTGCTTTGCCTCTGTGCCACTGGCTTTGCTTCATTTGGCTTCTAGCCCAATGGTACACACAATCCCTGCCAGCCTGGGAAGAGGGAGGCTGGGATTGGATTCTGACCCATCTCCTGCAAGGCAGCACAATGTGATGAATCTGGTGAGTGGTCATAGTCCAAGGGCAGCAGGTAGTGAGGAGTGGGTCAGGCAGGCAGGGGCCCAGGAAGGACAGTGACCTTCGGAGATGGCTGAGTCATGACATCAGGAATGTTGCGCCAAATTAGAATCATAG